>NC_079149.1:78937072-80187072 GCF_945859685.1 Eupeodes corollae | reverse complement strand
TAAACGCGCGAACTCCGAACGAAATCTTGGCTGTTGACGAATCTATGATTCCATGGCGTGGTAGACTCCAATTTCGCCAGTATAACCCCGGAAAATCACACAAATATGGTGTGAAAGTTTACAAGCTTTGTGATCCATACGGTTACACCTACACCAGCTCAATATATGCAGGAAAAACAGAAAGCAACATCCAAAGAGGTAGACCAACCCCAACAACCTCACACTCGACGCAAATTGTCTTAGAACTGGCCGAAAAATATTTAGATCAAGGAAGAACTATTGCAAACGATAACTTTTACACATCAGTGTCTCTAGCCAAACATCCCCTTGATCATCAAACTCATGTTTTTGGTACCCTTCGGAGTAATAGGACAGGAAATCCAAAAGAGGTTGCTAATGCTAAGCTAAAAAAACATGAAGTAAAAGGCATGGAAGACTCGGGCATTGTAGTTGCTAAGTGGAAAGATAAACGGACGTTCTCATGCTATCCACTAAACATGGCTTGGAGGAAGTAGGGACAGGAAAAAGAAATAGAGATGGTCAGGAAATAAAAAAGTTACGTATGATCGTAAACTACAACCATGCTGAGCAAGGAATCGATATTTCAGACCAAATGGTTCTTTACAAAAAAACAACAAAAAGTGCACAATTTTTGAATTTAGAGAGGATGTTTGCAAGGCATTATGTGAACTCACTTCTGAACATCATGCACAAACATCTAATGTCAAACATCAAATGAAAGAAACTGAAAATAAGGACTCAAGAAACAGAAAAATTAGAAAAAGGTGCAGAGATTGTTATGATGCGATGAGTAAAAATGAGGGTCGAGAAGCTGCAGTAAAAAAGGTGACCTTCTCTATGTTTGGAGTGTTTCAATAAGCATCAAAAGTAAAAAAATTATATCTATTTTTCGTATTATCTAATTTTTGAATTTTTTTATGTCAATAAAGTGAACAATACTTACATAAACTTTCATACAAATGTTTTGTCAATATAGTGAACTATTATTGGACGGATTAACCTGGGATTCTTTGTTATATAATTTAGACCTTTATCTGGGTGCCAACATTGAAAAGTAAGTGTTTCTTTAACAGGCCACTTCAGAAATAAATATTTAAAAATGTACAGCTTGTGGCCGACGGCGGGTCACATGGCTTCTCAGGAGTTAAAAATTGTGACCGCCGGCGGGTCACATGGCAACGAACGTGTTAATACAAAGTATGTCAGTCAGATTTATATATTATTTTAATGAGGCAATAAAACTAAAACTTAAGTAAGTGAACCCACATAAAAAAAAAATAACGCTTTTTCGCAGTAGAAATAATCTGGCGTACAGATCCGATCTTACTTACAGACAACTGGCTTTATTACTAAAAAGTTTGATTCTAAAAATATTATCCGTAATAATTTGAAGATTTAAACAGAAAATTTCAAACATTGACTTAATAAAAATCTTCCTTGAATGTTTTCTTTTTTTCCACTCAGTGAAATTCTGTTTGCTCAGTTAAAGGATAGGTTTTATCAGAATGTATTCGTCTATAGCCTCATTAAATTCACTATAGAAATATCTACCCTCTTTTGTATTTTCAGTTCAATTTCTCCAAATTGCAGAATATTTTTCTTTTTCTACCCGATTCATTTATTTATACAAAATCTTAAAAATAATTATTTAAAAAAATAATTGATAGAATGTAAATCAGTTGATTTTATTAAATACTGAATGTAAACATTTCAAATTCAATTTACCTTAATAAAATATTTGGTACTTTTACTATCAATGGGTTTGGTAAACCATTGAAAAATAAACGAAAATATCGATAAGTTTAAAAATACATATAAAAAAAAAAACAATTCCTGAACTTTCTTAAAAATTATTAGTTTGTTTTACACTTTTGGGCTTCTTAAAGTATCTAGATAGATATCTAAAAAAAAAAACATCCATAGAAAATTTTCCAAATACTTCTCAGCTAAATTATAACGAGGATCTATCAATGGGTTTTGTATCCCATTGAAACAAAATTCCTAAAAAAAGGAAACAGATGAACGAAAATATTGTATGAGTTTAAAAATATATATATAAAAATAAACGTAATTCCTGAACTTTTTTGAAAATAATTAGTTTGTTTTATACTTTTGGGCTTCTTAAAGTATCTAGAGCCTTTTTTGTAGATATCTACAAAAAACACGAAAGTCTATCAAGGGGTTCTTAAAAAAAAAATAAATAAACGAAAATATTGTAACTTAGCTAGTTCCTAAAATTTCTTGAAAATTATTAGTTTGTTATATACTTTTGGGCTTCTTAAGGTAGTTAGAGCTTTTTTTGTAGATATCTACAAAAAAAACCATCCATAGAAAATTTTACAAATACATCTCAGCTAACTAATAACGAAGATCAGTTGATTACCAATTTTCAGCCGATCTTGCAGCAGATAAGGGATTCGCGAACTAGTTTAGTTTGTTTATTTTAAAGATAAGTTTGTGAGATTTTTTTGGAAAAATGTTTGGGATAAGTTTCTTCTTATCACTTGTCATCTTTTTTATTTTTTTCGTAAGGTAAATGTTTCACTTTTATTTATTTGCTTAAGCCGTATGGCGTATAATGTTTGTACTTTATAGAAATTCAAAAGAAACGTTCAAACAGTGTCATAAATGTGTTAATTAAAATTAACTGACTATATTCAATATTTGTTTTATGTCGCCAAATTTGGTAAATAGAGTGCATACATATACAAGTGCTTTGAGAATGATTCCAACATTAGTAGATCATCATTAAGTGTACGAATATACATATATACGGTACTTTATGTTAGTTATACATATTTCTCAATCTTGTATCAAAATAACAAAAACACACGCCATCCCCAAATCACAATTTATTGCGGAAAGGTACACAAATTTAAAAAAATTGTTTATATGGCACCGAAATAATTTTCAATGTGAAATCATTTGAAACATGTTAAATTCTTTTTTATAAACAACTATAAAAAAAGACAATAAAAGTTTTTAAAGACATACATATGTACATACATAGAAAGAAGATTTTCGATTCCAGTGTGATGTTTTACCTTTGTATCACTTTTTTTCTTTTTGCTCGGAAGATACAAATAATTTCAATTTCCCAAAAAGTTGAATTGAATCTAAGGAATTGTTTAATCGATTTCATTTTCAATTAGATGTCGATCAGTTTACTTTGGCAGTACTTTCAAACTAAAATATTTTGATTTTATTTCCAAAAACAAAAATTCAATAAAATCGCATTAAATATGCACTATTTTAACACTTTATTAAACAAGTAAATGTGATGTTATATATAAACAAAAAGTAATGTCTATCTATTTATTGTTTCACAGTTCAAAGCTTTAAAAAAAACAACATATTTTCTTGTTATAATTTTAAAAGTTATCAGTAATGGTTATTGCCATAAGCCAATAACTATTATTTGCCTTTTCGCAAACTAGCTGAAGTCACATCCTTGTACAACCCCTTACGTTCATATTAAAACTTTCTCTAAAAACAGGTGAATTTCCCAGTGTATGGAAGAAGTCATTTCAAACACCAATTTTCAAGAAAGGTAACAAGGCAGATTTATCAACTACTGGCCCATTGCAAACATTGTTGGAACAAGTTGGTTCTGAAAGTGAAGCGCATTTTTTTAGTTAGAATCTCGTTTATGAATAGAAACATGGTATTGTGAAAAAAAATAAACCGTTACAAATCTCTTCACAATCTCAAACATATGTTCAAACACCTTAGAACAAGGTTATGAAGTTCACTGTGGATACACTGAGTTTTCGAAAGCTTTTCACCAACTTAGCCACGAAAATATTTTATTTTAAACTTGAAATTTTTGGTTTTCCACCATTTTTCTAGGCTTGGATCAAATCATACCTTGAAAACGGATCCTATGAAGTAAAATTAAGACATTGTCATTCAGAACCTTTTGTTGCTCAATATGACGAGACGGAACTCATCACCTGCGTTCATTTCATTTAACTATGGAAAGAATATATGTAGCTTTAAGTTCTAATGATCATTTTATATAACTTAAACAGTTCATCGTTAGATTTAAATTTAAATAAGGTGGGAATCACTATTTAGAACATGTGCTCCACTATCGTAAACGTCCTTATTAACTTCCAGAGGAAGTTATTGTAATGGGTCCGACTTGTCAAATTGAAAACTTGTACATTTCTCGACGTTTCAAGGTCCAGAGTAGAAATAAATATTTTTAGAAAGTTGTGTGTGCGTGCGTGTGTATGTACCTTCGTACGTCCGTACATCCGTACGTTCGCGACGTTTTTCCGTCGTCCAAAGCTCAAGAACCAGAAGAGATATCGACTTAAAATACATTTTTTTAAACAGATAATAAGGCAGGAAGATGCAGAAAGGCTCTCAAGAAAATTGCGTGGGTCATTTTTTTACCATAGCAGTTTAAGAAAAAGGTGAACATTTTGGTTAACCCTAAATATTTTATGAACCAAAAACGCTAAGAACTTAAATTAAATGGCTTTAAACTACTTTCATCTTTTTAAAAATATTATTTTCAACATTCAGTAAAATTTTGAAAAAATCGAATTGACAGTTTTTTTTTACGAAAAATAAAAGCCTAATACTAAAACTTGGTAAAAATTTACTTTCGAGCTTTTCAAAAATTAAACAAATTGTCTGTAAACTTTTTTTATTTCACAGAAAATATTGCTTTCGATATTCAATAGTTTTTTTTATAAAAATCCAATAAAAATCCAAAAGTCCGTTTTTTCATAAAAAAATAAAATCTACAAGAAATAGTACGCAAATTTGGTAAAAATTGATGTTCGGTTCTTGATATCTGTCAAATTAATTTCATTCATCCATTTTGTAAAAATTTAAGAAATGCTACTTAAATTGGTTTTCAACTAAAAATCTATTTAACAAAACTAGATTTTTAAACTAAACTATTTCTTTATATGAAAAATATTGTTCATAATTTTAAAATTTTAAGAATAATTCAAGTAACAACTTTTTTAACCCAACACGAAAACCTACCAACTTTTAAGCAAGACAAATCGTCAGACGGGATGGGAAGTTATCAGTGTGTGTCGCATTCCAGCCTCTTTTTTATTATTTTTTTGTTCTGTAATAGTTAAATGTTAATTATGTTTTGTATTTCGTGCGTGTACTATGATGAGCCTCTTTTTGAAAATTCTGAAGTGTAAAAAGGCTTTCCCAAGGCTATCCTTGTGTCTCTATTATTTGTGATATATCGTCACTCCATCATTTATTGGGTCTTAATGCTGTTCTCTTGTTTTCTGGTCTCCATTTCGTTGTCATTTTTGTCCATCTTTGGTTATGAAGCCTAGGTACATGACCTGCAAAGCTCAATAATTCCGGTTCTATTGCCAATATCATCAAGTTCATTGTATTGTTTGTAGTCCGTAAGTGAGGATCGGTAGAAAAGCAGATTCGAAGATGCACTGATAGCCACCAGGATAAGGCCATGCATTTTGAAAAATCCAAGCAAACTTTTTATTTCATTTCATTATTGTGGACACAAACAAATAGCCCCTCACACCGTTACACCTGATGTACGGCTATGATGTCTTTCTAAAATAAGCTTATTCTTTCTCAAATCATGGAAATATAAGTTATAACCAACGCGCCATCAAGGTTAAGAAATATTTGACTGTTAACAGTCAAATTGTTTTTTTCCTGAACATCGTTTATTTAATAAATATGGTTTAAAATCAAACCAGCATAAAAGTGTTCATATATGCGTTTCGCCTCGATGTAATGGAATGTTAACAGTCAAATATTTCTTCTTCAAACGCCCATAGCAATAAAAATAACTACAATTTATTTTCTTTGAAGACTTGTAGAATGTATATAATTCGCAGTTGCTCTATGTAGTTCGGATTATATGGAATGTCGATTTATTCGATAAAATATGCGTCAAGACAAGGTGTAATGGTCATCTTCTGATGAGCCCAACCATTATATCGGGGCGAAACACATATATGAACAGTTTTATGCTGGTTTGATTTTAAATCATATGTATTTATTACAATCAAAAGGTTAAAATTTATTTAACCCGCAAAGACAACTCCATTTCATTCACTGCTCCAAGTAACACACTCTCTTGCAAAATGCATCCGATGCTCTTTGTGTACTTGCCTCAAAGCAGGTTTATTTTAAAGTTTTTTTTTTCAGAACAGTGTCACTTTTTTATGTTATCTTTTGAACCGTTGTTATTCTGGCTAATACTGCTTTTCTCATGATGAAGCTGCCTTGTACCCTTTTTGATTGTTCCCATATTTTTTGTTAAGTAGTAAATCCTTCAGAGCATCTTTTTTTGTTCTCTCTGTAGTTGTCAAAGTCGTTCCAGAGCCCATGTGTGTTTCAAATTAAGTAATATTGGTAAATTTTCTAATGTTTCCTTTTATTTTGTGAATTTGTAATAATGAAAAAATATATTCCAAAATGTGTGGCCTCTGCACTTTGGTCCAATTGTTAAATATGTCCTTAAATGATTTTAATTCAATTTTTGTCTTAACTGAATTTTTTCTACGTTCAAAGTATCGTCTTTTATTTGATTGGTTTGTTTAGTTTTTGATTTGTTTATTTGAAGTCCATTATTTTCCACAAGGTAGTTAGTTGCATCAACATGTCTTGAATGTGTGAAGCTTTTGTGGAAATAAGAACTATTTTGTCTGCAAATCTTAAATTATTAAGAACTTGTCTACATATTCTTATTCTATATTTAGTCTTACAGTTATTTTTTTTGGAAAGTTGAAAGTTGTGTATATGAAAGTTATTATTGTAGTTAAATGGACTATAGGATGTTCAAATGGTAGACATGTGCATTCAAGAGAGCTCCAGTAAGGTTAAACTACTTAGTGAACACCTTATAGGGCTTCTTCGACATATTCGGAGTACAGGCCTGCAAGGAGCGGTTTATCCGGCTCCCCTTCCTTGGAGTTATACTAAGGATCTGGCCCTCCAGGTTGGGGGTTGTGCCGTCGGGGTGACTTCCTGGCCACGTAAAAAATACCTTAGTTGCGAAGCACCAACAAGCCTCGGATATGGACGGATTTACTTTTGACAACCCACGCAAACGAAAAAAGGACAATGAACTTCTGATCTGTACGTGCAATGTAAGGTCCCTTAACAGACCACGTGCAGACGAACAATTAGCGGAAGCCCTAAACTGCTGCAAGGCAGATATTACCGCCATCCAAAAAGTGTGATGGGATGGACCGGGCAAAGGCAAACTAAAAGACTGCGATGTATACTACGGCTTCTGCTACCGAGAACAAAGGCAGCGTCTATTTGGGTGTGGATTTGTTGTTGGAACTAGACTCAGGCAATAAGTCTTGAGTTTCAACAGTGTGAGCGAGCGCATCACGACAATCCGCATCAAGGCTAAATTCGCCAACATAAGCCTAATATGCGCTCATGCCCAACAGAGGAGAAAGATGAAGACACCAAAGACATATTCTTCGAGCTCTTGGACAAGACATATGAGCTGTGCCCTGGCTATGACATTAAAATTGTCTTAGGAGATTTTAATGCCAAGCTAGGAAGAAAAGATATCTTTGGTGGCATAATCTGGAGATACAGCCTGCACGACACCACCTCCGACAACGGATTCAGGCTGGTCGATTAATATCCACAAGGGGACATGGAAATCTCCTGATCAATCAACCGTCAACCAGATTGACCACATTGCGATCGACGCACAACACTTCTCCAGTATACAGGATATCCGAACATTCCGAGAGGCCAACATTGACTCGGACCACTACCTCGTTGTAACCAAGGTACGGCTACGGATATCCCGATCCAAGTCAAAACAAGGATGTACTTTGAGAAGATTCGACGTTAGATGGCTACAATCGCAAGAGACTGATATGTCCTTTTCCGATCGAGTCTCTAATAACCTCTTAAGGAGTCCTATGCTGCCTGCATTAAGCATTGAAAATCAGTGGCAACATTGCCTCGCAGCCATCAGAGATGCCGCCTTTGAAGTGCTAGGTTTCACACGGCCACCACAGCGAAACCCCTGGTTTGACGACGAATGCCCGCATGCGTACGCATCGAAACAAGAGGCATACAAAATGGCGCTGCATAGACGGACCAGAGCTGCTCGCGAGCTCTACAAGTAAAAGAGAAGAGAGGAACACCGGCTTCTTAGATGGAAAAAAGATAGCAAAAGGTACAAAAAAACTCCCAAGGGTACCAGCCACCAACCGAAGCCTGTAAGGACGATCAGGGGAACATCGTCGTACAACCGCAGTCTATATTGAGAATATGGAAAGACCACTTCTCCAAATTATATATTAAATAATATAGGCAACGCAGATCAACAATTCCTCCTACCCGACCTCGACGAAGTGAAGAAAGCTATGTCTAAGCTAAAGTCAAACAAAGCAGCTGGAGCTGACGGCATCGCTGCCGAACTATTTAAAGCAGCAGGCGATGACATGGTAGGGAGCATGCACCAACTCTTCTGCAAATATGGTCGGAAGAAAGCATGCCCGATGAGTGGAATCTCAGCTTAGTGTGCCCGATACATAAGAAAGGAGATCCTCTTAACTGCGCCAACTACAGAGGCATCAGTCTCCTTAGCATTGCGTATAAGATTCTCTCTGCCGTCTGAAGCCATTCGTCAACAACCTGATTGGTCCTTATCAGTGTGGCTTCAGACCAGGAAAGTCCACTATCGATCAAATATTCACACTACTGCAGGTCTTGGAAAAAACCCAGGAGCTTCAAATCGATACCCACCATCTCTTTATCGATTTTAAACCCGCGTATGACAGCATCTTTAGGGAAGAGCTCTACCGAGCAATGTCTTGTTTTGGCATCCCTGTCAAACTTATCCGTTTGTGCAGAATGACGATGGAGAATGCACGCTGCACTATCAAAGTCGGAAAAGATCTTACCGATTCATTTGATGTCAAAAAAGGTTTTAGACAAGGCGATACACTGTCATGCGACTTCTTCAACATCGTTCTGAAAAGAACTGTGCAAAAATCAACCGTCAACACTAGAGGCACAATCTTCCAAAGGTCCATCCAATTACTCGGAAACGCAGATGATATTGACATAATTGGAAGATAAAAGCGTCAGTGGAGCGTTTTTGAACATTGCGAAAGAATCAAAGAAGATGGGTTTAGTGGCCAATGAAGGCAAGACCAAGCATATGCTGTTATCAAAAAAGGACACTGAACGACGACGTCTTGGACAAAACATCACCATAGACAGCTATAACTTTGAGGTAGTTAAGGAGTTTGTCTACCTAAGCACCGCTATTAATACAGACAACGACACCAGCGCTGAAATCAAACGAAGAATAACTCTTGCAAATCGCTGCTTTTTTAGACTTAAATGGAAATTGAGAAGTAAAGTCCTCTCTCGAGCATCTAAAATCACCATCTTGAGACACTTATCATCCCGGTTCTCGTTTATGTCGCTGAGGCCTGGACTCGTCTAAGGATGCTTCGAGAGCAAAATTATTCGGGTGATTTTTGGTCCCGTACGCATAGATGGAGAATGGAGGAGAAGATATAACGACGAACTGTACGGTCTGTAAAGCGACCCTGACCTGGTTAGCAGAATTAAAGTCCAACGGCTTAGATGGCTAGGTCATGTAGAGCGGATGGACATCAACGCTCTAGCCCGGAAGGTCTTCGAATCCAATCCCGAGGGATGGCGCAGTAGAGGAAGACCGCGACTCAGGTGGCGGACCCAGGTGGGAGAGGACCTCAACCAACTTGGCGTGTGAAACTGGAGACAGCTAGCTAGGGACCGAGCTGGCTGGAGACGCATGTTGTTGAGGCCCAGGTCCGCCCCGGGTTGTAGCGCCACCTTAAGTAAGTAAGTAAGGATTATAGGACTTACAATTTAAAATATACGTAATTTATATAAATATATTACAAACAAATTATATTTGTGCTATTTTGGTTATAAGAATATCATTTTGTCGGTCATGTGTACCTATATTTAAGAATTATTGAATTCTGAACAACCTAGATATTATTTATGTTGGCCTTAACTTGATTGTTTTTCTTATTTTGTTTAATGTTTAACATTGGCATTTCTTGCAGTTCTGCATTTACATACGAGTATGCGTATTTTATAGAATTTCCTGGAATTCATGACGAAAATACCTGCAAAGATTGGAATACAACAACCGACAAAAAGATAATACAGCGAAACTGTGAACTGAACTTGGAAAGTTCAATCCTTAAATGTGCTGGCAACGTTAATGCTTTTTTATTAAAAAAGTAATACATTTTAAACTAAAGGCAAGTAAAGGTACATGTTTTTCTAAAAACTCTTTTATATTTAGCACAACTTTAAATAATGCAAGGAAAGTTTACTTTTGTGGATGGCCAAACCAAACATTTGATCCAGTGAATATAATGAAACATTTTCCAGAAGTAACACATCTGGACATTTCTTACGGTAACCTTACAAATATCGTGACTAATTTTCCAGATAGCCCATTTTTGCAGGTAAGTTTTGCTTAAAAGCACTCCAGAATATGCGTACAACAATTATAGGACCAAATGACATTTTACACATGGACTGCTAGTTCATTATTATCATGAGGTGTACCGCCAAATAATAACTTAAGTACACTTTTTTCTACGATGAGTTATTTTCATCGATATGCTCGCGAGTGCTTCATAGTATTTTATCAATCAGGGCGGGTCACACACTTAACATGTAGACGAGTTTTTACTCACCGCTTAAAAATGTTATTTAATGTTCTCTAATGTACCTTGCACATGAGCTACGACTTTTTTCACATGAGCTTTGTTTCTATTCGCAGACAGCGACGAACTGTCAATTTATAATTACCCTTTTCAACAAACAAAATAAGAGATATAATTTTAAGGTTAAGTTGAGCGCGAACAATTTATTCGTTGCAGTGGATTGTATGTGGAACGCTAATAGAGTTTGACAGTTCGTAGCAACCAAATTGCAATTCGTTGCTAACAAATTGTTTTTACAAAATTGTCTTGTTTTAGAGAACAAAATGCAAATTTTATTATCCCAACATAAGTGTCAATTGGTTTTTTATAATTTAATTGTGTTTTTGTTTGAAATTGACTTTTTGAAATGTGTAAAATCACGTTTGTTCGTCTATTCGTTCATTCGTTGTTCGCTCTCATGTGCAACGCTCTTAAAGGAGGCTGACCAAATTTAAATAACATAATGTGAATCTTAACCTTACATTTACACATTTCAAGGGCTAAAGTGACAAGAGCTAGAACACAATAGTTTAGATCAGCGGTTTCCTATCTTTCTTTAGCCGCGGAGAACTTTTGGCATAAGAAAATTCACGCGGAGCACTTCGCTGCGCATATATGTCATTTTTCACAGTTACATTTAGCAAATCAAATAAGTTTTTATTGTTTATTTCGTTTGTTTTATTGATTTCAGGAAATAATTTATACAACGAAAAAACAAGAACAATGTTAACTTAACTTAATAAGGAACTACATAATAATATTAAATGTACTATAATTATATGGAGTTTCTTTTTAGTGGGAATAATTTTCCTGCTTATTTTTGCATAAAGCTGAAATCTGAAATCTGGTTGAATTTGGGACAAGTGTATATCAGGCTCTGCATCAAGATGGAATTTTGTTGTTCCAACATATGCAGAGAACCCTGATTCGCATATGTATGTTGTTGCAAACGGCAGAAGAATTATTTTAGCTTTCTCTCACAGTTAACTGAAATCGTCTTTCAACATACACCAGAATTCTGATAAGGACTTCTCTGTTGCAAAAAGTTCTATTTATCGAACAATCTTATGCCAGGTCAATCAAGTACTCAAACTGCAGCGATGTCAGTTAAGGTGGTTTTTCCAACGCAGTAGAGTACGGGTTTATTATATTTTCCATAATGTTCAAGTGAAATTCCTCTGGAAAGTAGTGGGGGAAGCTATCCAGCAATGTTATGAACCTCATTTAAAATGGCATCGGGAATGTCCAAATCGATTTCTTCTTTAAAGTCTTTGAGCATTGGGAAGCTGACTAGGTTTCGATTTTGTATAGATTCAGCCCAAAACTGGATTTTATTTTTAAATGCTTCTATTTTGTCACTGGCATCGAAATAAATTACCTTTCCCTGAAGTGATACACTCAAATCATTTATTTTTTAAATATATCTTAACACAACATGTTCCCAATACAAAGTAAAGTTGTCGCCAATGGGGAAGGTTCTAACTTCAGCTCTCATTTTGAAAAGCCGCGTCAGTGTTTTTCCGCGAGAAAGCCACCTTACTTCCACGTGAAGAAATAAAGACTAGTTAAAGTAAGTAACTTTAACTAGTTACTAGTCAGTCTTGGAATTTGTATGTTCTTCAAATATTTCCGCTGAGCACTTGGATATTCCATTATTTCCATTTCTATTAATGCAAAAAACGCTACAAACAAATCAAAAACCCAGAAAATGAAAATAAAGTGTTTTAACAAAAGTGTCACTTTTGCTATTTTTGGGACATTTATATTATTGAAGTTAATATAAATCTTAGTAGATTTAATAAATCAATTTTTAATATCTTAAAAGTTTTTGTATTCAACAGAAAATCAATTTTGAAAGAAATCAAATGCAGGCCTGGGTTGCTAAAACTTGCTTATGTCTTCCAAAAAGTCTGTTTAAAAATATTTATTAAATTTTAAGATTAGCAAAAAAAGTTTTTTTCAACAATTTTAAATGCACTTTATTTCTCAAAATAAACCAAGAGACTTTTTTTTAAATAACTTTTACAAATAAATTTTTAAATTTTGTTTTAAACATACATGGTGAACCCTTTCTGAGATATTGAGTTTCGTAAAAATTTAGAGAAAGTTTGAAAAATATCTATATGTTCATTTTTAAAAAAGGGAGAGACAGACAGAAAGACGGACGGAATCGAAGGTCACACTTTTTTAATTTCGTCATGTTTGATTAAAAGTTCGAGTTCGACATTTTTACGAATTACGAATTTTTTAGATGTATTTGAAGGCGAGTTTCAGGAATTAAACTTAATATCAATTTGAAGATCTCTTATTCAAGGTTTCTTTTTAAGAACCTAAATATTTGCTCTTTTTTAAGAAAAAAAAAATTATGAAAATAATTTAAAGCATTACTAAATTTTTTCCAAATTCTAAATAGCGTGAACCAAAATTTTTTGTTGTTTTTGACAACAAAACACATTTTGGAAAATGTCTATAAAAAACTAACAAATCCATTGGTCAAAAGTTGATAAATTTGTGATGCGTTATTGGAAAAAGGCTGAATTTTCCATTTATATTATGTTTTCGGTCCAGTCCTCAGTTAGAAGTAGTACTTTAAGGAAACAAACTTTAAGGAAGTAAAATAAAAATGTTGTTTTCATATATAAAAATAAATAATTAAAAATATAGCGGGAGTCATATCCATTTGCGCAATTCGATAGTTTTATATTCAAGGGAGTTTCTACAAAAATAAAAAATTATCTCCCAGGGGGGGGGGACTGTGTCATGGCCCCTACGACCCCGATGCAATGCATTTGAAGTATTTTCCCTCATTATTTCAATTTTCGGAAAAATTGTACTTTTGATGCACTCTGTCCCAGAAACCCTACGTGCCGACAGACGAACGTTTTTGTTATCACCTTTGCTAAGACTACCTACAACTTTTATATCAACTAGTTTCCTTCCACGCCAAAAATTAGCCTTTTAGAATATGTATTTATTATTTCTATCAATACCACATTTTAATTTATATTTCCCTATTTAATTTGTATATACTTCTTTTTAATTTTAGGTTATAAATATTTCATTCACTGCCTTATCAACCATAAATGTTAACCTTGTAAAATATGTTCGAAATCTCAAAATACTTGATTTAAGATTCAACAAACTAAAGTACATGGAAGGACCAATTAATCTTCCAAATCACTTTGAACAGCTCTATTTTAGTGGTAAGATATAGAATTAATTGACTTTATACAAGATTGGAATATATTATCCTCATAGCTTTACAGGAAATAATTGGAACTGCTCACGCAGCTTACGATGGCTTTTAAATCTAGAGAAAGAATCCAATCTAATTGACAGAAATAATATGATATGCTCCGATCCAAAGTATCAGGGGAGAAATCTAGCAATTGTGGCATACTATAAAAGGGTTTGTATACAAGCTATATAAGAACTGTTTTCGTCACGATACTAGAATTGGAAGTAGGAAGTGGTATTTAGAAACGAAATGAACAATGAGGGATCAATGCATTTCGTGAAAAAAGAATAGTAATTATATGCGGAGAAAATTCGGGAAATTGTTCAGAAGACTGAAAGGAAATAGTAGGGTTGGACGGTTTAACATGCTATTTACAAAAACTTTCTCTATTTAATCCCTCCTCTTCTACTAATCCGTCAATGTATTCCTCGTGGTGTTTTGTGAGCGAATTTCAAATAGCAAATGACATACTTTAAAAAGTATGTATTTTCTTATAATAGACTCTTGTTAATATTAAAAGACATTAAGACTTTACATTTCTGGTTTTAAGAATATCAAATAACCATTATTGTTCAAAAGAAAAAAAACAGGAATGGTAGAAAATTAATTTTCAACTCAATTCTCAAACTCTTTTAAACGAAAAATTTTAATAAATTTGCTACGGTGATATAAATTGTGCACAAAACACAAACACTCTAAATCAGAACAATACATTTCTGTATTTTTTGGTAGAGAAAGAAAATTTGTTTCTTGTTTTGATTCATACTAACAATTAAAATGTTTAGTATTGTTATTTTCCAACACTGAGGTTGAAGATGAAGGGTTTTAAACTGTTTGTATGTAGCTAAGTATTACTGTTGACACAGAGATGCTCTCTTTCGCCATGACCTTGTTGTACTCGTTTTTAAAACGATCTCACGGCCACTTATGACACATTTAAAAAAAATAAATAAATATCAAAACACCGACAAATTGCTCGGTTCATTTATGTTAGTTTTACCTGTAAATTAATTTAATTGAATTGTGACACAAGAATAGTTTAAAACAAAAACAACAACCCTTTTTGACTTTGTCGCGTTTTTTCCCTATTTTTCAAGAACAAGAATCAAATTAATAATGGGCAGGTTCAGACAACATAAGGGAGTTAACTTGCAGTCAACTTCATTCTTTGAACGTAAATTTTAACCAAGGCAACAAGTTAATTTTCCAAGTGTCATAAATTTAAAATTCAGAACTTTACTTCACAAACCTCTACTTTAAGTTCATGGTACAAAAACTACCAAAAACATTACTTGTGATTAGTGGAAGTATAGTTTCCCGTCGGCTTTTTTGGTTCTTATAATTTTCGCAATGAAACAATTAAGTTACATTAACTTTCCCAACGTTTCGGCAGGGGTTGCTGCCTTCTTCACAAATCACAATTATTACACAAACTGGTCAACAAATAAACTCAATCAAAAACATTACTGCCTACAAAACACTCTTCAGACAAGGTACAAGTCAATCACGATTTGTATTTTGTACTGTAAAGAAATATTTTTTATTTCTTTTTATTTATATTTCTTTTACAAATTGCAAAGGAACCCCTTTTACACAACACATTAAATAAAGCTATGCAGAAAATAAATAAATCATAGAGAAATAAAGTTCAGCTTTCCGTTCAATGAAAAAAACTTCACTTTGGCAGAAGTAGACTTGACTTGATAGTTAGTGATTTTTCTTGACTAACTTTCCAGTCGAACTTCCAATAAAGTTGCCTTCATTGGAAGGCAATTTTTTGGCTGCTGGCCAATCAGATACTAGAAACTTGCCTTCCTTTCAAGTCCCTTATGTCGTCTGAACCTGCCCAAATGTCACGCATTATTAGTCCTCCCCTTCACATTTAAATCTTAACTCCGCTGCAATATTTCGTACTTAATGTAGAGTATATTTACATAAACCCCTGTTCAATAACTTAATACAAAACACTTTAAACGTCGTTTTAACCAAATAAACTTACAGGTATCT
Source organism: Eupeodes corollae (assembly GCF_945859685.1). Lineage (NCBI taxonomy): Eukaryota > Metazoa > Arthropoda > Insecta > Diptera > Syrphidae > Eupeodes > Eupeodes corollae. The sequence goes on along the minus strand of NC_079149.1, from coordinate 80,171,088 downwards.
AAGAAAGAATGCCAGTCTCATTTGGAATTAAGAAACTGCAGCTGTTCAGTTCATTATATAATGAAAAGTGAAGACGGGAAGTCTTTAACTCCAATCTATGCAATAAACTGTTCGAGTTTAAATTTTTACAATCTTCCGTCATATCTACCAAAAAATACAACAATTTTGTATGCAACAAATAATAAGGTCAGATTTTGTGTTCTTCAAACTCCACATAAAACTACTATTAAAACTTAAATTTACAATTTTATTTAAAGATTTCAGATATAAGGCCTTTGCTAGACAACGCATGTTACAGAGATGTGGTTGATGTTTATTTGGACAACAACAATATACGGTCAATTGATGTCCTGGAAGCTGGCTATTGGCTTAGACATTTTCGTGTGCTAAGCCTGAAAAAAAATCTATTACATAAGGTAACTTTTATAACAACATACATATACACTTATTACTATTTTATAATCTTAAAAAAAATATGAATTTATATGTATGAAAACAAAAATCTTAAAAGACAAAACCTAAAATGTCAAAAGTTCCTACGACAGACATCTAGAAAAAAACAAAATCTCCAAAAACTTTAGCAAAAAGTTTTTCAAAATCTTTTAAGATAAGGTACTTTTACTGTACCATTACGAAATTTGTAATCAATTCACGCAAGGGTGGATCCAGACTTTTAATCAGGAGGGTCCCACACTTAACATAAGGAGTTATTGAACACCGTTAAAATGTTCTTAAATATTCTGTCATGGAGGCTGACAAAATTTCAATTACATAATGGCTGCGTTCAATCTCGTGTTCGATAGGGTATCTTATATAGGTGGATTTTTAGATACCTTCTTGAACGAGTTGAATAGCTGTGTTGAGATAGCTGTCAAAAAATAAAAACAACTTTCGGCTCAACAAAATTGTTGAAAGATAAAACATTTAATGAATAATTCAATTGATTCGTCGGACGATGAAGAATTGATAGGTGCGTAACAATTTAAAAAATAAGATATAACCTTAATTTGTAATCTATGTTAAATTTCCTCTTAGCTCAATTGGAATCCTATGTATACAATCAATAATTACCTTGTGAAATCTCTGGTTTTAAACGATTTACGTTTAACAGAAAACTATCCTAACAGAAACGAGGACTATTATGAAGTGACAATATTTAGATATAGACCTAGCAAATTGGTCATCTACAAAACGAGAACAAAATAAGTCAATTTTAGAGTTTAAAAAAATAGATCATAATTACCTTCTAAAATTGGGAGGCAAATAGTTTCTTCACTGTCTATTATGTACAGAACATCCTCCAATACAACTTCAACTAACATTTTGTATCTTTTTGTTTACCAAAAATACAAAAAGCTGAAATCAATTTTCAAGTTTCTTGAAATTCAACCATGTGTTGAATCAGCTGTTCTGTAAAATACGAAAATACCCCAGAAATTCTTGGATACCTTTGGATTCCTTTTTTGACATCTCATTATTCTAAATTCTGATTTGTCACAACAGATTCAAGAATCCGTTCCTGGAAATGGATAAATAAATTCAGATGATTGAAAAGAAACTTAAGCTTATTGAATTGCGTCGTGAACTAGCTCGACAAGAAGAAAATTTTACAAGTTCGTCGTCGCCTTCGTATCAACCTTAGTTTAAGGACATTCAATATTCCTTAACATTGTTTTCTGTTGATGATACTTACGATGCTAAGAAATGGATCAGCACTTTTAAGCGAGCATGTGATTTCGTTCACGGTGATAGTGTGTTCAAATTAAAAAGTATTCGCCTATTGATGAAGCCCGACTCCGCTGCCGAAATATTCTTACAAATTGACAAATCAAGTACCTATTCTGATTTCCGCAGCATTTTTGGACACACTTATTCAGTTTCCGAAATTATTGATAAGTTGCGAAGTACACAACCAAACTGGAATATTGTCAAGCAGTATTGGAGGAAAATATGTCGTTTTTAATGGGTTTCTGGAAATAATAAGACTTTTTGATTTGGTTGGGTTTAAACAGAGCCCATTAGATTGAGACCAGTGTAGGTCTTTATTTATCTCATAAGCTCCATTTTCAATTAAACATAGAGAACAGCTATATCGAAGTTGAAGGTCGTCAGCATACATAATGAAACTACGAGTTAAATCCTAGAGACGGCAGTTCATTTATATACATACATGGTAAATAGAAGAGGTCCCAAAATTGATTCTTCGGGGACACCTCAACTTAGCGGAAGGAAGGTAGACGTTTGATTATTAGTAAAGACTGCTTGATACCTTGAAGATAAATATGAAAAAACTAGTTTCACTGATGATGACACGAACTGGAATTTATCTCGTAGTTTGGTGCATAAAATATGAACATTTTCAAATGCTTTTGAGAAGTCTAAAAGTGTGGGGAAAGTCACATAGTTCTTATCAAGACTTTCTCTAATTTCTTCGACTACATTTATGAGAGCTGATATTTTATAGATTTAAGAACATCTTTATTCACATTGGAAAAGCTAAAGCCTAGGCTGTAAGCTTCCAAATTTAAAGTAATGGAGTTATCATGATGTTCAAAAGATGAAAGAGATGTAAATTTTGCATTCAATTCATCACAGTTAATAGCATTATCTGGGGTGGAATCTGCTAAGGTGATTGTTGACTATCAATTTTTTGATAGTCAAATTGACTATCATTTTCATTCCGTCTGCGTAAGATGATTCAACTCAATTCAATTCGATTGAACAATTTCAGATTCAAATTGTCAAAATTCGTTGTTGCCTTGGTGAAATTTTAAATTGATTCTTATAAAATATCTAAATAAATGTTTCAAATTGGCTGATTTTGAATAAAATTGTTACTTTTCTTACTTTTTTCGAATGTCGTAAGCTTTGTCGGTCACAGGAATGTGTTTTTTAAAAGAAACAAAGTGAACTAAGAAAATTTTCCAGTCGTTTGTGTAAGCGTCTGGTAGCTCTATTCGGAATAAACAAATTTGTTTGAAAACGACTATCACATTTTTTTGTGATAGCTTTTTAGGTATCAATTTGACTATCACCTTATGTAGATCAAATTCTATCATTTTGATTGTCATTTATCAACAATCACCTTAGCCGATTCCACCCCTGTATTATTTTTACGTTTACCAACACCTTTATCCTTAAGATTTTTCCAAAGCTTATGACCAGCCAGAGAAGGATTTAGTGGAGAAGAATAATAACATTTTTTTGATTCCCTGATTTTAAGCACAACTTTGTTTCTCAAGTCGTTATAAGCTCTCCGAAACACTTCAAGTCGAAAACGTTTTCATGTTTTATATGCCGTATTGCGTTTATTGATTAGTGTTTTTATATTATTGGTAAACCAATGAGAGTCCTAGCATCTCAAGATTTTTGTTTTAATTGGGCATTGAACATTAAAAAGGAAGTTTAAATTTTCCTGAATAAATACTAGTTGATCGTCAACAGATAACATTCTAAAAATTAGAGACCAATCAATTGACATTAAGCCGTGTTCTTAACGGTAGTAATTTATATTTTTAAAGTCCCTAAAGCTGTAACTATTACATGAAACTAAAGGTTCAAAGCTTTTATATTCAACTGATAGATATACATTAAACGTCGATTTTATTTTCGTTTGTGTTAGTTTAGAAAAAGTGTCACTTTGACTGCTCTTGGGACAGTTATTTCTTGAATTTCGTTTTTAAATCTCAGTTCTAGAAAACCCCAAGCAAATTCACCTCAAAAATTGGATTTGTTCCATTCATTGAGATCTTAAAAGTGTTTGTATTTAAAAGATGAACAATTTTAAAAGAAAAAATGCTTTAAAATTAGATGTAATTGCAGACGAGATTCAGGAACCTGAAGGTAACTTATTATTAAATTTTCGGTCTTTTATTCAAGGTTTTTTTGTTTGAGCATTATGGCTTATATGACTCCCCTGGATCGTCTATTTCTTAAACGTTAATGAATTTGTGTGGCGCGATTGAAATAGGGCTGTATTTCCGGATTCATGTTGTGGTCTTGGTCCAGTCCTCAAATAAAAGAAGGACTTTTTGCAACAAAGTGTAAAGCAACAAAATACAAATATTACTTTTAGGTATATACATATTAAAAATAAATAATTACAAATGTATGGGGGTCATATCGATTAATGCAATACCATTAGTTTTGAGTTCCCCTGGAGCCGTCATTGCGTGTATATTTTATGTTCAATGTCTCTACTACGAGTATAACAGCAATTATTAGAACTAATCCGGAATTTTTTAGATGTGTGTTCATTTGAGATTTTTGTCGTTTAAGATTTTTATATTGTAATTTTTTCTATATTTTTCAAGAATTTATATATTTTAGAAAACGCAATGGTCGCTACCAAATATAATAATAAATGTTTTTTGTTTCATCCTTAGCTTCCGGTACATGCCATCGATAATGCTTTAGAAAATAATCTAAACGCTGTTAAGTTACAGCTCAGCCTGAATCCATGGGCTTGTGATTGTAAATTTGTGATGCGTTTTCGAGAGATCCTAATGAAGTACAATACAATAATCAGAGACTCTTGGAATGTGACTTGTAATCTGACGAACGAAGAAAATCAAAGTGTTGAAACTACAATTCTTTCTCTACAGCACATTGATGTTTGCAAGCTTCCTACAAATAATAGCATTTTCGCTTTGGATATATTAAATTGTGTCTTAACAAGCTTAATTTTATTTGTATTGTTTAAATTAGGATATGATTATTATTACTACAAAAACTATGGTCGTTTGCCATGGATAATAACGAAAATGCCGTAATAAATTTTCATAAGTTGAAAGATTTAACCTGTCTTAAAAAAATCTAAAAGAAAAGCTTAACCATTTATGCTGAAACGCTTTTCGACAGAGAAAGGCAAACCGATTTAAAAGTAAGTTTTGTTCTTGTAACGAATCTGTTGTCTAAACAATTCTATTATAACAAGTTTTTGAAATGTATTGAAGAAATGTTGTAAATGGGTATTTTTGAAATTTTAGCAAATAATTAAGATTATAGCTTGAATTCGAAATCAGCACTAGAAATTAAGTCCAAAACGTGTTTATCAAAACTATGAATGTATTAAGTTGAAGGTTTGCTCAAAACTTCATATAGAGTCAAGCAAAGGCTCATTCATAACTAATGAGAATTTGGAGATTATTAAGATTCTAGTACTTTACAAAATCATCATGCAATATACTGTTAAGGGGTATTTTGAGTTTTAACTTAAGTCAGTCTTTGACTAATCTTTCTACCGGTCAGTGTTTTGCTAAAATGTCTAAAGCTTGCACCAATTACGATCAACCAAAAAAACGATCCAAAGATATTAAATTCATCAAATGTGAATATGTTAGCGGTCGATTTTTCCACAAAGATTGTATTGAATTAAGTGATAACGAATTCGAGACAATTTCTTGTAAAAAATTATTTTGGAAGTGCAATTCATGTTCTAATATAAACATTTCTCAATTTCTCAATAATTTGAATCATCTTGTTTTGAGTGTAAACGATCTTCGCAAAGAGTTTTTTTTCGCTTAAATCATCTCTTCTTAAAAATTTGATTGACTACAATTATAACATTGGAATTCATACACTTGAAAAGGTTTTTACAAGGTTTTTTATATTGACTTTACTTTTCATATTAATAAAAATCTTCAACTGAGTTCTATCTTCTTCAATAGACCATTTTTGAAATTGAGTTAGAAATGCAGTTTTTATAATCCGCGTGCTATTTTGATTGGCGCAAACGGTTTTATTCTATCTCATTTAGTTTTCAAGTAATGGAGAACTGTTTTATTCAATAAACCACTTTTCTGACCATTTTGAGTATCACTTTTGTTCAATAAACCACTTCTCATTCTTTTTGTATCATATTGAATAATTTATAGTATATCTTCAAAATCATATCTTCGTATATCTTTCTTGTTTAATATCCACATTTATGGATTTTTTGTTCAATATCTTAATATACTTCATTTATTTCTATTTTGTTCAATGTTCAAATTATTTTTGTTACAATTTGTACCTTATTGAACAAAAAGATATGAATTTGGTTATATAAGAACAAGAATTCTATTTTGTTCAATATCATACAAGATCACCATTGTTGCACTTAAAAAGAATTAGAAAGAATCCCTGCGCCAGCAAATTAATTATCTCAACAAGAATCTGAATTTTCACATAAGGAACTTCAAAGGAATTGGGTGAGAGAAAAATCAAAAATTCTGTGTTATGGAAGAAAAACATACCAAAAAGAATGCGTCAAAGTGGAAAAGAGTACCTAGATGTAAACGGCCAAAAGCATAGAAAACGCAAAATTCAAATCTCTTCAAGATGCAACTTTACTTACTCTCATAAATTTTTTTCCAAATTTTCCAATGAGGAGCGTCTTTAAATATTCAATGCTTTTTGGGTATTAAAAGACGATGATAAGGCCAATTTTATTACAAATTCGTGCAAAGACTTCAACCAAAAAGAAAAGGAACAGTAGTGGTATCGCGGAAAAAGTTTACATTCTTTGGGAAAATGTAATGAAACATTTGATGTCTGCCAAACATTTTTTGTCAACTCTTGACATTTTTTAAAATCGATTTCACTATTCTTTACCAAGAAAATAAAATGACACGGGTACTTATTCTCTACCGAAACATGGAAAATTTGTCAAAAAAATCACACGAAAACAAGATATACATACCTACATACATACATAAATAAAGTTAAAGAACATATAAAATTTCTTCCAGTAATGGATTCGTACTACTGCCGAACAAACACCAAAAAACCAATATCTCGAAGCTGGCCTTACTTTAAAGAAATGTATAAAATGTATGTAGAGACAGCGAGAAAACCTGGGGTGGAATCGGCTAAGGTGATTTTTGATTGATCATAAAAAGTGATCAAACCAAATTTTGTTTAGAATTTGGTATCACTTTAAAAGAAATTCACTGACGTTTGTTACAATTTCAGTGGTTGTATTCAAAAACCGATCTGAAACTATCCGGATAAGTTTGTGTTGTTGTAATAAAATGTAAAATGTAAAAATACAGCCTGGAATAACACAAGCACCTGGGCCAACACAGGTGCCTGAAACAAGGCAGGCACATAATAAACGCAGCAAACAACTTAGAAACAAAGTCGATGAAAAAAGCCTTTTATTGGAACAGCAACAAGTTGAGCTGCAAGAGAAGTTTGTTGATTTGCAAACAAAAAAACTTGAAGATATCGATAGGACCTTGCAGGCAGTTAACAATTCAATTATTAAATTAAAGACCGCGTAAAACTCCTGTGCCAGGAAAAGGAAAAAGAGCGCTGGAGTTCAAATGCTCTAAAAAAAGAAGAGCTGCAAGTTAAAAGGATGGAGTTGGAACTGTACCAAAACAGTTAATAAGCTCCGAAAAATAGAGCTTAATAGGAAGTGACTATAAACATTTTATAACCATGTACAAAACAAAACTATATGCTGTGAATTTTTTAAGTAAATTATTTTTTAGTGAAGTTGTTTTTTTCGGTGATTTTATTTAGTTTAAGTTCATTTTATTAGTTAAAAAAAATGATGTTAATTTAATTTTGTTTTTTATTCAATACTTGGACGGTTTGATCATAGGTCATCTCTTATTCTGTTTCTGATTCTAACGCCTTCTTTGCTTGTATTTTCTACAAATTGAATACATATTTCAATTTTCAGATGGTGGAACTCTGACCATTTCTTCTGGTAGTGGAACTCTTTGGTCACAGCATATGTTATGCAGAGCTGCACACACATTTACAATTTGGGCAGATTTTTTTGGAGAGTATCTCAACTTTCTTTCCTCTAAGATACTTCTCCATCAAGCTGCAAGTAATAACAAAAAAGTCAATAGACTAATTAAAGAGAGACACCATTTTTTCATCACGCCAATGCATCTTTCAACTATACTTCTAGCCTGGGAGTGCACATAATTGAACCGTGCTTATGGAGAATTTTCTGCTGCGCTTCTGTATGGTGTTAATAGAAATGGCTCTAAAGGGTAACCGCTGTCCCCTTATATACAATAAAGAGAAAAATGAGAGCATATTACGGTCACATACAGGACAGGTATTTATAAGTTTTGATGTACCAAGTAGCCACGATGAAGTTCTGCCTGCACAATAGTCAGCATTAAACCTTTCTCGTTGAGCACTCTTTCTCCATACAAAGCTGTCGTGAGCACTCCCGCCATATTTTGCATTTATTGCCAAAATTTTTCTGTTCTTGTTGCAGATCTAGATTGAAAATAAACATTCGATAAGGCAACACAAATTAATGAGTCAAAAAATTGACTTACGAATTACGATCATGTTGTTTACACTATGTCTTCCTTTTCTATTGAAATACATATGCTCATTTTCCGAAGGGCGGAGAATCATAATATGACTCCCATCAATGCAGCCGATTACTAGGAAACAAATTATAAAATAAAATAAAGTAATAAAATTAATTTATTTTTACTACGAAACAAAATCCTACCTCCAGGAATTTGATATTTTTCGTAGAAGAACATTTTTGTTGCTTCTGAAGCCGATTCATTAAATTTGATTGTAAGTGGGCACAATTTCCTCTCCATTTGTTTTAAGGTCAAAGAAATAACCTAACAAACACTACTTTGGCCCATTGGAGCTGACCAGTCAGTGCCAACTTACCTTTAGTAGCCACCACCTCCAGAAAATTTAAAGTCACGGCTAATCGAAGAATAGGGGGAATGTGTGTTAACCGCATTCCAGCTGAAAAATCCAGAAGAATAAAAAAAAGCAAGTTATAATAAATAGGTAGGTATTTATATGTGAACAAATATATAGCACATATGCGTACTTACTTTGGACTTGGAAGATCAAGAATGTTTATTTTATTGCGGATGTTAATCCTCAAGAGCCAGACATTCATACGGATGTTTTTGTTATAGTCGACTTTAACTAGGTTCGGATCTCTTAATCAAAAATCTAGTTAAATTGTCTTAAGCTAATAATAATTTTTATATTTAAAACGAAACAAAATACTGCGAAAAAAACTGTGGAAAATGAATTCAAGACTGTTTATTATTTTTATTTATATTATTTTTAAAAGGAAAATATAATTTATATATTTTTTTTTAATAAATACAATGAAGCTATGTTCTCCTTTATTTTTTGTTTAAAAAAAATTATTCAACGCTTTGTTGAGAAATAAATCTTTTATTTGTGAAATAAAGATATTCAAAATTTTGCTGTCTCCTTTCCCTTCAGAGAACCTAATGAAATCTGATTTGAGTAATGAAATTGTTATTGTTCAATTAAATACAAAAAATTACGTCTGTTTGGATTTTTATTTATCATTATTTCAGAACAGAAAAAAGAAGACATTTGTGAATTGTTAAGGTTTTCAGAAAAACATTAATTCAAAAAATAAATTTGGTAAAACAAACAAAAGTTTTCGATCTGGGCTTTAAAAATCGATTTCCCAACATTTTGAAAAATGTACATAAAAGATAGAACTCGGGTAACGAAATATATTCAATTATATGTTCAAGCTATTTCTTTTAACTTAACATTCTTAGTTTATAATATAATATTATAAATAAAACTTGTGATATTTAGTAGTCTATTTGAGTAATTCTTAACTGTTATTGATGTAATAAATAAATGAATAATATGAAAACTTCGTTTTTTGAAAATCGAGTGAAATATATCATATTTATGTTATATTATTCCATAAACAATTTAGTTTATTTTTATAATTTGTATTATTTCTTATCTTTTTACTTGGTCTTGCTTTTTAAGAAAATAAATGTAAAATATCAGTATTAGAAATTATACAAATTATGACAATGAACAAAATTGTTAATCGACTAATGTGATATATTTTACTCGATTTACTTTAGACTTCGATTTCATTTTACTCAATTTTGGAAACGTAGCTGTATGTTTTGAATCGATTTCAATTTATGAGTGTGAATGCGAAGTTTTGAAGCAAGCTTATATTATCGATTTGGTTTAAGAAATGTTAAAATTCTAGGTTCTACATAAGGTGAAATGAAATTAAAATCGATTTAAAATTTAAATGTAAGAGACCCAGCTGAGGAAAACCGGAATAAGTTCAAACAAGCTAGAAAGACCTGTAATGGTCATATTCGGCGAACCAAATGTTTGCATGATCAGAAATTAAGGCAAAAAATACCACAAAAACCGTGAGAATTTAATGCTTCGAAAACTCAATGCTGTCTCCTGTCGTTAAAGCGACAGCGTTAAAGCAAGAAATTTGTCACCCCTTCTGATTTGGCTGTAATTTACAAAGCCTTCATCCATCCAAAGCTTGAATATAATTCGCTTATCTGGGAAGGTGTCCCTAAAACAAGTTTTAATCTCTTGGACAGAATACAAAAAAAGGGCTTTAAAAAATGATGGGCGATAGAACTATAATGGAAACATTTACATCGCTAGAATACCGCCGCAATATTACATGCCTTTCGTTGTATTATATATTTTTACAAACAAAGTTCTGTCGAATTGGCCATTGGCATTGGCCAACTCTGTTTTTCGCTCCCACTTTGATGTTCAGAACTTTAAGACTAATGTGCATCGGTATCTCCTCTTAAATCCTTCCCTATTTTCCTAATGCTCGCACTGTGTTTAAATATAAACATATAAAGGGTACTAATAACCCCTTAAGTGTTTGTTAATTATATAAAAAAATGAGTTCTAAATTTCATATTCATCTAAATCGATTTCATTATTTTTCGAGTCCAAAACGAATGAATTTCTGTGTTCAATATTTGCGATTTTCAACTTATTTGAATTCGACCACGGTAAGTTGGTGTGATTTGAATTCGACAAGAGGAAATAGTTTAAAAACAGCAGTATTTTCACGCAACTTTTTTCAGTAATGAACTTGGTTTGTGAGAAGTTGCAGCTTCTACTTTGTATAGTTAAAAGGAACTGAGAAAGCATTTAAAATGATTTTTAGCACGCTAAATATCTTTTCCATAATATTTCGAGTTAATCAATGTTGTTTTAAAAACTGTCACATTCAAAAATTAAACTGCGATACCTACTAGATTTTTTTCCAAACTATATTATCGGAAACTTCTTATCGCAAAAAAACTGCAAACCTGCAGCTAGTTGGTATGTGCATCAACACAATGCAATTAAAAAAACACTAATATTTTATAATTTCGATCGAATAGTAGAACATCTCACTCTATTTTTAATTTAAATTTCATCTCAATCTCAATCGATTAAGGAATCAATAGCTATAGGTCTACAACATCAATTTTCAGCTTCTTATTAGTTAAAATAAAACTCAATTAGAACCTAACGTTCAAGCTTATTTCTGATAATGTTACTTTATTTTATTTAATACAATTGTTGTGCCTGTCTATAATTTTTATTTTAAACTATACCCTTGCTACCCTTGAGACACATCAGACATGACCTAACGTTTACGTAGATGAGTATCTAAAAATCATAAAAGAAAGGTTGCCTATAGTGCCAAACGTTGTTTGTTTTGAAAGCATAAAGATGTTTACATGCAACTGTAAAATACAAAATAATTACATCATATGTGGTAACTAATCAATTGTTTGTCTAATGTTATTAACTGATATTCAAAGTAGTGGAATCTTAGAGGAAAGTAGTTCTTTCTTGAGTGTTACAATGAAAATAATTAAAGCAATTTTAAGATTTTGGAATCAATACAATTTTGTGGGAAGGTAAGTTATAATCAACATACTTGAAATAATTAAAGATGGTCCATTGTATGCGATATGTATCAATTAAAATCTTTTACTGAGATCATGAATATAAATTCCAAGTACTTATTTTCAAATTCGTTTTTATTTGATTTCGAGATATTTAAGTAAGAAATTAATTGTAATAAATGTTTTTTATAAGCCTTTTTTGTAGATTTGTAAGTATTTGAGCTAGAAGCTAGAAATTGAATGTATAAATCCGGTTTATCGTCTATACAGATTCGTGTTTTGGACTAGACAATACAGGTTTAGTATGATTACAATCATCATATTTTCGGATATATATCATAGACTTCTTAAAAAATGGTGATAATTCAGATGATCAATAATGGCTGATATATTGTATAGTTATATTCCTTTTTCTGCGTTTAAATATTTTCCCGATGCATCAGAAATACATCAGACATTTCAATCTCTGCAAAGGATACAAAAGTGATACAAAAAATATCGTTACAGTTTTCACAGGGATTTTAGATTTTATTAAATCACTGTAAGCTATTCTCGAATATAATTGCTTTCAAACTTTGTACTAAATGATAGAAAAATGTCGAAATTTAATTACCCTGGTTAACAAGGTTTTCCTACTGTCCATTTTATAAAACAAAAAAAAACTTGTACATTTGAAAAATTCAATTAAAAAAACAGAAATATTTTAGAAACATTTGCAACGTCTTAGGCATTGAAAGGGCCAATTTTTTTGTAACATCTGGCGTAATTTCAATCCAAATCCTCTGTATTACATCTTTTAACTGTTCTTTATTTTGTACTTTCCTTTTCCTCAACTTTTTTTCAACACGAGCCAAAAGATGTACAATTGAATTTAAATCCGGACTTTAAATTCGTTTTTTTTTTTTTTATTAAAATAATTTATTAAAAAAATATGTTTTACTTAATCTAGACGTATAAAAAAATACCTATTTTTGGTAAGTATTTTGATTTTTTTTATTGCAATTAACTCCATAGATAATTGCATTTTAACAAAAGAATGTCGACTGAACAACTTTTTTTTGGTTCACTGTATATTATTTCCCTTTTTCAATTTCCAGTTTAAATATTGATATATGTAACTTTATATAATGTTTGAAAAATCTTAATCAGCTAGAGTTAGAGTTAGAGTTTAATCTATTAAACTCTACAAAAAATGCAAAAGCATTTATGCTTAAACGGTTTTAAACAGAAAACGGCAAAATAGCTTGAAAGTATTTTTGCTCTTGCAACGAATCTATTTTCTAAACAATTCTATTATATCAAGTTTTTGACATAAGATATTAAAAAACTTAAAAGTGATATTGAAAACGGGTGTTTTTTAAAGTTGAGCGAATAGGTAGAATAAAAGTTTAGATTCGAAATTAAAACTTAGCTTTAAAATCCCCATTTTTGGTCGATTTTAGCATTTTTAAAAGGGTATATTTCAAAAACCGGGTGTGATACAAACATTTAAAGGCGAGAATTGAATTTAAGACATCTTAATCCTTTGAATAAATAAAAAAAAAGTAATTTTGTCGATTAGCGTTATAAGGTTATAAAATAAATACCTTCCGCTGCATTCGTTTTTATTTATAATAATGTCGGGAATAAATATAAGACTATTAAAAAATAATAGACTTCCCACTAAGCAAAGGTAACAAAGGTTTAATTTTGAAGGAGTAATGTTTCGAATCTAGGAATGAGAAAGTTTGTTTTCTTGGATATTTCTATTTTGGGTCGGAAAGTGCACGTTAAATATGATCTGGTCAAATTTACTGAAAAATAATAGAAGTATTAGTTAAAATTTATTACAATATAATATTTTAATTTATAAGTAATTATCATTTTTACATATTTTTCAGATTATTTTGGACTGCAACAATGGCAATATCTTTTTTGGGAATGATAACATTTTGTTATTTCACATTTAAAAGATATTTTTCTGACCCAGTTAGCATGATCGTGGATACCGAATACATACACTGGAATTTCTCATTTCCTGCCGTAAGCATATGTCTCATAAAAGGGAAGTTCTCTTCATCTCTAATACCGTTGATAGACAAATTTAACATAACTTATAAAGGCTCCAAAACAAACTTCTTACGATTAGTGCATACGTGTATGTTCGAAAACTCTTTACGCTTTGATTTAACACAACTTAAAAAATGTGGGGAATTAGAATCTGTGTATGGAATAGATGTGGAAGAAATAAATGCAATGGTAAGATTTTATTAAATAAATTAGGTGACGCAACAGTCCTTTGAGAACTAAGGAATCTAGTGATTTACAAATCGCAACCATTCCTGTGTGGTAGTAACGTTGTCAGGGATGGAGAGGACCTTTAGTTTTGGGCTTGTTCCGAACAGATAATTTGAGAAAGCACTTTTTGTGATAAGAATTACTCTTTGCGGATTTGTCAATTCTTTGCAAGAGGCAGTACCCGTAAAAAAATCTTTAAATGACACAGGCAGGGCTTAAACCCAAGACCTGCGTCATGACAGTCCAACGCACTCACCACCACGCCACGGTTACTAAGATTGTATTAATAGATCTATAAAATATTGTTTTTTTTTTTTATAATTTACAGGCACTCAAGGGGTTATTAGTACCCTTTATACATATGTTTATATTTAAACACAGTGCGAGCATTAGGAAAATAGGGAAGGATTTAAAAGGAGATACCGGTGCACATTGGTCTTAAAGTTTTGAACATCAAAATGGGAGGGAAAAACAGAGTTGGCTAAAGCATTCCACATTCTCGATGTGCGATTTAAGAAAGAATCTCTATACTTGACAGTATTAAGATTTCGAAGCAGTAAATTCTACAGGGTTTTTGATTCCCCATTGTACAATGCTGTCAAGATCAGAATTTAATGAGCTTATCATACGCTGCCGTTGAAATTCCACATCCGAAGGACAAGGATGTGAATCTATAAACGAGTATGAGAAGCTGAGGGTACTGTCGTCGGCAAAACAGGTTAATGGATTAGAAGTGGTAGACATAAGATCATTTATGAATATAAGAAAGAGTGTCGGAGACAAAACGGAGCTCTGGGGAACTCCAGCATTTATTTTATGACTTGTAACCATCCAATACAATTTGTATTGAACGGTAAGAAAGGTAATTTCTAATCCAACAAAGAAGAGATTCATCAATACCGAAAACACGCATTTTCGATAAGAGAGCTTGGTGCCAAACTCTATCAAATGCTTTTTAAGTATCAAGTGCAATAATCTTACTTTCTCCAAAACGATGTAAAGATTTGTTCCACTGTTCGGTGAGATGAACTATGAGATTACCAGTGGACCTATTGCTACGAAAACCATACTGTCGGTCATTAAGAAGCTTCCGTTCTCGAGATATTTCTTGAGCTGATAATTAATCAGCGTTTCCCTGACCTCGGAAAGAAGGGACGTGAGTGCTATTGGACGGTAGTAAGAGGGAGAGGAGGATTCGCCTTTTTTAGGGACAGGCTGGGCAAATGATATTTTCCATCCACTCGGAAAGACACCTGTAGAGTAGGAAAGATGGAAAAGTTTACGCAGTGGTTTTGCCAGCGATGAAGAACACCTCTTCAGAAAAATTGGGGAGATACCATCCGGGCCAGCGAATTTACTCTTACAAATGCACGAGTGCGGAAGAAGATTCGTCCCATAGAATCATTTACGCTCTCATGAACAGGAGGACTCATGACACTTTCCGGTAGCGTCGAATTGACAGCAAGCTGTGCTGCAAGCAAATTGGCTTTATCAATCAAACTTACATAGGGAGTGTCATTGTGGACGAGCGTTGGAACCGAGGATGACGTGGTGTTTCGTACATTTTTTACAAATGACCATACATTTTTACTACCTTTGGGACATTGTAGTATTTTTTGCCTTAATTTCTGATCATGCAAAAATTTGGTCCGACGAATATGACCATGACATGTCTTTCTAGGTTGTTTGAACTTATTCCGGATTTCCTCAGTGGGGTTGGCATTGTAACAACGGAAACTTACATCTCTGATCCTAATAACCTCTTTACAGCTCGAATAAAACCATGAGTTCTCTTTGGGTTTGATAGATTTTACCCTGTTCGGGATAAAATTTCTCATTCCACAAAGAATTAAATTTGTAACCATATCTGCGCTGGAATCCACGTCACTATCAAGGAAGCATAGTGACCAATTGAAGTTCCTGAAGAATTCATTGAGACGGTCCCAGTTGGCTTTCTCATATTGCCAAACGGTTCTTATATGAGTTTTTTAGACATGAGAATTTTGCAGATACGATACAATGGTCTGATGTACCTAGAGGCGGTAATACACTGATTGTGTATTTATTATGGTCAGAGGTAGGAAACAAGTCTAGGGTGTTTGCGGATTGACCTGCAACGTCAGGGATTCGAGTTGGCCCATCGACAAGCTGAGTTAATTGATTTAATCGACAAGCTGAGTTAATTGATTTAGCAAAGATCTGAACATACCTTCCTTCCAGTGTTGACTGGCCAGAATAACGAAGCCAAGAAGAATTGTGTACATTGAATCGCCCGCAAGGACGATTTCAGTGTGAAGATAATGGGCAACAATTCTTTGAATGGAGTCAGATAGAGCATCAAATTCGTTAAAAGTTGAATTTCTGTCCAGATTTGGACTTCGATTTAAAAAAACATGTGTGGATGATGTGTTTATTTACCGTGAATTGTAACCACCTGAAGTTAAAGTTTGTGTTAGGGCACAAACCATATTGTGGCTGAAGTTGGTATGCAACATCATTTCTTATATATACGGCTAATCCATAATGAGGAAAAAATAATGGCACTAAGTTATACCCATTTAGATTGAATTCCGAATGATCGGAATCTTCACCTATTTTAGTTTCACTCAATGCCAAAACTGCTGGCCTGTTTGATGCAGTGTGGACATATGTCGCATAGCAATTCTTTCTTAAACCACGAATGTTACTAAAGTCCACCCTGAATTCTCTCAACATTTTTATGTATAAAACTCGTAAAACAATGCAATATATAATGCATCGTAACCTTTTATAGTACCAAAATTAATCCTTGTTCTCTCTTTAAATGCGTCTGGACAAAAAGCCAGTTAATTTGAGTTATATCTTCCCAGCTAAGGTTAATGCAAACATGTTTGCAAACAGAAGCTTTGGTAGATACAAACGATGACAACAGTTCTATTCAATAAATTTTTAATAATCGAAGAGTTTTAGTAAATGCCCTCATTGTGAACCAACCTCCATTTTAAGAAAGTGTTGCTTTTCTATCATACCCGTTATGTGTTCGATTTGATGAGTCCCTAAAAAGTTAGTTATTTCCTTAAATCTGGAAAGTAATGTCTACAGACCTATAGCTTAATTATCTCTGATACCGAAACTGCTCGAGTATGTACTGAACTTTCCTTTCATTGTACTTCCATCCTAGGGGCTAATCAGCATGGTTTTGTGAAAAACAGATCTAATTAACCAACTTTCACGTCCTCTTGTTTAGATGTTTTTGAAAAACGTGGATAAGTTCATTGTGTATTTACTGATATTAATAAATTAATTGACTTTTATAGTGTTGTATTTCGTAATAAGTATTCGAACCAATTTATTGTTAATTCTGGCGTCCCTTAGGGAAGCGATTTAGGTCCATTTTTATTTATTTCATTTATGGATGAGTTGGTTTCGATCATACAAAATTATTCCATCCTTATTTATACACTGGACGACATTAAGCCTTTAAAAAGTATAAAATCAACATCTGACTGTTTATCTTTGCAAGAAAAAAGAATTATGATTTCTAAACGAAAAAAATTCCCTTTGATTTTAATTATACGTTTCTTGATCCTTATTTAAATTTATTTAAACTACATACTTAAGAAAGCTAATAGGATCCTAGCATTTATATAGAGATTCGGTCGCGATTTTCATGACCTTTACGTTCTAAGCTTCTCTTTGTTTCATTTGTAAGACATAAACTTGAATAAAGTTAGTTATAGTTGTTACCTTACTATTCCGTAAGGCACATATAACAAGACTAGAAGCAATTCAGATCAGATTTGTGCATTTTAATCTTACTCTCAAAGGCCATCTTTAATAAACCTTACAGCACTCACCACTCATAGAAAATATTTGCAATTTAGTTTTATGGTTGGAAATAATATGAATTGGTCAATATCATCTCCATCAGTTCTATGTTAGTTAAGTTTTAGTTTTAGTACAAGTATAAGATTACAGTTACAATTGTGCCATATATTAAGAATATCAAACAATGGTGCAAATAGCTCCTTTATCCATTGATTTGAATATTTAATGCACTTTACTTTTGTATAAAATAAAACAATGTTTTTAAACTATGTTCTTAGGACCATTAATTTGGATTGTTAGAAGTATTGTTAAAGGTAGCAGTCAACGAATTGAAATAAATAAACTAAATGTATGTTTATTAACGAACACAAAAACCACTTATATTCTTAATAGTTAATATTATTTTAATATAACTCAACAACATATTGAGTTCTTTTTTCTCTGGAAACGATACCTAGTGTCAACCACTGGGTCGATTCCAACCATAAAATATTATTTTTTTTTGGTAGGTACCCACTTTATAAATACGGTACAACAATTGTACTTACAAATTTCTCATCCTTTTGTACCCGATCGTCTTCCTTAAGGTATAGCCTCAATTGGAAACACAGAACATAGCTTAAATATTTTGTATTCTTCTTTTTCTTCTTCGTTTACGGCTGCTATTAGCAGCACTTTAATTCTTCCTGGAGCATAGGGTGCCAACCAGTTCCTTCCATCTCTCTCTATTCCTAGCCACTTTCTCTGCGTGATGTCAACATCCAGTTTTGTAAACCCAGTCCTGAGCCACAGTTCATCGTTAGATATGGTTTGTGGCCACCGGATGTTCAGGATGTAACGTAGACAGCGGTGGACAGAAGCAACTTCTCGAGATATCAGAAGATCACTTCCACGTTTCGCAGGCATATAACAGCACGGATTTTACGTTGGACTCAAACAACTTTAGCTTGGTATGGAGCGCCATTTTCCTTTAGTTTCACACTTTAGAAAGTATTCCGAATGCACTACAGGCTTTATTTATTATATTAGTGACATCCAGGTCCGTTACACCATCGGGTGCCAAATAGCTTCCCAGATAGTTGAACTGAGTGACCTCTTCTACTCCCAATTGTCTCACAATAACCTGTTGTTGTTGGTTTCGGCTGGTGTGCATTAACTTAGTCCTACTGTCATTAATCCTTAAGCCAGCCACCTCTCAATTTTTTTGAAGAGAGTGGCACACTTGGTTGAGGTCTCCATTTCTGTTTGCCATTAAGCATATGTCGTCAGCAGAGTCCAAATGACTTAATGTTTCCTTCAGGCACCATTGGATACCCAGTCTTTGTGTTCACCCACCATAGCAGTCATAACATCATCAATAGCAAGAAAGAATAGAATCGGTGCCAATACATCATCCTGTCTCACTCCGTGTTGCACTTTAAATGCGTTGGAAAGCTGTCCATTGTGCAAAACGAAACACCTTCCGTTGTTGTAAGACTCTTTTATTATAGCAACAATTTTATCAGGAATGCCTCTAGCAACAAGCGATCTCTAGATAACCTCACGACTGACGCGATCAAAGGTCTTTTTAAAATCGGAGGTAAAGCGGCGATTGGTACTACGACGCTTGTTCAAGAATAAATTCACAAGGTGTTTCTGCGGTCGACACATGATCGACCACTGCGAAAGCCCGCTTGATGCTTAGGCTCTATCTTAGAATTTATCCTCTAGAAAATGATGGTTGCCAATAACTTTGGAAATACGGAATGGTAATTCCACGCCAGTTATTGCAGTTCTTAAGATTACATTTTTTTGGTAGCTTGACGATTACCCCATCCTTCCATCCCCTTCGTAAGGTTTCGTGTTCCCAAACAGACTTAACAAGTAGCAACAAAATACCGGCAGCCAAGTCGGGGTCTGCTTTGAGGAATTTGGCAGGTATGCCATCCAGCCTAGCTGCTTTGTTGTTCTTTGAAAGATGTATTGCGGTTCTTATTTCCGTGAATGTCGGGGGGGGGGGGGGGTCAATAATAATGCTTCTGGTAGATCTACGTATGTCCGGCATTTGATGAATTATATTAGCGTTTGCACTTGCATTCTGCGCATCGTTCAGCAATGATCTTCCATTGACACTAAAAGACTACCGTTCATTTCACAAACAGGATGGTTGGCCTACGAGATCCTTAGAGATTTTGTACAGCATCCTCGCGTTACCTCTTCTTGCAGCTTCCTCAGGTGTGTAATTTTGTCCCAGGTGTCTTGAGATATCCACAAATACTTATCTCTAGACTGCCCAGGTACCGTTTCAGATCCAGCTTCAATAAAAACTCTTTTTACCGTGCCTCACAACTCCTCCATCGTTGTTGTATTATTTTTGGATTTGAACGACAATAAATAAGTTGGTTAAGGAATTGCGACTTCATTGGACTTATAATAATTAACTATATATTAATAAAAGAAAGACTAAGAGTCCAATATATAGGATGTATGTCAACTTAGATGCATACACGTAGTAAAATCAATAAATAATGAAATTGTTAGTTTTGTCAAGTCTTCAAAATCATTTTTATGTTGTAGCTAATACAGAATTTTTATAGCGATAGCTATGTTTCAACATGTATGTATAAAGATTTTGGGAATAGACAGAATTGAACAAATATTTTGAGTATTTTTTTTAAATCAAGAAATAATTACCATAATATTTATATAATTACTTTTCTAGGTCTTGCCACAGGATTGCAAACAGATTTTAGATTTTCTTTCCTTTAATAATAAACTTTTGATTAACTGCTCAAGGTTCCTCAAATTTCACAAAACAGAAATTGGATATTGCTTCATTTTTAACACTATAATCGATAAGTAAGAAATTTATTTTAATATTTACTTAAATGTACACAAATTATTATTACGCAAATTTAGTAATTAGAACATTACATTTTAATTTAGTAACTTTTCGTTTGAAAATCTTAAGTCGAAATATACTTACTTTTCAAAGACAAAAAAACTTTCAATGAGGCTGAAGGGTTTCAAACTTTGGAGGTATACTGTAAGTAAAATTATCTAAGATTGCAATGTTAAATCTGGCTTTTAAAAAAATTAGTAATCGTGTTTATATTTTATTTGTTGCAGGTTCAGGTTCATAGCCCCGAAGAAATACCTTTTTTCAATTCGATTTCTAAAGAAATGTACACTTCGGAAATTTTACATAGCTATAGTGTTGAGATAGTGACAACTAATTTAGATGCTTCTAAAAAATCTATTGGACAAAGGGGTTGCAGATTTCCTCATGAAAAACTGAATGGATCTCCATTTCACTACAGGTTAACATAAAATTGACTAATTATTCATACTTGCATTTTGAACAAAAACTCATAAAAATTGAAACCACCAATAAGTAAAATTTCTGATATTGTGATTTATTTTGTCGAAAAGTTTTCTAAAATTGTTTGAATAGCAAAACATTAATTGTTTATTTTGTGGATTTTAATTTTTTTAACGGGTAAAGGTAAAAGTAATTACACATAGTTGTTTAATAGCAAGAATACAAAATGCGCGGCTTCTATTTTTCTTTGCAACTTTCGCTTGCCAATTTGGCTAACGAATAACTACGTTTGGATTAAACATTTATAGGAAACTGTTTTTTTTTTAAATGTAAATACACAATGAAAGCTTTTTATATGAAAACCATAGTGCTCTCATGGTGGAAGTCGTATAGGGCGGCTTCTGCATATCTTTTGTGGAACGTCTAGTATATGAAAACTATAGTACTCTAATGGGCAGAAATTTTTAGGGCGACCGGATGCCAAGTCGTTGGCGGTAGTATCAATAGTGGAGACATTTCGGGGGAGCGAGAGAAAAATATTATTTCCATTTCCATAAGCAGCCACCAGAATAAAGCCTAGTACATACTTCCTCGTGAAGTGAACGTTCGCCAGTGGAGAAAGTGAACTTTTGACATTGCTCACTGGTACACACTTGTGAGTACACGTTGTGAAAATGCGGAAACCAAATGTCAAAGCTTCACCAACAGTTCCCGTACATTTTGCACGTGAATTGCCCGTGAACGAAAACTCTCCACTTTGTTCTCCACTCAGCTTCACGAGCAAGTTCACGGGTGAACCAAAAACTGAAATTTGTATGGGTTCACGAGATGGTTCACAAGTATGTACTAGGCTTAAGGGAGATAATTAATTTTTCACCCAAAATGTCTACAAAATGTCCTTCATTTATTTATTTAATTTAAAAACTTTGCTCTGACAGACAAAAATTGCATTTGCTTAAATTTAAATATCTTACCACTTAGACAAAGTGATCAAATTTATGTAGGTAAGTACAATTACAAAGTCTAATATTTCTCTAAAAATAAAGATCCAAACATAGTTTATGTAAGTTTAAAAATGGGCCAGGGTAGGTTTACTAAAATAAAAGAAAGCATTTCCTTACATCCTTGATAACTTACTATTGTAGATAGATTATAATAAATACCTACATACAGAATAATATCATAAGAACTTAAGTAAAACTTTGATTCTGCTAACTAGGTCATTGTCGCTGTACAGCCCGTACAGCTCGTCGTTATATCTTCTACTCCATTCTCAATCTATGCGTACGGGACCAAAAATCGCCCGAAGAATTTTTCTCTCGAAGCATCTTAAGACGCTCTCATCTTTCTTTGACAGGGTCCAGGCCTCAGCGCCATAAATGAGAACCGGGATGATGAGTGTCTTATAGATGGTGATTTTACATGCTCGAGAGAGGACTTTACTTCTCAATTGCCTTCTAAGTCCAAAGAAGCAGCGATTTGCAAGAGTTATTCTTCGTTTGATTTCAGCGCTGGTGTCGTTATCTGCATTAATAGCGGTGCCTAGGTAGACAAAGTCCTTAACTACCTCAAAGTTAAAGCTGTCCATGGTGACGTTTTGTCCAAGACGTCGTCGTTCAGTGTCCTTTTTTGATGACAGCATATACTTGGTCTTGCCCTCATTGACCAATAAACCCATCTTCTTCGCTTCCGTCGCAATGCTCAAAAACGCTCCACTGACATCACGCTTTGATCTTCCAATTATGTCAATATCATCTGCGTATCCGAGTAATTGGATGGATCTTTCGAAGATTGTGCCTCTAGTGTTGACGGTTGAGTTTTGCACAATTCTTTCCATCGTCATTCTGCACAAACGGATAAGTTTGACAGGGATGCCAAAACTAGACATTGCTCGGTAGAGCTCTTCCCTATAGATGCTGTCATACGCGGCTTTAAAATCGATAAAGAGATGGTGGGTATCGATTTGAAGCTCCTGGGTTTTTTCCAAGATCTGCCGTAGTGTGAATATTTGGTCGATAGTGGACTTTCCTGGTGTGAAGCCACACTGATAAGGACCAATCAGGTTGTTGACGAATGGCTTCAGACGTTCACATAATACGGCAGAGAGGATTTTATACGCAATGTTAAGGAGACTGATGCCTCTGTAGTTGGCGCAGTTAAGAGGGTCTCCTTTCTTATGTATCGGGCACACTATGCCGAGATTCCACTCATCGGGCATGCTTTCTTCCGACCATATTTTGCAGATGAGTTGGTGCATGCTCCGTACCAAGTCAACGCCTGCTGCTTTGAATAGTTCGGCAGCGATGCGGTCAGCTCCAGCAGCTTTGTTTGACTTAAGTTTAGATATAGCTATCTTCACTTCGTCAAGGTCGGGTAGGCGGAATTGTTGATCTGCGTCGCCGAGGTTGACTGGTTCTATCTCCCTTACAGCGGAATTTGGAGAAGTGATCTTTCCATATTCTCAGCATCGACTGTGGTTCTACTACGATGTTCCCTTGATCGTCTTTACAGGCTTCGGTTCGTGGCTGGTACCCTTGGGTGGTTTTTTTTACCTTTTGGTCAAATTTACGAACCTCATTCCTGTTGTGACATCCCTCTATCTCCTCGATCGCGCGCTTCTCATGCTCTCTTTTTTTCCGTCTAAGAAGCCGGTGTTCCTCTCTCCTCTTCTGCTCGTAGAGCTCGCGAGCAGCTCTCGTCCTTTTGTGCAGCGCCGTTTTGTATGCCTCTTGTTTCGCTGCGTGAGCTTGCCGGCATTCGTCGTCAAACCAGGGGTTTCGCTGTGGGGGCCATGTGAAACCTAGCACTTCAGAGGCGGCATCTCTGATGGCTGCAAGGTAATGTTGCCACTGGTTTTCAATGCTTAATGCAGGAAGCATAGGACTCCTTAGGAGGTTATTAGAGACTCGATTGGAAAAGGACATGGCAGTCTCTTGCGATTGTAGCCGTCTAACGTCGAATCTTCTCACAGTACTTCCTTGTTTTGGCTTGGATCGGGATATCCGTAGCCGTACCTTGGCTACAACGAGGTAGTGGTCCGAGTCAATGTTGGCCTCTCGGAATGTTCGGATATCCTGGATACTGGAGAAGTGTCGTGCGTCGATCGCAATGTGGTCAATCTGATTGACGGTTGATTGATCAGGAGATTTCCATGTCCCCTTGTGGATATTGAGATGCGTGAACTGCGTACTAGATTCCAGAACGTCTCGCCCCGCAGCGAAATCGACCAGCCTGAATCCGTTGTCGGAGGTGGTGTCGTGCAGGCTGTATCTCCCGATTATGCCACCAAAGATGTCTTCTCTTCCTAGCTTGGCATTAAAATCTCCTAAGACAATTTTAATGTCATAGCCAGGGCACTGCTCATATGTCTTGTCTAAGAGCTCGAAGAATATGTCTTTGGTGTCTTCATCTTTCTCCTCTGTTGGGGCATGCACGCATATTAGGCTTATGTTAGCGAATTTAGCCTTGATGCGGATTGTCGTGATGCGCTCGCTCACACTGTTGAAACTCAAGACTTTTTGCCTGAGCCTAGTTCCAACAACAAATCCACACCCAAATAGAAGCTGTCTTTGTTCTCGGTAGCAGTCGCCATAGTAGATATCGCAGTCTTTTAGTTTGCGTTTGCCCGGTCCATCCCATCGCACTTCTTGGATGGCTTTAATATCTGCCTTGCAGCAGTTTAGGGCTTCCGCTAATTGTTCGGCTACACGTGGTCTGTTAAGGGGCCTAACATTCCACGTACATATCCGAAGTTCGTTGTCCTTATTTCCTTTGCGTGGGTTGTCAACAGTGAATCCGTCCGTATCCGAGGCTTGTTGTTGCTTCGAAACTATGATGTTTTTACGTGGCCAGGAAGTCACCCCGACGGCACAACCCCCAACCTGGAGGGCCAGATCCTTAGTATAACTCCAAGGAAGGGGAGCCGGATGAACCGCTTCTTATAGGCCTGGGCTCCGAATATGTCGAAGAAGCCCTATAAGGTGTTCACTAAGTAGTTCGACCTTACTGGAACTGTAGACGCCACCGTTGATTCTATCTCGAGAATTCCTCCGCTGCCGCCTGGATAAGGAGAGGTGCCTTAGTGGAAACACCTCTCCCCCCTCTCTCGTTTGCTGCCCCCAACAACTTTCCACTGGGGTTGGAACCCAATCTCCAGTTGATGTACTAGGCACCCGATGTTCACCGCGGGGAGGTGAGAGTAGGAGTTGATAGACAGAGGTGGGTTTTGAGAAAAAACCTATGGACGCTTGTGTCCTCTTGAATGCACTTTACTTTATAAACTTAATTATTTGTATTAATTTTTAAAACAAAAGATTTCAAAAGTTCCTCATCCCATTTAAAAAAAATCACAACCATTAAAAAACGTCCAAGCTAAAATGTCCTTAAATTATGCAATAATAGGTAGGTATGTTTACTTTTTTTTTATATGTGTACAAAATTTAACATGCATCAAAATATTTTATTTCACTATAAGTTGGCAATAATTGTGTAGCCAGCTTTTCAATTGCGTTTAGTATCAATCAAAACATTTATTTATTCAAAAAATCATCGTTCTTAGACTTTGAAGATTTGATTTGACAATTCACCTGCTTTTGTCTTATCATCTTTGTCTAGAATGACTACTGTTTTGCGTATGTAAAAATATAACCAAACCAAAATACAAACACAAAGAAACAAATGTGTATTCCTCTCGCACTCAGACTTTTGTTAATTCACTAGAGTCTTTCTCTATTTCAAATTATAACATTTGTAAGTCTCCCAACTGCAATGGATTTCTTAATGAATGTCTTCGCTAGACGTTCCACAAAAGATATGCAGATGCCGCCCTATTCGACTTCCACTATGAGAGTACTATGGTTTTCATATACAAAGATTTTAGTCAAAAAATACTGGACAGTTTTCTTACAAAAACTATTTTAAGTCCCTAAAAAATAATAAAATCAAAATATTTAAAATTGGTAAACAAAATGTTTCTACATATGTACATACATAGTAATATTGATGTCTAATGAATTTAAATTTATAAAGATCTGGGTTATGAATTTGTACATGCTAGCGATTTTTTGAAAATTGAATTTATTATTGGCTATTCAAAATTTAATGATAGTTGATTAAAAACTCGATTTTTTTCTGCCATGCATGAAAAAACTCGAACTATAGAAATTTTGGAATAGTTTACGGAAACTTTTAAGTAATTTTATTTCAAACAATTTCTACCACTTATAGTTTTTCTACTTGCATGAGCTTCTTAAAAATACAACTGGAGCTAAAAGAATGTAACTGCACGCATCCATCATCTCCCGAAATATGTAAGTCAAAAATGTATAACTAATTTTTTCACAGGGAGTTTTAATTTAGCTATTAAACTTCGTAAATCATATAATACGCTAATTAAATAAAAGAAGTATAATATACATTTTAAATTTGATTGGATTCTTCTTTAATGATTTGCCGAAGAAAATTGTTTGATTTTTTTTTCTGGTTTTGCATTGATTATTTCTTTATTTATTTACTATATATATTAAATTGTTTATTTTGCAGACCGCTCAAGTTACTGCGACCTATCAGGAAAGATTTGCCTTTTGAATGGTAAGACTTATTCATATTTTGGTAAATGATATAAAATGAGAGTTCATTTTCAAAGTGAACTACATCATATGTAATTTACATAAATTGTCCATATAATGAGATAGTTAAAATTGTCTAGCCTACAAAATGTTGCATGTTTAAAATAGGTAGGCGTTACTTACATGACGTTTATAATTCACTTATTCCGACCAAATCGGAAAAAAATTTCAAGCATAAGGCTGAGATTAGATTTTTTTTAGATTTAGATTGGTTTTTGTTTTGATAACAATAATAACAACTTTTTATAAAGAACAATGTAGTCCGCAAGCAGTAATGCTTTTATTATTTGTCCGGCGAAGTCTATGCCACCTGGGAAGAGGTCTGTGAGATCTTCAATAAACAAGGCGAACAGACTCGGACTCAATGTACAGCCTTGTCTAACTCCCGATTGTGTTTTAAACCCTCTCGACAACTCTTCTCCATTCCATACCTTAGCAATTGTATCGGCATATAGATTCTGAATAACTTTCCCGAACTTCCATGACAGCTTGTAGCTAAGCGCTTGTCTACCGATCATATCAAATGCAGACTTAAAGTCAACGAAAAACGTATATAGCTTCTTGTCCTTATTAAGAAATATTTCTGCGATACTTTTAAGGTTAAAAATGTGGTCAATCGTAGCATAACCTGTCCTCAAGCCTGCTTGAAACTCCTTTAAGAGCTTGTTGTCTTCTATCCATTTATTAAAACGTTTTTGCAAGACCAGCGTGAAAATTTTATAAGAAGCATTTAGAAAGGATATTCTCTATAATTAGACACCTCAGTCAAGCTTCCTCTCTTATGAATCGGAAAAATGATGGACTCCTTGAATTCTAGTGGTATCATTCCTGTTTCCATGACCTTGTTTTATATAGTTGTCAGTCGATTGATTAACTCTGCTGTTCCATACTTATAAAATTCTGCTGGTATGCCATTCAGTGCACATGCTTTCTCATCCATAAGTTCCATTACAGCTGAAATCATTTCTTGGTGTCTTATTGCAGCATCAAGAGTTTCATTTTTAAAACCCGGAGTAGCGTATTGAAAAACAAATTTCCCTTCTGTTGGATTCAACCAACTCTGAAAGTGATCTGCCAGCTGATCAGAACTTATACTAAAATGTATTGAAAACTTTTTTCCGGTCAGCTGCTTTGCCAGTTTCCAAAACTCCTTTCCGCTTTTACAAGACGATAATCTGTTGGATTCAGCTTCGAAGAATACTGAGATTAAAACGCTTTGGTCACGAGCTGGGAACGAAATCCCGCATAACAAAATCCCGCATATCAAAGTTCCGAATCACAAAATCCAACCGTTTCAAAACTAAAGTAATAGCACTACATAGATTGTGTGGTTATTTATTCATGAGCTCAAAGTTAATTTGGTTAATGGTTTATTTAATGGATCCGGTGAGGGATTCCGGGCTTCTTCTGTTGTGCCGCGGGCCTGCGGTTATGTAGAAGCTGCTTTCGTTGTCGATATTCCAGCGGAGAACACATTTAGATGTTGGTCGTCTGGTTATTTTTTTGTTTTTCAAAGAAGTATAAAATGTCAATTCATTACTAAAAATTAAGAAACAATTAATTATCTTTTGTTGACTTTTTTTTTTTACTTATTTATTTATTTTTTTTTTTTTTTTTTAAAACAAAATTCTCAAAAAAAATATAACGAACAGAAAAAAAAATTATTAAATACTTCAAGTTAAAAAAAAAAAAATAAATCAGAGAGTTCATCTGGTCGAGGCGGCAATCTGTAAGAAAAATAATAACAACTCATGAGCACTCCAAAGCCACTTAAGGTTTGAGTCAAATAAATAATATAGAGAGTGACAGGATAGAAGGAGTAAGATAGATAAGTTAAATAATTACGCTGCGCCGGTGCGAGTGTTAGAGCCAACAACAAAAAAAAATATTTTTCAAACGGATCAGTAAAACGCATACAAAAAAAAAATACATATTTACATTCGAAATATTTGGTAATAAAGTACCGCATACGGAGGGCACCGATCAACGCACTGGCATGCGAACGGGGAGGGAAAGCACACACCCCGAACCGATTCTCCAGTGGCTGATTCCTCTCACTCTGTTGCAATACACATCATCACTCGGAGCAGGAGAACTCACATCTCCGAGTTGGAGGATAAGCGGAAACCACGACAAATCCACCGAAAAACTAAATAATTGTGAACGGATAGAACGACCCAACTCACTGGCTGCGAACGGGGTAGGAGCACACACACCCCGAACCGATTCTCCAATGGTCTTCCTATTCTATTCCGTCACAGCACCACCAAGACACGGGGCAGGAGATCGCACATCTCCGTGTGGAAATATTAACGCGCTGCTCACTCACTCACTCACGGCACATCTCATATAGATAAACAACTATACTCTCTTTTACTACTATATACTACATAATAGATAAATAAGTTGGTCACGCAAAAGAAAACAAAAACCGAGGAGGAGAAAAACACTCAAAGAAAAATAACTGTAATCCGACGACGCTAAAAGTCGTCGAAGTTAAAAACAATCGTTATGAAATTTCGTTTGCGTGACATAGAATTAGAAAAGAAAAATCAAATAATGCAACTACACAGAAGTTGGAATTTAATAATTAAATAAAAAAAACACGAGGAGGTTTAGCTCAGTGGTAAAAGAAAACAAATTCATTTTACTCACCTAGGTCAACTTAGTTTTGTTTGTTCACAATTTTTTTTAAAAGTAAAGGGAAAAAAACACTACTAACACCGTGAATAGTTTGCAACTTAATGAGATAAAGGAATTGAAGTTTCGATTATTGACCTCTTCGCCAATTTCTGGGTATTGTAACCGAATTTCGAGAGAGGAGAAAAATCTTCAAAGTTATATACACAGATGTGTGTTAGAGTATACCTCTTGACTACCAATGGTGGCCCAGACTATACATACGTTGAGTAAGAATGGATAGGGGAGGGGAAGAAAATCAGTAGGTATTTTCAATTCAAAGTTACTTACTAAAAAAAAAATTACACTACAACTGGGAGAAATGAATCGCGCAGCTATGACTAGGAAAGGAAAAGTAATTTATAGTTAGAGTGAAGTATAGAAACAGAAATGGGGGAGAAGGAAAGAAGAAGAATATATTTATGTTTTCTTACATTCGCCTATCCTGACAGAAACTCGTCTCGAGTCCCAGCATCTCTTCCTTCTTCATCATCTTCTGAATAATCTGATAGACATTCGTATTCACCCCAAGGTTTCATATGGTCCACAGCAATAATGTTCTCGTAACTCATACTTCTTGTTTTACGATGTGTACCGTCTATGTCTGTAACGAGATATCGGTCATTTGGATACACCTTTTTGACGACAAATGGTCCTTTGAATGGTGGTTCCATCTTGCGGCTCGTCCCTGTTAGCGCTTCTTGTTTGTTAATAACAACTAAATCCCCTTCCTTGTACACTTTCGGTGACTTGCGCCTCTTATCAAAATATCTCTTCTGCACCTGTTGCGCCTTCTCAATTCTTTCCGATGCCTTCTTTCTCTCATCCTCTAGATCTGAAATTATTTCTACTACTTTCTGAACTTCGTCTTTCAGTATCGCATCAGTTCCACTCCGTGGCTCGATTCCTAACAGCAATTGACTCGGCGTTTTTCCTGTACTTTTATTTGTTACGTTGTTTATTGCAAACTGTACTTGCCGAACATTTGAATCCCATAAATTATCTTCCAGTGTGGTGGTCAAAAGTGCACTGAGTATAGATCGATTCAAACGTTCAACTTGCCCATTTGCCCTTGGTGTCGCTACAGCGTTTAAAACATGCTTGATATTATTGGACTCACAGAAACGTTTAAATTCTTTTGATGTGAATGAACTGCCTTAATCTGTAATCAGGATTAATGGAACCCCATGGACACTAAAGATATCTTTAAAAAATTCGATGGCCAGTTTAGTTGTGGTATTTTTAACTGCTCGGATGAATGTAAATTTCGTGAAAGAATCAACAGCAGCTATTATATAAAGATTGCCACGTTTACTTTTAGGAAAAGGACCCAAGTGATCAGCATGTACCGTTTTCATTGGTGTACTGCCTTTATGTATGGGATGTAGATAACCTTCACGACGACCTCCCGCCTTTTTGTTGAATAAACATTGAATGCAACAGGCTATGTACTTTTCTACGTACTGCCGCATATTTGGAAACCAGTAATGGGAACAAAGTCTTGTTAAAGTTTTCTCTACTGCGAAATGTCCCAATTCATCGTGTGCTGCATGCACCACTTGATGTCGCATACCAACTGGTACTACCCATTGTTTGCCATTTGAAGTCTTTCTATATATTCGTCCTTCGTTAAGTAAATAGTTTTTGTGTATGTCCTTTTCCTCTTCACTACTTGGTGTCTTTCGCAAAAGATCGCGTATTCGCTGGAGATTCCGGTCTGTTAATTGGCCCGCCAACACCCAATCTGCTTGTTCTATTCGCATTACTGTCTCCACCTTTTCTGCAGAACATGGATTTCGACTAAGTGCATCAACATGCTTCATACGTTCCCCGGGTCGGTATTTTACTTCAAAGTTGTATTCCATAAGTTGAAGCCACCAGCGCGCAATTCGAGGTATCAACTCTTTCTTATCTTTGGTTGCCTTAAGGGCATTGCAATCTGTTACCAACGTAAAAGTGTGTCCCAGAAGATAAGTCCGAAATTTCTTTATTGATTCTACTGCTGCTAGAGTCTCCAGCTCATATGAATGGTATTTTTCTTCAGTATTTCGTGTTTGACGACTATAATACACCACGGGATGAAGTCGGCCATCTGGTTGATACTGCAAGAGTATACCTGCCAATCCAATAGAACTCGCATCGGTGTGTACCTCAGTTTTGGCGCCTGGTTCATAAATAGCAAGTATGGGTCGTTCGCTAAGCTTTTTCTTCAGTTCACAGAATGCATTTTCTTCTCTTGTAGTCCAGCTCCACTGAGTCGTTTTTTTCAAAAGACGTGTTAATGGTTTTGTGATAATGGCAAATTTTTCAACAAAATGACGGAAATATCCTGTTAGCCCAAGGAACTGTCTCACCTGATGAATAGTTTTTGGTCTCGGAAAGTCACTAATGGCAATAGATTTTCCACTTCCCGGTTTCACCTTACCCTGTGTTACTTCAAAACCTAGAAAATCCGTTCTATCCATGAGAAAAGAACATTTTTTTAAGTTGAGAGTCAGTCCTTCTGATCGCAATATCTCTAATGTCCGTCTTAGTCCTTGTAAAGATTCGGGAACTGTTTTGGAATGCAGAAGAATGTCATCGAGGTAGAAAGCAGCTATGTCTTGCAATGGATTTAGAATGCGATTAATAAACCGCTGGAAAACTCTAGGAGCGTTACAGAGCCCAAAAGGCATCCGTTGAAACTCGTACTGGCCACTTGAAGATCGCTTCGAGTTTTCCTCCACTGGTATCTGATAATAACCTGATCTTAAATCCAAACTAGTAAACCATATTCCCCCATGCAATTTGTCAACCTGATCGTCGATACGTGGTAACGGGTGGCAGTCTTTAGCCGTCTTGGAATTTAGTTTTCTGAAATCTACACATAACCTCTGTTCTCCATTCTTTTTTGTCACTAGTAAAATTGGTGAAGCATAGTCCGATTGCGACTCTCGTACAATATTATTGTCTAGTAATTCTTGTACTATGTCTTGAGCAATTTCCTGCTCCTTAACTGCCATCCGATACGGTCGAAACGAAAAAGGTTTGTCATCATCAAGCTTGATTTTCATCTCTGTTGAATTTGTGCATCCTAATTCACTGGCATCTAAAGCGACACAGTCACGAAACTCATTCAACATTTTTACCAACTCTCCTTTTTGAGTTTCATCCACAGGACCAATGGACAACATGTCTATTGTTATAGGTAAATATTTTTTTTCTTTAATTCGCAAAACACATTCTTCATTAGTTCCTTGTTGAGTAACGTTCTCGTGGATAGCTTTTTCTCCTACACATCGGTGACCCCTTGCAACGATAGCATTTTCTTTTATTAATATCTCTTGATCTGAAAGATTGCAAATTGGCAAGAAAGAAGATCCATTGTCATCTATATGGAGTATACCACGTGGTATACAACTTTCCAATCCTTCGGGTGATCGTACAGTCGCTTCGATTAAAACATCAATGTTCTCTTGACTTGCTTTTACTGGTATGATATTGAGCACCCTAGGAGTTAGATAGACTTGCCCTTTTGACCTAAGGATAACCTTGTATTCTTCTGGAAGTATGTTAAATTGAGATAGTTCTATGTTTCTTCGGGCGAAATTCAGCGACTTGTCGGTCTTAATAACGATCATATCAGGTAGCTCGGTAAAAGACTGACCGACCAAAACAGGGATGTTCTGATATTCATCACCAACAACACGTACTAGAACATTATCTTCAACATCGTCAATTCGCAGAAGTACCTTCACTGAGCCTAGACTAACGACAAAACCTTTACCATAACCATGCAATGGAATATTGTCTTTCCAATTAACATTGAGATTTAATCGAACTGCTTCTTTATGCTGGATTAAAGTGCAAGAACTACCAAAATCTATGTATGCTTCAATACTTGTCCCGTTCAATTCTATATTTTTATGATATTTTTCATTACATGAACTGGAAGTTGTCCCTTCTAACAAGGCTATGGGTTTTCCTAGTTGACCTTTCTTTGGACAAATTGTTGTGTCATGAAAATTACTCCTACATGACTCACAACGTTTGTCTGGTTTCGCGTCACAACTGCTGGCATAGTGTCCTTTCTTACCACATTTGAAGCATACCACTTGATCTTTATTTTCCGACTTTGAATAAGATTTTTCCTTTCTCTCGTTTGGTTTTGAATGACGGGGTTGGTTTGTAAAATGTTGGTTTGGTGTGCGTCTCGACTGTTCATCATTATACTGGCTAAGGAAAAGATAGAGTTCTTCAGGTGTACTGAAACGCCCAGCTCTTGCGCCCGTCTTCACTACTCTATCATCGAGCCCTCCTATTAGACAAGCCACAGCCTTTTTACCAGAAATTTCACAAGTATTCAACAAAGTCATCATTTCATGGTAGTATTTCATGTAACTTTCATTGGATTTCTTACGCCTTTGAGTTACCTCACAAAGTTGTTCGTAAAAATCTCGTTCTCCCGGGAAAGATTCAAACAATTTAATTTTCCATTCGTCCCAGGAAAATTTCAAACTCGGCAGCCCCTTGTACCAGGTTTTAGCTAATCCTTTAAGTTTCCCTAGTGCATTATAGATAGTCGTTTGCTCTGACCAACCATAAATAACTCTGAGTTCATCAACTTGATCACACCATTTTTGAATTGTCTGATTTTGGTTTTCCGGATCAAACTCAGGAACAGCATCACCCTTTCCACCTCCCGTGGCTATACCCGACGATCTAACTAAAAATTCTTTCATCACATCTGTCAATCGATCAAATGAATTGGAATTCGTTGAACAATTAGCCGAACAACACGTTCCTTCGCTTTGTCTAGATGATTCCAAACGTCTTCGCTTTGTTCTATTTCTAGAAGAGGATTCTCCACTTGAATCTCTTCGATGACTACTTTTCTTTCTATGTTTACCCATTGTTTTTCAAAGGAATTATTTTTCCTGATATATCTTTTCAAATGACCAACTAACAATAACTCAAATTCTATTAAAAATGTGTTAAAATTGAGAGTCGAAGAAGAAAAAAAATAAATATATATTAAGTGATTTGTTAAAAAAAAGGGAAGGAAAAAAAAAACAAAATATTTTATCTTAACATTACTCTTTTTAAATAATTTTCTTTTTGCTCTCCACGACCAGGTATCCCACTTCTGAATTATAAAATGTCAATTCATTACTAAAAATTAAGAAACAATTAATTATCTTTTGTTGACTTTTTTTTTTTACTTATTTATTTATTTTTTTTTTTTTTTTTTTTAAAACAAAATTCTCAAAAAAAATATAACGAACAGAAAAAAAAATTATTAAATACTTCAAGTTAAAAAAAAAAAAATAAATCAGAGAGTTCATCTGGTCGAGGCGGCAATCTGTAAGAAAAATAATAACAACTCATGAGCACTCCAAAGCCACTTAAGGTTTGAGTCAAATAAATAATATAGAGAGTGACAGGATAGAAGGAGTAAGATAGATAAGTTAAATAATTACGCTGCGCCGGTGCGAGTGTTAGAGCCAACAACAAAAAAAAAATATTTTTCAAACGGATCAGTAAAACGCATACAAAAAAAAAATACATATTTACATTCGAAATATTTGGTAATAAAGTACCGCATACGGAGGGCACCGATCAACGCACTGGCATGCGAACGGGGAGGGAAAGCACACACCCCGAACCGATTCTCCAGTGGCTGATTCCTCTCACTCTGTTGCAATACACATCATCACTCGGAGCAGGAGAACTCACATCTCCGAGTTGGAGGATAAGCGGAAACCACGACAAATCCACCGAAAAACTAAATAATTGTGAACGGATAGAACGACCCAACTCACTGGCTGCGAACGGGGTAGGAGCACACACACCCCGAACCGATTCTCCAATGGTCTTCCTATTCTATTCCGTCACAGCACCACCAAGACACGGGGCAGGAGATCGCACATCTCCGTGTGGAAATATTAACGCGCTGCTCACTCACTCACTCACGGCACATCTCATATAGATAAACAACTATACTCTCTTTTACTACTATATACTACATAATAGATAAATAAGTTGGTCACGCAAAAGAAAACAAAAACCGAGGAGGAGAAAAACACTCAAAGAAAAATAACTGTAATCCGACGACGCTAAAAGTCGTCGAAGTTAAAAACAATCGTTATGAAATTTCGTTTGCGTGACATAGAATTAGAAAAGAAAAATCAAATAATGCAACTACACAGAAGTTGGAATTTAATAATTAAATAAAAAAAACACGAGGAGGTTTAGCTCAGTGGTAAAAGAAAACAAATTCATTTTACTCACCTAGGTCAACTTAGTTTTGTTTGTTCACAATTTTTTTTAAAAGTAAAGGGAAAAAAACACTACTAACACCGTGAATAGTTTGCAACTTAATGAGATAAAGGAATTGAAGTTTCGATTATTGACCTCTTCGCCAATTTCTGGGTATTGTAACCGAATTTCGAGAGAGGAGAAAAATCTTCAAAGTTATATACACAGATGTGTGTTAGAGTATACCTCTTGACTACCAATGGTGGCCCAGACTATACATACGTTGAGTAAGAATGGATAGGGGAGGGGAAGAAAATCAGTAGGTATTTTCAATTCAAAGTTACTTACTAAAAAAAAAATTACACTACAACTGGGAGAAATGAATCGCGCAGCTATGACTAGGAAAGGAAAAGTAATTTATAGTTAGAGTGAAGTATAGAAACAGAAATGGGGGAGAAGGAAAGAAGAAGAATATATTTATGTTTTCTTACAGAAGTCATATCAATTATTGAGAATCAACAAGAACGAAATTTAATTCCATGTCACTTAAATATTTAATAGTAAAGGACCGCTCTGGTTCTTTTAACTTTCACGAGCTTTGACTGTCTAAATTCACTGTCAAAAATTTTTGCCAGGCGCCTTGTTGTTTTTTGCTTTGTTTAACACAGCTTCAATTTCTTCGCTTTCAATGTATTTATATAATATTTGGTCAGTGATTAAAGGGTCCGCTGTGAAAGTTGCAAAGCTAGAATCATTGGAGAGAAGAAGCTTAAAGTGAGTGCAAGGGTTTCAGTAGAAATACTTGAACCTAGTTTATAGTTGGTTCCGTTAATTTCTTTCCCAATTTTGTAGAAGTCTTTTAGGTTTTTAGTTAGGCCTAGTTCAGTTGCTTTTTTATTATCATAAGCATACTTGCTTACATAACATTTTATAACTTGCGTTCGCTTCCAGATACCAGCTTCTCAATTGAAGATCATTTGATGAGCGTAGTGCTTTTAATAGTGCAAACGATTTTTTCTGAGCTTTTCTAGCAGTCATAGTCAAACAATTTTTGCTTAAATTTTAAGTTGGGTGAGAGTCATTTGTTATGTGTTAAATTTCGTATTTATACAGCCAAATTATTAGTGAGAACTTCCGGTAGTTCTGATGAAGCGTTGAATGTTGGTATAGAATAGATGATTCATTTTTCCAACAAAGCCTAGGTAGTAGATTCAGATTGGTTTCTTTCGTTTGTAAAGAGTTCGCGATCTCTACTTTTATAGGCATATGATCAGAATAAGGCTTGCACTAAACTTCAAAGTGTTGAATCCGGTCAATCCAGTTATTATTGGCAGCGCAAAGATCGATGACAGATCTACCTTGTCCTTCGTTGAACGTGTAATGTCCATCCATATCACCTTGTGTGGAATCATTAAGTATATGTAGTTCATAAAATTGTAATAGTTGTAACATATCGCGTCTATTCTTGTTGCATATATTGTCTTTTGTCTGTTTACTTATATATGAAACGTACGAAAGTATTATAGGATATACTGTAAGCGCACTTATGCTGTTTTTGTCAATATCTGCATTTAATTTATTTCAGAAATCATCGCAAAGAATAGATCTTTATCTTTTTACCCCTCCGATAAAGGTGTTAGACCCATGGCAAAGATTGTATAAACATATGATTATTAATAACCTCTCATTTGATACCAAAGTTAACTAAATAACAGATAGAGTATACAATTGACCTTAAAAAAATTAAAATCTCAAATTCAGACAAACTTGTTTTGAACCAACTTTTAGTTATGCGACTTTATACCTTTCTTACTTTTAGGCACATTATTTATTTAAAATAAATTTAAACTTAATAATAGATATGGTAAGTTTTCTACACTTAACAACAAAGATTTGGCATTTTCAATGCACCCCTATACTGATGGAAAGAGAAAAAAATAACCCTTTTTTAAATTTTTTGTTTAAAAATTCAATCGAAAACTTTTATGAAAACACGAAAACCTACAAAAACAACAAAAAACTGATAAAAAATGGTTTTCGGCTTAAGTATTAAGACAACAATGAAAGATATTGACTTCAAACTTTGTATCTCACACAAACTTTGTTAATA
This sequence comes from Eupeodes corollae, assembly GCF_945859685.1. Taxonomy (NCBI): domain Eukaryota; kingdom Metazoa; phylum Arthropoda; class Insecta; order Diptera; family Syrphidae; genus Eupeodes; species Eupeodes corollae. Next base: position 80,133,375 of record NC_079149.1, on the reverse strand, counting down.
ATATTTATTTTGTTTTTGGAGGGAAAGTTATCAGTTGCATCCCAGTCTCATCTTACCTTAATTTCTATTAAGCTTAAATTGTGCTGTACATGCCTACTTCTGATCTTCTTGATTTTTTAACTTTTGCCTTATTTTTACTTTACAGGGAATATTAATAGCAAAGTTTTTTATTTAGCTATGAAGGAGGACATTTGCGTGCCGTCATGTATAGAACAAATTTTGGAATATTCTGGGTTAGTATTATATGTGCAAACGGAAAATTTGGTCTAACACACTAAGCCCACCATTTAAAAAGTATTAATGAAAGGTTTTGTTAGTGGTTTGCTTGTATCACTAAAGAACTAACTAAAAAAACATGCACAATTATATCAAAGTTCTTCACCGATCAGACGCAGCTCAAACAATTATGCCCATCCTCCCTTACAACCCTATAAATAAAAAACGTCCTTTCCAAATTTATTTCACGGATTGACTAAACTTTAAAAAATAAGAAAGTTAATCCATGAACAAAGATTTTTATATTAAAAAGAAAATATTTGTAAAATATTAACTGCAACGTTTATCAACAATCAATCTTGTCTTCAATAACGTGAAATGTTCAGCAAGTTTTGGAAGCTTGGATTTTGTGTATAGTTGTGCATCTTTAATCTTGTTACTTTACCTTACCTAACTCCAGGTTACAAGGCTAAAAATCTCACGTTCACCAGACTTTAAAAATATTTGTAAATATAATTAAATAACTACTTGTATTTAAGAATATAATAATAAAGTGTAATGATAACTTTTACGCTGTTTTAAATTGTAGGCAAAGTGAATTAGGGTCAAAAGATAACGATAGCTCTACTGACATTACAATTGAAGTCCTAAACACTCCAACATCACGCTTCAAACGATCCGTCATCCGTACAAAATTAGATTTGGCAGGTAAGAAAAATTAGATTCTATAATTTAATTTTGACCTTACTTTGATATTTTACAACAAAACAAACACAACACAAAAATTATACCTTTCTGTGAATTGTAAATTCATCTCTTTGCACGACAATTACTCAACTTGACGAAAACTTTCAATTTTATAAACTTATAAGCTTCAAGTTGAAAGTTTAAACGCAGACTCAAAAGTACACACGCCGAAGTCCTTTATGGGATTTTGGATTGTTTGGGTGGGTTTAAAGTCCATAAAAGATTTATGAACCTATAAATCTACCCACAGACTGGAAACTCTAAGTTAAGAATTATTACGAAAAGTTAATAAAATAAATGATTTCGTTGTTTTTAACTATTTTCTAAAACTATTAAAATTTGTCATTTTGTCCCGCGAATAATTCGCTGATATCACTTATTTGAAATGGTGGATCCCCGAGCAGTAAAGCTCAGCATATAAAAAACTATTTTAGTGTGATAGTAACATTTTTCAGATGGGACCTTGAATACAATAATCATATCCTCGGATTTATAGAATTCTTACGAAACTGTGTCCGCCTGAAATAAATTTGTAGAAACCAATGTTTTACTTAACTTTTTGCCTTTAATTGAATACATAAAGCAATGTCATTTCTTGACTAAATATTCAATTTTAATAAAAATTTATTCAAAAAACAGTGTTGCCGCCTAAAACATAAAACTCACTTGTTTTCATTGCACTTAAGCCGTTTTTGAAATAACTTTCGTGCAAAACAAACGCATTAGGCAATGTTATAAGCATGTTAACTCATTTTATAAATAAATAATAAATAAATTTTTTTGTGCAACCTGTTAAGAGGAGTCTTTTTTGAACTTTACAGGAGTACGAAAATAGAATTTGAACTAAAAGCCCAACTATAATAGACTTAACCTAAAGTAAGCTAATGTCAAAACCGAACGAAAAGTTATCAGAAGTTATCGTCAAAACGAAAAGTAACCATAATGGATTCAAGTAACTTAAGCAAATGTTGGGTTGAAATGCTTTTCAAATTTGACATTTGCTTAAGCTCGAGCCATATAATTGGCTCTTGCAGTTAGCGAAACTGAGCAGAAGGTCTATTATGGTTCGTGACATATAAGGCTGCGTATTGGTTCGTTCCCTTAAGCTGGCTTTAACTTGGTTTAGTCTATTATAGTTGGGCCTTAAGAAATTTCAACAACTATGTAAAACTACTCAAAGAAACTTATAAACATATGTATGTAGCTATGGTTATTAACAATACGTTTTTCAAAATTTTACGACAAACACTTTTGCGAAATATGAGATTAAAAAATATGTACTTCTCTTATTTTTTTCAGTCTCAATAGCAGGATTAGCTGGGCTCTTCTTTGGTGCATCAGTGCTCAATTTTGTTGAAATAATTTACTATTTAATATCTGATGTACAATCTGAAAATCAATAAAATATTTTATTTGCTAATTTGTTGTTTTGTATTAAAGTAGACAAATGCCTTAAGAGTGCCTTGTTGAAGTGTTCAATCTTCTTGTACAGATATATACATTAAAATAGAAACACCAGATTTTTAAAAATTCAATTTTGTATTTACTTAATTTTTTTTTTAAGTTTGGTCTCCATTTTCTTATTTTTTTTCTTTCAAACTAAAATTACCCATTATTTGTACTAAATTATAACATAAAATATTTTAAATTCATAAATGCAAAAAAAGAAACAAATTTCGTTTACATTTAAAATAGATACAAAGATTTACAAAAAAAATAAAATTAAATGTAAAGCTATTCTGGATTTAAAAATTATTTTAATATCTGGCTGTAGAACACATTTGAGAGGCAAGTTCCCGCATAAGGCAGCAACGTATCTTTCATGATATTCACATTCATATTTTGATCCATTTTACCCTCAATCAAATGTGTTGATCCAACGCCATACCAAGAAAATTAAACCCAAAGTATGATACTGCCGTCAATATTCTTGACCGTTTTCTGGGAGTATTTGGGATTCAGTTCTTTCAAATTAAGCCTTCTAACGGTTTGTCTGCCATTACTTCTGAGCAAATTTATCTTTGTTTCGTCCATCCAAAAAACATTCCTCTACTTTTTGCCTAATTTTGCCCCACTCTCATCAAAATCATCCTGGGCGAATTTAAACCGCGTTGTTATATTTTGTTTTCCTTGCGACCTTCTGAGCAAGTTAGCTTCAACAAGTCTTTTACGAACAGTTATGGAAGTTATTGGAAGCTGTAGTATGTTATTTCCCTTGAAGATTTATAAGGATTTTTTTTAGGCGCAAATTATATCTCAGGCTTCTCTTGGGATTGTTTTGCTTGGGTTTTACCCTCTGTTTTTAAGCTCTCAGCAATCAACTTGATAGATTTGCTCATTATTCTGGCTATTTTCCTCAAAGATTTTCCCTCACTTCGTAGAACTAAAATTAACAATGCTTACCGAGACCCATATTTTCCTTAGAATTAGTGTAATATTATTAAAATAATTTAAATATACTTCTTAAAGTGAACTTATTGTTTTATAAAAATAAAAAAAAATATTAAAAACTAGTATTTTTGATACTAGTTAAATATTAAGGTCTGTTTACAATGTGTTTCTATTAAAATGCCCACCAAAAACACAGTCTTACCTAAGAAACGGTTCATCTCCAAACAATCAACAAGCGACAAAAAACTTAAACCCTTGCTATTTTGCATAATAGAGTCTAACTTTTTTTTCCGATAACGGTTAACACTGCTTATAATGCATGTTGTTGTTTTGTTGTTTTAATTTGGTTTTACTCTTAGCAACTGTATCTGTCTATTTTAATGTCTATATTTTCAGAAGTTTAAAAGGATTTTCAATACAAATGCTAAGAACAAGGAACAACGACTTTTTCCAACCCTAAGATCAAATACATCCCTTTCCCTCTATAAAATTTTATGTTGGGTGAAAAGTCAAATGTTTGAAGAAAAACTTAATTCTTTTAAAAACCTTAACAATTGCTTGGCTTTTTGAAGCATGGGCTTATTAAGAAAATCACATCTCTTAGTCTTAATAACTTACTGCTCTCAGTAGATAATGACATAATCACTTCGAATCTAATTATCACTTTTTAAATAAAAAAGCATAGTAGTACCTGTAGCGTGATGGTTAGTGGGTTGAACTCAGTATGAATTCTCAGACTACGCGAATACGTTGCAACGCACTCTAATAATTACAGTAAAATGCGCTGGCCTCGTTCCATTAGCGCCTTAGCGAGAGAACTTTGTTCGAGACAAATACAGAAATTGACCAACATTTACAACTGATGGACGAAACAATAAAACCAACGACGAAACGGACAAAACGAAAGGCCAAATGGACGCTTACAGAAACGCGACTATTGACGCACTACGAAGGCACAAGAGTGGCTTACTGACAAGACTCAAAAACTTGTACAGACGACTTACAGACCCACATGACTTGGAGATTAGGACACTGAAGTCGTCAATAAAACATTTCAATCTGTTGATTAAGGAACCCTATATATTTCATCAATTAACAAGTACTGGGACCGCAAGATCCGGTCAGTTATTTCCAGTGACCCTAGTATGTTCCCTAAAATCAACAAGATATTCAGGAAAAATAACGATAATGACCTTCCGTGTCTAAAAATCCAAAGAACTGAAGAGAACAGAGATGTACTCAGGACAGTGCAAATAGATCCAGAAGAAGCCATCTTTGACGATGACTTTTATATAATTGAACATCCGAAGGAAAAAGTGGAGGCGATGGAATCTGCTTTCCATCAAGTGTACAATGTGAATGTTAGCATTCGCCCCAACCACAACCTGAAAAACAGAGCCCACTTAATCACTTTTACCATCAAAATGATATGACACAATGGCGATCTGAGAACCTCCCCTTGTTAGTGATGAAGGTCGAGCTTCAGTTCGCTGTAGTTCATCCTCTCCCGAAAAAGGGAAATGACAACTCCAACCCATCAAATATTCGGTCGATAAGTCTTCTTCCGAGTATCAGCAAAGTTTTCGAAAAGATCATTAATAGGGCTCTGACATAAGTGGGCTGCAGACAGCAAAATAATTCCGGATAAACAATGGAATAAATTAAAACAACAATTCACAGGTGCTGTTCTGGTTGATTTGCAAAAGGCCTTTGACACCGTATGGTTAGAGGGTCTTTACCTAAAATTGAGAAGGCTTGGCATAAGCAAGCCATTGTTGTATATACTTTACGATATGCTTAACGGTAGAAAGTTTGTTGTCAAAAGTGGCAATGTAACTTCTACCACAACATTCTCAATTAAAAATGGTCTTCAACAACATTTACACCAGCGATCTGATAGGTAGTCTTACAAAGGCAATTGTGTACGCCGACGATCTAATTGCGTACAGAACGCCCCGAAAGGTTGAGGTTATTAGAATTCTTTTGCAGCGTGATTTCGAAAAGATTCAGCGGTATTGCGACGACTGGAAACTGAAAATAAATGTCCAAAGTCGGAGACAATTCCGTTCCGGACTCCGTTGGCTGGGGCCACGAGGGATACGTGCAAGAATTGGCGCAAAATGGCGAGCAAAAGTGTAGTGAAGTAACCCGATATCTTGTTAGATCAGTATTTATATTTCGACAGATATATAAATGCTGTTCTGACCAGGGCCAGAGGAGCATTCGCTCTGACGAAACGGCTATTTTACATCAGTCGGCTTGACCCCAGAGTGAAGGTAATTTGCTACATGGCCCTCATACGGCCAATGATCGTTTATGGTTGTCCTGTGTGGTTCAACGTTGCCCCTTCCCAGATGGAGAAGTTTCGGGTGTTCGATCGGCAGTGTTTACGACGCTGTACCGGCTTATATCGAACAGCGGAATCTTCTTATGTGCATTACTTTTCCAACGAGGTCCTATACAACGGGGCTCGAATCAACAGAATTGACAATTTCGTGATAAAACTCGTTCGAGGTCATATTGCAAGAGCTATGTCTTCGACCAACAATTTAATTTTCGGGGCGTTCTATCCGAACGACGAGTATTTTGAGAGTGCACGCTTGAGCGGCTTCATTCCCCCAGAGGCATTCCTCTTTTTAGATAGATGCGGTCTGATACAGGATAGATTGGCAGTTCCGTTAATCTACCACGTCAGACGAAGAACCGTGGATAGGCGACTCCTGTACAATCGGGACGTCATGGCACAAGGCGGAGCAGAGCTCCTTCGGTTCAGTAGGGCTGTGTCCGAACGGGACCGAACTGATAGGATGAAGCAGGAGAACCAGTTTTGGTGGCTTCAATCGGCACTTGATAGTGGGTAGTCGGGATGGGGTTTTAACTCTTGGCCGGCTTACATACTTGTTTTTATAGTTTGAAGTAGAATAGGCATAGTGGCATAACAAAAAATTATAAAAAAAAACATGGAATAAAAAAATATAAAAATAAAAAAAAGGCAACAATATATGAAAAACAAAAAATGTTAGACAGTTAGATTTGCTGCTGTGGTTGTTCTAGTTTTAAGCAGTTTATAGGTAGAATAAGTTTTAAAGTAGTTTTAAGTTTTATTTTAAGGAAATACTTTTAAGTAGTTTTTAAGAAAAAATAAAAAAAGATATTGAAATTAGTTTTTTTTTTAAACAAAAATAAATAAAATGAATTACAGTAAAATACATCTTAGAGTGTCCGTATGGGACCAGTAAGGTAGTTGTAAGTAATGGTTAATTAAGCTAGTTTTATGAATTTGTATCTAGCTTTATGATAGATTTAAGAATGAATGACTAAAAATTAATTTAAAAAAATATGTATTAAACTTGTCATGAAAAGAGCTTTCGCAAATTAGCCGTTCGAATTCGGCATATAAACTGTAGGTCCCTACCATCTCTGACAACATTAATCGCACACAGGAATGGTTGAGAGTTTTCACTAGGCGCTGGTTATTCATGGACTGTTGCGCCACCTAATTTATTTGTATTTAAATAAAAAAGCATAACCAAAGCAATTACTTACCATTGAATTTTCATCACATACTTCCAGACAACTTACACATAAATTCATAGATTTTTAAAAAAATTCCAGTTTACTCTTGCATGATTATGTTTCTAATGACTCACTGTAGGTTTTGCCACTGTTTACAGAGTTTATTGATACTAACCTTGATAAATTCACGGGATTCTTCAAGTTTAAACCAAACATAAGTTAGAAGAGGAAAGCAGTACATGTTAATACAAATCTTATAGTTAATAAAAGAAAGATTTTCCATGACACTTTTTTTATATTACATTATTATTTTATTATTCCAACTATTTGGTTATCATTTTTGATAAATATTATAATTTAATTTGAGCATACTAATTCTGAAACTAAAATATTTTCCATTACAATAATATAAAATAACAACCAATGATGCACACCTTTCTTTTGTATGCCATAATCAAATTTCCATTTTAATTACTACATCCTTCGCGCATGAAAAGTTATTAATTAATAAAACATGCTTACATAATATATTTTATTAAAATTGAATTTTAAGTAAAATATCTCGTCTTCGGTTTCTTCCGGTCCCCTGTTTAAAATTTATTGCTTCAAGATGATACATTTGGGGTGGACGAAACCGAAAGAACTTCTGAGTTATTATTACCGATAAGATTTTCGTTGTAAGGCGGTGGCTCAACTTGCGAAGTGGCTGTCTCTGCATTAACAAGAGAGTTATTATTATTATTGTTGGTTCTATTTTGCGGAATATTTTCATCGTTTATGTTAGATATGGCAACTTGATAAGATGGTGGCGGAACTTGTTTCATGTACTGAGCAATTGCCTCATCATAGTTTGGTAAAATAGTTGTGTAAGCAGTTTGATCGGCTACCATGTTAACTGCAGCATCATGCATAACACATGGCATTAATGAGCGCATGTTATGTTGTCGCAATGTCAAGTACTTATAGCAACGCCATACGATACCAATTGCGTAGGCTTTTATAAAGACAATGCTTACGAATGCAATAACAACTAGCAAAACTAAAGCATTTGGTGAAAGTTCCAATAACTTCTCCCTCCATGGAAGGCGGTGGCTTCTAGCAACAAGATTATGTACCGATTGTAGATAACATAAATACCCAGCCGCAGTGAGACTGAAAGAAAGAAACAAAAATGTAACAAAAACACTATGTATGTAGATTCTTTTTCAATATAAATTTTGCTGTGTTTTTTACTTTGGAACTTGAACTCATAATTCCTTCTATCAGATAGAGGGACCAGACCATTATATATCTGGGCTTTGAGTTTAGAAAAGCTGATAATTCTATAAAATTTGGCAAAAAAATGTTGAAATTTATAACTATATAATTTTAAAACATATTTAATATGTTAATCTCTATACCTCTAAAAAGATATTAAATAAGAAAAAGATATCTATTATAAACTTACATAATAGACAAGACATTAATTGCGTTTTAAAACTTAAATCTGCCTTAAATATCTTTTAACATCTAATTGATAAGAAAGTTTTGTTACTTGTTGAAGATATCTTTTTTTCCTTTTTTTTAAGTAATGAGTATAGTTTGATTCGCTTTAATTGTTTTTTTTCTCTTTTATTATTTATACATAATAATTTGTTTACAAAATCTTTTAGTTAAATACCCAAACAATATTTAATTAAATACATAACGTTATTAAAAAACTTAAATAAATAACCTTTCTGACTGTAACTCATTTCATATTCTTAAATCAACACATAACGTGGTTTCTTCTGACTTTCATGACTTTGTTTGTTTATATAAATCATGATACACTTCTGCCTGTCAAGCTCTCATATTTAATTTGTTTAATAATAAATAAATAGAATAAATGGAATTTCAACCATTGAAGCTGAGACGAAATATAAGGTTCGATGTTTGCCCTAGATTGCAATAAAACACAATTTATGATGTATGGAAACACATTTGTTTTTGATAATGAAATGTTTATGTATGTATGTAAGTTTAATAAAAAAAAAATTAAAATATGACTTTAAATTTAAAAATATTAATATTAATATCAGATTTTGACTCATTTCGAAGACAATCAAAGTAATTTAAACACGATCACATAACAGAGTCCTGGATATGAATACTCTTAAACCTATTTGATGTTCAATTATCATTATATCACATGAGTAACACCTCCTTAAACTTTATAATAAATTGCAGATTATTATCATCGGACTGAATTTTTATCTATGCTTTACATTCGTAAACTTAAAAACACTTAATTTTATTCTCATTAGTTTATTATGTTTACTTTCAGAATAACTCTTAATAACTGAAGCCGAATTCTCATTGATATTCACTCTTAAAAAACTCCAATCTTTTTGAAATTTCCGCGCAGGGCATAACAGTAGGTACATACTTTCCAGGTCAAGACAAAGCTTGAAACGCAACAGTGAAATTTCGAAATTCTAATGATTTAGAAATGTAAAGCACTTTTTGTGCTCTAATCCCGACTTAGTTCAAAAATCTTTTCCTCCTCAAACTTGTGCTGTGTCAGTTTGACGACAAGCGGGATGAGGAAATTTAAGCTACTTTTGGACTCCAAAACTCGAAATTGGTTGGCCAAGTGCTTAATCCCACTTTTTAAACCAAACATCATTAAAAAAAAAAAACTAATGATGGAAGAATTTACGGTCATTTTTGGGGTTCTAGAGACTCCAAATTAGTTTCGCAAGTTCTTACCCTCAAACTTAAATTGCAAAGCTTTAACTTTTGAAGACTCTTTAAAACAGCACAAACAATTTTAAAAATCTGGTGATGATGTAATTATAGGCTATTTTTGAGCTACTTAAATGATCTCGTTTTTCTTCTTGACAAGACTCGAAAACAGAAATGGTAGAGAGTTTTAAGTCACTAAGCCCTAGTTGTCAGCAAGGCTGGAATGCTTAATATCGGGCATTTTGAAAAAAAATCTATCCCATGAAGAATAAGAATTTTAAAGAAATCGCAGTTTCATATTTCTATTCCCACTTGATCACAATTTTGTCATCTTACTACTTTTAAAACAATCTGGTCAAACATACTCACTCACATATGCATTGTACATTTAACTATTCAAATTTAATTTTTTTTTAAATGTATCCCCACATCTGCCTCTATAGTAGAATCGATGTTGTATGTTCTTAAGTAGCCTTTTATCAAATGGGCCATTAAACTGGCCTAAGTGTGTCCGTTTCCATCTTGGACAGCCACTTTAACCTTACCAAAGTAGTCGTTTTCTTCCTAAGATTTAAATTCCTTCATTATTAATTTTTTAATATGTTAATATGTTGAGTCTTAAGGTGTGGTGTTTCCAGCTTTACGGTGTTTCCATGCTTTTCAAAAATTATTTTTCGATTTTAAATCCCACCAAGTATTTCGAATATTGCTCACGCAAATAACTTTTTAACTTCACATAGGAAGTAAGCGCTTCGATTTGTCGAATTACAAATATCGACATTTGTACATCCGTAAGTTTGGGATACCATTTTTCGTCGTCTATATCTCAAGAACTAGTAGAGATATTGAATTCAAAAAATGATTTGTTTTCAGTTACAAAATCAAAAGATACAGAAAGAGTTCAAAAAAATCTGTTTGTTCAGATTAAAAACTGATGTTTTGCTTCATAAAATTTGTATTCTCAATGTTTAGAGTACAGAATGAATAGGTTAACAATTTTAACATTGCATTACTATTTATAATTTATATAGATTGGTCATCTTCATCTGACGAAGAAGAACATCATATAGTTATTTGCCGTTTAAGACACACGACTACTCAAACGGTTTTTTTGATTTTGAAGAAACTTACTCGGTTGTATTATAAGGTTCTTGCCATTCAACATATAATGCTTTGTCATTTTTTCTCACACAATTCCCTTAATAGAAAGAAAAAAAGGTAGTTTATTTTTACAGGGTTGTGAGCAGAACTCTATTTTAACAAAAATATCCCTGAAATTTCCCATTTTAAGCTAGTCACCGGTGACAATCACGATTTGGTGACTTTTTCTGGTGACAGCTCTTTAGTTGTCAATTTCATTGGAAATTGATTTTAATTTTTTGTTGCTGAAATTTCAAGACAATATGAATGTGTTTGTGCCTTTGATTGTACCTACAGAAAATGAAAATATTAATCATAATAGAAATATCCGGCTCTTGAGGATTAACCTCCGCAATAAAATAAACATTCTTGATCTTCCAAGTCCAAAGTAAGTACGCATATGTGGTATATATGCGGTCAACACGCGTTCCCCCTATTCTTCGATTAGCCGTGACTTTAAATTTTCATCGTTACTACTTGGTGCATCAAAACTTATAATTACATAATAATCCGGATAGCTTCAGATCGGTTTTTGAATACAACCATTGAAATTGTAACAAACGTCAGTGAATTTCTTTTAAAGTGATACCAAATTCTAAACAAAATTTGATTATCACCTTACACAGACGCAAAAATTAGTTTGATCACTTTTTATGATCACAAAGGTGACAATCAAAAATCACCTTAGCCGATTTCACCCTTGATAAAATTTTAAAAGCTTTTAAATAAAAGTGCTTTGTTCTAAGCAACTTTAAATTTCATGTAGTCATTTACAACCATATTAAAAACTAAAAACTGTTACTCTAAATAAATACATTTGTTTGCGTTTAAAAAAAAAACTGCATAAGTATGTAATTCAAACTGATTTTAGTTGGACATAAATTTAGAAATTTATCACATTTTAGTTCTAATACATTTTGTAATCCTTTTAGTTGTTATTTGTTTGTTAAAATTATTAATTAATTAATTTGTTAATATCAACTTATTAAATAAATCAAAATGTACTTAAATAATCATGGCAAAAGGACAATGGTGCTCAGAAGATAAACGAAAAATAATTTTGCAGATGAAATACAAGGTGAAGGACAGTTTCTGACATATCCAAGCTGTTGTAGTGCTCCAGAAAAATGGTTTCCAACGCTCTTCGGCATTTTAAATAATTTGGAACCATTCAAAACATCGGACTATGTCCTCGTAAAAGAAAGAGACCACACCAAAAGAAGACAAAGTAATTTATCGTTTGTCAGCCAAGGAGGAGAAGGTTTTAAAGCTCCAGTGCCATCCGCAACATACTGAAAGAATATTATGATGTCAACATATCATCAAGAACGGTAAGACGCCGAATAAATGGACAAAATTACGTGGTTACATTGCCCAGCGAAAGCCACTCGTTTCAAAAAAAAAAAAAACTTGAAAGCCAGATTAGAGTTTTTAAAAACAAACTGTTTTTGGAAAAACGTGCTTTGGAGCGACGAATCCATACAGTCGATTTGGTTCAGATTGCAAAAAGTATGTATAGCGTTCACAGAATATGCAACACAATCCTCGATATACTGTCAAAACGGCCAAATATGGTGGTGGGAATGTTATGGTCTGGGCTGCATATTCCTGGAACCGTGTTGATCCTATAGTAAAAATTGACATAAAAATGGGCCAACATATGTACAAAAGTATCCTGCTACACCATATGATTCCATTTTCAGAAGAAAATTAACCTATTCTATTGAGATTTATGCATGATAAAGACCTTAGCACACATCATAACTTTTGAAAGGTCAATAAAATTAACGTATTAAAGTAGCCATCGAAAATTTGTGGAATGATCATTGAACATCAAATTGAAAAAGAAAGCCGAAAAATTTGCAAGAACTAAGGCAGTTCATTGAAGATGCATGGTATGGTATTCCAAGACAACGTTGTGTGGCTTTGGTTGAAAAGTTGCCTAGAAGAATCAGTGCAGTTATAAAAAAAAAGTTATCCATCTAAAACATAAAGAATGATGAACAAATGTCCAGGTTAAAGAAGTTGTTTTAACTAATTTTTCAATTCTTTTTTAACAGGTAATTTTAGTACAATGTTGTTTTCGGTGAAAACATATATGCCACCATATTGCATATAAATAAAATAAACTTGCAGCTTTCAGTCCAACAAAAACTTTTAAATACAAGATTTTTCATTTCATCAAATAAGTGTGCTAAATTTTTGTCCTCCACTGTATATATTTATAAATAAAAAAAAATAATAAAACATGATTTTATTTTCTAAATAATGTATGCAACAAAGAATAACGTTTTCGACATCTGAGAAAAATCGAATTGATAGTTTTTCACAAAAAAAAAAATTAAAAAAAAAAAAAAACTATACTAAAAGGTAGTAAAAATTTGTTTTCGACTCCAATATCTTTTCAAAAATTAAAGATATTGGGTTCAAACAAATTTTATCTTATAACAAAATATTGTTGTTCAAAGTTTGAACACTCAATTTTTATTAAAAAAATAAGAATCTACAAAAAACAGACATTAAAATAAAACCCATCAAAATATTGTTGCTAACTTTTAGTAAATGTTTTTAGGAAAATACAATAGACAACATTTTTAAGAAAACACGAAAACCTACAAAAACAAAACAACAACTAATAATGGTTTTAGAGTCAAGTATCTTGAGAACAAAGACTTTAAGTTTTTTATCTCAAACAAAATATTGTAATTAATATTTCGTTTTAGGAAAGACGCTCGTATGGAAGTGGTCAAGGTGGGGCACAACCCAGTCTTTTTTTGTTATTATTGTTATATGACCAACCTACATTCACAAAGCACATAAAAAAACACATTTTTTTCTAAAAAAGTATCATAGAATGGGATAGATACTAAAAATTGGAATTACGTTTTTGATTGATGGTTTCCCTTTGAAAAGAACATACTTACGTTGTAATAGCGAAATCGAAAAGCTGCAAGCAAAAGAATGGCAATATGTGAGAAGGTTTGCTCTTAATTGTGCCGTATATCATCATCAGTGTAATTGTAATCATGCAAAGACAAACTAAGCCACCCATATCGAAATTTTCTGAAAAAAACAAAATAATAAAAACAAATCAATATAAAAACTTTGTTAAAAAACATCTGCGCTATATGATACGAGTATACTTACGATAATTTAATGAATGATCGCGATAAGCAATTGGTGTATCAATCTTGCTTAGTGGCGTTGGCAACGCTGGGGCATTTAAATCAACGGAATAATCATAGCTGTTTTCAAGTTCCTCGACCATTTGTGGATTGTGCCATATTACAGCCAAAAGGCTTAAAGCAAGACAATTAAGAAACTGGAAAAATTATTAACAATTGTTTTATTTGAATATTGTGGAAGTATTTAAAACAGAAATACAAGAGTTTTTGTAGAAACTCTTCAACAAAAACATTGAAAATTCAACAAAAATATTACAAGTATTAATTCATGAAAAGCAGCTTATGTTAAACATTTGTCCAACCACACAATTTACGAACACAAAAAAGATTTTAGGTTACCATTTCTTTTAAAGAATAGACCACAAAATACTTTACTCTGTAAATTGCTGAAAATTGGTCTTACTTCACTTTTCTTAAGGGTAGTAAGGCCAATTTTATAAAGTTAATCTCATATCACGGCAACGTCTCAAATTAATATTAAAGAAACGCTGAGCCTGCTAAAATGATTTTTAACAGAAAAAGACAAACCGGATTAAAATTAATTTTTGTTCTTGTTCCGTCTTCTAAATATCAATTTTTTTTAAATTTAAAAATACAAAAAACAATATTAAAAACAGTTATTTTCAAGACTTGAGCAGATAGTTAAAATTCAAGTTCGTATTCGAAATCAGCGTAGGTTGTCAACAGTAAATCCGTCCGTATCCGAGGCTTGACTGAGAAAAGGGGACCCTCTAAACTGCACCAACTATAGGGGAATCAGTCTACTTAACATCGCCTATAAAATATTCTCTGCCGTAATATGTGAACGTCTAAAGCCCATCGTCAACAACCTTATCAGTGTAGTTTTAGACCAGGAAAATTCACAGCCGATCAAATATTCACATTGCGGCGGATGCTGGAAAAAAAACAAAAACATCAAACCGACACCCACCATCTTTTCATCGATTTCAAGGCCGCATATGACAGCATCTACAGGGACGAGCTGTTTAGAGCCATGTCTAGTTTTGGCATCCCTGTCCGTTTGTGCAGGATGACCATGGAGAATTCACGCTGCTCCATAAAAGTTGAAAACAACTTCACAGAATTATTCGATGCCAAAAAATGTTTTAGACAAGGTTGTTGCGCTGTCATGTGATTTTTTAACATCGTGCTTGAAAGAATAGTGCACAACTCACACGTCAACACTAGACACTATCTTTCAAAAGTCTGTCCAATTACTAGCAAATGCTGATGACATTGACATAGTCGGAAGAACTCGGCGTGATGTCAAATGTCAATAGCGCTTCTATGAGTTTTGAGGCAGAGGCGACAAAAATGGGTTTAACAGTTAATGAGGGCAAAACAAAGTACATGCTGTCGGCAAGAAAGGACATACAACACCGACGTCTTGGTCAAAACGTCACCATAGACAGACGTAACTTTGAGGTAGTCAAGGACTTCGTCTACCTAGGCTCCGCTGTAAACGGAGAAAACAACACCAGAGCTGAGATCAATAGCAGAATAACTCTTGCTAACCCGTGTTTCTTTGGGCTAAGAAAGCAATTGAGTGGTAAAGTAATCTCTCAACTTAACAAAGTGTCGCTATATAAAACCCTTGTCATCTCCGTCCTGCTATATGTTGCAGAAGCATAGACTATGACAAAAGCGGATGAAAGCACCTTGAGTCGGTTCGAGAGAAAAGTTCTTCGTGTGATCTACGGTCCAGTATGCATCGAAGGGGAGTCGAGGAGAAAATGGAACTACGAGCTGACTGTACAGCGACGTAGACTTAGCCAAAAGGGTAAAAGTCCAACGACTAAGATGGCTGGGTCATGTAGAGCGCATGGAAACCAATGCTCCGGCCCGGAAAGTCTTCGAATCCACACCCGCAGAACAGCGCAGTAGAGGAAGGCTGCGGATCAGGTGGCGCGCACAAGTGGAAAGTGACCTCACCCACCTTGGTGCGCGAAACTGGAGACATCTAGCTAGGGACCGAGCTAGATGGAGAATTTTGTTGGATGAGGCCCCAGTTCACACAGGACTGTAGCACGACCTTAAGTAAGTATTCCAAATCAGCACTGAAAATTCATTTCGAAACATGTTTTTCAAAGCTATGAAAGTATTTAATTGAAGGTTTGCTCAAAACTTAATATAGTGTCAAATAAAGACCAACAGTTAATAAGAATTTCCATAAGTAAGATTCTAAATCATCATACAATTTTTTGTTAAGGGTATGTTTTTTTTTTAACTTAGCCCTAAAATCATGTTTTTCGTTGTCTTTGGCATTTTTAAAGGGGAATATATTAAAAACATGGTGTGATCGAAAAATTTAAAGGCAATATTTGAATTCGGAAAATATTAATGCTTTAACGGATGGTTCTGCTTTTGCAATAAAAACAAAACGTAATGACCAGTGTTTTTAGTACTCACTACATTTTAAGATTATTCACATAAAATACACTTTAACTTTGATAAACTTGTTTAAATATTATTTGGATGTATTTTGATAATTCAACTAAGTCATTAAAGATTTATCTACTTCTTGGCTCATCGACTCCAACTCCTGAACCTCGCATCGCAAGATTTTCCTAAGGATTTCATCTGAGCTCAAGTCCAAAAACTGGAAATTTACTTTTACCGATGGGTCCAAATCTTCAGAAACTACAACGTGTGCAATCACAAATGAAGACGGTAGCAAGACACTTTTTGGATTACTTCCACAAACCGCGTCCATTTTAACTGCTGAAACCTTTGCCATTTTTACTGCCATTCAAGAGGCTATAAAAGAAAAAAACAAGCAGGTTATTTGTACAGGCAGTCTCTCTACATTCAAAGCTGTCAAAAATACCAACAACAACTCCACCAATCTCATCAACAACATTCGCTCCTTATTGGTAAATTCAAACGAGCATATAAAACTAATGTGGACCCCTGGACACGTTGGCATCCGTGACAATGAGCTCGCTGATAAAGCCGCCAACCTTGCAAGCAAGTCACCAACCTACTTCTATAATATTTACACCAAGAATGACCTTGTGAAGAACCTCACACGAAAACTGGTAAGCACCCAAGTAAATGAATGGAGAATATAGAACCATAACCATAACTATGTAGGAGTGAATCCAACACATTTAAAACCTTTATACCCTACAAACTGCAAAAAATCAAAAATAAAAAACTTCATCTGACTCCGACTTGGCCATACCTCTGCCACCCACCTCCAACTCCTCAAAAAAGAACCTCCTCCCATCTGTCCTGCCTGCAATGCTACACCTGACCTACAACACCTGCTCCAAAACTGCAACAAACTAAACCAATCATTGAGAAAATTCTAAATGGAAACAACATCATCCATACGCTGAGATACCCAAGTTTGTCAAATATAATTAAGATCAATGATATTCTTTTAGAAATTGAAACCATGTAGGAGTGAATCCAACACATTTAAAACCTTTATACCCTACAAACTGCAAAAAATCAAAAATAAAAAACTTCATCTGACTCCGACTTGGCCATACCTCTGCCACCCACCTCCAACTCCTCAAAAAAGAACCTCCTCCCATCTGTCCTGCCTGCAATGCTACACCTGACCTACAACACCTGCTCCAAAACTGCAACAAACTAAACCAATCATTGAGAAAATTCTAAATCGAAACAACATCATCCATACGCTGAGATACCCAAGTTTGTCAAATATAATTAAGATCAATGATATTCTTTTAGAAATTGAAACCATTATATAAATGTATGTGTGTAAAATTAATTATAGAGCGGTAGGCCTTTGCAGCTAGAAGCTCAATAATTTTATATTAACATGTAATTTATTACTTGTTTAATAAATATATAATAATAATAAATATTTCAAAATCTAAACGTGGTAAATAATTCGCAGAGCTTTTATTTTAAAGTCCGCAATTATAGGTGCCTTACAAAATTTTCACTTCTATGTCAAAATAGAAATCATTTCGATAAAGGCCGAAAGAAGATAAGTTGCGGATAATTTGTCAATTATGAAGTATTCAAGTATTATGTTAAAAATACAAAGAATTAGTGAGTTAACTTTTACATGATACTATTGTGGTTTAAGGTTTTTTTTATTGAGAGTTGTCATTATTGTGTTTTTTATGTTGAAAATAAATACAGTGGCTCCAACGACAATACGGACAAAAAAAAGTAAATTTTGAAAATGCAATTTCTCCAAGAAAATCTATACTGTATATGTATGAGTAAAAGAGTAAAGGAGTCAGCAACGAAACCATCAGAAGAAGAACCATTAGTTCTTCGAAGTAATTACGGCTGTGCAGCCGTGTGTAATAAGAATCAGCAAAAAATTAAAGAATTGATTAAATTAAGTTGACTAATGATAATATAACACAGGAAATGTCTTCTTGGAATAAGTTAGAACTACATATTTCTGCCATTAGACATAACAATATCATAAATAAGGTTCTGTTCACGGACGGATGGAAGAAGAAAAAGTAATGAATGAAACGTTACAATCTTGTAAGCCCCGACAACTCCGTTGATGGGAGACACAGCCATCCGTTCAGTCATTCTCACGTTCGTATTGCGATCGTGACGTTCTGCTGCTGTTTTAGTTTTCTCTGTGTTATCTCTTTTATTTTCATCTCTGACCCTTGCGACCCTATTGAAAGCTTTAAACGTTGACTTTTGCTAATACACTGGAATGTTTTACTACTCAAAATGGAACAACAAAATCGTAACTATGCTATGTGTAGGCAAGTCCTTTACAATAGAAGATATAGACATATTGAAATTCTTAGATGATCTGTCAATATCGCGAACAGTGTGAGGCGTATATACAACAACATGCTGATTCAGAGGTGTGTAATAATATTATTATCCTACCATATAATGGCTTTAATCGGAGCTTTGTAAATTTCTCTTTAAGGTTTTGAATCATTGCAATGAGTATGGCTGGGTTAATATAAGTCTATTTTTTATTCGATACAAAACAAAACTGGCCAAAAGTGCTTCAGTAGAAAGCTGTTTTCTTCCATACATACATAAGCCCTAATGCAACATACCCCGTTTTGGACTTTAAGCTCGCTCAAAACTACTTATCAACTACTAATCAGACCGACAAACAATCTACGTAATGGAATCCCCAGGGTAATAGACGAGTTGGAAGACCAAAGACAACTTGGAGGTCATCAGTTTTGAAGGAAGCTCGGTCTCAAGGTATTCAATCTTGGCCATAGCTGAGGTCAGTTGCGGTGAATCGGGATAGGTGGAAGGATCTTGTTGCTGATCTATACTCCAAGAGGAGTTAAAGCGCTGCTGTACTTGCAGCCGGACAACATATATAATCAGAGCGAGCTCATTTCATTGTACACAGATCTTTTTTTTATTTATTTATCTACTTATCTAAAAATTTTTACTTATTTATTTAAAATATAAATTTATACAATAATTCAATTTTAAATTTATCTCGAGATAAATGAAAATCAAAAATAACACATACTTCATTGAACGAGGAAATTGCTCGTGATATTGGTTCATTTTTTTCCATAATTTGTTCTATGCAGTTTTTCAAAAAGGAAACAACTTGTTCTTAACTGTCTAGATGGTACATAAATGGAAATCTGAGAAAGCAAAAACGAACTTTTTATATGATAGCACAAACATTACATCATGAATTTTTCTTCTAGATTCTAGGAATTTTATCCCGAGCAATTGGCACCTAGCTTTATAGTCTGGACTAAAAATTCCAACGCATTTTACGAAACACACATTTAGTAAACCGCTTTTGGACCTGTTCAATTCTATCAGAATGAACTCTATATAATGGGTTCCAAATCACATCAGCATAATCGATTGTTGACCTAGCTAGTGAGGTATAAAGGGTTAGTAAAACATAAGGATCCGTAAAATCCTTACTATTCCTTTTAATGAAACCAACTAGGGTGTTCGCCTTAGCCACAATGAAATCTATATGCATTTTTGGAGACAAATTATTATCAAAAATAACTCCTAGATCTTTGATATTGTTAACTTTAGTCAAAAGATTCGATTCGATTTTGTATGGAAAATTAAGAGCTCATGCAGATTTAGAAAATGATATAGCTTCGCATTTTCAAATATTAAGTTTCAAACTGTTCAAAGAACACCTCGTAGAAATATGGTCCAAATCTTGTTGAACTCTTACACAATCATCAATGGTTTTAATTTTTAAGTACAGTTTTAAATCATCAGCATATAGTAGATAATTACAATTTGGTGTTATGTCAACTATATCATTAATATATATTAGGAAAAGTAAAGGGCCAAGATGACTCCCTTGCGGAACGCCGGAAGTACATTTTATACTTCTCGAAACTTTGTGGTCAATAATTACTCGTTGAGTTCTGGTTTCAAATACGAAGAGATCCATTGAAGCATCTCAGAATGAAAACCAAAATATTGAAGCTTTTTCAGTAAAATAATATGATCTACCGAATCAAAAGCTTTACTAAAGTCGGTGTAAATAGCATCTACTTGACATTTATTCTCCATTGCATTTAGGACATATGAAGAGAAAAGAGCCAAATTAGCCACGACTACGAAGCCATGTTGTGACTCAGATAAGCATTCGTTTATCATAAATTCTATTTTGTCTTTAACCAGACTTTCGAAAAGTTTGGGGATGGCTGAGGGCTTGCAGATTCCTCTATAATTTTCTACTAGATTTTTAGAACCTGCCTTGAATATAGGAACAAGAAATGCTTCTTTCCATTCTGGTAAAAAGAACCCCATGGACAATGAGTTGTTGAACAATTTTAACAGAGGCAAACAAAGAGAATCACTACAATTTTTCAAAATGCTTGATGTTATTCCATCGGCACCGCAACTATTATTTATTTTAAGGGCGTGAAGCGCTACTGAAAACTCATCGAAAGTCAATTCCATTGAACCAATGTCAACTTTTTCTTCCAAGTTTGAAACAAAAGATCTATAGAAAAAAATGCCCTGGAGGACATATCGGACTATGGCATTCATAATGATGTACGGCTTTTAAGTGGACGAATTCAATCTCTTTATGTTAAGTTAAAAAACATTGTTGTTACCTACTTATCAGCAACAATAAAGATAGTAATATAGATTTATATTATTATTCTTGCCTGACAGGTTGACGTACCATGGGTACGTGTGCTAATATTGTCTCGATTGCGTGTTACCTAGGATACGCCAGACATGAGGACTTCACTGCTCCAGCTGCCTTCCTCGATACTATTATCATATATGACGATAGTTAACCAAATTTTTCTATTTGTATTTTGCCTTGTAATGTATAAAATTTATAAATATATTTCTACAAAACAATTGTAACCACATCTTCAAAATGTAGGTATAGGGTGCTGCTGAGGTAGGAGGAGGGGTGTAGTAAAAGCATAGTTCTTATAAAACATGCCCAGAAAAGACAAACTAGTGTATTTATAATAGAACTCTAAAACATTTATTGCTTCTGGATTGTCGGTTTGACGTCTTCAGTAAATAATAAATGAGCAGGAGTAAATGTCCATCAAAATGCCGTTCTAATGCTATGCGTAATACCATAACCCATACCAAAATGTCCATACTCCTTTATATTTCGTGCGTCATATTAATAGTGACAGCCACTGTATGTTTTCAATATTATTCTCATAAAGAAATAGACATAAAGTCCCTGTCCATATTATTAGATCTGCACAATTTTTAGATTTATTCGATTATACGCAATATTTTTAACGTTCAAGAATGGATGTATGTTTACATTTTCATACAAGATGCAGGTCCATGCCACACAGCCCGGTCCATAAAAACTTATTTGAGGGAAGAAAACATCTCTCTGTTGGACTGGGCGGCAAACAGTCCTGATATGAACCCAATTGAAAACGTGTGGTAGCTGGTGAAGAGAAAAGTAGCTAAAGATCTGGTCACTTATTGAAAGAGTAATTCACGTGTGAAATCACCACCCAAAAATGCAGGAAACAGATCATGAATTGACAATATGCCGCGCAGAATTGAGGCTCTTATTAAATCAAATGCAGTTTCAACAGAATATTGAGAAAAAAAAATTACAAAAAAATAACACAAAAAACTGAAAATATTAATTTAAAAAAATCTTTAAATCTGTTGCTTTATTTCTAGGAACTAGTTCATATTCTGCATACAAAATAATATAAATGCATTACAATATTCGAAAACCTGATTAAAATACCTAAAAAAATTAAGATTTTGCATAAAATCTAAAGTGCGTCTAATAATATGTCCAGGGACTGTATGTATTTTTAATGAAAAGGGTCTAATTATCATAGTGGGAATCTAAAATTTAATTCAATAATTGTGCACTATATGTTGCCTGTTGTGCACGCGTTATCAGACACCGAGCGAGTGAAAAAAGAATATTTCTATTAATCTTCTTTAAAGAGCGGTAGATTTATTTAATAATAAAACGGCAATGTGCAAATCTTATCGTCAGCGTCAAAAATATTTAGATCTTTTGTTGCACAACTAAATGATACACGGTTCGATCTGTATTATTGGGTTGAATGTGCACACATATGTAGTGTCTGTGGGTCACTTTACAATTACCAGCTAGCTCACTTAAAAACACAATCATTTTGTTTTAACTTGATATGTACACCAGTAAAGTTCACTGACAAAGACAATATTGTTTTGTTTACAGAATTTAAATTGTATTAGTGTTAGAATCAATTGTCTGGCTATAATATTTTTTACGAAAATACATAATGAGTTAAGCTAAGTACAGTGTTAGATTACTTTAGTTAATGGTCTCACAATAGGTTTGCGCACATCCTTTTAATATTTGATAGATGTAGCTTAAAAAACTAAATCTGACAAATTTACGCGTCGTTCATCTAAAAATATATGCACAGAACACAAATTGGATTGTAAAATATTTTGTGACAATTTTTTGTACTGGATTTCACAATTGTCTGTACTTAGCTTAACTTAAATTCTTACAAAGAAGAATTATAATAATGTTGAATAATCAAAATCTACTCACGAGATGCCAGAGTCCAATTATTATGGTTACAGTATGAACATGTAATCCAAAACAACAAGTCCATTCTTTTCTTGCAGGACTTCGTTTAAGTCGAATTCTCAGCATTTTGTCCACAATTGAAGTAATAAGTATAGAAATATTTAATCCGTATTACTTTTTTATGAAAAAAATCACCTTGAAAATAAGAACAAAATTATAAACTATTTTTAAATATCACTTTCAAAACATTTAATCTGCTATTTTCTTACAAAATATCTCAAACAAAATAATTACCTTTCTTAATTATTTGAACAAAATATATTTTATGAACTCCGTTTCCACAAAACAAGAACAAAATCTTCTCAAATAAAAATATTGATATTGAAAATGGAAGCGTCTCATGAGCTTTTAACTTCAATTCACACCTAAGCAGAATTTCTCTGAATGCAAGGAATGAAAGTGTTCAAAATCGTGTTCACACGTTGCATTTTCTATAAAATGTCTCAAACACAATTATTATATTTCAAACTGAAATATTATAACAACAAATTTAATATACGCAGAATAGCGAAGGGTTTTTTTTGGACTTGCTACAAAATGTTACTAATAAAATTTATTTTCTAATAAATGTCATATACTTAGTAACACCAAATAAAGGCAGTTATGTGACGCAATGAGCGACAGTAACAATATTGTTTTGAAAATACGATTGTAAGGACTGCAAACTTAAATTCAGATATAATAAGTATTAAATTACGGAATTTTAAGATCCCTTAGGAAAAAATATAAGCTGTGTTAGGTAACAAGAGCTCACTTCCAACGGGTGCCTTTAAAGACGTGTGATTTTAATTTTTTCCGGAGTTGGTCTTTTTGACAGTTGTCATTTGATTTATGTTCAGTTTGGTTTGGTTACCTACTCACTTACTTCTGAACATCGTGCAAATTTATTAACAAAATAATCGTTCGGTTTTCGCGGCACAAAGAAACAATCAAACTATTGAAGAAAGCTTTTGGTGAGCACATTGTTTCGCTTCGTGACTCGTGGGCCTATTTCGGGACCTCAAAGATCGTGTGATTTTACACCGCTGAACTATTTTTTGTGGTTATGTGAAGTCACTTGTCTATCTAGCCCAAGACCATGCACGCCTTGGAGAGATATGGTTATTTACATAATGGAAAACCCTTATATTTTTAATAAAGATAACATGGGTAAAAACATTATTTTTTCTTGAAAACCATATTTTAAAAAACACCCCTTAAAACCAAAATTTTTCAAAGTCGGTGAACATTTAAAATTTTCAAACCACTGAATCTAGAATAAAGCCTTTTTTTATTATTTTACGAATATTTTTTTGTTTTTTATGGAACATTTTTGTATGACTTTAATTTTATTCCGTAGTTAATTAAACACGTGGAATTAGCGTGTTTCCTTATAGGGCTATAAAGTAAGGTCACTGAGGTCCAAGTTTATAGCAACATACTCTTGACGAGGACCAGCAACTTTTTTTTATAATTAGCGAACACTAAAGGGTTTTGTATACCTTTAATATGCCAAAGACTCAGTGTAAGCATTAGAAAAAGAGGGAAGGGTTGGATAGGAGGTGTCGGTGTACATTGATTTTATAAATTTTTGAACATTGCAATGACAGGGAAAGATAGAGCGTGGCGAGCCGCTCCACATAGTACTGCTGAAGTTGGGCTCAAGGGTAAACTTATGGGCATTCCTAGAAGCGTGGGTATTAAAGTTAAATTCTTTAAGGGGATGAATGCAACTGGCTATTTCACTAGAGCATAGTCCGTTGGTTGCTGATGCACATTCCGAGGATGTTGAGATTTTCCGTTTCTCTGTTGCAAGTGCCACTCATAGATAGTGGCAAAGAGGGTTTATCTCGCTTTAACGATACAGCATACAGCATTGCCTTTTTGAAGCATTAAATTCCACACGATTTTTAATTCCCCATTGTACAATGCTGTGTAGGCCAGACTTTAATAAGCTAATCATATTTTGAAGTTGCAGTTCCACATCCGAAGAAGAGGGGTGTGAGTCTCGAAACAAATATGAAAAGCTAAGAGTACTATCGTCAGCGAAACAATGTATTGGATTAGAAGTAGCAGATAGGAGATCATTAATACAAATTAGGAAGAGGGCCGGAGACAAAACGGAGCCCTGGGGCATACCAGCATTTATTTTATGAGTTTCAGACTTCAATCCGTACAAAACAACTTATATTGAACGGTCCGAAAGAAAATTTCTAATCCAACGAAGAGGAGATTCGTCGATACCGAAAGCACGCATTTTAGATAAGAAAGCAAGATGCCAGACTTCATCAAATGCCTTGTTCCACTGTTCGGTGAGATAAACCATGAGATCACCGGGGATCTATTGCTCAAGATATTTCTTAAACTGATAATTAATCAGGGACGTTAGTTCTATCGGTCGGTAATTTGTGGGAGAAGAAGATTCGCCTTTTTTTTAGATTGGCTGAACAAATGCAGTTTTCCAACAACACCTCTTCAGAATAATAGCGGGGATAGCATCTGGGCCAGCGGATTTATGAATGTTGAGATCTTTAAGAACTCTCGCTACAGTTCGAGTACGAAAAAAATATTGGTTCCATAGAATCATTTACACATTCAGGAACTGGGGGAGCCATGACACTATCTGGTTAGGTGGAATTTTCGGCGAACTGCCTTGCAAATAAGTTGGCTTTATCAACAGAGCTAACTAAAGGAGTGTCATTGACAACAAGCATAGGAACCGAGCGTAGGAAGAGGAAGAATTACTCATGTTTTTTATGTATGACCAAAAATTCTTACTGCTTTTAGGACATTGCAGTATTTTTCGCCGTAATTGGTGTGAAAATAAAAGTTAAAAACCTGAAAACTTAAACAAATAAAACTATAAAAAGGAAAACTTAATTAAAAATATATCACGTTGCGGAAACCAGAAAGATATAAATTGCAATTAGATGTTTATTTAAAATACACACGATTAAAATCATTAGACAATTATTAGTTCACCAGAAAGGTTATTATCAATAAATAAGAGGTATATTTTTGTATGTTGCTATATGATCATATGAAATCAATTGTTCCTTACTTTACATGATCACGCACTAGTTTCAATGTTTTTAAAACTTTATAAAGCGGCATGATTAAAAATGTCTCTCTTTTTAAGTAAATTATACATACACGCTTTTAAGGTAACAAATATTCCAACAAAAAAAACTAGCACCAGGTTTAAAATTGTTAATTTATCTATTCAAATTCAAATTGATACCTATAATTAAACATTTTGTTATTTGCTTAATACTGTACTTGATATAAAATTGTGCTAACAAAGCTTTAATTATAATAGATATTTTGTCATTATGAGTAAAATGTTGTTTTAATAAGGACTTAAGCACTTTGTTAACTTTAAGGAGCTTCTAGTAATCTTTATGAAATTATAATCAAACAGACAAATCAATTTTGGGTATTGGTCTCCAAATTATGTACAAGAAAATTATATTTATTATTTTTAAAACAATGATTTAAAGATATTAGGTAACTTTATTTTCCCAAATGGCACCACTAAATGGCAAAATCTAGAAACAGACCTTCGTCAATTGAACTCATTTTTCAAAACTTGTATTTATATTTTTGCTTTTGCATAATAACAAAAAATTGATCTTTGACAGTTCTGACAGTTCAAGCAATTTTTGTTCTTATTTGTAGTAGATTTTGTAATAGATTCAAGGAAAATCTTGAGACTAGTAAGTGAGAGGGTTAAATTGTTTATTGGTACCATTTTATTAAAACTCAGCACTTTGTTTTAACCTTCCAGTTAACTAATAGTCGACATTAGCGTTTGATTATTAGTAAGGCCCATTGACAACAAGCATAGGAACCGAGCGTAGGAAGATTAAAATCATTAGACAATTATTAGTTCATCAGAAAGGTTATTATTAATAAATAAGAGGTATATTTTTGTATGTTGCTATATGATCATATGAAATCAATTGTTCCTTACTTCACATGATCACGCACTAGTTTCAATGTTTTTAAAACTTTTTAAAGCTGCATGATTAAAAATGTCTCTCTTTTTAAGTAAATTATACATACACGCTTTTAAGGTAACAAATATTCCAAACAAAATTTAGCGCAAGGTTTAAAATTGTTAATTTATCTATTCAAATTGATACCTATAATTAAACATTTTGTTATTTGCTTAATACTGTACTTGATATAA
The DNA here is from genome assembly GCF_945859685.1 of Eupeodes corollae. NCBI lineage: Eukaryota > Metazoa > Arthropoda > Insecta > Diptera > Syrphidae > Eupeodes > Eupeodes corollae. The sequence goes on along the minus strand of NC_079149.1, from coordinate 80,106,275 downwards.
AATTGTGCTAAAAAAGCTTTAAGAATAATAGATATTTTGTCATTATGTATAAAATGTTGTTTTAATAAGGACTTAAGCACTTTGTTAACTTTAAGGAGCTTCTAGTAATCTTTGTTAAATTATAATCAAACAAACATACAAATTAATTTGGTTTATTGGTCCCCAAATTTACAAGAAAAACGCCTCTATTTAAAAATTTCAATAATCTATTAACAAACTAAAAGTAAAATAAATAAACGCAAAAACAACACACTCCAGGGTGTGATCATTTCTAATACCTAGTCCGTAGTAAAAGTTTTATTTATCCTTTAGAAATAGGAAAAACTATCTGGATTGTTTAAATATATTTTCTCATTGGCAAATATTCTACCCTTTAATTGAATTTATTTTTATTTTTGAAACAATGATTTAAAGATATTAGGTAACTTTATTTTCCCAACTGTCACCACTAAATGGCTCAAATGAGTATTCCGCTCATTTCATCCGACCTTTGAACTAAAAAAAGAGCTTGAATTGTGATCGGAAAGCCACTTTCTTTCAGCTTATTTACTATCCTAGTCAATTTATTTGTTATTCTAATCTATCAAGGGATTAATTGTTCCGTTGAAAAAAAAAAACACTTTATAAAAAAAAATTGAAAAATGATACTTAAATATATACATACATATGTATGTATATTTTTATTATGATGTTGATTATAGAAAGCCGCTAACGAAATAAGTCTTTCAGTTACTAGACAAATTGTATATATTTTAATTGTTACACATTGAGGTGTATATATATTTACAATATTTTATATAATATATAAAAACATTACGTTTATCAAAAATTTAACTCTACTTCAAACATATCTGTGCTTGAGTCGGATGAGGTGTTGTCGCCATTTCCTCCATTCGCCGCATCATCGCTATCTCCATTGTTCTGATCATCGTCAGAAGATGATGAATCAACATCAATCCAGCGATCATCATCATCATCATCGCCTCTTAGACCGGGGATATCAAACACTAAACAAAAAAAAGAAAAGTTAAATTAAAATACAAAAACATTTCTTATTTTTTTATATAAAGAAGCATACCACGAGCAGATTCGCTGTCAGATCCTTCATCTGATTCTGGTTCCTCATCTTCTTCCTGAAATTTAAGAAAATTTAGTAAAAATGTCTAATAAATTATTATAATTCAAACAAACCTCTTCTTGTTGTTCGTTTTTTTTCATTCCAACAGCATACAATTTGACAAAAGTCTCCTGTTTTGAATCATATGCTGGCTGATTCTCAACAAGTGCTATAATACTTCCATTGCAGTTCACACTTAGGTCATAGATATGTTTTTTTACATCCACCGTCGTGATGCTTGAGTAATCATAACTGTCTAGCACTTTAAAACTGGTATCATAATTGGTGGTATCGTCGAAATCGACACGATTATCTATATCTAAGCTGATGCCGTAAAGAACATTCATCGGTGAAAACTTAATTAGACATTGGTCTAGTACAGGAACTGTTTGCAACAAATGGAAAGTTCTTAGATCCCAAACTTCAGTGTTCGAAATAATCTAGACACATTAAATTTACGCATAAATAACGGAAATAAATTTCATTTTTAAACAATGTTCTTACTTCCAGTCCATTTGGGTGGAACACTCCAGAGAGAGTCTGATTGAGTTTGTCAAACTTGTGTATTTCTCTACCGGATCTTACGTCCCAGAGTACTCCATCTAAAATATGTAAAAAAAATAATTTTGAATTTAGTTTAATATTAAAAATACAACAACAAAAATAAAAGAAAACATAAGAGGAGTTTCTGAATCAACAATTATTTATTATCTCTGATGGCCAACGTGCTCGTGTTTGGCAGTCACCACAGAGATCTGAGTTACCGGGCACTGTTCTGGAACACAAATACAAAATAAATCATCGGTCTCCAGAGGCAGTTTCCGCAAAAGAGAACCTGTCTGATGACTTCGGAGAGATATTTGTTTATATCTGTCAAAAATAAAACTATTACAAAACTGCAAAGCGTCGCAGAGAATTTCTAATCAGATCGTCGAAAAACTACCTCGAAGCAAAATGTCTTCGATTCGTAGGGAATCGGAGAAAATTCCGCTCCGACGATCACCTCGATAGGGACGATCAAGATTTTTTACGGTAAGTTCTGCAGGGCCGAACAAAGCATATGTGCAAATGCACAGGGCGCAAACTTCTGGGGCGCATTACCAGGAGCAGGAAAATGTAATCAGATCTTGCGCAAACAAAACTGTAATACTGTTTGCCATTTTTTTAACCACAAACATTCTTAAAATAATCTCAAGAAAACATCCATCACAACTATCCTAAATTATATCTTGCGCAGTAACTAAAATCACTTTACTGAGTCCCAAAATTAACATAGAGAGTATGACAACGCAAAATACTTATTCATATTGAATCATACGAATTCCGCTGTTGTTGCAGGATGATCAATTCAACATAGACGACGAAAGCCAACAATCCCATCCTCCCGACTTAGACGAAGTAAAGATTGCTATATCTAAGATGAAGTCTAAAAAAGCCGCTGGAGCGGATGGCTTGAATGCCTGGCTCCTTAAAGCAGCTGGAGATAAGTTGGTTAGGAGCATGCACCAACTTATCTGTAAGATATGGTCGGAAGAAAACATGCCCGATGAATGGAACCTCAGTATTGTTTGCCCGATCCTGAAAAAAGGAGATCCTCTAAACTGCACCAACTATAGAGGAATCAGTCTACTTAACATCGCCTCTAAAATCTTCTCTGCCGTAATATGTTAACGTCTAAAGCCCATCGTCAACAACCTGATAGGTCCTTATCAGTGTGGTTTTAGACCAGGAAAGTCCACACTTGATCAAATATTCACATTACGGCAGATACTGGAAAAAACTCAAGAACACCAAATCGATACCCACCATCTTTTCATCGATTTCAAGGCCGCATATGACAGCATCTACAGGGACGAGCTGTATAGAGCCATGTCTAGTTTTGGCATCCCTGCCAAACTCGTCCGTTTGTGCAGGATGACCATGGAGAATTCACGCTGCTCCATGAAGGTTGGAAACAACTTAACAGAACCTTTCGATGTCAAAAAAGGTTTTAGACAAGGTGATGCGCTGTCATGTGATTTTTTAACATTGTGCTTCAAAGAATAGTGCAGAGCTCACACGTCAACACTAGAGGCACTATCTTTCAAAAGTCTATCCAATTACTGGCATATGCTGATGACATTGACATAATGAGAAGAACTCAGCGTGATGTCAATGGGGCGGCAAAAATGTGTTTAACGGTTAATGAGGGCAAAACAAAGTACATGCTGTCGGCAAGAAAGGACATACAACACCGACGTCTTGCTCAAAACGTCACCATCGACAGACGTAACTTTGAGGTAGTCAAGGACTTCGTCACCTAGGCTCCCCTGTAAACGCAGAAAACAACACCAGCGCTGAGACCAATAGCAGAATAACTCTTGCTAACCGGTGTTTCTTTAGGCTAAGAAAGCAATTGAGTGGTAAAGTAATCTCTCGACTTACCAAAGTGTTGCTATATAAAACCCTTGTCATCTCCGTCCTGCTATACGGTGCAGAAGCATAGACTATGACAAAAGCGGATGAAAGCACCTTGAGTCGGTTCGAGAGAAAAGTTCTTTGTTCTACGCTCCAGTATGCATCGAAGGGGAGTCGAGGAGAAAATGGAACGACGAGCTGACTGTACAGCGACGTAGACTTAGCCAAAAGGGTAAAAGTCCAACGACAAAGATAGCTGGGTCGCGTAGAGCGCATGGAAACCAATGCTCCGGCCCGGAAAGTCTTCGAATCCACACCCACAGAACAGCGCAGTAGAGGAAGACCACGGATCAGGTGGCGCGCACAAGTGGAAAGTGACCTCACTCAACTTGGAGCGCGAAACTGGAGACATCTATCTAGGGACCGAGCTAGATGGAGAAGTTTGTTGGGTTAAGCCCTAGTTCACACAGGACTGTAGCGCCACCTTAAGTAAGTAAGCGTATGTTTAACAAATAAAAATGTACGTGCTTCATGCCTTAATTTGCAGAATGTTATAACATTAGTTAGTTTTAAAGATTTCGATGGAGAATTGTTTCAAGAGTAACCCGTAATATTCCCGCTTGTTACACCACAAAGCTCAAGTTTAGATGCGTTAAATTTTATTTTTAGTTCAAACCTTGAAGTTTTTGCTCCGAATTTAGTAATTGCTCTCCAAATCCTTAACGCAATCCCGGTCACGGTAGCTTCAGGAGAACGTAGTTTTTTAAACTTAAAATAATTAAAAATTATCTTAGGACAACCATGACTCAATAGAGCTTGATAGGCTTATCTATTATGTCCATTGAAAAGGAATTATAAAATTCTTTAGATTTTGATGATCTCATATCTGAATTTGTAAGGCCAGATGTGAAGGAGGTAAAGGTAAATCGGTGGAAACTGCGTTACACACTTTAGTACGCACCATAGAATATTCCCTCTATCATAAAGAGTTCACTATGGTTGCTTTCCTTGACATCGAAGGTGCCTTTAACAACGTGGACACATCTGCACTGACATCTCTAAATGTAGAGAGTTCGCTTCGGGAGTTAATTCATTTTTTTTTATATTCACAAGCACTAAAAGGGTTATTAGTACCCTTTAAATGTTTATATTTAAACACAGTGCGAGCGTTAGGAAAATAGGGAAGGATTTAAAAGGAGATACCGGTGCACATTGGTCTTAAAGTTCTGAACATCAAAATGGAAGGGAAAAACAGAGTTGGCCAAAGCATTCCACATCCTCGTTGTGCGATTTAAGAAAGAATCTCTGTACTTGACAGTACGCCCGAAATTGAGCTCAAGGGTAAACTGATGAGCATTCCTAGAAGTGCGAGTATTACGGTTGAATTGTTTAAGGGGTGGAATGCAACTGGCTAATTCGACAGAACATTGTTTGTAAAAATATCTATAAAATAACGAAAGACATGAAACATTGCGACGGTGTTCTAGCGATGTAAATGTTTCGATTATAGTTCTGTCGCCTATCATTTTAAAGCCCTTTTTTGAATTCTATCCAAGAGATTTAAACTTGTTTTGGGGGCACCTGCCCAGATATGCGAATTATATTCAAGCTTTGGACGGATAAAAGCTTTGTAGATTATAGCCAGATCAGAAGGGGTGAACAATTTTCTTGCATCTTCGGAGAAATCCTAAGCACCTGGCAGCATTTTTAGCGATATCGAATATGTGATCATTCCATAAGAGGTGATCTGTGATATTCATACCGAGAACTGAAAGTTGATTAGTTTCCTGGATGCAAGTGCCACTCATTTATAGCGGCATCGGGGGTGGGTTACGCTATAACGACAGGAGACAGCATTGCGTTTTCGAAGCATTAAATTCTACACGGTTTTTGATTCCCCATTGGACAATGCTGTCAAGATCATAATTTAATGAGCTTATCATACGCTGGTGTTTAAATTCCACATCCGAAGGACAAGGATGTGAATCTAGAAACGAATTTATTTAATTTAATGCTTACTAGCAGAATAATTAACTCAAAACTGGGCAACTCTTCTAGTAGACGATTCGTTAGTAGAGGGACACCCTAAGGTGGTGTTCTATCCCCTCTCTTCTGGAACCTAGTGGTGAATGAAATCCTTACCAGTCTGGATGCGGAGGGTTTCAGAGTGATAGCCTATGCGGACGACGTTGCTATAGCAGTTTCAGGAAAGCATCTTAACATCCTAAAAGAACTCTTACAAAATGCCTTGGACAGACCAATACTTTGGGCTGATCGTAGTGGACTGGGTGTTAACCCACACAAAACCGATCTGGTCTTATTTTCGAGGAGATACAAAATTCCATTTGTCAACCCTCCCTATATTAAAGGAATCCAATTAAAATTCTCAGACGAGGCTAAATACCTGGGTCTTGTCTTAGACAAAAAACTAAATTGGAAACGCAACGTACAGGAAAGAGTCAAAAAAGCTACTGTAGCTCTCTTTTCTTGCAAAAAAGCTATTGGTAATAAATGGGGTTTACAACCCAGAATCACGCATTGGCTATACACATCGGTAATCAGACCGATTTTAACGTACGGTGTGGCAGTATGGTGGACTGCTTTAGAGAAAGGTATAAACAGGGATAAGTTAAATAAAGTCCAACGTTCAGCCTGCCTATGTATAAGCCGATCGCTTCGCACGACCCCGTCTGCGGTACTGGACACCTTGCTCTACCTTACACCTCTTGACATATTTAGTAAACAAATAGCTGCAAGCTCTACTATTCGCCTCAATGCTTCGTCGCAGTGGACTAACAACAGCATTGGCCACTCCGTAATTCTAAGGTACTTAGAATCAATTCCAAAGCACACAGACCACACCATCCCCCAACTACAATTCGACAGAAACTTCCAGATTTCTATACCTACCAGATCTTTTTGAGGGGATGGGACATACTTGGAGGATGAGTCAATTCATTTTTACACAGATGGGCCAAAAACAAAAGAAGGGGTTGGTGGAGGTCTGTACTCTGAACGACTGAAATTAAGTCTCAATCATTGTAGCGTGTTCCAGGCGGAACTTTTGGCGATAAAAGAAGTCTTGTCTTGGCTCAAAGAAAACGTGATATCAACATCTGATATCCGTATTTTCTCTGATAGCCAGGCCGCTATCAAATCTCTGGACTCTGTCTCTACAAACTCTATAACAGTCCATAACTGTCGATCATCTCTAATGGAGATGGTGCAACAGTTTAATATTCTCCTTTGCTGGGTGCCGGGCCATAGAGACATTCCAGGTAACTGTAAGGCAGAGGAACTCGCCAGGAACGGTACAGTACAGCCCATGCTACCACTGTTAGGAGGGCAGGCACCAGGTGGAACAACATACCAACGTGTCAAGTCACAAAAAACATCTGGCCAACACTGGATTTAAAACGTTCAAGGTGCTTGCTCTCTCTAAGCAGATCGCATATAAGCTCGATAATAGGTGTCATAACCGGACACTGTCTACCTCAATAAAAAAAACGCACTGAAAGTCTAACTCCTGTGTAATGTGGGAAAGGCTTATGCTTGTGTGTCAGTTTATGTGTGAGTTATAAAAAAAGGGGCGCTTTCTACTAATCTTGCACAGGGCGCAAGTTTGGCTAGGACCGGCCCTGAAGATCTGATCTACTTATATTAGAAGGCCTCTAGCTCTTTTTTTTTGTTAAAAATTAACAGCAATGAAAGCGTATTAAAACCTATTTTTTTTGTTTTCTAAACGATGGAACAACTTACCTGATAAAATTAACTCATCAGTTGGGCAAAATGTAGCTCGATTTTTAGTATACTGATTTGCTATTGTGGGAGTAAAGGTTGATATTTTATTTCCTGTGGTGAGGTCATACACAATCGCTGACTGCAATTAAAAAAAAAAATAATAAGATAATATTTCTCCAAAATCAGACTAACTTACATAAGTTTGTGTTCCCAGAATTTTATCTTGATTAACATTACTAAACTCGCAATAAAATTCATCGTGAAACTGCAATGAACTTGCGAAATCATTTCTTTCGATATTCCACAAATGAGATCTCCATGAGCAGGATGTCAGCACAAGATTTCCTTTTCTATTTGATTGAATACTATCAATTATGTAACTGTGGCAAGAAGAAGAGAAAAGTTCTGTGCCCTCATTGAGAGTAAATGCCTTTGCTTCACCTTGCTGAGTACCAACAATAATCAGATTGTTCGTTGGAAGAATGTTACAACAAGTAAACTGGATGTCATTGTAATCATTTGCTCTTATAGTGCGCCATGAATTGAAGTTCGAATGAACGTACCGTCGATCTAGTCGAGTTGTATTGAAACCAGCCTGTGATCTAAACCAACGAGAAGTCAAATTAAGATTTGGTCCAAATGTTCTATTCGGTTGTGGGTCTGGACATTTGTGGGGAGTAAATAGATCAAATTGTGGACACGTGGACATTGGGTTGTTACATAATGCATGCTGATTGGTCAAATATTCAGTTACAATGGTACCGAGGGTAATAGTGGGTGCAACTGGTTCATCTGTAGTGGTCGTCTCTGGAACGGACCAAATTTGTTTTTGCAACGATCTCGCTGAGGTAGACGAAGAGCTTGCATTGTTACTAGTTGATGCTGCTCCTGGCGTATTGGCCGATTTCTTAACTAGCTTAATTGGTGTTATAGGCTCTAGGAAACATCCATTATTTGTATCGTTGCTCTCCTCTGGCCCAGCTACTCCATTTATAGCTGAGTTAACGTCTTGCATCCGATTTCGTAATCGATTACGTGCAATAACATTGGTTGGCAATACCTTATAGTCAAATGGTGATTGGTGGAAACTTTTCGTTAATGTTGTTGATGTTGTTAGACCAGCTTCTTTTTGTAACATTTGGGCAGTTCCAGAAAGCCCCTTTGATTCTAAATGATCGTGAATTAGTTGGAATAATTGTTGTTCATTGTACTGAATTTTCGTTTGTGCAACAACGTTTGCTTTATGAATGTTTGCTAAAGAGGGATCTAACTGATTGTTTAGTGGTTTTTCTTTTCCCGAAACTCTTTCTAGCAACTCCAAAGCGTACTTTTGAAAAATCACATGCTCAGTACGTTTTTCTTGCAATATTGGGTCTCGCATCAAGTGCTGAATTTGTCCATTAGCAAATAATGGCAATTTGCCAACAATCTGTCGAACTCTCTCGGAACGTGCAAGTCCGGCTAGAGCTCTGCATGCCATTCCGCGTATACAATCGGCATCCGTAAGGGGAACTTTTATTTGCATCAATTGAAGCAGAATGATAATTCCATTATTAGAACAAACAGACTCCCACACTTTTTCAACGAGTTCTTCAGAGAATTTACTGCTGTTGTTCTTTTTCTTTGGATTTACATAACATTTTATCAATGAAGCTGGCTGGCTCTATGAAAAAGGAGAAGTTAAGTTAAGAAAATCCTTAAGAGTTTAAGAATTCGACTTACCCTTGAACTTGGTGAACACACACAATGACATAAAACAGCTAACGCAGATTTTTGCACATCAGAATCGTTGGTAATTTCTCCAACAGCAGCGCCCAAAATAGCATGAATTCCGGAAGATGAAGGGTTGTCTGGTAACTCTAGGCTTTCACAAAATGCTGAGAAAACTTTTGGCACAACACAGCAAATAGAAAGGACATCCAAGGCGGATCGTACGGTTTCTGCTCTAAAATGTTCAAATAATAATTTTGAAATTTAGGCTGCACTTAATTTCTGTCAACTTTTAATTTTGTTCAATAACTGTGTGTTCATAGCTAACACATCATTTATATGCTTTAACTTACCTTCCAGCATTATTCCATTCGTAAGACATAGCGATGACTTTAAGTATTAGTTGTATTCCACCTAATTTCAATAATTGATCAACTGGAGCCCAATGTCCCCGCACTGGAGTATTCTCTTGAAGAGTTCTTACTTGCTCACTTATTTGTTCTAAAGTTACTTTATTGGCTTTTGTGGCTGAATTTGAAAATTCCGTAGATGAAGGACACTGTTGTCTCATAAACAAGTTGTATTTATAAAACAAATGACTCTCCATGTAACGTTTTAGAGCGACAAACACGTGTCGCACAAATTGTCGTGAAGCACACTCCAAGTCCTCGTTGAGAGATGTTATTGATTCCTCTTCGTCATTTGCAGGTGGATTAACGATTTTTAAAACAGAAATCTTGAAAAAAAGAAATTATTATTTTAATTAGAAACAGTTAATACCTAAATTCATTTATTAACTTACGACATTATAAAGTTTTCTTAGACCATCTTGGGCATCGAATTCATCCAAAATAACCTTAAATTGGAAACTTAAACCAAAGAACATTGTAGCATGACATTTTCCAGAATCATACGAACGACCGAGCAGCCACAGAGCATATTTTACTAAGTCAGTTATAATTGATTTGGGCATTGTACAGATACGTTCCATGGCATCTTCACAATATGCCAAATAGTACAAAGTTATTGAAACACCTGTTGAAGCTATACTTGGACGAGGAACTTTTAAAAGAAGCTGAAAGGGAGTTTGAATCAAACCTTTTTGTGCTTTCAAATATGAATGAAGAAAAAAACAACTTACCTGTAAACCTCCATGAGTGATAAATTCTAAAGCAAACTTTTTGTGGCACAATAATGATGCCAAATATTTTAGTGCTTCAAAAGCAAGGCAAGTGTCTCGTTTATCTAAGTTTCTTATATATCCGCATATTAGTTGCATTGTCTTGTTTTCAAAAACCAGCCCAAGGAACTCTTGATATTCGCCCATGGATGTAAGATATCTTATGATAAGCATTTGACTTGTGTCTGCTGTATAAGGGTGAATTGGTATGTACATTCGTTTTAAGAATTTCTGTGTCCCTCCGGCATCTCGGGATGTTTCATATAACATTGACATGTTTGAGGTACTGGGAAAACTATCAAGAGTTCCATTGTGTGTTTTGGATGTAGCGCTTTCTTCTTCGACTGGTGCAGGACTAGTAGGTGCTGAGTCTGCCATCCACGCCGGTAAAATTCTTTCAAATTTGTCTTCTTGTTCCGTACTTGAATTATTCAAATTGGACGGTTGGGCATTTTCAGTCACTGGGTTACCAGCTTGAAACGCATGGAGTCTTTTTAACATTTTTGGCACGAGTCGTGTGTTTAATTCTCGAAATGTTACAGCTATATCTGTGACCTCCATTGCAGCAGCCAGTAGGCCTGTAGCATAGCTCTGCAGTGGTTCAACGCTGTCTTCAGCCCATCCGTAAATTCGATTTATAAGATTGTCATACTCCACTTGGAAGACAGCAGAAGTCTCTAAACCCGGCATAATGACCAGAATTAGTCGACAAGCAATAATATTTAGTTCTAGTGATTTTTTCTGTATATTTTGGCGAGTGAAGTAGTTATCCCGTAGGTAATCGTTGACAAGCTATTTAAAATGAAAAAAAAAATGTTTAGTTTTAGATGCAATTGAATTATAGGAATTTCTTTTCAAATTAAATTAACCTACACTTAATTAAAATTTTTATTTTTGTATAGAAACAAAATCGAATGAAATTATACAAATAAGAACAAATGCATTTCAAGCAGTTTACCGCCCTTCTTCAGTACCATAACCAAACCCATCTTAGTTGTGCAAGTAAATGTTTGCATCATCATCGGAAATGATTATGGATAATAGAAGCGCATTTGTTAAGCTATAAAAGATATGTACTGCGATCAAAGCACTGAAGATAAATAAAGCCGGTAGTAATTCCCGCATATTTGTTGCAAACAGCGTTAAGTTCATTGAGCGAATTGCTGGAACCACATAGGAGAATGATTGTCAAGCTCCCAAAAAGGATACCTTGAAATTGATCTGGCGTTCTTTGCGAAGGAGGGGTATCCCTCACGATGGCGCGTAGAAGTATTTTTTTTTTAATTCACAAGCACTCAAGGGGTTATTAGTACCCTTTATATGTTTATATTTAAGCACAGTGCAAGCGTTAGGAAAATAGGAAAGGATTTAAAAGGAGATGGACATTGGTCTTAAATTTCTGAACATCAAAATGGGAGGGAAAAACAGAGTTGGCCAAAGCATTCCCCATTCTCGATGTGCGATTTAAGAAAGAATCTCTATTCTTGACAGTACACCCGAAATTGAGCTCAAGGGTAAACTGATGAGCTTTCCTAGAAGTGCGAGTATTACGGCTGAATAGTTTAAGGGTCGGAATGCAACTGGCTAGTTCGACAAAACATTGTTTGTAAAAATATCGATAAAACAACGAAAGGCATGAAACATTGCGGCTGTGTTCTAGCGATGGAAATGTTTCGATTATAGTTCTATCGCCTATCATTTTTAAAGCCCTTTTTTAAACTGTATCGAAGAGATTCAAACTTGTTGTAGGGGCACTTGCCCAGATATACGAATCATATTCAAGCTTTGGACGGATGAAACCTTTGTAGATTATAGCCAGATCAGAAGGGGTGAAACATTTTTTGCATCGTCGGAGAAATCCTAAGCACCTGTCAGCATTTTTGGCGATGTCGAATATGTGACTATTCCATAAAAGGTGATCTGTAATACACATACCGAGTACTGATAGTTGATTGGTTTCCTGGATGCAAGTGCCACTCATAGATTGTGGCATCGGGGGTGAGTTACGCTTTAATGACAGGAGACAGCATTGAGTTTTCGAAGCATTAAATTCTACACGGTTTTTGATTCCCCATTGGACAATGCTGCAGTATCCGTGGCATGATGGTTAGTGTGTTGGACTTTCATGCGAGAGGTCTTGGGTTCGATCCCTGCCTGTGCCAAAGTTTTATTCCTCTAGCGAGGAACTGACTAATCCTCCAAGAGTAATTCTTGTCATGAAAAAGTGCTTTTCGGATTCGGCATATAAACTGTAGGTCCCTTCCATCCATGCAATTACTCGCACACAGGAATGGTTGAGAGTTGTAAGTCACTAGGCCCTGGTTCTCTACGGACTATTGCGCCACCTAATTTATTTTTTATTGTACAATGCTGTCAAGATCAGAATCTAATAAGCTTATCATACGCTACCGTTGAAGTTCCACATCCGAAGAACAACGATGTGAATCTAGAAACGAATATGAAAAGCTGAGAGTACTGTCGTCGGCGAAACAGTTTAATGGATTAGAAGTGACAGACAAGAGATCATTTATGAACAAAATGAAGCGAGTCGGAGACAAAACGGAGCCCTGGGGGACACCAGCATTTATTTGAGGCGTTATGTCCCGCTAACGATAGACTCGAACTGAAAAGTAGTACGTATTATTAAATAAAAAGTTAAATAGTAACTTGTTTTATTATCGAAATAAAAATTAATGAACACAAAATCTAGCATAAAATATGTAAGGACAAAATGCAAATTTTCTGTTGATTTTAAGGATTTGGCTTAAAATGCCGAAAGTTGTGAGGAAACTTAAACCTTTTAAGCCTTTCCTGAGTAAACCAACATTTTAAAAAAACAATCTTAACTATGCCAAAATTGAACATTTAAAAGAAGTGAAATTAGTTTATACAGAAGCCAACAACCAAAACCATATAAATAATAACTGTTACGCTCCAATTAACCAATTAATACCTAAGGCTTGTATATGGCCGATGTTGATGGCCAGCTTATAGCTTCCTCCAATCTGACATAACCCGTTGAGTTCAACTTCAGCAGAATATTCATTAGCACTTAATGGTTCAAATTTTCGAATCTGTTTTTTCGATGTTCTTAACCCTTTGGGTACATTGGTACTATAGGTAGTACATAAGAAAAGAAAAATACAGTTGTGCTTTAATTTGGTATTTAAAATAAAATCCAGAATAAATCATCAATAATGAGTACTCTTTATGAGTTTAATACAGACACTCGAACAAGGGGTTATTAGTGCCAAGAACAGTTGGCCTAAAAGGTGAAGTGTTACAGACAATTTATCAAAGAATGACCATGTAGCGTTGCCCAAAGTCAGAATGGGCTCTACGGATAATTTTCTTCTAAAAACTAGTTAGTTCTCCTTAATAGAAAAAGCCCCTGAAGCTACAGTAATACTGAGAACAACACAGAGGGAGTTTAAAGACAATTGTGTATGCATTCTTAACTTTTAGTTCCGTGAACTGACTATTTAGTGGAGGTTTCATTTCTTTTCGTCTATTTTTCTTCTAGGTTAGGGTTAAGGTTAGGTTAAAGTGGCTGCGGATTCAGAATCTACACACTTAGGCCAAAAGAAAAGGCCCATCGTGATACCACATGAATCTGGAGAATTACTTCTTACTAGTGGAACCATTTTGAGATTTTTATAAATCGAAGAAGATTTTTGATATCCTTTTTAGCTAGTTCACTGAGATTATCAAAAGAGTAGTCTCCCAGATGAAGTTTGCGTCTTAGTGAAAGAGCAGGGCAAGTGTAGAGAAGGTGAGAGATTGTTTCCTCTTCTTCCTCGTCCATACATCTCCTGCAGAAGTCATTTGAGGCTACACCAAATCGTATTGCATGTCTGCCTATAAACAGTGACCCGTAAGGACACCTATTAGGAAGCTAATATGAAGTCTGCTTTGAGATAACAAGTCTTTAAAACGCTTTAGGTCCAGTGAAGGCCATATGAGTTACTAGTTTGCTATCGCAAAAGCTGTTTCTTTTAGCAGAAGTTTACACGTAGCTACCGGTATACCTATCTTCTCCCTTTCAGGTGAAATATGTATGACGGTTCCATTTTTAGCGAGTTCATCGGCTCTACAATTTGTTGTGATGTCTCTGTGGGGCGGCACCCAACAGAAGTGAATGTTAAATTGCATCGCCATCTCCATAAGAGACGATCGACAATCGAGCCGTTTGAGATTTGTTTGAGACACTGTCAAGAGATTTAATAGCAGCCTGTCTGTCAGAGAAGATGCGGATATCAGAAGTTGATATAATGTAATGTAAAATTTCCGCTTGGAAGACGCTACAATGATTAGGGAGGCGGAATGAGATGCTTAGATTAAGTACTCACCACTTCCAACTCCCTAATTTGTCTTGGATCCATCTGTATAAAAATGAATGCTTATGTCATCTAGGATTTTTTGTCTTCCCATTCATATCTGGATGGAATGGATACTTGGAAGTTTTTTCCAAATTGGGGTTTCGGAATAGTGTAGTCTATGTACTTTGGTATACAATCAGAGGTTCAAAATGATAGAGTGCCCCACATTGTTGTTGGTCCATTGAGATGAGGCGTTGGGTCTTATAGCTGTACTCGCTGCCACTTGTTTGCTGAAGATGTAAAGGGGTGTCAGATGGAGAAGAGTGGCTAACGCTGCTGAAGATGTGGTTCTCAATGTCCTGCTTATGCAGAGACATGCAATGCGTTGGAATCTGCTGAGTTTGTCGTAGTATTTCACTTTCTCCAGTGCAGTCCACCATACTGCAACCCCGTACATAAGTATTGGTCGGATGACCGATGTGTATAGCCAATATGCTATGTGAGGTTGAAAACCCCATTTGCTTCCTATGGCTTTCTTGCAAAGAAAAAGAGCTGCTGTAGCTTTTTTAACTCTTTCCTGAATATTAGATTTCCAACTTAATTTTGTCTCCAATATCAGACCAAGATATTTGGCTTCATTGGTAAAAATGAGTGGTACAGTTTTTATTGAAGGAGCTAGATGGAGAAGTTTGTTGGGTGAGGCCCTAGTTCACACAGGGCTGTAGCGCTACCTTAAGTAAGTAATTAATACGAAGTCCGCAGTAATCAGCCCATCTAGTGAGCATATTGAGTTCGTTTTGGAGGAGGTCTCTCAGTGTATTAGGATGTTCTCCTGTCGGCATATGCAACCACTCTGTAGCGTTTCCTCTCAAGGGATATTAGTAGTTCGTTTACCACTCTGTTCCACAGGAGAGGGGACAGAACACCACCTTGTGGAGTGCCTCTACCGACAGACCTTTTCGTACAAAAATCCCCCATTATTAGATTAATCAACTCACGGAGTGAGTATTCGACGTTTAGGGTCGTCATAGCAGAAGTGATAGCGGATGT
Source organism: Eupeodes corollae (assembly GCF_945859685.1). NCBI lineage: Eukaryota > Metazoa > Arthropoda > Insecta > Diptera > Syrphidae > Eupeodes > Eupeodes corollae. The sequence continues at coordinate 80,090,761 of NC_079149.1, read as the reverse complement.
GTCAACGTTGTTGGAAGCGCCCTCAATATCCAGGAAGGCCACCATAGTATAATTGTTCTTCTACTTTTTTACCGAATTTAAAGGAATTTAATTATTTTGTTACATAAATTATTTATAGTTATTATATTATGTATTACTACAGATTTTTCACTAAATGACATCTATTTAAACTTATTCCATAAATTTGCAAATGACATGGATTTTATTTTTAGATGAATTTAGTTCCCTTTGACATTAAATAATAAAAAATACAAAGCAAAGTTTAAATCTATTTTAGTTTCACACTAAATATTGTCTCGTCACCCATTGATTTGGGTCTACATTGTCGATGCTTTAGTAGATAAAATAGATTAACGAAACAATCTCATTTAAAAGTAACTGCTGGAACACAATGCAAAATCGGAGCCGAAGTCGTAACTGTGTCGTACGGCTTTTTGATGTTATTTGGTATATTTGCAGTTTACAACCACATCAAATTTCTCAGAAAATATTTTTTTTTTCACTTTTATTTCTTATTTAAAAATTTGTCCACTTTTTTATTGAAAAACTAAACTAAAAGAAAATATAATCACCAAGTTATTCACTTCAATAATGGAACCGTCATATGTGTCGTACGTCTAAGTTAAAAGTTGGTCAACTCTTCCGACTACGGCTGCGGCTCCGATTCCAGTTGCGTCACGTTGTGTTCATACATTTGCATTTGCATTGAATACTTTGACAGCTATTCCAGTTACCACTACGACTCCGGCTCCGACACCATTGTGTTCCAGCAGTACACTGGGATACCAGGTACAACAATAATATGCAGTGTTTTTAGACTGAATTAACAATGTCAACAATAAACTGTCGGCTTTTGTAAGATAACAAGATAACCAAAGCAATCTGTTATGTTGTGTAGCCCCTTTAAACAAAACACAGCACCAAATAATTGAATATGCAAGTAAAACACACATAAATTATTTGCAATTAATTGTGAAATTTGTAAATAGTATTACTCTCAATTTTCATATGCAGTTCGAACATTTTTGGTTGCTAGAATTTTTTTATTTACCTTATTCATAAAATGATCTTTTCGAAATAGCTGTTTGAGTAAAAATCCAAATTGACACTTGGGATCCGTTCGATATGGATGACGTTCATCAAATGGATCGAGATCCTTACGCATATAAATTTCAGTTTCTGTTTCAAAAATTTCTGCAAGCCTAAGAAATGTACAAAAAATGTGTTGTTATTTTGATTATATCAAAGCACGTGCATTTTTATTTTGACATTGTAAAAAAAATATACCTTTTCAGTGCTGGGACTGGGTCAAATCCGGGATCTGTGTGTTTGGCTTCCCAAATGGTGAATACTCCATTCATGTCCTTGTTGTCGTAGGTGGGTTCCACTTCTTCGAAGCCATAAAAAGGATCATCTGCGGGGTCTTCTGCTGCCGGTTCATTTGCAGCTTCTGCAGGTTCGGGGACTTCGGGAGCTTCATCGACATCTATATCTTCTATTTCTTCTTGAGGCGACGACATTTCATTCGCGGAGTTTTACGTTGAGGTTTGATGCTAGGTTGTGATGTCAACGTGCTTAATAAATTCAAGGATATGGATCGCAATTCACTTGTTATTTATTGTAGATTTTTGGGTTCAATTTAATATTATTAATAAATTATGTATATGCTTTTCAATTAACTTTATAAACCAATTAGATTTAAGTGTTTAAAATTAACAAATTTATAAATTGCCGCTTCGAATCAAAAGAAGTTTATAATTACAAAAACACAATCAACATTTCTACACAGCTACACACGGGAGAACGGGAAACATTCGGAAACGTAGCTGTCACAATTTTTAAATGCAAATGCACATAGAATGAAATCGTTCAAAGTGGTTCACTATAGAAGAGTGTACAGGCAAAGGCTGAATTCAGCACAATTTAATTATTTGATATGCGTTGATGAAGGGTCGAGTCGGAATAGGTTCGGATTTGGACCCAGGCTTGTCATCAATTCAACAGAAACCATTTTTATAGATTGTACTTTTGTATATAAAAACTGTAGTACTCTTATGAAACATGAATTTTTAGTTCATTGATGATTGACAGGCGGCGCTGGGGGTACTGAATATTGTTGTGGAGATTACAGAAGTTAAAGCGAAAACAAAGTTGAGGAAAAGGGTTGATTGTATTATTTTCACTCTCGCAAGAAATAAAAGGAAGGAAAGGGAAACAAAAAATAATGTATTTGTTAACGGTTTTTTTTTTGTGTGTTGTCATGGAGATATTCATATGTATTGAACTATACAGGTTTTGTTTTTGTTGGATTTGATTTCAAATTTTTGAAAAATCTAAAATAATTCAGATTTGTTTTCACAATAAATACAATGTTGTCATATTTTGAATATTGCACAAAGTTGTGTGGATGTGCATATTTAAAACTTGGCAAATTAATTTTTGTTGTTTTTTTATAATTTTTTGGAAAAAAACAATACGTTAGGTAAGGAAATTCAATTATAAGTCAGTAATGTATGTAGGGAGGTAGGTACAATTGTTGTTACTCGTAAGTAAGGAAATGTATGTATGTAGGTATAAATTTGAAAACACTAATTAGATAGTGTTTACAAATTTGTACCTATGAACATGTACATAGGTATATGTAGGTATTTTTATCATAGGTTATTCGTATTTGGCATTTTATTGTAAGCATAGTAATAAAGTATTATAGGAACATAGGTACATGTATAGAAAAAAATGTAGGTTAACTCTTTATATAAATTTTAAGAAATGTTGTCATGAGTATCTTATATTAAATAAATAAAATTTGAAGACAAAAGTTTCAACTGTCCTAGAAACATTAGAAGCAAAAAAAAATTACCAATCGTTAGTTAGTTTTTGTTTTGTTGAAAAAAGGTGTCAGTGAGATCTTTTTTAAATTTTACCTAATGTATGAAAAAATTAGTTTAAAGCCAGTGTCTTCATTTTGGCTAAGATATTCGAGTCGAAGTCAATTTAATTTTTCCAAAAATTGATACATGTTTCGAAAACGTTTTTCTTATTTGCAGACATTATGGACCGATAACAATAACTTATTGGAAGTTAATAATTATTACTAAAATAATAATATGAATAATAATGCGACCCAAAATGATAACTTTAAATCCCGTCTGTCGATTTTTTTTCTTAAACCTTTTACAAAATATTCATAACAATATTTTGTGTAAGATAAATAATTTGAAGTCGATATTTTTCTTTGTTCTTCAATACTTAGTCAAATTTATTTATAATTCGTTTGTTGTTGTTTCTGTAGGTTTTCGTGTTCTTTTAAAAAGTTATTTTTTTCTAAAAGATTAACCAAAAATTACCAACAATATTTTGCATATGATGAAATAATTTGATTTCAAAATCTTTTTTTGGTTAACTAAATAGTCGAAAGCCAATTTTTACCAATTTTGCTTTTTAATTTTTGCAGATTTTCATTTTTACAAACAAAATTGAATGTTGTTTTTTTATAAAAATATTTTCCATAAGAGAAAATTAATTTGAAGCCAATATCTTAAATTCTTTAAGAGATATTTAAATCTAAAATCAATCTTTACCAAAACGTTTATTATGTTTTTCAATTTGCCATTAGTGTAACGAAAGTGTCAGTTTTGATGTGTTTGGGACATTTATATTCTCGAAATTCGTGTTTAAACCTTAGTTCAAAGCAAATTTAGTTGAAAAAGTAGATTTCTTTCATCTTTAAGATCTTAAAAGATTTTGTATTTAATAGGAAATCCAGTTTGAAAGAAAAAAAAACATTTAAAGAATGTCTAACAATATTTATTTGCTTAAAAAAATGGAATTGAAGACCAGTTTCAGAAATTTAAAGGCAATTGGCGATCTCTTATTCAAGGTTTCTTCTTAAGAACTTGAATATTTCCTCTTTCTCTCAAATGAGAACTTAAGAAAATAACGTAAAGTATAACTAAACTTTTTCTAAAGTGAAAATAAGGATTTTAGTTGTTTTTGACAGCAAATAGCTTTTTGGTAAATATCGTTAAATTCCTACAACCTGGATCCGCCATTGACTTTTTTTGTCTTCTTTTCAAATATAATTGCATTTTTATTTCGATAATAAAAACTCCTACTATGATTTGATCCAATATACATAATATTATGTAGATATATATTATATACCTAGGAAAAACAAAAACATTGTTCCTACTTTCTTTTTTTTTTTTGAAAATAGGTATTTCAACGTATTTTTGTTGTATTCATTGGCAATCGGCTAGCCGGCAACAGTTACAAAATTGAATTGGTATTTGCCTTATTGGCATTTGATTTTTATTATTCCTTTATACATAATACATAAATAAATAAACAAAAAAATGTCTCTTTATTGTCTCCCTCCAACCATAGCTACTTTTGTATATATTCTTCTCTGTTTTGAATTATCATATTGTCCCCGAATTTCCCCCATTTAAAATTCTCCACAAATTTTGCAGATTTAGTTCATTGATGTTTGCCCAGACGTCGCTTCGTTCGTTCCTCTTCATTAAATGATAGTACTATTCCATTTCCATTTCATATACAAAGATTTTACTGAAATTTCTCACCGACATTTTTCATAGAAGTACCTTAGTGTTAATGAAACATGCTGCAATATTGGTTGATTGGCTTAATCCTATAACATGTCATACTATGCATTTTTTTTTAAATTATTTTTGTTTTAAAATGTTTTGGTTTTAAAACTATGAACGTTTCGTAAGCAATTGAAAAACCTAATTTATTCGAAGTTAAACCAACTTAATGAGAATGTAACCAAGGAAGAATACGAAGAAACAAACAGATTTGATTATTTTATAAAATCGGTTCTTTTTTTCTCATTAATATTATTCCTATTAGAAAAAAATATTTATCTCGTTTCATTTTACATTCTGGTTCGTTATTAAGTAATATTTACGAAACGAAAACGATATCTTTTTAATTTTTTTTTGGAATTTTTTGTTTTTGGTTTCCTTGTTCGAATTCGTGTATTAGCTGTGTATTTACCATATATTTGTAGTGATTTCTATGCAAACTTATTTATAAAACGTTATATGAAAATAACTGCCTGAATTTAAATAAGGAAACAAAAAACGTATTTTAATATTTTAATGTCATTATCTTCTCATAAACACAGGTGTGTGAAATCCTTCAATTTTTGAATTTATTGTTATTATTTTAAGCTTTTGTTGTCAGGAGGAAATTTCCCAATATGTTATACCTATACAAAAGAAAATCAAGTGACATGATGAATGAATGTTTGTCTCAACTAGTTTCAATTATTGTTTTTGGGTCAAAGTTTGATTAGTAATTTTGTAGTAAAAAAAATGGGAAACATTTTTAGGAAAAGTACAAAATCGAGAAAAAAGCTAAGCTTTTCTATGGCAATTTTGAACAGAACTGCTTTTATTTATTAAACTTTGAAACAGAAAAAATACTCCGCAAAATACTACTTGCAAGTTCATTTAAAAGTATTTTAAAATTTTGAGCAATAAAATAGTTACGAAAAGATTTATCATCATAAAACAAAACAACAAAACATTGACTTGAATATGTTTTGTATATATTTAAACTTTTGAAAAAATATAGAAAATTAAATTTTCTACTAAGTGTTGTTCATCTTTTTTGATCAAAAAGTGTTTTTGAGTTTTTGTATCTATCATTATGCATTTTCCAGTCGCTCAAATCGGAAAACTTTGATAAAAAAATAGTTTCACTTCTGTCTGTTTCCTTCCATCACCCGGAAGGTGATTGATATCCAATATTTCTAATATCCTATATCTCGCTCTTCAGTACATATTGATGGTTAAATAAGTTGTAAAACAGTTTTAAGACAAATGTATAAAAATTGATTTCAATAAAAAAATGAAATGGAAGTTAATTTTAAATCCTCTGAGTTTCCAAAAAGCATTTAATAATATTATTTTTTTTATTAACAACTTAAAAAAATTTTAGTTTTCCTCTAAAATAGTTAGATTGAGAAAAAAGTGCAATTATTGTATTTATTTTTATAAGATCGGTATTTAGGCAGCTGTCATCTTTTGATATTTGACAAGTATAGACTACGAAATTCCTAACAAATTAACGATACAATTTTTAACAAATCAACATAATAATAGCAATTTTAAAAAGATCTTTTATGTGTCATGCCACCGATATCTTGTGATTTGGATCAACTTTCCATTGCCGCAGCACGAATTTCGACTCGCGGTTATTTTTATTTGATAGTTATGTGCAACTAAATAATAACTGTTGCAATTTTAGACCAGGGAAACACTTATTATTTCTATTTTAAATTAATGTTCACGTTTCCACATACAAAACACGCAAAAATGGTTGGTTTTGATATTTCTTCCCTTTTTTTGTTCACCGTTGCCATACTTGCTTTTTTTTGTTGGGCATTTCTTTGATTGAAGTGCTCAAATGCAAAAAGTACTTTGCATATACATACCCAAACTCGCACCTACACCAAATTATATAGAGATCCCAAGCAGCGAGGTTGCATACCTTACATACCTAGCTGTTAGTACGCCATGATATAAAGTCAAAAAACTTGTTTGAGGCTGAAAAAATGAAATACAAAAAAGTATCGTTAAGTCCGAAAAAGAAAATATTTTTTTATGACTTAAAGGTGTTTCCCCGCCTTTATATTTAAAACGTGTTCTATTGAGACATGGAGAAGGAAATTCGTGCTGTGGTAATGGGAAGTCGCCTCGTTAGCCATTTTTCTTACAATGAAAGAAACACAAATTTATCTCCCTTTAAATTACTAGCTTTTTAAAATTCATACTATATTAGATGGCTCGTTCGTAGTTCCTTTTAAAGTAAGTACTATTGCAATTTATATGCAACGTGATTGTAATGATTTATTTTATTTTTTAATATTGTTTAGTTTTACATTTTTAAATGAATGTGGTTTATATGGTTAACAAATCGTTGATACACAATACCCCCATTACTGATAAAACAGTATTATGAACAATCCCTTTTTAGCATCGAAAGCGGTTTTATTGTACTTTGATCCAACTAGTTATCAAACATGTATTTTGGAAATATGCTACTCCAACGCGGAAAAACAGTTTAAAACTGTCTCATTGAACACAACTATTCACATTGACTTGACATTTATGAATGACATTTGACAGAAGAAAAAGAAATGTCTCTACCTCCACGTCTCAAACAATAATAAAATAAGTTATAATGTTTACTAGAAATTAAATAAAAGAAAACAAAACAATGGGACTTTTATTTTTCCTCAGCTATGTGTCTTTTGTTTTACAAATATGTTTTGTAACAGTGGCAATAGGTAATTATGTTTATACCAAGTTTTTTTTTTACCAGCGTGCACAAATATTTTTCGTTCTCTTTTAGCTGCGGGGCTGTATTATCTAGCTGAACTAGTCGAAGAGTATTCAGTGGTTGCTAAGAAGATTATATCGGGCATGATTGCCGCAACTAGTCTTTTATATATATCGTTTATATTTTTCGAAAACCTTCCGTGGACAATGTTATTATGCGGTCTTGGCGCCCAGCTATTCCATTTCTGTATAATGAAAAACTTCCCATGTATAAACTTTCTATCGATGTCATTCTGCGGGGCTATAATATTTTTGATAATTAACCACTTTTTAGCCTTTCAATATTTCACAACAAATTTTTATCCATTCTCAGAGGTTTGTATTGAGTTTATAAGTTTGAATATTTAACGTACGAGCTCCATAAATTTCAGGTGTTAGCTTACTTTATTCTTTGCCTATGGTTGGTACCATTCGCTTTATTCGTCTCTCTTAGTGCTAATGATAACGTTTTGCCAACAGTTAATTCTCACATTTTGCATAATGGTAAGCTGCAAAGGTTTTATTTTTTATATTTGTACGTCCCTTATAATTTTGGTTTCATTTCAGATAATCCTGATGTTGTTTCTAATTACTTTGCGAGGAGGCAGAAAAAACAGGGTCTACTCTCACTGTTTTCATCAGCGAAAGAACTTATAGTAGGAGGACAAAAGAAGAAATGATAATTAACTTTTGAATAAGATTGTAATTTAATATCCCAAACGAACAAACCCAAGAACGGGACTTCGCTGAACTCAATTACAGATGTATAGAGGAGATACGCAACAATAAAACACGTTGCCTTTATTTATGACATATTTTGTCAGTGATTTAAAATAAAATAAAAACAAAAATAAAATCAAGATTTTAATTATAACAATAAGTAAATGGTAGAGAGCTCATTGCTCCTACACTAGAAATGAGCTTTCAAATATCATAGAGATGGATGGGGCCCTAATCTTTATTTCGCTCCGAATGACAATTTTATTCGTAAGTGCTTTTCGTGACCCTTTTCCTTTCCTCTATCGGGAAATATAACTTTTCCAATCGAAATCCACTTTCAATTATTTTCAAATTCGTATTCTAACTGTATTAAGTTGATTGAAATGTGATTGTTTTTCGTTTTATAAAAGTACAGTTAGAAAGATAAGTGACAAATTTGAATATTTATATTATATGGCCAATTAAAGAGTTTGTTTTTGGTGAAAAATGTTAGATTAGTTTTTTTTAGTTAATATGTTACAATAATTAAAATTGAGTAAGAAAACAAAAAAATGTTCTAACAATTAATCTTATGATTTTAGTTTCCCGACAAAAAAAAATGTTTAATAAATGAAAAGACGTTATTCTTATATTTTCAAGCAAAAAACGAACCTTGAAATCTATGAAAAAAGTAGTGCAAAAGTCTAGGTGCTTCTGCATTTTACCAGTTTTAGATGTTTGAATTTGTAGCGTTCCTGTTGGCAGCGTGATGTGTGTGCCAATCAGTTCAAAGCGATCGGTGGTGCAGGCTAAGGTCAAAGAAATTTGGTTGTTTAAAAAAAAAGAAGCGATGGCCAGGAAAGAATTAACAGTAAATGAGCGTCAAATAATAATTAATTGTTAAAGTTATGCGGAAATTAATAAAATAGTTGAACGACCCAAATCTACAATAGAAAATGTGATTGACCGTTACAATAAGGAAGCTTGTTGAAAGAGATGAACGAAAAATCGCTAGTATTATAAAAAAAGATCAATTCAAAAGTGCTCCAAATATTGCTGCCGATATAGAGATTAGTTTAAATAAATTAGTTTCTCCGTTTACAGTCGCAAGATCGCTCCAGAGATCTGGGTTTAAGTCGTGCGCACCGTTCGTAAGTGAAATAAATAAAAATAAAAGATTGGACTTTGCAAACGTGTATAAGAATAAATCAAATGATTTTTGGGACAACGTAATATTCTCCGATGAGTTGAAATTCAACATGTTGGTTGATAGTATTTGATGGTTGTTCCCCACGACACCTTTATTTAATTATGTTTATAACAGAGAAAAGACCCGCTTTTCTGAGACTGGTCCATGTGTATCAAAATTCAAGTTTTGGGAAATAATCACATATACTGCCGGTCATAAGTTTTCGAAAAGTAAAATCGTCATTTCTCCCGTTACATGATGGATAAGAAAAAAACAACTATGGTAAATGAGGGAAATTTGGCTAACGGAACTTTTATGGAAAATTGTTAATTGAGTAAGAATATGCGAAAATAAATCGGGTCATTAGATTAGAAGCACATGAAATAAATGGAATTAAATTGCATGCGTTTTTATTTTGTTATGTTTTTTAGCTTTTATTAGGATTTTTATAATGTGTGATACCACCAGCCTTCAAAATAACTTCAAAAATTCTATCTTTTAAGGATTTATAAAGAGATTCCAAGTAAACCAAAGAAATCTAACTCCAGGCCAATTTAATAACATAAATTAGCGCTTTCTTGTCATCGTATTCAGCTTTATCATGAATTCCATCGTAATCGGAAAATTTTACGAATCCCGAAAAACTGTATCATGAAATCCGTTCGTAGTGGAAAATCTCATATAATTTTGCATTACGAACGGATTTCATGATACAGTTTTTCGGGATTCGTGAACATTTCCGATTACGATGGAATTCATGATAGGGCTGATTGTTTTCCTTCCTTATGTACCTTACGTGTAAGCTAGTCCCACAATTTTTCTATTAGTTAAGGTCCGAGGAATATGGTGGCCAAGGCAGCAAGTAGAAGTTTTGTTTTGCAATTAGGCATTTTACCTTTCGGGCTGTGTGTATGGGAGCGTTTTTCTGCTGAACAATTCATGGAATTGGTCCAAAAAGCTCGATATTATTGGGGAATACTGGTTCCAGGAAGGCTTTGTATCTTGGAATACAAAGTCTATAGCGCCATTCAATAAAAGTGAGCCCCAGACGATAACACCTCCTTTTTTGTTATGGTGACGGTTTAAAAATCACTACTCTTTCCTCAGGTGATGGAAATAATAGTTTTAATTATCTGGACCATCTAGGTTAAATTTCCGCCAATCATTTGCGATCATTGAACTTTGCACATATCAGCTCATGTGATCTTTCTCGAAACACAAGCGTTGCTTTTTCCTTGCGTCATTAAGTGGTGGTTTTAAACTTTAGGTGCTTTAAGTGTTTAGCATGGCGAATTGTGAATTTACCAGTGGATAAGCTGGCCGTAAAATTAGCTTTTCTAGTTTTAGCTGCCGATAAAGCTGAACTTGAAGCTATTCTCAGGATAATTCGCAGTTCTTAAGGCAGAGGAAGTGTTTTTTTTATAATTTTTCGATAAAGACGATGGGTTTTTAAATGATTGCCATGATCACTTCGATTTTTTTTGGGCTATAGCAAAGATTTAAAGACCTTTAGAGCAATAAACATCTATTCTTGCTTTTTCCTCGACTGTCAAACATTTTTTGTTGCCCATTTCTATAAACACTGCTTCTTATCTTATGAACCGATTAATTTTCGCATATTCTTGACTCTTAACAATTTGTCATAAAAGTGTCGAAGCTTAATCTCTCCTATACCCAACATTTTATATTGTCGACAAAATAGTTTTTGATTTTGAAACTACTAGTTTTTGTGTTTTTTAAACTTTATATATTCATTTTGTATAGCGAAAGAAAAATAATAACACAGTATAATGTTGCACTTCTGTTAGAGTGATATTATTAAATATATGTATGTAGGTATTGATTGATAAAAGAATATTATTATAAAGATTTAAAGGTCCGTTTTTGTTCAAAAAATTACTTCTGATGAGCATATTAGGGCAATCATTTCGAATTGAAATTCAATGTTCGATTTTGTTAAACAAACTTCAAACAACTGTCGTAAGTATTTTTATATGAAACTGTAAAAAGTTTGTACTGCTCGCTAATCCACCACATTTTAGAATATTTAGTTATGGTCTGGTTTCTAAAGATGTTAGAACCATTAAGATTAGAGAGATTCGTCTGTAACTGATGAAGTTAAATAAAATAAAATAAATTGGGTGGCGCAAAAGTCCGTAGAGAACCAGGGCCTAGTGACTTACAACTCTCAACTATTCCTGTGTACAAGTAATTGCAGGGACTAAGGAAACCTAGAGTTTATATGCCGAATCCAAACGGCTAATTTGAGAAAGCACTTTTTCATCGCAAGAGGCAGTACTCGTCAAAAAACTTTAGATGGCACAGGCAGGGATTGAACCCAAGACCTCTGGCATGACAGTCCAACGTCATCCCACAGATGAAGTTAAACTTAATTATATTTAAGAACATCATTTAATAGGTCCTGAATCTTTTTAACGGAGGTGAGAAGAAATTATCATCACGTTTGTTCACAATACTCTGGACTCAATCTTCTGACTGAAATTAATGTATGCACATACTTCTGTAGGTCTTTAATAAAACGTTATTAATTGATGTTAATTGGTCTGGTAAGGGATGCTCCAGTATTTTAAAATAAGTTTTCAATATTCATAATATTAATAAAATACAAAGATGTACGAAAAAATCAACAGTATTCTGATTTATTTATTTAAATATTTACATTTACACTTCTTAAATTTGTATCAATAAAAAGTGATGGAAAAAAGAACTTATTTTGTTTTTTTTTTTTATTTAAGAAAATAATGATATGTTAAGAAAACAAAAAGCTGAATACAGTTGATTGTGTCTAATACTAAAAAATAAAATGATGCAGCATGTCTTAAATAGTTGAATATAAAAAAATTTGTGTCAAAACTTTAAGACAATTGTACATTAATTCTATCAATTAAAATGCAACGTTTTTCTTTTCTACTATAGTCTTCCATTTCTAAACTCTCTTTTTTCAATAGAATTTTTATAAGTTTTAATCTGTGAGCGCCAGCGCAATGAAATATTTTAATACATCTTAAGTGTAATATGCATTTTTGTTAAAGCAGTATTGTTGCGTTTTGTTTTGTCTATCTATTTTTAATCATAAAAACATTTACATAGGTGTCTTTCCTTTCTTAACTGTGTAATTTAATTTTCTTTTAAATAAGAAAGGTGTTTTTTTTTCTATCACTAATTTAATACAAAGTTGATTATTTGTTAATATTATGCTAAAAGTAAAATATAAAAAGAGAGAGATTTAAATTCTGAAGAGACATTTTTCTTAAGTTTTCAAATGGATTAAAGCTACCATGATTTAAATTATTTTACATACAAATTTAAGATTATTTGTAGTTTTGTTTTTATTTTTATTTCGTGTTACCGACAAAGTGGCTAAACAATTGTCGTTCTTTCGGCGGAGCTCGTGCATACAGTGTTACTACTACCAATGCTCACTATTTGGCACTTGGTGTTATCAGGGAGTAACTCTCAGGGAGACATATTGTAATTGTAAAATCTAGACTGGTCACTGGTCGCAGAATGTAGTTGTGCTTTTTGCTGTAGTAATTGGTGGGGTTGGACTTGAAGTGGTTGTGAAGGCTGGTGTTGTCCTAGTAAAGGCATCATACATATGTTTAATGATCCATATGGTGATGTGGACGCGGTTGAATTTTCGTAGGAAGGTACATTGGTTCGTCCGGGAACACGTGTATAAATGTTCGATGAACTGTTGTTGGGGAGGAGATGTGGAGGACATGCGTATGTAGGCTGTCGCATTCGCTGTGGAGTGTTGCAAATATTGTAGGCTGGATTTGTAGTAAGAGATATTTCTCCAGTCTGGAATATAAATGAAAATTTGGGACATACATTAGTTTTAGCCGTAGGTACAAGAAAAATAATACAATCAATCCATCGAAATATATTAAATAAATTTCTTATACAAATACAGACATGGACATTAAAATAGACACAAGGACAGTTGCTAAGAGTAAAATCAAATTAAAAAAAAATGCATTAGAAGTAGTTTTAACCGTTATCAGAAAAAAGTAAGACTTTCTTATGCAAAATAACATGGGTTTTATTTTTATTTGCTGGTTGATAGTTTGGAGATGAACCGTTCCTTAGGTAAGACTGTATTTTTGGTGGACATTAAAATAGAAACACATTGGAACACAGCCATTAATATTTAATTAGTTTTTAATATTTTTTTTTAAATTTTATAAAACAATAAGTTCACTTTACCAAGTAAATTCAAATTATTATAATAATATTAAAATTAATTCTAAGGAAAACATGGGTCACGGTAAACATTGTTCCCTAAAAGAGAAAGCTACGAAGTGAGGGAAAATCTTTGAGGGAAATAGCCAGAATAATGAGCAGATCTCTCAAGTTGATTGCAAAAGCAATTTAACCGCTGAGTTCTAAAAAACAGAGGGGAAACCCAAGCAAAACAATCCCAAGAGAAGACTGAACGATAATTTGTGGATGGACGAAACAAAGATAAATTTGTTCAGAAGTGATGGCAGACAAACCGTTAGAGGGCTTAATTTGAAAGAAATGAATCCCAAATACATCCAGAAAACGATCAAGAATGGTGGCGGCAGTATCATTCTTTGGGGTTAATTTTGTTGGTATGCGTTGGACCAATACATTTGATTGAGGGTAAAATGGATCAAAATATGAAGGTGAATATCATGAAAGATACGTTGCTGCCTTATGTGGGCAAAACCTGCCTCTCAAATGTGTTCTACAGCAGGACAACGATCCTTGGAACACATCCAAATCTGCTCCAAAGTATTTTAAGGACCAAGAAATCAGAGTTTTGGTGTGGCCATCCTAATTGCCAGACTTCAATCCCACTGAAAATTTTTGGGAAGAGTTAAATTTTTCGGGTGGAAAACATTTAACAAAAAATTAAACCGAACTGTGGAGGATGGTCCAACAGGAGTGGTACAATATTTCAATCGACAGATGCCGCCGATTATTTGACTCAATGTCCAACTGTAATTAAAGGGCCAGGCTACCAGATATTAAAATAATTTTTAATTCCAGAATAGCTTTGCATTTAATTTTATTTTTTTTTTTTAAATCGTTGTATCTATTTCAATGTCCACGAAGTTTGTTTCCCTTTTTACAATTATGTATTTAAAATATTTTATGTAATAATTTTACTACAAACAATGGGTAATTTTAGTTTGAAAGAAAAAAATAAGAAAATAAAGACAAAACTTGAAAAATAAAATCTATCATATCTCTGGGCTGGTGTTCCTATTTTTTTTTTTTTTTTTTATAATTAGCAAACACTAAAAGGGTTTCTTATACCTTTAATATGCCAAAGACACAGTGTGAGCATTAGGAAAAGAGGGAAGGGTTGGATAGGAGGTGTCGGTGTACATTGGTTTTAAATTTCTGAACATTGCAATGACAGGGAAAGATAGAGCGTGGCAAGGCGTTCCACATTCGCGTAGTACGGCTAAAAAAAGAATCTCTGTACTTCATAGTACGTCCGAAGTTGGGCTCAATTGTAAACTGATGGGCATTCCTAGAAGCGCGGGTATTACGGTTAAATTGTTTAAGGAGAGCATAGTCCGTTAAAATAACGGTAAAAAAGGGTGAGGCAAGAAACCTTGCGTCGATGTTCGAGTGATGTAAACGAGTTGATGATGTTTATGTCAGTATAGAACCTAGAGCATTTTAATTGTTTGGTGATAATATCATAATTGGTTCATTTACGTCGCTTGAACATCGTCAAAAGCTTTCTTGTCTTAAAATGTGTACAGTTAATTTATCGGTTTATGCTCTAGAGAAATCGCCAAATGTATTTCTCCCCTTGAACTCGCGCTTCTATCAATGCTCAGCAGATACCTTCGAGCCCAACTTGAGGGACATTAATCAAATGCTGTGAAAACTATGCGAAAGAACTTTTTTATGTGTATAGGAAAAATTAGGTTTTCCTTCGGCTTTTTTGGTCACTTTGATCGTGGCAATGAAACAAGGTTGTTACATTAACTTTTCCCGACGTTTCGGCAGGGGTTGCTGCCTTCCTCAGGGGAACTTTATTAAACATGAAATATAAAACACATAGTACAATATTGTGGACAACAAGAATAAGAAAAAACTTACAATTTAACAATTAAATTTTAAAACAATGTAAAAAAAAAAAAAAAACACTTCTAATTAAGAAGTTCAGTCTATAACTACAAAAAAAAAAACAAAGAAAAAACTCTTATGAGGAAACAAGTGAGCAATATACAGATGATATACTCTGTGTGTCTTGCTTGCGATTCATATTGTTTTTGTTGTTCAGGATATGGAGCGTTTCGAGTGTATATCGCTTGGAAGTATGTTTTTCCGTTTGAAGAACTTTAACACAATCGAAATCCGGAGAATGACCTTTGTCTATTGAATGGGCCGCCAATGCGGTTTTAGCCAGGTTATTGTTTTTGATGTCAGATTTGTGGTTGGACAATCTTTGGCGCAAGAATTGTTTGGTGGTTCCGATGTAGCAAAGGTTACATGTTTCGTCAGGTTTACCTTTGCAGTTTATTTTATAAATCACATCACAATATTGTACTATGTGTTTTATATTTCATGTTTAATAAAGTTCCCCTGAGGAAGGCAGCAACCCCTGCCGAAACGTCGGGAAAAGTTAATGTAACAACCTTGTTTCATTGCCACGATCAAAGTGACCAAAAAAGCCGAAGGAAAACCTAATTTTTCCTATACACATAAGTATATATTCATTGGTCAATACATTATCTTTTAATTTCAACATCGGACGGCTTGCCGAGCAGAAAGAACTTTTTATGCCAGGTTTCCTTTTGTTTCTATATTACCGTAAATTCCTTAAAATCAATGGCTTACTTTGCATAAGAACCAAACAAAAATACTCGTATGATTACTACCCTCAAGAAAGTCGTTTTAAGTCTAAAAAAAATCTAATAGTACAGATTTGATAATAAGAATTTTTAAGAAGATGTGCAAAAGAATGATAATTGTGTTCAAAAAGTTTATTGAATGTTGTAAAAAAATTAATTTTTTAGTAAACCATTAAACAAAACAATAAATACCTTAGCCGGTTGGGATACATGCAGAGGATGTGGCGATGACGACGGAGAATCATTTCTTACTCTCTGTGGACACAGGGCTCTGTGCGAATCCATATTTAATCGATTAAATGCTTCTTCTTCAGCATGAAATTCATCGTCACTATTTTCCAAAGGAACAACGTCAGGATTTTTATCTTCCAAACTAGATCGACTTCCAAGATTACGACCAAGCAGTTCAACACTGCCTCCTTTGTCAATTGTTTCTAAGATGTTTCCATGTGATCGATAGATATGCTTTTTACGAAATTTTATAAATATAACTATGCATATGACAACTAATATTAGGGTCACAATTAGTCCAACCATTGCGCCTAGGAGCGGTGTTAATTGAACCAGAACAGCGGTCGATGAAGCTATAAATTCAATGAGAAAAATATTGAAATATTTAAAAAATACACTTAATAATTTTAAAATATGTGGAAAAATAATTTTATTTGAGAAAATTATTATGAATTGAGCATTTAAGTTCTTTCTGTTAAGTCTGTTTTGGGTGAGGCAGATTTTTTACCATCAGGACGCTTTGGGAGTAGAACGATTTGGGCCTATGATAGTGACGTTTACTTTAGGTAATTTATTCTTCAGTCTCATTTTATGTAATCAAAAAATGTATTTGTAAAAGACGTCAGGAACATCAATTGATTGAACGTCCAGCAACTTTAAGGTATCTAACACTCAGGTTCGAAATTTTGTTCAACCACGGAACACTCAATAATGATATTGTTTCGGTAGACAGAAAATCCAACCTCGCATTGGTAACTTGTTAAAACTGAAAGAAGATCTTTTTCTGCGACTGTAAAGTGTTTACCTTTCAATCAACCAAAAATCCAAATGCATATAGGAAACCAAGATGAAATTTAAATAAACACTTACAAGATTAAAACTTTCGTAGTTTTTTTTTCTAACACATATGATTAGGAAGCCAAGTTCTGGTTTCGGGTGAAGATATTTTTCTTCTAACTTTAAATTTTGCTGTGCTTTTTAGTTATAAGAACTGACAAAAATAAATTTAAGCACAAATGGACTATTCAACGAAGAATATCCTGAGCTCGTTGCTGAATTCAAATACATTTAAATAATGAGTACAATCTTTACGTCGGCTTGAAATTTCATCGTGCCAATGGCACAGTAATGTAAAAAGCAAGTATCGCTAATACAAATCGTTATGTTCTCTATTTTTGTCACAGTACCTTTAATTTGCAGGTCATACGTATAGTTCCTTTTAAACTTGGCCCGATGCAACGCACGGTACTATTGTTTTTTTCTACGAAACACCAGAGCATTGATTATGGTTTTGAACATCACTTACCTGTTCTTAATAGTGGAACGGATAATGTTCGTGCTCTCAAACGATACACAAGCTTGCTTGAGCCTTGCGAATTGATAGAAGTTATTCGTAACACAAAAACCGAGTCACTCGGTAGACTCTTGATTTTGAAATTGGAATGTTTGAACGTTACATTGTATAGAATTTGTCTATTAAGTTCATCGTAAACTTGTATATGGAAATGTTGCGGAATGCCACCATCAAAACCAGGAATACACTGTATTTGAATCGAACTAGACGTCGCATTATGAGCTATGCAACTTTTGACGGGGTCTGGAAGATCTGTAAAGACAAAAAAAAAACATGTTTACAAAACTGAAAGCTTTGGTAAGAAAGATTAATATACCTGCTGGTTGGATATGATACCAACAGGGTTTACTCTGACCCATTTGGTTACTAGCCATACAAGATATTGCACCAAAACTTTCATATGATTCAATATGATAAGGATACACATTGTATAATGTCGGTGGTTCTGGAGTTTTTGAACCACCTTTATGGCCGTAATGTGTTGTAATATGTTTCCTATTCTCATTTTCCTGTATATCCGGTTTTGAATGTTCCCTATGTATTCGATGTGTTTTATCTAATTGATTTGTATAGACCATGTTTGAATAAAGCATTTGTGCGAGGGGGAAATCATAGGTTCTTTCTTGGTTATTATCCTTTTCTTCCATATTCTCGATCAATCTATAATCACTATGCTCAACATGATGATGATTATTGTCTAGTTTGGACCTATTAGTTACATGTGATAAATGCCTCTTAGGGTTTTCTAATGAATTCGATGTATAGAGTGGTGCATGTAACGATGATGCTAGTACCGAAGAAAAATGAATTCTGCCATGGAAATCATTTAGATTGTTCGAAGGCTGATGATGTTGTTTCTGAATAATGATTTTTTGAAGCAACCTTTTGTGATGGTGTGGATGTTTTTGATATTCCTGGTAAAATTTATAATGGTTGTTATGGTGGCCGGAAGGTGCGAGACCTTTAAGAGGCAGAGATGATGGTGCTAAGCTATTAAATTCTTGAGCTTGGCTTGATGGTTCTGGCAATTCAATTATGTTATCCAAGGAATTATTGAAGAACCATTTATATTGTAAGTTATACAATGGGTTAGAATCTACAAGACATGTTATGTTTAAGGTTTGTTTTATAGCGGCTCTTATGACTGTTGATTCAGCTTCACAAATAGGTGGATCTAGCGAAGAAAAATATGTCAGTATTTCAAAGAAATAAATATTAAAATTATTTTACAAATAATACTTACATTTAACGTCTAGAAAAACTTCGTTGCTAGATACACTTCCTTGAATATTTGTAGCAAGACAAAAGTACTTTCCATGTGAAAACTTTGAAATACTTTGCAAAACAAGGGTCTGATTTGAAATGAGAATTCCACGAGCAGAATTCAATTTTTTATCCTGATGTAAAATTAAAGTTTTTAAATTATATTAGCAACACCAAATAGTTCATACTTACGTTGTGATACCATTCAATTCGAGTTATTGCAGGATTTGCTACTATACTACACTCTAAATATACATCAGAGCCGTTCATTAAATTGTTTGCATCTAATGGAGCCCCTAGATTTAGGGACACAATAGGAGCATCTGGAAAGTATTTACGATTAATAATACGGAATGGAAATAAGTGTTTTCTTTTTTGCTCAAACATACGTGTGACATTTAAAATTCGAGAGTCCTTTAAAAATAATTCTATAACTCCATAGGAGTTTTCATAAGACGGCTGCAGGCCCATGTCATGATGGGTTGGTAATGTTTTAGCTACTAAACACGCAACTTCCTTTTCATTGTCTTCGGGAGCCGGAACTAGCACCAACTCAGATATTGTTGAGTTACCGTCAGATGATGTCTGAAAAAAATATAATTTGGACGAATTCCTTCAAATGAGAGGGTATAACATTTGGGTAGTAATGTTTATTTTGTTAGGGATATTTGTGATATGATCGCGGTAGGTCAATTTCTCGTCTGAATATACACTTTAATATTTGATAAAATCAACAAACGGTAAATCATAGTTATCATTTTTGAGGTGAGCAAGGTGAGCAAGCACAGGGTTTTCTTCTTCGGGTAAAAAAAGAAGGACCTGGTTTTGTCAGTGTCAAGTTTAAATTTTCATGCTATGAAATAATCGAACATATCGTTTAGAGCATGTTGTAAATTATTCTCTTTTTCATGGCCAAAAACATCGCTGTTTCACAGATCCTTGTGATAACCCCGAGGTTATATTTTTAAAGCAGAAATGCATATTATTTAAATTAACTTAAAGTTTCCTATTTCCGACAAAACTTTGCATACATTTTTATAAGATAAAATGAATTTTATGAAGAACACCATAATTCCATATACTATCAAAAGCCTTTTCAATATCCAAAAGGGCAAGACCAGTAGACTGTTTCGCAGTAAGTTTTTCTTGAATATGGTTACAATATTCTAAGCACTAGCTAAGGGTAGTGCTATGAGCTTGCCTTACTCCAAATTGATCGGAATGAAATTTGAGGTCTTAAGAAAGTCCAAAAATTTTATTTTAATAAGCTGTTTGGACTGTTAGATGGTTTTCCTGGCTTGTGAATCGGTATGATCTTCGATTTCTTCTATTTGGTTCTACAATATTGTAATATTTTTTTTAAATACGAGTTTTTAAGTGTGTCTATTCCTGGTGCTTTATTTTTACTTTTTAAATTATTGTTTATGCTTATTGTTCATATTTTAAATTATTCTCAAGATTTCTTCATTTGACAAGTGCTCATTAAAACTATTGATAACATTGATAGATTTATTTATTGTGTTGTTTTCTGAACTGATCTCGTTAATCAACTGACTATTGAAATTTTATGAGCAAAGAATTATTATGTTCTAAGTGAGGAATACATACAGTATGTTTGCTATTTTCTAAAACGGCGTGGAATTAAGATCAAGGGTGTTCCCTTTTTTTCTTCCATGTTTTGTTTCTGAATTTTGAAATTTCGAAAGCTATTTGTCGTGTGTAAATATTCATCTCATTAATATCATGTATCTGTCTATATCTTTTCCACTGACTTCTAAATATATTTCTCTGCCTATGCATTAAGTGTTAATCAATATTTAATTCCGAAATGTTAGCTCCAATTAAATAGAAGGAAAAAGTTGCAAAGAATATCTCTTACCGATTGTGTTGCTCCTCTTATATCAACACCACCCTTCTTCCATATAATTTGGGGTGGTGGTCTGGCTCCAACTGATGTGCATGTTACGTGAGTACTCACTCCTGCGACTATTGGGTGATTAATCCCTTGAAGAAGTATATTCAAAGGGGGCACTGTAAAGAAACGTATGAATTGTTTAAGTACTGAATGAGACTAAGATCTTTAAATTCTCTATTCGCATTTTTTGTTTCATAATATACAAATCGCATAGAACAATATCAATTAAATTAGACGATTACAATAAAAAAATTTACTTTACTACTATTTAAAATAACACACGTTAATATGTTTTATAATTATTAAGCTTACACTTCATTTCGATTTTAACTTTTCCTGATAGTACCGCCACAATATGACCATTACTTGCCTGACAAGTGTAAACCTAGAAAGAATAAACAACATACAACATTATAATATTGAAAGCAGAAATTACACAAATAAGAGTTAAAAGAATTTGTTTTTTGAATAATTGATTACTATTTACTATGAATATACGACTATAGCTTCTTGTCTTTCCTGCCTAACAAATAAGTTTAAATAGTTTGTTGTATTTTATAAGACAATCAATAGATTTCTCTAATTAACAAAGAGACCTCTAAGACATAATGTTTGATAGTGTTTGCCCAACCAATTTATTTTTAATGTTTGAGTCGCTCAATATCCAGAAATATTTTAACAAAAACTTTCGCAAACAAATTCTGAAGAGTCAGCGAAACCTTACTTTGGTTAGTTGTTTCAATTTTAATAATTGTGTTTTTTGTTTCTTTTTTCACACTAATTTGTTAAACTATTTTTTTTTTTCAGTTAAAAGTCTGCCATTACGGAAATAGATCGCTTAACTATCGAAGAGCGCATAAAAATTGTTAAAACCTTCTAAGAAGGTGATTTTGCCACGGCCCCATATCATGCTTTAGGAGGAGATTATGGTTTACATAATGGTTCAACTACGCAAGCAATTATCAAAATTGTCAAGAAATTTAAAGAAAATGGATTGGTAACAGATTTTGTAAGGCCTATATAGAAGCTGCGTAAGGACGTTCATATTTTCTACCTTTCCACGATCATCACCCAGTCCCACATAAACAAGGCACACAAGCTAACGCTTATGTCACCAACTCCCATCCCACCTTCTACGATGTAATGGCGAAAAAGGTCCGGCGCTCCCTTCTACTACTGGGAACATATCTCAACTACTGTTTACCGATCCTAATCATTTCCCTACATATGTTCTTAACATCAACTGACTCTTTGCCCTATCTCTTCTTTCCAACCACCTCTAATCACTTTTGGGCTGGATCTATCTATCAAATCTCTGGACTCTGTCCCTACAAAGTCTATAACAGTCCACCTTTGCTAGTGCCGGGCCATAGAGACATTCGAGGTAACTTGCTTGCTATCTCTAAGCAGATCGCATATAAGCTCGATAATAAGTGTCATAACCGAGAACTGCCGAATAGGACAGCATGCCAAGCGCCTAGGCGTATTCTCAAATGACTTTTGCAGAAGCTGTGTGGACGAGGAAGAGGAGGAAACAGTTCTTCACCTTCTCTGTACATGCCTTGCGCTAAGTCAAAAATGCAAGAATTACCTGGGGGAATTCTTCTATAACAACCTAAATCATATAAGCATAATCAATAAGGACTCAAACTGTTTTCATTGAGCTTAGGAGAAAGCCTTAAGATTCATGGAGTATGACAATAAACTATTAAACTGGCATTAGTGTGCCCAATTCCATCACGGACAGCCACTTTAACCTAACCTAACCATTCATCATCGTTTCATTCGTACTACTGAAAATATCGCTGCTGTAAATGAAAGTGTTGCCGAAGAACCGAATGCGTCGATTGCTAGTCGTTTTCACGAATTAGGACTTCCTTACGGCACATTTTGGCGTATTTTGCATTTGGATATACGACTACATCTATATAAAGTCCAGCTCACACATCAACTGAAGCCAGCTGACCATTCACAACGTTTTAGATACGTCGAATGGGTGCTCGAACAACAGGCTGTGGACTGCGATTTTTCGGACAAAATTTTCTTCAGCGACGAAGCACATTTCTCACTCGGTGTGTATGTTAGTAAACAAAATTGTCGTATATGGGGTTTTGAGAATCCTCGAGTAGTTGAAGAGTGACCCAACAGTCCATGAAGAACCAGGGCCTAGTGACTTACAACTCTCAACCATTCCTGTGTGCGAGTAATGTTGTCAGGGATGGAAGGTACCTACAGTTTATATGCCGAATCCGAACGGCTTATTTTGAGATAGCACTTTTTCATGACAAAAATTACTCTTTGAGGATTTGTCAGTTCCTCGCAAGAGGCTGCACCCGTGAAAAAAGTTAGGTGGCGCAGGCAGGGATTGAACCCAAGACCCCTTGCATGACAGTCCAACGCACTAACCATCACGCTACGGGTACTACGAGGCCATTACATCCACAAAAAGTCACTGTTTGGTGCGCTCTTTGGTCCGGAGGTGGGATTGGACCTTACTTCTTCAAAAAACGACGAGGGAACGACTGTAACCGTCAATTTGCACCGTTATGGTCATATAATAACCGACTTTTTTTGCCTGCTATTGAAGAATATGTGGTGTCAACAAGACGGTGCCACAAACCATACAACTGGAGCGAATATGGCTTTATTGCAAGAGACATTTCCTGGCCGTCTAATTTCTCCACTTGGATATATCAACTGGCTACAAAGATCATGCGATTTGACACCGCTAGACTTTTTTTTGTTGGGCTACGCTAAAGACCGTGTTTATGCAGATAAATCTTTAATTCTTGAGCATTTAAAAACCAACATTCGTCAAGTTATGGCCCAATATGTGACAAAAAATAGTAGACGAAAATTATCTTAAAAGAATCCATGCTTGCAACAATTCGAGTGGTGGTCATTTAAATGATTTAGTGTTTCACACATAATTTCATCGTTCAAACTTTATATGGGGTTTTGAGAATCCTCGCAATATCAAGAACAAAAATATTTTATATGTGTTTTATGTATTTACGTTTCATTTTGAAACCGCAAAATGGATAATTCTCTGGTGTGATATCGGCTACGGTGATTGTTGATAAATGACAGTCAAAATAATCGCATTTGATCTATGTAAGGTAATAGTCGAATTGATACCTACAAAGCTGTCACAACAAAAATGTGATAGTCATTTTCTTAAAAATATGTCGTTTTTGAATAGCACTTTGCATGAGAAGAATTACTCTTGGAGAATTTGTCAATTACTCGCAAGAGGCAGTACCCGTGAAAAAAACTTTAGGTGGCACAGGTAGGGATCGAAACATCCATCGTACTAACCATCATGCCACGGTACTACAACATTGTTATTTCCAAATAATTAATCTCTACTTACCACAAGTAAATCAGCTCTGGAAATGTTTAGTAAATGTAAAACGTTTCTTACAGTCCCATCGGGAAGTATTTGATATGAGTCATCTACCAAAGCATGCTCCTTCCACCATGATACCTTTGGAGGTGGTATTCCTCCACTAGAAAGGCATGTTAGGTTTATACTGTTTCCTTCTAGGTAAGGTCCAGCTACATTATTTCTAATAGCAGCTCCATATGAATCTAATATCGTCAATTTAGTTGGGGGTACTTAAAAGCAAAATACAAAAGAGATAAAGTCAAAATTGATTACGAAAATCATACGTTTGGAAATAATTTACCTATAACAGTAACATTTACTCGCCAGTTCCTTGTGGGTGACTTATGAAAATCAACTCTACATTTATATAATCCGGCGTCATTGATTTGGACATTTTTAATTTTCAAAGCTGGCGGATTAGTGTCATAAAAAAATTGAGCTTTATTCTTGAGAACAGCATCATCAGCCCATGGGATTGCCTGTTGCAATTGTCGCCCGCGTGCATCAAATCTGAAATTATATAAAAATGAAAATATAGAAGATACTTCCAATCTTTTTTTTCTAAAAAATTGTAATCCTTAAAAAATACTGAGGGAAAAGGCAAATCTTTAAGTATGTATACGTTTCTGCAAAAACTAAAATGGTTTAAAAAGTGTTGGGTTCGGAACCAACTTCGAATGCACGAATGCATACTTAATTAAAATACCTGTGACTGGGAACTGTTAAATAATTTTTGTATTACATTTGGTGTCTGATATTTTGTAAGTTTTGACGAAACTTTATACTCAAGATTACAGAAAAAATTATTTTTTTAAAGTAAGTGACTAAAAAAGCAACAACAAAACTCACGTGTATATTGGTTTAACACTGCCTTGTTTGTACCATATTACAAGTTGTACTTTGTCCGTAGCCATAGTGCCTGGTCTTAGATCACATGGCAGACTAACATCCAGGTTAACTGCGGTTTGCACTGCCAGTAGTGGACCTAGAGAAAAACAAAAAAAAAAAACAATTTAATTTATTATAGCATGAACATATTTTAAGTAATATTTTTATATACTGTTTATTCGGGGAGCCAATAACGGATTTAAGTGGTATTAATAACACTTTGGGAACAGGCATCTTTAAGCCCCTAAAAACTATGTACATTAGTTTTCGATTGGGTGAATTTTTCATGGTAATATTTTTTTAATAAATGAGAGACTTATTAACGGAGCTTGAGTGTTAACACATTTTAACTTGTGGCATAATTTTGTTCTAACTATTGCCCACAATGGAGATATACCTACAGTAATGGACAAAATAATAGAAACTATTTCAGATTGCAAATTTTATCGCAATTAAAAGTGTATTGGGAAGAGTATAAACGAATCAAAAAAAATGTTAATTAACTCCCAATTCTTTAAAGAACAAATATCATATTAAATTGCTAAACTTGAATAAAAGGAAATAATTATAAAAAATATCTGAAGTATTTCCCACTATAAAGAAAAGCAATAAAGAATCGTACAGTATTTTTGTAATAGAATTGTTTAATGACTAAAATTGTTGCTAATCCTTAGTTTCTTTTAAGTTCACCCCAGAAAAAAATCCATTATTTTACAATCAAATAATTTTGATGGGCTTTCCATAAAGTATATTGCATTAAACACTTGCTCTCTGTTTGGGAAAACCAAATCTTTCTCAGGGAATGGAAGGATGGGGTAATCGTCAAGATACCAAAAAAAGGTGATCTTAAGAACTGCAATAACTGGCGTGGAATCTCCATTTTGTTCGTATTTCCAAAGTTAATGACAACCATCATTCTCGAGAGGATAAAATCTAAGATCGAGCCTAAGCATCAAGCGGGATTTCGCAGTGGTCAATCATGTTTCGACCACACTAACACCTTTCGAATTATTCTTGAACAATCGTCGGAGTACCAATCGCCGTTTTACTTCATGTTCGTCGATTTTGAAAAGACCTTCGATCGCGTTTCATTTCATCAAAATTGTTTCTATAATAAAAGAGTCTTACAACAACGCAAGGTGTTTCGTTTTGCACAATGGACAGCTTTACGACGCATTTGAGGTGCGGCAGGATGATGTATTGTTACCGATTCTGCTCTTGCTTGCTATTGATGATGTTATGACTGCTACGGTGGGTGAACACTGGGTATCCAATGGCGCTTGAAGGAAACATTTAACCATTTGTACTATGCTGACATATGCTTAATGGCCAATAGAAATGGAGACCTCGGCCAAATGTGCAATAAAATGGTCAGGTGGCTGGCTTAAGGATTAATGCCAGTAAGACTAAGTTAATGCACACCAGCCGAACAACAAAAGGTTATTGTGAGACAAGTGGCAGTAGAAGAGGTCACCCAGTTCAACTATCTGGGAAGCTATTTGGCACTCGATGGTGGAACGGACCTGGATGTCACCAATAGAATAAATAAAGCCCGTAGTGCATTCGGTATGTTTGCTAAAGTGTGGAACTCCAGGAAAATAGCGCTTCGTACCAAGTTATAGTTGTTTGAGTCCAACGTAAAATCCGTGCTGCTATATGCCTGCGAAACGTGGAAGTGCTCTGCTGACAGTTTGTGAAGGTTGAAAACTTCTGTCAACCGCTGTCTACGTTACATCCTCAAAATCCGGTGGCCACAAACCATATCTAACTATGAACTGTGGTTCAGGACTGGGCAAACAAAAGTGGATGTTGACATCGCGCAGAGAAAGTGGCGATGAATTGGCCATACATTGACGAAGCCGAGCCGGACGACAACATAACAAAGCAGTGCTTTCAATCGAATCCTCAAGGTAGAAGGCGTCCTGGAAGGCCAAGAGAAACATGCAGATCATCTGTCATGAAGAAAGCTCGGTCCCAAAACTTGGGACGTGGTCTCAGATGAGGCATCGTGCTAGGAATAGAAAGAGATCGTTGGAACTGGTTGCCGCTCTATGCTTCAGGAGGAGTTTAAGTGATGCTACTGGCAGCCGGAAGTGAAGAAAACGAGAAGAGATAAAAAAGGAGACCCTCCAAATTGCGCCAACTACAAAGGCATCAATCTCCATAACATTGCATATAAGATCCTCTCTGCCGTATTATGTGAACGTCTGAAGCCGTATGTTAACAACCTGTTAGGTCCTTATCAGTGTGGCTTCAGACCAGGAAAGTCCACTATCGATCAAGTATTCATATAACGGCAGATCTTGGAAAAATCCCAGGAGCATCAAATCGATACCCAACATCTCTTTATCGATTTTAAAGACGCGTATTACTACATCCATAGGGAATAGCTCTGCAGAGTAATGTCTAGTTTTGGCATCCCGGTCAAACTTATCAGTTTGCGCAGAATGACGATGGAGAATGCACGCTGCTCTATCAAGGTCGGGAAAGATCTCACCGATACATTTGATGTCAAAAAAGGCGATGCACTGTCAAGCGACTTCTTCAACATCGTTCTGGAAAGAATTGTGCAAAACTCAACCGTCAACACTATAGGCACAATCTTACAAAGGTCCATCCAATTATTTGGGTACGCAGATGACATAATTGGCTATAACTTCGAGGTAGTTAAGGACTTTGTCTACATAGGCACCGCTATTAACACAGACAACGACACCAGCGCTGAAATCAAACGAAGAATAACTCTTGCACATCGCTGCTTCTTTGGACTTAGAAAGCAATTGAGAAGTAAAGTCCTCTCTCGAGCATCTAAAATCACCATGTATTTCTCATTTATGGCGCTAAGTCCTAGACCCTGCCAAAGAAAGATGAGAGCGTCTTAGGATGCTTCGAGAGAAAAATTCTTCGGGTGATTTTTGGTCCCGTACGCATAGATGGAGAATGGAGGAGAAGATATAACGATAACCTGTACGGGCGGTACAACGACACTGACCTAGTTAACAGAATTAAAGTCCAACGGCTTAGATGTAGAGCGAATAGACATCAACGCTCCAGCCCGGAAGGTTATCGAATCCAATCCCGAGGGACGGCGCAGCAGAGGAAGTCGCGACTCAGGTGGTGCACGCGGGTGGGTGAAGACCTCAACCAACTTGGCGTGCGAAACTGCAGACAACTAGCTAGGGACCGAGCTGGCTGGAGACGCATGTTGGTTGAGGCCCAGGTCCGCCCAGGACTATAGCGACACCTTAAGTTAGTAAGTACACATATGTCGTTAGTACTAATACAACATTTTATTTGCACGGATACGAAGTTGTAAACCTAAGAAGTTAAACATTCAGATGGCAATAGATACAGTTTAATTGTTAACGAAAAATTCATATAAAATCATAAAATAAAAAAAATGTTGCCTTTGCTAATTTGAGTTTGCAGTGTTTCTCTTAGTTTTTGGTCGGCAATATAAATTACTCTTACGTTGGTAACTCTTTTAATAGATCTTCAGATGTATAGAAATAGATCTTCTGGGTATTACGTTGACCAGGACCTATACAATTTGTCTATTCTCAAACAAGACTAACTTATTCTTGAACCTAAACTTAAGCTTAAACAAACAAGAGTTATTTATACATATATTAAAATTGCTTAATTTTTTGAAGATTAAATTCGGAAATTGGTAATTTTTAATATTGCGTAGAAATGTCGCTGGCGAGTTTGGTCAACATTAAAGAACTCTGGTGGTATTCTTCTTTAATAATATAACGTGATATAATTAAAAAAAAAAACTCACCAAATATCTGTGGTCTATTTTTTTTTTTTTGAACAATTGTTAAATATTGTTGTTATGTCAAAAAATGTTTAAGTGTCATTGTTGTAAATTGTTGAAATTTGGAAAAGTAAAGACAGCGTGAGGAATTTCATTTGTAGTCAACTTAGTTCTTTGAAAGTAAATTTTGACCGAGGCAACTAGTTTAGTTTTTAAAGTGTCATAAATTTCAAACACGGAACTTTAATTTACTAATCTCTACCATGAGATTTGCAAAAACTACCAAAACATTATTGTCTACATGACACTTCTTACAACTTGTATTTTTTATTGTAAGAAAATATATATTGTATTTTAAATTAAAATTTCACTGTTTTCTCCCAAGCAACATTTTTAAACAAATCTTCTACTTTGAAAGATCAACTCAGCTCCCGATATGACTTGCGGATTGTTACAAATCGTAACTATTTAATACTTTAACAATGAGTTAAGGAAAATATTGTTACAAATAGTAACAATTTAGATTCATGTGCAATTATTTGAAAATTTGTGTAGACATCGAAAACCTCCAGTACTAAAATTTTGTTTCTAAACTTTCCCAACTTGGAGTGTCAATAAAATTTATCCAAATAATCAGTTATTTGTACACAGATACGGTAGTTGCAGTCTGGGAAGGAGAAACATATGTAAAACCATTTAAATCACTTACTGGAGTAAAGCAGGGATGTCTACTTAGTGCTATTCTATTTGTTCTTTTTATAGCTACTCTACGCCGATGACCGAAGATGTCCGAATTGCAGGTATCGTAATAAATGTATTACTCTACCTTAGTTTTGTTATTTGAACCAGCAGAAGCCCTGCAATTGATGGTAGATCGTCTTACGGACTATTGTGTCAAGTTGGGTCTAGTCATCAACACAGACAAAACAAAAGAAATGGTCTTCTCGCGTTCCACTCGGAATGAAGTTAGGAACATCTGGATACTTAATGGAAGTCGTTAAGAATTATCGAAAGAATACAAGTATTTGGACGTTTTACTAAATCTAACCCGGGATTTTAGCAAGCATCTTTTAAAAAAGCAAAAACTTCACAAAGCTTAATTAATGTTACTTGGATGAAGATTTTCTCTAACGATCACATAAATCTTTTAACAAAATATAATATTTTCAATGCTGTCGTGAAATCTTCGCTTTGTTATGCGGCACAAATATGAGGTTTTATTTGGAAACAGACCTGCCAAAACTCTTTATTCAAGTCTAAAGCAACAGGCCGATTACTCAATTATAGCGTTTGGTATACGGAAAACTCGGTTATGTAAAATAATGATGCTCTACGAAATTCAGAAAAAGGACTTGTGCATGAGGACATGGGAAAACATTGTTGCTTCCTGTGGAAAAGATGTGCAGATCAATCTCAACAATATTGGTCAGATGAAAACGAAGTTCTACGAAATCATCCAAAAACTTGAAAAATCTAACCGAAATGAATGAAAATGCCCGTCAATCGGAAAGCAGATTACTCTATAGCCAGCTTAATTATAACTTATGTGACAAGAACTACTTCCAAGATTCTCTCTCCCATAAATAAAATTCCCTAATTTTTAAATCAAGATGCGAACTTCTACATTTAAATGGAAACCCATACAACGGAACCTTTGACCAATTTTGGAATTTATGTAACTTAAAAGCTAAAGAAGAATGCTTTCATTTCATCAGTGTGTGTCCTATTTTTAACCGGCAAAGAAGAGTATGCTTTGGTAAACCATCCCTAACAGTACAGGAAACGATTGAAATTTTAAATGGACTACAGAATATTTATAATAACGGAATATACAAATATCATATATTGCAAATGTTAATATAATCAAATCAAAAATTTTTTTCTATTTTTTAATTTTATACCATTATACATAAATATGTACTTGTTCAATTGTATACTTAAATATTTTAAATTTACCAGTGAAGCTGACGGCTAAGCCAATGCTTAAAATTCATAAAAGTCTTTGTAAACATTATAAGGATTACTTGCAATAAATGAATATTTGAATTTTCAATACTTAAAAATGTATTTGTTTGGACTTTCACGCTGCAACTATTTTATATAATTGTACCTATTTTGAAAAAGAATTTTTTTTATTCTTTTTAAAACTACAACATTTTGTACATAAACATCATAATTAGGGGTATACAGCCGTGGTCATACAATTAAGCCATCAAATGAAGAAACTTAATACACTGATAAATTAATGTATTTATGCAAAATATACATTTAGTAACTAGAAGTTCAGATGATATTTTATTTAAAAAAAAAAATATCTTTGAAAAACTTATTAGAATAATGATATGTTGCTTTAATCGATTTTGGAAGTGGACACGTAATTAAACCATATGCAATGATTCTGCTCATCTTTTTTGCATTGTACCTACAAGTAATGAACACTGGGCAGAAGTTATTTTTGACCACTCTTCTTTAACAATGTTCCAAAGAGAAAAAGACCCAAGAGCAATGCTTCGGGTCGCTGTCCTGTAGAAATATATAGGCTATAGGTAGATTGTCAACATAATCCCTATTTAAACGACTGTCCGGAATGTTCTTGTACATTTCTCCTGTCCTATTTCCATGAATTTGCACCAATGAATAAACTCCTGATTATGTAAAACATCGCCAAACCATCACGGAAAACCCTCCATGTTTACAGTTTTTTTTGTGCGTTTCGGGTCTAATTCTTTCAATGGAGGACGCCTTACATACTGTCTTCCGTTACTGCCAAAAACGTTGAACTTGGATTCGTTGCTCCACACGGCAAATTCCAAAAATGTGTACTTTTATAAAGGTTTTCTTTAGCAAACCTCATTCCTCGAGCAATATTTCTAGCGATCCGTCCATTCAAATTTTTTTCTTGAAGTCGCCTTCGTATGCTTCTTGCTGATAATTGTACATAATAGTTCTCCTCCATTTGCGCTCTTAATTCAATGGATGTTAAAAATTGATCCACTTTAGAAACCTAGCCTAACTAATGTTTTGTCTTGAGTCGTTTTTCGTGACTTTTTGCGAGATAGGTTCTCAAAGTTTTGGTGTTTTTTTTTAAATATTGAACTGCGTTTCTAATTTTACCTCAGCAAAACCTAGTAATTTTCTTACTTACATCACATTTTTGTACTTTTTGAAGCATTTGACAATAATTTTTCTTTCACATGGAGTAATGTTTATTTTCTTCCCATAACTGTTATCAATTAAATATTTTAATTTTTAATAATACAATTCCTTAATAATAAAACAGTTTCAATACATTTTGATAAAATATCTACATGGAATAATATTAAAGTACCTGTTTCAAATGTAATGGCTTAATTATGTGACAACCTGCACTGCGACTTAACAACAAATAAAGCGCTTTATTTGCAAAACATCTTTGAAACTTAGGGGACATACGGTTTTCATATTAAGATAATGTTAGGTTTTAACCGTTAAAAAAAACAGTGATTCAGGAAAGCTTTATTGAAGAGAATAGGGTACATTAGTTTTGTGGCTTAATTGTATGGCCACGACTGTAAATTGTTTTGGATTGAATACAAATTTTATTTTTTTGGATTGAATACAAATTTTATTTTTGGTTTTTGAACTTTGAAGGCCGATTTCGATAGGGATTTACATTTTTATTTTTGTATTACATTTAATTTTAATTTTTAAATCGGGTTAAACTTTCGGAAGTTATGCATTTTTGAAGGATCTCTCTGGAGTGATATCACTGCTCAAGGTTTTCTGCCTGGCATTAAAATAGCACTTTTCCAATGGATTTTGGTGGCTTCAAATCAAAATCGACTTTAAAATTAATATATCACGTCAGGTTTTTTAGATATCACTTTCTAAAATGAGAAAAACACGAACCTATATAGGTCTTTAAACCTAAAAGAAAAGCTAAACTTTTTTTTCTAAAATGGTTTTCAACAGAAAAAGCCAAAACGGCTTGGAAGTCAGTTTTTTTTGTAGCGAATCTGTTGTATGGACAATTATATCACACCTAACAAGTATTTAAAATCTATTAAAATATATAAAAATAATGTTAAAAACGGGTATTTTTGAAACTAGACCAAATAATTAAAATTGAGTTTTGATTCGAAATCAGCACTAACAATAAGTCCAAAACCTACTTTCCAAAAATATTTAATTCAAATTTGTTTGAAACTTCATATAGATTCTAATAAAGACTCATAACTAAGAAATTCCAGAAACTATGTAAGATAATAAAATGCTTTAAAATGTATCTAAAAGAGAAATATTTGTACTTTTCAAAATCATCATACAATTTAATGTTAAGAGGTAGGTACTTCGAGTTTTAACTAATGCTTAAAACCCCCGTTTTTGGTTGCTTTTAACATTTTTAAAGGGTTATATTGTAAAATCCTGTTATGATAGACAAATTTAAAGGCGATAGGTATTCGAATTTAGGCCATCTTTATTCTTTAACAAAGTATTGTTTTGTTTGTACAACAGAAAAAAAACTTAATTTTGTCGATCAGTTTATTTGTACAATATACAAGCTTAAGAAATATTAGTAGTCCCTCTAGTAACTAAAATAAAATCGTGTTTAGGTGTTTACATATAATTAGTTGGGTTCCTAACAAAAAGGTACATCTGCATTTATATGCATGTAAAATTCTTGAAAGACCTGATACCCAATTTTAAAAAAATTGTAGCATATACAAGGTCTATATCATTTTTGAGACTCAAATAATGTTTGTTCTGAACTTTTATGGATTAATCACATATAAAATTACAAACAAATAAAAGAAAATATTAGATGTCACAAACGATTCGGACTTACCATCCTCTTCAGCTGGGTGCTGCTCAGCTCCAATGCAACTTATTACCACAAACATATAGTAAATCGTCCATTGCAAAAATTTTATATTCCAAAATGTATCGATTTGCTTTAAAATCTTAATATTTAAACTATTCATTTTACTAGTAGGCAATTACAGAGTATTCACTTTATATTTAACTCGTATAATTTTGTCCTAGTTTTTATTTATTTCGCATTAGGAACGCTTTTAAACTATGAAATGCATTTGTTTCTCTTTTTTTATTTTATTAATATATAAAACTCATTTCTCCTCCTCCGGACGAAGATATATAAGGCAATTAAAGACCATGTATGTATATTACAACTTGTAGGAAGTTCAAAAATATTTCATTACAAAAGACAATTGGATTTTTTGGTTTCCATAAATCAACATTTTGATGGTAAACTAAATTCCCACGACAATTTGAATAATAAAAATCAAACATTGAACACCACTTATGCAGTATTGTTGTATACTATTTTGAGGACGACCTATATACAATAGTTCGTTGCAAAGAAACAACAAATTCTCGAAGCCACTGAGAAATTCATTCATCAATTATTCAAAACTCATATTAAATTTGTGTTTGCGGATTTATTTTTGTTGAAAATATATACACTTTTTAGTTAAATAACAATTTATTTATTTATTGTTCAGTTTTATTTGGATTTTTATCTTCTAAAAATCTAATTCAAAACCACCTCGACTCGAACTCGAATACTTTACTTATATACTTTATTATTTTTATGCTTTTCATTTTCAAACAACGTATTGGGATGAAAGAGAGAGAAAATTTAGTACATAAATACAAGTAAATGAACAGTCAGGTCCTTATGATGCTCTGAACGATTTCATTTCCAGTTAGCCCTAAATTTACAACTAAAAAATCGGTCAGGTAGTTTGGTGAATGTTTGGAAAAAACCTGTGTTACCGACACTAGGTAGTTACATTTTATCGATAACTTGTACGAACAACCAAATTTTTTCCCAGTGGCAATGTGTGTTTTTTTTGGAGGTGTGATTTTCAGTCTAGCAATACTTTTTTCGAAGATGATCTTTTTGACACCTGTTACTTGATTTGAGCTCAATATGATTTGTCGTTTTGTAATAAATAGACTTACTCTTGAAAAATGTTTGCGAATAGTTATGAGGAGTTGCTTGTCTGCGCAGACAAGCCTGAGATGAAAAACGCCTTGGAAGAGAATATTTGGAGCGTCATTGCTCACATACTGAAATAAGTGATTGAAATTCAGCCTTCTCACTGCAATTTATTCTAGTAGAACTTGACTTAAGTGCCCCATATACATTTCAATTCGGTTGTGAACTGAGTTGTCAACTAGTTTTGTGTTCGAGCACACATTGTATAAACTGAGTTGGAACGCATTGGGCGCATTCACAAAACTAGGGGCTACGTATTCAAAATTCAACTAGCTTTGTGAATGCAAAATTGAACTACAAATCTAGTTAATCCTGAACTGTCATATTAATGATAAATACAAATATATATGTAATATAAGAAACATTTGTGTTTTCAGAACTTTAAATAGTTTTTTTTTCTTTTTAAATTCAATAAAACCAAATAGAAGATATAATATTATGATTGATTTATATTTGTATTTGAATACAGAACGATTCATTTCATTTAAAATTCTTGTGTCCTTACCAAGCAGTTTATTGTAAAACGTTTAAACAGTTTGCACTAATTTTGTAGCCGAAATGTTTACACTACTTTGGACTACTAGCCTAGTAGCTTTGTGAATGCGCTCAATCCCTTGACTACGTAGCCACTACCTTTGTGAATGCGACCATTGCTTCTACTGTCAAAAAAGCAATTTGTGTTGTATAAACGGTATTATTTTTGTAATGGGGTTTCTAGTCTGGTGCAATTTTAAAGTGAAGAATAATGGAAAAAAAAGAAAATTATTAGCATTAATGATCATTACAGAGTGTATTACAAATGAAGAAGAAGAAAGTGTTAAAAAACGTAGAAATTGGACTAAAGAATTTGTTTAAAAATAAAAGAGAATTTTTAAATGAAAGACTAGTAAGATTTATGAAAATAACTGCACCCATTGACTTTGCAAATTTTTCTAGAATGAATGCAAAAGCTTTTGATGAACTCTTATTTCAAATAACTCCGTTGATCAAAAGAGAAAACAATTTTATAAGGGACGCAATATCGCCAGAAACTCGACTCTCAATAATCCTCAGACACCTTGCAAGGGTAACGATTTCGAAGATCTCAAGTTTTTGTATGCAGTTTCGACACAACAAATTGGAAAAATTGTTATTGAAACATGCGAATCCATAATTATTAATTAGCTACCTCAAACAACTGGTGATTAGAAAATAGAATTCGAAAAATTCTTTAATGTAAGTGGATATACACGTTGTCTTGGGACAATTGAAGGAAAGCACGTCGAAATACGGAAGCTACCGAATTCAGGATATTTTTACTTCAATTACAAGAAGATATTTTGCATCGTTTTAATGGCCATCGTTAATGCTAAAAGTAAATTTTTGATGGTGGATGTTGAAAAAAATGGCCGAAACTCCGATGCTCGAGTTTTTGGGCACACAACATTTTCCAAAATGTTAGAAAGCGATTCGCTCCATTTGCCATATGCTGAACTTGTCACGGGTGAAGAAAAGTTGCCGTATGTATTCGTGGCAGACGATGCTTTCCCATTAAATGAAGTCGCATTCAGGTACACAATTATATCCGTAAGAGCTGAATTTTAACAAATGCCTTAGCTAATCAAGAGTTCGTGTAGAAAATGCTTTTGGTATTCTTGCTCAAGCCCATTAACGCGGCAAAGATAGTCTTGGGTTGTTGTTTTCTCCACAACTTTTTGAAAGGAAAGAATGGACCAGTTTATGAAGCTCGAATACGTTCTAATAGGTCTGGAACTTACCACATATTTCTGATGAACTGGACATAGGAGATATGGAAATGGGTGGCGATGGTGAAAAACGTTTGTAGCTATTTGTAATTCTTGATGACGATGGCATTGATGGTAAACAATAGAATGCAATGTTAGTTGTTTAAATTTAACAAGAATTAGAATTTCTTCAATCCTTTTTTTTTTTTGCATAAAGCCTTTGCTCAGGGTCAAGTTTCCTGAAAGGACATGCCCAGAACTTTTTCATGGATAATTACAGCATCTTCATCGTCATTTTTGTTCATTGACTCAAGTTGGGCGCAGGCTTGGTGCAGAAAATCTTGTTTCGGATTTCCTAAAACAAATTTGAATTTGAACAAAATTCTTAACTTACAAATATTTACCTTTAACTCTTCGACATCGAGATCTACTGTTGAGACGCTCTCGGAAGCCTCTTCTTGGTCTCGAAGAAAATCCAACTCTTAAAAATATCATAACGAGAGAATATACTCGTAAACATCTTCTCCCGCAGCTCCAGATTTTAGGGAATCGGCTACTTTTTTCAGCTCCTGACAGTAGCACGTTCTGATGTTAGTTATTTTGTTTTTAATTGTGGCCATGGTACCGTCAGGGTCATTTTTTTTATACTTCTTTAAAATTAAATCCCATGCCTGGTTTTTCTTCATTTTATTCCGATATTCGCTGCTTTTTATTTTCCAAATAGCTGGATGATTTTTAACTAGTATTTGCAAAATTACTTTCCAAATATTCGTGCTCGCTTTGACAGGCATTTTTAGCAATAGATGAAATTACTTTGAATTAAAAAATTCGACTGACACTGTTCTGCATCGGCATTGAGCAGAAAAGTAGAATGGCACATATAAGTGGAAGAAAGAACACCAGTGGTAACTCTTTGTTACCTCCTATAAAATTCTATACCTGACAGTACAGTATTTGAAGTGTATTGAAATAAATGCAAAAAACGACTAAAAGCTTAAAAACAGTAAGAAAATCGGAATATATTTTGGGACAGCCAACAAATAGTGCTCTAGACAATGACAAATATTATTCATACCGTTTTTTACAGTCTTAAATTGATAGTTAATGGGCATTTTTAATTTTATATATGTGCTGTAAAAACGCATTGAAATTTGGAAAAGTATCTCACAGAAAGAAAAATATTGCAAATAGGAGCGTGGATCTCCCAAATAAAAGTAAATTTTAATCAAATTCTTCAAAAAACATTAACAAACGTCAAAAATGTAACATAATAAAATTTTAAAAAAATGTGTGCTTTTGTTCCCTTTAAAATTGCGGCAGCACTGATGCATACGAAGATTCAAATATAAAGATGAACATGTTCCCTTCGCTATAATGTTGACTTATGACATTTTTCGAATTGCCTATAATGCAGTAATGTACATCTTCTGCATTTAAGTTTTTTTTCTATCTCACAATCATTCATTTTTTATTTTTATTATGGCCTCATTTTGTATATCTAAAAAATCTCTCAATATCTACGAAAATTTTGTATGTAAAACTTATGCTACAGTTTGGAATGGGGCCGAGGTTTCAAATTGGTTTCAAACGACTGCATAGGTGTTCCTCAAGGATGTATCCTCAGCCCAATGTTGTTTGCTCTCTATACATTGATGATACTTCAGATAATTCACCCCGTGAAGTTTGTTTTTCTGATATTCGTATAAAAGTGCTTCTTTACGCGAATGACTTGGTTAATGGTTATGCTAGCGGCTAAGCCATTTTTTCTCCAGCTACAAATCAATACGGTGGTTCCTTAACAACCAACCTATTGAAATAGTACAGGAATTTAAATATCTAGGAGTGTTGATGTCTTCTAACGGTAGTTTCAATAAACATGAACAGCGGAAGAGTAAAGAAGCTAAAGTAGCTCTCAACATAATGTGGCCAACTTTCTTCTCAAACAAAAACATAAACTTAGGATCTAAATACCGAGTTTAACACTTGCTTGTCTAACGGTATTTAAATTTTTGATCACAATTATTTTGATGCTTTTGAGTTGATACAACGCCTCTTTTTCAAAAGATTATTTCGGTTACCTAATTCGACTCCAACCTATGCAATTCATGTTGAGTCCGGAATTGCACCTATTTATATTAAAAATTTGAATTGCATGCAGATTTTCTAACAAGATTAATGAGAAAACCAAGTTCGAATCTTCACACATCTATCATTCTTTTGCGAACAGAAGCATCACCATTTAAGGAATGGACTCAACTTGCTCGATTGCATAATGTTTCTCTTGAACTGAATGACTTAAACATAGATAATTGGCAAGATATCTTTTCGAATCTTATCGCAAAAGTTGATTAAAATATATATCTTCAACATTGAAATAGAGCATCATCATCGTCAACAAGAGAAATATATAGAAATCTAAGCCACTCTTTAAATACTAATGCAAAAAATTATTTCAATAATAGACTTTCTGCGAGAGCTATAGGTATAATTTTTAGAGCAAGGGTTAAAATATTGAACTTGAATTATATTCCGGTCGATCCTTATTGTAACAGAAATGAGTGTGACGATATTTACCATTTCATAGCAATTTGTCCGATACTACAAGAAATTCGAAGGCTCTATTTTCAATTTAATGTGCTCTCTAGAGAGGGAAAAAGCTGTATGCCTTTTTGTGCATTTCCGGGCAGCTTTCGACTCATTTCCCAGAGAAGCACCTTTCTACAAACTCTACGGATACGGAATCTCTACAAAAATGATATCTGTCATCAGAGCAATCTACAAAAAAAATATTGCAAGGGTATGGTATGGTAAATTCCTCTCAGACGAGTTTGAAACGTCAATGGGCGTTAATCAAGGTTGTGTTCTTAGTCCTCTATTTTTTGTTTTGTACATAAACGAAATTATCGATAGTGTAAAAGGGGGAATTGTTATGAGTGGAAAAAACATCCCTGGCTTGATGTTTGCAGATGATTTAGTCTTCCTATCGGAGACTATAAACGGTATGCAGCTAATGATAAACTGACTCGAACGCTACTGCAAAAACTGGAATTTATCGGTTAATCTTACCAAGTCAAAAATTATGATTATGAGAAGGGGGGTGGCAGGTTTTCCAGGAGTGAAAAGTGGACGTTTAAGGAGGAACAAATAGAGATTGTGAATGAGTACAAGTACCTAGGAGTCTTAATTGCTTCTTATTTTAACCTAAATAAGCATCTTCAATACAAACTACTTGAAGCTAAACGAGCTATGTATTCTGTGTGGAGCATTTGTATATAAAGGAAAAACATATCACATGGAGCAAAGTATCAAATCTTTCGTACAGCTGCATTATCAATTCTCTTCTACGGAACCCAAATTTGGGGATATTTTCCTTTGTGGAAAAATGTCTTCGTTTTTTTATACGGAATACTTTCAAGCTGCCTGGTAGTTCACCAGATTATATGTTTTACCTAGAAACAGGTATAGCACCTCTAGTTTTGGATACGCTACGCTTTTGTCGCTTATGTGACAAAAGTAATGGTGATGGTAGAAGAAAGGATTCCAAGACTGGTTCTCATGCAGCTGATACATTCTGGGGGAACTTGCGTTACTGAGTGGAGCAAATTGGCCAACGAATTTTCCGCAGATTTTACAGTATCAACCACCGATAATAATGAAGCCATGAAGTTAAAATTCAAAGATTTGCTAAGGAAACTTGGAAATATGGTTTATGATAAGTTCACTACGGAAACAGAGCCTTCGCAATACAGAACCTACTACAGCAAGCTGAATCATTTTTTAAATACAAACACGTATTTCTTGGCACATAACACAACAGAACAAATCAGTGTGCTATTTAAAATAAGAGGTGAAGTAATAAGTTTGAATTATATTCCGCATCGACCAGAACTACCATTATTTGCGATCTATGCAATTTGAAAGTGCTCCTCTTGCTTTAAAAATCCAACCTATTTCTGACGTGTTCCTTTCTTCCTGAAATTAACTACTACCTTCAGTATAGTTGAGGGCATTGTACACTGTACTCTTTAAAATAACATATCCCGTTCGCTTTCCATTATTTGCGTGTCAGCCAAATCAATTGCATACTGAACAAATCTGTTGTTTCCAACAACCTCATGGATATATCTTCCTTCTAACACATTTGTCCATTGTGTAGCCCAGTAAATGTTTTTGGTTATTATTAAGTCATGTGATATTTCATTGTGTAAATAAAAACTGGTTTCAGTTTAAGTTCTAAGGTAAGCATGTAGTTAGGAGATGATGTTGGTATCTTGATGGATATTTTTAGAAAATATCGTTGGAGCTTTTCCATTTCATCGCATTGCTGGTGCCCCCAGGCTTATGCTCCATACCCCAAGATTTATCTTGCTACTGCGTTAAATAACTCTAGTTTTTAATTATATCGATGTCCTTTTTCGCAACAAAAGTGTGCCAAGTCAAATTTAAGCTCATTTTTGCCTGCTGTGCTTTTTCTTTAAAATGTTCGGTCATACTCAACCCTGGCGTCAGCCATAAGCCTAAGTACTCATACTTGTTGACCACTTCAATCTCGTCCGTACCAAGAGTAAATTTTTCTAAATTACTCCTTCTGCCTCCATTTTTTCTGAATATATTGATTTTTGACTTTTCTAGATTAATTTCACTTTTGGCAATATTCATAGAGCTTGTTTACCATTAATTGTAAGACCTTTGGAGTGTTTGCAAAAATTACAATGTCATCTGCGTAGTGCGTACAGTAACATTCGGACATGGTCATTTAGATGTATTCCTCAACCTATGAGGTCATGCATGTCATTAATAAACAGTGCAAATAACATAGGACTTAGGAGACAACCCTGTTTCACTCCCATTTCTGTACCAAACCAGATTTTTTCCATCCCATACTGCGCTTGCTGTCCTTGTATAGAGGTCCTTTACAATGTTTAGGAAT
Organism: Eupeodes corollae; assembly: GCF_945859685.1. Lineage (NCBI taxonomy): Eukaryota > Metazoa > Arthropoda > Insecta > Diptera > Syrphidae > Eupeodes > Eupeodes corollae. The sequence goes on along the minus strand of NC_079149.1, from coordinate 80,049,204 downwards.
TTTGTTGAAATATCCATTCTTTTTAGCTTGACAAACAGAGCATTCCGAAAAATTTTGTCGAACGCTGCTTTGAAGTCTACAAAGAAACAATATGTTTTTTTGCCTTAATTCATCCTGATTCTTACAATGTTTAGTAGATTGAATATATTATTTGATGTGCTTAATCCCTCTCTAAACCCTGTTTGATATTCGTCCAGAATACTGTCAAATTGTGAAACAAATGTTTTTTAATGAAATAAAAGATTAATAATAATAATATAGACAAACTCACAAGAAATTTACTACCTACTGGAATTTTTTATTAAGACAATCATACAGCAGATTTGTCAAAACAAAGAATTTGCAAAAAAAAACATGTTCTTAATTTTTCATTATACATTTTTTTAATTGCATTACTCATGCCCTATTAAAAAGTTGTATGAGTTAAGGTTTATTAATTTTACGTTTCTTGGCATAATTAATATTGTCGTTTTATGTTTTTTTCTTTCACTTAACTACTCTATTCAATTTTATTCGATAGATACATAAACGGATTAACAGTTTTAGTCTTTAAGTGTAATGCTGACAAATCATAGTTTACTGTAAATCACTCATAAGAAACCTCACAAGAAACTCACAATATGAAGGTGAATTTCTTATTGTAAGGTAGGCCAGCTGATCAGTTTTGGAAAAAAAAACACATAAAGATGTTCGTATGTTGCTATTCCTCAAGGAGCAGAACACAATTTTGAAGATTATATGGAATCTCGATTTATTCGAGAAAATATGCGTCTTCTGATGAGCCCAGCCATTACATCGGGGCAAAACGCATATATGAATATTTGGTGTGTAGTACCAATGAAACACAAGATGTAATAAATTACAAATTAAAATATTTATTTTTCGGAATATAACAAAAACTGAACCACTCTGGACATCGAAGTTTTATTGAATGTCTATAATTATAAAATCGGCAGCTGCAGTCTGAGACAAAATCGTTGGTCACAATCAAAAACACTCTATATAAAGATATAAATCCCCGGTAGACATCTTGGTTTGCCTACAAGCTAAACCGGAAATCAGCCTCATAAACTTTTTCATAGTGTGCGTGTAATTTCTCCTCCAATTTATTAAATTTCCCCAAAAAACTCAGTAAGTGTGTCTATGTATGCGTGAAAACACGTCAATTTTTTCTCGTTGAATTCGTTCACATTACAAATACAACAATGTAAACAAATGGGTTTTGGAGGGTGATACGTACGAAGGATTTATATCTTTACTAGAGTGTTTTTGGTCACAATATTTGAATTTTGCTTTCAACCGATTGCAGAGCCTCCTGTGAGTGAGCGGTGACTTTGAGTTTAGTCATCAGAGTTGTCACATAGATGTCAGGACCGCCACATCACTCCCCCTCTAGTACCGAAGGAACGATAGAATTTATGTGTCAAATACAAATTGAACTTTTTGTTGTTTATCAAATTTTGTTTTGTGTTGAGAAAATTTCTTTAAGATTGGAAGATATTTTGTTGAATTATTAGATGGTGGTTCCATTCGTGTTTGATGACCAATACTTGATGATGATGGTGTTTGTTGTTCTTCTCTGGCGCAGTTTTGGGAAAAATGTGTGCTGGTTTTAAACGTTCTGTCGAGATATTTAAAATTCTTCCATTTGCGTTGATAGTGAAGAGACGGTCATTGATTCGTTTTAAAACTGGATGAGGGCCAGTGTATGGTTGTTCGAGTGGCTTCTTCACCGCATCGCATCGAAGGAAAACGTGTGAACATTTTTGAAGATCAGGTGGGATGAACAACTTCAAGTTCGTGTGGTGATTTGATGTCGCAGATGCACGAAACTTGCGCATGACTTCACGATGCTTTTGGACGAATACCTGTGGGTCAGAAACAATGTCTTGGTCAACGAAAAACTCACCAGGAATCGTCAGATTCGTTCCGTAAAGCATTTCGGCTGCGGACGCTTTGATGTCTTCTTTGTACGTTGTTCGAAGACCTATTAGCACTGTTGGAAGCGCTTGTATCCAGTTGGTTTCCTCATGGCACATGAGCGCGGACTTCAAGGAACGATGCCATCGTTCGACTAGTCCGTTTGAGGCAGGATGGTAAGGTGAAGTTCGTATCCTCGTTGTTCCAATCATCTTCATCAGTGCTGAGAAGAGGGCCGACTCAAATTGGGTGCCTTGGTCGGTTGTGATAGTAGTTGGTGAACCAAATCGAGCAACCCAATGGTTGTAGAACGCTGTTGCGACTGTCTCTGCACTCATGTCCTGTAGGGGTATGGCTTCCGGCCATCTGCTGAATCGGTCGATCATCGTTAGGCAGTATCGGTTTCCTTGGCACAGTGGAAGAACAATCAGGTCGATGTGTACGTGTGTGAAACGTTGGTCTGAAACGTTGATTGACTCAGGTGAAAGCTTAGTGTGTCGGCTCACTTTCGATCGTTGGCATTGGATGCAAGTGCGAGACCATTCCAGTGCATCTTTTTTTATGTTCGGCCAAATGTACTTTTCTCTGAGTTGTCGACTGGTTGATCTTCCGCTGGGATGAGACAAGTTGTGTATGGATTCGAAAGCTTTTCGACGCAGAGTGGATGGTATGTAGGGTCGAATTGCGTTGTCCGAAATGTCACAGTAGATTTTAACACCAGGGGTGGAATCGGCTAAGGTGATTGTTGACTATCAATTTTTTGATAGTCAAATTGACTATCATTTTCATTCCGTCTGTGTAAGATGATTCAACTCAATTCAATTCGATTGAACAATTTCAGAATCAAATTGTCAAAATTCGTTGTTGCCTTAGTGAAATTTTAAATTGATTCTTATAAAATATCTGAATAAAAGTTTCAAATTGGCTGATTTTGAATAAAATTCTTACTTTTCTTGCTCTTTTTCGAATGTCGTAAGCTTTGTCGGTCACAGGAATGTGTTTTTTAAAAGAAACAAAGTGAACTAAGAAAATTTTCCAGTCGTTTGTGTGAGCGTCTGGTAGCTCTATTCGGAATAAACAAATTTGTTTGAAAACGACTATCACATTTTTTTGTGATAGCGTTTTAGGTATCAATTTGACTATCACCTTATGTAGATCAAATTATATCATTTTGATTGTCATTTATCAACAATCACCTTAGCCGATTCCACCCCAGGTTCCAAGGTCAATTTGGTCAGTTTGAGGGAAGTGTTCCCAAACCTTAGAAGTTCGCGTAGTTCGGGGTCGAGCAGTTGTGAAAGATGCAATTCCCGTTGATCGAACTGCGAAGGCATTGATATGGCATTCACTCGTGATAACGCATCAGCTACGGTATTGTTTTGTCCGGGGAGGTAAATTATATCGGTAGTGAACTGTGATATAAAATCCAATTGTCTCAATCGACGTTGAGGAGCTTTGTCTGAGCGTTGTTGAAAAGCGTAGGTTAATGGCTTGTGATCAGTCTGCACTACGAAGCGACGACCATCCAGTATGTGCTTGAAGAATTGTATGGCAAGGTAGACGGCAAGTAACTCCCGATCATAAGTACTATACCGAGTCTGAGCACTTGAAAGCTTCGAGGAAAAGAATCCAATGGGTTTGTTCTGGTCGGAATCTTTTTGCTCTAGCTTGGCACCGATTGCGGTGTCTGAAGCATCCGTTGTGAGTACCAGTGATGCATTTTGGTTGAGGTGTGTAAGCAGAGTTGTCTCTTTGATGCTGTTTTTGCACTCTTGGAAAGCCTTTTCAGCAAGAGGGTTCCAAGGAACAGGCCGTTTGTCGTTCTTCTTTGAATCCTTGATGAGTCCATTCAATGGTGCTTGCATGTGGGCGCAGTTTGGTATGTAGCGACGATAATAATTAATGATTCCCAGGAAACGACGTAGTTCGGCTATGGTGTTTGGCTTTGGATAGTTGGAAATGGCGTCAATTCGATCTTCTGGTGGCTTGCAACCAAATTTGTTGATGGTGTGTCCAAGATATATGACCTCAGACTTCGCAAATTGGCATTTTGATATGTTTATTACCAAACCATACTCTTGGAGACGTTGCAAGACTTGACTGACGTGCTGTTTGTGCTCTTCTTCTGAGTTTGAGGCGATCAGAATATCGTCTATGTAACAGAAAACGAAGTCCAAGTTGCGAAGAACCATATCCATAAACCTTTGGAATGTTTGAGTCGCATTCTTCAGTCCAAATGGCATTACCACAAACTCAAACAATCCAAAAGGAGTTGTGATCGCTGTCTTTTCGATATCTTCAGGTGCCATTGGAATCTGGTAGTACGCCTTGTCCATGTCCAAAATTGAGAAAAAAGATTTGTTGTGCAGATTTTCGGTGAAGTCCATGATGTGTGGTATCGGGTATCTATCGGGCTGAGTTTGTGCATTTAAGCGGCGATAATCACCACAACATCTCCATCCGCCGGTTTTCTTCTCTACGAGATGGATGGGACTAGCCCAAGGACTACTGGATACGCGACAATATCCTTTTTTTACGAAGTTCTCAATGTCGGTTTTGGCCTGTTTCAACTTTTCTCCAGAGAGTCGTCTCGGACGTTCGGCGTTTGGCTGACCTGTGGTTGTTATATGGTGTTGCATCGTAGTGGCCTTCGGTTTGGAACTGTTATTGTTGGCAAGGATGAATTGGTTCACCAGACTAATGTAGGTATCAGGTCCATTAATGGAAAGTAGTCTGGTGACGTCGGTCGACTCAATTCTCTCAAGCGCCGTCAGTGTTGTTGTCCTGTCGATGATGCGTTTAGCCTTAAGATCGATCAAGAGGCCATAGTGTGCCAGTAAATCTGCTCCAATGATTGCTGTTTTGACGTCTGCAATTATTAAGGGCCAAGTGATGGCTCTCCGAAGACCGATGTTGAGCGTGAGGGTTTTGTTGCCGTAAGTATGTATTGGCGAGTTGTTAGCCGCGAGAAGTGTTGTTTCTCCTCTCTGGTTTGAGCAATCATTGGAGCGAGGCAAAACGCATATTGTGGAGCCAGAGTCGAGCAAGAACTTTTGATGGGTTCCCTTATCAAAAATGAAAAGGCGGCTTTCCTTGCAAATCTGTGGGCTGTTGTCAACCGCCTTGGGTGACAACAGACTTGCTAGTTTTTTTGGGGGAAACTGCAAGGTTTGTCACACCTCCTCGCTTCTTCGCCGTACTTACTGTGGTAGAAGCATACTCCTTTTGACGAGGCCTTCCTGTCTCTAGAAAACGATCTGGTTCTAGACTTGCCTCTAGATCTGTTTCGGTCGGCTTTTAGGCTTTGTACCATCGTAGTCAAGTTAGCCAACGTAGCTTCCACCTCAGTCAGGCGTTGGTCAAGAGTTAAGTTGTTTTGGCACTCATCGACATTCGCAGCGAAAACCTGGTTTGATGTTGTTGCTGACATGTTGTCCATTATCTTGTCTGCTATCTCTGATAAGGTGACGAGGTCAATGTTTAGGTTGGCAGACAAAATTCCACGGACATGATTTGGCATCCTCGACATCCAAATTGTGGAGAGCATGTCATCGGGCACATTTTCTCCTGCCAGCCTTCTCCTCTCTCTCAAGAGACTTGACGGACGCTTGTCGCCGAGTTCGAGTGACGTCATTAGTTTGTTTAGTTGCCGCTCTTTGGACTCAGTAAACCGCGCAATCAGTTGTCTCTTAAAAGCCAGATATTTGTCGACGGCTGGTGGTGTCTGAGATCTGAAACCTCATTTAAAATCTCAGGGTCCAGGGCAGCGATGATAGCATTGAATTTGCTGTTATCTGAAGAGATCCTATTGTTGTGGAATTGCGCCTCAATTTGCACGAACCACAAGGCTGGGTTTATCTTCCAAAATGGTGGAATCTTGAGGTTCTTCAATGCTGCGATTTCTGCTATCAATGGTGCCCGTGCAGCAGCGTTTGCTGCTTGGCCAGCTGCTTCAGGATCCTGATCCACCATGTCCTCGTAAATTAAAAAGAGAAAAAAGGAAAGGCAAATAAATTGTAGACTTGTGCTTAATTATGACGAGATCACTTCGGGGTCACCACTTTGGTGTGTAGTACCAATGAAACACAAGATGTAATAAATTACAAATTAAAATATTTATTTTTCGGAATATAACAAAAACTGAACCACTCTGGACATCGAAGTTTTATTGAATGTCTATAATTATAAAATCGGCAGCTGCAGTCTGAGACAAAATCGTTGGTCACAATATTTGAATTTTGCTTTCAACCGATTGCAGAGCCTCCTGTGAGTGAGCGGTGACTTTGAGTTTAGTCATCAGAGTTGTCACATAGATGTCAGGACCGCCACAAATACTTTTAACCCGATTTGATTTTAAGTCATATTTATTAAAATAAACGGTGTTCGGTGTTTTCTTCTTCAAAAGTCCCATAGCAAGGCAATAAAAATAGCTACAATATATCTTCTTTGAAGACTTATAGCAACTATATAATTCGAAGTTGCTCTCTGTAGAAAATATGCGTCAAGACAAGGTGCAATGGCCATCTTCTGATGATCATCACATTGGGGCGAAACGCATATATGAAAACTTTTATGCTGGTTTGATTTTTAATCATATTGTGGTATATAATTTCTTTATTAAAATATAACTCTTATTTAAAGACTACAAATCTAATTCGACTGGCTTGGGCGCGTCCGTTGAATAGAATAGACGTTAGAATACAAATTTTTATGAGAGCGAGCCAAACAACCTTTTGTCTCGCTTCTATGTCTCAGGTTTCAGAGTTTCGCGCTCAGCGTGCGACATCTAGCTACGAAACTCTGAAACCTAAACATAAGGGGAATTACACATTATTAATGATAGTTGCCTTAATTTTATACTACAACTCGGCCAATCTGACAATTTGATCGCCCACGATTAAATTAAACAAACAAGTCTTAAGTTATAATCATGAGATGGTAGGTGTCGCCCTTAATCAACCGAACCTTCAGAGTCTCGATTCTTCCAAAGTCGAATATTTCGAGACTCGACAATGCCATCATATGGCAGCTGTGTGATTTGACAACCTTCGATATCGCGTATTACGTATCTATCATTAGGTAGAATTTTGTAAACAACGTATGGGCCTCTGAACTTTGGAACCAATTTCTTATTTACACCGGTTGTTGTATCTACATTTTTTATTACTACATAATCACCCTCATCGTATATACGTGCCGGGTTATTATGCTCATTAAAATATTTAATATTATATTCCTGAATCTTAGTGATTGCTTCTGAAGCCTTTTCTCTTGACAATTCAAGATTTCTTTCCAGTTGACTTAATTGTTTATCATCAAGAAATTCTGTTAATTTGTCGATTACTACTCCCCTTTGGTTAATACCAAATAACAATTGACTTGGTGTATTTTGAATAGCGCGATGTATAGTGTTATTTAGTCCGAATTCTATTTGTGTTAAAGTAACAACCCAATCTGAGTGCTCGATTGGTTCCGAAAGCTTAGCAAGCATGCCAGTTAATACCCTATTGACTCGCTCTACTTGACCATTGGCCTGTGGCGAATGAACTGCCACCTTAACATGATCTATATTCTGGTCTATAACAAATGAACTAAACTCTAGTGATGTAAAGCAGGTTCCCCTATCAGTAATTACTCTTGATGGCCTACTGTAATACTCAAAATATTTTCTTAGTGCTGCACATACTTCTTTTGAGCTTGTAGATACAACTGGGTATAATTTAGTGAACTTTGTAAATGCATCTATTACCACTAATATATGTTTTCTCTTTGACTTTATTGAAGGGAGAGGACCAAGATGATCCAAGTGTATTGTATGGAATGGAATGGGCTCCTTAGGAATATTGAACAAATTGCGTATATTAGATCGAACTGGTGCTGAGTGCATTATGCAACGGATACAATTTTTAATGTATTTTTCAACTTTTTCCTGAACATTCGGAAACCAATAGTGACGGCCAATTTGATCAGAGCTTTTTGTTACACCTAAATGCCCAATTTTCTCATGGATCATTCTTATAACATTAGTTTCCATTTCAGATGGGACATAGAATCGAAGTTTACCATTTTTATTTTTTTTGAAGACAATACCATCCTGAACTAAAAACGAATTATTATCTTTTAAATATAGTTTGTTTTTCATTTCCAAAATCTTTACATCTCGATTTTGGGCTGCTCTGAGTTGGAAATCAACATCCTCAGAGTCAATAACGGATATAACATTACATCTGCTTAAGGCATCAACATGATTCATATTGGCACCACTACGATGTTTGACCTTATAATCATAATCCTCCAGCTCTAAGGCCCATCGAGCAATTCTATGATTAACATTCTTTTTGTTCAGTGTCATTGTTAAAGAACTGCAATCAGTTACGATTGTAAAAGGAATACCTTGCAAATAAACACGGAACCGACGTAAAGCTGAAATTATGGCTAAAGTTTCCAATTCAAAACTATGGTATTTGGCCTCTTGATCAGTGGTGCTTTTAGAGAAGAATGCTACCGGATGTAATTTATCATCTTCTTGTCGTTGGAGTAGAACTGCACCATACCCTAATGAACTTGCATCGCAATGCAGTTCTGTTTCTTTCCTTGGACTATAGATTGCCAATACAGGTGGAGATGTTAACCGTTCCTTTAAAGTCTGAAAAACATCTTCGCATTCGGAAGTAAATCTAAAAGGAGTTTCAGCTTTTAATAAATTATAAAGAGGTCTTGCTATTCTTGAAAAGGATTCGACAAACCTGCGAAAGTATGAACAAAGTCCTAAAAATGAATGCAATTTCTTTCTGTCTTTAGGCACAGGATATTGAGCAATCGCTCGAATATGGGAATCACTAGGTTGGATGCCATGTTCCGTTACTTTAAACCCTAAGTAATCAAGTTTCGAATATGCAAAGCGACATTTTGACAAGTTGAGCTCCAACCCATTCTTCGCTACACAACATAAAATTTTAGTAAGTATCTCAAAATGTTCAGTAATAGTTTTACTAGCAATTAATATATCATCTAGGTAGACAACTATATCTCCTCTGTCTATAAATTCACGAAAAATTTGAATTATGAATCTCTGAAAAACACTGGGCGCATTCTTAAGGCCGAAAGGCATTTTAAGAAATTCCCATTGACCGTTCGGGGTTACGAAAGATGTTAATTGTGTTGAATCTGCTGCTACCTTTACCTGGTAAAACCCACTCTTAAGGTCTAATAAGGTCATAACCTTCTTCCCCTCCAGGTATTCAATGCAATCGTCTATCAATGGTATTGGATGAGGATCTCTTACTGTACGTTTGTTCAATGCTCGATAGTCTATACACATTCTGGTTTCACCAGATTTTTTCTTAACTAAAACTATTGGTGCAGCATACGGAGAACTACTTGGCTGAATAATTCGTTTTTCCAATAGGTCTTTTATTATTTCACTCACAGTACCTTTTTCTGAGACTGATAGCCTTCGCGGAGCAAAACAAACAGGAATATCAGATGTAAGTCTAATGTGCATCTCAAAATCCTTTGGTGAAACCATAGTTTTATCAAAATTCAAATAATTTTGAGATACTATATTTTTAATAGTTTTTGAAATGTCTAAACTAAGATTTGAATCAATATCTATATAATCTTTTCTATCCCATATAATCTCAAAAGCATGGCAGCCAAATAAATCACTATCTACCTCAACATTATTGTATTCTCTCTTCACATCAAGATCGTCTTTAAGCTTAATCCGATCATGATCAAATGTATTCAACTTGTCTTTGAAGCAATCACTAAGTTCTTTAGGTTGTATCTTTAATTCACCGGCTAATACGCTGCTCCCAAAAACATCATTTATGTTGTTCTTATAATGACTACACTCTGAAGGTTCGGTTTTTTCATCAGAATAAGTGCACATATACAATTGGTTAGAAAGAAAAACTTTATTCGAACAAATTTCATTTTGACACTGCTCAGAAGTTATATTAACTTTATTACAGTTCATGTTAAGTTTTATATTAAAGATTTCAAGGAGATCACGACCAATAAGTAAAGGTATAGGAGTTACTTCATCTGGAATAACCATAAGGGAAACAAGATTTAAATTATCTTTTATATTAATATAACAATTAATCGTACCGTACGTAAAGAGTTTAATGTTTCCTAATCCTTTAAATCTTGAATACGTTAATGATTCTTGAACGTTAATTTCTTCAGGCAGAACAGACTTTCGTATGAAACTAATCGGACTACCGGTATCCAAAAGAGAACAACAATCGATAAATTTTGTGCACTTATTCTTATTTGTCATAAAGGCGACACTCACCATCTGAACAGCATCCAAACTCTGAGTCAGCTCCTTGGTGTCATCATGTAGGGCATCCCGGTTCACGGCTCCAACTCTGGTCTTCACAATATAAGGGCAGTTTTTGTAAGTGTGCCCCTCGTCAGCACATTTGAAACAGGATCCAGCTGGTCGTTGCTCCTTTGGACATTTTGCTGCGATGTGCCCATACTTTGAGCAATTAAAACATCTCTTGGACTGCTCGTTGTTTGATGCTGAAGTTGAGGGAACCATATTTCCTCCAGAAGTTGTTGCCCTAGCAACCATAGTCCTCGGAACTCTTCTTTTTTCGTATCGTGGCAAGAGGTTTTTGAGCTCTACTATAGTTTTGGCGGCAAAAAGAATAGAGACATTTGCTGGTGAATCCCTCAAACCATCGATAATGAATTCGATCAACTCTGCCTCATCGATTTCAGCATGTGACCCAAGTTCTTGCATACATATGACATATCGAAGAAGTGGCTCGCCCTGACGACGTACTCTCTCACTCAGTTGACGATAGACCTGCTGTCTGCTCATCTTATGGTCGAATTCTTTGATAAGTATTTGCTTCAAAGAATCCCAGTTGTCAACGTAGACCGTGCGTAACAGCATTTTCGCAGTTCCCTGCATGAGACGGCGTGCAGACAAGTACTTGCATCGGTCATCGCATCCCAGCGAGTCGGTCACATCTTCGTAGTCAACTATCCATTTAGTGATGCTGTATGGATCGTCACCGTTGAATGCAGGAACAGCATTTTCGATGTCTGAGAAGTCCACTGCACGCCATGGTGCAACCGAAGATGTTGTGGGCGCTTCCATCTGGTCCAATTCTTTCCTTAGCTCAAGGATTTTTTTCCGACGCTCAAGTCTGGCCAGCTCTTGTTCTTCTTCCAAGTCTTGGACATCAGAAGCTGTATTACTGTGCCTGTTATCAGAAGCGGCCAGTGTTTCGGAAGTATTCTCTCCATTCGGAGATGCAGAAGGTGGAGTTTCCTCGGTTAGCTCAGCAGAAGGTGGAGTTTTCTCAGTTAACTCACCAGAAGGTTGTTGGGGTGCCACTGTAACTGTACTTTCATACAATGCCCGAAGTTGAGCTAGAGAAGCCGTGTCTGGCACATCTACTCCAGCGCTCTGAAGTGCTTCAACCAATTGTGCTTTGTTGAGTTTTGTCATAGCTGGCTTTAAATCCGCAAAAAGAGGTAATATACACAATAATTTAGTTTTCTTTTGGTGTATTACCCCACATCTGACGTTGTGGTATATAATTTCTTTATTAAAATATAACTCTTATTTAAAGACTACAAATCTAATTCGACTGGCTTGGGCGCGTCCGTTGAATAGAATAGACGTTAGAATACAAATTTTTATGAGAGCGAGCCAAACAACCTTTTGTCTCGCTTCTATGTCTCAGGTTTCAGAGTTTCGCGCTCAGCGTGCGACATCTAGCTACGAAACTCTGAAACCTAAACATAAGGGGAATTACACATTATTAATGATAGTTGCCTTAATTTTATACTACAATATTTATTAAAACAATTTTGAAGCTTGTATGAGACTAGAAAGTTGTGAGAACAGTACAAAGTCACGAAATCGATTTCCTATTGCGTTATTAGGTTATTACGAGCCATACTTGAGTTTGACAGGATAAGGGTTTAAGTCAGACCATCGAGGATTATCTACAACGAAAAAGAAGTTAAACTATCCAACTTTCTGCTAGCGGTGCCATCAATGAGACAGAAAATTCCAACTGTGCCACTTAGGTCTTAATATATAAATTAGCTGTGGTTTATTAATTTGCATTTAATAAACGTCAATTACTTCGGAATACAAATATTTGTTCGTTACATTGGTTTTATGATTTTTTCTTTCAATAAATTATTTAATTTAATTCAATTTTATTGCAATGAGATACTTTAACACATTAAAATACGAAAACTCTTGTTTTCAAACTTTCAGACAACTAAATAAAAAACTTAAGGTTCTTACAACGTTACATATACTTTTATTAATTTAAGTTTGTCGCAGTGCGAGGTATAAGAAATCCTAGGAACCGCATTTGCGTGTGCCTAAGTGAAACCGGAGTATTAAGTCACTGGGAAATGTTAACCCGTTCGCCGCTTAGTGTAAGCCCATGAGATGTCGAGACTCTAGAGCATCGAACGTTATGATATCTGGGATTTTTGAAAAGGAAAAGGAGGTTAATTTACAAACGGACGACTGGCGTGGTGACTGCTCTGGGATTGCTGCATTTAATAAGAAATAGAATTAAATAATAATTAACATTGAATCCATAAATAATGGATAAGGATTCGACATCAGAAGTGGGATCCATCACACCTCAACTAAATATGGATACAGAAGGATGGAAGCTGTTATTGGAGCAGCAAAACAAACATTTTATGGCACTACTTCAGGCAATGAAGACGCCAACGACAAGCAACAGTATACAGTTGCCTGTATATGATCCTGACAAACAAAATGCGAATGCCAGAGCTTGGATTTCAACATCAGACATTTGCATGGGAGACCAGCCACTTCATGACGCCGCTCTAGTTATTGAGTTGAGTCGTGCTCTCAAAGGACAAGCTTCGGAATGGTTTTCTTCTGTCTCATTTTCTGGTATGACATGGAATCAGTTCAAGGACATGTTTCAGGCTAGGTATGACTGTCCAGAAACATCTGCGGCGTTCCTAATTAATGTTGGTAACACCAAGCCCAAGGAGGGCGAGTGTCTTGCATCATTCGCTGCAAGCATGTTAACGTCTTTGTTGTCCCGTTGGAAAAACCTGTCGCCAGAACAAATTGCTGTCGCCACAGTTTTGGCACAATTATCTCAGTTCGAGCCCCGTGTCCAACGACTTGCATTCACGACTGAAATTGAAGACAGGAATCGTTTGCAACAGGAGTTAAAGGCATTGTCATTCCTGAAGAGACGAGCTAATCCATCTGAAGTTAGTGGAGTTGATGCTAAGCGATTTAAAGCTCCTCCGACAAACATAACGTGTTTCAAATGTGGAAGAGTTGGCCATAAATCTGTTACCTGTCGTTACTAAAGCATGCGGTCAACAGAATCATCGTCCAAGGAGGTTCCAGCTGCTAGGTCGACAAACAATATTACTTGTTTCAAGTGTGGAGGACCTGGACATTTTGCATCTCGTTGCCTTGGTGTTAGTAGCAGGAGTGAAAGCAGTTCCGCAGTTTCTTCAGATGTACGCAGAGTTGATGTTTGTCAAATTGATTCCCCTTCAGGGACACTAACACATTTTGGTAAGCAAATTTTATTTTATTATGATTCCGGTTCTGAGTGTTCAATTGTTAAAGAATCAATCAGTTGTAAATTTAGAGGCAAACATTTTGGAAGCATTGTAAGCATGACAGGAATTGGTCAAAAAAGTGTCAGGAGTACTATTCAGATTCTAGCTAATGTGATAATAGATGGAATTCCCATTGAAATTCTGTTTCATGTTCTACCTGATAACTGTGTGGGCCATGATGTTTTGATAGGCCGTGAAATTTTAAAACAGGGATTAGCTATCCATATGACTGCTGATATTTTAGCATTTAGCAAAGTTAAAGTTGTTCAAGAAATGCAATTCGGTAAATAAAACCATTGATTTTGAGAAAATTGATACAGATATTCAGGCAGAATTCAAACAGAGGTTGCTTTCTGTTTTAAACGAATTTAAGAGTTTTTTATTCACGGTACTCCTTGTAGACCAGCGAACGTTGAAGCAATGCATATAAATCTTAAAGATCCAACTAAGACTGTGTATCGTCGTCCCCATAGACTAAGTACAGACGAACGAACAATTGTACGTGATAAAATAAAAGAACTTCTAGCAGCTAATGTTATTCGTCCTAGTTCATCCCCATTTGCTAGTGCTGTTTTGCTCGTGAAGAAGAAGGATGGGTCAGATCGCATGTGCGTTGATTTTCGTGAATTGAACGACAACACAATTCCTCAAAGATTTCCTTTGCCATTGATACAGGATCAAATTGACCGACTTCACGGCTGTTTTTATTTTACAATTCTTGACATGGCCAGTGGTTACCACCAGGTGCCTATGCATCCAGATTCAATTGAAAAGACAGCATTCTTAACTTTGGATGGCCAATTTGAGTATCTTGTCATGCCTTTCGGGTTACGGAACGCACCCTCCGTTTTTCAACGTGCCGTCATTAAGGCATTGGGGGAACTCGCTAATACATACGTGGTGGTGTACATGGATGACATTTTGATCTTAGGGGGTGAAGATTTAAATGAAGGTCTTGTTAGGGTTCGAACTGTACTGGAGGTATTGACAAATGCTGGGTTTTCTTTTAATATGAAGAAATGTTCTTTTTTTAAACAGAGAGTAGAATATCTTGGTTTTGAGGTGAGTCATGGAGAAGTGAGACCAAATTCCAAGAAGGTAGAATCATTGGTTTCCCTTCCACCTCCTAGGACTGTTACTCAACTACGTCAGTTCATAGGACTCGCATCTTATTTTCGACAATTTATTCCACAATGTTCTCAAATAATGGCTCCTTTGTATGAATTAACGAAAATTGTTAAAGGCGATATTTCTTGGACACCAAAACATGAGTCGGTTAGACAAAAAATTGTAACAATTCTTACCAATGAGCCTTTGTTAAGAATATTTGATCCTAAGTGTGAAACAGAACTTCACACTGATGCGAGTTCGATAGGTTACGGGGCAGTGCTAATGCAAAGTGAAAACAAACTTCGTCATGTAATAGCTTACTTTAGTAAACGAACTACATTTTCAGAATCTAAATATCACTCTTATGAATTAGAAACCCTTGCAGTTGTCAATGCTATCCAGCATTTCCGGCACTATTTGCATGGACGCAAATTTACTGTCTTCACAGATTGCAATTCTTTGCAGTCTTCAAAAAAGAAATTAGATCTTACACCTAGGGTGCATAGATGGTGGGCATTTTTACAGGCCTTTGACTTTGATATCATTTATAGAGATGGTAAACGGATGTGTCATGCTGATTTCTTTTCACGAAATCCATTACCAGACTCGAATGAGAATCCTGTAAAAAAGATTCAACACAAGGAAGTCAATGTTAATACTCTTCCGAAAAATTGGTTGCTTGCTGAGCAACAACGCGATCCTGAACTTCTTAAACTGATAGATGATTTAAATAAGGATAAGTTAGACGAAGATATAGCTAAGACTTACGAGTTTCGTTCTGCGGTATTAAATCGAAAAATACAAAGAAATGGCAGATCCCGGTGTCTACCTATACTTCCGAGGAGCCTCCGCTGGTCTGTTATAAATTCTACCCACACAGCTCTCATGCATCTTGGGTGGGAGAAAACTCTTGAAAAATTATATGATCAATTTTGGTTTGAACATATGGCGAAATACGTAAGAAAATTTGTAGAAAATTGTGTAACTTGTAGGGTATCTAAGTCACATTCAGGTAAGATTCAAGCAGAATTGCATCCGATTCCGAAGATTCCTATTCCATGGCATACAGTCCACATTGACGCCACAGGTAAATTAAGTGGCAAAAACGATAAGAAGGAATATGTATTTGTACTAATTGATGCATTTACAAAATTTGTTTTACTATATCACACATTGCATATTGATTCTGAAAGTAGCATAAAAGCAATTAAAATGAGTGTTTCAATTTTTGGGGCCCCACAGAGGATTATTGCAGATCAGGGTCGATGTTTTACAAGTTTAGATTTTCGTGAGTTTTGTAATTCACATAACATAAACCTTCATTTAATTTCTACTGGCAGCTCTCGGGCAAATGGCCAAGTAGAGAGGACTATGAGTACCTTGAAAAATATGCTAACAGTTGCAGAGACTAGTAGGGATTGTTCGTGGCAAGATTCTCTTTCGGGCATCCAGTTAGCTTTAAATTGTTCAGTTAATCGTGTAACAAAATCAAGGCCGCTTGAGCTAATGATTGGAAAAATAGCAAGGCCCCTTGATTTGATGTTTTTAGAAAGTGAAGATTCTGATATTGATTTAATTGAAATTCGAGCACAGTCTATTGACAATATCAACAAAAATGCTGCATATGATAAGTCTAGATTTGACAATACAAAAGCAAAGTTAGTCAAATTCTCAATAGGTGATTTTGTATTATTACAGGATGATGAACGTAATCAAACGAAACTTGACCAAAAATACAAAGGCCCATTCAGTGTTATAGAAGTTCTAGATGGTGATAGATATGTTCTCAAAGCTCTTGATTCTAATCGCACTTATAAATATGCTCATGATCGCCTTAGAAAAATGCCTTCTTATGGCAAACTAGATAGTAATGTAAAATTAAGTAAACGAACTGCAAATAAAGAAAATATTAATGTTTTAAATGAAGAAGAAAATGTTTATGTTTTAAATGAAGAAGAAAATGCTTATGTTTTAAATGAAGAAGAAAATGTTTATGTTGTAAATGAAGAAGAAAACCGTAATATTTTAAATGAAAGAGAAAATGTTAATGTTTTAAAAGATGATGAAAATTTTAATTTGTTAAATGAAGAATGTCTAAATGAGGAATAATTAAATGAAGAATATTTAAATGAAGAATATTTTGATGAAGAACATTTAAATGAAGAATTTGTAAATGATGAATATGTTAGTGAAGAACAATTGGAATAAAATACTTTTGAAAATATTTGTGTTTGTTTATGAATACAGTTTATTTTGTAACGTTTGAATAAAGTTTTAATAAAGAAATTATTGAATTGTTATGTAGCCGTAGCTCAGTAAAAATCGGTATCTCTTAAATGTAGACCGTGAGTGCGCGGTGTGTGTTAGATTCAAAAAGGTATGGGAACTGGATGAAAGTTCTTTGTGGGTTACTACCACTTTATTCGAAGTTAATAATGAATGGAAATGAAATATGTTGAAAAAAAAATTGTAATAATAATGATTGTAACTTGGTGAAAAGCCGTAGCTTAATTGAAATCGGAATCTCTTAAATGTAGACCGTGAGTGAGCGGTATGCATCAGAGTTAGAGATGGAGATGAGAGAACTGGATGGAAGTTCGTTTTTTTTGTTGTGTGGCCACTTAGTTGGAAGTTGGTAATGAAATTAAGAAATGGTTTGAGCAGAGGTGCTTTTAGTGTTGTGAAATTGAAGATTAGAGGTTGTTAAAAAAAAAAAAAAAAAGTTTAAGTCAGGGTTGGCCGAGCACATGAGGACATGTGATGTGACAGGATGGCCGTGTCGCAGTGCGAGGTATAAGAAATGCTAGGCACCGCATTTGCGTGTGCCTAAGTGAAACCGGAGTATTAAGTCACTGGGAAATGTTAACCCGTTCGCCGCTTAGTGTAAGCCCATGAGATGTCGAGACTCTAGAGCATCGAACGGGATGATGTCTGGGATTTTTGAAAAGGAAAAGGAGGTTAATTTACAAACGGACGACTGGCGTGGTGACTGCTCTGGGATTGCTGAATTTAATAAGAAATAGAATTAAATAATAATTAACATTGAATCCATAAATAATGGATAAGGACTCGACAAGTTTATAAAAAGAGATAATTTTCCAGTTGGCTTAAATTTTAGTTTTGTTCTTGCTTAAATTAAAATTCCGTGTTGCAGAACTATAAAGTTAAGTCCGTTATCCACAAATTACATATGCAAGTAAATAGACACATGTTTGCGAATGTATTGGTAAGGAATCGAAAATGGCCGCAAATAATACTCCTGTCAAATACTGGCAGTAGCCAGGCAAAATATTCTAAGTGGTAATATTCAGTGCTTTTGAGGTTTTTCTGACAACTCTATTGTTAAATTGAGGAAAATTTTTAATGAAATTAAAAAAATGTTATCTGTAGTACAAAATTAGAGTTACAATTATGCAGTAAATGAGCGCATTCACAACACAAAGCTAGTAAACCAAATAGAAGATATTATATGATTAATTTATATTTGTATTTAAATACCGAAAGATATATTTCATTTTGAATTCTTCTGTCCTTACCGAGCAGCTGATTGTGAAACGTCAAAACCAGTGTGCACTAACTTTGTAGCCGAAATTTGTACACTACGTCGGAGAGGAAATTTCAACTACTTTTGTAGTAAGATTTAGCCAATCAGAAACCCTTGACTACATAGCCACTAGCTTTGTGAATGCGACCAATATCTTTTAATTAAATGTGTATTTAGCTCCATTTGAAATATTTACTTGTTAATAAACTTCCTTGCGTTTATGTGGAGAGAGAGAGAGTCGGTATTTTAACGACAGATGGCATATTAATATGCTTTGTAATAGTTTTCAAAATAACACTATTTTTGTTTACATTTATTTCTATTGAACTTTTCATATATATTAAATGATAATGATAAAATATTTTGTTGGCACTTAGGGGGCCTAACTCTATATATTGTGTGTTCTTAGTAATTAAAGAATACACTAAAATATAACTGTTGGCAGATAAAAAGATAAATGAAAAATTAATAATTAATAAATCCTCGGGTCGTCAGGCCCGGTTGTATGTTTGATGGGCTGTTAGCCGCGGTGGTAAGCTGACTCCGTGTCAGCGTAAAATTGAAAAACTCCTTCTTCGAGGTACGAGTAGGCTCGAGTTGCTCTGATATCTGGGTTCAGGGTGACGTTACTGGGAGTTTATCCTTCTGATTAGCTCGATTTGGTGGTTGTTCAATCCTCCAAGCACTACTTTATAAACTGCTACTGTATACATAGGTACTTTATGCGAAAGTTGCGATAACAGAGCGTTGTGCTTTAGTTATTAAACAACAAAATCATAAGACAATCTGATAAAATGAAAATTCAATCTTTAACAATAATTTTCATTCATAATTTGAATAATTTTTTCATTAAAGTTCATCATCAAAAAACGAATACTATAACGATGATGACGTTTTAGCAACGTTAGTCGGGAATAGATTAACTTAGCTTGTGGGAATATGTCAACAATAATTTTATATTTACCTTAAAAGTATTTTTAAGCTCTGGTTTAGTTTATTTTTTAAAATTTAAAGCGTGGTTTTTGACGGTGGGCTTAAAGAAGAAATAACATGAATATAATTTAATGGTTGGGCCAAGCATACATTTTTTTGATACAGCTAAGAACACTTCGCCAGCATCTGTCCTGAAACTATAAATCGCAACGATTATTTTCAAATACTGAATGGCAAATGTTATTTAAATCTATACAAATTCTTAAAATATTTAAATCTATACAATTTCTTAAAATATGATTATCGAAACTTAACTGTTAATAAATATATAATTTAATGTGAATTCAAGCTAAGCAAAAATATAAATAGTAAAACTTTAACGGGACAGATAACTTTAACAAGATATTGTCCTAACTAGTTTTGAACACCAGCATTATCTTGTTTTTATAACTACTTTTTTAAGAAAATAAAATGTATTTATCTATCTATGTCTAATTATTTTTTATTATTGGCCCTTTTTATTTTTTTTCCATTATGTTTTAAAATTAATATCTGACAAGTGGCTGTCGGCCGTAGTTAGCTCAAATAATTTTTTTTCTCAGAAACCCAATTCGAACACATTCTGCAGAATAATTGGGACCGTGTTTCACGACGCAGAGACATAGGGCCCAGTTAAAAATGGGACATTTTCCCAAATGTTTGTAAGTCAATACAATGAACAATAATTTTTTGATACGGTGATAATACATAAATTAGGAAAAACAAAAAAATTCAACGCTGCCAGTGAGTTTTATGACTCCGCCTGTGCTTGAGCGAGTTAATGATTCTATGGGGCAAATCTTTGTTCGCACTCGTACTGTAGCGAGATTCCTAAAAGATGTTAACATACATAAATATTCTGGTCCGGATGGTATCCCCATTGTTATGAAGAGGTGTTCTTCATCGCTGGCAAAACCAATGCGTAAGCTTTTTCATCTGTCCTACTCCTCAGGTCTCGTTCGGAGCGGATGGAAAACCTCATTTCCCCAGCCTATTCCCAAAAAAAGCGAATCTTCCTCATCGTCTTATTACCGACCAATTGCACTTACGTCCCTTCTTTCCAAGGTCATGGAAATGCTAATTAATTATCAGCCCAAGAAATATCTTGAAGAACGGAAGCTTCTTAATGACCGACAGTATGGCTTTCGTAGCAATAGGTCCACTGGTGATCTCATGGTTTATCTCACCGAACAGTGGAACAAATCTTTACATAGTTTTGGAAAAAGTAAGGTTATTGCACTTGATATTTCAAAAGCATTTGATAGGGTTTGGCATCAGGCTCTCTTATCGAAAATGCGTGCTTTCGGTATTCATGAATCCCTCCTTCATTGAATTAGTAATTACCTTTCGAATCGTTCAATACAAGTTGTATTGGATGGATTCAAGTCTGAAAACCACAAAATAAATGCTAGTGTGCCCCAAGGCTCTGTTTTATCTCCAACACTCTTTCTCATTCTTTTTAATGATCTCCTATCTGCAACTTCTAATCCAATACATTGTTTCGGTGATAGTACTCTGAGCATTTCATTTTCTTTTTTAGATTCCCTCTTCTTCGAATGTCGAACTGCAACGACAAAATATGATAAGCTCATTAAATTCCAACCTAAACAGCATTGTACAATAGGGAATACGAAACAGCGTGGAATTTAATGCTTCGAAAACGCAATGCTGTCTTGTATCGTTAAAGCGAAATATACCCGCCTTGCCATTATCCATAAATGGCACTTGCATCGAGGAAACTGAACATCTCGATATTCTCGGTATGTGATCTGATCACCAACCAAGAAGTTTTTCTCCCTCTCTGATCTGGCTGTTCTGTATAAGACTATATATATACGTCCAAAGCTTGAGTATAATTCCCATATCTGGGCTGGTGCTCCCGCAACTTACTTAAGCCTCTTGGATAGTATTGAACGTAAAGCATTTAGATTGATTAGTGATATTGCCATCCTAAGATCGAAATGTTTCTTGTCTCACCCTCTTTACCGTTATTTTAATGGTTAATGCTCTAGAGAAATAGGCAGCTGTATTCCTAACTTTAAACACTTCAACCGTAATATTCGCGCTTCTAGGAATGCTCATCAATATACCCTCGAGCCCAACTTCGGTCGTACTGTCAAGTACAGAGATTCGTTCTTTAGCCGTACTATGCGAATGTGGAATGCCTTGGCACACTCTGTCTTTCTCAGCTATTGCAATATTCAGGAATTCAAAACTTATGTGCACCGACATCTCCTTTCAACCCCTTCCTCCCTTTCCTAGTGCTAACACTGTGTCTACATAATAAGGGTAGTATATCCCTTTGACTACTGCACACGGTAAGAGCAAAATATTTCTAGGATTTTCGAAACAAATGCTGCAGACTAAGGTTTCAGTGTGATGACGTTGTCCAGCAACGTTCATAACATCTTCTTCATTGTCGATTAATAAATCTGAAAGGTCGGAAGATATATTATGAACATTACGGTTAAAAAAAAACATATAATTTGATCACCGTGTTGATGAAATGCATCGTTGGATTTTATTATTTTATTTAATGTACTATCGAATGTAATTCTTGCCTTACATGTTTTAATGTAGCATGTATAATGTTTTATATTTAATTTATAAGCACTTTTTATAACATATAATTGATTTTCAGCATTTGAGTACATTATGTGACTATTTTTTCAAAGCCCTGGCAAAAACTCAAAAGCTTCGGAATTAACACTTTCATCACTTTGACTTTCCATTTTTAAAACGCACTTACAAAGAACAAAACAGTACTGAATGCAAAATATATGTATGCATGATTGAAAGGCTGTAAATTGTTTTGCCAAATTTCTAGGAACGGTTCCTTATGTTTTGAGAATGGAGAGAACAAAAAACCGGTTTGATCCGTTATACATATTAAGAGCGGATTCTCCTGGTCATTCAAATGTAAGGAACCGCTAAATTATATGAGTTAATAAAAATAAAAGGTAACAAAGTCTTGTGGTATTGAAGTGCTCCAAGTTTTGTCATTTGGTGATTCTTATTAAGTTGGACATTAGCCCCAACATTTTTATTTGGAGCTTCGGTTTACTTGAGTGGGACTTAGGGCCCAAATTAGAGTAGATTTGGGCGTTATGTCCCTGGCCCTATGTCACCATTAAAATAAATTGGGTGGCGCAACAGTCCGTTTGAGAACTAGAGCCTAGTGATTTACAACTCTCAAACATTCCTGTGTGCGAGTAATGTTGTCAGGAATGGAGGGGACCTACAGTTTTATATGCCGAATCCGAACGGTTAATTTGAGAATGAACTTTTTCATGACAAAAGTTACTTTTGGAGAATTTGTCAATTCCTCGCAAGAGGCAGTACCCGTGAAAAGACTTTAGAAGGCATAGGCAGGGATCGAACCTCTGACATGACAGTCCAACACACTAACCATAATTCCACGGGTGCTACTGTCACCAATATCCAGGCGAATATTATCTTTCAAAGCCTTAATCTGCGTAGACAAACAACTTAGCATACGCAGCAGCCAATGCGTCAGGTAACCTAACCATTATTTTGTAAATAAGTGAGTTAGTTAGTTTATTACCCGTAGCATGATGGTTTGTGCGTTGGACTGTCATGCAAGGGGTCTTGGGTTCAATCCCTGCCTGTGCCACCTTAATTTAAAAAAAAAAATAATTTTCACGGGTACTGCCTCTTGCTAGGAATTGACAAATCTTTCAAGAGTAATTCTTGTCATGAAAAAGTGCTTTCTCAAACTAGCCATTCGGATTCGGCCCAAAATTGTAGGTCTCTTCCATTCCTGACAACAGTACTCGCACACAGGAATGGTTGAGAGTTGTAAGTCACTAGGCCCTGGTTCACAACGGACTGTTGCGCCACCCCATTTGATTTTTTGATTTGAGTTAGTTTATTATTAAATGACAAACCAAACATTAAATGACAACTGTCAAATATACCAATTCAGAAAAAATGATTGTAAGGTTGAAAACGTTACGTCTAAAAAAAACACGCGTTATATTTTGTGACGTTAGTTTTGACACATTGATTCGTTTCAATGTAAGGAGATGTTTATCAATTAAAAAGTTCAAAAACGGTTAATGAAGTTATTTAAAGATGATAATCTTATTATCAGACAAGTGTTTTTTTTTCACTTTAAATAAATAAGAAAGCGTGTATTGTTTTATTTATTTTTGTATCAAGACATATTTTAATCAATGTTAACTAAATGACGAATCAATTAAATACTGTTTATTTTTATAATAATAATTGTGTTACAAAACTGATTTAAATTTGTTTCATTAACATCTCCATAAATCCAGATTTTTGGCAATAACTTATATTAATGTACCCCTGATACAAAGCTAATTTTATAAAACACGTAAATATCTCTTTAATTTTTGTTGATAGATTTAGAAAAAGTTCCATAAAATGAGATAGTTAGATTGGAATCGAACATTATCAATATTTTAATTTATTATTTTTTAAATATACTGATCTTGAGTTCCAATAAAAAACGTATCATTTTTCGTTAAAACATTATAATTTAAACATCGTGATTAAAAATATGAAGTTAACGTTTATTAGTTACATAAAATTGACCTCGCACAAGTATTACTTTCCGTTAAACTGTTTTTTTTTTGTACTATAATAAGGTATTAATGAATTAATAACAAAATCGATGAAGCAAATCTGCGGTCGGATTCATATTCAAGGCAACATAAACCTCAACGTCAACGGTACTTCGTATTTTTGGAATAGAGACAATTCAATTTGGCAGGCCTGTGTTGAACATTACCTAAATTTTTATGTTAAAGTCTAAATAATAACAACTATTCGAATCAAAACACAAAAAACACGCAGCACGCAATAATTACTAGTTTGCTTTATCTTTGTACCTAAATATTTACGTCTTCAATATCAAATATCTCAAGTTACCATAGTGAATGGTAATTAAGTATTTATAGAAGCTTTCAAAGAAGTGACCAAGCTTCAAAGTTTAAATAACTATTTATTTGTGTTATAACTGTGGGGCCCAGGAGCGAAGCGTCAATTTGGTTAAGCGGGCTCTTGGAAAATTGTATATAGGGTGGGATACGTATGACTTAAAGGAAAAAAGTTCCTATACCTTGGCAAAAGACAAATTTTAACACAAAAAAACTATGAAAAAATGAGCTTAAACTTTCTAAGCTTGAATTAAAAAGAGAGACGTGGCAATTGCAAAGCAGTGAAGTGTAAACAAATTCATTACGATAATTCTCAAGTGATAATAATGACTGAATTTTAATTTTAATTTTTTACTCGTCTTCATAGAGGAAATATATTATCTAGAGTCCCGACTTAATGGGTTTGCTCTCTTTCGGCCTACAAGCTAAATTGGGAGGATTTTGTCGATGTCCCGTGCATTTCTTATGGGACCAAGCTATTATGAATGTAGTTGTTATGGAGTTTGTGCCCATATTGCTTAACCGCGGGGGAAAAAACTATGAGGTGAACTCAGCCGTTCAAAAAAGAGATCCGTTGAATTCAAAAATTGAAAAATGAATGCAATATTTAAAAAAAAATTAATTTTGTAACTTCTTTTTAGTGAAAATTGTGCTAAAAATAATATTTAACTGCTTTTGGCATACAAATTCTATGATTTTTATGAAAAGTTTAGCTAAAAACAGAAAAAAAATCATGCCTAAAGTATAGGCGCATCCTAGAACTGCAATGCGAAAGTGGCCCAATTTGAGTTGTACCCAGTTTTGACAGATCAACAGCGAGGTGAGTATTTTGACAACGAAAATTGAAAGGAAAACAAAATACAATTTCTGCGATTTAAATTTTAAATAAAAAAATCAAAACAAAAGTCAAAATTATTAAAAACAATTTCATACAAAATGATCCAGAGTCAACTATTTAATCGATCTAAAACGTGCCTTCATCATATCCGAAGAAGTATTTCCCAACGTAAGTTATTGGCTCTAGTTGATAGAGGATCTCTTCAGGATCAGTTTATTGTTTTGTATGTTTATAAAAACTACAAGAAATCGTGATGAATTATATTCTGTTCTTCTTAAAACGGTAGTCCGGAAATGACAAAACTTTTCACAAGTAAACAATAAAAGATCTACGCCGGCTTTGATCCAACTGCCGATAGTCTACACGTTGGCAATCTCCTAGTAATAATGGGACTTCTGCATTGCCACCGAGAAGGACAGAATCCAATTGCGTTAGCTGGAAGAGCTACGGGTCTTATCGGTGATCCTAGTGGCAAAAAAAATCAGAACGGTACCAACTAGGGTCGTCGGTCATTGAGACAAATTAATTGCTATAGAAAAAAAGCTTAATAGAATATTCAAGATTCTATTAAAATGTTATACGTTCTCAACCGTGCTTTCGCGTTATGTTGCGAGAAGAGTGAGAATACGGACAGGAAAGATTTTGGAAAAATAAAAGACTCTTTATTTAACTTGTTTAAGTTTTAATTTTAGTTTTTATTATCTTTATTTATTTAAAACAAAGGCCCGCTGTCTTGAGCTAGGCTGCGAACTTGTTAGATAATGGATTATTTTAGTTCTAATTTATCTTTATTTTTCTTTTCGAACAAAGGCCCGCTGTCTTAAGCTAGGCTGCGACCTTGTTGAATGTTATGGTAAATCTAGTTAATGGAGGTGATTTTTAATAAACAAATAAATCACTTTTAGCTATTTAAATTTTTCTCATTCCAGAGGCATGTCTAAAACAAGACGAAAAAGTCACAGAGGCGCTCTATAAGGGAAATGTTGAAGGACTAGGTGAACTGAACTACAACGAAATCCGATCGTTGAGATTTTTCCAGAGCCTGGACTATCCATTCTTGATCTGGCACTAAAAGCTAAATGTTTCACAACAGAGAGTAAGTGAAAAGTGTTATGTTTTTCCTTGAGGTAATTTATTTTAAAATTAAAAATCTTCTTTCAGCTGATGCGATGAGAATCATTACAGCTAGAGGGTTCTATATCAATCAAAAGCGAATTCAAAACTTCTCCGAAGTTATTACCAATGGCATTCATGTTCTTAAAAATTGTATTTCATTGCTTAGGGTCGGAAAAAGGAATTTTTGTATTGTTAAGTGGTTAAAGTAAAAACAAAGATATTTCAGATGCTGTGTAAAAGGTTAAATAAATTTGTTTTGTTGTTTTCGAATTGTTTGTGTTTGGTTTTCTAACAAACATGCCAAATATCCATATGCAATGATATAGATACTTTAAGAAGCATTTTTTGAGAAAGGCCATTCGACGTTTTTAGTCATAAGCTAATTGAAAATTGTCAATTTTAAAAGCAAATGTAGTTTATGTGTTTCGTTTCCATTTTCATATTTTTTTATTGTATTTATACTACATCAATTAGAGTTAACAGTATACTCAAATAGATTAATGAATATGACAAGTTTTATTTAAAATATTATATTATAAACTAATAATGGAAGTTTCTTTTTAGTCCAATCCCCCATTTCGCTTTTTTTTCTCCACTCAGATGTATTAACCGATGGTGAATTTGAGAGAGTTTACCTTGAATTTGAGAGAGTTCACCTCGAATAAAATTTGAGGGTGTTTCAGGTAGGACGGGTACCGGTCGGGACTCTAGATAATATATTTCCTCTATGGCTTGGGGGATAACCCAACAACTCTAGTATTCAACAGCTTTGCCTTTGGGGTTGTGAGAGTTCTCAAACGCAAGTGGAGAGTTGGGAATAAATGGATGAATGCATTTGACCAAAAACAATTTGTATGAAGATACCAATTCTCAGCAGCCATCTATTTTTACCTACAATCTAATCAAACAGCTGATTTAGGAGTTGATTGTATGTGTGTGTGTTAAAACTGGGGATTTCATTCTATTCATGTGTGAAAAATGACAACAATTGTTGCCTTTCATTGACATAACAACTTATAAGCACTATATAAAAAATGGGTTTTGGTTGGATAGCCAAACGTACTAAGATTCGGATAGTTTTGAAGATGCGGTGACAGTTCGAAGGATACAATAAAAAGAGATTTTTGTGCTTATTTTTGCAAGATTACTTTTATACAAATAGAATCAAACAAATATTAAGCGTTTTAACTCTTTTATGTTGATTTGGCTTTTATTATGCCAACTGCATACAAAAAGTTCAAAAATGTCATTGTGGTGTTTCGTAGCTGTGTGCATAGAGGAAATATATTATCTAGAGTCCCGACCGGTACCCGTCCTACCTGAAACACCCTCAAATTTTATTCGAGGTGAACTCTCTCAAATTCGAGGTAAACTCTCTCAAATTCGCTATCGGTGAATACATGTGAGTGGAGAAAAAAAAGCTAAATGGGGGATTGGGCTAAAAAGAAACTTATGGAATTTTTGTGACCTGTCAAAAATGACAATCAATTTTGCAAAACAAAACAATAGGTTTCGGATTTAAAGAGTAAGTTTTTGTTAATTGCTTTGATTTTAATATTATTTGATATTTTTCAGACAAAAATTCTTTATAATGAAGGGGGTATATACAAGTTTACATTATTGAATAAAAATTAAGTCAAATTGCAGTGAAGGAGGTGCAACAATAATCTATTTATTTTATAGTCTGTCTTTTCATTTTAGATAGTGCCAATAACATACTCTCATACAGGAAGCAATTTCCCTAAGAAATCTGGAAGTCCAAGCACACAAAGCGCTGATTTGCAGGAAGTTTTTTTTTGTATTATATTTCTCTTAATAAAATAGTATCAAAGTTTTTTACGACAGATACCCATTGTGTTTGTATGTACTTCTCAAGGGCCATAGCTGCCGCAGGCGTTGTCGGTGGAGGTGTCACCATCTCAAACAATAGTCAAACGCATTCAATGCAACAAAACCATCAGCAACAACACCACCAAGTCAATGATGCAAGTGGAAGTTTTGCCATTTAATAGTCGACCGTTAACGCCTTACTCCCAGCAGCATTTGTTTACATTTTCGTAGAATTGTCAAAATACTCACCTCGCTGTTGATCTGTCAACACTTGACATAACTCAAATTGGGCCACGTACGCATTACAGTTCTAACGTTTGCCTATACTTCCAGCAAGATTTTTTCTGTTTTTAGCAAAATTTTTCATAAAATACATAGAATTTGTGTCCCAAAAGCATTCAAATATTATTTTTAGCACAGTTTTCACAAAAAAGAATGTGTAAAATTCATTTTTCTAAAAATATTGCATTCACTTTTCAATTTTTGAATTTAACGGATTTCTTTTTTGAACGTCTGAGTTCACCTCATATTATTTTCCCCCTAATTGTGCAAACTTCACCAAAAGCCCATAACAACTACATAGAATCTGCATTTTCCCATAAGAAATGCACGGGAGAACTAACACATGCTTATGCTAACGGGCAAAAATCTTTCAATTTAGTTTGTAGGCCGAAAGAGAGCAACCCCATTAAGTCGGGACTCTAGATAATATATTTGCTCTATGGCTGGGTGCAAGGTGCTACCAGCAAAAAATAACTCATACCATTATTACACGCGTTTCTTTAATCTTTACTATTTGCAGATGTTTCTGAGCCTACGTCTTCGAAAAAAAATGTATGGTACTTACGTATATACCCTACATGCACACATATGTATGTATGTTTGTTCATTCACATCCCTACCAACACAAATTCTCGCACGTGTATTTTTTTAGGTATTCTCGAATAAATAATGATTATTGCAATTTTAGGGCGAGAAAATATTAATTTCTATTTCTTTTAAATTTTTAAAGTTCAGCTTTTCACGTAAAACACACCAAACAATTTATTATTTTGACATTTATTCCAGTTTTTTTGTTTCAGTGATGCCATAATTAATTTTTAAAGGGGATTTTATTGTTTTTTTTATATTTTTAAGCTTTTTAAGAAGAAAAAACGCTTGTATGATAGTTTTTATTCAATTCCAAAGAAATAATAATTACATGCGTAGCCTAGGCCGTCAACTGAGATGGTAAGTAAATATTAATTTCAAAACTTTATAGAATGATACAAATTTTAAAGAAAAAAAAATGTTTTATAAATATAATTATCAAAAAAAATTAATGATAATCAAAATAATAAAGATCATGGGCTTAGTGTGAAAAAAAACAACAATAGAAACTAGAATTCTTTAGCTTTAGGCCCTGTAATGGTTGCTTGCAAAAAGAATTTTTCATCCTTCCTTTCCGTATAAAATACTTAAGCACTATTCACATGAGCACGACCAACGAGTTAACGAATATTCGTCGATTTTGACATTTCCTTCACATGAGAGTTTTTAATTCATAAGTTTCACAAGGAGCCACAATCAAACACCATTCACCACCGAAACCAAAACAAGAATGATTTTTTCAGGTTAAGTACGCGTTTTTATTTTATTCGTTGCAAGTGTGGATAATGTGGAACGCGTATAAAGTTTGATAGTTCGTATCATCTACAATTTTTTTGGGACGAATAAATTTGTTTTCTTAAATTTATTAATGTATGATATTGAAAAGTAAAAGTATGTATCATAAATAAAATAGAAACTATATTGCTAACGCTTTGCTAAAATTTGTGTGGAAATATTCAAACGTATATAAACTCATATTTTTGAATTCATTCGTCGTTCGTTGGTCGCGCTCATGTTAATACTACTTTATAGTTCTTTCCAAGGTCATTGTAGTGCAGTCAATAAAGGCTTTTCTGGATAGGGCACACTGCTACTGGATGGAATACGTCCTCCCGAGCTTTAGGATTGCATATAGTGCGAAATAAAGAAAGATATATCGAAGATACAGTTTTCATCCCGAAAATAATTGAGTTCATTTAAGTCATAGTTAAGTTGGCAGCACCTACTTTTGTCTGTAGAGTCATGATTGCGCTTTGTTATTAAACTCCTCTCTCAGTTTTTTTGTCTAGATTCCTTATGAAGATGTACAAATTATCTTTCCAACCTTCAATATTGTTCACCAAAATACTAAGTTGTAGATTGTGTTTTCTTGCTATAAGGTCACACTTTTTATAGAACAAAGATTTTAAAGATTTCCTTGCTATAAGGTCACACTTTTAATAGAACAAATATTTTGAAGTTTTTCTGGATGAAGTGAATCTTCAACGTTGAAAAAAATATTGGCGACATTTCCGTTTCCAATAAAAGCTTATAATTTGGTGAACTGAATGGAAATTAAAACATTCGTTTCAGAAAAAAAACCTAAGTAGCTGCATCTTGCGATGAATTGACAAATCCTTAAAGAGTAATTCTTGTCATGAAAAGTGTTTTTTTAGGTCAATTTATTATAAGAAAAAGTGATATCAGAAAATATAGAGTAAGTACTTTTCCTTATTTGTTATCAATACAGTAATATTTTCCACATTTTATGTTGTGTTTTTTACTTACATAAATTGATTTTACTTTGTTTTGCTCAACCTAATATTTCACTATAAATATTTTGTTCCGGTCGCTCCCATATGGGTAATGCCGGTCAGTTGACCGGTATTTCAATGTTCATAAAAAATTGACTGTTGTTTTCTCTTTTATTCCTTTGTGTTGTATGCAGATGGGCAAGCCTAAGCCAAGAACCACTCCCAGTGGTACGTGGTTGCAGGTGGCTATTAACAACGCCAAAAAATTAATCGAAAAAGGTATGTCAATTCGCGCCGCAAATACCATTTTCAACACTCAAGAACGCCTTAAAAAAAAACAAATTTTGTGTACTGTCGCTCGAACATCTCGCCAAAATTTTGTATAGATACACATCGTTACAGGTGAGGTAAATAGATTTCGAATACGCTTAAAAAAGTGGCATAGCCAACAACTTTAGTAAGACCTTCAAAACTGCCGGAAAGGAATGGCTTGAAGGGTTCAAAAAAAGAAACAAAATATCTGTCCGGAGAAGGAACTAGCCTGAGCAGAGCAACTGCATTTAATCGAAAAGGGGTAGATTTATTTTACCAATTGCTGCGGATGAGACTGGGTTTTTCACCGTCCAGGATCCCGGTAAAGTTCAAGCAGAAACTGTTCAAAAAAGAGAGGGCGCAATATAACGGCATTATGTGCTATGAGCGCTGCCGGTAGTTTCATTCCACCAATGCTCATTTTTCCTCGTGCAAGACACTCTCCTAGCCTTCAACATAGTGGGCCACCTGGGGCTTTACAAAAACTCAAAAAATGGATGGATATCAGAAGATCTTTTTGCAGATTGGCTAGAGCACTTCGTCATCCATGCCAAGCCAACGAACAAAGAAAAAGTTCTGCTTATCCTGGACAATCATTCTAGACACATATAACTTCAAGCATACGAATATTGTGGCAAAAACTATATTGTTATGCTCTCAATCCCACCACATAGCTCCCATAGAATGCAGCCCCTGGACGTAGTTTTTATGGTCCACTAAAAGCAGCGTATAGACACAAATGCAATTTGCACATGAAGTCTTATCTTGGCCAAAAGATAACACCGCAGGATTTCGCTCACCTTTTTCGAAAAGCTTTTGCTAGCGTTGCGTCTGTTGCCAAAGGAGAATTTGGGTTTAGGGCAACTGGAATTTTCCCGATTAAGCTGGGAGTCTTTTGTGACCAAGACTTTCTTCCATCTGAAGCGCTTCTTGACCAAACAGAAGAAGTTATAGAATTAGTCGAATCAGGAAGAAAACAAACTCTTATGTTTCGCAAGCCACGGAAAATTTGCCCAAATCGGACCCTTCATCTGCTGTCTTGAACAAAAGTATAAAACCCTTCTCCCAGTGCCAAAAAAGCTGTCGTTAATCTTAAAAGGAAGTGTAGGGATACAGAACATGCTACTCTGCTAAAATCAACAATTATGAAACAAAATTTGGAAGAAAAAGAACTAAAAAGAGCAGCCAACAAAAAAAGAAGAAAAAAAAGGTGTTGCAAGTACCAGAGAACAAGAGAAAAGCGATTCGCAGGGTGACAAAAAAGATTCTTCAAGAATCCACATCCGGGTCTGATGAAACTGCTGAAGGGATTGTCGATGATAACTCTGGTGACTCCATAGTAGATGGTAGCAAAAGCAACAAATGCTTTATTTGTGGAGAATTTGGGCGCAACAACGAACTGTGGTATAGGTGCACCAGCTGTGTAGACTGGGTTCATGCTGAATGTTCAGGTTGGAACAGTCCATCTGAATACATATGCGAGTTGTGCCTATAGAAGAGATGACCGCAATTACCAGAATGGGTGACCGGATTTACCTGACCATGTGTCCAATCCCGGTCATCTTAAGCCTTTTTTTGTATAACTTTTTTTCCGTCCAATTAATTTAAGTTTTTTTAATGTTAATAATAACAGCAATATAAATGAAGTCAATGAAAAGTGAAGTTAAATTATTATTTAAATAACTTATTAAGTTTTATTTGAGTTTTTCTTTAAATGTCCGGTATTACCCAGTTTTACCTTAATCATACTTTTTTTCTCAAAAAAATTCTTTGTGTGATTTCCGATCGATCGCCATATAAGTTTTATTTTTAATCAAATGGAAACACCGTCAAATCTCGATTCAAAAATTTGTCCGGATCGATTTCAATGACAGCTACATATAACTGGCGCCTTAGTAAGAACTTGCTTTGAAGGGTTGCAAAAAAACAGTAAATTTAAATCATAGACACACCATATAAAGACCGGAATCTTTTGTACGTTTTACCCTCCAACACCCATTTGTTTACATTGTTATATTTGTAATTTGACATTACGTCCATTTTGAAATGTGAAATCCAACAACAATTCGATGCGTTGTATTTACTTGTTTTGACAGATGTTTTTTTTATTAAAATAGCTATGGTGAGAATTTAACGTCTACGACGAATTGTTTTGTTTACTAAAATGCAAATGCAAATTTATATTGTTTTATAATTTACTTAATCAATTGATTTGAAATTGTTTATTATATAGTTAAATGAATTTCATTATAAACCCAAGTTAGAATACAGTCGATGGAACTGTTGGTGGAACATTTACATATATAAAACTATAAAATATTAAATCTTTAAACAAGTATTCTCAGATCATCGTGGTTACAAGCAACTCAAGTTTCAACAGAAGAAGAAAAGAATCCGTAGCAATGTAAATGAAATACTTAGAAAAAATGGCAATTAGCCTTTGCCAGGTAGAGATATTTGAAGAATTTTGAATAATCATAATAAGGAATCCCGAAACGATTTGTAGGAAATGACAAATTTGATATCGTGAGTTCGAATTGGTTATGTTTCCATCACTAGGGAAGTATCTATGTATGTATATATCCACATATGTACAAAATGTAAAACATAAGAATATTAAACTAATAATATTATATATTAGAAACAAAAAAAAAAAGTTTTTTTTATATGGTAATCATGTCTTGACATTTTTGGAACGATTCATCAATAATTTGGTTATGATTTGTGTTATTTATTTGCATTTGTGATATGTGCAAATAGCAGTCTTACCAATCTTGTTCGACTGGTAAAGATAAACAACTAATTGCTTTAGAAAGAAATATAATTTTGGATATTTTCAAATCGAATTTGCATTTGACGCGTTAACTGATTTTTTGATTTTGGGTGTTCGTTTTCCCCTGCCATAGGCCTGGCACCAATCCTGGAATAAAAAAATAATTAAAATTTGTTTCAATGGAATTAAAAACAATCCCTTCCTATGGAATAAAAAACAATCTCATCAAATAGAATTATTTCTGCACCTATTCTGATCTTACAAAAAATGCTAACTCTAACACCTGTTAAAAGTAACATACCTATGCGGAAAATTGTACTATTGTGTGTTTAAAGGTGTGTAACACACAATACCTTATTCTTAAAATTTGGCTTGCTAAAATCCCTATTCCAAAATTTGAGCTCAAAAAGAATTCTAACTGTAACATAAAATTTGAAATAAAAGTTTTGCGGTAAGTTGCTACAGCAAACAAAACTATATTTTGGATTTAAACCATCTAGAAGTTTTTGTAGAACTTCGTTTCGTGTGCAATTGTTCCAAACTGATCTTCTAGATCGCGAACGTATTGAACGAAGTTTGATGGTGAAGCCAGAAGGTTACAGTTATAGAACTCCTTACATTTCAATACAATCAGATAGATAGATATTGTTTTCCTTATATGTGATTAATGTCTAAGAAACCATAAGTTCTTTCTTTAACCATATTTGATGACAGTTTACAGCAAAAATGTTTTTCAATGTTAGTTAGTTGGCATCTGAGATGATCTGATAAATAAATATTTTTTAAAAATGTAATATCTCAACACACTATTTTAATTTGCATAGTTTTGACTTGATTTAAAAACAAGCTAATAGACAAAAGTGTTGGCTTTAACGAAATTTATAAGACTTAGTTCAAAGTATTACCATTATTTGTTTTCTATTTATCGTAAATATTTTTTTAAAATGTCCCTACCTCCTAAACGGAGGGAAATAGACCCCCTCCTATAATAAAAAATGCTTGTTTTTAACTGTTCTATACAAATCCGTCATAAAACTTTGTCGCCTGAGTTATCGTACTGTTCCCAAAAAATGCAATAGCTAATGTCGCCGTAGCTACTATGTGCCTCCCCTAAAGAATTTCTCATCACTATTCCTTATTTTCGTGGTGAATTGACTTTAGAGGGTGGTGAATTGATGTTAGCAGTGGTGAATTGATGTTAGACCTAAGGGTGCGTGTAAGTTGACGTTTCAGCTTGTAGGAAAACCAGAATGACAGATTAGTTTCCGGTCTTTATATGGTGTGTCTATGATTTAAATAAATATCACGTTTCAAACAGTTCTAACTTCGTAAAGTTGCTATCTTAGTAAAGTGACTCCGTTTAACTTAACTCAAATTCATTTACAACTGAAGAAGCAAATCTATCTCAGTCGGTTCCCGAAATCAGCATCGGGACCGATGTCGATGTGGCTTCATCCATCGAATGCAAATAATTCATCGATGACGCAGTGTTCAAAGGACTGTGCCCGTGCGGTCAATGAGGTGAATGACGAAGAGGACGATAACGATAAAGATGATGAACTTGACAAATAGGACTTATAATAATTTATGGAGGAAAAATTCAAAATGTATCACAGCGATCGTATAAGGGAAGAAGAAAAAACAACAACAAAAACAACAGCTACAGCTCTAGTTAAGCCTTTTACTTAAATAAACTTTTTTTTCCAAGAACGCTATATGGTGCCGTGCAATAACGCCAAGCGAAATAACACTGAATTCTAAAACTCGGTGTTATTTCACTTTGCTAAAGTGAAATAAAGCCGAATTTAAGCATTCATCCTTATTTCACTTTAGCAAAGTGAACTAACGCCGAATGCCAATTGGGAAATAAAGCCGAAAGAGAGAAAACAGAGAATTCGGTTTAACTTAACTTTTGAAAGGAGAAACTAAGCGGGGCTTAACTCAAAATCAACTGTAAAACAAAGTTTAACGTAGAAAAAACAGTCGCGACGTGGTCGGTTGTTGATGAAAAAACAATCACTTTAGTAGCTTCAGTGAATTGAGTGCAGTGTAGTGTTGGAGTAATATTTGAACAATTTATATTTATTAAAAAAATTAAAAGATGAATAATAATCATTCAGAATCGGTGTTTTCCTACGAAATGTGTGAGGGCTTTGAAAAGGTAGTAAGCTTGTTTATGTACCAGAAACAAAACAATTTTATAAAGTAAAATCAAGCTCTTCCTTGTGTAAAAGGAACACGTGCTACGCTAAAAATTGCAAAGCAAGTGCAGTGATAGATTTCGGGAATGAGAACCTGTTGCGAATCCCCAAAGTAAATGCTCCTCACAACCACACAACACAAGATACAATTTTTGAAAAATTAAAAGTTGTGAACGATATTAAAACCGAATATGCTAAGGCTTCGATTAAAAGAAGCGGAATTTGCGAAGTCTTCGATGAAGTTTGCAAACGCGGTGAAAAAAGTAACCCCTTGGTACAGTTTGGGAAAATGAGAAGGCAATTAATCAATATTCGAAATAACGAATTTCCGAAAACACCAACATGTGTAACAGAAATTTCTCGTATGTTTAAAGATCAAAGTTTAATGCGTAGGTTCGGAATGTCACGTTATGATAGTAGCCAACAGTTTTATAGAGGTACTGTAATAGAGCCTACGTTTTCGTACACTGTTTTCATCTTACCTACTATGATTGTGGAAATAAACAAACTTGCGGAACAAAATCCAAGGATCTATCTTGTTGATGGGACATTCAAAGTTGTTCCAGCTTGTGGCTATAAGCAACTTTTGATCGTTCATTTTTTCCATGATGATCATGAAATGGCTATTTTTAGTTTTACAAAATTTATAATACACAGAGGTATGCTTAATAACTTTTACTCCACAGACATTTCCTTTCACCTATATATTGATGAGTAATAAATGTGAAAATATGTATTACCATGCATTTCAATACATAGAAGCTAATTTTTTTTAAATTGAGTCCCAGTGCTTTTGTAACAGATTTTGAAAAAGGCTTAAGGAATTCATTAAAATGAATTGATGCATCTGCTGCAAAATATACCACATGCTGGTTTCATTTTTGCCAAGCAATTAGAAAAAAATCTTCACAATTCACTGGATTCAAGCAATATTTTTTTACTCTTGCAAGACCAAGCTCAGCAAAGAGAAGTCATATAAATTGAAAGTTTCAATATTGATAGTATTAAAAGGTATACACATGATGCCTATGTATGTACATCTACAACATCAAAGTTACTGGTTAAATATTTCAGTTTAATTTTTTGAATGAAACTGAAATATTTAATTTTTAGCCTTGATATTGTAGATGTACATAATTAAGTATTGGTTCTATACTTTTTAATTTCAACCAATACTTAAACTTTCACTTCACGTTACTTCTCTTAACTGATCTTGGTCTTACCAGAATAACAAATTTATCTTAAATGTGAGGAGAAAATGTTTTGTTAGTTCAATTTTATTTTGCAAGAAAAATGAATTATGTATTATTTTTTTTGGATGAAATATAGTTTTTGAAAACCAAAGTTTTGGTAAAGGCCAAGGCTTCCTAAAACATTGTTTTTCTTTTATATATTTCAAAGTATAGAAAGTGTCATTGACACCTGAAGAAATCTAAATCTCAATATTTTTGGATTTTTTCTAGTAAAAATGCTAGCAAAATCTCAAAATACTTAGATTTAAGACTGTGATGTAATAAGCATGTTGCATAGCACTAAAAGTAAAATAACGCAGAATCGGCATTATTTCACTTTCCTATTGTGAATTAAGGCCGAATGCTAAAATTCGGCGTTATTTCATTTTATTAAAGTGAAATAAGGCCGAATTTCAGTTCTTAGAATAAATATTCTTGCGAAATACAATGCAACAAAAATGTTAGTTGTTTAAATTCCTCAATTCAACATTTGCGAACGTGAAGTAACATAATTCGAAAATAGGGCCCTAAATTGGTCGGGCCCGGGAGCTCCAACTACGTCCCTGGTGAGGTCTTCAGGTGTATGTGATATTGAACCTTGCAATGATAAACTGTATGCACTTGAATCATAAAAAACTTGTTTTTTGTTTTAAATCGAAACTACACGTGCTTTTTTCTCAAGAAATAAATGAATCACTAAAGCAAATAAATTGCTGGTAGGCACTAAATACCGCAAGTCGGGTTGGAGCTTGCAAAAACCACCGAGACAAAGCTTACCATTAAAATTGATTAACTCTGGCTTTGATTTAAAGCCTTCAATATACATATTAATCTACTTTACTGCTTCTCTCAATCATTTTTCTCCAATTGAAATCAAAATCGAAATCGCAATCGCAAATTGAGCTTTTACTAGGTATACATTAATTTGGCTTAGCTTTGCTTCATTTAATTCTTGATGAAAATTAATACTATGAAATTATAAATGTACACACATACATATGATATATAGTATTTGTGGTGTGAAAAGTGCAGTTTCCTGAAGTCCTCGCTATTATTATAAATAAAACAGTCAGTTTTTATAAAAAGACCCAGTCAATTTCCGAGCGATGCAGTCTCTATTGGTAGATGCTTTAGGAATCATAAGAACTAACTTAATCTTCTAACGATCTTAATCTTAAATCAACAACCGTCTGACAATATTGATAGTTACATTTTTCAAGTATTTAGTGTCTATAAGAAGTGTCTTTTAATTGGGATACGAGATATTTTATAATTATCAACAATATCTATTTACTTAAGAAAAAAATCGACTAAAGTGAACTTTATTTTGCCTTTTTCTGTGTCGCGTCTCGGTGTACATATCTACCTAAACAATATTTGAATTATTAAATCTTGATTAAGGCGTTCAAAAATGGAGCAAAATCATGTGTGTGAAAATGGAGTGCTCTTACAAAATGGTTTCAGAAAGGGAAGTTCCGCAAATGTGGAAAGTTTTGGATCCCGCGGAAAAGAAGATTCTTCAAACGAAGAACAAAAAGGTAAGTTCCGAATTGTTATTTGTATAACAACGTTCGTTAAAACTGACCCAGAAAAGTTCAAAAAGAAATTAACAATGGAAAAATTCTTGAAAACCACGCAAACGGATGGCAGCAATTTGATTTGCAATTTATTTTGGAATATGACTCATATGGGGGTTTTTGGGTTCGTTATGGATGGGATCCCCTAAATAACAGTCATGTAGCGTGGGAAGTCGGATACTCAAACTTTAATAAGGAATATGTACATACATACATATGTATGTACCTGAAACTACATACATACCTACATCATCATAAACCATTCAAATAAATTTTGTAACTTTTATATTAAAATTTTAATTTTTATTATGACCTGTTCAATAAACTTGAAATTTTGTATTTTAAGTGTTGACTTTTTGTGATTATAAAGAATTTTGCTTTCAAAAAAAAAACATTTCCATAAACAAAATAAATTTTCAAAATTTCAAAAATTACAAAGTAAGATAGGTATTTTTATTCGATTCATTAGAATCTTTGTTAGAAAATAATTATAAAATTTGTTTGAACAGTTGTCCTGTCTTAATCTTTGGACTCCTTAAATAAAGACTAAATACATGAATGCATTTCTTCCTTCTCCCTGTGGGCAAATTTTCAAACTACTATCCAAAGTTTGTATATATTTTTTTGATATTCCGTTTATTATATTTAAAACTATAAATTATATAAGACCCAAATTCAATCAACCCAAAATTTGGCTTCACTACAATATCAGTGCTCAGAGACAATGGGGGTGTCAGTCATTCTAATTGGCTAAATGCAACGGGAAAAAAAGAGGCTGGGATACGACCCACACTGATAACTTCCCATCCCGTCTGTCGATTTGTTCGAAAAAAGTTTGTAGCTTTTCGTGTTGGGTTAGAAAAGTTGTTATATTCAATATTTTGAATATGATGAAATAGTTTGATTCCAAAATCTTGTTTTGTTAACGATATTTTTTAGTCGAAAACCAATTTTTACCCATTTAAGTAGCATTTCTTAAATTTTCACAAATTAGATGAATGAAATTAATTTTAGAGATATCAAGAACCGATCATCAATTTTTACTAAATTTGCGCATTTTTTCTTGTAGATTTAATTTTTTATGAAAAAACGGACTGTTGAATTTTTATAAAAAAACTAATATTTTCTTTGAAATAAAAAAAAAAGTTTAAAGACAATATTTATAATTTTTGAAAAGCTATTTTTTGAGCCAAAAGTAAATTTGTGCCTAGTTTTAGTATTATGTTTTTTTTTTATTTTAATTTTTTGTAATTAATTTTGTATTAATTCGATTTTTCTCAAAATATTATTGAATATTGACAACAATTTTGTTTAAAAGATAAAAGTAGTTTAAAGCCAATATCTAAAGGTTTTAAAAAGATATTTTAGTCAAAAATCAATTTTTACCAACTTTTATTAATTTTCTTTTTTGGGTTTTTATTTTTTGTTAAAAAACTGTCAATTTGATTTTTCTCAAAATTTTGTTGAATATTGACAACAATATTTTTTAAAAGATAAAAGTAGTTTAAAGCCAATATCTCAAGGTTTTAAAAAGATATTTTAGTCAAAAATCAATTTTTACCAACTTTTACCAATTTTCTTGTTTAGGTTTTTATTTTTTGTAAGAAAACTTTCGATTCGATTTTCCTCAAAATCTTACTAGATGTTGGAAACGTTTTTTTCGTTGAACAAAATTGCTTTCGAGATAAAATCATTTTGTATTCGTAAAATTTGCGAGGTTACAACTTTTTTTTGATTTATAACAAAACTCGTTGATTTGATATTTTTCAAAAAACATACTTGTTTTGTATCGAGTTAAAATATATTATATAAAATTTAATTCAAGTCTAACATTTTTGGTTTGTAAGATATTAAGGGTTAACCAAAATTTGCACCTATTTTTTTAAACTGCTATGGTAAAAAAAAACCACCCACGAAATTTTCATGAGAGCTCTTTCTGCATCTTTCTGCCTTATTATCTTTATAACAAAATTTATTTCAAATCGATATCTCTTCTGGTTCTTAAGCTATGGACGACGAAAAAACGTCGCGAACGTACGGATGTACGGACGTAGGGACGTACAAACGTACGTTCACACGCACGCACAGACATCTTTCTAAAAATCTTTTATTTCGACTCTAGGGACCTTGAAACGTCGAGAAATGTCAACATTTTCAATTTGAAAAATCGGAACCATTACAATAACTTCCTATGGAAAGTTAACAAGTTGAATTTTCCCTTTCTGCAGTGAACAAATTTGGACTACAAGCTAAGTGGACACTGATTTTGACGTTTTGCAGTCAGCTGCTCGGTAAAGATACAAAAACTCAAAATGAAAAAAAAAATCTTCTAGCATTTAAAAACATATAAATATAACTAACTCATATACATAATTTCTGATTTATGATGTAAAAACATATATTTATGTACTCATACTAATAACATTGGCATTAATGTGACAGTACCAAATTGGCTAGCTTTGTCGTGCAATTTTGAACTCACAAAGCTAGTTGTCATTAACTAAATGAATGCGCCCAATGACTCTCTTTATTACTCCTAGTCCATCTACTCCCAAACATTCCTGTGTTGTATTTTTTTATGAACTTGATTGTTAACGGCATCAAGTGTCTTGCCTACGCAAAAACCTTAGAATGTTCTCAGTAAGATTCACAGGGCAAGAAAATGAAATGAAATCTAGGGTTGAAATTAGCTTTGTAGTTCTTTTCTTCCTTTCTAAATAAAAAAAAAATTCTCAGAGTTTTGACAGCAAAAACGAGAAATCTCCAAAATCTCACAAATTTTAACTGGGCAATTCCGACGTTAAGACCTCTCTACCCACTAGAATGGTGGTTTCTAGAAAATTTCATAGACGTGTTCAAAGACTATAAAAACGGAACCAACCGCCATGGTCATACATTTAAAGTTGTTTTTTTTTTTCATTTTAAATAAAACTTTTCCACTTATGTATACGTTTAAGGTGTGTTTTAAATTCTATAGAGTTGAACTTATTTATTAATTTTTTAGTGATGTTCTTTGATTAATCAACCTTTTTGAGACCCAATATCCGCTGCAACTGGTTATAAGTGAGCAGGTTCAGACAACATAAGAGACTTCATTTGCAGTCGACTGCATTCCCTGAACGTACATTTTAACCAAGTCAACTATTTAGTTTTTTAAGTGTCATAAAATTCAAACTCAGAACTTTACTTCCCTAACTTCTACCTTCAGTTTACCGTACAAAAAGTACCAAAAATATTATTGTCTACAAAACACTACTCAGGCAAACTACAATTCCATCCCAATTTGAAGTTCGTATTGTAAAGAAATATTACTCATTTCTTTTCCAACTTGACGAGAAACCCTTTTTAACAAAATATGAAATGAAATTGTGCGAAAAAATAATTAAACCGAAGAGGAATAAAGTACAACTTTCAATTAATTAAAAAAACATGATCGATTGTCATTCTGACATAAGTTGACTTGACTTGATAGGGAGATTTTTCTTGACTAACTTTCCAGGCAAGTTTTCAATTAAGTTGTCTCAATTGGAAAGCAATTTTTTGGCAGCTTGCCGATCAGATGCTTGAAACTCGCCTTACTTTCAAGTCCCTTATGTCACCAAACCTGCCCAGTATGTATTAACTTTGTATATAAAATCTATAGTACTCTCATGGATTTGGCGATTTTCACCCAATTACACTTCCACCAAAATATGGAAAGGTGTAAATTCTCCTTTGAATTGTTGTTACTTTGAATTTCTAAACGAATACAAGAAGATAATGTTTTGTATATTTCGAAAAATTAAAATCTCTAAATTTTTTGTATCAACTTGTGGATACTATTAATAAGACTGAATTGCAACAATTAACATTCATGACTATTACAATACTCGATGAAGCAGAGATTTTCTTGAAATTT
This sequence comes from Eupeodes corollae, assembly GCF_945859685.1. Classification (NCBI taxonomy): domain Eukaryota; kingdom Metazoa; phylum Arthropoda; class Insecta; order Diptera; family Syrphidae; genus Eupeodes; species Eupeodes corollae. Next base: position 80,006,737 of record NC_079149.1, on the reverse strand, counting down.
TTACCAGTGTAAACATTTGACATTAGATTTGAATCAAAATCTACGCATCAGATTCTGTAGCCGATTCTTCAAATTAAATGTTCTTTTTATAAATATATTATTTTGTTTCATAACAAATGAATTCGTTTAGTTTATCTCCATAGTAATGATTAATTCAATTGAAAAACTATAAGGTCTTTTTGAGTACCTTCCTAAAACAGTCTAATTTTACGTAAAATTACGAAATTTAACTAAATTCTGTTCACGTACTCAAACATTTCGTAGTTTTTCGTAAAAAAGAGCGCTCACGAGAAAGTAAAATATTTTCCCAACCTATGAATCTTAGTCCAAGAAATTTCTTTGGGCTGATTTGTGAAAAGTGTCAAATTTGATAGAACTTCAAATAAATTAAATAAATCGCTAGCTTTTGATGTCACTTTTTAAATTTAAAATTATTTTTCCAAAGAACAGCAAGAAGTTTGCAATTTTCAATGTGATAATTAAGCATTATGTTGCTTAAAGTTCATATTGTCTTGATATCCATTTACACGAAATGGAACGATGGTGTTTCAAAATTTATATTTTTTGACAGTTAAATTGTGGGAAACTTTTTTGTAGCCCCGCTCTTTAAAATACTCGTACATCTTTCTACGAATTTTTGTGCAGAAAGTAAGGGAACGGACCTATAATTTACAAATAAATTTGTTTTAATTTTGTTTAAATTTACTGATTTTCCAAGTTACTTTGTTATTTTCTAGTTTATAATACAATAATTTTCTGTTATTAGGTCTATTCGGTGAGCTATTTTATTCTGCTATAAATTTCCATACCATAGAACGAGCTAGGCAAGTAGGCTAAAATAATAAAATTAGTGCCTAAAATAGTTCATTTGAGATTATTTTGTAAGTATTAGCAGAATAGTTACTAGAATCCAAGATGGGGTATACGTATATTAAAGGTCCAACTAAATAGACTTAACCGAAGGTAAGCTAATGTCAATACCGAACGAAAAGTTATCAGAAGTTAAGGCCCAACTATAATAGACTTAACCGAAAGTAATCTAATGTCAAAACCGAACGAACATTTAAGTAACTTAAGCAAATGCGTTTCAAATTTGACATTTGCTAAAACGGCTCCCGGAAATTACGCCAGAATTTTTTTTGGAAAAAACGCCAGAAAATGTTTTCTGCTTCAAATTGGAAAAAGAAGCAGATTTTTTTGTGGAAAAGCCAGAAACATTGGAAATTGTGCCAGACAGAAATGGAAACAAAAACAGAAACCAAAATGGAAATTAGGCCAGAAAACCAATTGATATATTCTGGCCTAATTTCCTAATATCAATTTGGACAAAAAAAACAGGAAATGTTTTGCATTTTAAAAGCCGCTACTTGGTCAATATTGTAGACATTTTACCACAACAGGGAAAAACAGCCCCTGACATGCACCCGCGGGGGGGGGGGGGGTCGCAGGCGCGGCGCTGGCAGGCGCGGTTACGGCGTGGCTGCCACGCAAAAAATTACTACAGTTTTCAATAATTTTTTTTATTTGTAACAATTTATTTAAAAAAATAGAAAAGAACAAAATATTTTTACCAAATGTAAACTTGCAGTGTCTGCTACGATTTCCCGGCAGCATGGACATTTGTTATTTTCGTTTGAATCTGTAACTGCTTGAGCTTGCAACTTTAAGTTGCACTCCGAACATATTTTCATGTGTCTGCACGGCAACAACACAACGTTGCATGTTTTTTTCACAACGTCAAGTCTCAATGATGAATTCGCGAAAGCAACTAAACAATAATTCTTACAATAAATGATAGAGACAAAGAATGTGTAGTAGAACTGTTTATTTATTACAACAATTTATACAAAATACAGTTTTCTGGCGTTTTTTCCTAAACATGAAAAGGAAAAAACGCCTGAAATTTTATTTCTTACTTTTTTTCCAAATATTTTTTTTGCCTTTTCTTCATGGAAAAAACACCAGAAAAATTTTAGGAAAAAATGCCTGAAATTCCGAAATTTTGCCAGATAAATTTGGGATTTTTTCCTAGGAAAAAATTTTTCCTAGGAAAAAAAGCCAGAATTTTGTATGAAGAATTTTCTGACGTTTTTCCCAAAAAAAATTCTGGCGTAATTTCCGGGAAACATTTAAAATCGAGCCATTTAAATGGCTCTTGCGTAATTGCGCGAAAGTTAGCGAACTTTAACGAAACTGAGAAGAACGTCTATTATAGTTAGTGACATATAAGGCTGGGTATTGGTTCGTTCCCAAGCTGGCTTAAGCTCCGTTTAGTCTATTATAGTCAAAATGAAAAGTAACCATAATGGACTCAAGAAAAGGAAATGCGTTTCCAATTTGACATTTGCTTAAGCTCGAGGCATTTCAATTGCTCTTGCTTAAATGCGCGAAAGTTAGCGAAATTGAACGAAATTGGGCACAACGTCTACTATGGTTAGTGACATAAAAGGCTGCGTATTGGCACAGATAATAAATATAATATAAATTTATTATCTGTGGTATTGGTTCGTTCTCTTAAGCTGGCTTAAGCTCGGTTAAGTCTATTATAGTTGAGCCTTAAAGATTCCCACGGTAGGGCTGCGATCTTAAGGCAGCGAAATATTAGTAATTGTGAGTAATTAAGGAATGCCAAATTTATAAAATATCAATTTTTGGAATATTGCTCTTGAACCCAAAACAAATATTAGAATCACTTGTTACAATGCTTTTATAATTAATGCATATATTTATATATAAAAAATCCCTAAAACACCTTTCAATGGGTGAATATACATAGTAATATCCAGTGAGGAAGTGTTTTTTCTTTTTCAAAGCCAAATCCTTATTCAAAGACACATTTTTAAAACATTATAGATACAATATCTGTCACATAAATCATGATGATCAATTAGATCGCCAAGATCAAATAATGATGAAATACTATCTATTTTAAAGTGAAGGGTAGTGTTAAATAGACATGTCCGTCACAAAAAGATATAATGACGTTTTTAAAATACCAACCAAGTAAAATCAGACTGCAATTAAATTATAATTGCGAGTATGTCTTTCGTAATCTACTTTGGATCGGATTGAATGTTTCGCGTACTCGTATATGTTGTTTTTGTAAAATTGGTGCACACTTCTCAGGGCTTGGTAACATAATAAATACACTGAAGGCTATAAATGGAAGTAGACTTTAATTATTACTAATTTTTTATTGGTGGCAAAGCACATAATGTATCTATAATGTTTTTTTAAAGGCCGTTGATTTCGTGCGGTTTTGCCAACTAAGAAATAATTTTTAATGTTGCATAGTATTGATTCGTTTTTAATATTAGCAATAAGCTTTTCTCGCTTTGTTCTTTACCGAAGTAACTATTTCTATAAACCATATGCACGTAGAGATATATCTGAGTCTTAAAGTGAAGTTGCATGTCAATTGTAAGACAGTACGTCTACAGACAAACTCAAATATTGGAAAGTAAAACACTTGAACTTATAATAATTTCAAGGCGAAAATAATAAACGAGAGTTTTCTGTTAGCTATACGGAAGTACTTCCGTCTGGTTTAAGATCTTGATGTGTAATATTTTGTTGGTGGTTCCGCATGGTCGGAACTAACGGTTAGCTTTGAGTAACAAGTTTCGTTCTATAAGTTTCTTTTATTTATTTAATTTATAATCAACATGAGAACTAAACAAACCAAAAAGAATGAACATAAAACAATTAGTTATTATTGTTCATTTTGAAGACTTCATATTGATTGCATTTTTTTTTCATTTTTAAATTCTAGTTAAAAATCATTTCGACTGTTGGACTTATCAGTTCAGTATATTTTCTAACTTTTATTATTCGTTCAAATTCAAAGGTCGTGCTTGGGCTAAACATATTTAATCTTAAAGTCACACAAGTAACCAACTAATATAAGGTTTAGGATCACTTAATTATAATATAATAATATTAATTTATAAAATTGTTTATAATTTTGTCACCTAAAGTAAGAAATATGTTCTTAATATGAGTAATATTACATTCTTAAGGGTATAATTAATGTATCTGCAGGTGTTCAGCTATAACAAATAACTATACTAGTTCTAATTGCATAAAATATTTTGAACTGCAATTTTAATTATTGCAGGTCTGAGTGTAGATCTTTATTATAGATAACATATTTCTGTACAAGTCTATTAAAAAGCCGTTTAAGCTAGTATCAAGTATCGGATGAAAAAGTCTTGTTTCGTACAATGAGACCTGAAGGAACATATCTTAAGTCAAGAAATGAGTAAACTAATTACTTAGTTGATATAGCATAGAGTTGTAATTAAATAAAAAAAAGTTTGCTTAAAAACCAAAATAAATTGTTTAAATAAATAAATTAATATAAATAATAATAGTAAAATTGGCTTTGAAATTTAAAATATTGTTACAAAAGAAAAGATTTCAAATTCAAAAAATAGGTCACTCCGAAATCCATATTTGTAGAGTACGACAAAAATGTACAACTTTACAACTTTTGTAAAAGTTTCAAAAACAAGGATTTGTTTAATATAGAAAAGAGGTTTGTCTCACTTTATATTTGGAAATTTCGTCAGCATATCAAACCGAAATATAAACGTCAGTTTAATTTTTATTTTGTATTAATACAAACATTACCCGAGTTTTGTTGGGAAATCTATCCATAGTAAAGTAGGATTTTACACGAATAACAAAAACAATATCCATAGTGAGAATAACACCGATAAAAGTTAGAGTAGAATCTCACTATGGATAGGTTTTTGATATTTATAGGAGCTTCGTTCTCAAATGTTGGTACGATTGATATTGATTTTTTATCTCGATAGCTGTGTTCGTTGAGTAGTTCTGCATTTGGAATCATGTGTGTTTTCCATTGCGGAAAAAACGAATCTATTACTGTTGGTATTATTAAGTTTTGTTAGTGAAAATGGACTAACTGGGCTTATTTTGCAAGAAAAAACAATATGAAAGATATTTATGTTTTGCTATGTTTCCAAAAAAAGATTTATCTTAGTTTAGAATAGATAAATCTCAACTCGATTCGGGTATATAAAGAGCTTCAAGTTCGCTTCAACACCACATGTTAATGTAGTAGTCTACGAACAAACCAACTTTTTGAAGTTTTTTATTATTATTTTGACAGATCTTCTTTCAGTTGTACCAATTTTTAAATACAAAAATCCGGCCACTGCGGATCGTTTTGTTGGGAATTTCTCACTTTACTACATATGAAATGCGAACAAAACGCACGTATTTTAAAACTAAAACTTCATCGTTAAACAAATTGGGGCATATTCATAGTCATTTATGAAACTCGAGCCTGTTTGAAAAGAAGTCTTAATTTAACATTAAGGTTAAACACGGCTTCTATTCATAAAAGAATTTGGCACCTCTGTTGAGTTAGAACTAGGTTTAAGGTACACTACATCAAAAAATTGCACCTACAGCAATTGAAAATACATAAATGGGTTTCCCTTACACTATGAACTTCCTACCACAAATCTGGGTAGTCATTCCGTAATTTTCAAAACGATAATCGTCAAAATGATTATCATTAACGATATCGTCAATAATTTGCTTCACGTAACTTTATCACTATCGTCTCGTTCAATCGTTTTCAGTATAATTTCTTTGAGTAGGTATATTCAAAATGTCAAAATGAACTCAACGAAAGATAAGCTTGTTCAATAACTTGAAAATGTTATTAAACTTGGTTTTTCTCTATGGGAAATTTTGAAAATTTGCAAAATATGTATTGTTAATAAACATACCAACTATTTATTATATAACTGTTTATTGTCACTTTTTGTGTTTTAATTTTTTGCCGCCGAAGAATAAACTATAATATAAAAAATGTTGTTCAATGTCTGATATTTTTGTAAATCAGCTGCAGTAATAATCCCAATTTTGTCCAAGGGAAGGAAGGCAAGACTCCATTTTATCCACAGAGAACATAACTTGGCTTCAAAAATATTTGTTGTTTCCAAAACTTCTTTGGACTAGTGCTTTGTGCAAGAGCGATACCAAAATCATTGCATGTCGAATATACCAATATTCCTCCGGCCCAAAGTTTAAATATATAAGAAAAATGCTTACATATGGGTTAGAATAAATAGAAGGTCCCATTCATCTATTAATTTTCTTTGTTACCGAATTTATTGTATTTTTTGAGTTTTTATTTTCATTTTGTAACAAAACTAAACTACACCGAAACTTTTTTTCTTCAATTTGCTTAATTATCAATTAATAGCAGACGATACCTACTTAGCTATCGTGCAAATGCTATCGTTTTGACGATATCACTTTGACGATTATCGTCTTAAGTGAAGTGAGACTATCGTCTAACGATTATCGTTTTACGGAATGACCCCCCTGAGCTTATTGACTTTATTTGATAAAATTATAATGTATAATAGGAAATGCAACAAAATGTTCGAGCTTTGCCTCATGGTTTTTTTTTACCGTTTGTAGAATTTTGCCAGGAATGTCAAAAATTGCTCGTACATCAACCAAATGTTCGTACATTGTTCTCTCCTCTAACAAAATGAAAATAACGGTTCTTTTTAAATGTAAATTGTGTATTGTAACAATATTGAGAGATTTAGGCTCAGTATGGCGTGGTGTATTGATCTTTAAAATTGTTTTTTTTTTTTTTTTTTTTAATTTTGCGAAGTTTATTTTGAAAATGAAGGCTTCTCATAAAAAAGTACCTCTTGCAGTAAGAAAACTGATTTTTAAACTACGACGGAAAAAGTTATGCTGAGGTATTGCCAACTATTGGTAGACCACGGTCTACAGTTCAATATGTATTAAAAAATTATTTGAAAAATGAAAGCTTGAAGTGGCCCAGGAAGAGGTCGAAAACAAATACTAGACGCTCCAATATAACGGGAAATTTAAAGAATGGTAAAGACTGATCCCATGTTTAGTGCTCCTTAAATAACTGCTGACCTTTAAGTAAATTATTGGAATATCGCTTAACCGTCAAACTGTTTGGAACTTTCTGCATTCAAAGGGATATAGTGGTCGCACGGTACAAAAAAACCCTATATTTCAAAAACAAACGTTTCAAAACGCTTGAACTATGCGAATGCATACGTTTCGAAACCAGATGATTTTTGGAAAAATGTGTTATTCCTTGACGAAAGCAAGTTTAATGTCTTTGGGTCGGTAGGTCGCAGATTTGTGTGAAGGAAACCAAACACAGCATTAGATGTGAAGAATTTGCAATCAACGGTGAAACATGGAGGCGGAAATTTTATGGTCTGGGGAGCTATGGGGTCCAATGGGGTGGGAAATTTAGTTTTTATAGAAACAACAATGGATAAAAACAAATATTTACAATTTTAAAAGAAAATTTGAAAGCCAGCGCTTTAATAATTGGCCTTAAAGATGACTTTTTACTTGTGCAAGACCCTAAACATTCATAAAGCATAGCATAGCCTCATCCTCAATCCCAATCACGCCTATATATAACGCGCGCCGCTGGCTAGCTTAGTGGGCGTTTCTGATCATTTGGAAAACCATCCCAATCATTTTATATTATTTGAAAACTTTGTTAAGTGAAATGTGCCAAAAGTATCATAAGTAAATATAAGTCTAAAAGTGACAATGTCAAAGTCGTAAAATTTAGGAAAAACCTGAATTATATGTGTATAAAAAAACAACGTGACATGCATTATAATTACCAAATTAGAGCTATTAGTGGTCTGGAATTATAAATGGATTGTAAATTACCCTGGCTAAGTAGTTAAGAATTGGTTCTCAAAAAATTCGTCTTCATACAAAGGTTACACAAAAATAGTTTTAACACAAACATAGAACAATGTATAATGAAGTACATTACGTCATTAGCGCCAATTGTTTAATAAGTTTGCCATATGTAGTGGTATTATTGAAAAATTTATTAATATTGAAAAAATAAAAAGTAAAAAGATTTCTTTACTCCATTCTTTAAGCTTAATTGTTATGTTTCTCTCTCTATTTCACCATTAAATGCAATAAATCCCAATCCCAAATAAAACTACTTTTTTATACAGAAAACAAACTAAACTTTCCAAAAAAAATGATTTGTAATCTGACTTGTGATATACGTATACATATTTTGCTTTAAAAACCTAAAACATATTTTATTAATGTTTTTGAGGAGTTTGTGATCCGCTCATATTTACTTTGAAACTAACCAAAACGATATCATTTTGACGATAGTTGCATTTTACGTCAGACGATAATCGCCCAAGCGATATTTTCAAAATGATAACGATTGCACAATAGCTAATATGTATGCATGTATGTATTGTATGTACATAGGTATCATCTGTCATTAGTGTCTAAAAGTAAACTAAGCAAATTGAAGTAATAATCGTCGTATTCACAAAACTAGTGGCTAAGTAGTCAAGGGATTCTGATTGGCTAAATCTAACTACAAAAGTAGTTGAAATTTCCCCCCGACATAGTGTAAAAATGTCAAGTACAAAGTTTGTGCACACTGAAATGAAATTTATCTTTCGGTATTTAAATACAAATATAAATCAATCATATTAAATCTTCTATTTGGTTTTATTGAATTTAAAAAGAAAAACAAAACTATTTAAAGTTCTGAAAACACAAATGTTTCTTATTTAATATATGTATTTGTATTTGTCATTAATATGACAGTTCCGGATTGACTAGCTTTGTAGTGCAATTTTGCATTCAGAAAGCTAGTTGAATTTTGACTACGTAACGTAGTCACTAGCTTTGTAAGTGCCAATGTTTCCACGTAAAGTGAGAATGAAAACTCAAAAAAAATGTAATTAATACGGTATCAAAGACAACTAAGATCCTCTATCTCTTCCAACTTTTTTATACACAAAACAAAAATGTAAACAAGTAATTTAAGCAATTATAGTTTCATTCAAAGTTTTCGAATTTCAAAAGAGGTCTTTATAATGACACTGGAAACAATACATTTTACAGGCGGTTGTCATTCTACATAATGAAACTTCAAAATTAAGATTTGCTCTAACTGTTGAGACTTTGGGTGGCGGAGGATACCAATAGTTGATAGCCAACGATTTTGGCGTCATTCTTGCATAAAACACATTATCCAAAAGAGTTTCGTAAACTAAAAATATGTTGGAGGCCAAGTTATGCCCCTTGTCGATAAATGAATACAAAAAGTCCGAAATAAAGTAATAGCATTATCAAAAACGTTCAATGCCAGAAGGTAAATTATAGAAAGAGTTTACACGAAGAAATATTCTTCAACAGGAAGGGAAATCATAGCCTTAATGTAAGTAATACGGAAAGTACCATATACATACAAAAATTTCAATAATATCAAACATAAAAAACTTACATTTTTGAAATTAAAAAACAAGTTTAATATCATTTTCTAGTTATCGAACAAGCATTTTCTTTCGTTAAATTCATTTTGACACTCGAGTTATGGTATAAGAGTATTTAAAATATACTGAACACGATTGGCGAAATGGCGAGACGATAGTGATAAAGTTACGTGAAGCAAATTATTGACTATTCGTTAATGACAATCATTTTTACGATTATAGTATTAAAAATTACGGAATGACTCCCCAAAACTAAAATTAAATTAAATTTCAAGATGATTAAACATATTAAACAATATTAGAAAAACGAGAAAGAAAAAATGTATTTAAAAAAATTTGAAATAATTATTTTTCAAAGCCGTAAGAAATATAAAAAGTGGTCAGAAATAAAATAAAAAACTTAAAATACTATAAAATTCTCTACACAGTCATTGCTAAAATCTTTTCCCTATCACTTTGAAAGTAATAACAAGTTTTTTTTAGTACAACAAACATAATTGATATTAAAGGCAGAATGGCTGGAGTTGAAACATTGAAGAGTTTTCAAAAATATGGACGATCAAAGATCTATTCCCAATTGTAAAACTGTAAAATGGGTTGTTTTGGTTTCACCAAGCGTTTTAAAGTAAACAAGCTTTTAAACACCTTTTAAAACTAGATGTCCATTTTTCGCTCATTAAATTTTAAAAGTGTCATTCAAAAATGAACATGACAGATTGACAGCTGATATTTTATTTGTTAAATTTGTATTCTCAATATTTGGAGATACTGGATGAAGAGGTAAGAAAAACATATAGTTATTCGCCGTTCAAGAGTATTCCGTTTTCACAGGTATCAATTTTCAGACTATTATGACATTGACTTCAAAATGAGGTTTCGACTTTCTAAAGCATCCGTGGATCAGTTGTTAAGTTTGTCTGGTCATCATTTGGAGCATAAAACTAGCCGAAATAAGAACATTAAATCAAATGTTCATTTCTTTACGATTTTATGCCACAGAATCTTTCCAAATCTGCGTCGGAGATATGTTTAAAAAAATCAATTGCTTTCCGTATCGTACGAAAGCTAACCTACCATATAGCATTAATGAGACCACAATTTATTACACTTCGTTCAAAACAAATTCTACGGCTTGGCTTGTGAAGAGAACTATTAAAAATATCCTTAAAATTTCCAATTTTAAGCTTGGTGAAACTGAACAAATTTAAAGGCCTGATAAAATTTAAAAAGCTTTTAGAGAAAAGTGCTTTAAGTTTTTGTTTATGAAATCGGACATTAATGCAATATATATTTTAATAATTAATTAAAGAATTGTTTCTAGTTCTAGTCAATGGTAAGAAAATTCGATTATTTTTTTTAACACTGACTGAAAAAAGTAGGTTTTTCAATTTTTTAAGTGAAATTTAAATTTTGGCACACAAAACACTTTATCAGTATAAATTGAACAGCTTAATAGCTCCCCTGAAAAATGATTGCTGTATTGACTGTAAGGTGCCAGTCTTCAGTCGGTTAGTGAAAAAAAAACACAAAAATTCAAATTGTGTGCCTTCACTAGTTTTTAAGCTAAGCAAAACATCTTTTTCAAAGTCTTATAAAAAAGTCATTGCAACTCAATTGGTAAGACTTATAAATTTATTTTAATAGTTAAGACCTCTTTTTTTTAAACAGGTGAATTATGTGGTGAAAGAAATTATGATTCTGGTACACTATTTTCAATATGGGATGATGCAATATTCACACAGCTCACGAAATAACTACCAACAACTCCACCAACAAAATAAACAAATTAAATTTCATGTTTAATTATTATGAAATGAGCCATGGTAGCATTTGCTGGGACATATCAATTTATTAACATCATCATCATCATAGTTTTTATGCTTATCGGAAAGAGAATGGTAAAAGTTATTGCTCTCAATCATTGGTTCAACCAATCTATTCATTTCATAATTAACGGAAATCAAACTCAATCGTAGAATTCTAATCTAAAAGTTCATTTTGAATAAATCTAACTTTGACCCCTAATCTTGTTATAAAAATAATAAACAAAAAAATAAATTTTTGTAGTCGACACCTTGTACTGAACCAGGACCTAATAATTTTTCAATCTCAACAATTACACTGCACATGATAATATACATATAAGTATTAATGGGTCAACCTATGACTTTCGGCTGTATGCGAGTGGTACACTGAGAAAAAAAAAAAACAGTATAAAGTAAATAAAAAATTATATTTCAATTTCGAAATGAAATTTTGTTAATATAAATCCAAAACTTACCTACCCTTAAGGTAATCTAGTATACATACATTTTTCTCCGTACATCTGATGATAACAAGTGTTTGCAACAACTGTAAACATTTTCGTCAAAGATCCACATGAGATTTTTTTAATACATCACATCGGAACAAATCATGATCGACAAATTAATTTAATTTTGTATGTGTTTCTACTTTTTGCTAAAAAAAATAGTAAGAACATACATTTAAAATCAAGTAAAAAAAGGCTGGGATGCGACCCACACTGATACTAATAACTTCCCATCCCGTCTGTCGATTTGTCTTGCTTTATATGTATCGTCTCAATTTTTACCAAATTTGCGAACTATTTTTTGTAGATTTAAATTTTTATGAAAAAACGGACTAGTGGATTTTTATATATAAATAACTAAATATCGAAAACAATATTTTCTGTGAAATAAAATAAGTTTGAAGTCAATATTTTTAATTTTTGAAAAGCTATTTGATTCGAAAGTAAATTTTTACCAAAGTTCTAGTATTGTTTTTTTTAGAGTTTTATATTTTGTAAAAAAACTGTCGATTAGATTTTTTTTCAAAACTTTATCGAATGTTGAAAACAATATAATAATATATAATATAATAAAACATAATAATATAAGATAAAATTATTTTGAAGCCAATATTTAAAATTTTTGAAAAGATATTTGAGTCGAAAATCAATTTTTACCAACTTTGTTAATTTTTTTTTTTAGGTTTTTAATTTTTTGTACAAAAACTGTCAATTCGATTATTCTCAAAATTTGTCCTAATGTTAAAACCAATATTTCTTATGAGTCAAAATTAGTTAAAAGCTTTTATCTCAAATTTTAGAAAAGATATTTGAGTCAAAAATCATTTTTTACAAACTTTTGTTAATTTTTTGTAAAAAAAACTGTCAATTCGATTTTTTTCAAAATTTTATTGAATGTTGACAACAATATTTTTTGAAAGATAAAAGTAAATTAAAGCCAATGTCTTAAAGTTTTGAAGAGATATTTGAGTCGAAAATCAATTTTTACCAACTTTTATTAATTTTTTTTTAGGTTTTTATTTTTTGTAAAAAAACTGTCAATTCGATTTTTCTCACAATTTTATCAGATGTCAACAACATTATTCTTCGTTGCACAAAATTGTTTTGGAGATGAAATCATATTTTAGTCGTAAAATTTTGGAGGTGACAATTTTTTGTTTCAGTTTTTTGATTTATAAAAAAACCTTAAAATGGATTTTTTTTTCAAAAAATATACTTCTTTGATATCACGTTACAATATTTTATATAAAATTTAATTCATGTCTCTAGCGTTTTTGGTTCGTAAGATATTTAGAGGTAACCAAAATGTTCACCTTTTTTCAAACTGCTATGGTAAAAAAAACACCCAAAGAGCCCTTTCTGCATCTTTCTGCCTTATTATCTGTATAACACAATTTTATTTGAAATCGATATCTCTTCTGGTTCTTGAGCTATGGACGTCGCGAACGTACGGACATACGAACGTACGTACACACGCACGCACAGACATTTTTCTAATAATCTTTTATTTCGACTCTAGGGACCTTGAAACGTCGCGAAATGTCAAAATTTTCAATTTGAAAAATCGGACCCATTACAATAACTTCCTATGGAAAGTTAATAATAAAATAATACAAAATTATTTTATTACAATTAGGTAGTTTTTTTGGGTGTACCACCATTTACTAGTCGGAAGTTATAGAGGAGTATAAGGTTATTTTTTATTTAAGTTAAGTACCTAAAAACGCTTAATAAAGAAAAGAGAGTAAGGAAAATTTGACCTAGGGTATTGATATCCATATCAAAACATAGCACGAATGTAAAATGAAAAAGCTATTTTTATCAATTTACTAAGCATAAAAGATAGTTTTTCTAATTTTGAACGATTTTAACATCTTACTATCCTTTTACAATTTGCAAAAGTCTAAAACACAGAATGGCTACTTTAACTTTCAGCAACTTGCTTAACCCATAAGACGTCTGTGCAATTAATCTTACAAAAACAGTCGATGGAATGGTCTAGTCGAAAGTTGGGAATTCCAATTAATATGTCCGTTTAAGCGTATTTGCTTTGTTTATTTTCCCAAGTGTCATTTTTTGACATGTTTGGTTGCTCACGTCTTAATAAAAGTCAATTAGCGATTTATTAGTTAGCAAAACTAAAAGAATTGTTTAAAATTTTTGACTCCCTTAGTAAAATACTAAATATTTAGCAAATTGTTAACTAGTAAGTTGTTGAACCCTTAACATTATAAAATTTTGTTAAAAATGTTTTATAATATATTAGAACCAAGAACAAAAAGAAGTCATACAAATATTGGAATTGAGAATAAAATTATGTATTTTTTAATACCAAACAAACTCGTAAGACAATGCGTATGCAATACTAAAACGTAACGCACGGGAACACAAAGAACTTTGTAGTTATGTGCTCATAAGTTATTGATGTACTAGTTTGGAGATCATAACATTATCCTAAAATGCCAAAAATCTGAAATTACGAAGTCTAAGAAAACTCAAATGCAAAACTCTAGAATAAAAAATCAAAACTCGAATGTACACAAATCCCGAAAAACTAAATTTAGATAATTAAAAAAAAAGAATCTAAAGATTGTTATTTTAAGACGTGTGGTTTTCAATCTGGTAATACTTTTTCGGAGTTGGTCTTTTTGAAAGATGATACTTGATTCAGTTTGGTTTATAATAGTATTATCTACCTTTAACTTATTTTTCAGCTTAAGCTTAAGTTTATGTTCAGCTAGCTCTTTTATCTAAAAACGCTATCAGTTGTACAGATGGCTAGTTTCGTCTCGTAATCGGTTAATTCAGTAATATAATTTAAACTAACATAGAACACAGCACTTTGCACGAGTATATATTTGACCCGGGCTTTAGATAGATATTTTTATTCAATAATTTTAAGTTTCTTGTTACATACATTTTTTGGTTTAAGGGATAAATAATAAGGCATGACAAAAATGTCGTCTGCCCGAGTAAAAATGTTATTTAATTTTATATTCAATTTAAAATCATACAATTTTTAGTTTTGTTTTCAAATAATCGTTACTTATTGACTTGTAGCAAAATTTACTTTTAATTCAAACAAACAATAAAAAGGGAGAAGTTGTGACTTTAAGTTTAGTCGAAACAAAATTACTTTAATTACTTTTACTGGAAAATGAAAATTGCTTACTTTTAATTTATTTACAAAATCCAAAGAAAAAACATGACTTTTAGTAGACACAAAAATACAAAAAAAAAAGTTAGTTTACAAATTTTCATCTATGATTCTTCTTCTTTAGATCAACGCCTCGGTGGTATATTTTTGGATCAGCAACCAATCTTCTCCATTTAGGTAACTTACTATTTCATCGTCGCTTAGATAGCTTTTTCGAAAAAAGAGTCTCCTTAGCTCCTTTAATATTGGACATACACCGATGCAGTGGATAGTGTTTTCGTTCACTCCCATATTGCATAAGGTAAAAAAAAATTAACCAAATCGTTTCTGTGTGGCATACAATTTAGGTTAAGAAGTTCACCTCTTACTTTAAAAATAATTCCAATAGCTTTTCTTGAAAAATCGAGCCTAAAGTAATTATGTTCATTTAGATTATAGTTAAGTTTCGAATAAATGTTCCTTTCCGTAGATGTTCTCGCCTTTTCTATGAATGTGTTCCTTTCATTTTCATCGATCGATTGGATAACCTCGTACAGTGCTTTTTTCATCTGGAGACCAGTACATCCAATTAGTTCTAGAATAATACCACAATTTGCAGCAAGATCAATCCAATCCTTGTAAAATCCAGTTTTTCGACGCATGACACTTCTCAACATAATATTTGGCAATCGGTTTCGGTATCAAATAGTCTGCGCTCAGCTTCAATGTTGATAGAAAAAGTGTCGAAAGCCCTGTTTCCAAATGATACATATACTTAGAGGTAGGAGAAATACTTTTCTAAGAAAGAATCGAAGCAAATTTTTAACAATTTCCAATTTCCGAACACCCCAGATCTGTGCTCCATAAAACAAAACTGCTTTTGCAGTTGCACTAAAAACTTTAAATTTGGCGTTTGTTTATGTGTTTTTATTATTGAAAATTTTCTTCCAGTTCGAGCAAATAGCAGCATCAGCCTTTGCTTTGAGTGCTTGTCCATATTCAAATTAAACGTGAGAGTCATTTCCAGATAACCATAATTCTTCACTACTTCCAATATTACTTCATCATATCTCCGCCATTTTGGAATACCATTATCTTAGATTTTGCAGAATTTCCTTCCAGTCCCCATTTTTTACAATAATCATATAGCCTATTGATTATAAGCTGCACTGAAGCTGGAGACTCTGCCAAAATGACAATGTCATCAGCGTTCATATTTACTTTTATTTTTAAGCTTTCAAACTCCACTCCACAAGGAAGCCAATCAACCAAGTCATCAAGAAATTACAATGGGCTGAGATTGCATCCTTGACGTAGTTTTCGAATCATTTGGATATATCAATATCAACAATTTCAATTCTCATATTAAAAACAAAAAAGAGGCTGGGATGCGACCCACACTGATAACTTCCCATCCCGTCTGTCGATTTGTCTATATGTACTCGTATCAATTTTTACCAAATTTGCGTACTATTTTTTGTAGATTTTATTTTTTATGAAATACTGAACTGAATATCGAAAACAATATTTTCTGTGAAATAAAATAAGTTTGAAGCCAATATTTCAATTTTTTGAAAAGATATTTGAGTCGAAAATCAATTTTTACCAACTTTTGTTATTTTTTTTTAGGTATTTAATTTTTTGTACAAAAACTGTCAATTCGATTTTTTTCAAAATTTTACTGAATGTTGACAACAACATTTGTTAAAAGATAAAAGTAAATTAAAGCCAATATCTCAAAGTTTTGAAAAGATATTTAAGTCGAAAATCAATTTTTACCAACTTTAATTTTTTTTTTTTTAGGTTTTTATTTTTTGTAAAAATACTGTCAATTCTATTTTTTTCAACATTTTTCAGTATGTTGAAAACAATATTTCTTATAAGATGAAATAAGTTTGAAGCCTAAATTTCAAGCTTTAGAAAAGATATTTGAATCGATATTCAATTTTTACCAACTTTTTGTGATGCTTTTTTTTAGATTTTTATTTTTTATAAAAAAAAACTGTCAATTTGATTTTTTCTCAAAATTTTATCAGATGTCAAAAACATTATTTTTCGCTGCACAAAATTGTTTTGGAGATGAAATCATATTTTATAATACCTATTTATATTTTTTATAAAATTTAATTCAAGTCTCTAGCATTTTTGGTTCGTAAGATATTTAGGGTTAACCAAAATATTCACCTTTTTTTCAAACTGCTATGGTAAAAAAAACCACCCACGCAATTTTCTTGAGAGCCCTTTCTGCCTTATTATCTGTATAACAAAATTTATTTGTATTCGATATCTCTTCTGGGTCTTGAGCTATGGACAACGAAAAAAACGTCGCGAACGTACGAACGTATGAACGTACGTACACACGCACGCACATACATCTTTCTAAAAACTTTTATTTCGACTCTAGGGACCTTGAAACGTCGAGAAATGTCAACATTTTCAATTTGAAAAATCGGACCCATTACAATAACTTTCTATGGGAAGTTAATAAAAAGAAGTTCATTGATTCTTAATCGATGACAAATCTCTAATGTCATCTGATGTCAGCATTACAAATTGGTCAGTTGATAAAGTTTTTGAAACATTAACCAAACAAATAAAAAATCATACACATATTTTGTTGAAGCTTGTGAAGCTTAGAAATCATGGATTATAGGATTTAATTTTATCATAACCCCTTAAACCGAAATGCAATAAAAATGACTATTATTTGGCAAAAATCATGTAGAAATTATGATTTACATTTGTTAAAAACGAATTTTGAATGTATAAAAAAACTTGAAAATAGTTTATAAATCTGTACACAACTTGAAAATGGTCACCACTGAGATAAAATTGTCTAATTCGCTTTTTAGCAGCCGCCAAAGCTAAATTTTTATATTTTTACCATTTGGGTTTATTCTTTTTATAATGACTCCTGATCGTGAATGAGGTTAGAGGTTAAAATTAAATAATCTAAATTGACTCCAATATTAAAATAATTAAGCTGGCATTTATTTCAATTTATGATGCCACATAGCGATTGGTAAGACTTGTTGAATGTCCAGCAAAAAACTAAATCGATAAGCCTTAAGCTTAAATAAAGTTATTGAATTAAAACGTGCTTGCAAAAGCTTTCCAGGCATGCAATCAGTATTGTTTATTTTATAAATACATGTGTACATACCTAATGTTCATATATGTGGCTCATGATCGTATTTAAAAATGAATTAATTTGTTTTACCAAAGATACTAGTGCTAAGGCTTGAGAAATGATTTAAGGAAAATTCAATTTCACTCTTATGTTCGGAATATTCTTAAGCTCATGAAAAAATCCTCATCAAACGTCCAAAAATTCTAATTTCAACTTAAAGTATCATGATATTGGTGTAACCTTTCAAGATCTTTCCCCTCAGAAATGATTTCAGCATTGACTAAATTTATACTATACCTAATGTTTCTTCATGTGAACCAACTTTTGCGCACTGCATTTAAAGATTGTTTATGTTTTTAAACAAAGAAGTGTTGCAAAATTATTAAAAAGTTAAATAATATTTTATCGTCCAGGTCCATTAAACCTTTAGTTTTCTGCATTCATTTTGAGCATCACCTTTTTTTTCATCTTCGAAAATTCAATCGATTGTTCAAATTGCAGATACTGCGAAATTGTTTTTATTGTGTTATTATTTATTTATAATCGAAATATAAATAAAATTTTCCTCACATTTTGGGGTCTTGATTTCTATCTGTGGTTACGAGTATTTCAGTATAAGTCGAAAAATTAGGTAGGTAGGTGGTCATTTAAATTTACAGATGTCAAGCTAGTTTTAAGAAATCAGAAATCAGAAAGAGGTATTTTTATATTATTCCACATAAGAATATTTGCTTTCTTCTTGTAGATTAGATTGTGTTCCTATGATAAAGTACAAGTAGTAAGGCTTCATTTAAGAAATATTCAAGATGAATGTCCTCATTTAACCTGTTATTGCGAAATATACTTTTAAAAAAATAGGAAACATTATTGATCGAAGTGGTTTTTCTTAAATAATTGTGGAGTCCCAGTGTTTATACCAACCATTTTCGAAAACCATCATCATAAAATACTTTGTTTAATTTCTCACAAGAGAACGGAGAGCCTTGTTAAAATGGACACGTTCAAACAACAAAAGGGTCTTTATTTGAAGTCAACTGCATTCTATGAGCGTGAATTTGAAACAAGGCAACTAGTTAGTTTTTCTACTGTCATAATCTTCAAACTTGGAACTTTACTTCACTAACCTCCAACTCAGTTTATTGTACAAAAACTATCAAAAACAATATTTTCTACAAAATACTCCTCAGGCAAGCTACAAATACATCACGATATGTAATTTGCATTGTAGAGAAATATTACTTATGTCTCTTCCAATTTGACAAGAAACCCTTTTTTACAAAAGATTAAATGGAATTGTGCAGAAAATAAATAATTTATTTAGTAATAAAGTTCAGCTTTTAGTTGAATTAAAAAACATGATCAATTGTCATTGTGGCATAAGTTCACTTGACTTGATAGTAAGGGAGATTTTTCTTGACTTATTTTCCAGTCAATTTTCCAATAAAGTTGCTCTAATTGTGAGGCATTTTTTTTGACAGCCGGCCAATCACATACGAGAAACTTGCCTTATGTCATAAGGGACTTCATTTGCAGTCAACTTCATTCTTTGAACGTTAGTTTTGACCAAGGCAACTAGTTAGTTTTTCAAGTGTCATGAATTTCAAATTCAGAACTTTACATCACAAACATCTATATTAAGTTCATAGTACAAGAACTACCAAACACTCCCCAGATAAGCTACAAGTCTATTACGATTTGTCTTTTGTATTGTAGAGAAATATTATTTATTTCTTTTTTAAATTGTCAAGGAGCCCTTTTACAGAAAACATTAAATGGAATTGTGCAGAAAATAAATAAATTAAAGAGTAGCAAAGCTCTTGAATGAAAAAACATGATCAGTTGTCATTTTGACATAAGTTGACTTAACTTGATAGTAAGGGAGATTTTTTTTGATTAACTTTCCAGACAAATTTCCAATAAAGTTGTCTTAATTGGAAGGCAGCTGCCCGATCAGATGCTAGAAACTTGCCTTACTTCCAAGTCCCTTATGTCCACTGAACCTGCCCAATGTTTCGTAAGATGAAATCTACTAAGCATTGACAAATTAAAATGTTCAGATATAAAATTTTTGTTGGGTAAAACTTTGGTCAACATAACATAATTTCATCCTCCGAGAAGCTAAATAAGTCACTTTAAGCTTAAACAATGTAAGGGAATATTGAAAACTTACTTCCAAAATGAATGCTATGTTGCCCCAACTCTGGGCTTTTCATGCCCGCTGAACTCAAGTTTGTGCTAAAAATTCGTAAAACGAGTAGGCTATAGTGAACAGTCTCAGTCTTCGTACGGTATTCGCACTGTAGCCAAGAGTGTGAGGCTTCATTCACGAAAAATCTGCTCGCCATCAATGACAACAATCGGATATTTCGCTAAGAACGTGTAATCTACTCCGCAATTAAAGGCGCACGACCGTCCACTTCGTTGTCGCTTCTCAGTTTAGGCCATAGAGAGCTACAGTTTGGTGCGAATTGAGGAGTGATGGCATCATTAAATAATTTTTCTTCGAAAAAGAGGTTGGAAATAATGGTTAGTTCAAATGGGGCACAAAATATTAACTGGAATTTTTTACTGAGACAGTCGATTTTTTGGGGCATACAATTCTTAAATATAGTGTTACCAGCAGTCTTGGCGATGCCAATTGGCGGCCTTCTAACTTCAGAGTTGCGATTTTTATTTGTAGGCTTTTTTTTCTAATATCATCTATAAGTAATCCATGAGCCACAGCTTGTCTGAAAACCATCAACAAGGTCTTAAAAAATTGGAGTCACAAAATAAGCGTCATACGAAGCCAGCCGAGCTTTTTTAACAAAAACTTGTATTTGGTCCACCTTCTATTTGCTGTCAACAATTGATTGAGTTTTCATGAAAACGTTTTAGCATACATACATATATTTATGATGTAGTTGTTTATTAAATAAAATTCGCCCAAGTCAATATCATTTTCTCTTTTCGAGATATTGAAGTCGACAAAAATCGTTTAAGTTATTAGTAATTTATTAAAAAAAAAATTAATTTTACAAAATGTTGTTGTATATGATTGCATATAAAATTAAGTCAATGTCTTAATTTTGATAATTGCCTGTAAAGTTGTATCATACAACAAGTTTAACTCAGATCGGTCGTCAAAGTTTTTTTGGAAGGAAGTTAAGAATATTGGTTTGAGAAAAGATGTGCAACCTTGTGACGGTTATATTGATTTGGAAGGTTTGAATGTTAAATTCTCTACTTCACAAACCCAATTCTGTGAAATGTCTTCTAGACGTGCAGAGAATGATACTACTAACGCCTTTTCGGTAAGTGCCGTAGATGATTATCAGGTAGGTAGGTAGGCAATCTCCATAAAATCTAAACGCACCGGACCCTGATTAAAATCCTCCTACCCTTCCTACTTTCACACATAACGCACATATTCAACACCATTATAATGACATCTACTATCCTAAAACAAAGAAAGAAGAAGGAATATAGACCGATAGCTATCCTATCTTTTCTATCTAAAGTTTTTGAAAGTCTTATAAGTGACCAGATAAAATATTATATTAAAGACAAGCAATTATTGAATCCTTTGCAATCTGGATTTCGGTCTGGACATAGTTATGTTTCAGCTTTACTCAACGTACCTGATGACATAATACATGCTTTAGACAATAAACTTACAACTTTGATAACCTTACTTGACTTTTCAAAGGCATTTGACTGTGTAAACCATAATCTTCTCTGTGATAAATTGACGACCCTATTCAGCTTCTCTGACACAACTAAAAAACTTATGTACTCATATTTGAACAATCGTATGCAAGCCGTGTCTCATAATGGTAGAATATCCTCGTTCCTCTCTGTTAATAATGGTGTTCCCCAAGGATCAATCCTTGGACCTTTACTAATTTCATAGTTCATTAATGATCTGCCCTCTGTTTTGTCTTAAGGATGCAAAAATTATATATTAATTTTCCTGGATAATGCTTAAGGATGCAATATCTAAAATGAACTTTGATTTACAGGCATGATTGGTCGACACGGAACTGACTTAAACTCAATCCTTAAAAAACGAAAGCCCTTCCAATTTCAATAAACAAAACCAAACCCAGATAACTTCCCTCCCGTTATGTTGAATAATTGTATTATTGAATATGTGGGCCAAGTTAGAAATTTAGGTTTGGTCTTTAACAACAGGTTAACTTGGAATAAATCGATACAGTTGTGTCCAAGATTTATGCTTCACTTAGAGGACTACCTGTTACTAAATCCGTACTACTTACCCATATTAAATTAAAGCTGGTAAAAACACTTGTCCTACCTGTAATACTCGTAACATACTGGTGTGAGCTGTTTGCTGATCTTGATTCTCAATCAGCTCACAAACTAAAGGAGGCATTTAATGCAATAGCCAGGTTTGTTTTTAACCTACGTAGGTTCGATCATCTCTCTTTCCAAGCTCGTCAGTTTTAAACTGCGATCTAGTAGCTTTCTTCAAATATCGTTGTTGTATCTTACTCTTCAAATTGATTGTTAAAAAGACTCCAAGTTATCTATGTGACAGACTCAATTTTTGTGTTTCTAGCCGTTCCATTTTATTGCGCTCGTCCACCTTTACGTGTTTGACATCGCAGCAATTTTTTGTTCATGCTGTTAGACTGTGGAATAACCTTCCCAGTCACATGAGGTTTAGAATCGAAAACAGAAAGTTTCAAGCAATTTGTTTTGAATATTTCTCAAGCTTGAACTGAACATACTTTTAAATTAATCATTTTCAATTTTTTTTATGGGGTTTCCTTCTTCATTTTTTTTAAATGCTTGAAAAAAAAAACCTTAAATACGAAAATTTCGATTGGTTAATGATCAAAATATTGAAATGAAATTTTGTTTTCGGTTCCTTATTTTTTATTCCTCTTGCTCTGATGTATCTCAGATAATGTTTTATTTTTATACGTCATGAAACCAAGTCCTGAAATATTTCTATCACTATGCTTGATGAAAACCGGAAAACTACTAATTAAAATTATACAAAAATTGTTATTATAACTTGTATGTTTGATTATAAAATAATGGAATTGACTATAAAAGCTTTTGTTATAGCTTATTTTTTTATTTTATTGGAATTTCAGCGTTCCAATCTTCAATTTCATCACAAATTAAAAACAATTTAGATTAAATATAGCAATTTAGGAATCCAATTTGTTTTTTATTTTGACCTCTGTTTAAAAAATAGATATATGTATGTAGATTTCAAAACCTCAAAAAGAATGGTATAAACCTATAAGATTTTTGCGTTGGCTAACCAGTGTTGCCATTTAATTGTTGGATTTAAATATACATACGCGACGGTCAAAATAATAGCAGTAAGAAGGGAATAAATGAAAAAATTGAACCTAATAAATACCTAATGATTTTAATCCAGGTTATGACAAGAAAAGTTTGGATTTTATCAAATAAATAAAAATAAAAAAAATTTTACCTTCAAGGTAAAGATTTGCTCCGGTCAAAAAAATGGCAGCATTCACAAAAAATAAGGAAATTAACAAAATGTTGATAAAAATTTCAAGAACATTTATTAATATTTGGTTGTATACCCCTTATTGCTTATAACGGCCTCATATCGTCGCTTCTTAGAATCAACCAAAGCCTGACATCTCTCCAATGGGATACTTTTCCATGCAGTCTCAACTGTTATCCAAAGATGATTTTTGTTGGTCGGTTTTGATGCTGCAACCATTTTTTTAACATCTGCCCAAAGGTTCTCTATTGGGTTGAGGTCAGGTGATTGGGGAGGCCAATCTAAAACAGAAATATTATTGACCCGAAACCACTCCTTAGCTTTTTTGCTGGTGTGCTTCGGGTTATTGTCTTGTTGAAAGACCCATCTGATTGGCATTTCCTCCTCTGCGTAAGGCAGCATGGTTCCGTGAAGAATGTCAACGTAAACATGCTGATCCATCACACCATTTATTCGCTATATGGGACCTACACCGTGGTATGAGAAGGAACCCTATACCATAATGCTAGAGCCACCATGTTTAACGGTTATACGCGTATACCTAGGCACGTATTCAGCATTTGGTGGGCGTCGCACATATTCACGAGAACCAGGGTTGCCATACTAAACGATTTTGCTTTCATCCGTCCATAAGATATTTCGCCAATACTGAAGAAGCCTATGAACACGGGTCTTGGCAAACTGAATTCTTTTGGCAAGTGTTTTTTTGTCAAATTGGAACTTTTCTGGGGCTTGTGGCGTTGAGATTATTTCTTCTTAAAATTCTTCTAAATGTTTCTACACTTGCATTTAAATTTAATTCTTTTTTATCTCAGTAGCAGGCAAGTGGGGTAAGGCTTTCGAGCATCTTACAATTCTCCTTACCGATTTCAGGTTTCAGGTTTTTCTTTATAATTTTTTGCATTCGAAATCATTTTTGCCGAGATTTGAAGAGAGTTTTGGATTTCCGTATATGATTTTCCTTCATAAAGAAGTTGGCGAATGATTCGGCGTTCCTCCAGAGGGCAGTGTTTACTACGGCCCATACTGTAAGTGTATCTGAGTATAAATATGATAATACAATGAGGCATTGAAAGCTTACCTTGAAACTTGAGATAATTATAATTTAAATGTGCACAGGAACAAAAAACAATATACAAATACCATAAGCTTGCTAAAACTGCTATTATTTTTACCGCTAAGATATACACTTTAAGAGCATTCGAGTAACATTTGGGAAAAAAACCGTTATGTCATGGAATTTTTTTTCCGGAAATGGAAGACAAAATGTTCTAGTACCAAAAAAGTAGTGAAAGAATATAATTAATTGTTCATATATTGCATTGTACTAGAATATATTAATAGGGAGGTTACACTGCTATTATTTTGACTGACATATATACAGTCCCTGGCCATATTATTAGACGCACTTTAGATTTTATGCAAAATCTCAATTTTCAGTAATTTTAATCAGGTTTTCGAATATTGTTATGTATTTAAATTATTTTGTATGCAAAATATAAACTATTTCATGCTTTTTTTATAAAAATAAAAAACAGATTTATAGAATTTTGTTTCTATATTATTTAAAAATATTGCGTATAACCTTATAGTTATAAAAATTCTGCAGTGCGTCTAATAATATTGCCAGGGACTGTATATAAGTTTGTTAGAGTGCACTTTTTATTTAAATAACATTAACGTATTTTAAGTAATTAATGTTGTCCAAACAAAATATTAAGTACAATGTATATTTTATAACTGCCTTATTTTGAAAAATAATTTCAAAATTTTACAACCACAAACTTGTACTAAATTAATATACCTTCTTAATTAGTGCCTAAACTTACTTATTATGGAGTGTTATTTCACTATACAACCACTTATTTGTTCTAAGACCCAGTTTTTTTTAATTAAAAAAGCAAAAAACTTTTGAAAAACGTACGAAACAAATATTTTAACAATTTGAATTAAATATTTAAATCAAATTTTACACGTTTAGAATGTTTTCCGAAAAATCGTCTTACTCGCATTTTATATTTAGGAACTTAGTTTTCGAAGTTCAGAAGTAAAAGCAATTTGATAAGGAATTTCGGTTTGTTAGAATTGAAATCCGTTAAATGCAGACAAGTCTTTGCCTTATGGCAACGCGCGCCGCCATGCCGATGGCGATGTCCAAATCACACCCATAAAATTAAACTCATGAAATGTATATAAATCTAATTTCTGTTTGCCACATCAAGAAGAAAATCTCTTGAAGTAGCTTTAAAACAATAAAATTAAATTACAATTGAAGATCTTTAACACGTTCTACCACCTCCATCACCCAGCTCTTAGCTCCAGCTCCAGCTCCAGCTCCAGTACGACTCAAGCACGTAAAAGCATTTCGTTCTTTGAGAATTGAGAAAAAGCTTCCTTACAAAATATATAGTAGATACATATTCAACAGCATAATTCCATTGGAATCAGATACAGTGTGCCAGTAACCAATCAACATTCGTGACGTTAAGGTCGTGTTTTTACATACCTACCTACATATACCCCCTATACGAACAGATAATAGTTGTAGATAATACAAAAATCTCTTTGAATACCAAACACATAAAAACTAGTGCTTGAATCTTTCTTTTTATTGTTTTGCATTGAGTGTCAAGCCCAGCAGACTTAATCTCCTGTCGCCTACAAAATCAAAATCAAATTCAAAATCAAGTGTTTTTTGTTTTGTTTTATTTTAAATTCCATTCCATTCAAAGAACCAAAGAAGTAAACAATATGAATCGCCAACTATCTGAACTGAGTGCAAGTGAGCTAAACGAAGCAATTGACGATACTAACTTTCCACAGGCTCACTTTTTGTCCCGCGGTAGAAATAATAGTGTTTGTTCGACAGGTAGTGCATCCGGATTGAACGGCTTTGACAACTCTCGCAGGACATCTTATGGCAATGGCATTGCAACCACTGGCACTATTGTTCCCGAAAAAGAGGAAGAAGAAACTCTTGACGAAAAAACACTTGTTAATGGAAAAGGACTTAAGGCAGACCGACCAAAATTGTTACTTAAGATGAATGGCACAGGCAAACATACTACCGAAACCGAAACCACCCTTATTACACCTAAAACCCCAACAACCCCACGGACATCAACCACACCAGGTACCTACTTTATACATACCTACGAATAATTTGGTTTTTCAGCTCCATAATTTCAATTTATGTAAATATTTTGTAAAAAAAAACTCTAAATTTGATTTTATGGAGTTATAAAAACTAATCAAGATTTATTTATAATGAAAGGAATGAGCCCTCGTAAAATATAAATTAAGAAAATGAGTATTCAATGGCGATTAATCACTTCTTAAGAGAACGTAATGAACCCGTGCAATAACCTGTTGTACTTGTTTGTTTGTTTTTTGTTTTTGTATACGTTCACTTAAAAGTTCATAATTAGGTTCATCTGAATAAAAATCAATAGAATTGTGGTTTTTCGAGGAGAAATATTGAGATTTGAAGGGAACTTTAAGCAACTTATTCAATTTAGAGAGTTATTTTTAATGTACAAAAGTTCAATTGTTGCAGTATAAAACGAATGTATTTAATTACTATACAGAAACGGTTTAATCACTTGAAATAGGATTCCATACAAAAACTGGACATCCCTTATATTAAAATTAACAAAACAAATTGTAGTTCAAATAATTTTAAAAACCTAGTGCATGTATTGATTAAATTTTATATGAATGATTTTGATGATTATGGTATGATTTTGCACCACCTACGTAGTATGTAGGACGTACATAGGTACCAAATATATGTCTTTCGTATCCTTGAAAAGGTCTTTTATTAAGTTCTATACCACCAAAAGTCAAAAATGAATCAGTGCGAGAAGAACTCTTTTCAACAAGTATGTACATTAGTAGGTACACTGTAACATGCGTAGAAACTTTTTATGTGCATCCCCTTTAAATACTCGTATGCCATTTAATATCATTTCACAATAAATTCGTCATTGTTTGTATGGGGTTTTCAAAAAAAAAAAATCCCATCATATAACATGATTTAAATTTAATAGTTAATTCGTTTTTATAACTTAAAGAAGTAGATATATTTATATCTGTAGCAACATTCTTCACTACTCAATTATTTGACAATTATGCAAATTTCAATTTATCTACTTTTACTTTTCACAAATAGATGTGTATGTTTTAATTATTACAGACTTTATAAATATAAATGTCCGTATCACTGCAGATTCGTAAAATAAATGATACTAAATATGTTAATATTTATTTTTATCAAATTCGCTTTCAATTAAGATTTCAGATAAATCTTCAAAGTTTTTTTGTATTTCCAAAAATAGATAATATGAAATTGACTTTTATTTAATTTGTTAGACAAAAGACAACATATATTTAAATGTATATAAATTACATTATGTATGTATTTGGCAAAAATTGTATCAGAATGTCTTAAGAATAGACAATCCACTAAGTTTTGTATACTTATTTCATTTCAATTTTATTAATTAATTTATATGTGCTTTCCTTTTAAATTAAGGAAGAGTATTTGATCACTAAATTATCCAAACAGTTCAAATTTGAAAAAAAACAAGTAGATGCAAATTAGACAATTTTGATTTATTTAAACTTTAAGTATAGACTTATCCTAAGTCTGAACTTTATTTTTTGAAATTACCTTAAAGAATATGTCCGAGTATAATTTTTAAAAATATTAAATGTCTATTTCTCCTTAACGAATAAAAAAAAGAGTCAAATTTTTAAGTGGCAACTTAAACCAATTTAAAACAAAATTATTCATCCACAACAAACATTATGTTTCCTTTGAACTTCTTTAGATTAGAAAATTAGATCGTAGTCTTGAGTGACCAATCAAACAATATTAAATTAATTTTAAAGTTGTAAACGGTGATTTTTTAAGAGCTTGAGAACTTTAAAAAAAACGCATATAATTTGCAAAATCTCATCGATTCTTTATTTGAAACGTTAGATTGGTCCATGACATTTACTTTTTGAAGATAATTTTATTTAAATGTTGACCGCGGCTGCGTCTTAGGTGGTCCATTCGGAAAGTCTAATTTTGGGTAACTTTTTCGAGCATTTCGGCCGGAATAGCCCGAATTTCTTCGGAAATGTTGTCTTCCAAAGCTGGAATAGTTGCTGGCTTATTTGTGTAGACTTTAGACTTGACGTAGCCCCACAAAAAATAGTCTAAAGGCGTCAAATCGCATGATCTTGGTGGCCAACTTACCGGTCCATTCCTTGAGATGAATTGTTCTCCGAAGTTTTCCCTCAAAATGGCCATAGAATCGCGAGCTGTGTGACATGTAGCGCCATCTTGTTGAAACCACATGTCAACCAAGTTCAGTTCTTCCATTTTTGGCAACAAAAAGTTTGTTAGCATTGAACGATAGCAATCGCCATTCACCGTAACGTTGCGTCCAACAGCATCTTTGAAAAAATACGGTCCAATGATTCCACCAGCGTACAAACCACTCCAAACAGTGCATTTTTCGGGATGCATGGGCAGTTCTTGAACGGCTTCTGGTTGCTCTTCACTCCAAATGCGGCAATTTTGCTTATTTACGTAGCCATTCAACCAGAAATGAGCCTCATCGCTGAACAAAATTTGTCGATAAAAAAGCGGATTTTCTGCCAACTTTTCTAGGGCCCATTCACTGAAAATTCGACGTTGTGGCAGATCGTTCGGCTTCAGTTCTTGCACGAGCTCTATTTTATACGGTTTTACACCAAGATCTTTGCGTAAAATCTTCCATGTGGTCGAATAACACAAACCCAATTGCTGCGAACGGCGACGAATCGACATTTCACGGTCTTCAGCAACACTCTCAGAAACAGACGCAATATTCTCTTCTGTACGCACTGTACGCATTCGTGTGGTTGGTTTAATGTCCAATAAAGTAAACTGAGTGCGAAGCTTGGTCACAATCGCATTAATTGTTTGCTCACTTGGTCGATTATGTAGACCATAAATCGGACGTAAAGCACGAAACACATTTCGAACCGAACACTGATTTTGGTAATAAAATTCAATGATTTGCAAGCGTTGCTCGTTAGTAAGTCTATTCATGATGAAATGTCAAAGCATACTGAGCATCTTTCTCTTTGACACCATGTCTGAAATCCAGCGTGATCTGTCAAATACTAATGCATGAAAATCCTAACCTCAAAAAAATCACCCTTTATGAGTGTTAATTTTGCACTGAAAAAAAATCAAATTTAATGGAAGCTGCCGTTAGTAAAACTAAACCGCTATTTTGGGTCAATTTCGAAAATTGAAAAATGTACAATTATGGGTTTCGATTCAGATGATTTTGTGTTATTTCATTGAAATAAGGTAGGTGTGAAGATTTTGAATATCGTCGTCGTCGTTCTTTGAAAACCCCCTTAGTCCATTTTCCGCAAAAATTAAATAAATACACTAAGTTCATGCAAATGACAAAATTTATAGTTTTTCAAAACTCCCTTAGGTTAACGATGCACCATTTTTAAATTATAAAGAATTGAAACTCCCAAAATCCATTAATTAGCATGTTGATTTCAAACTTTTAATGCAAATATCTCGAAACACAAAAAATGGACTTAGGGAGTTTCAACAGAACGACGACGATATAAACATTGTTCTTAAATATTATTTCATTTTTAATTTATTATTAGCATCATCGAAAAATGTCTCAAATTCATTTTCATTTGCCCTCTTTGACTGACTCAGCCCTGATTTCTTTTTGCATTTACGGCTTCTTCGGTGTTCAAGTATAGCCATATAGATGTATGTATGTAGTAAGTGTCGTTAGTTGGCTTTCTATTTGGTTATATGTATGCAGATCACAGTACCCCCATAAAGAAGCCTGCCCTTTTCAAACTGAGAATAGTCAACCTTACACATACTCGTGTTTTAGCACAGATCCCAAAAATATATAGTTCTCAACTCACACTTCAAAACACTACCAAGACCATTTAAAATAAAGAGTATTCTAGAGTAACTACATTTGTCCATTTAACACAACAAATTGAATTAAATTATACATAAAAGTTTTATTTTTACAAATCTCAACCGTTCCATGTATTTGGACTTATTTACTTATCGAAAACACTACTAAAACCATCCAATCATCAAATTTGGTTATATATTTCAGGACATGAAAAGTGTACATTCCATCATGATTTGGAGCTCGATCATAAACCACCTACGAGGGAAGCCTTACTTCCTGATATGGCTCAATCCTATCGTCTTTTACTTGGGGGTCTTGGAGAAGATCCAGATCGCCAAGGATTGATTAAAACACCGGAACGTGCAGCTAAAGCAATGTTGTTTTTCACAAAGGGCTATGATCAATCACTTGAAGGTGAGTTTCTCTGAAAGGCTATACAAATAAAAATCAAAAACATTAAGTTTCTTTATATTTGTTAAATAAGATATTCTAAATGGAGCGGTATTTGATGAAGACCACGATGAAATGGTTGTTGTCAAAGATATTGAGATGTTTTCTATGTGTGAACATCATTTAGTGCCATTTTATGGCAAAGTATCTATTGGTTACTTGCCATGCAACAAAATTCTTGGTCTTAGTAAGCTCGCAAGGTAAGTTATAAGTGTTATCTAAAACATTTAACTCATTGATCTAATTTATTTTTATTGAATGTTTAGAATTGTCGAAATATTTTCAAGACGACTACAAGTTCAGGAGCGTCTTACTAAGCAAATTGCTGTAGCAGTTACTCAAGCAGTTCAGCCTGCAGGTGTTGCAGTTGTTGTGGAGGGAGTGTAAGTTATAGATTATATTTTTTATTTTTGTATAGAGATTTTAATGTCCTCCTGCAAACCAACTTAGTAAATGCGAGACATGTTTTTGATTACGCGATATCTACTGTTTACCAAAGAACGATCAAGGTTTAAATCAAAATAACTTAAAATACTTACTAACTTAAGGTGGCGCTACAGTCCTGTGGGAACTAGGGCCTCACCCAACTAACTTCTCCATCTAGCTCAGTCCCTAGCTAGATGTCTAAAGTTTCGCGCTCCAAGTTGGGTGAGGTCACTTTCCAATTGTGCGCGCCACCTGAATCGCGGTCTTCCTCTACTGCGCAGTAAATAACTTAAAATAATAAGACTAAAAACTACAGTTGCAATATCTTAGGCTATTCTTCGTGATCAAAATTGTGTCTCTTGTTTTATTGGACAAGATCTTCCTAAGTTTTTAGTTTAAATATAATTTTGGATATCTTTCGGGATCTAAACAACAATTTAAAAAAACTTTTCTTATGGGTACCTGAAAAAACTATCGCAAAGAAATTAAATTATAAAAATAAAATACGTGTTTTTCCAAATCTCTGTTAAATTATATAAATGAAAAAAGGTTAAATTAAGAGCGATTTTTAATTATATAACAATAAATTCTTCTCGCTTTTTCCAGACATATGTGCATGGTAATGAGGGGAGTTCAAAAAATAAACAGCAAAACCGTGACTTCTACAATGCTAGGAGTATTTCGTGATGATCCAAAGACTCGTGAGGAGTTCCTCAATTTAGTTAATAGCAAATAAATATTTTAATTGCATAGCACAGGACAATAACAAGATAACAATAAGGTTTTTAAATGGGAAATGTATTTTAAATTGGGACCAGAATTTAATAACACCATCGAAAGATGAGGTACTTAAATGTGTGCATATATTTTTATTGAAAACAAAATAATACAAGCCAATAATGTTAAGTAAGTTGTTTATAAAATCATATATAGATATTGTATTATACATACTTTAATTGTTTGTAATTGTCAAAAATATATAAAGTATACCTAAACAAAAATCATCTAAAGTTACTTAATTATAAATACAAAAAAGTTTACGGGTAATTTAAAGTATTTTAACCTTTGCGTATATAAACTCAGAACATTTTATTTTAAAAAAGACCAACATACAAAACTGAAAGGATCAACAAATTTAGGGAATTTACAAAATAAATTATAATACAAAATACTCTTATAATTGTTATAGTTAAATATATTATCTAAAATAAACGATATATATTATATATGAAAAATTGTAGTTGTTTGAGCATTGTTTTTGATTTATTAAAATAATGATTTAAAACGCCGCCGGCGCGTGCCTGAATTCAAAACATTGAGAAGGTTCACACGAAATGATTATTTGTTTTATATTTTGCATAATTGGATTCAAAGTTGTCTATAAAAAGATTCGTTATCAAATTGGAAGAGTAGTAAGTATGAAAATAAGTAATTATTTCACTACCATACCATAAACAAATATAATTAACCTTGAATTTATAGCTTGTGAGTGTTTTTTTAGTAGATAATGTTTTGGTATTTTCTGTGGGAAGGCAAAGGTTACTGTAGTTAAGTTTTAAGTTTGAAATGAATGATAACTTGAAAACTGACTAGGTGCCCTGCTCTCCAAAAAATTCAAAAAATGCGGTTCATTACTTTTGAAGTGCCTCAGTCAAGTTATTCGTTACCTATAAATGCTTTATCACACAATGTTTTAGTGAGAGCTCATGGAATATTCTTGTTTTCTATGGTTATTTAATATGATTAAACCTTTTTTTTTAATAAAGAATCAATATACACTTGTGTTTATAAAAATACCAGTGCTCTCCAAATGAAACAAAAAGGCCTTCAATATCAACGTTATAATATATTTCATTAAACTTCTAAAAACAAACTAAAATATTTTATTCATAATAACAGAAAAAAAGTATTATCGATTTTTTACCTTTAGCTTTGTCACAGTAAAAACCGCTTTATTAATATATGGCTGTTCATAAAAATAGCAGTACATGACAAAGTACTAGATCTATTACGTAAGAAGTAAGAAAAACTGATATAAGTTATATGAAAGTATACAAATAATGTTAGCTTACAATTAGTACTTTGTTGCATAGCCATTGTTTTTCATGATGCTTCGCATCTACGTGGCATCGAGTCCAGTAAAACCTGACACCTCTCGACTGGTATTGCCTTCCACGAATCACGCACTGCTTCCCACAATTCTTTCGAATTCTTGAGTTTTGCTTTATGAACTGCGTTCTTAACAACCCCCACAAATTTGCGACGGGGTTAAGGTTGGGGGATTGAGCGGACCACTCCATAACGGATAACTTTTTTTGCGAAAACCATGATTTTGCCTTTTTTGACGTATGCTTTAGGTCATAGTTTTGTTGGTATACCCAAACCCAAACGGCATAGGGTAACATAACCTCCTCGATAATTTTCACATACTCGGTTGCATCCCTTATACCCCCATGGGATAAATAGGCCCGACCCAGTAATATGAAAAGCAAGCCCATATCATAATTTTTCCTCCACCATGCATCACTGTTTTTATAGTGTACCGTGGATCGTATGCTGCATTTTAGGGTCTTCTCACATATTCTTGACGATCGTTGGACCCAAAAAGGACGACTTTGCTTTCATCGCTCCACTGAACATTCCTCCATTTCTCTTTTGCCCAATCTCTGTGCGCTTTAACAAACTCCATTTTCTTTGCTACATGCCTTTTCGTCAAGAATGGTAACTTGCGTGGACTTCGGGCTGATAACTTCGCTTATAAAAGACGTCTTCGTATTATGACAGCGCTAACAGACAGTTGAAGTCCATTTCTTATTTTCCTAGAGCCTTATGAAAGGTTCTGTTTTGCTAACTGAACAATTTTTCTGTCAGTTTTTTTCAGTAGCCATTTTGCCATTTTAAGACGTTACTGACCATTTTTGCTGAGTATCCTAGGATGTCTTGAATATTTTGGTAGGTTTTTCCCTCCAAAAGCAGTTTTGAAAATAAGTTTTCGATTTTCTTCGGTGCAGTGTCTTGACCGTCCCATTGTTAATTTTTGACCTATATTAATTTTGTATATGCTAGTATGTCACAAATACTTAAAACTTTATATAGTAAAATAACGAAAAATAAAAAAAAAATGATTTTTGAACACCTTTAATTATAAAATCAAAAGAACTGCTATTTTTATGAACACTTTATAACCAGAGAGTTTGAAATGATGGGTGTTCACCGGGAAAAGTAGGGTATAACTTCAAGCTAAAAGTCTCTAATATGAAAACGAAAGACAGTTAGATGCAAGTAACAGGGTAATTTTTTTCTAAGAATTTCCGTTATGTAAGTAATTGACAACCTAATAAAAAGTGTCCAGCACTGCTATTTTTATGAACACAACTGTAAATTATTTCAATCATAAAGGCGTTGGTTTTAATTTAATGTTTATGTGGATGGTTTATTTTCCGTCTCGTCATTCTAGTCATTCAAAAATTGTAAGTGTCATGGTTTTAGATAATTTTCTACTCAAAAATTCTTGTAACGATATAATAAAAAGAAACAAATAATAACTTTCTTTTATTCTTTAATGAAAAAAGGATTAACCAAAATTATGGTAATATTCAATATTTTTGTGGGATTTAAAAAAGTTGTAAACAAAATATATAAAATTAATGTACATTATTATGTTTATATTTGTCTTGCTTATTTTTCTTGTAAGAATAATTATTAAATATTGAGCTCAATACAATCGTTTTAAAGGAATTTGAACCACATTTGAAAGCTTAAACCAAATATCTAGTTTGCGCGTATTCAAATCATTTTTTAAACTTATTTTTAACGCCGTACAAAGAAACTGCTCAATTTTTTGCATATACAAATCTACCAATTATTGACAAGTATTTCTTGTAACATGTAAATAAGGTTCTGCAGGCCGAACAGGTAGTTTTCGTCGCAAGTATTATTTTCCGAATCAAAAACGTGTGCAAAATCTATGATTTTGACTTTTACCCATGGAATGATGTCTTCATATATTTTTTCCTGTAAAAGATAAGAAAACATTAAATATTTAAACTACAAATATTCAGTGAGAACTTACCGTTTTTTTATTGTTCCATTTGCTAGTGCAAGAAACGAAATCATCTAAAAAATATAAAATAACTTACGTTTAAACTTTTAAATTATTGCTTAGTTTATAAAATTAGGCTCATCACCAAAATAAAATTAATTAAATTTTTAGTTAATGTGTTCAAACCTGAGTTAATTCAGGAATTGAAATAAACCTTTTGAACTCTTTAAAACAAATTGAAAATATGTACACCTACAGAATATTGCTTTTTTGTATAACAGTAAGCGTCTGGCCACGCAATGAGCGACGAGCAGCTGAGGGACTCAAAAAAATCATATGGAGGTGGCCACATAAGCCGTAAGCGACTGAGCGACTTTTCAAGCGACAGAGCGACGTCGCTCAGCAATCACATCTGCTTTAATTTTTTAGTGGATCGCTGAGCGACGTAAAAAAAAGATGTCTACAACAAACACTGAAAGTTTAATTTCAGCTTTCCAAAGCCGCCCATTGCTATGGCAGGACACCCACAAAGATCACAATTTACTAGAAGAAGAGGATGTAACCCTTTCAAGTGTCAATACGCTTACAAACAGCACTCCTTCTACGAGCATAAGCTGCCCCCAAAACGTGCGAAAAAATAAGAGAGCTTCAACATACAATTTGGAGTCAGAATTTCACGAGTTAGAAAAAGAAAGATCCCAAATTTTAAAACAAGAGGTAGCAAAAAGAAGAGGATAGTGATGATCTTCAATTTTTCAAAATTTGTTTGCCATTTATTGCACAATTTAACAATTTCGACAATGTTGAGATAAGAACTGACATTCAAAATTTTATTTTGGAAAAATTTATGAATATAAATAAAGATTAAAAAAAAATAACCTTAGACATAAAACCAGCCGTTGTTCTGGACTAATTGCTTTCTTTCGTCTTATCAATTTTGGTCGAACTTTCTCCAACAGCAAATCAAAAGATGGTACTGACATACGACAATATTCAACTGATAAACCGCACATGACGATGGCATATCCTAACTTATCGCTCAGCGAGGTGTCGTTTAGTAAATGGCCATTCATCGCTCAGATTGGTCGCTCAATCACTCAGTCGCTCGTCGCCCATGCGTGGCCGACCATTAACAAGTAAAACACGTTTAAAGTATTTTCCTGGATCAACAAGTCTTTATGTTGTTGTTTCCCTCAAAATTGAGCGTGATTAATAATTCGTTACTTTTAATGTTTACTTTCTTTTTTAATTCCATTCCATGACGGAAGGCAAATTGTTTAGAGAAAACCCAATAAAAAATCCAAAAAAGAGAATTTGAATGTTAAACATGGAGAAGGTAACATCATGTTATAATTGGATGCAATTGAAAATGGAAATTCCTGGACATTTTTAAAAGAAACAAAAAAATGTTGCTGAATTTACCAGCAATATTTAACTTTCAACAAGTTTACCAGCATCTTTTATTGTAAAGGAAAAGTGGCTTTTTAATGCCAGAAACCAGCCAGAAGATCTCAATGCTATTGAGCATTTTTGGAACGAAATCAAGCGAAGGCTCCAGAACTGAAACATAAGCAACAAAAATCAATTAAAAGTGAAGATAAACGAATTTTGGGAGATAAAAATCGATGTCGCGGCGATAACAGGCTGTGATAATGCCTTAAGGTGACCGTATAAAATAATTATAGGTAGAAATGGCGATCTCAATCCCTGAGATCCGATTAGCGCTGTAGTGCGCCGTTTTGATAATAAAATACTTATACTTCCTGGAATTGCTGCCGTTAAGGACAGTTTAAAAATCTTGCTTAGAATTTTTGGCAATATAATTATTTATTATTATTTTAACTTATAGAAACTATGCTTATAGCAAATTTTGTATTCGTAAAAAATTACGAACTAGAGATTTTAATCAAAATACGACATTACGATGGTAGAGAAATCGAAAAAGTTGGCCCGATTCCGTCCGTCTATCTGTCTGTCCTTGCCCCTGCAGCCCAAACCATTGGAACTATTGAGTTCAAAATTAATTAATTAAGTTTTTGAGCCAGTTTTTTTAAGACAAAAAATAACACAAGAACCCCATACCATTTTATTGGTCGAAAATCATAAATTCAAATTTTCTCAAAAACATTGAAAATCCTTTTTCTTAATTTGTCTTATTTTAATTTAAAAAAAACATGTTTGTATTGCTACCAGACACTTTGTAATGAGCTACAGCAAGTTAACATCATGTTCCGGAACTACAATCAACACCACAACAACATCCAGTTTGGAAGAAGATTGCAAGCAATTAAGCCAGGACCTGATGCTTTCAAAAACATCAATAGAATTATTGGGAAACAGCCACAAATACCTGTTTCCTACATCAGCAACACCGTTGAAGCAACCTCAACCCAGGACAGAGTGGAAGTGTACAATCTAGAGGAGGTAGCAGAGATCATCGGGAATTCTAAGCCAAAAAAATCAGCTGGACCAGATGGTGTCTCCAATTACATCATAAAAAGGTTTCCACAAGCAGTAATGATTTTTCTTACAATCATCCTCAACAACTGCATCAACAACTGTTACTTTACCCGGGCATGGAAAACAGCAAAGATTGTGGCAATCCCCAAAAAATGTGCCTCAAAACTAGTATCCAACTACAGGCCAATATCACTCCTCAATAATATTAGCAAATTAATGGAAGGAGTAATCCTTCGAAGACTAAAGAAATTCTGCTTTAGAGAAAAACACTACAGGAACAATTATCTATACTCTGAAGCCAAATCCCGCTTGACAAATACCTAGTTCTGTCAGCGAAGAGACTTGTACGGAACATCATCGACCACCCAAATCAACTAATGAGAAGGATGACCACTGAACAACGACATCCAGAGCCAAGATACCTCAGTGTTATGAAAACTCTTCATGACAGCTTAATCATGGACAACGAGGAAGCAGTCCCATTTTACACTGCCATTGGGTCAGCCTTCTACCGCGTCTAAGCACCACTTCCCCAAAACCAACACCAAAAGGAACATTGACAACCAGGAACGAACACCCTGAGAATGATGAATCAGCTGACTTTTAAATTTTTTATTTCACATGTAATTTATATTTATTATTGGGATTTCACACCCTTAAACGAGTTTTTACTCTCCGCTTAAAAATGTTTTTTAATGTTTTGAAAGAGACTATGAAAATTTAAATAACATAATGTGTACGAGTATATTAACCTAACTTTTACACATTTCAATTGCTAAAATGATAAAATAATAACACAATAGTTTAGAGTGTTTTTGCTGCATTTCACGCAGAAATGTACGAAATTGTTTTGAAACGTAGCTTTTTCCCAAAAATAAAAAAAAAAAAACGTTTCTTGTATCCATTTCTAAGTATTTATGCTAAGAACGCTTTAATATTCAAAAATCCATAAAATGAGAGAGGATCTGATATGAAGAAATGTCGGGCTTTTTTGACGAAGTTTTTTCGAACTCAATTTTCGGGAGTCTATTATTACTGTAGCTATCAGTCTGCCTACTCGTATTTTGGTCTTAAAAAATGTTGACCGATCGAGTTTTGTAAACAAAATAAATATTTTTTTTAAAATAATAAAAATTACAGTTTTGATCATCAAAAATCATCACCAATTTTATGATTTGATCATTGACAAGAGCTTGCACAGAAAGAGAAGATTATTGAAATCGGTCCATTACTTCTCGAGAAAACCCTTCCGGAGCAATACCAAAATATGTTTTTCTGTTAGAAAGAAGCCAAATTAAGAACACAAAATTTAGAGAAAGTTTTAGAAAAATCAAATTTTTTTTACTACAAAATTTGTATGGGGACTGCTGTTATTTTTCGTATTAATAAAACAAAAAAAAACGCCTCACGCTAATCAGCTGAAAACCTTAATTTCAATCAACACAATTGTTAGGACTGTAGGAGCCAGGAACGACAGACAGGGGAAGGAATCGACTTCACTACCGTCGTAATGTCATATTTGATTAAAAGCTCCAGTTCGAAATTGTTTACTAATGCAAAACATACCATTTAATTCCTATATATGTCGCCCGTAAAAAAACTTCAATGTGCACTATTTATGTGTGTCAAAAAAAATAATAATAAAGTTGAAGGCTAGTTTAAGGAATTTAAAGGCAACTTAATATAAAATTGATGATTTCTTATTCAAAGTTTCTTCTTAACAACTTGAATATTTACTCTTTTTCTTAGAAACAATTTTCATGAAAATAATTTAAAGCATTACTAAAGTTTTTTTCCATATTCTAAATTGAGTGAAAGCAAAAATTTTAGTTGTTTTTGACAAGTTAACTGTATAAGCTTTATGGCTCATATGACCCCCCCTTGGATCGTCAGTTGGTCAAAAGTTGATGAATTTGTTCTGCGTTTTTGGATCTTGGTCTAGTCCTCAGTTAAAAGTAGTACTTTTAGTAATAAAGTTTAAGGAAGCAAAATACAAATGTTGTTTTGATATAGAAAAAATAAATAGTTACAAATATAATGGGGCTAAAGAAAATTATGTCCCAGGGGGGTCATGATCCCTACGACCTCCCCCCCCCCCCTGGATCCGCCATTGGGCTATAGTCCATTGATCTAAAGATCTTTTCTATAAGTTTTCCAGGTTTTTATAAAGCGTTAAAGATAATTAATGTCAGAATTAGTATAGTATAGACGTCCCTTAAGTGGTTCTTGGTCTTTCTAATAGGACAGGCATGAGCATGAGAAAACACAGTTGCAGTAATAATTATTATTTAATAACTAAACAGTGTTTTGTTTTAGTTAAGACGTGTGAGATGCTCAATCTGCCAAGGAATCTGAGTTGTTTTGAGCGCTCAATATTAATTTTCGGTTCCAACACAAATACCACATATCATCTTATGTGTGGAATGGAATTATTCGAATTTGGTATAAAAGTTCCTTTATTTTGGGGTCTATTTAGTTCATCCTGAATGACCAACATTTGAGTGGGGCACTATTTCAATTAAATTGTGCTTTAATTGCAATCACTGTTGGCATTTGTTCAAAAATCATTTCGTATATGTGTCTACCTACCGCACACAACATCATTGTGCACAAAAGATGATATAAATTAGGCCTCTTAGGAAAAAGTTCAAGAATGCCTACAGATAATATATTCACCTATCAAAGCTTATTAAATAGTTGTAGTATTAAAGTAAAAAATCCGAATTTACCTTGATCTTTATGTTTCAGTTTTGTTGTAATGGCTTCATAATCATAAGCAATTAAAATCGAACTAGAAAAAAAGTTAAGAGCAGTTTGAGTATCAAACCATTTTTGAAGACCATATAGTTGATTTAGAATCGTTTTTATCAAAGGCTTATAGAACTCATTTTGAACAGATAGGAACATCTTTAATGTATCGAAAAATGACTTTTCGTTCAAGTTTTTTCCAAAGTCCTTTCCGTATTTCAAACACTCGCTATTAGAATCGTAAATTTGAAATCCCGGAATGCATAGTCCGATGGTACTTTTACAAGCTTGATATTTTTGCTCTTCCATCATTATTTTATTTTCAGTTGCTAATGGATCCCAGGTTCTTCGCCCAACTTTAATATCCATTACACAAGGCTTCTCCATCGCGTGTGTTAAATTTTCCAATTTTATAAACAATTGCTGCATTAGAAATGAGATGAGTTTCATTTAATGTAAATTCTTTATTTCGAACCAAAAACCTTTTTCCCATCGACGAGCATTTCAAGATGACCTTCATATTGAGGAAAAAACCGCTGTGTTTTGGAATGAATTTGTGCTTCTTTTAATTGTTTATAAAATGTTATTTCCCGCTCGGCATATAAAGGCTTTGAAAGGGGTTTAAAAACGAATGTACCCAATTTGTCTCGAAGCATGCCATATTTTTGTGAAATACTCTCGATTGTATGTCCGGCAACTTGAGATTCTAATAGAAACAGATCTGGCGGCAAATTTATTGACATTTCGGTAAAATTAAATTTCTACTTGCTCTTTTAACATGAAGACAAAACCAAATACCTAACTTGTTAGAAATAATTTATTTATTTGAGATTTGACAGAATGACAGATCACAAGTATTCCATTTCCAATTGGCATTTGAGACTTGTGGCTATCGAGACTCGGAACACGAATGCCGATACTCGATACAAGGAAGTATTCTTTTGGAACGGATGTTCTGGAAATATTTGAATTTGGTTTGAACGGACTACAGACAGGTGAAGAAAAAACTGCATAAGCTTATATCATGAATGTGAAGACTGAAATGTTTATGATTCTTATTTCTAAAAGCAATACAAAAAAATAGAAAGCTAATTTGATTGCTAGGTGAGAATGAATAGTGAATTGTGTTTTTATTTTATTTTCCTGGTCTGTCAATCCGTCTGAGAAAATTCTAAGAATTATTATAAATAAAAACTGGCCAAATTTATCAACCGGAAAACCTTTACGAAAGCAGATCGAGACTACTTATTAACTTCAATTCAATTATATGTATGTAGGTGTTCTTTTTTTCATTATAGAAGTTTTTTTTATTATTGTTTATGATCACTTCCTTACATTTTTGGTTGAATCTTTTATAACATTTTGTTGAGGAAAAATGCGATTTGAAAAAGATTTGTTGGTATGTTCAAATTCTTTACAATTCATGAAAAATCTCATAACTGATATCATAATAGATCTGGCTTTGTTAATACCCAAATAACAGATTTTTTGACAGCTAACAATTAATGATGTTGTGGTTATAGTTGTGGAGCATTAATTGTCAAGCTGTGATTAATTCTGTGAAACGATAGAATACTTTTTTGTTGATTAACGATAGCTGCGTCTCTTGAAAAATGTTAGAGAAATCATTTTCAACCCACTAAGCATAAGCATAGGGTCTTGAGTTCAATCCCTGCCTGTGCCACCTAACTTTTTTCACGGGTACTGTCTCTTGGAAGGTATTGACAAATCCTCCAAGAGTTATTCTTGGCATGAAAAAGTGCTTTCTCAAATTAGCCGTTCGGATTCTTCCATTCCTGGCAACATTACTCGCACACAGGAAGGGTTGAGAGTTGTAAGTCACTATGCCCTGGCTCTTCATGGACTGTTGAGCCACCTAATTTATTTATTTATTTTATAAGCATAAGCATAACAGCATTTATTGTAGAAGAAAATTATTGTCGAGGCTATCATCAAAATCATAATCCTTACCCGTGTTTTGCTGGCAAATCTATCAATTTTATAGTAGGATTTTACACGAATAACAAAAACAATATCCGAATTATGAATACTACCGATAAAAGTTAAAGTAGAATCTTACTACGGATGAGTTTTTGAAATGTATACGAAACTCGAATAGATCTTATGTGATTTTGTTCTCAAATGTTTGTACGATTGATATTGCATTTGTATCGCGATGGCTGTATTCGTTGAGTAGCTGTGTATTTGGAATCATGTATTTTCCATTGGGGAAAAAATCAATCTGTTACTGTTGATATTATTTAGTTTTGTTAATGAAAATGAACTAACTGGGTTTATTGTGCAAGAGAAAACAATAGAAAAGGTAATTAAGTTTTGCTATGTTTCCAAAGGTTTGTCTCAGTTTAGATTAAATAAATCTTTTTGGTGTATTCACCGCACTAAAAGATTTAAAAATGACTGAGTTTGACAGCATTTTCTAAAAGGTAAATGGTGTTTCGATGTTTCTTATGAAGTGGAAGTGAGATAGTTTGATTCGTTTTAAACAATATAAGAATATGCTACCTACTCCATGTGCATTTATATTTTTTGTACACTCCTCCAACACAGGTTTTTCTGAAAAAATTTTGATTCGACTCTGATCCCCGACCGGAATCGAGTCGAATCATTGTCATTTCAACTCGATTCAGGTATATAAAGAATTGAGGCGAGCTTCAAGCTGGCTTCAACACCACATAATATTGTAGTAGTCTACGAACAAACACCCTTCTTCAAGTTTTTATTTTATGTCAAAGCTGCAATTGTTAAATTAACTTTTTTTTTAGAATCTCATTTTACAGATGTTTTCTTACCAATTCTTCTTGAAAATTGTCCATTTTATTAGTTTTAGTTAGTTTCTTTTAACTTTTGGTTTTCACAAAACTTTCTTCAATTTATGTTTTTTTTTTCTTATTATTTTCTGACAAGTCTTCTTTCAGTTTTTCCAATTTTTAAATACAAAAATCTGGCTACTGCCGATGGGTTTTCTTTGGAATTTTTTACTATACTAAACGGTGATTTTTTAAGAGCTTGAGAACTTTTTAAAAAAAAAGGCATAAAATTTGCAAAATCTTATCGATTCTTTATTTGAAACGTTAGATTGGTCCATGACATTTACTTTTTGAAGATAATTTCATTTAAATGTTGACCGCGGCTGCATC
This sequence comes from Eupeodes corollae, assembly GCF_945859685.1. NCBI lineage: Eukaryota > Metazoa > Arthropoda > Insecta > Diptera > Syrphidae > Eupeodes > Eupeodes corollae. Next base: position 79,963,112 of record NC_079149.1, on the reverse strand, counting down.
TTAGGTGGTCCATTCGGAAAGTCCAATTTTGGGTAACTTTTTCGAGCATTTCGGCCGGAATAGCCCGAATTTCTTCGGAAATGTTGTCTTCCAAAGCTGGAATAGTTGCTGGCTTATTTGTGTAGACTTTAGACTTGACGTAGCCCCACAAAAAATAGTCTAAAGGCGTCAAATCGCATGATCTTGGTGGCCAACTTACCGGTCCATTCCTTGAGATGAATTGTTCTCCGAAGTTTTCCCTCAAAATGACTATAGAATTGCGAGCTGTGTGGCATGTAGCGCCATCTTGTTGAAACCACATGTCAACCAAGTTCAGTTCTTCCATTTTTGGCAACAAAAAGTTTGTTAGCATCATTCACCGTAACGTTGCGTCCAACAGCATCTTTGAAAAAATACGGTCCAATGATTCCACCAGCGTACAAACCACACCAAACAGTGCATTTTTCGGGATGCATGGGCAGTTCTTGAACGGCTTCTGGTTGCTCTTCACTCCAAATGCGCGAAACACATTTCGAACCGAACACTGATTTTGGTAATAAAATTCAATGATTTGCAAGCTTTGCTCGTTAGTAAGTCTATTCATGATGAAATGTCAAAGCATACTGAGCATCTTTCTCTTTGACACCATGTCTGAAATCCCGCGTGATCTGTCAAATACTAATACATGAAAATCCTAACCTCAAAAAAATCATCCTTTATTTATAGAATGCCAAAAAACACGGGCATTGATTTTGTTGAGTTTTACTTTTCGTGTTTTTGTCTAACACGAGTACGTTCAAAACAGTATTTATAACACTGAGTGTATTTCACAGCGTGCATTAACTTTCAAGAAGTGTAATTATACCAAAATAGTAATACTGTTAATAACAGTTCAACTTTCAAATCGGCTGTTCTGCTGAGCTGAACAAATACTAATAAGTAGAAAGCAAAATTTCGAATAGTTTAAATTCAATATAATATTTCAAAAATTTAAGGTGTGTCACCAATACATTGAATTAATTCAAATGATCAGGAATTTTTCTATGACCAAATATACAGCAAATATCTTTAGCATGAAACATATCCGTTACACTTATTGTTTCTTGAAAAGACCTTTCAATTGTCTTTACTTAATATTAGTTTTTCAAAGCTGTCATTTAAATCGTCATTATTATTATCCGTTGTCGGCAACTTCTAAAATTACAGATGTCATTGCATAAGACATTTGACAATATACGGCGTCTTTCTGTTTAAGCTCCAAGCAGAGAACTGAGCTGTCAAAAAAAGATATGTGTTTCTTTTTAAGCTCAAACATATCAGAGTGCTTGGTTTTTGTTTCTTTTTTCAGTTAACAGAGCGCTCTCGATAGGCTTTGAATAAAATGCCCAAGCTGGGTGTAGCTCGTGACGTGTTGGTTAGTGCGTTGGAATGTCATGCAAGAGGTCTTTGGTTCAATCTCTGCCTGTGCCATCTAAAATTTTTTCAAGGGTACCAAGAGTTATTCTTGTCATGAAATGTGCTTTCTCAAATTAGCCGTTTGAACTTGGCTTAAAACTGTAGGTCCCCTCCATCCCTGGCAATATTACTCGCACGCATTGATGGTTGAGAGTTTTAAGTAACTAGGCCCTAGTTCTCAATGGACTGTTGCGCCATCTTATTTATTTAGGGTGTAGCCCGCAAGAATACAGAAAAGGTTACAGTCTGAAAAGAAGTTAGTTTCCTTGGCAAAAAGAAGTCAAATAGAGGACTAAGAAAAGCTAGTTAAAACTGAATAAACAAGCTATTTGCTCGAAAGTAGAATCGGAACTGACTTTCGAATAGAATAGAAAGCAGAATCAAAATACATACTAGGCCCCCAGATCATGACTTCATTGGACAATTTTTTTGTTTTGGAGAGAATTTTGTCCAACGATTATTTTTGTCAATTTATTTCTTTCATAGAAATATTTTTGAAATTTTGTAAACAAAAGTCCTTCTTACAAAAATAAAATACACATCAAACTTAAATATTTATTTATTATTCAAATACCAAGATGACTAGCCAAACGTACAGCAGGTCCCAACTTTTCTTTCAAATATATTTGGAACTGTTGACATTTCGCTCTATAAAGAAATTTAAGACAAAATCAGAAGGAAAATATCAAAATATTACACTTATTTACTTTGTATCAAGATCATACGAGCTACCCCACAAAACTATTCCATCTGCTCCGTTCTGTTTTATTTCCTGAAAAATGTTAAAAGTGGTGGCAGCATCGATTTGTCTCAGAGTATCCGTAAACACATATCTGTGATAAACCAGAACTTGCGGCCGTACCTTTTCATCGCTCATTTTGGCTACACGCAAAGCTTCGCTTACCCTTCCCCTTACAAATGGTATTCGATTAAAGGGTGGAATTCGCTCTTGCAAGTATACAGAGGGATAAATTACATCTGAAGATTGGAACATCCATTGGATCCTTAATTTAGTTTTTCGTTAACATAATGTTTGTATAAGAAATGAGTGTGGCAGCAAACTCACATATTATTTTCATCATGAACACCTTTGGCACATTGCTCCGGATTGAACCCGTTCCCATTATTAAAGCAATATGGAAATGCATAGTATCCCCATTTACCATATGGACGCATTTTTTTAGCCGTCAGCAAAGTGTTGATCATAAAAACCTTAGCACCAATTTCAAAGTTAGACTCTGCCTCTTTTTCAACTTGTGCTTTCGACCATCGGGGATGCTTTTTCTGTTCAATTTGCATTGAAAGAGCCTTATATGGCTTGAGCACTCCGAAATTTTGCCTGTAGATTGGCCTCCAAGATTCAAAATCTATTATTGCAATGCCCGAAAAATTGGAATCCGGTATGAGCTCTGCCAGCTGCTTTTCAAAAAGTTCCAAATGCGCTGACAAATTGCCTTCCTGCGGTACCCCGTGGTTTCGATATACAAATTCCTTTGAAGAGGTGTTCTGCAAAATTGCAGGAAAATTACCAGGATCATAGAGAATTGATATTTTGTCTCCTCGAAACGAATCGTTTTGATTTTGAATTATTCCATATTCCGTTAGCAATCTATCAAATGTAATTTGATATTTTTTGCACATAAAAGATGGAATATTCCAATAAAACTTGAAATCACTATTACAAAGAATATAAGAAAACAATGTCAGTATTATTCGGATAAACACAAAATTTGTATACCTTGCGCCGGTGCATATCCAAAAATAGAACATCAAGGACCCAAAAAGCCATGTTGCGAAATCCATCACTATCTGGAATAAAAATACAAATTTTTATGGTCTCTTTAAATATGTGAACTTTAAAACAGATATTTGTAGTCTTCATAATATAAACTTAGTTATTATTATTTATTTCACATATTTATTGCAACAAGGCGACAGTTATTTGTGTTGTTTAAGACTTGTTCCTGTTTAAGGGACTACTACGATAAAGGGTGTAAGCTATCTACAAAATAGCTTGACTACCTATAGATCTGGTTTTCAATTAGACAAGTTGCTTACTCGTTGAAATTTGTTACTATACAACTATTTATATTAATTGGATACAGTTTGTATTTGTCAACGAAAAAAAGACAAACAAATAAATACAACAAATAAAATATTGTAATACAAATTTTTAAAGGCAAACAAAGACTATTGTTTAATTTTGCAGCTGCTTTAAGCAACATAATATCTTAGTTTATAGTCAACTTCAATAAGTTATTTGAAATTGTCATATCATTTTTGTACAAACAATATTCAAATTGGTCTAAGATCCATGTAAAATAGCCCAACACTTTGCAAACAAATGGGCTGGCTATAGTGCCGATAATAATTTTCCGGATAATGTTCTAAGACTAAAAAACAGTGTTAAAGAAGTACTTAACTATGAGCTTGACACAAAAATAAACCCGATCACAATTAACGATGTAATGGAATCACTAAGCGGAACCAAAGGTACAACTCCCGGCGCCGACAAAATTTCTTTCAAAATGCTTAAATATCTACCCGTGGAAGTAATACTCAGGCTAGTTAGGTTATATAATAATATTATGAAAGAAGGTGTTTATCCACATGAATGGAAGAAAGCTCATTTAATTCCGATTCCTAAGCCCAATGACAACCAGAACTCCTTAGACAGCTACCGTCCAATATCCCTTCTTTCAGTACTGTCCAAATTATTCGAGAAAATAATAGGGAACAGGCTCAAATGGACTCAAGAAAAGCATCTTAACAGCGGTCAACACGGCTTTAGACCAGGAAGAGGCACCCACACTTTGCTTCACATGCTAGACCATGCAGTGCACGCAGAGTTAGCCTTACGTCACCATTCTGTTCTTTTGTCCATGGATTTGGAGAAAGCGTTTGAAAGGGTTACTACTTATGGAGTGATTAATCAATTAAAAAACTGGGGAATCAACAAGCAACTACTTCAGGTAATTTCTTCTTTTATGTCAAATAGAACAATCATCGTGAAGATAAATGGACACCTTTCAACTGCTACTTCCATCCAAAATGGAATTCCGCAAGGTTCACCAATCTCTACCGTGTTATATAACGCTTATGTTAATCCACTCCTTGAAACACTTCAGTCTGAGCTGGTACAGACAAAAACCATACTTACCTATGCTGACAATATTTTCGTCTTAGCATCGGGAAAACCAGATGAAGTCAAAAACACTTTAAACTCGACAGTATCAAAAGCACTTGAATGGTGTGATGAATCTGGAGCAAAAATGCCAATAAATAAAATGGATGCTTTACATGTTTGTAGAAAACACAATTGTATGAACACTGATGTAAATATTGGGCTCACTAGCATTTCTCTTCTGAACAAAGCCAAAATCTTAGGACTAGCCTGTACTAAAACTTGGAAATGGCATTCTCATGAAAAAATTATATCGCAAAAGCTCGGTAAAACAAATAACTTGCTTAAAATAATTTGCAGTAAGTACAAGGGACCTCACATAAACACTGCAATCGATATAGCAAAAACGCTTATAATAGGAGCTATCCAACACGGCTTTACTGTATATTCTCAATGGACTAAGCAAAACGACCAGAAGGTACAAGTAAAAATAAATGCTGTGCTTAGAACTGCTTTAGGAGCATTACCTTCAACTCCCATCGAAGCTTTACTTGCCGAGGCCAATATCTCCAGCTTTACAAATATGAAAGTTATAGCGCAAAATAAACTTTTTTCTAAAAGTATTGTAAATACAAAACATGCTCTGCATGATATTTGCAAATCAGGTTGGTTTCAAGTCGAAACCTCAAAGAACAAATGTGCCATCTTCAGTTCAATTCGCAACATCAAAGCTTCGAAAATAAACATACCTGAAATTCACAATTATGATGACCAAACTCCTCCTTGGCTGTTTCCTAGATATCTTATAAATATTTCCTTAAGAGAATCTTCAAAAGAAAGTACACCAAATGAAGTCTTTAGACAAAAGTTTGCTGAAATAATAGAAACTGTCAATTTTGGTTGCGTTCTATACACGGACGCATCCTGTAAAGATGGTGTAACCGGATACTGCGTTTATAGGCTTGACAGTACCAACAACAAAGTTTTACTCCAACAACTTACCATCCCTGACCAAAATTCGTATACTGGTGAAGTAATGGCAATAGTGGAAGCGTTCAAATATGCCCTAAATTTAACTGTCAAAACAGCTATCTGCAGTGACTCTCTCAGCGCAATTCTGGCTATTAAAAACAACAAAAATCAAGTGCCAATCATTCAAGCTCTAAGAGCCCATCTCTGTTCAGAATGTCCACGCATTCATTTAATATGGTCACCAGGACATGTAGGAATTCCAGGGAATGAAAAAGCAGACGCTGGTGCACGCCAAGCAATTATAATGCCTCTAGAATACAAAATACCACCATTTGCAAACTCCATATGGATTCATTCTTTCAAGATTATTCAAGAGGAATCAGAGAATCGTTGGAATCAATCAAAATCATTTTTGAGAACACATAAGCCAAATTTATCACCTGTAACCTATAACAAAGACTTAAAACGATATCAAGCAGTACAGATTTCACGATTGAGACTAGGCCACACTATGTTTAACAAATCGCATCTCTTTAAAAAAGAAGACCCACCATTATGCAACTTTTGCAGAGAACTACTAACAGTTAAACATATTTTGCAATGCTGCAGAATAACAAAGGAACATTTCATGGGAAACGTTCCCAGCATCAAAGAATTATTAGATCCTTCAGTACATCCCAGTACTTCAAAATTGTTTCCGCTGTTAGCAAAGCATAACATTCAAATTTAAAATATAATATCATTATCTTTACACACTCTTCTAATGTAACAACTACTCATGTATTAAATTAATAAATCCATTATATTTAATATTAAAAATTGTAAATAAAAAATAATAATTTATGTATATATTTAACTTATATAGATAAAAATATATGTATTTGAAATATTAATATATAAACCTTAAGAAAATTGTATTATCAGTAACCGCCATATGGGCATAGTATACCCCGGCGTTATAACCCGGACAATGTAAATTTATTTATATTGTATCCTTTGAAAATAAAATAAAATAAAATAAAATAAATATTCAAATTGAAAATCCTACTTTCGTACGAGTATTTCAAAGACAGAACAGAGACGTTTGCTCCACCAAACATAGGCAAGTTGAAAAAGTCTATGAAAACGGAGATGATTCAGAAGAAAGTAATAAAGTTGTTTCACATAACCGAAAGCTTTAGTCAAGCAGAGTCGATTGTGTTCAACGATTAGATGAAACATCTACATATGTAAACGGTGATTTTTTAAGAGCTTGAGAACTTTAAAAAAAAAAAACGCATAAAATTCTTTATTTGAAACGTTAGATTGGTCCATGACATTTACTTTTTGAAGATAATTTCATTTAAATGTTGACCGCGGCTGCGTCTTAGGTGGTCCATTCGGAAAGTCCAATTTTGGGTAACTTTTTCGAGCATTTCGGCCGGAATAGCCCGAATTTCTTCGGAAATGTTGTCTTCCAAAGCTGGAATAGTTGCTGGCTTATTTGTGTAGAATTTAGACTTGACGTAGCCCCACAAAAAATAGTCTAAAGGCGTCAAATCGCATGATCTTGGTGGCCAACTTACCGGTCCATTCCTTGAGATGAATTGTTCTCCGAAGTTTTCCCTCAAAATGGCCATAGAATCGTGAGCTGTGTGGCATGTAGCGCCATCTTGTTGAAACCACATGTCAACCAAGTTCAGTTCTTCCATTTTTGGCAACAAAAAGTTTGTTAGCATTGAACGACAGCGATCGCCATTCACCGTAACGTTGCGTCCAACAGCATCTTTGAAAAAATACGGTCCAATGATTCCACCAGCGTACAAACCACACCAAACAGTGCATTTTTCGGGATGCATGGGCAGTTCTTGAACGGCTTCTGGTTGCTCTTCACTCCAAATGCGGCAATTTTGCTTATTTACGTAGCCATTCAACCAGAAATGAGCCTCATCGCTGAACAAAATTTGTCGATAAAAAAGCGGATTTTCTGCCAACTTTTCTAGGGCCCATTCACTGAAAATTCGACGTTGTGGCAGATCGTTCGGCTTTAGTTCTTGCACGAGCTGTATTTTATACGGTTTTACACCAAGATCTTTGCGTAAAATCTTCCATGTGGTCGAAAACACAAACCCAATTGCTGCGAACGGCGACAATCGACATTTCACGGTCTTCAGCAACACTCTCAGAAACAGACGCAATATTCTCTTCTGTACGCACTGTACGCATTCGTGTGGTTGGTTTAATGCCCAATAAAGTAAACTGAGTGCGAAACTTGGTCACAATCGCATTAATTGTTTGCTCACTTGGTCGATTATGTAGACCATAAATCGGACGTAAGGCGCGAAACACATTTCGAACCGAACACTGATTTTGGTAAAAAAATTCAATGATTTGCAAGCGTTGCTCGTTAGTAAGTCTATTCATGATGAAATGTCAAAAAGCGTACTGAGCATCTTTCTGTTAGACACCATGTCTGAAATCCCGCGTGGTCTGTCAAATACTAATGCATGAAAATCCTAACCTCAAAAAAATCACCCTTTACTTATTTTGTTTGCTTAAATCATACATTCTTTATTTTTGCACAATACTTATAGAAAATCGTACAAATAACTAATTTTAATAAATAGCAATGCTTGTCGAAAATCAGTCAGTATTGGGCAGGTTCAATGATCAGACAACATAAGGGACTTGAAAGTTAGGCAAGTCTCTACTATCTGATTGGCCAGCTGCCAAAAAATAACCTTCCAATTAAGACAACTTTAATGGAAAGTTGACTGGAAAGTTAGTAAAAAAAATGTCCCTAACTATTAAGTTGATAATGTTTTTTCATTCAACTGAGCTGAACTTTACTACTCTATGATTTATTTATTTTCTGGACAAATTTATTTAATGCTTTCTGTAAAAGGCTTCCTTGTCAATTTGGAAAAGAAATAACTAATATTTCTTTACAATACAAAATACGAGGTGGTTAACCAATTTAAGTATTTAGGTGTTCTATTTTGTAGCAATCTAGATTTCAGGAACCATGTTAAGGAAAAATGCTTATCGGCAAAAACTGCAATAAACCTTATATGGAACAAAATCTTCTGCAATAAGTATATAGACATCTCAGCTAAATTTAGAGTTTTTTAAGTTACTATAAACGCATGCTTATGCTATGCCAAGATCTTGATGAATTTGAAATAGTGCAACGCTTCTTTTTTAAACGAATATTTAAACTTCCAAACTATACACCAACTTACGCTATACATGTGGAATCAGGGATCCCACCGATTTTTCTAAAAAATCTTAAATTTAATGCCGATTACATAATAAAAGTAATGCAAAGGTCAAAAAAACAACTATTTTAATAGTAATCTTTCTGCAAATCAAATAGGTACTTTGTTTAAAGCATGAACTGAGATGCTAAATCTGAATTACAAACCTCACAGAAATGATAATCCCAGGTGAAACCTCTGCAATCGAAATGAAATCGAAGATGATCATGCCTTAGATTACAGAAACAGTTTTTTAGAGTAATATTAAATGTTTAAATATATGTATGTTAGTTTCAACTGTTTGGCTTGAAACTTCGATAATGGAATAAGAATGATTCCAATAATTTGATTGTATGTCTCAACTGTTTGGCTTGAAACTTCAATGATGAAATAAAAATGGTTCCAATAATTTGATAAAGATACAAGTTGATGCAGTAAAGAACTATATTTTATAATTAAATTAACAAATAAAAACATTATTAACAAAAACATAATAACAAGAATAATATTAATAAACATACCTAAATCAACAATTATGTCGGCTTTGATATCTTTGATACTTCTTATTGAACAATTTACATACGATTGAAAATTAGAATAAAATAATAAAATATTAATATTGAAAAATAAGATCCTAAATACTAGATGCAAATATGTACAGTGTTTTAGCAAAGTGTCGAGACAGTAGAAGAGACCTGGCAAAAGTAGTTATTATGGTGGCTAAGTTTGTGAATAAGATGGCAACAAACTTACATGTATATTTATGTATCATTATCTAAGATGTAAAGAGGAAATATATATTATAAACATGGACAATGGACATTATGCTTATTTAATATCAATTTATTTATTCAATTGTCTACATATCTATTTATAAACTTACTAAAATCTTAAACTTTCTTTTTTTTATTCTCGATAAATGTCAATTTTCAGGCAGACGGCAAATATATTTTTTGCCATGCTAATGTTCTTATATAATTTTTCAAATGTATTTTGAGTTTTAGTCAAATAAAGAATTTATATAAATAATAATAATACAAAATACAAATCGTGGTGGACTTGTACCTTGACTGAGAAGTGTTTTGAAGACAGTAATTTTGTTGGTACTTTTTGTACTATGAACTTAATGGCTGAATCACAAACACGATTCAGCTTCGGCTTCACCTGACGTTTACGAGATCAGCCATAGGAATTCAATGCATTCTATCACAAAAGCTTCAGCCTCACGTTTCGTTTGACAATCGTAACGAAAAGAACGTAATGTGACTCCAAACGGAAACTCTAGTTCAATTATCTGAACATTTGCTTTGTCTGACGGCTCAATAGTTATAAAATGTCAACAAACAAAATATTTGCTCTTTGGAGGGATGAAATAAAAGAAAAAGCAGACGAAGCAGAAGCTGAAGCGTGTTTGTGATTCAGTCATAAAGAAGGGATTTGTTAAGAAAAGTTCTGAATTTGAAAAACTAACTAGTTGCATTGGCAAAATTTACGTTCAAAGAATGAAGTTGACTGCAAATGAAGTCCCAAATGAAGTGTTGCCTAAACCTGCCCAATAGCAGTAAAAAAAAAAGAAGCGACGAAATCAATTATTTTATATTAATAATCCGAGGACAAGTCAGTGAATCTGACGCAAATGCGACAAGTCATAGAAGATTGAATGAGACATCTCAAAAAATCGACGTAGCCCTACAAAAATCACTATATAGCTCTACTTAGGGTTATGAGTCTGGAAACGAATATGAAAAGTTAAGAGTGCTATCGTCACCGCAACAATCTATTAAATTAGTAGGAGAAGACAGGAGATCATTTATAAAAAAGAGGAAAGGGGTAAAAGACAAAATGGAGCCCTGGGCACATCAGCATTTATATTATGGGTTTCAAACCTAAAAGAACATTTCTAATCCAACGAAGAAGATATTCGTTTTTACCAAAAGCACGTATTTTAGATAAGAGAGCAAGATGCCAGACTTTATCAAATGAATTTGAAATTTTAAGTGTGATAATCTTACTTTCTCCAAAATGATGTTAAGATTTTTTTTACTGTTCGGTGAGATGAACAATAAGATCAACAGTGGACCTACTGCTACGAAAGCCGTACTGCTGGTCATTAAGAAGCTTTCGTTCCTTATTTCTTAAGCTGATAATAAATCAGCGTTTCCATGACCTAAGAGAGAAATTACGTTAGTGCTATGGGTCGATAATTTGAGGGTGAAGAATATTCGCCTTTTCTTGGTATTGGATGAACAAATGCTGTTCGCCCAAAAGAATAGGATAGATGGAAAAGTTAATGCATTGGTCTTACTAGAGTGGAAGCACATCTCTTTAGAATAATAGCATCCAGACCAGCGGATTTATGAATGTTCAGATCTTTTAAAACTCTCGCCACATTTTCAGTTCGAAAAAAGATTGGTCCCATAGAATCGTTCACGCGTTCAAGAACTAGGGGAACCATGACATGACTTGGTAAGGAAGATTTTTCGGTGAATTGCCTTGCAAACAAGTTAGCTTTATCAATAGAGCTAACTAAAGAAGTTTCATTGGGCAGGTTCAGGCAACATAAGAGACTTGAAAGTAAGGCAAGTTTCTAGCATCTGATTGGCCAGCTGCCAAGCAATTGTCTTTCAATTAAGGCAACTTTATTGGAAATTTGACTGGAAAGTTAGTCAAGAAAAATCTCCCTAATTATGAAGTTAAGTCAACTTATGTCAGAATGACAATCGATTATGTTTTTTAATTAACTGAAAGTTGAACTTTGTTCCACTATCATTTATTTATTTTTCGCCCATTTTCATTTTATATTTTGTGTAGAAGGGTTTCTCGTCAAATTGGAAAAGAAATAAGTAATATTCCTTAACAATACGAAATGCAAATTGTAATGGACTTGTAGTTTGCCTGAGGACTATTTTGTATGCAATAATGTTTTTGGTAGTTTTTGTACGGTAAATTGAAGGTAAAAGTTAGGGAAGTTAAGTTCTGAGTTTAAAGTTTATGACACTTGAAAAACTAACTACATAGTTGACTTGGTCAAAATGTACCTTCAAAAAATGCAGTTGACTGCAAATGAACTCCCTTCTGCTGTATGAACCTGCCCATTGACACCAAGTACAGGAACCAATTAAGAATTCCTCATGATTTTTACGAATGACCAATATTCTTTCTGTTTTTGGGACATTGCAGTATTCTTGCCGTAATATGGGCAGGCCTTCAAACCTATTCCAATTTTTTTCAGTTCAGTTGGGCTGGTTCTAAAACATCGAAATCCTTCTCCTTGATAACTACTTTGCAGCTCGTAATATTTAGAGTTGACAAAAAAAACGGCAATATATGTACAGTAACTGAAACGCTGAAACTTAAATTTATGAAATACAGTGTATGATATCAATATTATAGATAGATAGATGGATAAATACATTTTATTTTCTTAAAAAAGTGGTTATAAAAAAAAAAGATAATGCCGGTGTTCAAAATTAGTTAGGACAATAACTTGTTAAAGTTGTCTGTTAGGTTAAGGTTTTATTATTTAAATTTTTGCTTAGCTTGAATTTACTTTAAATATTATATTCATTAACATATTTTAAGAATTTGTATAGATTTAAATAACATTTGCCGTTTAGTATTTGAAAAAAATCGGCTTGATTTTTTGTTTAAGCTCCTAAAAATAATCTCTGATATGAATTGAAAATAGGACAGATGCAGACGAAGTGGTAGGTGTTCTCAGCTGCATCAAGATTACACATTGTGCATAAGCCAACAGTATCATGCTGAAATGCCCTAGCATTCAAGTTAAGTAATCCACACTTTGTTCTTAAGATCATTCTTATCATTTCTCGCGAATTTGAGTCATTAAAATAGTTGGGTCGGGACGTCGGGAAATTGTGATTGTAAAGCACGTTCGATAGAATCTTTCCACTGTTGTTCTTTCAGTTTAATCAAAAGCATGTTGTGGGCATGTTTCCAATCAAAATTAGTTGATTCATAGTTGACAACGATGCCAGTCACGCGGAAAAGGCCTGACCATTACTGGGCCCAATAACTATTTTTGGGAAGTACTGCGGATGAAAGTATGCGTGGTAATCTAGAGCTGGGTAGACTTAAAACTTTTTGCAAATATTTCAAATGTATTTCAAGGGTAGTAAGAAACGCTTTTGGAAGACCGGTTTCAATGTTTATAACGTAGTTTGGTGTATTATCTGGAAGGTTGAAACATCTTTTGACGAAAAACCTTTGAAGCTTTTCACATTGTATTTACTCTCTGTACCCCCATACTTGAACACAGTAATACATAATTGACCTGGCGGCTGAGTCATGGACTTTAAACTTTGCTGAATGTGGCACTAATTAACTTTTTAGGAACTTAGACCAGGTTTATAGGTAAAGACGACGCCAAGATATTTATATTGGTTTGTTATTTTTACTTCTACACCTTTAAAATTCCATTTTTCCATTCCTAAAAATAACAATTTCAGATTTCTCAAGATTAACTTCAAGGTTCCATTTATCGCAATAGCTGCTGAACTTTTTTATAATTGTTTGAAGTAAAGATGGACTCTCAGCCAAAATTACAATATCATCAGCATACAAAAGAACATTTATACCGATTCTTTCCACATGTACTCATTTAACAACAAGACAAAAAGCAGTGCGCTCAGAACGCCTTTGCTTGTTCTAAAGAAATTAAAGGTAATACTTTCATCCAATACGGCGGCAACTGTATCTTGGTATAATAGTTTGATAATTTTAACCATTTTCGTCGAGATGCCTAATGTTATAAGTTTGTGAATAAGAGCTTGTCTGTTAATATTGTCGAACGCAGCTTTTCTGGCTTAGTTGCAGCTGAATAAGGCATGAAAGATTGAAAATCTGATCAATGGTACTATAATCTTTTCGATATGCAGCCTGGAATTGGTTGAGTACATTGTTGTTTTCGATCCAAGTAGTGAGGCGGTTTAGGAGAACTGAGGTGAATAATTTGTAGAGGGTATCTAAAAATGGAAGCCCACGATAGTTAGATACAAGACTAGCGTCACCTTTTTTGAAAAGCGGAAAGATAATTGATTTTTTGAAGGATGTTTGTATTGTTTCTGTTCCGTAGATTCTTGTCAGCAAAGTATGCAAAGTATAATCATATGGAATGACGTATGTATATACCCGGAGCTTTGTTTTCTTTTGAAGATTCAATCGCAATCTTTCCTTCATTTAAATCAATTGGGTGATCAAGTTCAGGTATTTCAACTAGATTTGTTTCACAGGAATATTCTCCGCTGCTTAATCGGTCTGAATAAAGGGAGTTTTTGAAATATGACATGAGAAGCTGTAATTTGGGTTCCAGTATTAGAAGGATTACCGCGTGTGCTGTGTTAATACTTGCAAGTTGACTGAAAATGCATTGGTAGTACGATCTTTGTTTTTCTTTACATATAGGGCTTTCTACTTCTTATTTGCTTCACAATAGTTTTTTCTACCTGCATCGAGGTTATATTTTCTGTAAATGTTAAGTAGCTTAAGTGAAGATTTTCGAGCTTTATGACAATCCATATCAAACCAGGGTTTCTTTCGCTCAAACTTGACATTTTTATTAATAGGGGTGCCATATGCTGCATAGATACACTCTTTTAAGGAGTTGCATCGTGTTTCAACACTATCCAAAGGCAAGAGTTTTTGCACAGCAACTTCGTCAATTCTGTTCATGTATTGAGCACTTCTATTGGAAGCAACAATTAACTGGGGGAACTTTGTGTATCTTCATAAGCTTTAAGACCTAAAACTAGCGGCATGTGGTCCGAAAAGGTTGTACTTTCAATTGAGAAACTTTTAATCATTTCCATTGCACTCTTTGAAGGGCTGATTTACTTACTTACTTAAGGTGGCGCTACAGTCCTGTGTGAACTAGGGCCTCACCCAACAAACTTCTCCATCTAGCTCGGTCCCTAGCTAGATGCCTCCAGATTAGCGCTCCAAGTTGGGTGAGGTCACCTTCCACTTGTGCGCGCCACCTGATCCGTGGTCTTCCTCTACTGCGCTGTCCTGTGGGTGCTCTACGCTCTACGTGACCCAGCCATCTTAGTCGTTGGACTTTTACTCTTCTGGCTAAGTCTACGTCGCTGTACAGGCCGTACAGTTCGTCGTTCCATCTTCTCCTCCACTCCCCTTCGATGCATACGGGACCGTAGATCACACGATGAACTTTTCTCTCGAAGCGACCCAAGGTGCTTTCATCCGCTTTTGTCATGGTCCATGCTTCTGCACCGTATAGCAGGACGGGGATGATAAGGGTCTTATATAGCAACACTTTGGTCCCTCGAGAGAGGACTTTACCATTCAATTGCTTTCTTAGTCCAAAGAAACAGCGGTTAGCAAGAGTTATTCTTCGTTTGATCTCAGCGCTGGTGTTGTTTTCTGCGTTTACAGCGGAGCCTAGGTAGACGAAGTCCTTGACTACCTCAAAGTTACGTCTGTCGATTGTGACGTTTTGATCAAAACGTCGGTGTTGTATGTCCTTTTTAGACGACAGCATGTACATACTTTGTTTTGCCCTCATTAACCGTTAAACCAATTTTTGCCGCCTTTGCCTCAATACTCACAAAAGCCCCATTGACGTCACGCTGAGTTCTTCTGATTATGTCAATGTCATCAGCATATGCCAGTAATTGGATAGACTTTTGAAAGATAGTGCCTCTAGTGTTGACGTGTGAGCTCTGCACTATTCTTTCAAGCACGATGTTAAAAAAATCACATGACAGCGCATCACCTTGTCTAAATCTTTTTTGACATCGAAGGGTTCTGTTAAGTTGTTTCCAACCCTTATGGAGCAGCGTGAATTGTCCATGGTCATCCTGCACAAACGGACGAGTTTCGCAGGGATGCCAAAACTAGACATGGCTCTATACAGCTCGTTCCTGTAGATGCTGTCATATGCGGCCTTGAAATCGATGAAAAGATGGTGGGTGTCGATTTGGTGTTCTTGAGTTCTTTCCGGGATCTGCCGCAATGTGAATATTTGATCAACTGTGGACTTTCCTGGTCTAAAACCACACTTATAAGGACCTATCAGGTTGTTGACGATGGGCTTTAGACGTTCACATATTACGGCATAGAAGATTTTATAGGCGATGTTAAGTAGACTTATTCCTCTATAGTTGGTGCAGTTTAAAGGGTCTCTTTTTTTCAGGATCGGGCAAAACAATACTGAGATTCCATTCATATGGCATGCTTTCTTCCGACCATATCTTACAGATAAGTTGGTGCATGCTCCTGACCAACTTATCTCCAGCTGCATTAAAGAGCTCGGCATTCAAGCAATCTGCTCCAGCGGCTTTATTAGACTTCAACTTAGATATGGCAATCTTTACTTCGTCTAAGTCGGGAGGACGGGATTGTTGGCTTTCGTCGTCTATATTGAATGGATCATCCTGCCTGACAGCGGAATTCAGTTCTTCGTCGCCGTTATACAGTCTGCAGAAGTGGTCCTTCCATATCCTCAGCATTGACTGCGGTTCCACTATGATGTTTCCACTTTCGTCTTTGCAGCCTTCCTTCGGTTCTAGGTTTATGCACCTGTGAATTTCGTTTTACCTGTTCATAAACTTATCGCATTTCCTGGATGGCGGTGATATCTGCATTATATCGTTCTAGGGCCTCCGCTTATTCTTCGGCTGCACGAGGTCTGTTAAGGGACCTAACATTCCACGTGCATATTCGAAGTTCGTTGACCTTTATTCGTTTGCGTTGGTTGTCAACAGTAAATCCGTCCGTATCCGAGGCTTGTTGGTGCTTCGCCACTATGAAAGCTTTTACGTGGCCAGGAAGTCACCCCGACGCACAACCCCCAACCTGGAGGGCCAGATTCTAAGTATAACTCCAAGGATGGGGAGCCGGATAAAACCGCTCCTTACAGGCCTGGGCTCCGAATAAGTCGAAGAAGCCCTATAAGTAGTTCAACCTTACTGGAACTGTAGACGCCACGGTTGATTCCATCTCGGGAATTCATCCGCTCCCGTCTGGATAAGGAGAGGTGCCTTAGTGGAAACACCTCTCCCCACCTCTCTCGTTTGCTGCCCCCAACAACTTTCCACTGGGGTTGGAACCCAATCTCCAGTTGAGGTACTAATCACCCGATGTTCACCATGGGGAGGTGAGAGTAGGAGTTGATAGACAGAGGTTGGTTTTAAGAAAATCCTGTGGACGCTTGTGTCCTCTTAAATGCACATGTCTACCATTTGAACAACAAAAAACTGATTTACTCTCGAATAATTTAAATTTCCATACACTATATTGGGTTTTAATTGAAGTTAATTTAATACAATTTTTTAATTTAACAAAAATGTACTTGAGGGTTAAAATCACTTAGGGGCTAAAAAGCGTGCAGATCTCGCGGTTTTTATGATTTTTTACATGTTCGGCTTGGCACTCGAGGAGGGAAACTTGAATTATTCATGATATTAACATTATTAAAGAACTTAACGGAAATTAAAACTACAAAATAGATATTCCATGAAAGTGAAACAATTCATTACTATTAGTAGTAAAGTTTTTTTTAATTTTGTTTTTTTTTTTCTTCCAGCTGTTATCAAAGCAATTTTTGTACAATTATGAAATTTATAAAATTTGATAAGTCTGATAAAGTTAATTAAGGTACTTTTTACACCGATTACAAATTCCGATACCAATATTTCTCCAAAAGTAAAAATGTCAAAAAATCACTTCGAATCCACTCACAACTCTCTCATATTTTTAGAAAAGCCTTACAAGATTCTACCAAATTTGTGTTTTGGCCGTGTTTTGAACACCTCTTATATTATTACTTACTTAAATCGCCCAAAAACTGCAGTTCACAATCTCTTATACAAAACTCTTAAATAGAAACTAAATTTAATGATTTATGTATACATAGGTAAACATCTGTAGGAAAGAAAAGCTTCTGGTGCTCTATTAAAGGTACATACAATCTATATATCCTAAAGTAATGTATTACTAAGTAGTTTATGCAATCGGTTTAATACATGTTTTGATTGCTGATACATTTAATAATTATTCATCAAAACGTTAATGTGTAAGCTACATGCGGGTAGCCTTGGCATAGTTGGTTAATATTTCCGCGGTTAGTTAGTTGGGAGGTTTCAGGTTAATGTTTCCCTGAGCTTGAATTTTTGTTTAAAAATAAAAAATAACAATGAAATTAAAGTTAATACTATTTTACTTCCGTGCAATAAAATCAATTATAAAGTTTACATGACCTTGATGAAATTATTGTTGGAGTCTCAAAATATGTACTTAAAGTATAGAAGGCGACTGACGTAAGGTTTTCTTTCTCTTAAGATGAGGGTAAATACTAGACATTAATGTGTAGGAAATAAAATGAAGATCACAAATAAAAAAACCACTGGGCGTCTAGACTTTTTGGGAGCCATTCGCCCTTAAAACTACCATTTCAGGTTGCGTTGTTTGGTGTCAAAAAAATCGGGTCGAACCCTGTTTCCACCGTCTTCGAATAGTGGTGTTTTTGGTTTCAACCTATCTCATTTGCCGTATCTGCAGGTAAGATAGGTTAGTACCAAAAACATCCATTTTAACCTACAGATGCAACAAATGAGATATAAATAAAAAGTCTACATTTTTACTTTCAATGATCAGTCTAAAAAAATTACTTGAAATTAGAATTTATCAAACAAAGTGCCAACAAAAAATAAATAAATAAAAGTTCTTGATTAAATTAAGAATTTGTTTAAATGAATAAAAAAATCTATAACTCTTGGCAATAAACAATACGACACGTATCAAAAGTAACTGTCATTTTTAAGTAATTTAAAAACATCAAATTTTTGGACAAGAAAAATTATAACAATAATGGAAACCGGGGGAATTTGGTTTAATTTGCAAGGAAATGAAGAACGGTACGAGTCAATAATAGAAGAATGAGATAATTTAAAAATAAGGAGTAAGGTGAGTGAGAAAAGGTTTGTACATACAGTCCGTAACATTTGAATAGCCTCACACGTGCCTGTTTTTAATATCAGCAGTTTTTTGTTGCTTTTTGATGTGGACATATAAAATTATATGTTATGTTGAAAGGTAGAGATTAGTTCTTCAGATTGAGAGATATTTCAAATAACTTTGAATAGCTAGCAGAAAATGTCTGAGACTATTTCGTTTGGATGCACTAAAATGTTACTTTTTTTGTAACATTAGAATAGAATCACTTTGTGTTTCTTATTTAAAATAAAAAAGAGTATTATTTTTGTGCTAATAAAAATATTTTTCTTTATTTATTAAATTATTTTAATATTTTGTATAACCTCCCTTATTTTGAATAACATCAAAAATGCGGTCTTTTAATGAATCATACAATGATTTTAGAAGGTCAAGGGAAATACTGGCCCAGGCCACTTTTATGCCTTCAAAAAGCTCTTCTTTTGTTCTTGTATTGCTTCCCGCCTTCATACACCTTTCGTGTCAACCAACCCCACACATTTTCAATGATGTTCAAATCTGGTGAGTAGGGTGGCCAGGAAAGTTGTTCTATATTTTGGCCCTGTAACCAAGCTTTAAATATTCCATCGGTGTGAATTGGCGCGTTGTCCTGCTGGAAAATAATCGGTGCCGGTCCAAAAATATCTTGAAATTGAGGTAAAGCCATTTCCAGTACAGTTTTATAATAAGGTGCAGTCATTCTGCAGTTCACAAAAACCAAATCAATGGTTCCATAATATGATATGACTTCCCACACCATAACGCCTCCCTCTCGGATGTGGTGACGGTCCAAAAACAGCTTTTCCTTCCTCAAATCATGAAAATAATAATTGTATCCGTCGCACCCATTGAATTTCTTTTCATCAGAAAATATCACTTTTCTCCAATCGTTTAAGTGACTACTTCCATCAGTATTCCAAGCCATGTGCGATCTTGCAAAATTTAGCCGCTGTTGTTTTCGCACTTTGTTAAGTGGTGTTTTTTTTTTCATTTTTTGGCGCTTAAGGTGTCCGGCACTCTTAATAACTCTACTAATCGTCATTCGGCTCACTTCTACCCCAGCTTTGTACCTGATCTTACTAAGAGAATCGGTTGAATTCGATGCTAAACTTATAATCTTCCGTTTATCACGACTTGAAAGTTAACAGTTGAGGTACGGCCTTTGTAATTTTTTCCATAAGACAATGGATCTCTAAAATAGCTGTTCTATACTTTTGGACTTCGATTAATTTTCTTGGCTATAGCGCGATTAGAAAAGTTTTGTTCATGATAGACCTGTATTTTAGCAATTTCCGTTGCACTTAAAGATTTTTTTCTATCCATTTTAAAAGAAAACAATGTTATTTCCACAAAAAATAAACCGATTTTCTTTCCTGATAGCTTTCCGATGATCGCGCCACTTGTTTTCGCTTTAAATAACTAAGAATGTAAGATGAGGCTATTCTATTGTTACAAAAAATAAATTCATTTTTAAACGGACGCATACAAAACAAGCATAAAAGGTCCCGTTAGCTTAAAAAATGGCGAACGCTCTCTTGATATCAGAAACTCTTGCTCTCACCATGAAAGCTAATGCATAATTTTTTGGATTAAAATCAAAGAGCTCTCAAAAAAGGTTCTCAACAAGAAAAAACAATACATGAGGCTATCCAAATGTTACAGATAAAGGATGATTTTTTAGCTATTATCTTTTTGACAACACTTTTTAAACAGCTGACACACATTTCGTGTTTTTTTTTCAATGCCAAACATCTTCAGTTTGGTCTTACAAACGAACAACGCTTGCAAATTATTAAATTTTACTACCAAAATGCGTGCTCTGTTAAGAAAGTTCATCGCGCGCTTCTTTCATTTTATGGTCACTTTAATCGACATACTGAAGCAGTTATTCGGGCTATTGTAACTAAATTTCGCACTAAATTTACATTGTTGGACATTAAACCACCAACAGGCTTACGTTAAGTGTGAACTAAAGAAAACATCGCAGCTTTATCGGCTAGTTTTAATGATGACCATCAATTATCGATTCGTCGCAGTTCGCAGCAATGGAGCCTACAACGTGTAAAATTTTGCGGAAGGATTAAGGTGTGATACTTTTCAAAATACAGCTGGTGCAAGAATTGAAGCCGAACTACCTACTGCAAATGGAAAGTTGGCCGAAGATCACCTTTTTTATCGACAAATTCTCGTTCGTTCGATGAAGATAATTTTTGGCTCAATGGGTACGTAAAGAAGCAGAATTGTCGGTTTTGTAGTGAATATCAGCCAGAACATTGCAAGAGCTACAAATGCACCCAGAAAAAGTGACAGTTTGGTGCGGTCTATGGGCTGGTGGCATTATTGGACGGTACTTTTACAAAAATAATGCTAATCGTAACGTAACTGTGAATGGTGAGCCCTACCGTGAGATGATATCCAACTTTTTTTTGCCCAAAATGCAAGAGCTTGATTTGCATGACATGTGTTTTCAACAAGACGGTGCCACATGCCACACAGCTGTCAATTGGCCGCCTAGATCGTGCGATTTAACGCCTTTAAGCATTTATAGTGAGATATCAGCCGAAATGTTGGAAATATTATACAAAAATTGGATTAAGCGGATGGACCATTTGAGGCGCAACCAAGGTCGACATTTGCATGAAATAATCTTCAAACATTAAATTATATGGACCGTACTATACATTCAAGATTTCATGCATTTTTGTGAATTTTATGTGCTTCGTTTGGAGAACTTTCCTATAGCTTTTAAAAAATTGCCCTTTATACACGTTACAATAATTGAACGCATTCTTAATGAAAAATATTTACTTTTGTTTTAGTTTTATTAAGAGCTATCTTCTCTCTAAAGACGAATTTATGTACTTACTTAACACCATATTATCCGACATGACTACTAGCAGAAATCAAAATGCTGTTCCGATTATCATTAAGTTATCAACAGCATTAATTCTTTGGCAACAGGAGGTTACCAAACTTGCCAAAGTTCAATAAAAAAAGTCATGTGCCCGCTGATGATGAATTTTGAAATGAATGTGGAATAGAAACGAAAGCCCGAATTCCCGGTGTAATTGGGGTGGTAGATGGAACTCATATTCAACATTTTACTTACATTTTGATAAAAAAAAACTTCGCTCGCAAACACATTTGATGTAGAGTGATTATTTTCGATTTTGCCTTGTTTTGAATTCTATTTTCGAGTTACGTAGTTCCTCGTTTATTCGAACGTTCATAAGAATATAGTTGGCACTACTAGAACTATTCGATTCTCCTTCGTTCGGAAGTAGTCAAATAGATACATAGTGCTAATTTTTCGAATTCGAGCAATTTCATTGTAGAATCGAGTCACATAGTAGGGCCCCAGTATTTTCTCAAATACGTTTCCTTCTGAATAACATTCATAATTAAGAACGATTGTGTCCAGATAAGTAATTATCAGTTTCCTTGTGTATTAGAAGACATAAAACCATCTTATTTTCACTGCTAAATTGGTCAATCAAAATTATTTGGTAGACCTGTAAGATTTTAATCTGTAACAATGTCGACACATCTGCAATTGCACGTGTATTGACATCTCTGAAGGTAGATAAGTCGATCAGCGAATTGATTAATCAAATGCTGATAAGCAGGATTAATAATTCAAAACTAGGCGATTTTACTGCACAAAGGGTATCAGCAGAGGTACGCCACAAGGTTTTGGAATACAGAGTGTTTGCTTATGCGGACGATGTTGCAGTAACGGGTAAACATTCCAAAATACCAAAAGAACTCTTACAAAACGCTTTTAATAAGCTCACCAGACATGCAAATCGGTGTGGACTAGGCTTTAACCCACAAAAAACCGACCTTGTCCTCTTCATAAGGAAATAAAAAGTCCCACTCATTGACCCTCCCCTCATAAACGGTGTACCACTTAAATTCTCTGAACAAGCAAAATACTTGGGTCTCATTTTGGATAAGAAATTAAGTTGGAAACCTTATATTTAAGAGAGAATAAACAAGGCCACAGTAGCCCTGTTCTCCTGCAAAAAGGCCATTGGTAATAAATGGCGCCTACAGCCCCGCACTACACACTGGCTTATATCTCGGTCATAAGGCCGATCCTTAATTATAAATAGCGGTATGGTGGAACTGCAACGACGAAATATGGTAAGCTCATTAAAATTCGAACTACACAGCATTGTACAATAGGGAATAGGAAACCGTGTTAAGTTCAATGCTTCCAAAACGCAATGCTGTCCTGTATTGTTAAAGTGAGAAATACTCTCCTTGCCACTATCAACACAACTGATAATCTCGATATCCACGATATGTGCATCAGCAAGATGTCTAGGTTTTTTTGAGACGATCAGGGCCGGATTGAGAGGAGGGCAACGGGGTGGAAGCCCCTTTTCCTTTGATTTGTATTTTTTTTTGCTGGGAAAGGCAGCTGCTAGCTCTTGTCAATCGGCTGTTCAATTCTTTGATTTCGTGCAGAATTTGTACATGTTTTTCACAGCCACTTAAGAGCGAATTCTGATTGAGAAATTATCGGAGAAGAAAAGCGGTCAGTTTTTAGTCTTGAAAAATCTCTGCAAAACTCGTTGGTCTTGTCGATCTGAAGCTACGAAAGCCTTAGTCAACAGCTATACGGAAATCGGAGAAGCTCTAACCAGCATATCTTCAATAAAGAGCAAAAAGACATCGTGAGGAATAAAGCAACGCACCTTCTACAGAATATGAGTGGTCTCAAAACCGCTTTGTTTGCAACATTCTGATTGCAACATTTTGGAACGATATCTTGGAGCGATTCAACTCTACAAACAAGATGTTGCAAGACCTAAAATGATTCTTGAATCGGCAATGCGAACACTAGAACCATTGAAATCATTTGTGGGATCCAAACGAAATGATTTTGATAAATACGAGGAAGCATCCGCACCAGAAAAATGTGAGGTTGAATCCACTCGATTACGCGAAAGCACAAGACTCAAATTTGACCAAGGAAAAATACAAATTACCCGCCTTTATCCCAGTGATTGGCCAGCTATCCGTTTCTCTTACTGAAAGATTGCATGAATATGAAGCTGTACGTTCGAGATAAGGATTTCTAAATTAAATGGAGAAGATGGATGCTGAAAATTTACACGCTGCAGCAGAGGCATTGGTGAAAGTGTATCCGGATGATTTAGAGCCTAGTCTTGGTAATGAGTTGGTTCAATTTGTGTCTTTGATTGACTCATACAAAAAGATCAACCGGAACTATTTTACTACCAAATTTTCGAAAATCAAAATTTCAAAGCTACATTACCAAACCTCGAAATTGTTGGGAATCTATTTGGTTTTGATGGTAACAAATTGCACTGGAGAGCGCGCATTCTCGAAAATGAAGATTAAATAAAATAGGCTTCGAATCGAGCATTGAAAGCGTTTACTCCGAGAATTGGATTTTAACGAAATCGTCAACGATTTTTCGGCGAAAAAAGCTCGAAAGGTTCCGTTCGTTAACCCTAAAATCTAATTCCAGATAGTTCTTTTTCTTTTTTCTAGGGGGCCTCTGCTCCTTTATTGCCCGGAGGCCTCTGAATCTCTAAATCCGCCCCTGGAGACGATGCAAAAAATGTGTGTCCGTCTGATCTGGCTACAATCTTCAAAACCTGTATATGTACCTCCAGTAACTTACTATTCAAAGTAAGTATTCAAAGAATATTTTTTTTAAATTATTTGTAAAATTAGCATCATCAACTCGATTACGTCACTCGAGCAAAGTCGTACAGTTTCTTGTGTAACGCTTTTTTACCATTATTTTAAAGGACTATTGTCTAGTGAAAAAGCCAGTTGAGCTTGCATTCCTCTCCTTAGGCGATTTAACAGTAATACTCGCGCTTCATCATACCCTTGAGCAAAAATTCTATGAAGTACAGAGATTATTTACACCGACACCTCCTTATCAACCCTTCCCTCTCTTTTTAATGCTCCCACTGTGTCTTTGTCATACAAAACTCGTTTAGTGTGTCCTGCTATTAAATAAAAAAACACTTATCAACGAAATGTATATTGAAACAAAAATTTTAGCTTAGGATTTTTGGCAATTTTTCCCCCGACCCTGGTTCTTTGTCGACAATTTAAACTTAGGATTTTCGCAAATCAGAATTTCAAGTCAATGTAGAGGCTATAGTCAGGCCCAGGTTAAAGAAAATAAGGGCCCGGAGCTAATTCAAATTTGAGGCCCCCTAAAAAGATATAAAACCTAAGCAAGCCAACCCCTCATAACCCAGAGCGTCCTAAAACCCAAGCCAGCCAACTCAATAACTAAAGCTATCCCCCAAGTGCTCCAACCCCCGATAAGAGTAAGAATTTTTGATACCCGGAGCTACATAATTATTCATCAGGGGCTCTTTTTAACTTTTAGAAAAATTAAATGTGTTAATTTTGCAATCGTAAACCCAAAAGCGTTACAACCACATAACCCAATTTGTAATCAATCCAAATACCATGAACTCAAAACCGTCAGACCATTTCTTTTTGATTATTCAAAATTCTAAAAATTAAAAGTAACAAATTATGTAGTAATTAGGATTTACTAGATTGAATGAGTAAGTATACATTATAAATAATGATTATTAAACACAATTTTTTTCTCAATTTAATTTTTACAAAATCTTGAATCAAATCATTAAACTCAATCGATCTTAATAATTCGGATTCGATTGCTAAACGAGTTACAGATAACAAATTTTCATCCAACATCGAAGATCGGTACATATTTTTTATTCTTTTAATTAATCTTTAATTTTTTTTTAAATATTTCAATTCGAACACCATTAATTCGAACATTAATTTTTAGATGAGCGTAATTCGAGTAAAGTTGAATTTTGCACACGGGAGGGTTTCGGGTTTAAAGTTTATGGGATTAATTTCGAGTTGGGCTATATGGGTTTAACGTTTTTGGGTATATTGCTATCGTGTTTGGATTTTGTGGGGTCAACTAATTTTGGTTTTTATGTTTGGGGTTTATTTTTTTTATGATAAACGGGCATTCAAGGGGTTATTAATACCCTTAACATGTTTAAACACAGTGCGAGCTTTAGGAAAAAAGGGAAGAACTAAAGAGGAGATACCGATGCACATTGGTCTTAAAGTTTTGAATATCAAAATGATAGGGAAAACCAGAGATAGGTAAAGCATTCCACATTCGCGATGTGCGGTTAAAAAAGAATCCCTATACTTGACAGTACGTCCGATATTGAGCTCAAGGTTAAACTGATATGCATTCCCAGAAGTACGAGTATTACGGCTGAATTGTTTAAGGGGAGAAATGCAACTGGCTAATCCTCAGAACATCGTTTATAAAAATATCGGTAGAACAACGAAAGGCATGAGGATAGCGGCATCGGGGGTGAATTACTCTTTATCGACAGGAGACAGCATTGAGTTTTCGAAGCATTAAATTCTACAAGGTTTTTGATTCCCCATTGTACAATGGTGTCAACATCAGAATTTAATGAGCCTATAATGCGCTGCCGTTGAAGTTCCACATCCGAAAGACTAGGATGGGAATATAAAAACGAATATGAAAAGCTGAGCGTACTGTCATTCGCGAAACAATTTAGTGGGTTAGAAGTTTCAGACAATATCATCATTTATAAAAATAAGGAAGAGCGTCGGAGACAAAACGGAGCCCTGGGCACACCAGCGGGTATTTTGTGAATATCAGATTTGAACCCGTCCTATTTGAATTGAACGGGCTGAAAGGTAATTTGTAACCCAACGAAGAAGGGATTCATCAATACCAAATGCACGCATTTTTGATAAGAGAGCTTGGTAACAAACTCTATCAAATGCTTTTGAAATATCAAGTGCTTACTTTCTCCAAAGCGATGTAAAGATTTGTTCCACTGTTCGGTGAGATAAACCATGAGATCATTACGGTCATTAAGAAGCTTCCGTTCTTCAAGATATTTCTTAAGCTGATAATTAATCAGCGTTTCCATGACCTTCGAAAGAATTGACGTGAGTGCTATTGGACGATAGTTAGAGGGGGAGGATTATTTGATTGTTTGATTTGTATATTTGAATATCGTGGTTTTACGGTTTAAATTTCTTAATGGGATGGGGCCCTCGTTTCCGTGGGCCAGGGGCTGCAGCCCTCTTAGCCCCCTATTGATCCGGGTCTGGCTATAGTGTCTACGACATATTACGTGTTTTATGTATAAATACTAACATACGGAATTTCAAACATGAAATAAAATCCTTAATAAACTCATATTTATGTATTTATGTACCTACATACATATAGCTATTATTTGTAATAATCGCAAATTGAAAACAAAGCTTTTGTTAGAATTCAAAATCATAAATAAATATATTATACGGCGATATATGCATTTATAACTAGTTGAAAACAGAGTACCACGTTACATCTTCTCAAAAACTAAAATAAATTAATTTTAGGACTTCTCTGCCTCCGACTTAGTTTGTGCAAAATAAAGCCAAGCGATATTAGACATCCTTCTGAATGTCTGTTTTGTGTTAAAAATTATTTTTTCAGGAAAGACTGAGTTCTATAAAAATCCATCATGCAAACAAAAAATTGTAAACGAATACTAATGTTCAATGAAACTCGTTTTGGTCTTATATCAACAATAGCAAAATGTCACTTGGATCTATTCTGTTTTTAACTAGCCATGTTATGCATTTACTTTAAACTGTTTTATTTGTGATTTTCTTACATTTTTAATGTTAGCAGCTGTTTTATATGTAAATTTTCCATTTCTTCTGCACAACGTACCGCGTGTTCACATTAATACAGTTTAACACAAACTCAATTTTGATTCTGGACATAAAATAAACAACATACAAAAATATTTATAGTGATGTAATTAAATATTGACTGAAGATTCTACAAGCCACACTTACTAAATAAATAAAATATTTTAATTAGGGTAAAAAGCTTCTTATCAATAAGAAACAATAAACACAAACAAGAAAACAAACAAGTGAACTCAAAATCAAAACGGTTTTTATTAATCAGCTACATAAAGATTCATGATAATTTTTGCATATAGGGGATACATGAGCAAACGAAATATTCGGCCTTTATCTCTTAGTGTGTAAGATAAAGACCGAGGTTCTAGCTAACAAATAAACATCAAGAAGTGGCTTCTTTCTCAGTCTTGTTTTATTCTAGATCAAGAGCTAGCATCGAACCGACTTCACTTGTCTAACTTCACACTAGAGATCTATTAAAACTTAAAGTTCACATTGGCTGCTAGTATACTAAAGTAGTATGGTAAAAACAACTGCGAAACTTAAAGACGTATCGGTTTGTTAAGCGGTCCTAACATACTGAAGCATGGTGTGAGTAAACTTTGTTTCACAGATCCCGCAGACGTTGAGACTAATTTACTCAAATTGGAAGTTTAAAGAGCCATTCGTACATAATGATTAATTTCGTCCGCAAATATATTTTTATGTTTATATAGTGGAGACCTAGGTTTATGTCAAGCAATTTTTTCTATTTTTCAAAACAAAAACACATCAAAACTTTATTGATAAGAAAGTTCAATATTTTTATAAATTTAATTATCTTTTAGTTGATCTTTTTTTTAATTGAGTAATTCAGTAAGTCGTTCTTTTTTGTTGCAAATACTAAGATTTATCCGCGAACGAATTAAATAGTGAGCTTTAATGAACAGGTAGGTACATATGGTCGTTAAGTTTAGGAAGTAGTATTCAAAAGAAGTTTTATTAATATGTGCATATTTAAATTAATATACCCCTATTATGGTTGGCGAATCGAACGTTCGAAGTGAGATATTTTCATTAGCGAACTAACACATTCGATATACCACGGTTGGCCGAGTTCGAAATTCAGTGCTACCATACAAAAAAATAACAGGCATAAATAAACGTTAACTCATGAAATTTCAAAAAAAACTGTTCGTTAATTGATGATTTTCATATTTAATAAAAATGCAAAATAAACCAAAACGATAAGCAGCATAGATTTGCTTTTTGAAGAAAACGAAAATTACAAAAAAAAAGTAAGAATGCCTCGACTGCGCAAGAATATCCGAGACAACTCTAATTTCTTGGAACTCTCTAATCATCTGTAAGTAGAACAAATATTTTGTACCTACTGGAAGTTTTTTTAAATTCTTATTAATTTTTCAAGTTTCAGATTATATTTTCGACTGAATTAACAAGCGTGTTTGTTTGTATTAAACAAGTTGAAAGGCCAAAATGCAAGCACTCCCTTAATCCCTGTCCTTAGATTTTTTGCTAGTGTGAGTTATAAGAGCAGCGTAGGAAATGATTTTGACTTAGGCCTGTCACAATCCTCGGTTTCCTTAGTATTAAAAGGAGTTGTTTGTGCAATTAAAGAGACAAATTATGTCTAACCTGGATCAGTCTTATCATGTTATCCGATGACACATAAAACGCACGAAAGTAGTTTTTTTAAGTCGAATCCACGGTTCTCAGTTCAACAACGGTAATACAAATTTCTCACACTCACAAGTTTATTCTTTCGACTCACCATTTTACCCAATTGAAAAGAATAACAACGTATTTTTATACCCGTTTGTATGTACATCATCAGCAATTACGCCTGAGATCAGCTTTGGATGTCTTATTGGATTCAAGTTTTACGAAAAAATGTATAATTCATACTTTTGACATAATGATCACAATTATGAACATTTATTTTTGAATGATAGTTCTTAACTTTAGTTAAATTATGAATTTGTTACCCACACTTAAAATACCTAGTTTCTAGACAACTAATCATATTCGTGCATAAGCCAAATTTAAATGGAAAAATCTGTAGTACATCCGAGGCTACCTCAATAAATTTACTTGAAGGTTGTCATGAGGAAAACACCTTATCATTCATACAAATTTCGAATACAAATACATATTAGAATCATCTTCATTTTACGCGTTAGAAAAGAATATGCCCTGATTTCAATTTTAAATATACCAATCTGTTTGTTTACACGTTAACAAAAAGAACACTGATGGCGATTGTAGATTTCTCTTTATGGATATACAAAATTTTGTTTTCAATATTATAGCATGTTTTTTGAGTATTTTATTAGTTATGTTGAAGTAAATGAGTTATAGGAA
This sequence comes from Eupeodes corollae, assembly GCF_945859685.1. Classification (NCBI taxonomy): domain Eukaryota; kingdom Metazoa; phylum Arthropoda; class Insecta; order Diptera; family Syrphidae; genus Eupeodes; species Eupeodes corollae. Next base: position 79,933,271 of record NC_079149.1, on the reverse strand, counting down.
AAAAATGCTAAACAACTACACCTAGTAGGTAAATAGTAAAACATTCACTAAGTTTTCTAAGTGTTTTCGTAGAAACATAGGTTAGGTTAAAGTGGCTGTCCAAGATTGAAACGGACACACTTACGCTAGTTTAATGGCCCATTGTGATACCACATGAATCTTAGGGGGGAGCCTCCTCCTAAGCTCAATGGAACCAGTTTGAGTCCCTTACGAAACGTGAGACGCTGATTATGCTGATATGATTTAGATCGTTTAGATCGTTAAAGAAGAATTCTCCTAGGTAATTATTGCGTTTTTGAGAGAGAGCAGGGCATGTACAGAGAAGATGAAGAATTGTTTCCTCCTTTTCCTCGTCCATACAGCTTCTGCAAAAGTAATTTGAGAATACGCCTGGTCGCGTTGCGTGCTTTCTTATTAGACAGTGTCCGGTTATGACACCTATTATCGAGCTTATATGCAATCTGCTTAGAGATAGCAAGCACCTTGAACGTTTTAAATCCAGTGTTGGTTTTTTTTTGACCTGACACGTGGTTATGTTGTTCCACCTGGTGCCTGCCCTCCTCACAGCGTCTTGCATTAGCAAAAGCTTACGAGTAGCGATGGTATGACAGTATGTGCCAAACGTAGTAGGATGGGCATAACACAGCTTTCTACAATTTCTGAAATAATTTTTTTTTAAATTTCTTAGATAAACCTTCTCCATAGTTTTGTGCATAATTATTTATGTTTGTATCTTGTCAAAAAAACTATTAGAATTTATTTAAAAAAAATATATATACATACAAATTTAAAACAAAAAACAATGAAATATTATACTTAGGTTGTCGAAAATTGTGACCTATACAAATTTATTGCATTCATAATATAATGATACAAAGGTATGGGGGAAAATTTTTATAATTTAAAAATTATAAAACAAAGGAATTTGTTATTTTTTTAAATATTATATTTAAAGCATATCAGTCGTTTTTCAGGCTCTTTGCAAACTCGATCTGCTGCATTTCCATCCACTCTTTTTTTGGCTTCAATCTTTTGAGCTGACCATCCCAAACTAAATCTACTAGTCCGCCTTGTTTAGCGATCACACTCTTGACACGATTTGCAAAATCGATTGCCGATTCACCTTCTTGACGATACATTGGTGGTAGATACCAGACATCGCAAACGATTGCCCACGATGTCATCATCATGTAAAGGTATTGCATCATCGAGTATTTTGAACTATTCCAGAAAGCATCTCCAAACCTTGGGTCATACCTTTAAATTCAAAATTTTTATTTTTTTATAATTTGATTTTTAAGATAGCAAAAACAATCTTACTTTATTGCCACTGGATATATGATGCCTCCAACTTCAAAGCTACCTTTTTTAAATTGCATCACAGATGTATTATTTATACATGTTCCCTCAGGAAAAATTAATATAGGAGGATTTTTTGGATCAGACACGTGTTGTCGCAGCCGTTCCGCAACAGTATGCCTGTCCTTAACTTCAGCGCGCTCGAACCATATGTGTGGAGAAGCACGGGCAAGAGCCCTTTGCAACAATCCTAAGAAGCCACCATGCCTTTGCCCAATCTGTAAGTAGGTCATTCTTTTTGAAAATTGAGTAGTAATAGTTGTCTTTGCATGATGCAAGCGACAATACAAAATTAAATAAAACACATAATTATGTAATAGAAAAACAAAAAAATAAATTGAAACTAGAACTAATTTATTTAATGATTAGTTACAAACAATTACAAATGAATAAACTTTAATGTAAACAGAAAGCATACGAGTATGTACATACAACTTATTAAAATTAAACTTTTCAAAGCAAACATAACAAATTACAACATTGTATTCCTTTCACTTTTGGTACCTGTGTCATCTTCTAACATACACGACGACGTTCATATCGAAGCCTTTATTAATAATAAAAAAGAAAAACAAATAGTTACTAAGAATTTGTGAAGGCATTGGTTCATTTCTATGCCGAAGACCTTCATTTTTAGAATTGTACACCAATACCTCGACTTGCGTTTTTTCAAAGCTGCGACGATGCTGAAGTAGTACTAATTTGTACTTTGTTAGAGTTTCGAAGTTGCGTTGTTTTTTTTAATTATATTTTTTTTTATTAAAATTTTGTGACCATGAAGGTGGCCATAGACGACGAACATGCTCGCCGAACATGCTCGTTTGCATTTCCCCCTACACGGCGAACACTGTTCGCGAACATTCATTTCGTTCCGATTCTTCAAAGAGTAAACATCATGTGCGATAAGGAGCAAGTCGTTGCTCTTATGATAATTTATCGCGGCTGGCTGTGGCCATGTGTTTATTTTTTGATGTGCACTCAACGAAGTTTACAGCAAAAATGAGGTTTGCTCGCGAACATGGCCATACACGGCGAACATTGAAACCAACGAACACGAGAAAATCGAAATGTTTCGCCAACAACGAGCCGTTCGCGAACTAGCCCATACACGACGAATATCTGGCGAGCACGAGCATGTTCGGCGAGCATGTTCGTCGTCTATGGCCACCTTGACTCAAATTACCCGCCATGCCATAAAAACTCGGGGATTCCCTTTCTATCTGAAAAGCAACGCAATAAGGGTTCAGTTTTACTAAGTTATTCAGCCGATGGATCGACATTTAATAGTTATAACCTTCGACGAACATTTAAACTTCTTTTAAGTAAGACTGATGGGCAAGATAAGCCTGCCATGCTAGATTTTGGGAAGAAGTTCAACATTATGAAAGCTATATAAATTATTTCCGATTCATGGGAAGAGTTTAAACCATCTTGCATGAATGGTATTTGGTGAAAAATTTGGCCTGAATGTGTCCACAAAATATGTGCAGCAATTGCAATTTGCTAATGAGATGACAATGACCGTTCAGTAGATGTCTCGGAAGAACAAAATTTAACCTCCAAACAAATTTCAAAAGCTATGGAGATTTTTTTTTTAAAACGATCCTGACAGTAGAAGAAGTTTTAAAGTGTCCCAAGCGGTAGCTTCAAATATCAATTGCTACAAGGAAGCGCATTTGTTAACACTGGAGTACACGCGCCCTATTTTTGTACACCAATGCACGCGTGGTCTACTATGGTAGACCATATAATAATGTTAATAATTTTTTATTTTAAAAACATATAAATGAAATACCTATTTTGACGTTATATTCAATTAGCCTAAAACATTTAATAACCATAATTTATGAATTTTAGGTTTGAGTGTCAAGTAAAAAAAAATATTTCAATTCTAATACTATTGAAAAACTGTTAAGTTATGAAGAAAACTGTAACTGTGGTCTACTATAGTAGGCCGGGCGTGCACTCCAGTGTTAAACAAAAAAAGAGGCTGGGATGCGACCCACACTAATAACTTCCCATCCCGTCTGTCGATTTGTCTTGCTTAAAAGTTTGTCTATATGTAATCGCATCAATTTTTACCAAATTTGCGTACTATTTTTTGTAGATTTTATTTTTTATGAAAAAACGGACTGTTGGATTTTTATAAAAATTGAATATCGAAAACAATATTTTCTGTAAAATAAAATAAGTTCGAAGCCAATATTTTTAATTTTTGAAAAGCTATTTGAGTCGAAAGTAAATTTTTACCAAGTTTTAGTATGGTTTTTTTTAGAGTTTTATTTTTTGTAAAAAAACGTCAATTCGATTTTTTTTTTTAAATTTTATCGAATGTTGAAAACAATATTTCTTATAAGATAAACTTAGTTTGAAGCTATTATCTCAAACTTTTTAAAAGACATTTGAGTCGAAAATCAATTTTTACCAAATTTTATACATTTTTTTAGGTTTTTATTTTTTGTAAAAAAACTGTCAATTCGATTTTCTCTAAAATTTTATCAGATGTCAAAAACATTATTGTTCGTTGCACAAAATTGTTTTGGACATGAAATGATATTTAAGTCGTAAAATTTTTCAGTTTTTTTAATTTATAAAAAAAAACCGTTAAATGGATTTTTTTCAAAAAATATACTTCTTTGATATCACGTTTCAATATATTATATAAAATTTAATTCAAATTTCTAGCGTTTTTGGTTCGTAAGATATTTAAGGTTAACCAACATTTTCACCTTTTTCTCAAACTGCTATGGTAAAAAAACCACCCAAGCATTTTTCTTGAGAGCCCTTTCTGCATCTTTCTGCCTTATCATCTGTATAACAAAATTTATTTGAAATCGATATCTCATCTGGTTCTTGAGCTATGGACGACGAGAAAAACGTAGCTAACTTACGGACGTACGAACGTACGTACACACGCACGCACAGACATCTTTCTAAAAATCTTTTATTTCGACTCTAGGGACCTTGAAACGTCGAGAAATTTTTATGAATGTAATAAAATTTAGTATTATTTTCGCTTTTAAAATGTTTACTTTGTTGAATTTCCTTTTTTAGAAAGATAACTCTGAACCTATGTTTAACCTTTATATGGCTTCCTATACAAAATCATAATTCACTTTGAGTCGTTTCAATTTGCGTCGTGTTTTTTTGGAACGTAACCACCACGCAAAGTGAGATATTGGTGTATAAGGTAATTTCAGATGGAAACACCTTGAAAAAAAATTTACGTAGCGAACACTCCGGATTTTGTTCTAGTTTTGTGGAATTATTGTATATTTACTTTGCCCCTCGGTGTGAACAAAAGCATCATTTATATTTACTTTTCACTCAGATTAAAAAATATGATCACAATTTATAAACAAAAATAAAATTTTGCAGGGATGCGACCCACACCGATAACTTTCCATTCGTGCCCGTCTGTTGATATTTTTAAAAGTTTAAGAAAAAAAACTTAGCAGGCAGTATCTTTCGTTGTAGTCCATATACTTGAGTCGAAAATAATTTCTTTAATAATTTTTAAGTTTTTATTTTAAAATTTTAAAACCTAAGCAATATTTTCAATATAATTTCAATACATATTTTGGTTCTTCAAACATTTTAATCGAAAGACAATTAAATAAAATATAAAAAAAGTCCACTTGGACTTGGTATAGAATGAAATAATTAACTGTTTACTCAGATGCTATATCTTAGACTTCTACCTTGGGCTGAAACAGACAACAAAATAAGTTGTTTTCAGGCTGGGCTTCGAGCTAACCTCTCTACAGTTGATCAAATTTTTACTCTAACTAATGTCGCTAAACGTTTTTTGGATAAGATAACCTAATCTCTATGATTTTTTGTAGATTTTAAAGCTGCCTTTGATACTATGAATAGAAAACTATTACTTTTCAAACTAGCAGGTTTTGGATTATCAACAAAATTTTTAAGAATATATGAGAAACTTCTTTCAAAAACAACAGCGGTAGTTTCTAATGGTAGAAGAATGGTAGACCTCTTCAAAATTCAAAGTATTTGATGCAACAATTAAAAGTTCACTCTGTTATGTTAATGAAGTGTATGGTTACGAAGTATGTGCAGACTTTGAAGTTATCCAGAGATATTTCTTCAAACGTGTATTTAAGGTCCCTTTTAACACACCTAACTATGCATTATATGTCGAGTCTGGACTACCACCAATTTTCGTAAAAAACCTTAAGGCAAATGCGGACTATATTGGCAAATTTTTAGAGATGTGATAATAATCTTCAAAAAAAAAGTACTCATGATTACACTTCAGCGTGGTTACACGCCGTTCAAAGATTGGCAAGAATTGGCTCCTAAATATAATACGACATTAAATTTAGCTTTCAATAACTTTGGTTCATGGAAGGACGAATTCTATGACTGCATCTCAGCAATTGACGAACAAATATTTCAAAATTCTCTGAACCGTGCTAAAGAGCCCATGTCAAGAAGGATATACAGCAAACTGAATCATTGTTTGGCGGAATCTAATTACTTTCGAAAAGAATTCACAGTTAACGAGATGGGTTTAAAATTTAAGATTCGAACTAAAATGCTAGAGCTAAATTACAGACCCCATAGGGTTTATATACATAATTCATAATTGTAATTTTTGTAACCTTAATCAAATAGAAAACGTTTATCACTTCCTAGCAAGATGTCCAATACTTCAAGAAATTCGACGTTTATACTTTAGAAAAAGCTTTATTTCTACAGAAGAGAGTTACTCAATTCTAAATGGTGAGTGTGGTAGGAAAGTTCTTATCCAGTTTGTTACTGAAGCTTTCGCTTTCAGAAATACTTATGTACTTTTTTTTAGAATCAATCTATTATTTTGTTTAAGCAAAGCCCATCTTTCAGTTAATCTAATATTACTCTTTAATCGATTAATTCATCAATCTTTTAAATTTAAACACACTAGTTTAATGTTGTCCCTTTTTTAAAATGTAACTTTTGCAATATACATATTTACATTAGCTTATATTAGTTTGAATTAGATCTGATGAAAATAAAGTCTTCAATTCTAATGGTATTTAAAATATGTCTATGTTAACTGGCATTTTTTTTTCACTTTCAATTTTCCTGCTTTTATAAATGTAAATTTTAATGTAATAATTTTAGATATAATCGGCAGACGGCTTTTAAGTCATGCTCGTAAATCTTTTATATTAAAACATTTGTACTTTATGTGTTGAAAAATAAAGATAATAATAATAATAATGAAATAATTTTGAAGTCAATAAATATATTTATTTTTTGTACATTTTTTTTAAACTGTTAATTGGATTTTTTGTTAAATATAATTATTTATATTTAATATATCTTAAAGATATTGATATTCGATTCAAAAAACAATTTTGTTTATTCTTTTAACAAAAACTTAATCAAAGTAGCCAGCGTTATTGGCTTAAGATTTACATGTTTGAGAAGCTTTAGTAAATACCACCCACTCAATTTTCCTCTCTGCATCTTTTGGTATTATTTTCTGAAAAACAAAATGTATTTAAAAACGATACAGCTATCGATTGCTACTGTACGGATGTGCAGACACACAGACATTTCCCTAAAACCCTTCCATTTAGATTCTTGAAACATCTATAAATAACAGCTATTTCAATTCGACTAAAATTTTAACAAATCCTTTAGAATTTCGGTATTTTGTTTAGGTTTAGGTATTTGAGACTCAACATTCTACATTTTATTTTATGTTTTTAAGACGTTTAGAACTTAGAAGCGATATAAGCTAATAAAGTTTAAAATTTAAACTAATGTTTAAGTGGGTCATCCCATGTGATGGATTCAAAAAATCGATTTTTTTCCAGTTTAATATGTCTAGAATACGGTAATAAAGGGATTTTTCAAAATTCGAAGTCGTTTTAAAGACACAGCAGGTCCATGGAAAATATGGGGTAAGGTATCTTACATACAACTTTTAAAGAGATCCTAGTTATCATCTTCCATGAAGGATTTGAAAGTAATGTCGGTTATGGGATGCCTTATAGGCCGCGAAGCCCATTCTTATGTGGAGAAACGTGGTGAAAAGCGAATCTAACGTTCTGAGCGGTGCGTAAGTGATGCCGTTAAACAAGCCAGAATTGATTCAAGAGCTGAACAATCTGCTTCGAAAGAGTTTTAAGAAGAAGAGGAAGGAATACTCTATGGACCAGGCATCGCCGATCGAAAGGTAAGTTAATATTTTCATAGTTAAGAGGACTTGAAACTTTAAACGAGTTTTTCTCAAAACTGTGTTTTTCAAACTTTCCTTCATCGTATCTCAAAAATGGCTTGACTGAATGACTTGAAATTTGATGGGTTGGATTTAGCACATGTAAACGCAAGGAATGAACTTTCGACAAGAAAAAATTCCAAAAATTTCGATTTTTGTATAGCAAAATACGCAAAATTCGCGACTTTTGTTTCAAATGTCTCCCAAAAGTCCAATGTTTGGTATATTCATTTGATGATAGTTCATTCCATGCATTTAGGCTCACAGATTAAAACACAGTTTAATTTTTAGATAAGCCAATCTGCCGGAATCGTGGAGGAAGTGCGAGCCCATTTTTCCGAGGTGGAGTTGTTCACACCGGTGTAACTCGTGTTCTTTACAATATTTTTAATTCAAATTTCAAATGATAATGAACTTAATAAAGTTGTATCTATTTACTGGTCGTAAAAAAAATCATAAAATTCCTTAAAATACAGGCCGTCACATGGGATGACCCCCTTAAGTAAAAAAATAATAACATAAATAAATTGCACTGATTGTTGAAAGCAGTAGTTTATTATTTATATATCTATATACAAAAATAAAATTTACATATATAACAATGTAAAGTAAAGATTATTTTTTAGATCAAAAATAAAAAAAAATAAACCAACACCAAATTTGAAATCGTAATTTCATAGAAATCAAACATTAACTACAAAATATAAATGGATTTTATGTAGCTATTTACATTTAAACTATTGCAACCGAAAATACAAAAATTAATTAATTTACTTAATAAAAGGTTTAGTAAAGCATCGCTAAACGAAGCTGATAAATAAATTACATACCAGAGAATATGTGGTATCACACATTAGGACAAGTACATCAATCGGGCTTGTATGATTCGCAACGCATATTCCACTACTTGGACGATTTTCAATGTTGTGATAGTATACAACAGCGGATATTGCGCTTGATAATAATGAAAAGCAATGTCCAAGCACATCATGAACGATTGCTCGTTTTTTGTCTCCTTCAGGTAAACATCCAACGACAGACGTACATACTGTCAGCCAAATAACCTAACACATTTATTGTTCAATAAGGAGACAGATATAAAAGTACATATATTCCATAGATTTAACAAAAAACATAAGCAAAACAAAACAAAAATGCATTATTTTAAAAACAAAGGCATGATATTAGAGACCCCAAAACATTTCTGACTTAATTTTTTTTTATATTTGCTTCTCACCAAAGAAAATGTGCAATCTGTGGATAGAACTGCAATGTCAATTGGAGAAGTGTGATTTGCAACACAAAACCCAGCTTTTTTGGGTTTATATTGCTCGTTATGGACTGTTATTACAGTTGATAACGATCGCGCAAAAATTCGAAAAGTTAACTTGTAACAAAGACTCGCTACAGGTTGGCGAATAAAGTAAAATGGAATTAACGCGGCGAAACAATTCGATACAATAGCTATCAAAACCTTGGTTTAAAAAAATTTGTAATTAAATAAAAGTTTTTTTTTTGTCTATAAGAAATTGAACTTTTAACTTACTCCAATAAAGCAAACAATTACTCTCAGAGGCATTAACACAACATATCGCACAAAAAATCCAATCATCCAAATAATGGTCAGTTTCCATGAAATGAATTCATAACGACGGTTGGTTCGTGTAAGCAGATTCCAATTTTTCAATTCTTCCGCCTCGAATCGAGATGTTACTTGATCCTCAATAATAGCTTCCACACCGGCTTTAACATAAGTTAAGCACTTTTCTAATTGGAATGAAACTTGTACCTAAGGAAAAACATAAAAATCTTTATGAACACCATAAAATTAATTTATAAATTTTATTAACTACATTTTTAGGTTCTAGTTGAATGTTAGAAGATGACTCTTTGTCAGTCACAGGTTGCAGAACATTGTCTCTACTGATAACACTGTTCCCATTGCAGGTTACACCACCATTCTTTTCTTCCAAAGCACTTTCACATTTTTCGTCACCAGCTTCTTTTGATTCTGTGTGGATTTCGTCATGTCTTTGTGATGATTCGATATTTGCACGACCAAACTTAAAAATAAAATAATAGATTGGTTGGTTTAAATTAAAACAAATCTTTTATTATTGATAATGCTATATTAGAAAAAATTTCTTTTTAGTTCAGTCCTGGAAGACATTTAAAAAAAAAACTAACTGGAACACGCCTTATCTTATGCCAATAACTAACATTGTAAACTTTTAAAAAGTATTTTATTTTTAAAATCAATATACAATCATATTCAATTTTTTCGCGAAGATATATCAATCTATTGACGGTTGATAGAATTCATCATTTGAAATAGAAATTGGTATGGACATGGAAAATATATTTCCTTTTTTTGAATTTTGCAATTTAAAACGATGTACCTGAAGTTAGCTTTAAAGGACCTAAGGTATAATGCTTTACAGCAATATTATCACGTTATGTTTTAGCCACAACTTTTTTCTAATAAAAATCATTTTCAACTATTAACTTTTTTATATTAACTGCACCAATTTTGCACTACTGTAATTTTATTGCTTACTACTTTGCGATTCCTTTAAAAAATAATAAGTAACAATTTTATACCTTACCTAACGCGAAGATTGATACAAAATGTTGTTCACAGTACTGTTCATTGAAAATAGATAGTTAAACAATATTAAAAACGAGCCAATAATATTTGTAAGAGAAAGTCACAATGTCTTTTTGTTTTACAGAACTAAATGAAAAATATAAATTCTTAGCTTATCTTCTCACTAAGGGTGATTAACTGAAAATGTTTAGACATTATCCCCCTGATCACATAAGATGGTAAGACTTCTGCTTATTTTTATTACAGCCGATAAATGTGTTTATTTGTTTATATCAGTGACTTATTATATATGGAATGCTAGTTAAGTATCATTTAAATAGTTTTTGTTGTGTATTTACCAACCCTGAACTCAGCAATCTATAAAAACACCCACGCACCCTGGAAAGATATTTGCCATGAACATGATATACTTCCTTCTGTCAAAAATACCTTGTGGTTTTTCTTTTTTTTTTGCGATAACCTCCAAACCTTCAGGTCATAATTTTCCTATACATACATAAGCAAAGTACTTGAATTAATAAATTAATTTGTATATAGAAAGGATCGTCTTCTTATTTAAATAGTCAAGAACTTAACAGTGGCAAGCAGGCGGAAAAGAAAAACAAAAACCAGCGAATTTAATTATGGATGCCAATCAATTGAAATCTTGGATGCTATTACATTGGCGGTTCAGGGAACACCAACAATGCCAGTCAACCGCAGCCTGAAGTAATCCAACTGGAAAGCTTCAACGAGGAGAATGAAAGCTGGGAGATTTTCATTAAAAGGCTTGAGAATTTCTTCTGTTTGAGAAACCTGACAGGGAACACTGATGTTGTCAAAGAGAGCAAAAGAAATTGGTTAATTCACGCAATGGGGGCGAAAACTCTTCAATTACTCTGCAACTTAACCAGCCCAGAAGACCCAAAGACTAAAAGTTATGATGAACTAATTAAATTGGTCAAAGATCATGTAAACCCTGCGCCTAGCGTTATAGCAGAAAAAAATAGGTTCACGAAGCGAACGCAACATGAAGGAGAGACAATATATAACTTTGTTGCAGACCTTAAAAAAATGCGATTTTGATTGCACATCTTGCCAAGCGTCGACTGCCGACGCTTACCTGAAGCAGCATTTAGCGGCCTCCGAAATGCACATTGGTTAGACAAATTAATTCAATTAAAAGAACCAAACAATGCGTTTAAAGATTGCGTAACAGCTAAACTTTCAATTTAATCTACACAAAAAGACTCCAAAGAAATTCTAAATTTGCAGCTACTTCGCTGAGCAATTACCAAAACCAGATTGCAAGTACAAGCAAACCAAAGACCAAAAATTATTCACCAAATTCCAACTACTGCTACCGATGTGGTGATAAGGATCATTTTGCAACAGCATGCAAACTCAATCGAGCAGTGTGCTCTTAATGTCGAAAAGCACAGAACATTTTTTAAACAAAATCAGCTTCACTCTCTAGAATCACACTCCGTCGACGACGACGAGGAAGAAGACAGTTACTACATGAACCAGCTGACTAGGTGCGTTTTACCCGAAGATAAGAGAAAGCCGAGGAAGTTCATGCGCACATTAGTTCTAGATGGTGTGTCAAAACAGCTAGAGCTGGACACGGGCGCTGCAGTTTCTTCAATGTCTTATCAAGAATTAAGTGATTCATGGCCAAATAAGCAGATGTACAAATCCAATGTTCCGTTTCGGACCTACACTGGAGAGATCATTCAGCCGATTGGGTATTCGACAATGCATGCAAGATACGGCAACGAAGAGGCAAATGCCAACATTTATATAATGCCAGGAAAGGTAGATGCAATTTTCGGAAGAGAGTGGATTTAAGTATTCAAAGTTTAGTTGCCAAAATTAAATCAAGTGAGTAATTCTATACCTATGTCAAAAGAGAAGTTACTGCATGCAAAAGCTAAATTTAGTAATTGTTTTTAATCCGGAATTGGTAGAATAAATAATTTTGAAGCCAAATTATTTCTCGATGAGTGCTAAACCAATTTACATTCCAGCTCGCAAGGTGCCTTATGTACTCCAAGATAAAATTAACATAAAAATCGACCGTCTAGAGAGTAAAGGCATTATAACAAAAATGCAATACAGTGAATGGGCGACACCGGTGGTCCCTATCATTAAAAAAGACGGATCGATTAGACTTTGTGCCGATTGTAAAATTACCTTGAAATAAATACTTAAGAATGATCACTATCCAATTCCCCGCGTGGAGGATATTTTTGCGACATCTATGATGATGGAAAGCTTATCTGCATATGCGAATGGACACTCGAAGCGCTGAAATACAGGCGATATCAACCATTAAAGTAAACAGGCTGATGTTTGGTACTAAAGTTGCTCCAGCAATTTGGCAAAGGTATATAAATGATACTAACCAGTTAGGTTAGGTTAAAGTGGCTGTCCATGATAGAAACGGAAACACTTAGGCCAGTTTAATGGCTCATTGTGATACCACATGAATCTTTAGGCTTCCTCCTAAGCTCAATGGAACTAGTTTGAGTCCCTTACAAAACGTGAGACGTTGATTTTGCTGATATGATTTAGATCGTTAAAGAAGAATTCTCTTAGGCAATTCTTACGCTTAACCGTGACATGCGTACGTCCTATTAGACAGTGTCCGGTTATGACACCTATTGTCGAGCTTATATGCTATCTGCTTACAGATAGCAAGCACCTTGAACGCTTTAAATCTAGTGTTGGCCAGATGATTTTCGTGACTTGACACGTGGTGATGTTGCTCCATCCGGTGTTTACCTTCTTCTCTATGTCTCTATGGCCCGGCACCTAGCAAAGGTGAATATTAAACTTTTGCGCCATCTCCATTAGCGATTATCGACAGTTATGGACTGTTATAGAGTTTGTAGAGACAGAGTCCAGAGATCTTATAGCGGCCTGACTATCTGAGAAAGTACGGATATCAGATGTTGATATCACGTTTTCTTTAAGCCAGGACAAGACTTCTTTTATCGCCAAAAGTACTCTGTCGTTCAGAGTAGACAACTCCACCAACCCCTTCTTTTGTTTTTAACCACCTGTATAAAAATGGATTGACTCGTCTTCCAGGAATACCCTATTCTCACAGAAAGATCTGGGAGGTATATATATCTGGACGTATATGTCGAATTGCATTTGGGGGATGGTGTAGTCTGTGTACTTTGGAATTGATTCTAAATACCTAAGAATTACGAAGTAGCCAATGTTGTTGTTAGTCCACTGGGACGAAGCTTTAAGGCGAATAGCAGAGCTCGCAGTTATTTGTTTGCAAAATATGTCAAGAGGTGTTAGATAGAGTAAGCTGTCCAATGCCGCAGATGGGGTCGTGCAATGCCATCTGCTTATACATAGGAAAGCTGAACGTTGGACTTTATTATACTAATCAGTTAAGAAAGTTATACAAATAATTTAGCTGAGAAGTGTCCGACATTTTTTTAAATTGTTGCAAAATCATACTCTGAAAACATGTACGTTAATATTATGTATTATATATACAATATCCCAACATATAGAAATTTTCCAACATATAGAAATTAAACGCTATTGTCCGTGGTATTACATAGCTCCCATGAAATTATATTGAGTAAGTCAAAGCATAATACCTATGTCTCGAACCAATCAATTGACCCGCTTTTTTTTGGAAAATGTATTTATTATTATTTATTTACATATTTATATATTATTTCATTGTAATAATTATCTAGACCACTTACTATTAGGTTATGCTATTCCAGGAAATTAAACAAAAAATAAAATAACAGTAGAAATCATTCATTCGTGGTCATATTTTGTAAAGCTATGAGAAAAGTGGTATTTAGTTGAGTTTTGTTGAAGGAGTACATTACGTCAAGGTAATAGGTCTTGAAGTGTTAAATTAGAACTAACAACCCTTACAACACCCAAATACTAGCATACCTACATTCGTAAATTCAACCCCAAAGTTATGTTTTCTTCAAAAACTCAATTTTTTTGTCAAATAAGAATTAAATCTACAAAGCAAATCGAAAGTATTCCAACTTTCTAAAAAATAGAAATTTTCTTATAGAATGACCTTTTAGCTTTGGTTAATATGCTGTGATATCTCAATTTGGAGTTTTCTGTCATTGCAGACCTTGGCGTCTGCTTTTGGTATAATAGACTTTATATTGTTTTGCAGATATATACCAACTTCTATTACAACTAGGATAGCAATATCTTAAGAAATTGCTACCACAACTCAATAGCAACAGTTGATCCGTCCGTCGGGCAAATGAAGCTATTGAAGCAACGTTAAAAGTTGAAATAAGTTGTCGTTTATCTAACAATAAACTTAAATGGAAAAACTTTCTTATCAAGATTGTAAAAAACTTATAATTTTTCAAGTAAACGTAATTTAACTATTTTTTTAAATTCTCAGTATCCCAGTTGGATGATATATTAAGTGGTACACCGCCCTAGGTCTAGGACAAAGTACATAGTGCACCAAGTGCTTATCGAAAACCTTTCTAGATAATACTTGAAAAGCATACATTATGAATACTTTTTATATAATTTATTCTTCCATCTGTTGAGTAATTGAAAATAAAATAAATGAATACATGAACAAATCGCACAAATCTTCAGCCTCACACTTTATCCATCTAAAGTCCAATCAATAAAAATTCTCGACTCTTCGTCTTGAGATTTTAAATAAAAATTAAGTACGTACCTCAAAAATTTTTAATAACAATTGAACGTACAGCTTCCTTGCTCCAATTGATTTGTTAATAGCAGACAACAATACTAAAACTCCAATTAACAAGAAAAATAAGATGAAAAATGAAAACATGCTTCCTTGAATTTCACTAGCTTGACAACTTCCATTACAATATCAAAAACAAAATATACTAATTGAAGTTGATGTATGCCACATTTAATTTAATCCAGATAAACCACTACGGAATATCGTAAGAGCAGAGAAGGAAAATACATGTGAAAGAACATATGATAGACGCGCGGCAGGGCTTAAACAAAATTGTTGCAGCCGCAGCCCGTAGATCTAGTCGTGTTCATAGTCGCTAATGAAAAGTCACAAGCTCTGGTGATTATTCGTTGGTTGGAAGAGAAATAATTTCTGTTTAACCCTGCAGTCGTCGCGCGGATTACTATTGTAATCCACTCATACAAAATGGAGTGTTCCTAAGAAACTAGTGGTAGGTATTTTTCGTCTCTTTTAGTACTTACAGTTAAATGATTAGAACAGTTAGTTAACTTTACTTAATATAACATGTAATTACATTTTAAAGCCAAAATGAATTTGAAAAATTAAAGCATTTTGGTTTTATTCTAATTTTAAAATGGATTACATATGTAATCCACGCGACGACTGGTGTAACATTTTGGTGCGCGACGACTGCAGGGTTAAATTTGACAAATTTGATGCGCTATTCTCCTCATATCAACAAAATAAAAGTCACATTGAAACTCACCACTCACAAAGGTGAATTTTTTACTGTCAAACTACAAATGACTACTTGTAGGATTAAGTTTATCTAACGTTTACCGCTTTTTAAAGCGAAAATTTGATTTTTAAATTACCTAGCAAATGTTGTGTAATCACTTTGAAAGCTTTTGTAGACCTCAAAAATGTGCGTTGTCAAAAAATTGATTTTTTTATTTCGTCTTTTAATTTTGTAACCTATATCTAGAATTTTGTCTGTAAATCTAGTCTTGAAGAAACTCAATAATATGGTAGTTGTAATTTCGAGAAAAGAAGCATTTCTACAGTTTGCACAAACTTTTTGACTTACTTTACTTACTTACGTAAGGTGGCGCCCGGGGCGGACCTGGGCCTCAACCAACAAGAGTCTCCAGCCAGCTCGGTCCCTAGCTAGCTGTCTCCAGTTTCGCACGCCAAGTTGGTTGAAGTCCTCTCCCACCTGGGTGCGTCACCTGAGTCGCAGTCTTCCTCTACTTCCGGGCTGGAGCGATGATGTTCATCCGCTCTACATGACCTAGCCATCTTAGCCGTTGGACTTTTATTCTCCTAACTAGGTCAGTGTCGCTGTAAAGTTCGTCGTTATATCTTCTCCTCCATTCTCCATCTATGCTTACGGGACCAAAAATCGCCCGAAGAATTTTTCTCTCGAAGCATCCTAAGACGGTCTCATTTTTGTTTGACAGGGTCCAGGCCTCAGCGCCATAAATGAGAACCGGGATGATGAGTGTCTTATAGATGGTGATTTTAGATGCTCGAGAGAGGACTTTACTTCTCAATTGCCTTCTAAGTCCAAAGAAGCAAAAGTTATTCTTCGTTTGATTTCAGCGCTGGTGTCGTTGTCTGTATTAAACTTTTTGACACAACCTTCAATATTAGCTTTTTATATTTAATACAAAAATTTTACATTTTTGTGTGGTTTTATGATTTTGAATTCAATTGTAGAGGATATTTCGATTTTCAAAATGTACTACACATTAATGTTCTCTGTATGTTGAATTAAGTTAATTTTTATAAAAATCGAAATACACACTCATGTTGACAAGAAATTCAAGTTCAAGAAGGAGCATGGAGTATGTTATGTTACAATTTTTAAGTTGGAAAGAAAATTAAAAACTCGTTTATATGACACCAAAAATAACATAATAAAAGTAGGTAGGTAAGGTAAATAATCAACCCATACCAAAGACTAAACATTTGAAATGCAGGCAACGGGGTTGGGTCAAGAGTAATTCTTGTGATGAAAAGTGCTTTCTCAAATTAGCCGTTCGAATTCAACTTAAAACCTCTCTGTTTCTGAAAACAGTACTCGCACACAGGAATAGTTGAGAGTTGTTAGTCACTAGGTCCTGGTTCTCAATGGATTGTTCCGCTATCCAATTTATTTATATATTAACCCTATGCTATTAGATTGATAGTGCAATAATCTTACAATTAATCCAAAAAATGACTTAATAACACATGGGATTCATTTCCTACGCTTGCGAAATTGTGACAATACGAAAATTCAACTTTTGGCTAAGCAACCCGATGCTATTAGACAGACAATCTAATAACATTTACACATACACACACATATATCAGCGACATCTATCTCTGAAAAGCGAACTAAGATTGTGTTAAGTTCTTTCAAATTATATGTCACTTCCGACAAAAGAAAACAACTTGAACGTCTAAGCTATTTCATTTGAAGTCGAACAGAACGTAACTTTGAGGTAATCATAAGGACTTAGGTTTCACTATGAACGCAGAAAACAACACCAGAGCTGAGATCAAACGAAGAACTACTTTTGCTAACCGCTGTTTCTTTGGGCTAAGAAAGTAATTGAATAGCAAAGCCCTCTCTGTCGCAATATAAGACCCTCATCATCCCTGTCCTGCTGTATAGTGCAGAAGCATAGACTATGTGCCTGTCTATACGCGTTGTGCCCACAACGTTGTGGTCACAACACTATGTGTCTACACCCACCTTCTTTTCATCGATTTCAAGGCCGCATATGACAGCATTTACAGGGACGAGCTGTATAGAGCCATGTCTAGTTTTGGCATCCCTGTGCAGGATGACCATGGAGAATTCACGCTGCTCCATAAAGGTTGGAAACAACTTAACAGAACCTTTTGATGTCAAAAAAGGCTTTAGACAAGGTGATGCGCTGTCATGCGATTTTTTTAACATCGTGCTTGAAAGAATAGTGCAGAGCTCACACGTCAACACTAGAGGCACTATCTTTCAAAAGTCTGTCCAATTACTGGCATATGCTGATGACATTGACATAATCGGAAGAACTCAGCGTGATGTCAATGGGGATTTTGTGAGTATTGAGGCAGAGGCGGCAAAAATGTGTTTAACGGTTAATAAGGGCAAAACAAAGTAGATGCTGTCGTCTAGAAAGGACATACAACACCGACGTTTTGGTCAAAACATCACAATCGACAGACGTAACTTTGAGGTAGTCAAGGACTTCGTCTACCTAGGCTCCGCTGTAAACGCAGAAAACAACACCAGCGCTGAGATCAAACGCAGAATAACTCTTGCTAACCGCTGTTTCTTTGGACTAAGAAAGCAATTGAGTGGTAAAGTCCTCTCTCGAGGGACCAAAGTGTTGCTGTATAAGACCCTTATCATCCCCGTCCTGCTATACGGTGCAGAAGCATGGACCATGACAAAAGCGGATGAAAGCACCTTGCGTCGCTTCGAGAGAAAAGTTCTTCGTGTGATCTACGGTCCCGTATGCATCGAAGGGGAATGGAGGAGAAGATGGAACGACGAACTGTACGGGCTGTACAGCGACGTAGACTTAGCCAGAAGACTAAAAGTCCAACGACTAAGATGGCTGGGTCACGTAGAGCGCATGGAATCCAATGCTCCAGCCCGGAAAGTCTTCGAATCCTCACCCACAGGACAGCGCAGTAGAGGAAGACCGCGGATCATGTGGCGCGCACAAGTGGAAGGTGACCTCACCCAACTTGGAGCGTGAAACTGGAGACATCTAGCTAGGGACCGAGCTAGATGGAAAAGTTTGTTGGGTGAGGCCCTAGTTCACACAGGACTGTAGCGCCACCTTAAGTAAGTAAGTAAGTAAGTAAAAAGCAGACAAAATCCTGTGTATGTCGGTAGTATATCATCCGTTCAAAAGTTCGAACACAAATGTTTCAAGTTCTTAGTTCCACAACACAAAATGGAAAACGGGTCATGAGTAGTCACAACACATGTAGACACATAGTGCTGTGAGCACAACGTTGTGGGCACAACACGTATAGACAGGCACTATGACTATGAGAGAAAGTTTCTTCGGGTGATCTACTGTCCCGTATGCATAGAAGGGGAGTGGAGGAGAAGATGTAAAGACGAAGTAGATTCATCCAGAAGGCTAAAAGCCCAAGGACTAAGATGGATCAGCGGCGAAAAGTGATGCCTCCGACTTGCAGTGCGAAACTGGAGATATCTAGCTAGGGACCGATCTAGACGGAGAAGTTTGTTGGGTGAAGACATAGTTCACACATTACTGTAGTGCCACCTTAAGCAAGTGAGTTAGTAAATGTACTTCACACATGAAGGGTCAATGGTCTTGCATATTAAGTTTTAAGAATGATAAACGTGAAGTAAGCTTCAGTTTTGTTTAAGAACACACTCTCTATTGAAGAAAACCTTGAAATATTTCAAAGAGAAGGACATAGAGAACCGACTTAAGGGGTTTACTTCCCTTTAACTCACAAATTGCTTTCAAATGACTTTCTCCATTATAATAAGCATGTACTTGTGGCAAAATGCATTTCTTATGTAAGCAATCCAGAATCTGTGTATAGAATGTTTATGGAGTCTTGTCCAATGGTCAAACAAAGTGGTTTGATTCTAAATGTCATTCAACCTTATCACAGGCCCCGTCGTAATAAATAAAAGTATCATTGCTCCCATCGTACTAAAAAAATTTGCTACGAAATTCGGAGTTCGTGTAAAGTGGTATCACTAGCACCGAATAAATAGGAAGTTTGGCAGTTTTTCCTACGAACAGTTATTTTGATCGGAGTTTTGAAAACGAACAAAAAATATTAAGCTCGCGAAGATAAATTAAATAAAAATAAAATATATGAAAAGAATCTTGTAAGTTTTACTATTATTTTAATGTGAAAGTGTTTACCTATTTTTTTTTTGTTAAGGATAAATAAAGTTATCACAAATAAAATTCAATTCGAAAGGCTTTATGAAATGCTTCAAGAAAAACCTGAAATTGCTTTCCTTTTGCCTTTTGGCAAGCAGTAAAAATAGAGTTAAATAGCCTAGGCCTACCTTTTAAGGACACCTCTAGCTGGAGAAAAGTAAATTGAATAGATTAGTCGAAACTTTTTTATAATTTAATTTAATTCTTAGTTGTGGTTAGGTTGGAAGGCATACATCAAGAGAAAAATGGTTAAGAACACAACAAAAATGCAAAGCTACAGGTGGCGGAGAAAATAGAATGCATTCTTTTAGCTCGAAGAAGGTGTCATAAGACTGCCTGGTTTTGAAACTTCGACCACAGGAATAAAAGATACACAAGATTCGAAAATTCTTCCGAGCCTTTAGAATCTAATGAATCTTGTGAAGAGAACTAGCTCGCCGATGTTTCGGTGTCATCAGACGTAGTTAATGTGAGAAATGTTCCACGGCGTCGTCCAATCACTTCGCGTCAATCATACGATTCATCCAGCCTTTTAAAAGAACAAATATAGATGAAAAAAGATCTGAAGAAAAACTATCTGAAATAGAGGAAAAAAGACTCGAAGAATCTAAAAGGCACAACCAAGTAAAGGAGAGAAATTTCTCTCAGACAAAATTGAGATTAAAATTAAAATAGTTGAAATTCATGAAGAAAGATACAGCCTAAAGTAAACATTGAAATAGATAGATGTTAAGGAGTGATATGAGCTGGATTTAAGTCAAGAAATTGCTGATAATTATCATTAAATCAAAAACTTTTGATTTTTTTGTACTATTTACTTTAATTTTTGTATTCTTTAAGTATACCTGTATGTATGTACTTACATAAATGTCTTAAAGAAAACATGAACTTCGTTTGCAATGAAATACACAGTTTCAAATTAAGCTCCTATAATAGGTCCCTTATTTGGGATACTACACCATGGAGATTTGAATGCGGTATTTCGTCCTTTTCTTCAAGTTCGTCTTCATTTTCAGCTTTGATTTCATTTAAATCATCTTCGACGTTAAAGTGAATGCAAATATTAAGCAGGGCACATACTACATTTTGTAGTACCCGTGGCATGATGATTAGTGCGTTGGACTGTCATGCAAGGGGTCTTGGGTTCAATCCCTGCCTGTGCCAGCTTAATTTTAAAAAAAAAATAATTTCGCGGGTACTGCCTCTTGCGAGGAATTGACAAATCCTTCAAGAGTAATTCTTGTCATGAAAAAGTGCTTTCTCAAACTAGCCGTTCGGATTCGGCCTTAAATTGTAGGTCCCTTCCATTCCTGACAACAGTACTCGCACACAGGAATGGTTGAGAGTTGTAAGTCACTAGGCCCTGGTTCACAACGGACTGTTGCGCCACCCCATTTGATTTTTGACATACTACATTTATAATTTGTGCAGATTTTTGCGGGAAATAGTAGAGCTGATGTGCTGCGAGTATGCACCGTGATCGATTTGTTATAAAGCCTATGACTCTCTTCACAATATTCCGAGTTTTACTGTGCTTAAAATTGAAGCTGCTTTGAGGACTACCGACCTCAGCGGAACGAAATGGAGTTATAAGCCAGGGTTCAAGTGGTATCCGGCATAACAAATCCAGACATAAACGTTATTTGTCTGAGATAAAAGTTTGTTTTCAACAAACCTAAAATCCAAGCGTTTGTTTTTCTATCACAATATTTTTCCACAAATGCGAATCGTGGTTTAACCCCGGGTACTTTGCGTCTATAAACCTCACACGCATCTTGTTGTCGCAAATCTGACAAAAAAAATTAATTTCACACTAAACCTCACAAATATGTACATATATCTTGCACTCATACCACCATGGCATTTATACTGAAGAACCCTTTTCTATTGTTGTACAGGAACTTCTCTTCCGCCGGTGCAATAATTTTGACATGAGTTCCATCCACACACATTATAGTACCTGGAAAACTTGCTCTGGAGTAGAAGACAATCTTTGATTGACGTTTCTCAACGTCCGTTATTTCCAATTTAATCCAAATCGGGTACAATTTTCTCTTCAAAATATTTAGCACAATTTTAAGATTTCTGGAAAAAGTTGACTAGGCCTTTCCGATCCCAAAATCTTTGTCAACACAAAGATTGGTATCCTCCATCAGCAATGAATCTCCAAACGTCTGTCAATCTGCTGATTGTGGTGATTGAACTCGAAAACACGCAAGGGTCGAGTTCTTTATCTAGGATCTCTAATATATATTTAAGCGCTGCCTTATTCACCCGAAAGTTTTGTTTTAATCTGGAAATCAATTTTCTTTGTAAGCACTGGAAAGTTGAAAATATGTTAGCAACACTTTATCAACAAGATCCAAGGGGTTAAAAGCATCCTTTAAAATTTTGCGCTGCATTTTTAGTGTTCGTTGTCTTCGTGTATTTTTATTTATTGCAAAGATTACAACGGCAATACTATCCATTTTTAAAGGCAGTGCGTTGGACTGTCATGCAAGTGGTCTTGAGTTCAATCCGTGCCTATGGTACCTGCAGTTTTGTTTTTCTTCATGGCTACTGCCTCTTGCGATTAATTGACAAAACTACCAAGAGCAATTCCTGTCATAAATTTGCAGTTCGGATTCAGCATAGAGTACGCATACCCTCCATTTTTTAAATGACGCGCATACAGGAATGGTTAAGAGTTGTAAGTCTTAGTGTTACACGAATTGTTTTGCCGCCTAATTTATTTAGGATGTTCGTTTAAGAAATAATTTCAGGTTCTCTATGGGCTTTCAAGTGGTGTGGCTGTGAGAATGCATAGTCCTTTATATCGCAATTTAAGTATGCAGCTTACGAAATTAGAATTAATTTCGCAAATTTGAACTCTCAAAAACGTTCATCCAAAACATAAAGTATACACTTATTTCTACTGCCAGCTTTTTATTTATTTTTAAATTCAAGCTTTAAATTACAATTAATAATAAATGTATAATATTGTAATGTTTATATAAAGTAAACAGTTACACGCGTAAATAAATATGAATACCTTCTATACTGATAACAATTGTATTTTTTCAAGATATTAAAAAAAATCCATTAGACATCTTTAAAAAGGAATACAAATTATAATTCGACATTTGTCTATAGTTCATTTTTATTCAATTAAGGTAAGCCACACTTATCCTTTTTAAGTGATAAAGAATGAATGATATCTTTAATGGCAGCTCCAATTCCTTTGCTATGTGTGCCTGAATCGAAGGAAAAATTATTTTCTGGATGTGCATCTAAGCACTTCTGATATCGTAGCTGTGGAATAGAAAAACATTTGAAATTCATAAATTAAATCTTAATATTCAAACTTAATTATACTATGTCACCTTGCAAGCTGCTTCTACTGTCTTGCAGAGGGCTCCACTAGATGGTTCACAGTGAAAGACATGGGCAACAAATTTATTGCGTGCAGTGTGAACGATAAAAGCACACTTCTTAAAATTTTTGCCAATTCCCAAAAAACTCAGATATCGAACTCTGCATTCAGCTATGAGTCTGGTGTAATCCTGCAATAATAAAAGAAAGTTTTAATTCGTGCAAATATAGTGGGGACATTTTCTAGCTTTGGGTTTATTTTTTTTAGAAACTGAAGTTAACATTATTAACACAAATTAAAATATTTTCCGCAATAAACATTTGTATCCACGACCTGTTAAATAAAGTCGTATTTGTGCAAATGTAAATCTGGCTAAAAAAAAAAATTAAAAACTCAATTAGGCAAAAGGGAATCTATCTACATATGATGTTCTCTCGTCTGGCTTGGTCTGGTATTGTTTGCCCTCGTCTGGTGGTGGCCTGTTGTTTTTATTATTAAAAATGTGAAAAGGGGTTTCGAACGATTCATTTTGTGTACATCATGTAAACAGTTCGGTTCGGTTCGGTCGTGCTGATAAGTAGCTCACCAGTTAAACATAAAAACAGTACTTTTTATAAAATTGTTTTCTTTTTAAGTATTTAACGCATAGAATAATTAGCTGATGAATAAGTTACGAAAAATGTGATCGGCTGGTAAGAGCGGAGGAAAAAGAGATATTGCTTGCTCATTTCTAGTCTTGTCTACTCTTGTCTGGTTTTGTCTGGTCTTGTCTGGTCTTGTCTGGTCTTGTCTTGTCTGGTCTTGTCTGGTCTTGTCCGGTTTGGTCTGGTCTTGTTTAGTCTTGTCTGGTCTTGTCTGGTCTTGTCTGGTCTTGTCTGGTCTTGTCTGGTCTGGTCTTGTCTTGTCTTGTCCGGTTTGTTTTGGTCTTGACTTGTCCGGTCTTTTCTAGTCTTGTCTGGTCATCGCTGGTCTTGTCTGGTTTTGTCTGGTCTTGTATTATCTGATCTTGTCTGGTCTTGTCTGGTCTTGTCTGGTTTTGTATGGTCTTGTATTATCTGATCTTGTCTGGTCTTGCCTGGTCTTGTCTGGTCTTGTCTGGTCTTGTTTGGTCTTGTCTGGTCGTGTCTAGTCTTGTCTGGTCTTGTCTGGTTTTGTCTGGTCTTGTATTATCTGATCTTGTCTGGTCTTGTCTGGTCTTGTCTGGTCTTGTCTGGTCTTGTCTGGTCTTGTCTGGTCTTGTCTGGTCTTGTCTGGTCTTGTCTGGTCTTGTCTGGTCTTGTCTGGTCTTGTCTGGTCTTGTCTTGTCTGGTCTTGTCTGGTCTTGTCTTGTCTGCTCTTGTCTGGTCTTGTCTGGTCTTGTCTGGTCTTGTCTGGTCTTGTCTGGTCTTGTCTTGTCTGGTCTTGTCTTGTCTGGTCTTGTCTGGTCTTGTCTGGTCTTGTCTGGTCTTGTCTGGTCTGATCTTGTCTGGTCTGGCCTTGTCTGGTCTTGTCTGGTCTTGTCTGGTCTTGTCTGGTCTTGTCTTGTCTGGTCTTGTCTGGTCTTGTCTGGTCTTGTCTGGTCTGATCTTGTCTGGTCTGGCCTTGTCTGGTCTTGTCTGGTCTTGTCCAGTCTTGTCTGGTCGTGTCTAGTCTTGTCTGGTCTTGTCTGGTCTTGTCTGGTCTTGTCTGGTCTTGTCTGGTCTTGTCTGGTCTTGTCTGGTCTTGTCTTGTCTGCTCTTGTCTGGTCTTGTCTGGTCTGGTCTTGTCTGCTCTTGTCTGCTCTTGTCTGCTCTTGTCTGGTCTGGTCTTGTCTGGTCTTGTCTGGTCTTGTCTGGTTTTGTCTGGTCTTGTCTGGTCTTGTCTGGTCTTGTCTTTTCTGGTCTTGTCTGGTCTTGTCTGGTCTTGTCTGGTCTTGTCTGGTCTTGTCTGGTCTTGTCTGGTCTTGTCTGATCTTGTCTGGTCTTGTCTGGTTTTGTCTGGTCTTGTCTGGTCTTGCCTGGTCTTGTCTGGTCTGGTCTTGTCTGGTCTTGTCTGTCCTTGTCTGGTCTTGTCTGGTCTTGTCTGGTCTTGTCTGGTCTTGTCTGGTCTTGTCTGGTCTTGTCTGGTCTTGTCTGGTCTTGTCTGGTCTTGTCTGGTCTTGTCTGGTCTTGTCTGGTCTTGTCTGGTCTTGTCTGGTCTTGTCTGGCCTTGTCTGGTCTTGTCTTGTCTGGTCTGGTCTTGTCTGGTCTTGTCTGGTCTTGTCTGGTCTTGTCTGGTCTTGTCTGGTCTTGTCTGGTCTTGTCTGGTCTTGTCTGGTCTTGTCTGGTCTTGTCTGGTCTTGTCTGGTCTTGTCTGGTCTTGTCTGGTTTTGTCTGGTCTTGTCCAGTTTGGTCTGGTCTTGTTTAGTCTTGTCTGGTCTTGTCTTTTCTTGTCTGGTCTTGTCTGGTCTGGTCTTGTCTGGTCTTGACTGGTCTTGTCTGGTCTTGTCTGGTCTTGTCTGGTCTTGTCTGGTCTTGTCTGGTCTTGTCTGGTCTTGTCTGGTCTTGTCTGGTCTTGTCTGGTCTTGTCTGGTCTTGTCTGGTCTAGTCTGGTCTTGTCCGGTCTTGTCTGGTCTTGTCTGGCCTTGTGTGGTCTTGTCTGGTCCTGTCTGTTCTTGTCTGGTCTTGTCTGGTCTTGTCTGGACTTGTCTGGTCTTGTCCGATTTGGTGTGGTCTTGTTTAGTCTTGTCTGGTCTTGTTTGGTCTTGTCTGGTCTTTTCTGGTCTGGTCTTGTCTGGTTTTGTCTGGTCTTGTCTGGTCTTGTCTGGTCTTGTCTGGTCTTGTCTGGTCTTGTCTGGTTTGGTCTGGTCTTGTCTGATTTTGTCTGGTCCTGCCATGTCTTGTGTTGTCCGGCCTTGTGCGGTCTTTTCTGTTTTTTTTTCTGGTCTTGTTTGGTGTTGTCTGCTCTCTGGTGGCTTGGTGTTTTTATTTTGTAAAATGTGAAATAGCTTTAGATCTATTTTTATTCTAGTAGCGGTAAGTTTTTCGGTGCGGTTTGGTAGTTCTGATTGGTAGCCCGTCCGTCGGTTAAATTTAAAAATAGAAGTTTAGTCTTTGGTGAATAATTGAACCCAAAAGAGATGTAAATATAATTAAGAAAAAAACTCTAAGGTTGTTATTGATTTTTAATAAAATTGTTTTCTTTTTCAATTAAGAGGCAATCGTGACTCAAGGAATAAGCTTTCGAATAAGTGATCGGGCGGTGCGAGAGGATGTTGAAGCTAAAGAGGGCTTGCTTGGTCATTTTTAGTCTGTCCTTGTATGATCAAGTAGTCCTTTGTCGAACCATACCATTCAAAGGGTAAATATTTTTAAAATAACAATGACATTAAATCAACAGAAGCTCTTTTGTTACAATACACAAATTAAAAATAAACAAATAAACAGTTTTTCGCACACCCGGTCTCACAGGCCAGTAGGCCCCCATTGGCTGGTTAAGTTAAATTTTGTTGCATGACTTTTGACATTGGTGATGATAAATATTTATAAATTATTTTTAACTCTCTTTTTTTTTCGGATTTTAGCCACTAACAACCTCATCTACATTTACGTATTTTCTAAATGTCTTTAAACTAACGGATAAAATAATATTTTTAAAGGCATCCTTAATTTGTCTACAACTTACAAGTCTACACAATCATTCTGTTTTGGCAGGGATTTTCTCATATAACTTACCTTTGAACTACGCACAGTTATCATACTTGGGGCAATAGCCACGTTTACATTCTCCCAATCTTCAGTTCTTGTTTGTGCTATGACACTATTGATTGCTTCATTGATAATTTCCATTCCAGTTGGTTGAGATACTTCTTTGCAACCTACATACAAGGCTTTTAATATCTTTTTCGGTTCCTCCATAGGTGTTGGAAATGATTGCGCTAAATAAGAATAGAAATTAAAAAGTAAACGTGTTGTTTGTCCATGTTTATCTGCTTAACAGTTATTCGTGCGTTATATAACATACAATTATTTTAAAATAATAACTTTCAAATACAAATTTAAAAAAATGCACAAACTTTGTCCTTTATCCAATAGTTTGTTAAAAAAAAGTAGGTACTTATGTTTTAAGATTTTAACATATACCTGCCAAATACAGTCGTGGTCATACAATTAAGCCACAAAATGAATGTATCCTATTTTCTTCAATAAAGCTTTTCTGTATTACTTTGTGTCTGTTTTTTTAACAGTTAACAACTAACATTATCTCAATATGAAAACCGTATGTCACCTTATGTCCAAAGATGTTTTGCTTTTAAACAAAGCGCTTTATTTGTTATTAAGTCGCAGTGCAGGTGGTCACATAATTAAGCCATTACATTTGAAACAGGTACTTTTATATTATTCCATGTAGATGTTTTATCAAAATGTATTAAAACTGTTTCATTAATAAGGAAGTGTATTATTAAAAATAAAAATATTCAATTAATAACAGTTCTGGTGATAACAGTAATGGGAAAAAATAAAACCTCTTCTCCATGTGAAAGAAAAATTATTGTCAAATGCTTCAAAAGGTTTCGCTAGAGGTAAAGTTAGGAACGCAGTTGAATATTTAAAAAAACACCAAACCTTTGAAAACCTACCTCGAAAAAAGCCACGAAAAACGACTCCAGCTGAGGATAGAACATTAGTTAGGCTTTCTAAAGTGGATCCATGTTTAACATCCGTTCAATTAAGAGCCCAAATGGAGAAGAACTATGATGTACAATTATCAGCAAGAACCATACGAAGGCGACTTCAAAAAAAAACAATTTGAATGGACGAATCGCTAGACGTAAGCCTAACCTGTCAAATATTGCTCGAAGAATAAGATTTGATAAAAAACACCTTTATAAAAGTCCAAATGTTTGGTATTTTGGTCGTGTGGAGCTACGAGTCCAAGTTCAACGTTTTTGGCAGTCACGGAAGACAGTATGTGACGCGTCCTCCATTGAAAGAATTGGACCCGAAATACACAAAAAAAACTGTAAAACATGGAGGGTTTGAGGATGTTTTACATCATGATCCATTGGTGCAAATTCATGGAAATATGACAGGAGAAATGTACAAGGACATTTTAGACAGCCATTTAAATAGGGATTATGCTGACAATTTACCGTTAGCTTGAATATTGCTCTCGGGTCCTTAAATCCTGGTTTGTATCAAATTCAATCCAAGTCCTTGAGCGAAATGCTCGAAGCCCGGATAGAAAATCTATGGGGTATCATAAAAAAAGCACTTGCGGCTAGAAAATATACGAATAAGGCTTCTCTTTGGAACATTGTTAAAGAAGAGTGGCTTGTAGGTACAATGCAAAAAAGATGCACAGAAGTAATAAAACAGAAAGGATATTTAACTAAATACTAGCTGCACAGAAGGCAAAAAAGTTGTCCTCAAAAGGGTTAGTTTTTTATTAACGTACTTCATTGCAGATGGCTTAGTTACATATCCACTTCCAAAATCAATTATAACAACATATCATTACTGTAATAAATTTTTCAAAGATAGTGTTTAAAAATAAAATATCATCTGAACTTCTAGTTACTAAATTTATATTTTGCATAAATAAATTAATTTATCATTGTGTTAAGATTTTTTATTTTTAACGAAATTTGTTGCTTTATATTGATGGCTTAATTTTATGACCACGACTGTAAGTTTTTCTCCAAGAATTTAACTTTAATTTATTATTAACTTCCCATAGGAAGTTATTGTAATGGGTCCGATTTGTCGATTTGTCCGTACGTCCGTACGTCCGTACGTCCGTACGTTCGCGACGTTTTTTTCGTCGTCCATAGCTCAAGAACCAGAAGAGATATCGACTTCAAATAAATTTTGTTATACAGATAATAAGGCAGAAAGATGCAGAAAGGGCTCTCAAGAAAATTGCGTGGGTGGTTTTTTCACCATAGCAGTTTGAAAAAAAGGTGAAAATTTTGGTTAACCTTAAATATCTTACGAACCAAAAACGCTAGAGACTTGAATTAAATTTTATATAATATATTGTAACGTGACACCAAACAGGTATATTTTTTTTAAAAAAATCAATATAACGGCTTTTTTTATAAATCAATAAAACTAAAAAAAAATTTTGTCACCTCCAACATTTTACGACTGAAATATGATTTCATCTCTAAAACAATTTTGTGCAACAAAGAATAATGTTTTTGACATCTGATAAAATTTTGAGAAAAATCGAATTGACAGTTTTTTTTACAAAAAATAAAAACCTAAAAAAAAATGTATACAAATTTGTAAAAATTGATTTTCGACTCAAATATCTTTTCAAAACTTTGAGATATTGGCTTTAATTTACTTTTATCTTTTAAAACATCTTGTTGTCAACATTCAGTTAAAGTTTGAAAAAAATCGATTTGACAGTTTTTGTACAAAAAATTTAAAAACCGAAAAAAAAATAACAAAAGTTCGTAAAAAGTGATTTTCGACTCAAATATCTTTTGAAAACTTTGAGATAATAGGTTCTTACTAATTTTTTCTTATAAGAAATATTGTTTTTAACATTAGTGCAAATTTTGAGAAAAATCGAATTGACAGTTTTTTTACAAAAAATAAAAACCTGAAAAAAAATGTATAAAAGTTGGTAAAAATTGATTTTCGACTCAAATATCTCTTCAAAAATTTGAAATATTGGCTTCAAACTTATTTTATTTCAGAGAAAATATTGTTTTCAATATTCAGTAATTTTTATATAAAAATCCAACAGTCCGTTTTTTTCATAAAAAATAGTGCGCAAATTTGGTAAAAATACATATAGACAAACTTTTAAGCAAGACAAATCGACAGACGGGATGGGAAGTTATCAGTGTGGGTCGCATCCCAGCCTCTTTTTTTTTTCGAAAATCATTAGATGTGTTTTTAATCATACATATTTATCTATTTTTTTTTTGTCATTTAGTGCATACAAATATACTTGTCACATTTAAATATCAATTGTAATATTGTAATTCAGAAATTGTAATATTTTTAAACACCTTACGGAAATCTGTTTTAAACCGTTATTTCGAAGCTTGAACTCATCTTACTTAGCGTAGAACACGAAAATATTGTTTTTAATAAAACTTGTCCTTTTGTATATTACATTTCGTAAATACGAAAACTAGCCTACTGGAAATATAAACGGAACTATCTTCATCTAATTCTTTAATCTTACTAATAGGAACTAACTCCACTTCCAATTCAAAACATGAACTGGAAACTAATTTTCAACAACAGCTTACAAATTATCATAACTATCTGTAGTCTTAACAGTCAGTTATCATTAAAATATTTTTTAAACTCTAATGCAGATTCCTTGAGTGCAGTTTACGAAGACAGTGCGAAGTGTCGTCAGGCTACAAGCAATTAGTTATAATTCATTTCGCTTATGCAGAACATGTAAGTATCTCCTCTATATATGTAACAGCTATATAGTAACTTTAATAACATAATTTTTTGGTAACATGATTGTCTTTCAAAATCAGCTTTTGCTTAAAATAATCAAAAAATCACAATCATGCCTAACATGATGTTATTAAAGTTATTATACAGCTGTTTTCAAGACTTTGAAAGAAAATATTTGGAAGGTTCTGAATAAAAGTTAATAAAAGTGATCATTGGTTTTCATCATTGAAAAGGAACATTGGTATTTTTTTGACAGGTCATTAATACCCATCAATTGAAAATTTCTGTCATTAGAAATTTCTGTCAGTGAAATAAATCAAATGAATTGTATTTGTTTGTTTCTTCCTAGTGTTCTCAATAAATAGATTGCTACAAATATTAGAAAATAAGAAAAGTGTTTATAAAAAATTATGAATGTACAAAAAAGAAGGAAATTATTGTTTCTTTTGGCAATATACCATGCATTGAAAAAATAGAAAAAGTTACAGTTTCCGAAGACGAATTTACCAAGTACATCTTTTATATCCTGCCCGAAAACTTCACGGAGAATATTTTACATTAATTCAGCGTTTAGAAAAAAACCCAATGAAATTTTAAGAATATTTTCACATGGCTAAAGAACAATTTTACTTTATTTTAAATGAAATCCAAGATGATATTGCACCAAAGAATAATCTTTTCCGAAAAACGATGGACTTTATAATCTTAAAGGAAAAACTTTGCCTCACACTACGGTAAAACAACTGTTCGAAATTGCATCATTCAAACAATTTCTGCTATCAATAATCGCATTTGTGTCAGAATCCGAAGGAATGGCAAAATATCGCGGATGGCTTTTTAAAATCCTGGAACTTTCCAAATTGCTTAGGAGCAGTTGATGGCAAGCCTATAAGAATGTTCGCTCCACGAAACTCAGAAAGCTTCAATTTTCAAAAAGTGTTTCTCAACAATCCTCATGGCTTTAGTGGACGCAAATTATAGATTTGTAATGGTTATCATTGGAGCTCATGGGAAAAAATTCAGATTCAACAGTATTTTCTTCTTGCTATTTTGGAAATCACCCAGTTAAACTGAGAGTACAAGCTGATACTCCATTACCGGGCACAACTGAGCCACAACCATATTTACTTGTTGGTGATGCAGCTTTTGGTTGAAGATATAACATGCTTACACCACATCCGGGGACTTCTCTGAGCCAAAAACAGCTAATTTATAATTATAGGTATTCAGTATTAATCTATTATAAAAAAATAAATTTGTAGATACAAATTAATTACGTTGATGTTTTCAGACATTCCAGGGCTAGAAGAATAGTACAGAGCACATTTGGAATCCTTGCCTACTTGGAGAATCCTTGCCTACTTGGAGAATTTTCTAAAAACCCCTCGAGGTACAACCATCAGTTGCCCTATATATTTTGTTTTTTAATAAATTATCCCAACAGTCAACAAAGAAAAAATAAAATAAACAAACCGGCAATGTTTTTCCTGATTGATTGATCATGTCATTGGAATTGAGTGAAATTGAAACACAAATCATTGGAACAATTCGTTCCATTTTAGACAAATATATAATAATATAATAATAATGACCTGTTCAGGAAAATGAATTTCAGTCCGGAAAATAGAAAAATACATTTTTAGAAAAAAATAAATCTGCAACTAAACTTTTTTTTCTCAAAAAAAATTCTGTGTGTGATTTCCAATCGATTGGTATATAATGTTCATTTCTAATCAAATGAAATACCGTCAAATATCGATTCAATTTTTTTTCCGGATCGATTTCAATGATAGCTATAACTAGCGCCTTAGAACTAGGATTGTGAGAAGATTTCGAGCCAAATATTAGAAATAATAACAACGTCCCATTGTGTATTATTTGTTTTTATAATACTCGCGACATTCTTTTACTGCCATGTCACCACACCACGTCAAGATCTTTGGGATTTTTTAAAAATATTATGTACATTACCTTTAGTTCAGAATTTAAACTGTTAACTGCCTGTTTAAAACTCAATTTTAAATGTAATATAACTTAATTTAAGAACCTACAAATTAAGAAATCTTACTGTAACATATGAGCTCTTTCCGACATTTTATCGGTTGACATTTTCAAAAAAAAGGAAACCATAATTCTTAAAATTTGCTAGTACTACATGAAGTCTTGAAGACTAATGTCATGTTTCAGCTTCATTTCCAATACTGAATTAGCGTATAAGTCTTTTTAAGGAGTAGCAGTAAGCTTTAAATTTGTCATTTACGGTACAATTTATTTCCGCGGTTACGATTAATTGCAGAAAAGGCTCCATATGTTTAAGTGTGTGTTTTATTACTGTACATTTTAATACTTAAATATATATTTTTTGTCAGAATTAAAATTATTTAATTTCATTACCTTAAATTAAAAACTACTTTTAATATACTTACAATGTCTGAATCCACGATTTTCTGTTTGCAAATTAGTTGGGCGGATTGATTCTTGTTTGTTTTTACAATTATTTGCTGTTCCAATATTATTTGAATCCAATTGCAGCGAGCGCTCAATCATAATTTGTTTGCATATATCACTTAAATAATATTGAACCATTAATATTTATTTATAGGAATACAATAAAGAATACAAATATTGAAAAATCACACTTAATACAACTCATGTTTCACATTATGACTTATTCTTATAATAATGGATAAAAAGGATTATGCATACAAATCTTTGAATAAAAGAACTGCCTTATGTGCCTAAAGCTATTTTGTTAAATGGACTGGGCTAGGGCAATAAATATAGTAAATTCACATACGCATCACTGCACGGATGATTTTGTGATCATCCCTTTAGCACGTTCATAAACGCAAATAATAATTGGCATCATTTAAAATGTCCATTGTTCATTATTGCATAGTTCGATAAACTGATGCGCAATGCACAAATATAACGAAAAAGAAAGCATCAAGAATTTTCTTGATAAGTTGTTGATGCGGACGCGATTTGGAGCAAAAATGGCGAAAAAGACAATGAAAAGTATTTAATCAATTGTTTATAAATTAATTAATTTGATGAATTTCAGGGATTATTTTACCAGTGCATAAATTAAACTATAGAAACGAGATTAAAATAAGAAGGTGAATTTATTGTCGGCAGAAAATCAAAGTCAGTATTGTGGAGAAAAGTTTTAAGCATCTTGCACATGAGCTACGAACTGCGAACTGTGGATGTTCGCATATTTTGACTTTTCTTTCACATGAGCTTTATTTCTATTCGCAGACAGCGATGAATTGTCAATTTATAATTACCCTTTTCAACAAACAAAGCAAAAGTGGTATAAATTTGAGGTTAAGTTCATCGCGAACAATTTATTCGTTGCAGTGTGTATTGTATGTGGAACGCGAATAGAGCTTGACAGTTCGTAGCAACCAAACGGCAATTCGTTACTATCAAATTCTTTTTTCAAAATTGAATTGTATTATAGAACAAAATGCTAATTTTATTATCCTAACACAAGTGTTAATTGGTTTCTTATAATTCAAATGTGTTTTTGTTTGAAATTGACTTTTTGAAATGTGTAAAATCACGCTTGTTCGTCCATTCGTTCATTCGTTGTTCGCTCTCATGTGCAAGGCACTTTAGAGTATATAAAATGTTTGACTCAAGATTTGAATTCCAATGAGAGTTTTTATTAGTATCACATCCATCATAAATCACAAGTTGTGTTTGAACGTAAAACTTATTGGTCAGGTTCAAATGACATAAGGGACTTGAAAATTAGACAAGTTTCTAGTATCTGATTGGCCAGCTGCCAAGAAATTACCTTCCAATTAAGGCAGGAAAGTTGACTAGAAAGTTAGTCAAAAAAAATTTCCCTAACTATCAAGTCAAGTCCACTTCTATCAAAATGACAGTTGATAATGATTTTCATTCAACTAACAATGAAGATCACTGCAAATGAAGTCCCTTATGTTGCCTGAAACTGCCCATTGTCAATCAGCATCGCATCGTAATCAGCTGAGCAACGATCACCATCGCGCAAAAACAGTGATGCCTACGTTAATAAAGGAAACTGTGAAATGTATACAGTGTTGGCCAAAACATAAATGCATTATGTATGTTCTTCTAAATATAACTTAACAGAAAATACTTTTCATAACGGTTGATTAAATATGACAGAAGTAGGACAGTTAACCCAATTTGTGTTGTTCAAAAGAAAAGCAAACTTGTATTGCTATTTATCTTTTTCTTATTAATAGAGAAAAGTTAGTCCGTTAACTACAAAATCCATTGCTCATATTAAAGGTGTTGGCAAACGAGTGCAGTTGAATCTATTTAGTTCACGGATAAGCTAAGCAGTGTTCTTAGCTAACTTTTGTAAAATGGCAGGAAACAAATACTCTAACGAAATAAAATATCGTAAAGCTGTAAAAAATCCTTTTATTTCCACTACTTTAGAAACTGTAAATATTTGCTTAAATTTTAAAAACAAACGTAAACAATAATTGAATCCTAAATTTCTTTTTTAATTATTTAATAATCGAGGTGTATAAATAAATTTATAAAGTAATAAAAATGTATTACTTACCGCAAAGTATTTGCAATTGTCCTTGCAGCTGTATCACATCGAAATACATGACACATATGAATCCTTGTCAATCTGTCACGAGACACATAAGCGAAGTCCCTAAAAAAATTTGTTTTTATTATATTTTCATTTCATAATTTATGTTTAAAACTAAAGAGTCAGTTTAGATCTAGCCATTGTTGCATTCTTAATTAAGGGGCGATTTGACTTATTTGTTAGGGTAAAATCATCATTCAAATTGTCACTTTTTTTAAATTATTTAATTAAAATATACATTTTTAATTAAAATATTAAAGTGTCTAAATCCAAAAAATGTTTGCTTTTAGTGTCTTAACAGTAGATGCTGTAGAGCGAAGATTTGTATTTATAGCCTTTTCTACAAAAAAATTGGAAAATGTTGAATTATACAATATTTTTTGATAAGAAATTTTCAAATTCCTTAACAATAAAAACCCTTTTTTAACAAAAATATACTGTAACTTTCAAACGATATCAAACATTTTATTGCTAGTACTGAAGTGTCTTGGATATCCAAGAGACACCTGGGGAAAAATCGAGCTTCGTAAATCGTTGAAGCTAAATAAACGCAGAGACACCCAATTTAACGAGATGCGCAGATCCTACAGGGTTATTGACATCGAACCCCCTTCAGTAGGGGAAACAGCGATTAATCTCCTCAAAAACAACAAAGCAGCCGGGCTTGACGGAGTACCAGCGGAATTCCTGAAAGCTGATCCCGCCACAGCAGCTAGTATCCTGCATCCGGTTATACAAACTGTTTGGGAAAACGAAACCTATCCCAGGGAATGGAATAATGGAGTGATTTTTAAGGTGCCAAAAGAAAGTGATCTCAAAAACTGCAACAATTGGCGTAGTATTACCGTTTTGTTCGTTTTCCCAAAGCTAATGGCAACTTTAATCCTCGAACGGGTAAAGGCTAGAATTGAGACTACACTCAAGAGGAATCAGGCTAGCTTCCGCGGGGATCGGTCGTGTGTTGACCATGCCAACACCTTACGCATTGTTCTTGAGCAGTCTGCAGAATTTCAAACACCGCTAAACCTCATGTTTGTAGATTTTGAGAGGGCCTTTGACCGAGTTAACCGAGAATGTATATGGAGATCACTTCTTGGGAGAGCAATTCTGCCAAAAATTGTTGCCATTATAAAGGAGTCCTACAACAATGCAAAGTGTTTCGTGTTGCATAATGGGCAGCTATCCGACTCTTTCGAAGTGCGTCAGGGTGTGAAACAAGGGGGTGTTTTATCGTCAATTCTTTTTCTGCTGGCGATAGACGATAGATGAGAGGCAAGGTATTGAATGGAGAGCGTTTGAAAGGCTTAGCCATTTATACTATGCCGACGATATATGTCTCATGGCCAATAACATTAGTGGGCTGAACGAGATGTGTGGAACTTTACGGGTGAAAGGAAAATCGTGCGGTCTTAAAATAAATAGCATCGTATTATTCTGCATGACACGCCTGTTGAACAGGTCGAACAATTTCATTATCTTGGAAGTATTGTATCAGCAAATGGTGGTATGGATCTGGACGTAAAAAGCAGAATAAATAAAGCTCGCGTTGCCTTTGGTGCTCTGTCAAAAATTTTGAAATCCAGTCAAGTCTCCTAACGCAAAAAATTGAGATTCTTCGAATACAATGTGAAATCTGTGCTATTATATGCTTGTGAAACATGGAAAGTCTCGGCCAACATCTCGAGAAAATCGCAGGCTTTTGTGAACCGCAGTCTGCGTCACATCCTTAAATTTCGCTGACCATAAACAATATCTAACCAGGAATTGTTGCGTAGGACAGGGCAGAGGCGCTTGGACATCGACATCGGAAAGCGCAAATGGCAATGGATTGGTCACACACTAAGGAAACCAAAATATGATATTGCGAAGCAGTCCTTTGAATGGAATCCTCAGGGGTCACGGCGGGTTGGAAGACCAAGAATAACATGGAAATTTACGGTGCTATCGAAAGCTAACTCCCAGAGAAAGACGTAGCCACAGTTAAGATGATGACTGAAGTGAATTGAAGTGTGGATATAGATTGGAATGATAAGATCAGAACAGGGCCAAACGCTTAACTGTTTGCATTTTAATTTGTACCGGTTAGTATAAGGAGATTTGAACAAAAAGAAGGGCTAAACACTTAACTTTTTGTATATTAGTTAGTACTATTAAGTCTTAGGAGATTTGAATAAAAAAAGAAGCCTGTCTTAAATAGCTAAAAAGAATGTTTCAGCCAAAGTTAGGACGGCCTTTGAGTTTCTATTAAATGTAAATATGCTAGCACCTGCACTGCAAAAGATGGAGTTTAAATGTTATTTTTGTTGATTGTATCCGAACGGTTCAACCTATTTGAAGTTGGAGTACAAATGTTTTTAAAAAGATTCAAATTTCCTTAAAAAGCTTAGTTTGTCTAAAATCTGTTTCCAAAGCTATCAACACAGAAAAAAACCATGGGTCACTTTGAAGTGGGAAACTTTATTAGTGAGATAATTTTCTCTTTTTCACTCGGGTTCTAACTTATAGTGGTTTTTATAATTGTTGGTCTTCTTTCTCAAACTGGATCTAACTTTACCAAATTATCCACATTTTTGTATTTAATTTCAATCACTGCTGTAGTTAAAGAATAACTTCGGGGGATTTTTGATTTTCGAAAAAAATAATTAGAGATCGATTTAGCAAAAGAGCTTCAATACACGACATTCTTCAATAATTTTTCTTGAATAAGAGTTAAGGTCGTTAGAAAATTAAGCTTAATTATTATATAAATATGCGAATTATCTTTATTGAAACTAATGTGTATATACGCTACAAAACTTAAATATTAAAGAACATATCGCATTTTTTTAGAAATAGTACAAATTTCTTAAATTTCGACTCAAAATTACCCTAAGAATGCATAGACTTCCTCCGTAAAGTTGGGGAAGTTTTTAATAAACAAAATTGATCTGTTTTGACGAAATATAAGCTAGAAGAATGTGAAAATTACATAAAATCAGTCCGATTTTTGTCAAGGTCAATATTAGGAAAAATAATACAACTATCGAAAAACTGAAACCTTTTGCATTTATCGAATAATTAAAATGGCGATTAACATTTTAATTACTGAGTAAGCTGTAAGAAATATAATATTGCATTTAATCATCAAATTTACTAACCTTTCTCTTAATATCACGAAAAATGAGCATGTAAATAATTTATTATAAGTTAAATAAAGTCAGTATTATTTTTGTCTTACTGTACCTGCCATTATCTCTTCCTACGCCCCATACACGTATTGTATGAATTGGCTGTGAGTTGAGTACAGTTAATGTTTCCGTTTCAACCAGTTTTAGAGATCCGTCTTCTAAATCCATGAACATATTCTTACCCTGTAAAATATTTGAAATATGTCTTGAAATAATTATAATGATAAATAAGTATCAAGTTTTATTTAAAGGGACATAGACATTTTTTTTAATTTTTTTTAATAAAACACAAATGAATTCAATCGAAATACCATAATTTTTACTTTATAAGCTTGCGAAGCTATGTACATTCCTGACAACATTACTCGAACAGTGTTTTTGCATATACTCTTTCTGGCCCGTTTCTTTAACTTGAAATGTAATTAAAATGTTGCCAAAATAAACCGCTCTTTTGGGGATCATGCACAGGATTTGATCTTGTGAGATGGGAGGGGGTAAGTAAAAGTAAACAAAATTATCAAAAAAAAAACAAAAATTCACTTTTGATAATCAAATATTGTTAAAGCAATATAAGAGCTCGTTTTGGAAAAAAATTATTGAAATGGGTTCATAAGTTGCTGAGAAATTAAAAAAAAAAAACAAACAACTGTTCTATGAGCGGTACCTTTCCGGAGCAATACAAAAATACTGTAGGAGAATGGACAGACCGGACGGAATCACGAGACCCGCTTTTTTCAACTTCTCTACCATCGTAATATCATGTTTGATTAAAATTTCGATTAGTTCCTACATATGTATGTATGTATATGTCGCAAGTAAAAATTCAGAATAAATTAACTGCAAATTTTAAGTCAGTAAAGTATTTAAGTATATGACCTTAAAGCCTGATATTTTAGAGTGATAAGCTTAGTTCATACAAAATTGGAAAATGAACAAAATAAAAAATGATGCCATGGAATAAAGCCAAGTTGAGGCCAACTTTTAAGTTGGTCTTAAATTAGAACAACTTACTTTTACGGTGAGTATACACAGTGAGACATTTAACTTTGGGCGCACTATAGGGATTGGGTAGGCACCAGGTTAGGAGTACTTATGCAAACCATAGTGTTGAAGATTTAATAAAACCAATTTGGCTATTGAAAATTCGTCTTTTAACTTTAAAAAAGGGAAATAAGGCCAATTCATGACTTCACTTGACTTTATTTCACGGCACCATAAGTGCCGAAATTAATCGAAAAATGAATTCAAATTTATCATTACTAATTAACACGAAATAATAAGTGAGCATAGTTTTCAACAAATTACTTTTAAATTCGTATTCTGAAGTTAGAAAAGCTAGGCTTTTCGCTATCAACAAAACTGACATTCAAAATTTTTATTGCTGCTTTGACAATTGACTTACTTGACAAATAAATCTATGTCCAACTTGCAAACAAGGTGATTGCCTATGCTGACGATGTTGCGATATCCGTATCTGGGAAGCATCCCCAAGTTCTCTCGGAACTCCTACAAAATGCCCTAAATCGGCTAACTAAATGGGTTAAAGTGTTGATTG
This sequence comes from Eupeodes corollae, assembly GCF_945859685.1. Lineage (NCBI taxonomy): Eukaryota > Metazoa > Arthropoda > Insecta > Diptera > Syrphidae > Eupeodes > Eupeodes corollae. The sequence continues at coordinate 79,893,398 of NC_079149.1, read as the reverse complement.
GACGTCAACCCACATAAAACATAATTAATACTCTTTTCGAGAAGATATAGATTAGAGGAATACCATTAAGCTTTTCCGACCAAGCTAAATATTTGGGCCTCATTTTATACAAAAAACTAAATTGGAAGGCAAATATTGATGAAAGAGTAAAAAAGGCTACTGTAGCACTTTTTACTTGTAAAAAGGCCATAGGATCAAAATGGGGCTTCTCCCCAAAAATAACCCACTGGCTATACACTTCGGTAATCAGACCGATACTCATTTATAGAGCTGTCGTATGGTGGACTGCACTGGACAAGATGGTAAATATAAATAAGCTCATCAAAGTCCAGCGGTCAGCAGGTATGTGCATCACAGGAGCACTTCGCTCAACACCAACCGCAGCACTGGAAGTGCTTTTAAACCTAACACCACTTGACATCTTCTCCAAAAAGGTGGCTGCCAACTCATGTGTAAGGCTTACAGCCACCTCTCAATGGACCAGTAACAATACTAGACATACTACTATTCTAGACAATTTCAGATCTATCCCAGATCGCTTAGACTATACCACCCCAAAAATGGTATTTGGTAAAAGCTTCCATGTGTCCATCCCTTCAAGATCCTCCTGGGAAGAAGAGAGACCCCTGGAAGACGATGCGGTACAGTTCTATACTGACGGTTCAAGTGGTATCGGTTGGAAGTGGTATCTTTTCAGAACAACTGAATCTCAGTCTATCCTATAGACCTCCCAATCAATGTAGTGTATTCCAGGCAGAAGTAATGGCGATTAAACAAGCACTATCCTGGCTCAAAGAAAACGTTATATCTTGTAAGGATATACGAATCTTCTCAGACAGCCAAGCCGCTCTTAAATCTTTCGCGTCTGTCTCCACAAACTCTCAAACAGCCCACGATTGTCGATCATCTCTGAATGAGATGACGAAACAGTTTAACATTCACCTCATTTGGGTGCCGGGCCACAGAGACATTCCGGGAAATTGCAAAGCCACTGAGCTCGCCAGAAACGGAACACTTCTGCCTCATGTTAGACAAAAACATAACATAGGAACACCACTTGCTACATGCAAATATCTTCTTAAGCAATATGCTCTAGAAACAACAAATGCTAGATGGTCACAAAGTACCACCTACCTAGCAACCAAGCAAATGTGGCCAAGTATTGACTTAAAACGGTCAAAAGGCTTGATATCACTGAGCAGACAAAGTACAAGCTCTACAATTGGAGTAATAACGGGACACTGCCTCGTAGGAAGACATGCTCTGAGGCTAGGGGTCTACACAAATGACTTCTGAAGAAGCTGCATGGACGAGGAGGAAGAGGAAACGGTCCAACACCTTCTATGTACATGTCTAGCACTCTCCATTAGAAGGAATTACTTTCTCGGTAATCCCTTCTTCGATAACACCAGTGATCTGGCAACGATTGACACAAAACGTCTCTCTAACTTTATTAAAAGTACAAAATGGTTTGTTTAAATTCATTACTCTCCCATGAGTAACCTCATTAGTGGTATCACAAGGGACCCTTGAGGTCTACTTGCGTCAATGACATCTTGACAGCCACTCCAACCCTAGCAAACAACTACTTTTCAATGCTTACTAACTTCAAGTCAGTGTATGTCAAATGTAAAATTGTTATCCCTAAAATTTTATTTTAGTATTTTGTGTCTGAAAATGTTAGTTATGAACCCAAAAACAGATTATGGGTTGGGTTATCAATTTGATGGTGAAAACGATTTTACTGCACAAAACGAAAAGGTAGTCACAAATAAACATTTATATTTATTTGATAGTGGAATAAACCAGGGTTGTTGCGGATGTACAAATTTTGACATTCGCGGAGGAGGATGTGTACCCGTAGCATGATGGTTAGTGCGTTGGACTGTCATGCAAGAGGTCTTGGGTTCAATCCCTGCCGGTGCCACCTTAATTTAAAAAATTAATTTTCGCGGGTAATGCCTCTTGCGAGGAATTGACAAATCCTTCAAGAGTACTTCTTGTCATGAAAAAGTGCTTTCTCAAACTAGCCGTTCGGATTCGGCCTTAAATTGTAGGTCCCTTCCATTCCTGACAAAAGTACTCGCACACAGGAATGGTTGCGAGTTGTAAGTCACTAGGCCCTGGTTCACAACGGACTGTTGCGCCACCCCATTTGATTTGATTTGGAGGAGGATGCGGATGCGGATTTTTTGAGACTCATATCCGCAGATGCGGATGCCGATTTTAGAATGTATTACATAAAAACAATTTTATGTCCGTTAATAAAGGAAAATTGTATTGATTACCTTTGCGTTTAATAATTAAATTTAAAAATGGCTGAGTTATATTTAATAAAAAGCAAGATAAAAGCCTTTTTAGACTGTAATCTGTTTCTTAGTGGATCGTATATTATTCCAGCTCGGCTAAATAGTTGTTCGATGGGAACACTGGCTGGTGGAAGTGATAAATACCTCAGTCCAAATTTGGAGAGCCTTTTAAAGTCTGTTTGATGGACTTTCCACCAATCAAGTGGATTATTATCCAATTCTAGTCTTGTTTTTATTTCGGTAACATACTAACTCCCTTCGGAGAAGTGCTTCGTGACTAGCGTTATCAGATTCTCACCTTGGTCTTTAGTTGATGAATCTAGCATCATTTCCATATCGCTTCTGAAGCAAGCCTTTTTGTATGTTTATAAAAAAATATCATACCTGCATCTTCTTTCTTTTTTTTAAAAGATTTTCATTGTTGGCGCTCTCAAATAAAACAAAGTCTTCTGGGCGCTTTGATTTCAAGTGGTTTTTCAACGAAAAAGTCGTGAGTCCTTTTCGTGAGTATGTTTTACGACATATTTTGGATTCGGACTTGTCAGGATCATTTTTATTTAAATTAAAATAGATCTAGATGCTGCTTTTTGTTGGTGGCGGCATTTATGTTCTGTATTTGTACCACTTTTTCATTTAATATATAAAAATAAACTGTGTCCTCTGGCCACTTAGCAAGAGCTTTTATATCATCAAATCTGTTACCATTGCATATATTGTTGCTTTTGTCGTCGCCTATTTGGGACCGAGATTTTTTAATGAAAGTGTCGTTTTTATTGATCATGGTATAGTATGTCGTGCTTTTGCTATTTTTCGAATTTGAAAAAAAAAGCATTAAAAATATCCGAATCCGCAACAAACTCCGCATCAGTTTATGCGGATGCGGATCCTGATGTTGGAATTAATGAGAATAATCCGCAATTACGGATGCGGTTGCGAATATTCGCAACAACCCTAGAATGAACATCTAACAACGACTCGAGTTCCTATGCACACTATAAATACTTAAAATAATAACCTCTTTTATTAAAAACTAAAAGACTCAATTGACGTCAATGTTGTTTGATCTCAAAAAAATTTTCGTTGACCCCGAACTAATAGAAAGTTTATTATAAAGGACTTCTAGAAGAAGGCCAGTGGCCTCAACATTGCCAAGCACCAACATTTCAGACGGCAAAAATTAAAATTTAAATCACCAAGTTTCAATCTATCAAACCTATCCCGAATTCGATCGTAATCGGAAAAATTTACGAATCTCACCATAACTAAATCCATAACTAAATCCTTTCGTAATGCAAAATTGAATGAGATTTCCCACTACGAACGTATTTGGTAATAGAGTTTTTCAGGATTCATAATAGTTTCCGATTACTATGGAATTCGTGATAGGGCTGAATATCAAACTAAATTTTAACCTACATACATATGTATGTACCTGCTAAAAGGAGCAATTCGGTGTTTGCCTTTGCATTTCTCTATGTCTCCAAAGTGTTTTGTATCCTGTAGTTATTGAAAATATGACATGACACCATCATAATATCAAAATTCAATTTTAATTCATAATTTAACCGGGTACTGAATTTTGATGTGAGTGCCGTCAATGAATCTAATAACACTTGGATTTTGCTATTTTAAACAAATTTCGTTTTGTTCATTAAATGTCAGCTGAGGTTTCGGTAAATTGTATATAGGTTCCGCCATCTAACTTTTTTTTCAACTAGTGCTTATTTTTCGTGAATGGTAACACTTAGCTCACGTCTAATCTGACAGATAATTAGTTTTATCTTCCCGCTAAACGAATATAGAGAAGATGCCGATTTTGCAAAAAAAATCTTCTTTTTTGGGTGAAGCTCATTTTGGTCTTGGCTGGTATGTAAACAAGCAAAATTGCACGCATACCTTGAAAAGCCGATACACCCAAAACGACTCACTGTTGGTGCTGATTTTGGGCCCTGCCATTGGACCATTTTTCTTCGAAAATGAGCAAGGAGTGGCCGTTATAGTCAATGGCGATCGTTATCGGGCCATGTTCAACGAATCTGTGTTCACAAAAGGAGGAGGAGGATGCTGGCAACATTTGGTCTCAACATCCGAGGACTTCTACATGTTTTTCAAAGAAGTCCTTATGTTGAAAATCCCTTTTTTAATACATAATATGTTTTTCCCTTTTTCAACATTTTTGGAGATAGTAAAATTGTACTTAAGTCTAACATAAATATTATTTTTTTTATCACATAAGTTATGTTTTACTTAACAAAATGTACACTACATCAACAAATTTCACGTACAGCAACTGAAAATAAATGGGTTTCCTTACACTATGAGTTTCCTACCACAAATCTGAGCTTATGGACTTTATTTGATAAAATCATAATGTATAATAGGAAATGCAACAAAATGTTCGAGCTTTGCCTCATGGTTTTTTTTTCAACCGTTTGTAGAATTTTGCCAGGAATGTCAAAAAATTGCTCGTACATCAAACAAATGTTCGGACACTGCTCTCTTCTCTTACAAAATGGAAATAACGGTTCTTTTTGAAATGTAAATTGTGTATTGTAATGATATTGAGAGATCTAGGCTCAGTATGGCGTGGTGCATTGATGTTTTCAATGGTTTTTTTTTTTTTTTAATTTTGCGAGGTTTATTTTGAAAATGGAGAGAAAAGTACCTCTTGAAGTAAGAAAACTAATTTTAAAACTAAGAAACGACGGAAAAAGTTATGCTGCGATTTCGCCAACTATTGATAGACCACGGTCTACAGTTCAATATGTATTAAAAAATTATTTGAAAAATAAAAGCTTTTAAGTGGCCCCAGGAAGATGTCGAAAAAAAATACTAGACGCTAAAATATAACGAAAAATTGAAAGAATGGTAAAGACTGATCCCATGTTAAGTGCTCCTAAAATAACTGCTGACATTCAAGCAAATGATGGAATATCGCTTAACACTCAAACTATTAGGAACTTTCTGCATTCAAAGGGATATAATGGTCGAACAATACAAAAAAACCCTATATTTCAAAATCAAACGTTTCAAAACGCTTGAACTATGCGAATGCATACGTTTCGAAACCAGATGATTTTTGGAAGAATGTGTTATTCCTTGACGAGAGAAAGTTTAATGTCTTTGGGTCGGACGGTTGCAGATTTGTGTGGAGGAAACCAGCACAGCATTAGATGTGAAGAATTTGCAATAAACGGTGAAACATGGAGGCGGAAATTGTTATAGAAACAACAATGGATAAAAACAAATATTTACAAATTTTAAAAGAAAATTTGAAAGTCAGCGCTTTAAAAATTGGCCTTAAAGATGACTTTTTACTTGTGCAACCCAACGACCCTAAACATTCATCAAGAATAGTAAAGAAGTGGCTACTCTATGATGTTAAATCGCATCCTCCCCAATCCCCAGACTTTAATGCCATTGATCATCTTTGGGATTATTTAGGGAAAAAGGCCCGAGAATCAAAAATAAGTAATAAAAACCAGTCTGAGTCTTTACTTTTATGCATGATATTTTGAAAACACACTTTGCAAACAGCCAGACAAATTGTAGGAGCCAAATATCCCCCAGACATTTTTAAAATCTCGCTTTGATTATGAGTGTAAGATAATTATTCGTACGCTCAAGCGAGAGAGATATATACGTGCGCCTATTTCCTCCTTTGTCGGTATGCTCTGTGTAATATTCAGTTGTATTTATTTCGTTCAGTGCGGCTATTCGGCTACAAATATAATGTAAATAAAAATAAATAATATCATGGCAAAGTCATTAAACTTTTTTTTTGTAATAGTTCTGATGTAAATTTAACATTATTTACAAAAGAGACATTGCAAAAGTGTCGAACAATTTCAAAACAAAGGAAAGAACATAACCTCAAATTTAAGGATGTTGTTTTGCCGGGTGATTTGTTTGAAAGTGGTTATCATAGACAGTGTTACAAATCATTTACAAAATTTTAAATATATTTGCCAAAATATTATTTGCCAAAATCTACACATACAGAAAAGACTACTCCAGAGGAAAATTAGTCAAATATTACAGGGAATCAATCAGCAGCGTGTTTATCAAGATCTGAGTTTGGTACACAGTGTACTGAGCCACAATCTTCCATTTCATAACCTCTAAGTCCAGAAACTTCTTTTATACCGGATTCCGTAACAATACCTGAGCCAAATATTATACATGAGTTTATTGAACCGGTCTTATATTCACAAGCAAATAATGTAGTGCTGGAAAATGTTACTTCCTCTTCTGAAATTAATACGTCGACTGAAAGTGATGTAAGTATTGCTCCAAACTATGCTACTTGTATATTTTGTGATCAAAAAACAAAAAAACTTCGATCAAAAAGATTGCCTTTATTTTCATCTAACAAAAAAGATTTTCTGTCTAGAATAGGTCTACGAGTAGGAAAATTTTACAGAGTTAGTTAATAAAGTAACAAATTATCCAGGACTAAAAGTCTACTATCATAATAATTGTCAATTAAACTTGTCATACAAGGCATCTTCAAATAAAAAAACAACTAAAACTCGTTGGCATGATCTTCGTGAATATCATCAAGGAGCTTTTAAAGAAATATGTAATATGATGAACAATTATATAACAATTTGAATGATGAAGCTGCTTTATTATTGAGAAAATCCGTCTTACAAATCGAGAAGACAAAATTACCAGAACATATAACAGAACAAAATTTAGAGGACGGAGAAGCATCAGTTCCACAAGAATTAATGGATTTTTATTCCACTCTGATAGCTGGTAGCAATCGAAAACGTAAAGAAAATCCAAAATGTATTCGTCAAGTCAAATCGTATTGTGAAGATGTCGTATATGCTGTCCACAATGGTAGAGTCAAAACGTCCAAACATATTATGCTTGGAATTTCTTTGAAGAATTTAACTAGTAGACGTAAAATTATAGATATTATTCATAGATATGGTCACTGCGTTAGTTATACTGGAATTGAAGAGTTGGAGACAGAAGCGACATATACTTCATTACAGAAGTCGAGTATATGTATGTCCTGAAACAATTAAAAAATCACCACATCTCTGCACCGGTGTTGCTTTTGACAATTTTGACAATTTCGATTCGTAGAAACAAAAAGTGGTAAGGATACGCTGTTGGCATTATTTATCAAAATATTGATGTCAATAGATCAGAAGAAGAAGTTATTAGATGTTCTGATACTGATATTGCAGCAATAATGCTAGGCAATATGCATCGTTTAAAAAACGGTGACTCTCACGTATGGATATTGACTGGTACTGGAAATAAGCTGAGATACATTGATGTTTCAAAAATTTACGAGAATTTAGGACCGTGTTTATCTCGAAGTTTACCAGGCTTTCATGCGATTACTGGCTGTGATTATAACCCAGCTTTTTTCAAGAAAGGTAAACAAAGGCCATTTAATATTCTTAGAAAAAACGAAGAGTACCAAGAAGCATTCGAAAGATTCGGCGAGTTGGAATTATTTAATAATATTGAACTTGAGGAAAAAACCTTCAATACCATTCAGAAATGTATTTCTGATGTTTACAACGTAGCCGGAGTCATTGATATAGATGCTGCAAGACTTCAATTGTTTATCAACACTTACACTGCTTCCGACGTAAATGAAGAGTTTGTCCGGAAAAATATTAAAAACCTTGATGCGAGCAACTTACCACCGTGTAAGACGGAACTTCGACAGCAGTTTCGGAGAGCAAATTACATCGCTAGTCTCTGGAATAATGCTCACATGAAGACGCTTGGTATATTCAGTCCTGAGAATAATGGATGGAAGTTAGAAAACAACCAGTATCAATTCAATTGGTTCGATGGAGATCAATTACCAGCTTTCGTCAGTGAATCGCTTGACAAAAACTCAGGTATTTCTCTAAAAATTTCTTTTATAAATGTATAGCTATTCCATTCTTTATTACGTTACATGTTTTTACAGAGACAAGTAATGCTGATCTTGATGACGATGGTGATGACTTAGACATTCAATACAAAGATTGGCTGGATGACGAGTTATCAAATATCAACGATGACGAAAATTGAAAATTACAATACACTTATTAATTAGAAAAGTAACTAATCTTGAATTAATTTGTTTATAATATTTTCTATACAAAATTCTTAATATCTTGTAGAAGAACTTGAATAAATATTTTTTTATAGAATTTAATGCTAGTAAAAAAATTAATTTTCTAATTACTTTTAGTATGAACCTTTCGCCTATATGCTAACAATTTCTGTTTATGGTTTAATCATTATTCAAAAATTTTACAAGACTGAAATAAAACATAAATATAATGGGCCTGTGACATAAAACCGTCAAAACATTATATGCGCGCTCATACTCAAGGCGAGATTTTAAAAATGTCTGGGGGATATTTGGCTCCTACAATTTGTCTGGCTGTTTGCAAAGTGTGTTGAAATAGTTTCCAAAATAAAAAAAATAAAAAAGAGGCTGGGATGCGACCCACACTTATAACTTCCCATCCCGTCTGTCGATTTGTCTTGCTTAAAAATTTGTCTGTATGTACTCGTATCAATTTTTACCAAATTTGCGTAATATTTTTTGTAGATTTTATTTTTTTATGAAAAAACGGACTATTGGATTTTATATAAAAATTACTGAATACCGAAAACAATATATTCTGTGAAATAAAATAAGTTTGCCAATATTTTTAATTTTTGAAGAGATATTTGAGTCGAAAATCAATGTTTACCAACTTTTATTAATTTTTTTTTCGGTTTTTATTTTTTGTAAAAAAAACTATCAGTTCGATTTTTTTTCAACATTTTTCAAAATGTTAAAAACAATATTTCTTATAAGATAAAATAAGATTGAAGCCCAAATTTCAAGTTTTTGAAAAGATATTTGAATCGATATTCAATTTTTACGAACTTTAAGCAATGTAAACGTAAGCATTACAATAACTTCCTATGGGAAGTTAATAAATTGGGTGGCGCAACAGTCCGTTGAGAACTAGGGCCTAGTGACTTACAACTCTCAACCATTCTTTTGTGCAAGTAATGTTGTCAGGAATGGAGGTGACCTACAGTTTATATGCCGAATCCGAACGGCCAAAAATCAAAAATATCATGTATAAAAATAAAGAATCAGACTCTAAGAAAACTTACCTCATTTTTTTCGCAAACTTTAAAGTGTCTGGCGGAAATTACCGCCGACGAAAACTGTCTGACAATATTGATTTTAAATTTTGTATGAAATTGTGTAAAACATATACAAAAATTATCACTCAGACTTTAAGAAAAGTAAGAGTATACACTAACACTATTCTGTACGATACATTTTGTTACTCAGAAAATAAGTAACGTCTGGCGGCCCTGGGCTCTTGGACTATTAGGTTTTGTGGAAAGTATTACTTAAAGGTTTAATTTGAACACAAATATTTATGTTTCGTACCGGCAACTTGACTTAAGTTTTTCTTATTTAAACTATGAAATTCAAATGCATGAAATCGTATTATTATTATTATTATTATTTTACAATAAACGTGTTCTGATCAATGGGTTAAGATCAAAATAAAATGAATACAAAATAAAAATATTTTAAAACATAGAGAAATAATAATTAAAATAGTCTTTTAAATTTAACAAACAATTTTACTTACATCACCCCATCGACCAACTACATCTAACAGATCATTGCGCCCCAATGACAAATCAATAATACATTTATTAACAGCTTTTGAAGACCTCTCTGGAACAAGATCCTCTTCAGCGATTTTAACCCACCCCAAAGATCTCACGGTAAATCTAACTAACTTGTTAGATTCAGGTTTAATGGGGTAACTTCTTCGCCTAAAAATTAAAATTATACACAAATGAACAATGCTCACATTAGACGTGGTCAGATGTTTCAGATATTGCACTCACATGTATTCCCGATAATGTTTTCCCTGTTCTTGATTCAATGACGGTATTGTTCGGCTTCTTGACATAGAGAAATTTTCAAAATCCTTGAGAATTTTTGTAGAATTTTAAATTATATTTATTAACTTTTATTATTTAAAAAAAACGTACCCTTAATTCATAACGAGAGTATGTTGGGCTAACGGGTAGATTATTGTAATGATCTTCAATCGTTGGGTTATTTACATACTCGAACATTGGAGTGTTGCATTCCTTCTCGTCATTTATGTACTTGTATTTATGGAAAACAGGAGGCTCTCTTTGGATCGTTCCAGACTTTATGTGCCAGTAGTAGGGTCCATCATTGTCTGGAATATAAAATATTTTCATATACAAAACTATTTCATTAAAAACAAAAAAGTGTTTTCCGCAACAACCTTCATGCTTTTCCCAACCAATTGGTAAGTCACTATTTTTATCCTTCTCTTCCACGCCCTCCAGACTTTCGCAATTGGTTTCTTTTTCATTTTTATAAGCGTGCTCCTTCTCGGTTAAGGCATCGTTTATTAATCCAAAGTTACAATTTTCAAGTTTCTTATTTTTCAGTACATTTAATATGTCAGAATTAATATTTCCTGATATATATTTCATTGTTGCATTATCAAAAGCTTTACTTTTTGCGTTGTGATTCAATACCACAGGTCGATTTGAATTCACTTTTAAATCAAATGATCTCGAGTAATTAAAAAGGTTTTGCTTTTCCGATGACCTAGAATTTAATGAATTTTAGAATTTTACAATTTTAATTTAAGTGATAAATTAATTTTTAAGGCATACATAAAATGTTCTTTTAAGTTAACGCCCATTGATCCAAAGTCAATTTTTGCGTAATCCTTACGGTTACTTCCAATTTCCGATTTGGTTCCTTTTTCAGATAAGTTCTGTTCGTTCATGTTATCGTAATAATTATCAGATTTCTTATTCATTGCTTTATCTTTGAAAGCCACTATTTAGTGACCATGACTCAAATTAATTTTGTTTTCGCCAACTCCTAAAAAAATATTTATTTTTTAGTCCTAAGTATGAACAATCAAATTATTATTTTGGCTTAATTTAAACTACAATTCCCATATAAATAAAATACTATATTAAATTAAAGGTATAAACACATAACATATAAAAGATCTCTAAAGTGTTTCCGTTTATGTGGAGTTTTCCGCAGCTACGAGTGTGTTAACATCGAAAAATATGTAAGTTAAGGTGTTCGACCTAATGTGACTTAAGAGAAGTTATAGATTTAAAACCATTTGTAGCCCCAAATCAAAAAAGAGGCTGGGATGCGACCCACACTGATAACTTCCCATCCCGTCTGTCGATTTGTCTATATGTACTCGTATCAATTTTTACCAAATTTGCGTACTATTTTATGTAGATTTTATTTTTTAGGACTGTTAGATTTTTATATAAAAATTACTGAATATTGAAAACAATATTTTCTGTGAAATAAAATAAGTTTGAAGCCAATATTTAAAATTTTTGAAAAGCTATTTGAGCCGAAAGTAAATTTTTACCAAGTTTTAGTATTGTTTTTTTTTAGAGTTTTATTTTTTGTAAAAAACTATCAATTCGAATTTTTTAAAAATTTTACCAAATGTTGAAAACAATATATCTTATAAGATAAAATTAGTTTGAAGCCAATATTTAAAAATTTTGAAGAGATATTTGAGTCGAAAATCAATTTTTACCAACTTTTATACATTTTTTTTTCAATTCGATTTTTCTCAAAATTTGTCCTAATGTTGAAAACAATATCTTTTATAAGAAAAAATTAGTAAAAAATATTATCTCAAAGTTCTTAAAAGATATTTGAGTCGAAAATCATTTTTAACCAACTTTTGTTATTTTTTTTTTTCGGTTTTTATTTTTTTGTAATAAAAACTGTCAATTCGATTTTTTTCAAACTTTAACTGAATGTTGACAACGAGATTTTTTGAAAGATAAAAGTAAATTAAAGCCAATATCTCAAAGTTTTGAAAAGATATTTGAGTCGAAAATCAATTTTTACCAAACTTTCATAAATTTTTTTTTAGGTTTTTATTTTTTGTAAAAAAAAACTGTCAATTTGATTTTTCTCAAAATTTTATCAGATGTCAAAAACATTATTCTTCGTTGCACAAAATTGTTTTAGAGATGAAATCATATTTCAGTCGTTAAATTTTGGAGGTGACAAATTTTTTTTTCAGTTTTATTGATTTATAAAAAAAACCGTTATATGGACTTTTTTTTTCAAAAAATATACCTGTTTGGTATCACGTTACAATATATTATATAAAATTTAATTCAAGTCTCTAGCGTTTTTTGTTCCTAAGATATTTAGGGTTAACCAAAATGTTCACCCTTTTTTCAAACTGCTATGGTAAAAAAACCACAAACGCAATTTTCTTGAGAGCCCTTTCTGCATCTTTCTGCCTTATTATCTGTATAACAAAATTTAATTTTTAACAAATTAAGTCGATATCTCTCCTGGTTCTTGAGCTGTGGAGGACGAAAAAAACGTCGCGAACGTACGGACGTACAAACGTACGTACACACTCACGCACAGACATCTTTCTAAAAATCTTTTATTTCGACTCTAGGGACCTTGAAACGTCGAGAAATGTCAAAATTTTCAATTTGACAAATCGGACCCATTACAATAACTTCCTATGGGAAGTTAAAAATAAAGAATCACATATTTTTCCGAATTTTATAAATTATTGTAATCAACATCAAGTTTGTGACATAACGGTAACAATGGGGGAAAAAATGTATGCTGTGTTCAACGATCTAAAAAAGTCATTTTGTATATTATAACCTAATCCTAAAACGCATATCTCACAATTTGTTTTTGTCACTTCTGTACATTTTGGTAACTTCAGACATATTTCCATAAAAATTGGCTAACGACTCATTGGCTGCGTGCAATCTCAGACAGATAAGGTATCCGGATCTGTTTTTGTTAGTGTTTTAAGTGTAAAATAACAGCTGATCAAAAACAGCTGATATGTCAAAAAAAGTAATCCAAAGGTATCCAAGAATTTCTGGGGTATGTAGGTATCTGACAGAACAGCTGATTCAACACATGGTTGAATTTCAAGCAACTTGAAAATTGATTTCAGCCTTTTGTATTTGTTGGTAAACAAAAAGATACCAAATGAAGATGAAGTAAAAGTTGTATTTGAGGATGTTCTGCACATAATAGACGATGAAGAAGCTATTTGCCTCCGAATTTTAGAAGGTAATTATGATCTATTTTTTGAAACATAAAAATTGACTTATTATGTTCTCGTTTTGTATATGACCAATCCGACGAATCAGTTGAATTATCCATTAAATGTTTTATCTTACAACAATTTTGACTTCGAAGCTTAAATGTTTCTCTCCATTTTGTGAACAGTTGATGTTTTTTTATTTTTTGACAGCTATCCAACTCGTTCAACAAGGTATCTAAAAATACACCTATCCAAGATACCCTATCCAACACGAGATTGAACGCAGCCATTCGATCTTGGCGTACTTTCAAAGGTGCAACGTGCTGGGCGGGGTTCTTATGTTTTTCGGATTGAATATAATTTTTAACAGATGTACATTTTTTCATTCTCGGGTTCAGTCTCACGTACCTCAAGTAAAAAATAAACTAAGGACATATGTTTGTTAGAAAAGGTTTTTAACCTTTCTGACACTTTACAGTAGGTAATTTAACTCCCATGTTTTTGAGTTTCTCCAAAAATAGATTCATTCAAGGGACTTCAAGTTTTAAGTTTTTCAAAAATTTGATTTGTAAATAAAATGGAAATAGTATTTGTATTGATATTAAAATCAAAATTCTGAAAAATGTAAAACTCAAAACCATTTTATTTTTGAATTTGCCGTAAAACTGGTTTTGAAGAAACTTAAAAATATGGGCGTAGAGGTTTATAAACACACATGTATTGTAATATAATAGTATACTATTCCTTAAAAAAAAGAAACAATTCCCGAAAAAGTGTAGGAGTTTGACTTAAAAATCCTGAACATAGCTTTCTTTTTACCTATTTCCTAAACTTACAATCTAAAATTTGAATGTCAATACTACTTATACTTATGTACATGTAAGTACTTTCAAAGATTCACATATCGGGATGTAAGTAGTTAGGTAGCTTTGCCTTAATACATATGTCGCTAAATAGGTGGTACAGTTTTGATTTCGTCCTTCTTTTTTTTTGTTGCTTTTCTAACTTGGTATAAACTAAGTAAATCATTATGCAGTAAGCTTATATAAAGGTAATATTATAAACTTTTATATTCATACATCTCATTGTTTGCAGTTTTCTACTTGTGACGTAAAATAATTAACAAACAGTTAGAGGTTATTAACTTCCCATAGGAAGTTATTGTAATGGGTCCGATTTGTCAAATTGAAAATTTTGACATTTCTCGACGTTTCAAGGTCCCTAGAATCGAAATAAAAGATTTTTAGAAAGATGTCTGTGCGTGCGTGTGTACGTACGTTCGTACGTCCGTACGTTCGCGACGTTTTTTTCGTTGTCCATAGCTCAAGAACCAGGAGAGATATCGACTTCAAATAAATTTTTTTATACAGATAATAAGGCAGAAAGATGCAGAAAGGGCTCTCAAGAAAATTGCGTGGGTGGTTTTTTTACCATAGCAGTTTAAAAAAAAGGTGAAAATTTTGGTTAACCCTAAATATCTTACGAACCAAAAACGCTAGAGACTTGAATTTAAATTTATATAATAAACTGTAACGTGATCTCAAAAGAAATATATTTTTTAAAAAAAATCTATCTAACGGTTTTTTTTTTCTAAATCAAAAAAACTGAAACAAAATTTGTCACCTCCTAAATTTAACGACTTACATATGATTTCATCTCCAAAACAATTTTGAGCAACGGAGAATAATGTTTTTGAAATCTGATAAAATTTTGAAAAAAATCGAATTAACAGTTTTTTTTACAAAAAATAAAAACCTAAAAAAAATTAATAAAAGTTGGTAAAAATTGATTTTCGACTCAAATATCTTTTCAAAACTTTGAGATATTGGCTTTAATTTACTTTTATCTTTCAAAAAATATTGTTGTCAACATTCAGTAAAATTTTGAACAAAATCGAATTGACAGTTTTTTTATAAAAAAATTAAAAACCGAACAAAAATTAACAAAAGTTTGGTAAAAGTTGAATATGGATTCAAATATCTTTTCAAAAACTTGAAAGTTAGACTTCAAACTTATTTTATCTTATAAGAAATACTGTTTTAAGCATTCTGAAAGATGTTGAGAAAAATCGAATTGACAGTTTTTGTACAAAAAATTAAATACCTAAAAAAAATTTTACCAAAAGTTGGTAAAAAACGATTTTCGACTCAAATATCTTTTCAAAACTATAAAATATTGGCTTCAAACTAATTTTATCTTATAGAAAATATTGTTTTCAACATTCGATAGAATTTTGAAGAAAATCGAATTGACGGTTTTTTTACAAAAAATAAAACTCTAAAAAAAACAATACTAAAACTTGGTAAAAATTTACTTTCGACTCAAATAGCTTTTCAAAAATTAAAAATATTGGCTTCAAACTTATTTTATTTTACAGAAAATATTGTTTTCGATATTCAGTGATTTTTATATAAAAATCCAACAGTCCGTTTTTCATAAAAAAATAGTACGCAAATTTGGTAAAATTGATACTAGTACATATAGACAAACTTTTAAGCAAGACAAATCGACAGACGGGATGGGAAGTTATCAGTGTGGGTCGCATCCCAGCCTCTTTTTATTTTTAAGTTTTATAAAGCACAAGACTGAATTTTATTTTTTGAAGTTAAAATAAGTTTTTTTTTTAGATACATACATTTGTACATGCATACAGTGGTGGACACGAATTTAGCACATTGAAAGAAGTTCAACAATTTTGTACTTTCAATTTTTTTTACTACTTGCAAGTAACGGTTCGTTTTATGTTGTTACGATGACTACCTTATATGGTAATAAAAATGTGTAAATGATTGAAAAGTAAAATACCGTTTTGCGAAAAATGAAGATTGTTTGTGGTTTGCGTTGTTTTTAGCTGGACATATATTTAGCCCGTTTTGCAATCAAAGAGTGTATTTTTGATTTTTGATTTTTGTGTTTTTTTTTTTAAGAAAATAATAATTTTTGAGGTAATTAAATATTCCTTTAATAATCTATATGTATTTAAACAAAAAAAAATAATTAGTTATGGCAAAAGGAAAATTTTTCTCAAAGGAAAATGAAGTCTGATCTTGAAAACGAAGTCAAAAGGGCGGATGGTAGCAGACATTTCTAAGTTGTTAGAAGCTGGTTTATAATGCCCTACGTCATTTCAAAAAGTTTGGAATGGTTGAAAACGTTAAACAAAACCCCCGGGCCAGAAAGACAACTACAAATGAAGATAGAATTATTTATAGGTTATAGGCCAAGGATCCGTTTAAGACCTTCAGTGCCATAAGAAGAGAGCTTTCAACGAACTATGGAGTAAATGTTTCCTCAAGGACCATAAGACACCGATTAAATGAAAACAATCTACGTGGGTGCGTTGCTCAGAGAAAATCGCTTGTATCAGAAAAAATCTGAAATCTAGGTTACAGTTTGCCAAAGCACTTAGACAAACCAAATAGTTTTTGGAAAAACGTGTTCTGGAGCGATGAATCCAAATTTTGCCGGTTCGTGTCGGATGGAAAAAAATATGTATGGCGTCCAAAAACAGATAATATGATCCAAGGTACACCATTAAGATGGTGAAACACGGTGGAGGCAACGCACAGTGGTTCGGTTTGTATGGGAGAGCGGAAAAAAGTCTGTAAAATCTGAACGGTTCAACGGATTTAAATAAAATTTGGCATACATGTTAAGATTAGTCTTATACATATTTGTTCAAAATTTGGTTGAAAAAAAAAATTATAAACAAAGTTATTGACATTTTTCTAAAATTTGAGGCTTTTGATGTTATATTTAAATAAAAGTTTTTTTTTAGTAAAATCTTAACTTTTTATTTTGAACAAAATATTATTACTAACTATGTATATTATAAAATTAAATAAATAAATAGATAAATACATACAAAAAATAAATAAAAACAATTATGAAGTAGTAATTTTATGACGCTAAAATGAGATTTTTAGCGTCTGCGCTGATTGGAAGTATTTTCTTTTTTGCCTGTGGCCTAAAAACTGACTTTTTTTAATTTAATCCTTTATATATATAGATTAAAGTAAGAGATTTTATTCTAATAAGACAGGTAATACAAAATTACGCAATACACAACAAAAACAAAGCAATAAAACTTTAAAAATAACACCTTTTTTATTTCTACCTGCCCTACTTTTAGCAAAAAACTAAAAAAATAAAGGTTTATCCCTAATCCTTTTCTTTATTTTTTTTAAGCTCTATCATATAATTTAAAATATCATAAAACTATATTGCTTTTCGTGTGTTCTTTCCAAGAAAATTGAGTTCAAAGTTGAAAAATTTTTCCGGGCAGAAATAAATGGTTTCGCAAAAATCGAAATTCTCAGACCTGTGTCAATATATTAATTTTGTTTTATTTTTAAAATAAAGTTTGACATTTTTTCTTAAAATAATGGGCTTAACCAGTTCATTCTGACAATTAATAACGAAGAAATCAAACTTTTTGGTAAACAGCACCGTCAAAACGCAGTTTTTTGAAATCCGATTCAGTGAAACATTTTTGATCATAACTTCCACATCTGCACGTATCTGCAGCTGATTTTTTCTGTGCTTTTACATAAATGCATGGAGCATATGCTGGCATACTTACTTTCTTGGAGTCTTTTGGAGCTTTTTTTTTAAATCAAAAAGTTTAAAAAAAACACATTTTTTCCTAGTACTTAAGCTTCAGACTACTTATAGAAGGTATCTTTTATAAATAATCATTTTTTTTTTTTAATTTTAGATAATCGAAAATAGACCAATTAAATTATTTAAGAAGCTAGAGAATTTATTTAAAGGAACTTCGGAAAAAAACATCTCAAAATTTGTTGAAAATACGGTTCGCGATTTGAGTAAAATTATTTTTCAACTTTGAGGGCTTGTAAATCAGAACATACAATATATATGTTGAAAAATACTTTTAAATCATACGCTCGGGTTATATAAGAGTACTTAAACATAAAATTTAAAAGGATAAAAATGACTTCTTAAAAAGACTTTTTCCGCTCTCGCACCACTGTGCAACGTTATAGTCTGGGCTGCTTTTCATGGCACGGCGGCCGGCGTTGGCCCGATCGTAAAAATTGACACTAAAATAGAGCAGAACGTATACAGAGATATCCTGGTGGAGGCAACGTTATAGTCTGGGCTGCTTTTTCATGGCACGGCCGACGTTGGCCCGATCGTAAAAATTGACACCAAAATAGACCAGAACGTGTACAGAGATTTACTGTTGGATCATATGATACCCTACGCAGAAGACAATTTGCCATTATTATGGCGCTTCATGCACGACGACGACCGTAAACACACTTCAAAGTTAGTGAAGTGTGCCTTAGAGGTGAATAAATTGACGTTTTGAAGTGGCCAGCACAATCACCCGATCGAGAATTTGTGGAATGATGTTGAACATCACATTGAGCAAAAAAATACCAACCAATTTAACACAATTTTGTCGGGAGATTCAAAATGCTTGGTATGCAATTCCAAAGTCACGATGTGAGGCAGTGGTTAAAAGTTCGCCAAGAAGAATTGCTTCTGTACTGCAAAATAAAGGGTTCCCTACCAAATACTAAGAAAAACTTAGAATTGATAACAGTAAGTAAAATTTTATCAAGAAACTGATGAAATTGATGTTAAACATATTTGATGAAGTACTATGAAAACAGTGCTATGCATACGTAATGTAAATAAAATATAACTAATTTCATAATAAGAAAACAAATTGAAAATTAAATGGTTTTTATTTTCTTTAACAACTGTGCTAAATTCTTATCCACCACTGTATATGTGTGAGTCTCTTTTAAAATAGTCATACAATTGCTACTATACTATGTTTTTATGTACTTTCTTTTGCACAGTAAAGTTTCTCTGAAGAAGGCAGCAACCTCTGCGGAACTTTGAGAAAATCAAATGTAACTTGATTCTTTCACACTCTAAATTGGTCAGCAATTAATATATCAAACATTAATTGCTGACTCAAGTTCACAGTAAAATGTTTTCTACTTTCTAGTTTGCTGCTTTAATGTCAACTTAAAAACACCCTTTACAAAATCTGTAAGAAATTCGTTATGTGACAAGATATATAATCAAGAAGTAAGCATTGGGCGCATTCACAAAGCTAGTGACTATGTGTCACTTTGTGAATGCAAAATTGCACTACAAAGCTAGTCAATCCGGAACTGTCATATTAATGACAAATACAAATATATAAAATAAGAAACATTTTTGTTTTCAGAACTTTAAAGTTTTTTTTTCAATTCAATAAAACCAAATATAATATAATTGATTTATATTTGTACATATATAAATACCGAAAGATTCATTTCATTTTGAATTCTTGTGTCCTTACCGAGCAGCTGATTGTGAAACGTCAAAACCTATGTGCACTAACTTTGTAGCCGAAATGTTTACACTACGTTGGAGGGGAAATTTCAACTACTTTTGTAGTTAGATTTAGAAAATCAGAATCATTTGACTACGTAGCTACTAGCTCTGGTCGCATTCACAAAGCGAACTGTCCTGTCATATTATTGACAAATGCAAATATATAAAATAAGAAACATGTTTTATTTTAAATTTTTTAAATTCAATAAAATCAAATTTAAGATACAATTTAAATGATTTATATTAGTATTTAAATACTGAACGATTTATTTCATTTTGAATTCGTATGGTTTACCGAGCAGCTGATTGTGAAACGTCAAAATCATTCTCCACTAAATTTGTAACCGAATATTTTACACTACGTCGGAGGGGAAATTTCAACTACTTTTGTAGATAGATTTATCCAATCAGAATCATTTGACTACGTAGCTACTAGCTTTGTGAATGCGACCATTGTTTTTTCAGGATAAGAAATTAATGCTTAGTAAAGTCAATTTCCAAGTTACCGAACACTTCCAATATAGGACCCTCTATTTTTATTTTTTTGTTGTGGCTTAATAAAGAATTTTTAATAGTTTTGAGGACAGGTTCGGTCGACATAAGGGACTTGAAAGTAAGACTAGTTTCTAGTATCTGATTGGCCAGCTGCCAAGAAATTATCTTCCAATTAAGGCAACTTTAATGAAAAGTTGACTGGAAAGTTAGTCAAGAAAAATCTCCCTAACTATCATGTCAAGTTAAATTCTGTCAAAATGACACTTGATCATGTTTGTTCATTCAACTGAAAGCTGAACTTTATTACTCCACAACTCCGTTTAATTCTTCCTGTAAAAGGGTTCCTTGTAAATTTGGGAAAAAAAAGAGGCTGGGATGCGACCCACACTGATAACTTCCCATCCCGTCTGTCGATTTGTCTTGCTTAAAAGTTTGTCTATATGTGTTTTTACCAAATTTGAGCATTATTTTTTGTAGATTTTATTTTTTATGAAAAAAACGGACTGCTGGATTTTTATATAAAAATTACTGAATATTGAAAACAATATTTTCTCTGAAATAAAATAAGTTTGAAGCCAATATTTTTAATTTTTGAAAAGCTATTTGAGCCGAAAGTAAATTTTTACCAAGTTTTAGTAGGTACTGTTTTTTTTAGAGTTTTATTTTTTGTAAAAAAACTGTCAATTCGAATTTTTTAAAAATTTTACCAAATGTTGCAAACGATATTTCTTATAAGATAAAATTAGTTTGAAGCCAATATTTAAAATTTTTGAAGAGATATTTGAGTCGAAAATCAATTTTTACCAACTTTTATACATTTTTTTCAGGTTTTTATTTTTTGTAAAAAAAATGTCCATTAGATTTTTCTCAAAATTTGTCCTAATGTTGAAAACAATATTTCTTATAAGAAAAAATTAGTTAAAACCTATTATCTCAAAGTTTTTATAAGATATTTGAGTCGAAAATCATTTTTTACGAACTTTTGTTAATTTTTTTTTTCCGTTTTTAATTTTTTGTACAAAAACTGTATAATCGATTTTTTTCAAACTTTAACTGAATGTTGAAAACAAGATGTTTTGAAAGATAAAAGTAAATTAAAGCCAATATCTCAAAGTTTTGAAAAGATATTTGAGTCGAAAATCAATTTTTACCGACTTTTATACATTTTTTTTTAGGTTTTTATTTTTTGTAAAAAAAACTATCAATTAAATTTTTCTCAAAATTTTATCAGATGTCAAAAACATTATTCTTCGTTGCACAAAATTGTTTTAGAGATGAAATCATATTTCAGTCGTAAAATTTTGGAGGTGACAAATTTTTTTTTCAGTTTTATTGATTTATAAAAAACCGTTATATTGTTTTTTTTTTTTCAAAAAAATATACCAGTTTGGTATTACGTTACAATATATTATATAAAATTTAATTCAAGTCTCTAGCGTTTTTGGTTCGTAAGATATTTAAGGTTAACCAAAATGTTCACCTTTTTTTCAAACTGCTATGGTAAAAAAAAACACCCACGCAATTTTCTTGAGAGCCCTTTCTGCATCTTTCTGCCTTATTATCTGTATAACAAAGTTTATTTGGAGTCGATATCTCTTCTGGTTCTTGAGCTATGGACGACGAAAAAAACGTCGCGAAGGTACAAACGTACGTACACACGCACGGACAGACATCTTTAAAAAAATCTTTTATTTCGACTTTAGGGACCTTGAAACGTCGAGAAATGTCAAAATTTTTAATTTGACAAATCGGACCCATTACAATAACTTCCTATGAGAAGTTAATAAGTAGTGATATATGTATGTATACAAATTGAATATGAATACAAATTGTTAAGGACTTGTAGCTTTACTGAGGAGTGTTTTGTAGACAATAATGTTTCTTGTAGTTTTTGTACGATAAACTTAAAGTAGAAAATTGTGAAGAAAAGTTCTGAATTTGAAATTAATGACACTTGTAAAATTTACGTTCAAATAATGAAGTTGACTGCAAATGAAGTCCCGTATGTTGTCTGAACCTGCCCATTGTCTGTGGCATATTTATTAGAGTTAAATAAAGCAACCAAAAAACATGAACAGTGTAAAATGACAAGATGCACTTTGTAACAATCAATCGACTGTTAAATAACAACAAATTAAGCAATAAAATATTCAAGTTAATTAACAACTAACTATAACTCATGCAATAGACATTTGTTTACAAGTCCCCTTCAAGCTCAATAGACTTACACACATAGAAAACATTGCACGATAAATTTGAAACTGTCACAAATTATTCACAAACAATTAAAAAAAAATCATAACGTCCCAAATACAATATCTAAAATATGACCAATAAATTTTGACGTGAAAATTGTTTTTGATGGGCGAATGTTGTTTTGCCAATGAATAGTTGACAATTCAGATATGAGCTACAGATGAAGCTCTTACAGTTGTCTCTTAAAATTTCACCCACACTAAAAAGTAACTAGGATTAAAAAAACGAATGCACCTAAATAATGTCCTTTTACTAAAAAAATGTATCTTCATACACAAAGTTTTATCGGTGAATTTATTTCTAGAACGTACAAAGAAAAAACAAATTTCATGAATCATATTCTTGGAAAATGCCATTGAGATGGTGTTGAAGAGAAAAAATTCATACCTACATTTTACATATAAACGCAAGGTTTTTCAATCACCTTTTCCTTGATAGATTTTTATTGATTCGGGTTAAGATAGTTTAATTTTCGTGTGTTAGTAAAATATAAGAAGTAGGCTAAAATAAGTACTGAACAAAATGTTTCAAAAACATAATTAATTATTTCCACCTTCTTTGGGGGTGCATTGATTTTTGAGTGCATTTACTAAACCACTGCTTGCGATAATGTATATAAGTTATTTCACAATACAATACAAAAAAAAGAAAAAACTTTTCACCCCAAAGAAGTATCTCTACATAACAAGATGTCTACAGCAGTGCAAAAGAATTTGTTAAGGATCTCGAACTCGAATGCTAAACTTTAAAAATAATTATTAATCTAAACTTTAACAGAGATGAAACCATACAAATATTTAAAAATATCGGAGTGAAGACGCCTAAGAAAATTTAAACGATTTTATAGAAATTCTTATAATTTTTAACTATGTATATGTACATTATATAAATAAATATCAAAAGTTTAAAAATGCAATCATAAAAACACCAAATTTGATAAATAAAATAAATTGTTAATCCGAGTTGATTGTTTGAGGTTTTCTTTATATTTTATAAACTTGAAAAATTCCTTACTTTATCCAAATACAAAATCTCTTACAAAATGTAAACGCAAGTACAAATTGTGCTTAGTCAACGATTGAAAAGTTATTGGTGCAGATAGTGTGTACTATGACATCAACAAGGGAAGTTTGTTCCTTGTGTTTTTGTGTCAAAGCAAAACGCATGCGTCAAAATTAAATATTTTCAAACGTTATTTCTTAATACGAATATAAGAATGTGGTCAATATGAGAATTCTGTCCTTTAGGGATGTTCGATTACATTTGTTCGTATAATGTTACAATACTGTCCAGAAAGGGCAGTTCGTTTAAAACTAAAAGAAAGTAAATTGCATAGTGAATAAACTAATTTTAACTTGATTACACTATATTCATTATTAAAAATGAAAACAAAAACGTACACATATAACTCAAGTTTTTTTTGTTTACATTTTAATTTATTGAACCATACAAATGTATATACATTTGGCTTAATTCTAACATAAATAATATTTAACAATAACTTTAACTAAAACATTTGTTGGCACAAAGGGGGCCATTGAAATTCAAAATTTAACATGTGTTTAACATGAAGTCGATGGCTAAAAAAAGTGTCGTTGGCGAGGTTCATCTCGGGTTGTTCAGTCCCGGTTGTCCTGATGGAGGTTGGTTGTGTGTGGCGGTGTTCAGTCCGGTAGTATGCTGACTCTAGGCCAGCATAGAAGGAGACATCGTCGTCAGTGGCGAGTTTGTCCAAGATATTCATACCACAAAGGTATCTCGGGTCCGGGTGCCGTTCCTGATTAGCCATCCTTCTCATTAATTGGTTAGGGTGGCTGGCGACTTTGGTGATTATCTTCCTTGCTGCCTGTGCAAGGAATTGGTCAAGTGGCTTGATTTCAGCTTTTTCGTACACTCTACTATTACTATAGTGCTTCTGTCTTTCAGCAGTCGGCTTGACCCCAGAGTGAAGGTAATTTGCTACATGGCCCTCATACGGTCAATGATCGTTTATGGTTGTCATGTGTTGCCCCTTCCCAGATGGAGAAGTACCGGCTTATATGGAACAGCCGAATCTTCTTATGTGCATTACTATTTCAACGAGGTCCTATACAACGGGGCTCGAATCAACAGAATTGACAATTTCGTGATAAAACTCGTTCGAGGTCACATTGCAAGAGCTATGTCTTCGACCAACAATTCAATTTTCGGGGCGTTCTATCCGAACGACGAGTATTTTGAGAGTGCACGCTTGAGCGGCTTCATTCCCCCAGAGGCATTCCTCTTTTTAGATAGATGCGGTCTGATACAGTATAGATTGGCAGTTCCGTTAATCTACCACGTCAGACGAAGAACCGTGGATAGGCGACTCCTGTACAATCGGGACGTCATGGCACAAGGCGGAACAGAGCTCCTTCGGTTCAGTAGGGCTGTGTCCGAACGGGACCGAACTGATAGGGTGAAGCAGGAGAACCAGTTTTGGTGGCTTCAATCGGCACTTGATAGTGGGTAGTCGGGATGGGGTTTTTAGACTTGGCCGGCTAACATACTTGTTTAATAGTAGTAGGGTTTAGTTTTAAGTAGAATAGGCATGGTGGCACGAAAAAAAAAATAAAAAAAAAAAAAAAAATTAAAAACATTAACAAAAAGCATTAAAAAAAAATAATTAATAAATAAATAAATACAACAATAAATGAAATGAAATTTAAATGAAGTAAAATAGTTCTTAGGGCCGAAAGGCATTAGTTTTAAGTGTTATAGTTTAACTTAGAGTGTCCGTATGGGACCATTAAGTTAGTTGTAAGTTATGGATAATTAGGCTAGTTTTATGAATTTTCGGCTAGCTTTAAGATAGGTTTAAGAATGAATTAATAAAAATGAATTAAAAAAAAAAAAAAAAAATAATAGTGCTTCTGTCGTTGACGGTCGAATTGTAGATCGGTGCATATCCTTAGTATCTTCCTCTCGAAGACATTAAGTCTTTCCATTACAGTTTTTGATATGGTGAACCATATCGGAAAACCGTAGGTGATAACCGGTCTTAGCAGTTGTTTGTATATCAACATTTTCGTTGGTTTACTTAATCCAGTTTTCTTCTTCAAGAGAGGATGAACTCGATGGAGTGCGATGTTGGCTTTTGTTATCACAGTCTTAGAGTGAGGTTTGAAGCACAGCAGCTCATTGAAATGTATTCCCTGGTATTTGGCGTTCTTCTTGGCTTTAATCCTTGATCCATCCGGGAACGTCAGAACAAGTTTTCGGGCCACTGCCGCCGATCTGCGGCTGTTGTTGGTGACAGGTCTCCGGAAGCACACCAGTTCCGATTTGGAGGTATTTATCCTTATTCCCCACTTCTGCTAGTACTCGTAAAGTCTGCTTATGTGTGCTTCTACTCTTCGGGCTGCGATCGTAGGAAACATGGAGGACGAATAGGTGAGTGAGTCATCCGCAAACAGCAGGTTCTCACAATCCGTTGGCAATGGCTAGTCAGATGTCATCAGGCTGTAGAGGAACGGTCCAAGTTTCGATCCTTGGGCGATTCCAGCCTTTACGTCTCTAATCGTTGACTTGAAACTATCTATTTCTACGAAGAAGTTTCTGAAAGAAAGAAAACAAAATTTTTATTATTGGCTGTGGGATATTAAAAATTCGGAGTTTATGGATGAAAGCATCAATCCATACGCTGTCGGAAGCTTTCTCGACATGCAGAAAGCATCCATATGTGGCTCGGTGGTTATTGAGAGCAGCGGTGGCGTCAGACTGAAACTTTAGAAGTGGATGGATCGTTGAGTGAGACTGTCGGAATCCAAACTGCATGTCGGGGATGATGCTATGCTCGTTGCAGAATTTCTTCAGTCTCCTTAAAATGACTTCTTCCAGAATTTTGCTGATGTTGTTGAGGAATGAGACAGGCCTGTAGTTGGAGATCATATTGGTACTGCCTTTCTTCGGGATTGCCACTACTTTGGCTGTCTTCCACTTTTTTGGAAAGTAGCCGTTGTTGATGCAGTTATTTATGATAATAGTCAAGATTATCAAAAAAACTTGAGGAAGTCTTTTCAGGATATAGTTGGAAATCCCGTCCATTCCAGTTGACTTCTTCGGCTTCAAGTTGTTAATGATCTCAGCTATCTCCTCAGGATTGCAGAATTTATGGGTATTTGCTAGTTCATCGGCTTTGCAGTTGGAACTGGATGGAGGTTTCTACTTCGTTGAGGAAGGCTTGGTCCGTTGATGGTTTTGGAGTGAAACTCTGTTCAAAGTGTTTGGCAAAAGCTTCCACTTTGTCATTCGTTGAAGTTAGCTCGATGTTGTTGCTCATCATGATTTCCGGCAGTGGTTTTCTCCTACCGATGAGGCGGTTTATTTCCTTGAAGGCGTTTGGTCCCGGTTTTATCTCCTTCAATCTCTTTTTGAAGGAGATGTCGTTGTGGTGTCGGATGGAGTTTCGGAACATGATGTTATTAGGTATTCAGGGTTCACCATGTTGAGTTCCCTCTGATGGATCCTCTGGAGGCGCTTTGTCGGTGGGAGTATATGTATCCGGGAGGTGTTGGTATCTATCTTTCGTTGTCCTGTGGATTTTTTGGGCATCAAGTGCAATTGTGATGGTTGATTCCATGAAATCGACAGCCTCATCAATTTCGTTGTCCTGTAGGTTTCGGTTCGCTGGTGGGAGCACCAGGTTTCCTTCGATGTCCAATTGTTGGACGAGTTTTATGGACAGGAGTACTGCATCGTGGTCCGAATCGCTTGGGACAGTTAAACACGTAAAGTTGCAGGTGTCTGGAATGACAAAAACAAAATTTGAACTTGACAGAAAGAAATCAAGTGTTGATGGAGTTCTAGGGACTGTTGGCTTTGGCTGAGACACTACCACCAAAGAATGTTCATCAACATGATCGTCCAACCAGTCCACTATAGCTTTCCCTTCGGTACTGATAGTTGTATCCTGCCATTGATGGTGGCGTGCGTTGAAGTTGCCTCCAATGAGTCCGTAGGTGGTACGTTTCAGAACGTTGTTGAGGATTCCCAAGTCGTTTCGGATGTTTTCGTTGGTGGAGCCGCATTTGAAATAAATGCTTATAATAGTGAGGGACTCACCTTGTCCCAACTCTATTCTCACTGCAGTGGCTTCGCTGGTATAAAGTCCTGGGATGATAACTTCGCTGGTTCTGTAGGATATTTTGTACCTCACGAAGATGGCTGTTCCTCTACGACTCTGGGTTTTATCCTGTCGGAATGTCTTGTATCCGACGACATCGATGTTGTTTCTGCGGGCTACGTTGGTTTCACTGATGAGGGCGATATCCGGCTGTTGTTCTTCATAAATATGTTGAATGATGTCCTTCTTTCCAAGCTGTACAATGAATTCACATTATACGTCAGGATGCGGAGCTTCTTCAATTGTATATCTGGAAGATGAAAGTGGCCAAAGCCACGGACTTTTCAGCTTCACTCAGATTGGTGTAGTTCGCTGGGACGGTGCTTTTGGCTTTCTCCATGATGGTGAGCAGATTGCTTCCAAAAATTCGTTGAACTTCGTTGTTAAGGTTCATCGATTGAGTTGGTTTCGTTTTGTTCGTAATGGTCTTCAATGGGGTCATAGTGGCTTGTTTGAATGGAGTCGCTGCTGGAATCTTTGCCACTTTAGCGTAGCTAATGTTTGGCCGAGTGGTTGGACCCTTCGCCACATTAGCGTAGCTAAAGTTTGGACGAGTCGTTATGCATGCTGATGGGGCAGCGAATAGCCGGTGCGCCTTCTTTTCCGCCTCAAGTTTTTTTTTTTGCCGTTCATTTTGCTATAAGAGCTGGACAGCCCTTATAGCTAGCTGGATGCCCCTCTTCTGGCAGTTAGCACACCAAACATCAGTCCCTGTGTTTTCGGTCCGCTTGTTGCAGTCCTTACTTAGCTCAACTACAAAGTTATTGTAGGTTTTACCCTTCAGCTTCCTTGATTTGTATTGAGCAACTTTGATAACCGGGAGACCTTCGATCCTCAGTTCGTCCTCAACTTCGATGGCCTCGAAGGAGCTGTGAATGCCCTTGAGCAACAGCAGGTTCTTCCTTTCATCACGGGGTGTAAATGAGTTAAACTCAATTTTCCGGTCACGAAGGAAGTCCTTGATGTCGTCAAAGGCTGTTTTGGTCCCTGCGCTTATGATGGTGGTCCTGGTGTTCTTATTCTTGAATGTTGCCGCCAAGTTTTTGCTTTAGCAAAATCTGCTGATTTCAGCTACATTTGCAGAATAGCAAAAAATTGGTGGTAACTTGGCCTTTTTGATCGCTGGTGTTGGC
This sequence comes from Eupeodes corollae, assembly GCF_945859685.1. Taxonomy (NCBI): domain Eukaryota; kingdom Metazoa; phylum Arthropoda; class Insecta; order Diptera; family Syrphidae; genus Eupeodes; species Eupeodes corollae. The sequence goes on along the minus strand of NC_079149.1, from coordinate 79,864,576 downwards.
TGCGGTTGTTGTTTGTCGGTTGTTGGTGCTGGAGCTGTTTGCCCCGTTGTCAATATATTAGTTGTTGGTTTAGGTAGGATTGGTGTTAATGTAGGGCTTGGTGGTTGGTTGGCTTTTGGTTGGACATCCTCAGTGGATGCCGCAACCTTTTTTGCTCCCCTTGTCTTCTTTGTTTTTTTTAGCCGTATTGGCCAGGCTTGGGTGATTGCGTTTCATCGGAGCTGGATGGAATTTCGTTGGATAAGTTTTTTTCTGAGGTTTCCTTGTTGGTAGCTTTGTCAGTTGGGATGCTTACATCATTATCATTTTCCAAAATTGGCGCGGTGGCATTGTTTTCCTTCAATACTTTTGCAAAAGTATCGCATATATACGATCCAAATTCTGGTCGCAGGTCTGCAATGATTTTTTTCAGTAAATTTTCTAAGGGTAGGTATCTCCTGGGATGGTGCGGCGGGTTTAAAGTCCATAATTGTAGGAGTAATTACCAAAAAGAGATTAAAATAATCCGTTCCTGGAATTTAGGTTCCAAACAATAGGGCAATAATGATCCGTTTCCTGGGAATACCTTTTTTCCTTGGATAGCAGGTAGGCGCAGGTAGTCCGTCGCTAATCCGCTAATTACAAGGTAGTTGATAGTTTGTTTAATTTTATATGGCTGTAGGTTTAATCCGTTAACACATCCGTGCGCTATGACTGACTGTCTGTGATTGTGTGACATTTAACTCAAGCTAATTTTGTCTTAAATTTATAGTTTATTCGAACGCGTTTAGATAGAACTTGTCGATCATCATCAGGGAATATGGCTTATTTTAGGGAATGATGTTTTGGAATAGTTTCTTTTTGCAGGTTTTGAAATATTCTTCTTTTTTTCATAGAAAATGGTTTGCAAATTTTTGAATAAGTTTAATAATTTAGTTTTATTGTAAGAAAGTCTTTAATATTGCAAATATGAAGTTGAAGTTTACAGAAACGATCGTCATGTTGGTAATGCAAAGGATTTAGGTGGAGGTGTTCTCATAGCGGTAAGAAATACATATTTCTCTTCTTCTGTATCTTTTCCATTTAAATTATCAATTGAACTGTTATGTGTAATGATAATGATACAGACTAAGACTTTTTTCATTTTAAACGTTTACATACCTCCAAAAAGTTTGGAGTCTGTTCTTGACATTAGACTATCTTATAAATTTGTCCAGCTCTGACACCAATATTTTACTTCTAGGTGATATTAATTTACCACACATTGACTGGGTTCCATCCGAAAACGAATCCTGCTTTGAAGCCCCTGCTTCTTCTTCACAAATGGAACTATCTCTTCTCGATAAAGGCCTTCTTATTAACTTACAGCAAACAAGCTGTATTAAATCTAGAATCTAGATCAGGAATTACTAATATTGACAAAATCACCCCCCTTTGGACATTTTTTTTACTTAAGTAATCACCTTACTGATCACAGTAATTCCTTTGATTGCTCACATAATTTTGAAGTAACAAAAGAAATAAGGCATGGAAAACGTATCTAAAAACTCTGTCTCCAATCAACTTCTCTTTTTATGTTGAACTCTTTAACCAATTTAAGTCTCTTTCTATTTTTGTATATGCTTGTTATGTTACTGATATGGACACCTCTTTGAAAGAGAATCCTAAAACTATGTGGCTACATGTGTTGTGACTACTCGTGACCCGTTTTCCATTTTGTGTTGTGGAACGAAAAACTTGAAACATTTGTGTTCGAGATTTTGTGCGGGTGATATACTACCGACATACACAGGATTTTGTCTGCTTTTTACAAGATATAGAATTTTATAGATTGAAATGGATACAAATAATGAAATTATTTGTTTAACTGCAATATGCGCAGCAACAAATGTTTTATTTCTGCTAAATGAAGAAGAGGGAAAAAAAGAAAAACACAAGGGAATGGTCAAAACCTTGGAGGCTCCGCAAGAATACACAAAGTTCCTTTAAACTTTTAAATGACGAACTACTCTTAGAAGATAAGGACGCGTACAGGCGTTATCTTCGTATGAACTTTTATGCATAGTGCAGAACTCAATTCAAAAACGGAATTCTGTTATGCAAGAAGCTATTCCTGCGGAGGAATCTTTAGCGATGGTCCTTCGATTTTTGGCTACGGGGGAAACTTTTCGAAGTTTGGATTTTCAAACCCGATTATCTCAGTCCCATATTTTCAACGTCATGATAGCTTGCTGCAAGGCAATATACGATGGCTTGAGGAATATCTTGAAGTAAGTATTGATTAGATTGTTATTCAATCAAATAGGTTTTAAATATTGTTATTCAAAAATATTTGCAGTTCCCCTCAACAGTCCGACAATGGGAAGAAATCTCAAACAGCTTCGAAAACAAGTGGCAGTTTCCTCTATTCCTAGGTGCCTTAGATGGCAAGCATATAGCTTTCAGAGCTGCAAAAACAGACGGTGCCGATTATTATAATTATAAAGGTTTCAATAGCATCGTACTTTTGGCCATGTGTGATGTAACTTATAAATTTACATATGTAGATATAGGCTGCAATGGCAGAATAAATGACGCAGGCGTGCTCAACCGAGGTGACTTGCGTGGGATAATTGATTAAGCGCATCAGTATTTTCCACCAGATAAAGTGGTAGGTAACAACAAAAAATTACCTTATGTTATCATTGGTGATGATGCTTTTGCGCTTGAAAAGCATATCCTTAAACCATATCCCTACAACAGCAATTAAGAAAGTAAAAAAATATTTAATTTTCGTTTGAGCCACGCAAGGCAAACGATTAAGCACGCCTTCTGAATGTTAGCCAACCGATTTCGTGTTTTCGAAACGGAAATTCACTTAAGACCGGAAAAAGTGCAGGAGGTAGTCAGAACATGCTGCCTTCTTCATAACTTTTTGTTGGCAAAAAACTGAAATTCCGAATTCCCTTCTGCTGTTTAAGAAGTGGAGAATAACAAAAAACTGCTCCTAACACTGCAAGAAATCCACAAAAACTGGCATCCTCTATTCGTGACACATTTGCGGATTATTTCCAAAATGAAGGCGAACTACCATGGCAGTACCAATATATTTAAAATAAAAAAAATTTAAATATTTTTAAAATTTTATTTTTTTCATTTTTCAATACAAAATTAACTCTATTCTTAAGCTTCCTATTCAAACATTCATTATCTTAGGCTATAAGTTCTTAGTGATAATAAATTAATTATAACAAACATTAATATCTTAGTCTATTAGTTCTTAATAATAATAAATTAATAACAAACAATAATATCTCAGTCTATTAGTTCTTAGTGATAATAATAAAAGTAAAAAAGTAGAAACTAAAAAGAATAAAACTTTGTTTTCAATTTAAAATCAGCTTTCTTCGTCAAAAAGACCTTCCATGGCTTGCTCCAACAAATTAGGATTCGAAGTTTCTTCTAAGGAAGTAAATTCTTGATCCTAAATAAAAGATTATGGATTATATGAATATGGATATGAAATAAAATTTAAATTGTTTCGTCATTTAAATCATGCAAGTAGTGCAGTTGGTCGAAGCACCATAGTTTAGGAACGTACACCTCTTCTATTACTGCTCCACTTCTCTTTGACCTAACCACCAAGGATTTTTCTTTACAGTATTGAGACTTTATAATTCTCAATTTTAATTTTATTTCCTTTATAGATACATTCGGCTTGTAAACTTTCATTCTTTGAAAAAGATCTTGCAAACTTTTGTCTCGCTCCAGTCGATAAGTATACAATCTATGCTTTGCATTGTATAAATTGGGGTAATCCCCAAATGATTCAATTGAATTTTTTGTTTGTTCTTTCGTCCACATCGACATTTTTCTAAAAGAAACAAATTTAAGATAATTAAATTTTACTAAACAAAACGACGAATTAACATTTGTCGTTTAAATATACTTAAATTAATAAAATATTTAAACACTTTTACTTTGCAAGTACCGAAATTTTCAAAATTAAATTCAACGGTTATTTATGAATTATGTATATCCTATGTGTACAACGCCGAAGAGCAAAACAAATGTACCTCTCGCATCGACGAACTGAAAATAATGAGAAATTCAGAACGAAATGAGAAAGAAACTGTACTGCCCAAGCAGAAGATTCAATTTCTGTCATGAGCATCCCGTCCCTTTACTCAGCTCCTCTCTTGCCAACAAACTCTCGTCACAACGTTGTGGGCACCACGCGTATAGACGGGCACTTTCTGAAACAAGATGGTCTGCACGAGCTGATGCAGTTAACGCGCTCTATCATGGTTATAAGCAAATTACTGAAGCCTTGACATCTATCTCTAGAGATCCAGAACACGTTCCAGACACAGCCTGTCTAAGAAAATGTCAAAATTGGAGTTCCTCACAGAAATTTGGAGCATAATATTATAAAGAATTCATAAAACCAGCAAGAGCCTTCAAAGAGAAACAATAACGATTGACGCTGCTACCAATTTGCTTTGTTTACTATGTTCTTTCATAAATGATTTAAGGGAGAAATTTGATAAATTTGAAGCGTGTGCCAAAATTCAGAATCCAGATGCTAATTATAAAGACTTGATGCAACAAAAAATAGTACGAAGTTCGCGTGCCACATATTTGGATGGTCCTGCAGCATATGTCCAGCTAATTGGGAAAGAAAAGTTTTAAATACATTTTTTTTCCAATTATTGACACTATTACTTTGCAATTAAAAATACGTTGCAAGAAATTAATGCTTTGTTTGTCTTTTTTTGTAGATTGTAATATTTGACTTCAGTGGAGTTCCAAAATTCTTGCAAACAGTTTTTGTTGTGATTGTTTTCAACTTCTTATGCCCAATTTCACAGTGAAAGTTTAAACTTAAGATCAGGTGAACCTGAACTTAAGTTTAAATTTGAAGTTCAACTCCTCTAGTTTCACAGTGTGCTCTGAACTTCAGTTCAATTGAACGTAGTTTAATTAAATTGTATGAAAAGAATTTGGTATCATTGTAAGTCATGTAACGTAATGTAAGCAATATGTAGCTGTTCATCGTTTTTTCTTTCTCGCTCTGAAGCGAGGAACACGTGAAACAGCAACAGATATTTTATGTTTTGTTGACAATCGGGGAAAATTTATTTATTTATTTTTTTATAATGAAGTTCAGTGTTTTGTTTTTCCTTTTTTTTCAATAAATTTTATTTGTTAAAATGAAAAAAACCCTGTTGATAATATAGGAAACCTTCTTTTCCATACTCCATACGAGCGTTCAACACAATTTCCTGTTCTTATCTGAATAATCTGAAAATATGAAAATGGCAGCTATTCTGACAACTGTTGTAGTGCCTAAACGTTGAACTGAGGTTAAACGGCAGAATACTGGCGTTTAACTTAAACTACAGAATGAACTCAGTTCAAGGTTTAAACGAAAGTGTGAAACCGAATAAATTGTTGAACTGAAGTTTAAACCAAAACCGAAGTTTAAACTTCTACTGTGAAATTGGGGGTTATAATCTTAAAATAACAAAGCAAGCACTTCTTAAATAAAATTATTAATTTATTGAATAAGAATCTATGTCTAAACACGTTCAACTATCAATCAAGAGTAATATCCTTTCTTCCAATCAGTTTTAAAAATGGTCGGTCAAAATATTATTTGCAATTGGTACCATTGCTTGTTTATTCCAGGGTTGTCAACACCTTCCTTGCTTAGGAAGAATCAAATTCCCTCATCCATCCTGGAGCACGAACACTTCTTCCTGATCTTGTTTTTACTGGTTCCGGAGTGATGCTTTCTGATGGGAATCCGTAGAAATCGGAATCGTCGGAAATCGATTCTTCAGCTCTTGACTCGTTTACTTCAATTGGTACATTTGGAACTTCTTGAGTCTGATGATGTGTAAATAAATCCAAGGTGTCCAAAAAAGAATACGATGACTTTTGGTTTGATGGAACATTAGAAGATCTCGATTTAATCTGATTTGTATGTGAACGAATAAGTCGTCTATTGTTTCCATCATTGACCAGGACGTTGTAATTTACTTTGCCCTTGCGCTCGATTACAGTTCCAGAAACCCAATGCTCTTCATTGTTACGATAAATCTTAGCGTAGACCATATCGCCTGCTATAAACTGCGCCGGTTCTTGGCGCCATGGTGCTTATTAAACTGCTGATTCTGCTTTTCATTAGTTGTTGTTGGAACTGGTTTTCTTGGCTTTAACAAATCCAACGAAGTTTTAATTTTTCTACCGATGAATGCTTCGGCTGGAGATTTGAAATCTTTCACATTTCGATTTGGAGTGGAACGGTAAGTTTGTAAGAATGTTTCCATGTTGTCGAGACTCGTCCCCTCGTTTTTAAGTTTCCTCAGAATTCGCTTGAGAGTATCCACAAATCGCTCCACTTGTCCGTTTGATTGTGGATGGAATGGTGCTGTTCTTAGATGCTGGATACCTCGAGATTTTATGAAACTTTGGAAATGAGCACTCGTAAATTGAGTTCCATTGTCGGAAACTAGTTGATCACAGTCTCCATTACGAGAAAAAAATTCATTCAACTTACTTACGATGACTGATGAAGTAATACTAGTGATTTGGAAAACATCTAGCCATTTCGAAAATGAGTCCACGACAATGAAATAAAAGAAACCATCTGTTGGACCTGCAATATCAATGTGAATTATTTCCATTGGAGATGTGGTTATGGGCCATGACTGAAGCGTTGTTTTGATTGGAGATTTAGCTGCAGTGGCGCATGATTGACATTGGCGCACGTACGTTGCTATATCCTCGTCTATCCTAGGCCAGTACACATGACCTCTAGCTATTGTCTTCATTCTTTCCATTCCTGGATGACCTCGATGTAATTGCCTAAGGATTCGTTTACGAAGGCAAAATGGAATAACAATCCTGTCGTTGAACATAAGGCATCCATCGATTACAGCTAATCCATCTCTTCTATTATAGAATGGAACCATTTCTGGTGGATTTTTGAATTTCCATCCGGAATTCATTTGACTGATGACTGATTGTAACAAATTACTTTTTTTAGTTGCACTCTTAACCATTTCGAAATTTATAGGTAGCACTTCGATTACGTTGAGCAGACATGTTGAAAAATCTTCCTCAAATTTCGTATTTGCGATGACAACTTCTTCGTCCAATTCGCTCTTGGTATCGAGTAATCGAGATAGAACATCGACAAATCCGAATTCTTTGGTGGAGACATATTGGATATTGAAGTCATACATCATGAGGATAAGTGCCCATCTCTGTAGTCGATTTGCAGTATGAGTTGGTATACCTTTTTTATTTCCAAATATGGCTTTGAGTGGTTTGTGGTCAGTCAATAAAGTGAACTTTCGACCAAAAATCATTCGATGAAATTTTTTTACAGCAAATATGATTGCCGCTGCTTCCTTTTCTATCTGGCTATATCTTGTCTCGGCTGGGGCGAGAGACCTTGCCGCATGCATGATGACTTTTTCAGAGCCATCCGGAAATGTATGCGCAATATATGCACCCAATCCCACATTTGAGGCATCTGCTGCAACTTTTATTGGCAAATTCGGATTGTAGTGTGTAAGCAAAAGTTCGGAAGAGAGAATGGCCTTAAACTTTTCAAATGATTGCTGGCATTCTTTGGACCATACGAATTCTACGTTGTCACGTAGCAAATTGTCCAAAGGTGCTCGAATCTCTCGCATTTGCTTCACAAATTTGCCATAATAATTTACAGCTCCTAGGAATGACCTAAGTTCAGTGATGTTTGTTGGTGCTGGCATGGTCTTGATGCGTTGTATCTTGTCAGGATCTGGTCTCAACCCATTTTTATTCAAAATATGACCAAGATACTTGAGTTGAGGAGCAAAAAAAACACACTTTTCGATTTTCACACGGAAATTAAACTCCAAGAGGCGTTGAAGTACTTGGTTCAAAATCCTTAAATGATCTTCGAAGGTTTTTCCCCCGATGACGAAATCGTCGATATAAGCTGCTGCTCCTTCAATACCCGCCAAAACTGTGTCTGCAATCTGCTGAAATGCTCCAGGTGCAGGCTTTGTACCAGGTGCTAGTCTGTTTGGTCTAAATAAACCTTTGTGGGTGTTAATGGTAAGCAGTTTAGCAGATTCGGGTGTGACTTGGATCTGTAGGAATGCGTCCGCTAAATCTATTTGACTGAAGATTTCACTGTTACCGACCTTGGTAAAAATAGCTTCTGGAGTTGGAATGGGGTATTCATGCGACTCTAATTGATCGTTTAGACCTGGGGTGGAATCGGCTAAGGTGATTGTTGACTATCAATTTTTTGATAGTCAAATTGACTATCATTTTCATTCCGTCTGCGTAAGATGATTCAACTCAATTCAATTCGATTGAACAATTTCAGATTCAAATTGTCAAAATTCGTTGTTGCCTTGGTGAAATTTTAAATTGATTCTTATAAAATATCTAAATAAAAGTTTCAAATTGGCTGATTTTGAATAAAATTCTTACTTTTCTTGCTTTGTTTCGAATGGCGTAAGCTTTGTCGGTCACAGGAATGTGTTTTTTAAAAGTAACAAAGTGAACTAAGAAAATTTTCCAGTCGTTTGTGTAAGCGTCTGGTACCTCTATTCGGAATAAACAAATTTGTTTAAAAGCTTTTTAGGTATCAATTTGACTATCACCTTATGTAGATCAAATTCGATCATTTTGATTGTCATTTATCAACAATCACCTTATCCGATTCCACCCCTGATGAATAATCTCCGCACAGACGTACCTCTCCTGAAGACTTTTTCACTACCACTATTGGGGCTGCCCAATCTGAATAATCAACTGGAGTGATATATCCTCGATCCTGTAGACGTTTGAGTTCCCGTTCTATTTGGGGAAGGACAGCGTACGCCACATCTCTTCTGGCTCGGAATACTGGAACAGCTTTTGGTTTAAGGTGGAGCTCGACCTGCAGTTTCGAACAAACCGAAGAATCATCTGACTTGAACAATTTAGCATACCGCTTCTTAATGCTTGATATGGCTGCATTGCGATCGGCGGTCGTCGGTTGAATGATTCGAATGATGCACACTGTGTTGATAGGCTTGTCCCATAAATCAAATATTTCGCACAAATCTGTTCCTAAAATATTTAAAAACTTAACTTCTGAAACAAATAATTTACAAGATTTTACTTTCCCATTTAGCTGAATTTCACAAGGAAATTCAGCGATAAGTTTGATGGAATTCAATGATGCGCTTTTTGCTTCACGATCTTTAAGTACGGTTCCTGGTCGCCCAATCTTGTTCCATGTACTTATATCGATCATACTGATGTCAGAACCAGTGTCTACTTGAAGACGGATAGACTGGCTTGATCTCTGAGCGCTGGTGTGGATGTTCACCTCTACAAACTTCCTTCGCTTCGCATGTTGGACGCAATTAACAAAGACGGCTTTGTTTTGTTGGGAGAATTTTTTCTTGTTCCCATGTCGACCATTGTTCTTTATTGCTTTCGTCGGAATTAGTTTGTCACTTTTTGATGAAGAACAGCTGCAGTAACCTTCCTTGTGCCCCACACGATTGCAATTTGTGCATTTATGATTTTTGAAAGTGCAATCTCGTGAGAAATGCATTTCACGCAACTCCAACAAGGGGATCTTGGCAAGCTGTTTTGTTGCTTCTGCTGCTGCGCAGACTGAAGTTGATTTTTGTGTTTTTGATGTATTCTGACTGCATTGACTGAGGTTGCTGGTGATGACGCTTGTTCGATTAATGCTGCATCTTTTTTAAGGCTAAACCACTTTTGAACGCCGGACAACAACTTGCTTAAATCTGAACTCGCGTCCTCACCAATTTAGACAACAGTTTTGTTCTGATGATGATTGCAGTCCTGTCACAAAAACTTGGCACTTGAATTGGTCTGGTGTGAGGGCGCTCAACTTAAAATCTTCGCAGTTTTTGTTGACACGTGCTGCGTAGGTATTAAAATCTTCTACTGGACTCTTGACTGTTTGAAGACATCTGTACCGGGAATTGAAAAGACTTTCAGAAACCCCAAACATTGCTTTGAGATTCTTCACAGTTTCTTCAAAACTTATATCCCGCGTGTTCTTTGGTAAGATGTACGATGCATACCTTTCGTGAGCTATTGCATTAAGCTTCCGCATTACCAGTCTTACTTTGGATGCATCGTCGAGATCTTTCCCGTCCACGTTAAATATATCCTCGTGCCGAGAAAACCATGCTTCGAATGTGAGTGAATGCTCTGGATCGTAGCAAAACTCGGAAATGTTACTCGCTAACGAATCCATTAAAAGCTCTGATCTTGCAGAATGTGAAAACAGGCTTGAATTACCCATGATTGACTGGAGTAATTTGGATTGAATTTCCAAGAGTTCCAGAATTTTCTGCTCATTCGCCATGTTTTTTTTTTTTTCCTCTGTGTAAAATTAAATACACGCAAACCGATATCCTCGTCGCACAAAATTGTTGTGATTGTTTTCAACTTTTTATAATCTTAAAATAACAAAGCAAGCACTTCTTAAATAAAATTATTAATTTATTGAATAAGAATCTATGTCTAAACACGTTCAACTATCAATCAAGAGTAATATCCTTTCTTCCAATCAGTTTTAAAAATGGTCGGTCAAAATATTATTTGCAATTGGTACCATTGCTTGTTTATTCCAGGGTTGTCAACAGTTTTCAAAAAAATATTATAGGGATGTTAATGCAGAAAAACTTGAGGTAGAATGCCTGCACCTCGTACAGTATTTAAAAGAGTTCAATAAAAATGTAAATGAAGACCTTATTACAATATCAAAATTGTAGAGTCTAATAACAGTGGATGAAATTGGGAACTCTTTTCCAAATGTAAAAATTGCCTGTAGATTTTTTGAATTGAACCGGATACAAAATTAACTTCGAAGCAGAATGCTACAACTCAACAGCTTGTCAGTTTTATCAATTGAAAATTAATTACTGCTGGAAATTGAATTTGATGACTTAATTTATGATTTTGCAACTAACAAAGTCAGAAAAGTATACCTGCAATAATATTTTATTGTATACATAAACTTACATATATATCTACAAAAGAAACCAAATTAAAACAAATATAAAGAAATATACTTACATAGAATTAAAAAAAAACATAAAAGAATTAGAAATCAACTAAAAAACAATAAAAATGATCAAAAATCAACTGTAAAGAAAATGTTCACCTATTGAAGGTAAATTAAAAAAAGAATTATAAAAGTATAAAAAAATATCTGTTTTTTTAGTTCTTTTTAAAAAGTAAAAATATTTATATAAATATATAATACACAAATTAAGTTTAAAACTATTTTCTTAACCTAAAGAATTAAAAAAAATGTATTGTACCTACTTTGCTGGCCCCCAAATCCTATTAAGCCCAAGGCCCCCAAAAGTCTAAAGACGCCCCTAGCATGGGGGCGCTGCCTGTACGAAAATTAAGTGTGGAATCTAAGAGCGACTGGAAGTATAAAAATATTGAAATAAATTACTCAAATCATAGACACGCCATATAAAGACCGGAATCTTTCATACGTTTTACCCTCCAACACCCATTTGTTTACATTGTTGTATTTGTAATTTTGAAATAACGTAAATTTTGAAATGTGAAATGCAACAACAATTCGACGCGATAAATAGTTTTGACAAAAGTTTTTTTTATTAAATTGCTGTAGTGAGAATTTTAGATTTGATTTTACCTGTCAAAGACGCATTTGTTGTTTTGTTAATTTGTTTAAGAATGCAGGATCCAAATGAAGATTCCGAATGGAATGATGTCCTCCGTGCAAAAGGTATCCTTCCACCCATGCTCGAGAATGCCATTGAGAAGCGAACTGGTGGTGAGAAGCAGAAAAATATCGAAGACATGAACATGGACGAATTGGACGAATTTGAAGACTTCGAAGACGAAAGTGTTTGCGAGGAATATCGTCACAAAAGAATGGCATAGATGCGAGCATTCGCAGACAAGGCTCTTTTCGGCTCAGAGAGGGGAATCTCCAGTTGGCCATAAAATTCCCACAAACTAAGTTCCTGCAGTCGATAGCCACCACCTGCATCCCAAATTTCCCAGAGAATAATCTGCCAACAGTGTTTATCTATTTTGAAGGCCAAATGAGAAAGCAATTCATTGGTGCCCTGGAGCTTCATGGTTAAATAATGACCACCGATGAATTGGAATTCATATTGGGTCAGTGTGGTGCAATTCCAAAGGAAATTAAAATGCTCAGTGACCTGGAATCCGTTGATTTCTATTGATTTCACAATTAGGAAGAAATGTTTTTAGATTTTTAGTATTTATTTTTGTGTTAGAATGGATTTTTATATTCAAATAATAATACAAAAGAAAATGGAACCACAGGTTCCACGGACAATTAAAATCCGGATGCAAATTTTAATAGTTTTTTATTAACTCCGAGTCAGCTGAAATAAAAATTAATGAAAAAATGCTTAAACATTTTTAATAGGAAAATACAAACATTGGATCTCACTTGGACGTGTTCTTATAAGTTTTTTTGATTTTTACTAAAAAGTGTGAATACAAAGTTCTTAAGCTATGATTACACGGTCAACGAAAGCGGTCAACGCGTTGACTCTCTGACGTCACAAAAAATACATATTTTCTCCCGAGGTGCGATTGGTCCTCACACCGCGATTCCTGGCCACTGGCGAAAATTTCAGATCTTTGCAGTACCTTTTTAGAATTTCCCAACCAGCTATCTCCTCTATTATTCCCCAAGTTCTTGACGCGATTTTCAATGTTCTTGTTTCTGACTTTATAAAGGTTTAGTTATTAATAAAGTGCAGAAATGGTTAACTAAAGAATTAAAGTGGATTTATTATTTTTTTTTGATAGATTCCGAAGAGTGAATCTGAATGGGAGGCAGTAGCTGAAAAATTTAACGTGGCAGTTCCCGAATTGCGTAGGTGCAAGGAAAACACGTCGTCATAGTCGCACCACCTCATGCCGGTAGCGTGTACTATAATTATATTTGATATTTTTGTTTTAACACTGATATTAAACGTATTTATATTATTTTTTCCACAGGTACACATAGCATAGTTCTAATGGGAATATCTGATGCCGAGTACAAACTTTTGTACATTGACGTCGGCCGCAACGGAAAATTCTAGGATGGTGGTGTATTCAACAGATGTACATTTGGACAAGCACTAGACAGCAACCGTTTGCACTTACCTGTTCTAAAACCGCTGCCTGGAAGAGAAAGGGTCGTTCCATATGTGCTTGTGGTTGATGATGCATTTGCATTGCGAACAAACATAATGAAACCGTTTACCCACCGAAATTTAACCTTACCAGAACGTGTTTTCAATTACCGACTGAGCCGATCTCGTCGTATAATTGAAAATATGTTTGGCATTATGTCTGCACGTTTTCGTATCCTTCGTAAGCCCATTCATTTGGAACCTTCAAAAGTAAAGAAAGTTGTGCTCGCATGCTCAGTGCTGCACAACTTTCTTATGACTGCTAATAGAACGCATTACGCACCAACCAATTCATTTGACCAAGTGGACGAATAAGGAAATATAACGAGTCCTGGAGAGTGGCGTTCCGAATCAACAACGTCAACTCTGTATTCACTAGAGCGGGCGAGGGACCGATGTGAAGATGCCAAAGATATACAAAAAGAGTTAATGTATTATTTTCATGTATTGAATTTATACAAAAAATATAAGCTTACCAAGGGCAATGTTGAAACTGATTCTACTGATTAAAGCACTTCGGCAGACTCAATGAACATCATTTCGGAAAATAAACCCATGACACGGTCGCTATTTCCGAAGTGCCTTGGCCCGATTTTTTGGCTCGGATCTTGCCTAAATTTGCCTTGAAGAGGCTACGAGGGGCGTTCCATTTGTTTCTAGCTTCAAAGCTATCGACATTTTGGATCCCTAGCTCCTCAGCAACTTGTTTCCATCACTCACATTTTATGGGAGCCAGCTTATAATCGCTGCATCCTCCATCCCAAAGCGCTGGTCGCTTTTGGACAGCTGAAATCAACGCCGATATTTTTGGCCCAAGCGTATGCAATTTTTCTTTTGCGTTGCGCTTTTTTCTTTTTTTGGTCTTCATCTTGGGCAAGTGACTCCTGTCTTGGAGTAGCATCGTCGATATCTTCCATCATAATCTGATAAATTTTTATCAAAGAAAGGGACATTATTTTAAATTAAAAAAAAAAAAACTTACCAGCAGCTTAAAAATTTCAATATATGTATGTCCTGTTTTGTTTTTTTATTTTTTGAATTAAATAATGTAAAAAAACCAGGGCCATGTTTTTTGTATATGTATAAAAATCACAGTCAAGCTGAGACGATGACACGGTATTTAATTCTGCCCCGTCAACGCTGGGACACGGTCATTGCGATGACACGACTCCGTCAACGCGTCCCAATGACGTTGACAGAGAGATTACACGTTCATCGAAAAAAGTCAATGCGTTGACCCAAAAATGTGTGTCAACGAGAGTGTCATCGTACCCGTCAACGCAATGACACCAGTTTTCGTTGACAATCACACGAAGTGACACTCTTGAGACAGATTGTGACGTCATTTTTACATCAGAGAGTCAACGCATTGACCGATTTCGTTGACTGTGTAATCATAGCTTTACTCAAATCAAATCAAATGGGGTGGCGCAACAGTCCGTTGTGAACCAGGGCCTAGTGACTTACAACTCTCAACCATTCCTGTGTGCGAGTACTGTTGTCAGGAATGGAAGGGGCCTACAATTTTGGGCCGAATCCGAACGGCTACTTTGAGAAAGCACTTTTTCATTGACAAGAATTACTCTTGAAGGATTTGTCAATTCCTCGCAAGAGGCAGTACCCGCGAAAATTATTTTTTTTAAATTAAGGTGGCACAGGCAGGGATTGAACCCAAGACCCCTTGCATGACAGTCCAACGCACTAACCATCATGCCACGGGTACTACCTTAGCTTTACTCACACTATAAAAATTCCAGGAAGGTATAAACGATTCCTGAAGGTACATTATTGTTCCAAGGACACGACCAAATAAATTCCCATGGTTTATGGTGTGTCTATGACTTAAATGTAAACCAAAATCAGTCGTTGCCAAAGTTACCTGAGATTTTTTTATTCATACCTATCAATGTATAGAAGGTATACAATACATTTATTTGTTTATGTTTTAGATTTGTTAGCAGAAAATTGTATTCATTTGATTTTAAATTTTCTAGGCAAAAATCCACTCACCCAAGGGAAATATCAATTTTTGAATGAATCAAACTTTAGTAATACAAACAGCTGTGAAGATCGCGATTAAAATTGAATGGCTTTTTAATTGCGCATAGAATTTTTTTGGTATTTGTTCTTCCAGATCAATTAAAAATGCCAGCAATCTGCTGTAGTGTTGATGCTTCAAAAAAAATCAGTAAATAAATGGGCAGGTTCAAACAACATAAGGTACTCAAAAGTAAGGCAAGTTTCTAGCATCAGATTGGCGAGCTGCCAAAAAATTGCCTTCCAATTAAGGCGACTTTATTGGAAAGTTAGTCAAGAAAAATGTCCCTAATATCTTATGTCAAAATGACAATAGATCATGTTTTTTTCATTCAACCGAAAGCTGAACTTTATTACTCCATGATTTATTTGTTTTCTGCACAACTTCATTTAATGCTTTCTGTAAAAGAGTTCCTTGTCAATTTAGAAGAGAGATAACTAATATTTCTTTACAATACAAAATACAAATCGTGATGGACTGCAGCTTGCCTGAGGGGTATTTTGTAGACAATAATTTTGTTGGTACTTTTTGTACTATGAACTTAAAAAAAGGTTTGAGAAGTAAAGTTCTGAATTTGAAATTCATGACACTTAAAAAACTAACTAGTAGCTTTTGTCAAAATTTACTTTGAATGAAGGACTTTATTTAAAGTAAACTTCATGTTATCTGTCAAAATCGTATTTGGCAACCCTAACCAAGCAATTTATTTCAAAATTCCAATACCCATTTCCTTTTCCTATTGAACAATAAAAAAAAGTATATACCTTCCTACATTATGTACATATGAATAAATATTTTGAACATCTCTAATGCAATTCTCAGCAGGCGTTGCCTTTTCTGCCTGAAAAAAGTCCACTTTTCAATGCTTTCTTTTCAGAGTTTTACTTTTATTTTATTTCCCTTTTGGAAACGTTAATACAAGCCCACCTTCCTATTTATTTATTCCTTAGCACGTTCTTAAATTTTAGAAGATAATGAATGATATTAAAGATCAACCCCGTCGTAAGTTTTATTTAAAACAAATTCCTACTCTATCATTAAAAAAAACTACTTACATAGTATTTCTCATAGATTTACCTAGTAGCACTTGTTTTGAAAACAAACAACAAAAACATTCATGATATTTTAAAAGTTTACTTTTTTTGTTTTTTTTTTTTTTTTGTTAAAAGCTCGCAAAATCCTTGGAATGAACAGTAAACTCTCCGCAGCCAGTTCTCCTTCTAAATCTGATTTAAATTATTCCGAAAATCGTGATAAAATTTTTCAGGTTACTTCTATGGATCGTATGCGTTTTCCAAGCATGAATAGTCAGGGTAGGTTTTTGAAAAAAGTTATGTAAAAAGGAGAACCAATATTCAACTAAATGTACTGCGACTTCCTTTAGAATTGCCATCGATTTGGCCATATGCAGCTTTTCTATCGCCAATATTGCCAGCGCCAAATGTGGCTCTGCAATATGCACTCGCTCCAAACGTTCAATATGCAGCTTTACCATTTATTACTCAAGCCATTGCCAATGGATCAACTGTTGCGGCAAATGGTGGGAACCATCCTCAACAACAACAACAGAATATAGGCACTAGAGACCCTGGAGAGATGACTATTCAAATTGGAGTGCAATGCGTCAATCAGAATAATCCAATTAACATCAATGCAATGAATGACATGACGGCCTTTATAGGGAAGATTAATCTTCAAGTTGATCCATCAGAGTCTGGAGTTAAGGGTGAGCAATTAATTCATAAGAAACCATAATTGAGTCAATGGCAAACAAATTAATTTAATTTATAGAAGATTTCAATTTGCGAGGTTCTCCTTCAATTCCAATGCGAAATCCTAACAAAGACCCGAGGTTTGTTGCTCAACTGATAAGAAATTCAAAAATCATTTACTATCACTTAATTTAGAATCATCAAAGAAGATTCATCGATTTTTGACGGCGCAGGAGGAGACCCAACCGATGTAGTTATAAACACATTTGAAATATTGAAGTCACTTGCTCTCTCGGGCAGCGAAACCGCAGAGAAACTCGCCTACACCCACCGCAATCGTCCATGTTTCAAAAAGATCGACAGTCTGTGTGCCCGTTTGAAACAAGATCTAGTCCGTCCCGATGGTGTTCTGCCGAATATCAATTCCCAAGGAATCGCTTGGGCTGTGAAGGATTTTATATTCGTGTTCACTCGAGTTATGAATGCATGGATCATAATTAAGGGCTACGTGTACAATACCCCCGAGGGTTTGAATAAGGTCCGATCGGCTTTAAGTCCAGAATTTGTTCGTAGTTTTACAGCATGGCAGGAGACAACTGTTAGTTTTATGGATAATCTTATTCAGTCTTTCATTAACTTGGATAATTTGGTGCAATCTCAAAAGAACGTCTACCAAAAAGCAAACAACTCAACTCCGATGAAGGCGAGTAATGATGATTCCTTTGATTACTCCAGCTCCTCCGTGGATGAGTTTGTGGGATTGAATAAGGAACCAACAGCAACACAAAACACAAATTACATGTACACCATGGTTGAGGATTCGGATCTAACTCAACGGGAAAACGCTGTAAATGGGACGTACTTTAAGACTGGGACTTACAACTTCATCAAACGAGAGCCATTGGGCTCAACTGAAAGTCTTACCCCGACGACAACGGGTATAGAACAACTTTTGGATGAAAACTTCGCTAAGGCTTTGTCCAATATTTCGTCCGTCTATGATTTGTTGCCTTCGTTGAAGGCTCAGAGTGATGAGAAACTTAATTGTGATATTCGAGTATTGGAGAATAAATTATCTCTCTTCTCGAATGACTTTGATCCGAATATGGAGAAACACTTGAGCAAGGATCTGGTGAACAAGTTGAATGTTCTCATGGAGCGTTTGATGAAAATGAAGAATGGAAATATCTTTTTTAACATAAAATTCTGTCAGAATTATGTAAAGTGGTGCTCATTGTCTTTATTTTATTCTAATTCGTCTTTTTTAGTTCCCAGATTTCATAGCACAAACTCCGGAGTTCATGGACATTCGTGACATTATTTTAAAATGCCAAACAGGCGCTTATAAACATATCTTTGAGGTTGTTCATGATATACGACTTATTATTTATCAGACCAAAGACTATTTGAAGGTAGAACAACTCTTGTTTTGAGTGTACAGAAACTTAACTAAATTTTGACAAAATCTTTGTAGAAAAATCTCAATGGCAAACTGGTTGAAGCCATAAATCTGTTCGAAGAGGAAGTTGAAATGATCTTTGCCCAAGAACCATTTGAACATTATAATTTTGATCATATCAAAGGAACACCCAATGAAATTTTATACAACAGTGGAAAGTATTGAAAAAGTTTAAAATCCTATAAATGGTTATTTACTCCTACAAAATGATCTCTCAGTGAATATAAATAATAAGTTTTATTATGTTGCATATTTGTGCAATCAGCCTAATATCAATAATTTTTGTATACACATTTACATAATTTTTCAATAATAGTTTTTTAAGGTTTGCTTTAAAAATTCAAAAAAAAGAAAATATTATATTAATTGTTCTTTCTTATTTTATACAAAACAAAAATATCTTACCCCAAAATGTGTCTTGAAAATGAATTTTACATCTGTAATATAAAAATAATCATATATCTATTTATTATTGAGTGTTAACAAAAAGAAGAAAACGAATGTAATTTGTGTATTTTTGTTTGATATCTTTGGAAAATAAAAGAAATATGTACATTTAACAAGGAGTGTAATATATAATTTATTGGAAATAAAACTAGAAACAAGAAAAGACATGCTTCTACTTCGTTCTTGTTGGTTTTTAAAATGTAAAATAGAAAAAGGAATCGAGATGATTTTTGAATTTTGATAAAAAAACGAATTCTCGGAATTTTAAAACTGTAGACGATTAGGTTAGTTCGATTTGAAATTTCCGATTTTGCATATTAAGGTCCGTTTTGTTCACTTTGATTGTATGTCAATCTCTTGTAATTGCAATTGTTTGTTTGATTTAGAATTGAAATCGCTACATTTTCTTGGATGGAATTCACATTCGGATGATTTTGAGGTGACTCACTTTGATTTGATAATTAAAAAGAGCCAGGAAAGTAAGACATATATCCTACAGATTTAGGAGTCAGTTCTATGATTGATTTCAATCAGGAACAATTGTTTGATAAGATAAGAAAAGTTTTAGTTACTTTTTATTAAAGTTTAATTTTCTATTTTCCAGACTTTAATATTGTTTTAATGAATAGCTGATTTTATATTTAAAGGTTTCATTCAATTCTTTGTATATATATTTGAATAGTACTATCATCAAACACAAAATTTTGTTACGGAAGATGGACGATGAGGGGCGCTGCCTGTAAAAAAAAATTAAGTCTGGAATCTAAAAGCTACTGGAAGTATAAAAATATTGAAATAAATTACTCAAATGTAAACAAAAATCTGTCGTTGCCAACTTCACCTGAGATTTGTTTTATTCATACCTATCAATGTATAGAAGGTATGCATATGCAATACATTTAGTGGTATATGTTTTAGATTTGTTAGCAGAAAATTATTTCATTTGATTTAAGATTTTCTATTTTTGTGAAATCTGAAAATTTAAAAGCAACTTTTTCCTATAACATGATTGTTGAGTAGTTTTTAACTGTAGGTCTAAAAATGACGTCATTTTTACGTCAAAGAGTCAACGCGTTGATTACGTTGACCTTCTCATAATAGCTTTTTCTTTAATATTTTGCAGTGTGAAACAACTATGTTAAAAATGAAAAAATTGAGAATTTATACATGTAAACCTATTTGGAAACATATTTTTCTCTAATAATCCTTTTGGAAGCAGAAAGGTCCAGAGTTTAAACAGGTACATGAATAAGTATGATAGTAACTGTTTAGGTTGGCAGGTTTTTGCGTAGATGAAAATGTAAGGCAGTTTCTAGGAAATAATTATGTCAAAATAATGTATTAAACCAAAAAAGTAACAAAATTAGTTTAAGAACCTACTATTCTCCTCACCCTAATTTTTTTTCCAAAAACAGACAAATGACTAAAGATAGAATAGTAGCTTCTTGAGTTCTAAGGAAACAACGTCGAGAAATGTCAAAATTTTCAACTCGACAAATCGGACCAATAGCATTATTTTCCTATAACTAACATCTAGCTTTTTTAAGTCATTCCTTTTATATTATTTATCCCTAAAAGAAAACTAAACAAAAAATGTTCCCACTTTTATAAGCATGAATTTGTCTCATTTAAAATGATTCGAAAAAAAATAGCGAAATAATTAATTTTTCTAATTGGCAATCACAAAAGTTCTTATTTTGTCTTGTGTTTTTTTAAACTTTCTTTATTGCCAATCAATCAATCAAAAAAACACATTATACAAAATATAAATAATAAATTATAACAAAAATGTCTTTTCATTTCCTCCTCAACCTTTCGCTGAATTTGTATTCATTCTTCTCTATCTTCTGTTTTTTTAATAATCTTGAAATTTATTATTTGATATTGGAATTCTCGCTCATTTTACCCTCACCCCAATACATTCCACATACAAAACATGTTGAGGAAGTCGTAAAAAGATGTCATATCGAGCATTCCTCTCCATGATAGTACTATTCAAATATATATACAAAGCTTATTTCTATTTTCAAAAGATTTTTTTCTAGCCGTTCCCCTTTTTATTCAAAAGATTTTCTTCTGGCCGTTCCCCTTTTTCTTCAGCATATTAAATTCAAATTTTCACACCCACAAAAAAGCAAGCTAAAACAAGCTTACAATGGGTAGGCTCAAACGACATAAGGGACTAAAGAGTAAGGAACGTTTTTTTTTATTTTTATTGGCCAGCAGCTAAAAAAGTAACTACCAATTAAACCAAAAACCAAAAATGTGACCAGCGGACTTTAACCGAAAGTTTACTCAAAAGCTAGTCAAAAAAAATCTTCCTCATAATAATTCATTTTACATATGCTAAAAAAAATATGAAAACTTAACTTTTTGTTTGTTTATTTGATGCAAAATTGTATTTAAAGTTTATTGCAAAAGGGTTTCTTGTTTCTTACAATGCCAAACAAAACTTATGATTGACCTGTGTAAGAAGTTTGTTTTTCTAGAAAATAATTATATTATTATACTTGAGCTGCCTTGGTTTTATTTTGTACTCAAAGAATGCAGTTGACTGCAAGTCGATTATGTTTTTTGAACATGTACATTGTACAATGCCAAAAAGTAAACCAAAAATAGTTCAATACATCCGATATAATACAAACAATTAATAAACCACACATTAAAAAAATTCAGCTTTTAGTTAAATGCAAAAATGTGACCAGCGAATATTTTGACACTACTGTTCTTGACTTTCAGACATCATGATGGACTTTATTTGTAGTCAACTTAATTCTTTGAACGTACTCGTACAGTTTTACCAAGGTAACTTGTTAGTTTTTCAAGTGTCATTTTGACAGGAGTGGACTTGGCTTGCTAATTAGGGATATTTTCCTTGAATAACTTTCCAGACATCTTTCTATTAAAGCTGCCTTCAGTAGAAGGCGATTTTTTGGCTGCTGTCCAATCAGATCCTAGAAACTTGCCTTACTTTCAAGTCCCTAATGTCGTCTGGACCTGCCCAAAGGCTATGTTAGACTTTGTGTTGAATAGACTACCCTGGATAAGTGAATTTGAGTTGGATACCTAAATTGTGATAGTTGGCAAAAAATAAAAATAACTTTCAAAAGTTCACAAAAAGCAGATTGACATTTAGTTTCAGATTATCTAATGAAAGACTATTTAATAAAAGAACAAACAATATTTATAACATATTTTGTTTACTGATTTACCTAGTTTTGACACATTTGGATTTCTTTCTTTCAGATGTTCTTCTACACTAACAAAAACATATCCGGATACCCTATCTGCCTGATGTCAATAGATAGGTCCAAATAGAATAATAAACTTCATTTGCAGTCAACTGCATTCTTTGGACGTACGTTAGCTAGTTATTTTTTCAAGTGTCATAAATTTCAATCTTGGAATTTTACTTTACTAACCTCTACTTTAAGTTCATCGTACAAAAAATATGAAGATTATCATTGTCTACAAAACACTTCTAAGGCAAGGCGATTTATATTTTGTATTGTAAGGATAAATTACTTATTTCTTTTCCAATTTGACAAGGAACCATTTTACACAAAACATTAAATGTAATTGTGCAGGAAAGAAATAAATCTTAGAGTAATAAAGCTCAGCTTTTAGTTGAATGAAAGAACTTGATCAACTGCCATTTTTTCTTAATAGCTAAGGAGATTTTTCTTGACAATCATTCCATTCAACTTTCCAATTAAATTGGAATGCAGCTGGCTAATTCTAGTATCTGAAACTTGCCTTACTGCTTGAACAGAATGGTGTAGCTGTAGCTGTTGCCTGTAGCACTGTCAAAGTTAAAAGATACGAAAATAGTATATATATATATAGTCTTTTATTTCTATTTTCAAAAGAAAATACATTTTTACACCCACAAAAAGCGAGCTAAAAACGTTGACAATGTGTAGGCTCAAACGACAGCTGCTAAAAAATTAACTTAATGCTAAAATATTAAAACTTAACTTCATAACCTTTTTGTTTGTTTATTTGATGCAAAATTGTATTTAAAGCTTATTGCAAAAAGATTACTTGTCAAATTGGAAAAGGAAAATAGTCTTTTCTTTACAATGCCAAAAATTATGACCGACCTGTGTAAGGAGTTTTTTTCTAGATAATAATTAGTTGGTATACTCGAGCAAGTAAATCATAGTTAAGTAGCTGCTGCTGATACGAAAATAGTATACATCGACACAATGAGAAGCTGTAGCTGTAGCTATAGCAGTAGCTGCAGCGCAAGTTGACTCAACTACATTTGAGCTACATTTGAGATGACAGATGGGGGAAACCCATTTCATTCTTTGACTTTTCACTTTTTTTGGGAGCGTTCAATGCGTTTTAGAATTTTTTCTGGTTTTGTAACTTTTTTATAGTATTCTACCATACAAATTCAGTTCAAATATAAATTTCATATGCGTTGAACATGCCCTGCGCTACACCATTGTGGGCGACCTTTGCTACAATAATGAGCGTTTTTATTGACAGCTTATACTATAGCGATTTTTTTAGCTACAACTGCATCTCATTCTGTTACAGCAGTTACTTTCAACTTCCTTATATCTTTTGAACCTACCCAATGACATACACATTAATTAATCCTATTTCGATCCGATCCAGGTATATACGGCGCTAAGTCCTGGTAAAATTCGGATTAAATTCTCCATGTAAACTGGGTATAAGAAACAGCTGTGAATTCGATTATTCAACTAGTCGATTGTTGTATGCATTCATATTTTCGATTGGATCCCATGAAACCGGATCGCGAAATCTGATTTCAATCCGATTGAGGTACATTCATTAATCAATAGTATAGTAAAAGAAAATACTTTTACCTATCTTCAAAGCAATTCGCAAAAATGATTCATTCCGCTGTGGTTATCAAATCAAAATAAAAACATAGAAATTGTAAAAGTTTAAACAACTATATAAATTTTGGTCGACTTTAGTAAACCTTTTTTCGAATCAATAAAATATATATTGTTTTGAACAAAATGACTGGGAGACTACGCAATACAGTAAAAGTTGAGGCTCTAATCGAAAATTGTCGAAGTGAAGGAAAATGGCAAAAAGTAATGGAACTAACAGAAGAACTAAAAGTTGGTTCTCCCGTTAATGGTAAAATATTAATTCAATAAAAGTGCCCTCATTTTGTCCAAATCCAAACTCCAGTAGAAAACATATAAATGACTAGTTGTTTCCGACTTATGTGTATATTACTACTTCAGTTGCTAAATTTACAAATTTATCGTAAAGAGAGATTTAATGGGGATTATTTTGTTCATGAGCTTTATTTCAGTTCTTGGTGATAAAATCTAATTAAGGTTACAATCATATTATCTCCCTTACAAATATGTTTTCTGTCAACATTATTATTCTTTTTGTGTATGTGCCTATTCCAATATTATTAAATACTGTTCTTGGGTGCATTAAATTTAAGTTCAGCTTTAATCTTTTAGAACATTTGGCAAATTTTTTGATTGGAGAAGCTCACTTAGAACTCTATCTCGAAGAGACCAGTCCAACTGAAAGTAACTTTGCTAAAGCAAGAAACTGTCTGCAGGAGGCCAAAAAACACTTAACGCTGGTGACTGGAGAAAATGGACAAAAAGCTGGAATAGCCCTGGATGCATATCTATTGCTAGCAAAGTTATGCTATGCATGTGGGGAGTACGAAAAAAGTTTACAGAACTTTGTCAAGGCCGAACTAAATACACTAGCCGAAAAAGAACTTACATTGTTTGTTACTTAAGCTCGAATCTATATTTAAACATTAATTTTGAATACATTTTGCAGGAGAAGTCTAAAAATTCTGGCGGAGTCATATGCGATTAAGGGTCTTTGTTTGGAAAATCAAATAAGCAAACCAACATCGAAGTTTAAGAAATCAGAAAGAGAGTCTGAAATGGTAAAGTATGTTAATACTTTTTGATTAGAGTACCTACAATTAACAAAGAAGACATTATATCTTACATAATTGTAGCTATCTTCTCTACTATTGAAAATTTCTTTTATTACTATTTTAAATACTCTAAGGTTTTAAAAATAATGTATTTCTTCGTTTAAGTAATAGATATAACTTAAAAATAACATCTATTTTATTTAAATCGTTTTAGATAAACTGCTTCGAACGTGCTACTGATTTGGGATTACTCTACCTTCAGGAGCAAGATGTAGCTTCATTATCATCCGCAGTTAATGCTACAAATGTAAACAGTGCTGGGTCTGCTGCTGGAGAACCTGGCCGTCGAATGGGTGCTATTCTCGAAATGGCGTTACAGCGTGCTCCTATTGTACTCATAAAGGCTGGGAAACTTCAAGAAGCAATAGAAAGATATCGAGTTATGTTAAATGCTATTGAAACTAGAACTACGCAATCACTTCGACTCACACTTTCACGCCAATTGGCTGAGGTTCTGCTTCGGGGAGTTTCTGGGACCTTGTATTCACCACCCTTCAACACACGAAGATCAAGGGGTAATAATCAAGCGAAAAACATGTGGAAACCAAGAATGTATTCTCATCGTATTCAATTTACTCCAAAAAATCAGCACGAAGAGACAATTCTGTTGTTACTTGTAGCAGAAGCATTAGCTGTTCGCGATACAGTGCTTTCACAAAGTCCAGAATTCCGTGCAGCTCGCTCCCATGCAATGGGTAACGCTACAGCTGTTTATGATCTTCTTACTTTGGCCGCCGTTCGATGGGGTCTTGTTTACTTGCTCAACGAATCATTCGAAAAGGCGCTTAAATTTTCATTTGCCGAATCGCACGTGTGGCGGCAATATGGATTAAGTTTAATGTCAGCAGGGAAACACATGCATGCATTGCGTGTTTTACAAGAGTCTTCTAAGATTTCTCCTACTGATCCGTTTTCTTGTTTGATGAATTCACGTCTATGTTACGAGTCACTGGGTTTGTTTCAGGAGGGCTTGAAATTTGCCCAACAAGCCTTACGAAATGAACAGAAAGGGTATAAAAATACAAGGGCACAGTTGTACGTTGGAATAGGCTACCAACAACTTGCTATTGTATCAAACATGAAATCCGAACGCGATAAATATGAGAAACTAGCCACTGAAGCGCTTGAAAAAGCAGTTCAAGCCGATAATAATGATCATTTAGGCGAATATTATCTAGCTCTTCAGTATGCTTTAATAAACAATATTTCAGAAGCATTAGTACATGTCCGTAATGCCCTTTCCTTGCGCACAGAACATGCACCCAGTTTACACTTGTTTTCTCTTTTGCTCACTGCAAGTAAGCGGCCTAGGGAAGCTCTAGAAGTTGTGGAGAATGCTCTTAATGAATTTCCTGATAACTTAAACCTGCTTCATGTAAAAGCCCATTTACAATTGTATTTAGAAGATGCAGAAACTTCCCTCATTACTGTTCAAAGAATGTTAAATATTTGGCGGGAAATTTATGAAACCCAGATTGCCGGACTTGATAACAATGAGTTGGAAAAACAATCTGATACGAGAAGTATTGTACATGTTCATATTTCTCAGATGTCGGACAAAGATTCAAGTATTTTAAAATTGTGTTAAAGTAAAAACAAGGTTGTACGTTAATCTTTACTTAATTTAGATTCGATATATGCGACATCGTTGATACCAGTAAATCGTGTGGAACAAGCCCTGAGTGAAGCTGCTAGTTCATTGAGTTCGTTTAGTCCACGCATGGGAAATCATAAATCTTGGGTTATTCAACTTAGGGTATACTTCCGTAAAACTAATATAACGAAACATATTATTTTTTTAAAGCTTTTTAATTACTATATTAGATGTGGCTTTTACTTGCTGATGTTTATCTATCAATTGAACAACCAAATGAGGCATTACACTGTGTCCAGGAGGCAGCTCAGCTTAATCCGCAATATTACCAAATTATGTTTATGGTGAATTGACTTTTGCTAATGTATGTATTTAAGGCCTTACTAATAACTTTAAATTTTAGCGTGGTCAAATTTGCATATACCTACAGCAATGGGCTGATGCAAAACAATGCTTAATAAATGCTGTTGCTGCTAATCCAAATCACACTGATGCATTGCGAGTGTTGGGAGAGATTCATCACATTCTAGGTGAACCTCGTCTTGCCGAAAAAGTCTTAAAAGACGCAACAAAACTTGATCCAAATTGTCCAAAAATATGGTAAGTTTCTTTGCGGTTCTTTGCAAGTGCATTTATTTATATTTTTTGTTTATGTTAATGCAGGTATAGCTTAGGAAAAGTAATGGACTCCTTAGGTGATTTTGCTGTCTCAGCCGACTGTATAGCTGCGGCCCTGCAGCTTGAACCATCGTGTCCTGTGCTTCCATTTACCTCAATGACATTAGCCTTTGATTAAGCTCTTTATTATTGTGTAAATATAAAAGAATGTTGTTTCCATTCCATTGTTGTCCGTTAAATCGTTTTTTACTAGACGCCTGATAATTTTTATTGTCAAATTATTAAATGTTATTTAAATATTTATTTATTAAAAATTGTTTTGAACGAATTTCAAGCCATTTATTAAATTATTGAGATTTTATCCTGTTTGTTGGTTTTCTGTTGCACAATTTAAGCAACTTAAGAGTTTAACTACACGAAATTGTATTTAGCTTAGTCTAACGTAATATCGTAGGCAAAGTTAAGTTAAATTAAAACTATACTTTCAACTACTATTCTTCTCCTTCAATCTTCAAACTATGGGAAATAGGTTATCCTTTTAATCTGAAAATGGTTTAAAACTGAAACAAAGTTTTTTTTGTCTAAAGCGTTTATTAAGTGGCCATGCCAACTTTTTTTTAATAAGCTGCGGTTACTTTAGTAACCTTTCAAGCTTTAGACCGACTTTTTTGTGTACCTATCCATATACACTAAACAAATTCTTGATTTGTGTATGGATTTCAATGTAATAAACTTTTTTTAGACAAGTGGTTTTCAATATAATTTAATATTATGGCCAAGAATTTAGTACTATAAAGGTAAGGGTTTGCCATTATGATTCAAAAATAGTTTCGGGAAAAAGGCCTCGAAAAAATTACAGCCGAGAGACTGAATAACTGAAACTTATATTTTTATTCTCCTATTTCTGGGGCCACAAATTATTTACTTATCCGTTGTAATAATAAACAATTTCCAATATTTAAAAAATAGTATAATTTATTTACACTGCAAACGATCTTAATCAATCCAAGATTCGATGATAAGTAAAACTGGGTCGACTTTTAAAATATTTAGGCGATAGAAATAAACGTTTCCTCGCTCTAAAATTGCGATAATTATTATTTATTTGCATATATACAGTAACTTGCATAAGTATTATCGCAAAATGGGTTTTATCGAAAACTTAAAATGTGATTGGCTCACTGGCATTGGCATCACTGATTAAGCAAATTGAGAAGAAAGTAAAGTACCGTTATTTATTGGTTTATTTTCAGTGATAAAAAAAGTTTAATCTTGATGGACCAGATGGTTTTAGCGGATATTAGCATACACTTTGAGGAAAGAAAAAAAATTGGTTCTCAAGAGGAACTTTGGTGGTGGCAGCTGTATGGTATGTATGGGGGCATTCCCGAGCGTGGTAAGGTTGCACTTGCCTTCACTTATAATAGAATTAACAGTTCTGACTTTACTTCGGTCCTTGAGGAGAATTTAGTACCTTACTTAAGAAGATTTCCTCGAGTTGAGCATGTCTTCCAGCAAGATAATGCCCCAATTCATGTAAGTCGTCAAAGTTTGGATTGGTTCGTATCGAACAACATTAATTTGATGGAGTGGCGGTCACGTTCTCCAGATTGCAACTGCATCGAAAATCTTTGAAGAATTTTAACCCGCAAAATGTATGCCTGTAATAGGCAATTTGCTAGTGTTGCTGAGCTGCCAGAGGTATTTGTGATAGAATGGAACTCTATAGACGACTCCATATTAAAAAATCTAGTGAATAGTATGCTAAAAAGAATTTTTAGCTTGGTGGAAAATAGAAGCAACAAAATTGCATATTAGTTTTTTGTTAAAAATGAACTTATAACAAAAAAAAAATGCGGTTATATTTTTGCTATACATCAAAATCTGTTTTTAATTTTTAAACACCAGGAGAGGAAATAACGATACTTTATTTTCTACTCAATTCCCTTGATCAGTAATGTAACTCAATAAAAAATAGTAAGGAGTCACTCCTAGGTTTTCTATACAATTCATTTTTTTTTAAGTGCGGTTATACTTATGTAAGATACGGTACATACATACAGTTGTGTTCCTAAAAATAGCAGTGCTCTCCAAATAAAACAAAAAGGCCTTCAATATCAACGTTATAAAATATTTCATTAAATTTCTAATAACATACTAAAATATTTTATTCATAACAACAGAAAATAAGTATTATCGATTTTTTACTGTTAGTTTTGTCACAGTAAAATTGTTTTTTAAATATATGGCTGTTCATAAAAATAGCAGTGCATGACAAAGTACTGGATTTATTACTTAAGAAGTAAAAAAACCTTTAAAAAGTTATATAAAAGTATACAAATACTGTTAGCTTACAATTAGTACTTTGTTGCATGACCATTTTTTTTATGACTGCTTTGCATCTACGTGGCATCGAGCCCACTAAAACCTGACTCCTCTCGATTGGTATTGCGTTCAACGAATGACGCACTGCTTCCCACAATACTTTCGAATTCTTGGGTTGTGCTTTATGAACTACGTTCTTAACATCCCCCCACAAATTTGCGATGGGGTTAAGGTTGGGAGATTGAGCGGGCCACTCCACAAAGGATAAATTCTTCTGCGCAAACCATTATTTTGCATTGTTTGACATATGCTTTGGGTCATAGTCTCTTTGGTATACCCAAACCAACGGCATTTCCTCTTCAGCATAGGGTAAAATAACCTCCTCGATAATTTTCACATACTCGGTTGAATCAATTATACCCCCGATGGGATAAAAAGCCCCGGTCCGTTAGTATGAGAAACAAGCCCATATCATAATTTTTCCTCCACCATGCTTCTCTGTTTTTATAGTGTACCGTGAATCGATTGCTGCATTTTGGGGTCTTCTCACATATTTTCGACGACCCTTGGATCCAAAAAAGACGCTCCACAGAACATTCCTCTATTTCTCTTTTGCCCATTTTCTATGCACTTTAGCAAACTCCATAATCCACATTCCTTTTCGTCAAGAATGGTACCTTGTGTGAACTTCGGGCTGGTAACTTCGCTTTAAAAGACGTCTTCGTATTGTGACAGCGCTAACAGACAGTTGAAGTCCATTTCTTATTTTCCCAGAGCCTATGGAAGGGTTCTATTTTGCCAGCTGAACAATTTTTCTGTCAGTTCTTTCATTAGTCATCCTTTTTGGGCCTCGCATTTTCGGTTTATTTGCCATTTTAAGGCGTTATTGGTCATTTTTGCTGAGCTGCCTGTCTTGAATATTTTGGTAGGTTTTTCCCTCCAAACTCAGTTTTCAGTTTTCGAATTTCTTCGGTTCAGTGTCTTGACCGTCCCATAGTTCATTTTTTGTAAATTTTTTATATGCTAGTATGTTACAAACACCTAAAACTTTATATATTGAAATATATACTTATCAAAAAATTAAAAAAATTGAATTTTTAACACTTTTTACATATAAAATCAAAAGCACTGATATTTTTTAATGAATAGTATTGAACGTAGAGCATTTAAATTGATAGGTGATAATATCATCATAAGTTCATTTACTTCGCTTGAACATCGTCGTAAGGTCTCTTGTCTGACCCTTTTTTACCGTTATTTTAACGGCTTATGCTCTAGTGAAATAGCCAGTTGCATTCCTCCCCTTAAACAGTTCAACCGTAATACTCGCGCTTCTAGGAATGCTCATCAGTATACCCTCGAGCCCAACTTCGGTCGTACTGTCAAATACAGAGATTCGTTCTTTAGCCGTACTACGCGAATGTGGAATGCCTTACCACACTCTGTCTTTCCTAGTCATTGCAATATTCAGGAATTCAAAACCAATGTGCACCGACATCTCCTTTTAAACCCTCTCTCCTCTTCCTAGTGCTCACACTGTGCATCTGCATAATAAGGGTAGTAATATCCCCTTGAGTGTGTGTTTATTATAAAAAAAAAAAAATGAACACTTTATATCTAGAGAGTTTGAAATTAATAATGTGTGTTCACCGGGAAAAGTAGAGTATAACTTCAAGCTAAAAGTCTCTAATATGAAAACGAAAGACCGTTAGATGCAAGTAACATGTTAATTTTTTTGTAAGAATTTCCGTCATTTGAATAACTGACAATCTAATAAAATCTGACCAGAACTGCTATTTTTATTGACACAACTGTATGTATTTCAGATTAAAAAAAAAAACCTGTAAAAATTCGTGCAGCTGTAATGGAAAGTTGAGCCAATAACTAAACTATTATTGATAAATAACTTAGGCAAAGTTTTGTTAAACACATAAATCCACGAAATCGCACGATTTCGGGGGCCAGACCACATACCATGAATTACCGACTCTACCGCGCGATGCTTCTCTAATCAATTCAATTTGGGTACCAAAATTCTCTGCAATATAAATTGCAAAACATGAGCAACTGTATATAATTTAACTTGGTTTGATAGTTGTTTGTAAACGGTGATTTTTTAAGAGCTTGAGAACTTTAAAAAAAAAAAAACGCATAAAATTTGCAAAATCTCATCGATTCTTTATTTGAAACGTTAGATTGGTCCATGACAGATAATTTCATTTAAATGTTGACCGCGGCTGCGTCTTAGGTGGTCCATTCGGAAAGTCCAATTTTGGGTAACTTTTTCGAGCATTTCGGCCGTAATAGCCCGAATTTCTTCGGAAATGTTGTCTTCCAAAGCTGGAATAGTTGCTGGCTTATTTGTGTAGACTTAAGACTTGACGTAGCCCCACAAAAAATAGTCTAAAGGCGTCAAATCGCATGATCTTGGTGGCCAATTTACCGGTCCATTTCTTGTTCTCCGAAGTTTTCCCTCAAAATGGCCATAGAATCGCGAGCTGTGTGGCATGTAGCGCCATCTTGTTGAAACCACATGTCAACCAAGTTCAGTTCTTCCATTTTTGGCAACAAAAAGTTTGTTAGCATTGAACGATAGCGATCGCCATTCACCGTAACGTTGCTTTCAACAGCATCTTTGAAAAAATACGGTCCAATGATTCCACCAGCGTACAAACCACACCAAACAGTGCATTTTTCGGGATGCATGGGCAGTTCTTGAACGGCTTCTGGTTGCTCTTCACTCCAAATGCGGCAATTTTGCTTATTTACGTAGCCATTCAACCAGAAATGAGCCTCATCGCTGAACAAAATTTGTCGATAAAAAAGCGGATTTTCTGCGAAACACATTTCGAACCGAACACTGATTTTGGTAATAAAATTCAATGATTTGCAAGCGTTGCTCGTTAGTAAGTCTATTCATGATGAAATGTCAAAGCATACTGAGCATCTTTCTCTTTGACACCATGTCTGAAATCCCACGTGATCTGTCAAATACTAATGCATGAAAATCCTAACCTCAAAAAAATCACCCTTTAGTACCCGTGGCATGATGGTTAGTGCGTTGGACTGTCATGCAAGGGGTCTTGGGTTCAATCCCTGCCTGTGCTACCTTAATTTAAAAAATTAATTTCCGCGGGTACTGCCTCTTGCGAGGAATTGACAATTCCTTCAAGAGTAATTCTTGGCATGAAAAAGTGCTTTCTCAAATTAGCCGTTCGGATTCGGCCTTAAATTGTAGGTCCCTTCCATTCCTGACAACAGTACTCGCACACAGGAATGGTTGAGAGTTGTAAGTCACTAGGCCCTGGTTCACAACGGACTGTTGCGCCACCCCATTTGATTTTTTTTGATTTTGATAGTTGTTAAGATTTTTCTTGGCCAACTTTAAAGTTAGTTTTAAGTTTTTTGGCTGCTGACCAATCAGTTATTAGAAACTTGCATTACTTTTAAGTCCCTTATATCGTCTGAACCTGCCCAATTTCTTAGCAGCTAGGTATAGCTACTATTGGTTTTCATCAATGACATTTTTTTTTCCAGGTCGTTTATGGCGATCATTAAAAATGGCTGTCAAATTAGAACAGAAATCAGTCCAAAATTGCATTTTTGAACACAAGAGTATCAGCTGTTCAGGGAAATTAATGTCCGTTCGGAAAATAGAAAAAATACGTTTAAAGCAAAAAAACTGCGCAAATATTCATTAAAAAAGTGTTCCGGATTAATTTCAATGATAGCGATAACTGTGCTTTAAATAACAGATTGTTGCGAGGCAAGAGGAGGTTAGGAGGTGGGTGAAGAGGAAGGTTAGGATAAGAATGAGGTAGGAAAAAGAGATTATTCCTTGGCGTGATTTATGTTTTTGCTTGCAGGGCGATGTTGAATTACGGAGGCAAGGTCCCCCGTCCGGCAAGCTGACGCCGTGCACCGCAAACAGCCGCCCCGGATTTCGACAATCCCACCTAACCTTTTCCAAATCTTTTCAACCTCTTGCCTTGCGACAAGATGTAACACAACACTTTAGAATCTATAGAAAACGATCCTGGTGACTTAAGGAATTTAAATCGGTAATCGGTAATTCCTCAAATTTTTGAAACAAAATAAACTTAAATATTTTAAGTGTTCTTTTTTAACTTTTGGAAATTATTTATATTTTTCCGCTAAACCTACAAAATGGCAATTTTACTTGCAACATATGGGACTATATTATGGCACATTCTGCATTCATAAAAAATTTCGAACTCGAGACTATAATCAAACATGACATTACGATGGTAGAGAAGTAAAAAAAAGTGGTAAGTCTGTCTGTTTTGGCCCCTTCATTCTCATTTTGGCCCAAAGCATTCGGTCGATTGACTTCAAATTTAAATAGTAAGGTGTTTTAAAAATGGTGTTAGGCAGTATTGACATGAGCGCGATCAACGAACGACGAATGAATTACAAAATGTGATTTTATATACGTTTGGAGACATATTTCCACACAAATTCTTAACAAAACGATAGCAATATAGTTTTCATTTGATTTATGATGCATACTTTTACTTTTTAGTATCACATATTAATAAATTTAGAAAACAAATTTATTCGTAGCGAACAAAATCGTAGTTCATACCAACTGTCAAACTTTATTCGCGTTCCACATTATCCACACTCGCAACGAATAAAATAATCACGCGTACTTAACCTATAAAAATCATTTTTGTTTTTGTTCATTCGCGACGAATTTAACTCTCATGTGAATGAAATGTCAAAATCAAAATCGTTGTTGTTCGTGCTCATGTAAATAGTGCTTTAAGGCTTAAAATAACATTAGTACCATTACAAATTCGAATTTCCTTTTCATAATTTGAATTCTTTCAATATAAAACCAATGTTTTTGGATTCTTAGAGAAATGTACTACCCATAGAACAGTTATTTTGTTTTTAAGTTTCCTCAACAACCTCAAGCTTTTATACTGCCTCAATAATATTTGATCAAAAATGTCATCGTTTTTTTTCAAATGTTTAAATTTTTTTTGAAATTCGACATCTTGAAAACGGTTCGTGATTTTTTTACGAAATTGAAATGGACAAGCAGTCCATATCTAGTTTATAATAAACCATATCATTTAAGAAAATCGTAGTGCGAAGAAAATAAACACCTTATCTATAGATTATATGACACCGGAGGTCTTACTGATAGCCTGTTGTTTTTTTTTAATTTGATAGATATGTGCAAATGAATAGTAACTGTTTCTATTTTAAATTAATTTTCAAAGTTCACTTTTTTACATACAAAACACGCAAAAATGGTTCATTTTGACAATTCTTCCCTGTTTTTTGTTCAGTGTTGCCATATTTCCTTTTTTGTTGGAGATTTCTTTGATTTTAGTGCTCAAATGCAAAAAGTATTTTCATATACCCAAACTAGCACCCCAAATCCTATAGTGATCCCAACCAGGGGGGTTGCAGACCTTACATACCTAGCTGTTAGTACGCCGTATTATCAATACAGAAAAATTGTTTTACACTCAAAAAATTAAATACAAAAAAAAGTAGGGTTAAGTCCGAAAAAGAAAATTTATTAATATTAATATTTAAGACATGTTCTATTGAGACCCCTACCTACCTGCAAAAAAAAAAAACAGAAGAAAGTTCGTTAATTAAAACAGTTAAAGGCGTCCGAACAGGAGTAAAACTAGTTATAAATTAGTTAATTTCACTTCACCATTAAATGTGTTACAGGCTTACAACTTGCCAACCATCCGATATAAACGGGGCCTTACAATAAAAAATCAGTTCTTGGAAATTAAAACAAACTTTGTAATTCCATTGGAAAGAAGTATATTTCTATTCCACTCTTTTTATTTGTTTATAATTTTTGACAGATGCCATGGAATGCAAAGTTATCTAGACTTTAAATGATTAATAGGTATGTAATGCATTTGTATTAATGTATTTGATTTTCGCAGCGTGCTCGATATTGGCTCATCAATTTCGCCGAATTTCACATCAGAATCAGAATCTAGACTTATGTTGAAATGGTTTTCTTCTTTAATTCTAATGTCGTGTCACCGCCCTTAGAAATATTTATGGGCGCCGATAAATACGAAAGTAAACTATAACATTTTTTCGTTGATGGTCAATTGTTTACTATTTTTTAATTTCTTAGATGAAGAACTTATTAGATGGGGATGGCCGGAGGACGTTTGGTTCCATGTTCATAACTATTCTTCAGCTCACGTTTATTTGCGCTTGAGAAATGTAAGTAAGAAGACTCAAAAACTTAATATTTTGCAATAGTCCACATTGATCTTTCGAAATACGAATTACTCGAAATTTTGGTAAATTTTTATAAACTACTAAGTCAGATTCGAAGTGTGCTGGAAAATTAAATGGAGATAATCATTTATTATGCTTTTGGTTGATCTCAGGAGTCTTGAAGTTTTGATAACTACAGATCCCTATGGTTATTATAACTAAAGTACCTATATTCATGTGGTTTTGTAAATGTAAAAATGTATTAACTCTTATTAAAGTGATGACTTTGTTCCAAACTAAAATCAAGAAAGGATATTTCAAGGTAATGAGAATAGTTTAATTGTAATCAAAGACGAAACAAAAACGTTTTTATTGCGCTCTGAAATTTAAGCTCAATTCGTGCATAAAGTCCAGTAAAATAAAGTGAACCAATCAACCTCGGAATTTGAGATAATCTGCCTTCGAAACGATTGATCGTCTAAATTAAAAAATTGTATACTTGACAACCTCTATAAATTTGGACGTATAGGTATAAGAACGGAGATAATCACGAAAATGCGGTTTTCGGAACTTTGACGGTCTATAACTAAATTCGCACAAACGGGATTTTACGAGACTTTTTACACAATCCTTAGAACACATTCCTAGTTAAAACCTTTAATTTACTGGACTAATATACACCTACTATCAGTGGCGGCTGGTGAGTTTTCTAACTGGTGGTGCACTTTTCCTGTTATCAAAGTTCGAAGATTAAAATTGACAACAAAAAACAATTTAAATAAAATATATTGGTTTTTTAGTATTTTTTATACATCAAATCAATGCGACGACATTTTTCGTAAGCGAAATGTTCAATCACTTTTTTATTGAAATCGGGTATTGTTTGTTACATTTTTTTTCAATGCTTAGCACAGAAAGTGCATTTAATCGATCCTGAGACATTGTGTTTCGCAAAAAAGTTTGTATTCTTTTCAGAGTCGAAAAACATCGCTCCTTTTCTACCGACGTCATTGGTATAGTGCACAGAATTCGAAGTAGTTGCATTGATTCTGAAAATGATTCAGAGGTCATTATTATGAAACAATTTTAAAATTGAAACTGCTCTATTTGCACTGATGAAATCGTCGCGATTGTATATTGCAGAGAGTTCGTAAGTGCAAACTGTGATCTTGAAATCTTTATCGAGAAAAGTAGAACGGTATGTTTTAAAGTTCTCACAGGAAAATAATTTAGCCGCAATCAAATGATTACAAAAATTAAATCTATCTTTCACTTGAGTAATAATTATATCCGACACTTCTTTTGCTATGACAGAGATGGCCGATTTAAACCTTTTTTGCGGAGGTTCTTCAAGTTAACCTACGTGTTACGTACGCTTTGTATACTGTTTTCAAAATCATTAATATATTTTTTTATACCAAATCAATATTCCTTTTCTGCAATTGTTTGAATAAAATTTCAATATGTGGCAGAATAGATTGAAAAAAATTAAGCCAATATAAAAAAGTATCATCGTTTAAATATCTTTGTAGCATATCAGCTTGATTTATAGAATTTGTATCCCTTTCCGTTTCTATAATGGTGGCCATGCATTCTTTTAAAAGCTATATGTACCTATGTATTGAGTTAACCGTTCGTCAATTAAAGATCCATCTCGTTTGCGGAGGAGCTGTAATTTTCTTTCATACAATATTTTTAAAAATCTCTGTACGCTTCGGAGATCGTAAAAAACTTTGGAAAAGCTTGAAGGCTGGCAAAAATTTCTGTACGCTTTTGTTTTGACTTACACTTTTGTACCTTTGAAGACTGTAGACGATGTGAGATGCTCCTTCATGACTGTATCCAACTCTGATGCAAAGTCTATTAATCCGCGAAATAAGCCAGAATTATTTGACTCAATTGTTTCATCGTGACCTCGCAAAGCCAATTTGAAATGCACCACAAAACTTAACACAGTCGATAAGACGTGACAAAATACACATTCAATTCGATTTTTTTTCAAAATTTTACCGAATGTTGACAACAATATTTTTTGAAAGATAAAAGGAAATAAAAGCCAATATGTCAAAGTTTTGAAAAGATGTTTGAGTCGAAAATCAATTTTTACCAACTTTTATTAATTTTTTTTTAGGTTTTTATTTTTTGTAAAAAAGCTGTCAATTAGATTTTTCTCAACATTTTTCAGAATGTTGAAAAAAAATATTTCTTTTAAGAAAAATAAGTTTGAAGCCTAAATTTCATGTTTTTCAAAAGATATTTGAATCGATAATAAATTTTTACCAACTTTGAGTAATGTTTCTTTTTAGATTTTTATTTTTTATAAAAAAAAAACTGTCCATTAAATTTTTCTCAAAATTTTATCAGACGTCAAAAATACTATTCTTCGTTGCACAAAATGGTTTAAGAGATGAAATCATTTTTGATGTAAAATTTTGGAGGTGACAATTTTTTGTTTCAGTTTTATTTTGATTTATAAAAAAACCGTTAAATGGATTTTTTTCAAAAAATGTTGATATCACGTTACAATTTATTATATAAAATTTAATTCAAGTCTCTAGCGTATTTTGTTTGTAAGATATTTAGGGTTAACCAAACTTTTCACCTTTTTTTCAAACTGCTATTGTTAAAAAAACCATCTACGCAATTTTCTTAAGAGCCCTTTCTGCATCTTTTTGCCTTATTATCTGTATAACAAAATTTATTTGAAATCGATATCTCTTCTGGTTCTTGAGCTATGGACGACGAAAAAAATGTTGCGAACGTACGAACGTACGTACACACGCACGCACAGACATCTTTCTAAAAACCTTTTATTTCGACTCTAGGGACCTTGAAACGTCGAGAAATGTCAACATATTCAATTTGACAAAACGGACCCATTACAATAACTTCCTATGGGAAGTTAATAACGCGGCACAGAACATAATACAGCTGCTATGAATATGATGAATAGTCATCTAGTCATCCTTGCCAGCTTTAAACATACAATTTCAAACATGGAACGGGTGCTCTGTTTAATTCTGCAATTTTCGATCAGCTCGTGCGGCGCACGAGAGCAGACTCATTAATCGGTATATTTCAATGAAATATCTTTTGTTTCACGCGCCAGGCCTATAAGCATGTAACTCATACAAGTTATACAAGCACTCGCCGAAGCGCA
The DNA here is from genome assembly GCF_945859685.1 of Eupeodes corollae. Taxonomy (NCBI): domain Eukaryota; kingdom Metazoa; phylum Arthropoda; class Insecta; order Diptera; family Syrphidae; genus Eupeodes; species Eupeodes corollae. The sequence goes on along the minus strand of NC_079149.1, from coordinate 79,825,816 downwards.
CGAGAATTTTTCTTCACAGGGAAAATAAAACTTATTTTCATTTTAATTGTTGAGGCATAGTTGGAAATTTGATTTTTTTTATGTTTTTGTATGTTTAAAAGTAAAAAACAAATATTTATATGGTAATATAAAAATATAGAATCTTTTGAATTGGGTGTTCAGCGCACGAGCGCACTTAAGGTACAGCCGCCGTTGCCTACTATATCGGTCTTTAGAACAATAGTTTAGTCAAATCATGGAAAAGCTACCGACGTCATTTGATTAAAAGCATACTACCCCCGTTTTGATGATCTTCAAATTTAACTTCGAACAATGCACAGTTTTTAAATTCAATTCAATTATTTTATTAAGAATAAGGAAGTAGAGAAAACAGAACAAAATTCCAGGGATTTGTCATTTAGAATTTATTTATTTAGTTCTTGAATTGAGATATATAATTGCTTGTATTCTATTTAATTGTAGTGAATTGTAAAGGCTTCTTTATTGAAATAATAATTAAGTAACAAAGTCTCACTTAAGGTGGCGCTACAGTCCGGGGCGGACCTGGGCCTCAACCAACATGCGTCTCCAGCCAGCTAGCTGTCTCTAGTTTAACACGTCAAGTTGGTTGAGGTCCTCTCCCACCTGCGTAGCGCTCTTCCTCTACTGCGCCGTCCCTCGGGATTGGATTCGAAGACCTTCCGGGCTGAAGCGTTGATGGCCATCCGCTCTACATAACCTAGCCATCTAAGCCGTTTGACATTAATTCTGCTAACTAGGTCAGTGTCGCTGTACGCCCGTACAGTTCGTCGTTAAATCTTCTCCTCCATTCTCCATCTATGCGTACTGGACCAAAAATCACCCGAAGAATTTTTCTCTTAAAGCATCCTAAGACACTCTCATCTTTCTTTGAAAGGGTCCAGGCCTCAGCGCCATAAATGAGAACCGGGATGATGAGTGTCTTATAGATGGTGATTTTAGATGCTCGAGAGAGGACTTTACTATTCAATTGCCTTCTAAGTCCAAAGAAGCAGCGATTTGCAAGAGTTATTCTTCGTTTGATTTCAGCGCTGGTGTCGTTGTCTGTATTAATAGCGGTGCCTAGGTAGACAAAGTCCTTAACTAATTGGATGGACCTTTGGAAGATTGTGCCTCAAGTGTTGACGGTTGAGTTTTGCACAATTCTTTCCAGAACGATGTTGAAGAAGTCGCATGACAGTGCATCGCCATGTCTAAAACCTTTTTTGACATCAAATGCATCGGTAAGATCTTTTCCGACCTTGATAAAGAAGCGTGCATTCTCCATCGTCATTCTGCACAAACGGATAAGTTTGACAGGGATGCCAAAACTAGACATTGCTCGGTAGAGCTCTTCCCTATAGATGCTGTCATACGTGGCTTTAAAATCGATAAAGAGATGGTGGGTATCAATTTGAAGTTGCTGGGTTTTTTCCAAGATCTGCCGTAGTGTGAATATTTGGTCGATAGTGGACTTTCCTGGTCTGAAGCCACACTGATAAAGACCAGTCAGGTTGTTGACGAACGGCTTCAGACGTTCACATAATACGGCAGAGAGGATCTTATACGCAGTGTTAAGGAGACTGATGCCTCTGTAGTTGGCACAATTTAGAGAATCTCCTTATTATGTATCGGGCATACTATGCTGAGATTCCACTCATCGGGCATGCTTTCTTCCGACCATATTTTGCAGATGAGTTGGTGCATGCATATAACACCGTAATATGGCAATTGAGTAAGTTGACAATTTTCAATGTCCCTAATTACAAATCTGTCATACAGAAGCACCTTATGAATTTTATATGGGCCCTTAAACGTATTTATCAATTTTTTGTTTGTTTCAATAGTTGAATCGAAATTTCTAATTGCAACAAACTCACCTTCCGAGAATTTTGTGTGTGGCCGAATTTTTCTCTTTAATCAACTCTGAGTTTCGTTGCTGAGATTTTTCAATTTGCTTGGAAGCCTTTTCACGTATTCCGTCTAAATCACGATCAAAAGATTCAAACTTTTCATTCAAGTATTCAGTAAGGATATCAACTTTAGGACCCCGCTGATCTACCCCATATAAAGGGTGTCCCAAAATTAGCGCAAGATTTGAATTAAATAGAAAACGCCGTTTTTAGTCTTTTGATAGTTATATTTTGATTGACTCGTAAAGTACATAGGATAGGGTTATGTATGGAATAACACATCGGACAAATGGCCTCCACGGTTTTGCATGCACAAGCGCACTCTTTTGTTGAAATTTTCCATGACCATTCTGCATAAATGTGGCTGAATTTCGTTGATGCAGCGTTGAATCTCCTTCTTTAATGCACGGGTGGTTGTGGGCTTGTTGACATAGACTTGTGATTTCAAATAACCCCATAAAAAGAAGTATAATGGTGTTAAATCACACGATCTCGGAGGCCAATTTTGATCACCGAAACGAGAGAGTACACGTCCTGGAAATGTCTCATGCAGTAATTGAATTGATTCACGGGCTGTTTGACATGTGGCACCGTCTTGTTGAAACCACATATTGGACACATCAATATCATCCAATTTTGGCAGAAAGAACTGTGTAATCATGTCGCGATATCGAGCACCAGTAACAGTCACTGCTTGACCAGCATCATTTTCAAAAAAATATGGCCCAATTATGCCTCCAGCCCAAAATCCACACCATACAGTAGCGCGTTATGGATGCATTTGTTTTTCGGCAATAACATGTGGGTTCTCTGAACCCCAAATGCGGCAATTTTGGCGATTGACAAAGCCATCAAGATGAAAATGTGAAAACACTATTCCGACCATATTTCTTTCACTATTTTTGAAATATTCTTTAATATTGAAGACACGTTGTTCTATCGTGTAACGCTCCATTTTTAATAACCCTATACTGTTAGCTGTCAAATTGCTTTTTTTCAGGGTTGCCAACACTTCACTGCACAAATGGCGGCAAATTCAAATCTTGCGTTAATTTTGGGACACCCTTTAGTAACTTGAAAAGAGTTTTTCCGGTGTTACAGTGCACAGTATTATTTATAGCATACTTAACGTTTGTTAACATTTCTGTCCAATCAAAATGTTGAATGGGTTCGGCAAGCTTTGCAAGCATAGACTTGAAGACTCGATTTACACGCTCCACTTGACCGTTAGCCTGTGGAGACGCTGTTGCTACTTTATAATGTTCAATATTGTTATCAAAAAAATAAGAACTTATTTCCAAGGAGGTGAAACACGTAGCACGATCGCTAATAATTCTTCTAGGTCGACTGAAATATTGAAAGTACTTATCTAAACTAGTGGAATTTACAGGATAAAGCTTCACATGTTTTGTAAATACATCTACAATTACTAGAATATGCTTTCTTTTCGAACGAATAGACGGAAAAGGACCAAAGTGGTCAATGTGTACATTGGCTGAATGGGTCCAAACTGCACTTCTTTGGGAACAGCGGAATGTTTAATCAAACTGATTGGACTACCGGTATCGAAAAGAGAGACAAATGTATTACAGTGTGCAACAGAACTCCCAGGCATAAAACTAACACTTACGTTATTTATTTCATCAATATGAGTAGTTTTTTCGGAATTTCTAGTGTTATTTTGGTCAGCATGAGAACCAAATCGAGATACATATATAATTGCCACTTGTCGGCTTGTTGATGGTTGCTTTGGGCAATTTTGTATGTGTGGAGTTTTTTTTTTTCGTTCGGGACAAGATAATGAAAAATGTCTAACACCAGAACTGTAACGAGCCGCTTTGCCTGTGTGGGGTCGTGACTGGCTTAATTGAACCCGTAGCTCAGCGGTTTCGAAGGTTCTTCGACCCAGGACTCATCACAAAAAAAATAAATCCAGTCTAGCATCCCGGTGGTAGCGATGCGCGAGATATTTATCTTAACCCTCCCTACCTGGTTGTCTTCCTCGCTAAGAACAACCCCATTCCTCGGCTTCTTTTCCTTAACACTTCTTCCCCATTTTCCCCTTACTCCCTCATCCCTTTAGAAAAAAAACTTATGCTATCATCTTCATGGTTTTAGGCTTCATAAATAATCCATAGTTTTCCTTTTTATTTAACAAACTATTTTATTTAAATATTTAAATTTTAAAATGGTTTAATCTATAAACTGTTTATATATATATATGTATATGCATGTAGCAAAATTTAAATTTTTATTTTACACAAAAATTAATTTAATACTTTAATCTTGTATTTAATTTTACATAACAAAATAAATTAAGTGGCAATCATACGCCAATCAAACAAAATCTATCATTGATTCGACAAGAATCGTCTTCGATTTTATTACAAAAATTGGATCTTCAAGATCTCTTTTACTTCTTGTTCTTTCAAACTCTATTTCAACTCCCCTTTATGCGGAACCCCCCCTTTGTTTGAAGTTATATATAGGAACGTATATCTTCCTTTTTTTTATTTTAATTCCTATATAGTATGTAAAAAAGGAAATATAATCGACTTACCCCGTTCTTCTGCTGTAGTGGCCACTGCTGCTGGAAGGCTGGGTCGACGAATGGTAATTAAGGTGCATATATGTACGTATATATATTGTTCACTTTTATTAACTTCAAACAAAATTTTATATTACGTTTCGCGGAACGTATCAAATCTTATCAAATTTCGTAATTGATTAATGATAATGATGTTACCACAAATTTAATTTACTCGTTAAGAAAATTTTTTAATTTTAAAACAAAAAAAAATTTAACTTTAAAAAAACACTATATGTATTATATTAATCGGCTTCGAACTGCCTTATGTTTAACGGTGGGGTTTTTGTCGGCGCCTAGACACTCTAGGCTACCGGGCTTCTATAGCTTGGGGTGTGCTGAATGCTGATTTTAAATCTGGCCACGCAATCCTGTTGATTCTTTGTCATTCAACATTTATATAGGTATCTTATCCTTCAGGATACCTTTTGGGAGCTTGATAAAAAAAATGAATACTTTTATATCTAAGCACAAAGAACAGAATCTTATATGTATATAGTTCTATATATGCATCTACGTGCATACCTATATTACATACATATATATCTAATTGCAAATAAAATCGACATTTTACCTTGGTGGTTGGATAATTATTTCCTTCTCAGTTTCTCGCACACTAAATGTAACTTTAAAAAAAAATCAACGTACAAAACAATTGCCTTTTTTTTTTTTTGCAAAGATAATTGGAATATGTATTTAAATTATTGTTCGGATTAACTTTAAGTCATATGACTGAGGGCTTTTTATAAGAGGAGTTTCCTCTCCGGCTATTATATTTGGAAAAGGTCTAGGCTTCCTAGCCAACCTGCGGACTACCTATTTTCATATAATAGAGAAAAGCTCCTATCCCGTTGATGGTTCTCCACTTCACCAACACAAGAATCCCAGTTCTTATCTCACGCTTCTGAATCAGCGCGGATTTGTCTCTTTTTGTAAAGTGGAAATGTTGCTTCTTAGAAAATCTACTCAACCTAAGCTTCCTAACCAACATTTCCACTTTACCGCCTCCGTATCTGCAACGATTGCTACCAACTATTAAGTGTTGCCTTCTTTTTGGTGCATACTTTAGGGATACCCGGTTTCGGTTATTTTAAAAATGAGCTTGTAGGTAACAGAACAATTGTAGCAAAGACTCGGTTTAGGACATTAATTCGAATATTCTTTCCAAGACGAAGTCGCTGGTTTTAAATCAATTGAATTAGATACATTTACGTGAGCGGAATTCATATCACGTAGTTGAGAATAACGCTGAGATAACTGTTTTAATTCATCAAGATTGGAAGCAGGATATAAAACAGCTATGTTATTTGAACGATCGCGAAAACCATTTATTATAAATTGAATTGTTTGACTCTCATCGATATTCGCACGGGAAGCCAGTTCTTGCATGTTTAAAATATATCCCATGATGGATTATTTTGAAGAGTTGAACGTTGTTTTCCGCATTTTGTCATTTACATTGGAAACTGAGTAATTATGAAAATTTGTGAGAAATTTGGCACGGAATTCTTTATAAGTGTGGAGTTATCGATACGAACGAATAATTCTGCAGCGGAACCTTGTTTCATAAGACGACAACCACATTTTGGCATCATATGAGTCATTCCCAGAATGTTCTGAAATAGAATATTTTATATTTTTAAAAGAAACTTGTGACCTGTTGCCATTATTTGAACTAGCTTCTTCTAACAATCTTAATTCGTTGCGTAATGTTAGCATTTTTTCGTTTTTATAATAAACGAATTTCCTTCTCAACACAAGCTTCTTCGTCATTCAATTGGGTAGTGTTACTCAGAATCAATATATTATGCTGAACGCCTTGTTGCTCGGGATGTCCAGAAGTTTCACAATTTTCTGTACTTTCATCCTTTTCGAAATTTTGGGAACTTATCCCATCAGGTTTTATAAGCTCAGTATAAAGGTCTCGCAGCTGACCTATGGTTCCACTTAACGGAACTTCCACATTATTGGCTTCACACCATGCTAGAAGATCGCTTTTATTCATTCTTGACATATCCTGAAAATGGTATTAGTTTTTTTTATAACTGCAACTAATCCCACTTCTGATGTTGTAAAGGCTTCTTTATTAAAATAATAATTAAGTAACAAAGTCTGTTCACATTCAGCTCAAGAATAATAATAATTTCCATAAAAAGGTGTTCTAAGGTTTTTTAGATTACAAACAAGTAAAAAGTAAAGTACTTATAGAAAAAGAAAAAATAGTAATGAAATATAGAACCTGTGTTCTTAGATACTTTGAGTAATAAAACTACCGGATTCCCATCCAAATTAGCCTAAAGGTAAAATATAATCGTTTCTCAAATTAAAAATGAAAGCCTTAACATATCAAACATCTTTTTTCGTAAACGAATAAATTAATTTTGATAATTTATAGGGGCAAACAATAGACGACATTCCTTCATCAGTATTGGAAGATGCCGCACAACTTTGTAAAGCCAACAGCATTCAAGGTAACAAAATTAACAACATCGATGTTGTTTACACAATGTGGGAGAATTTAAAAAAAACACAAGGTATGGAACCCGGTCAAGTTGCTTATCATAATGATAACCTGGTAAGGAAAATACGCATCGAGAAGCGAGTTAATGAAATTGTCAATCGTCTCAATAAAACTAAAACTGAACACCATCCTGATTTCCGAGCGGAAAGAGAAGCCCGTGACGCTGAAGAGCGAGAAGAGAAGAAGCGTATTTTGCGAAAACAAAAAGAAAAAATGAAAGAGGAAGAGAAGAAGAAACTTGAAGAAGCAGAATTAAGAAATTACAAGAGTTTATTGACAGCCGAAAAAATGACAACAAACTACGATGATGGTAATGATTCCGATGATTTCATGTAATATAAGGATATATACAAAATAAACACTTGAAAACACTTCAATTTCATTTTGCGTTCTGAACTTAATGTGTTTTTATTTGATTTGAACTCAAGGAGTAACCAACGATCAATACATTGTATTTGCTGTTATTTAACCATAGTTTTGGATCAAAAACCTTACTGTAAGTATTAAGTAGGTAAGTAAGTAAGTAATTCATTTCATTTCATTTTTTCAATTTTTGAATTTAGATCCTATGCTGTCAGCCAGGTTGACAAAAAAAAATTAAGAATATTTAAATTTGTGTATGTTTTGTATTTAATAGAATTCTATTATTAATAACAATCTATACTTGTAAATATCTTTCAAAAATGTACTTAATGTTTTCCAATCATGCTCGTTAAGCATGTTTATAGTCTCTTGTAGGGTAAGAGTGTTTTTCCCGAAAAAGTAGCTTTAAGTTTTGAATATTGGACAGGTACCAATGAAATGTAGACAATCTTCCTTTGATTTTAAGTTGTACAGCGTACAGAATTGGTTTAAACTCCCATTATGAGGACTTCCATTTATAATTATATCCTCATGATGTTGTACATTTGTTCTTTCACATGGTTTATATTGCTTCATCATCCAATCTCACTCCACACTCTGATGGTTGCTGCACAATTTGATGATGTAGTCAACTTGAGACTTCAGAGAGCTCGTTAGAAGTTTTGCAAGTCCTGTTTCTAAATACATGGCATAACTAGGCGTATTCAGAGGTAGGTTGAAAGTTTCTTTACACAATTCCCTTACAATTTTTCGATTTCTTCATATTCCACTGATCCCCAAACCTGAGCAGCATACAAGAGAGTAGATTTCACTACTGAATTAAATATTTTGTATTTTGTAGATAAATTAATTTGTTTGAGATAATCAAAGCCTCTTACTACACAGTTAACACCAACACTCAGCGGAACTCTTCGGCAAAGTGGTATGATGCCGACTGTAGAAAATACAGAAAATTATCGTTTGGCTGTTTAAGAGCATATAGGACCTCAAATGAGGACTATTTCAGACACCAGTATTTGATGGCTAATAAGGCGTACAAAGAAATATGTAAACAAAAAAAGGCTGTTTTCTACGAAGCTAAATCAAGACGATTAGCGCTATGCAAAAGCTCTTGGAACTTGGCAAGACAGCTGAATGGCAAACGGTTTTCAATCCAAACGAACTTGAGTCCACACCTTCTGGCAGCTCACTTTGAGAAACTGTTAAATCCAGTACATGAGACACCTTCGGTGGAATACGCTATACCAGTCTATGAATGTGGTGTTCTTGATGCTACAATTAGTTACCAAGAAGTAATTTCAGCTGTAACGAAGCTTAAAGATGGAAAAGCTGCAGGTTCGAATGGCATATCAGCTGAATTTTATAAGTATGGGACGCCAGAACTACTCACAAGGCTAACTTTCATATGAATTCAAGGAATCGATTATTTTTCCGATTCATAAGAAAGGAAACATGGCCGAACCAGCTAATTACAGAGGTATATCGTCCCTAAATGCTTCATACAAGATATTTACACTAATACTACACAAACGATTCAACGAATGGATTGATAGCGACAAACTACTGAAAGAGTACCAGGCATGGTTTAGAAGTGGATATTAAACGATCGATCATATTTTTACCCTTAGATGTATAGCTGAAACATTCCTTCGCAAGAAAAAGAAGCTACATACCTTCTTCGTGGATTTTAGAGCTGCTTTCGATATGATCGATAAAAAGGCTATTTTATAAGCTATATAGTAAAGGTATGTCATGGAAGTTTGGAAGAGTCATACAGAATCTCTACGACGACACAACAAGTAAAGTATGGAATGGTGAAGCGCTTTCGGAAGAATTCAAAACACAATCGGGAGTCAGGCAAGGTTGTACATTGGGCCCAAGCATGTTCGCCATGTTCATTGATGATCTGGTTGACATTCTGCCAGGTGGAGTAGAGTACGCGGGGATGATAATAAAACTATTGATGTTTGCAGACGATATTGTTCTGTTGGCAGCCTCTTCTGAATCATTGCAGTTGATGATTAACCGATTATTCGAATACTGTCGGGTTTGGAATCTGATAGTTAACCTTGACAAATCCAAGGTTTTAATATTCAAAAGTGGAAGAGGCCGCAAATGTGCAAACGAAAAATGGCATTATAATGGAGAAAATATAGAGGTTGTAACGGAATTCAAATATCTAGGAGTTATTTCACGCAAAATCTGAGTATGGAAAAGGCAAAATGCGCAATCAGCGCTACATGGAATAGATGCTTTCATAACAAAAGTATAGCACACAGCAGTCTATTCAAATTATTTGAAGCGATATCAGCGTCAATCCTTTTCTACACAGCTCAGACATGGGGTACAAGGCAGTACGATACGGTGGAAAAACTTCTACGATAGTACTGCAAAAGTATCTTCCAGCTTCCGCGTAGAAAACCTAACTACGTTATCATGTTAGAAACAGGAATCTCGCCATTGTTCATTCGAACATTAAAAATGCAAGTGGATTATGTCACGAAAGTCTTGAAGATGGATGATAATCGACTACCTAAAATAATAGCTCTTGAAGTCATAAGGACAAGCTGATTGGTTGGAGCTTGCTTCAGAATGTGGGATAGTCTTAAACCTGTGCAGTGAAGAATTAGAAACTTCGCTTTATCAACTCATTGCTGCAGTGGACTTAAAACATCGTGATAAATATTAAAATGATGCAACAGGATCTGTCTACAGACAACTATATAGCCAATTGAATCATAACCTGGAGGAGAAAAATTATTTTAGGGATGACAATGGTACAGCCAAGATTTCAATGATGGTAAAACTGCGGAGCGAACTTATGCCACTGAACTACATACCTCATAGAGATGATTTACCCATTGTGTGCTCTTTGTGCAACTTAGGTGAAAGAGAAGATAATTTTCACTTCATGGGTAAATGTCCGATTTTAAGAGAAATCAGAAGGGAGGTATTCGAAAGTGACATGTTGACACAAAGCCAAATTATACAACTGCTTAACAATATGGATATACAAATTCTGCAGGCTAGCTCTTCTCTATAGAAACAAAATCATAAATGAAAGCTTTTAAGATGAACTAATCTTTTTTTTTATAAATATATATTCAGCCCTATCATATATTCCATCGTAATCGGAAATTTTTCGAATTCCGAAAAATTGTATCATGAAATCCGTTCGTAATGCAACATTGCATGAGATTTTCCACTATGAACGGATTTCATGATACAGTTTTTTGGGATTCGTAAAAATTTCCGATTACGATAGAATTCATGATAGGGCTGATTGCAAAAATACATACGAATTATTGCGCAATCAAATTTTCATATAATGTGAAATTTTAATGTTTTGTCAACTAGCAGACGGCAAAATGCCATACTTTTTTGTTTTTGTAAATTTTGAATTTAATCATTGAAAAAATAATAAAACCAATCTAATCTAATTTTTTTGTTAGAGAAGATATTTTTCCATATTAAATTTATCAAACTTTGTGAGCTTTGGGCTTTCTCCGATAAATGAATTTTGAAATTTAATGTTGGATTCAATTTCAAGCCTAGATATTTGATCTCTTTTGCTACCTCCAATTGCGTAACATTATATTTGAAGCTTCTTCTATTATAAGCGCTTTGTGTAGGGGCAAGTACCATTATTTTGGATTTTGTCGTGTTGATAGAAAGTCCTCATCTGATACAATATGCAGATAACCGATTAATTATCAATTGCAAACATTCAGGTGATTCTGAAAGTATAACGAGGTCATCGGCGTATAGTAACACATTCACGTTGCAGCTAGCTATTCTTATTCCCTCAGAAAGTTCATCCGCAATATAATTTATAAATAACCTTACTATAGTACTGTAAAAGAGAGAGGGATTTTGGGTATTGAAATGCTTTTTTTTTTTTTTCTTTTGGTAGTTTTTATTTTTCAACTTTTGTGATCCCGACTTTAAAACATGTTCATACACCAAAATACCAAGTTAATTCTTTTGCAATATTTATATTTTTTTGGGTAATTTATTTAAGCCAGCTTATTCCTATATTAATAAAAAAAAATGAACTTTCGTTGATGTATTCCAATTCCAAAGTAGCTTATCATTTGCATGGGTCTCGTTTCTGGCCACACTTTCGTAGCTTATCATTTGCATAGGTCTCGTTTCTGGCCACACTTTCGATGAACATTAAACTTTGATCGAATTGATAGTTCATCAATCATTAATTTCATTTAGTTTATCAAAAATAACCTCAGACGACTCCACACCCCTTTTTCTATTGTTTTTAATTTTTTTGACATACTTTGGTTACCCTCATTTTGTATAATGTAATCTCCTCTTATTAAATCTTAACAGTATTTAAAGGAGTTTAGAGCTTACAATGTAAATACAAATTTGGTATTAAATATGTTTTCGATATAAAATAAATAACAGCTAAATATCAACCAATTAATACAAATTTTCGGTTTTAAAACTTTTTATTAAGAAAGATAAGATATTTACATTCATAAAACTACATACTTAAATTAAATAATAAATTTAGAAGATAAAATAATAACTTATTTATTTTCAAACATTATTTATTATATTTTAAATTTACAACCATGGATGCCAAGCTGGATCCATTCGGCACAAGTTATCAGGATTCGATGCGGATTGCAAAAGTGAGTTTATTTTGCTTAAATCAGCTTTCTCGAAATTCGCAACATCATTTAGTCGCAGCATAACAGCAGCAACTACTTTGTTAACTATTCGTATGATATTTTCCATATCAATTTTTTGTACTGAATCTAGGGAAATTTCACCATTTGGATCGAAAATTGTTCTTTCATCTTTGATACGCTTTTTTTGCTCCCCTATTATTTCATCAAGTAGTATCGCTTGCAATATAGATGTTAATTTGAAATTTGGTTGAACAAAGCAACGGGCTGTTGCTACTATAGATGCTGACAGAGGTCCAGAAATTCCAATTTTTGTTAAGAATTCAGTTATATTGGGTGTGAGTCTAAATGGAACTGGCCGGTTTGCATCTAGGTCACCCGTTCCGTCGTCTACATCAAATTTGTAATAAGATATATTCATCAGGCCAGAGTCTTGGTGCAAGTACATCATGTCGGCGTTCAGACGAGTAAGATGGAAAGCATATTCGCACAAGAATGCAAGCGATAGTTGAAGTGTGAACTGAAAGTGAACCAAAGAAAATGTTACTATTTAATAAAACTAATGGGATATTTTTTTTTCTAAAAATAACTTATAACTTTACAGTATATCCTCTGATACTGGAGGAGTACTTTTTTTTATTAAACCAGAATTGCGTGCTGAAGAAATCGCAAAAATAGCCTGGGGTAAAATGATTTGGTGGTTAGTAATAAAAGTGTGTAAAAACAATATTAGTATAATTTTAGTGACTGTTTATAGATCGCCACACAGAATAAATTCACCAGGGCAAGTTTTTTGTGATTTTTTTAGAGATCAAATTGAAGATCTTTGTTGTACTTATGCGGATGTGATCATAATGGGTGATTTTAATATAGATTGGTTTTCAAACAGTACTTTTAAACAAGTAGTGACGGAACCTACAAGAATAACCGAAAGTTCGTCTACATTAATAGATTATGTGATAACAAACTATACAAATATAAGAGCCAAAGTAATAAAGGAATTCAAAATCAGTGATCACGAAACGTTAGAAATAAATATTGAAACGAATCCTGTTAATAAAAGATGCACTAAACAAATTATTAAAACTCATTTAATGAAGAAGTTTTTCGACGTGAACTGATAAATCATGAGCTAACAAATATAGATGTCAATAGTGTGAATGAATCATCAAAGGCATTCAGTGTAAAGTTAAACGAAACTATGTACTTATTTAATTTGAAATTAACAAAAATGCAACTACATCAAAGAGCGGTTTGGACAAAAAGCAATTCTGTCTGGAATAGGTATAGGTTCTGTAGAAATAGGTACAGTTGGCAAAAAATAATTACAACGCCAAAAAAATTGGCCAATCTACGGACCAAAAACAATGTGGAGAACGATATAATCTCTAGTTCTTAAAGGAGACAAAAGTGAAATAGAACAAATTGAATGTGAAAATAGAACTATAACAAATAAGAGATAGCTGATAAATTAAATAGGTTTTTTGTGAAAAGTGTAGAGGAGCTAAATGATAAAATACCATTTGAGCAGTATGTAAATTTAGTAAGTATAAATAGTGAAAAAAATCAACTTCAACGGTGTGTCAACTAAAATGTTATGGTGTGCTTTTGACATTATAGGCCCTTGTTTTTAATTCATTGAATACAAACATTTTTCCTGATCACCGGAAGTAATCTACGGCAGTCCCAATTGAAAAAGTTAAGACGGTAAACCCAGCCGAGTCTCACCCCGTAAATATGCTTATGACGGAGAGCAAAATTCTGGAAACGGTTGTACACAAGCAACTTCAAAGTTATAAGGAAACTATCTGCTATTTAATTGATTACCAATCAGGTTTCTGACAACAACACAGCTGTGAATCACTTTTAAATTTGGCCGTTACACAATGGAAAACGGAAGTTCACGAAAAAAAAGTTATAGTTGCAATTTTTTTTGGATCTACAAAGAGCATTTGAGACCATCGATCGTGATATACTATTACAGAAGCTAAACAAATATTGTATAAAAGGAGTAGAACTGGAATGGTTTAGAAGTAATCTAGCAAAACGAACTTAGCGAACAAAAGTGTCGAATGTATTATCTGAATGGAATTGGGTCTAGGTGTTCCACAGGGAGCGGTATTGGGAACACTCCTATTCATTATTTACATAAATGATCTGGAGAACGTCCTATAATATGCGAAGGCTAGACTGTTTGCAGATGATACTTTAATATATTATGTGACTAGAAGTTCCGCGGAGGATCGTCTAAATACGGATTTAAAAAAACCTAGAATTGTATTTCAAAATGAATAAATTAAAACTTAATATAGCGAAAACATGACCATATTGCGATATTGCGATCGACGACAGACACGCTGCCAGCATTATGGATGTACGAACTTTCCAAAGGAGCTAACATCGACTCGGACCACTACCTCGTTGTAGCCAATGTAGCACTTCGGATTTCCAGACCCAAGGCAAAACAGGGAGGTGCTGGGAGAAGGTACAACGTCGAACGGCTATAATCGCCAGAGATCGCCAAATCCTTTTCCGACCGAGTTACAAGTAACCTCTCTCGAAGTTCTCTGCCGCCAACACAATGTATCGAAAACCAGTGGCAACAGTGCCAAGATGCAATCAGAGAAGCCGCCTCTGATGTGCTGGGTTTCAAACAGCCACCAACAAGGAACCCTTGGTTTGATGAGAAATGTCGGCAGGCAAATGCAGCCAAACAATAGGCACTCAAAGCGGCGCCGCATAAAAGGACGAGAGCTGCTCGTGAGCTCTATGCGCAGAAGAGGCGAGAGGAACGCCGACGCGTGCGGTCGAAGATGTTGAGAGGTATAAAAGCAGGAATGAGGTTCGAAAGGTGAAACGAAATTCACAGGTACATAAACCTAGAACCGAAGGCTGCTGAAGATATGGAAGAACCACTTCTGCAGACTGTATAACGGCGATGAAGAACTGAATTATGCTGTTAGGCAGAATGATCCATTCAATATAAACGACGAAAGCCAACAATCCCGTCCTCCCGACTTAGACCAAGTAAAGATAGCCATATCTAAGTGGAAATCTAATAAAGCCGCTAGAGCGGATGGCTTGAATGCCGAGCTTTTTAAAGAATCTGGAGATAAGTTGGTTAGGAGCATGCACCAACTTATCTGTAAGATATGGTCGGAAGAAAGCATGCCCGATGAATGGAACCTCAGTATTGTTTGCCCGATCCTGAAAAAAGGAGACCCTCTAAACTGCACCAACTATAGAGGAATCAGTCTACTTAACATCGCCTATAAAATTTTCTCAGCCGTAATATGTGAACGTCTAAAGCCCATCGTCAACAACCTGATAGGTCCTTATCAGTGTGGTTTTAGACCAGGGAAGTCCACAGTTGATCAAATATTCACATTACGGCAGATCCTGTAAAAAAACCCAAAAACACAAAATCGACACCCACCATCTTTTCATCGATTTCAAGGCCGCATATGACAGCATCTACAGGGACGAGCTGTATAGAGCCATGTCTAGTTTTGGCATCCCTGCCAAACTCGTCCGTTTGTGCAGGATGACCATGGAGAATTCACGCTGCTCCATAAAGGTTGGAAACAACTTAACAGAACCTTTCGATGTCTGTCAAAAAAGGTTTTAGACAAGGTGATGCGCTGTCATGTGATTTTTTTAACATCGTGCTTGAATGAATAGTGCAGAGCTCACACGTAAACACTAGAGGCACTATCTTTTAAAAGTCTGTCCAATTACTGGCATATGCTGATGACATTGACATAATCGGAAGATGTCAATGGGGCTTTTGTGGAATTGAGGCAGAGGAGGCACAAATTAGTTTAACAATTAATGAGGGCAAAACAAAGTACATGCTGTCGTCTAGAAAGGACATACAACACCGACGTCTTGGTCAAAACGTCAAGACGTCAACGAGGTAGTCAAGGACTTCGTCTACATAGAATCCGCTGTAAACGCAGAAAACAACACCAGTGCTGAGATCAAACGCAGAATAACTGTTTCTTTGGACTAAGAAAGCAATTGAGTGGTAAAGTCCTCTCTCGAGGGACCAAAGTGTTGCTATATAAGACCCTTATCATCACCGTCCTGCTATACGGTGCAGAAACATGGGCCATGACAAAAGCGGATGAAAGCACCTTGGGTCGCTTCGAGAGAAAAGTTTTTTGTGTGATCTACGGTCCCGTATGCATCGAAGGGGAGTGGAGGAGAAGATGGAACGACGAGCTGTACGGGCTGTACAGCGACGTAGACTTAGCCAGAAGAGTAAAAGTCTGATGGCTGGGTCACGTAGAGCGCATGGAAACCAATGCTCCGGCCCGGAAAGTCTTCGAATCCGTACACACAGGACAGCGCTGTAGAGGAAGACCGCGGATCAGGTGGCGCGCACAAGTGGAAGGTGACCTCACCCAACTTGGAGCGCGAAACTGGAGACATCTAGCTAGGGAACGAGCTAGATGGAGAAGTTTGTTGAGTGAAGCCCTAGTTCACACAAGACTGTAGCGCCACCTTAAGTAAGTAAGTAAGTATAGCGAAAACAAAAGAAATTATAATTAATGGTGATTCAGCAGAAAACATTGTAATAAATGAAAATAATATTGAAAAAGTTGATGAAATTAAATCCTTAGGAGTTATCATAGATAGAGAATTGAGTTTTGAGAGGCACATAAACTACATATGTAAAAAAATCGCAAAAAAAATTGGATTTTTTCAAAGGATAAGAAGTAGATTACCATTAAGCTGTACAATAAAAATCTTTAATGTAATGATTAAACCTCACTTCGAATACTATCCAACAATACTTTTTTTAGGAGCTAATAAAATGACTACACGATTACAGAAATTGCAAAATAGAGGTATGAGATGTATTTTAATGTGCAATATGCTAACACCTATTCAAATAATGCTAAATATTTTAAAATGGCTTACTATAAATCAAAGATCAATTATGAATGTGCTTATTTTTATATTTAAAATTAAAAAAAATATGTTACCTAATTTATTATTTAATCAAATAGTATATGTATCAGATGTACAACCATATTCGTTAAGAAACAGGGGTGATTTTAGACTACCTTTTTTATCAACAAATAGATCTCAGAATATATTTTTTAGATTTATTTATTTCTTATAATTTACTCAGTAAGATACAATATCTTATAAATTAGAGTAAACATCAGTACCTTAATACTAGATATAAGTATATTCGTTACACAACTGCTTAAGTGACATTTGGTATTAAATTCAAGAACAAAAATGAAAAAAAAAATCCTTTTTATATCATAAGTATCTTAAACATTAGAAAAGGAAAAACAATTAAGCATATCCTTAAAATATTAATATAAAAAAAAAACAAATAGAAAAATTATCATCATCAAAATTTTTCAAAAAATTCTCTGAGCACTCCTCGAAAACCGGGTCGTACCCTTATAGAACGAGGGATTGAATTCCATAATCAAAAAGCATACACATAAAACTGTCGTTCAGATACTAAATATAAGCAGCGTATTGGAATAAGATCACAAGATCTACTAGATTGTGGGAAAATAATTTTATTATATAGGTATTCCGGTTGACGTGTTTGTAAAACATTGTGAAGCAAGGTTAAAGTTCTGTGTTTGAATAGATTTTCCAGAGTGATGCCGTATAAAGATTTAGAAAAGTGAGATATGTAGTCATATTTCCAAAGCCCATAAACATAACGTGCTATGATATTGAACGCAACGTTTAAGTCTGCGCTTGTGCTCATAGTCACAGTAACTGAAAACTTCACAACAAAAAAGCATAACTGGAACGATTAAGGTCTTAGCTAACATAGATCGGTTTTTCAATGGTAATAAATAATGAAAAGTCCAAAGCATACGAAGACCACCATACACCTTTCCTAACGTTAGTCTTATATGGTCATTCCAATTTAAAGTTTTATAAAACGTTACTTCCAAATTTTTCGCCGAATCAACGAAACCAATTGCTGTATTGTTCAGATAAATTGTCGAGAAATAAAAAGTGTCAATATTGATTCTGGAAATTACTAAGCTCTTCGATTTTTTAGGATTCAAACAAAGGTCGTTTTTACGGGACCAGACAACTATTTTATCCAAATCCTCATTTATTTCGTATGCGCCATTTTCCAGCATTCTAAGTGAAAAACTATTGTATAATTGTACATCATCCGCATACATACATGTGCAAGGAGGAGTTCAGCGAACATGAAGGTAGATCATTTATATACATTGAAAACAATAGAGGGCCCAAAATAGAGCCCTGAGTAACACCTCTACACAAAGGTAGAAATGAAGACATCGAGTCGTTAGCATACACTGCCTGGGACCTATCAGTTAGATAAGAAAGTTTTGCTGATTGTGATGTGAAGCAAAACTGATTTTTAAGCTTAGTGTGATACGATTGACGGTGTCGAATGCCTTAGATAAATCTAATAGAGTTGGAATGGTAACCTTATTATCATCGACAGCCACTCTTATGTTTTCCACAATCTCAATGTGGTACAACTATTCTTTGGTATAAAACCTGATTGAATGATGCATATCATTCCATTGACACTAAGACACATTCACGATTTTTAGAAATAGGTATAACCTTGGCTTGTTTCCAAGCCGCGGGAAATGTACTGGTCATAAAAATAGCGTTGAATATATGAGTTATGTATTTCAATACATACGGCAGTATGGCTTTCAAAAAAACTGGATGCAGGCCATCACACCGACGGAGGTAGACTTTATGGCTAAGATGCTTTCTAAAACGTCAGTTTTATCAACGGAAGAGAAACTAAAACCAGACCAAGAAAGTCCGTTTAACGGTGTTTCAAAAAGTTGTGACTCATCCATTTGGTTCTTAGAGTAAGGCATTTAGTGTAGTGAATTTCTGGTTAAGTTCATTACAATCAATTGAGAAGGGTCTAATTTAGGATCATAAAAGCGTTTTTTGGAACTTTGTATATATTATACAATTCATTAAGCCTAAAAGTCTTCAAGCGTCTGTATGCTAGGTTACGTTCTCTTACTAGAGACTTAATATTGTTATCAAACCAAGACTGGTTTTTATTACGGCATTCTTTTGTAACAAGAGGGACATGTGAATTGAAGAGATAATTTATATTAGTATGAAGAAATTGTACTTGGTCATTACAGATAACATACCATATATTTGAAACCACTCAATTGAATTCAAATCATATTCTAGCTGTAGTTTGTCAACATTGGAATATACTTATAGTATTAAGGTACTGATGTTTACTCTAATTTATAAGATATTGTATCTTACTGAGTAAATTATAAGAAATAAATAAATCTAAATTATATTGTTCCACAAAGGTTTCAGATTAATCAATAATTTACCAAACGATTTAATGTAACATGTAAAACGATTTAATGTAACATGTAAAATTAAATTATCATTAGTTAATCAATAAGTTTTTTTTCTTTATAATAATTTAAAAAAAAAACTAAATTTTGTAAATTAATAGCGGAAGCTAAATAAAGAATCAAATCTTAAGTAAATAATAATTAATAATTATTGCGCAGCAGCTTGTACAGAACCAGTGCCTTGTTGTGCAATTGATTAGGAAGTTTTAGCACTACAATTACAAAAAGTGCATACCATAACCCCAATGAGCATCTTTGTCGGACGAAAAAAACACTGTTGCATTAGGTTAGGTTAGGTTTAAGTGGCTGTCCGTGATGGAGTAGGACACAATTAGGCCAGTTAAATTGACCATTGTAATACCACACAAACCTGGAGGCTTTCTTCTTGGCTTAATAAAACCAGTTTGAGTCCCTTAAGAAATATGAGAGGCTGATTTTGCAACTGTTGCAATACAAAATACTAATTTCACTATTTGTTACGAACATTAAAGCAGCTTAGAAAGCTTTCCTGCTGTGGTTCTGCAGGCGACTTATTAAATCCTTGGAGCGAAATTCACTCGAATTTCTGTTTCGGTCTACGGTAGTGAGTTATGAAATCTGATCTTTTTATTAAAAAAATCAGACTTTGGAAATGAGTTGTCGTTGCAAATAAATTGCATCTTAATTGTATTTACACACATATACTTATTATTATTATTATAAATAACATACCATTTTCCTAAACTGCCAGTAGTGTGTTGCTGATTGGAAATTTTTGACGGCCCAGTTCATTAGCATAGTTTTTGGAACCATTGTTGCTTGTACTTCACGTAAGATATCTCTTAGAACTGTATGAGTGGTTTGTGTGCCCCTGGCTTGAACTTCGGCAAGCCTATCATAATATCGGACAATAGGTGTTTCGTGTTCAATTCCCAATTTACTACATCCCATTTTGTAAATTTCTCGTAATGAAATACTGGCCGGATTGTCCTGAGCTAATCGCATCTGTGCTGATATCGGCACAACTCGTGGAACGGTTATGTGAAGGAAGCGCCTTGACGTCTCTTTTTGTTTATCTAAGTACTGATTGAGCATTCGTAACAACTGCAACACACGCTCTTCTCTCCGAGCATCGCCCAAGCCTGATTCAATAACAACTAAGTACGGATATATTTTACCATTGGTACCCCGTATGTACAAGCGTCTAGCTGCTGTATTATTCTTCTGAACGATATCCACCCGAGGCATAAATCTCGCAATTCGTATATGATAGTGTGATGGGCCGGGTAAAAGCAATTCACCTGGTAGCTCGACTTCAGCTGTTTTTTGGCTAAAGTTTGAAAGGAACCTACATCGCTCTTCTATTAGGAACGAGGTTGGTAGTTTTTTGACTTTGGTTTCTAAAATCTTTATCCATTTACGGAGCTTTGTTATTAGATAGTGCAACTTCATAGCTCCCGGTTGTGAGAAATCAAAATCTTTTGTGAATTGACCTTTCATTATTTGAAAGTAAGGATCTTGGAATGTTGTTTCTGTTCTTCGGGCAAATGATTCTGATGCCGCTGAATTAGTGGAAGACGATGCAAGTGATCCTGATATATTTTCAATTCCAATTCCGAATGTTGATACGAGTTTTTTTACAAAATGAAGTGTATGTGGGGTGATAGTAGCCTTGTTAACTGCACTTTTGTTCTCAAAGGCTATTGCATAACATTTGATGAGACCCTGTCGCAACTGACGTAGCACTTCCTCTGTCCAACTCTCCCGGAACCAAACCATTTGGTCAACAATTCCTTCAATTGAACTCAAAATTGTTGGATGAATTTCTCGTTGAACGTGCATTACTTTCGAACATCGCCACATTGAGGATGTTGCTTTAATAGTTTGCTGAGTATTTTGGGACGTATTTGTTTTTTCGCCAGATTGCTCATCAGCTTGTTGTTGCTAAAACGAAGTTTAAATTGTTATATAATTTTTGTTATAATAATAAATATATTAATTATTCTGTAAAAAAAAAATTACTTACGTAGCTCTGCATTTTATTAGCTTGTTCTGTTGCTTTATGCCTTTCCCTTTGTTCAATTTTCATCGTCAGGAAAAGCGTTCTGATTGGGAAATAAACTGCTTGTGGGTACATTCGACCAACCTAAAAAATATATGTATATTAAAAGTTGGTAGGTCAATTGCATACAAAAAACTTACATGACTCAAGAGATTCAAAATGACCTTTCCTTCATATTGCACTAAACAACATAATAATTGTGGAATCCAAGGTAACCAATGCAATGGTGGAACTCCAACTACATATTTTTCCAAGGCGTCCATCAAGGATGCTTTGGAATCATCGTATGACAAAAGCCACAACACTTTAGCCAAGTACTTTCTTGTTTTGTTTTCATTTTGATGCCGACACGCATGCAAAAAACATGTTATCGCACTCACACCAATCATCATCTGTCTTGGCTTTGAAGTAAATATTTGCTCCAGGTAATCACCCCACAAGGCCCATGCTTTGGTCAGACCATCGTGCAGCTTAGCTGCTGCACTAAAAGCTTTATTAGCTTCATCAGAGCGGCCAATTTGAGCTAAAAGCAATCCCTTAAGAGCGTATAACTCAGCATTATTTTCAGGACTAAAGTATTTAAGATTGGTAGATTCAATGACTTCCAAGGCTTCATTGAGTTCTGCACGTCGACCAACCGAAGCCATTTGTATGTTGCATTTTACTTGCTGTCGAATTTTCTGTTAAATACAAATTTAAGTAGAAATAATTGTAGAAATGTATATTATTGTATTTTACCTGGAAGCAGTCCACAATCGGAACTGATGGAATAGTGTAAATTCTTGAAAGTGACTCCTGACACACGCTTGTTAGATTGTGTTTCCTGGCAATTTTTCCGAAATAAATAATTGCCTGAGCTGAAGCATGCACTCCTAACATAGTATTTCCTTGATCTGTCTGCTGCTCCAAGTGTTGAGTAATTATTTGATAATGATGCTGACGCCATGTGAAAATGTCACTCCAGTGAGAAAGATCATCGGCAATCACTGGTAACCGGTTACGCCATGTCTTTACTATGGCCTTCATATCATGCAGTGAAGAGTTACGACCTTGGCTTTGCATTAGACCTTGATGAATTTGACAAGCTTCCTGTAGTTCCATTATCTGTTGAGCTGTTTGAAGGTACTGCAAATGTATGTGTGAGACAATTTGCGGAAGTCTCCTCCATTCTCTCATACACATGCCAGAAGCAACTTCGACGTGACGTTCTACATTCGAAAGCTGTTGTTCCTCCTGGTTTAATATCGCCAAAAAGCCTTTGTACAAATTAACCTTGTAGCCATATTGCTTGGGATTTATTTGTTCAACCTTGTTTAAAGCTTGTTTCATGAGCGTCCAATTGGGCACTCGCCACGCACTTTCCATAATGAGTAGTGGTTTTTTATCCTTATTGGATTGGGCATAGTCTAAAAGAATATCCCACTGATTTAGTTCTTTGGCACAACGAATCCAATGGTTTTCCCACAAAACCAACTCACTGTTCATCTCCAAAGCAACGGGTCCATTTGGAGCTTCTTGTTTGAACTTGCACATTGCTAAATCGTATGCGCTTTGTGCTTCTTCAAAAAATCCCATTTGTTCGTAGGCGATAGCAGTGTTTGTCTCTGGATACTTGGCATACTTAAGCCAAAGACCTGCCCACAGATCTTCCTCATGAAGTGCCGAGTACATTTGAGACAATGAGTCACAAATATTAGACTGACTATTCTCAGTCAAATCATATTCACTTAGATCAATGTCAGAATTTTCTTGATATTTATCCTTCTTAGATTGCCAATCGGTAGCCATGTCTTCAAGGATCAATGACATTCGATGCCATAAGTTGTGCGCTTTACCCAAATAAGCGAGCAAGCTAGGCGGTATATAAATAGGAGGTTTGCAGTGTATGACAGCCTCCACAAAAGTGTTCAAGGCACTGGGATGGCAGTCTTTTTGGATAACGTGTGATCCAGACGACAAAAATGGAATCAATTCTCTCATAATGGCCTGCTGCTGATCTTCGTCGAGCATTGACCATAGCCTGGGAAAGACTGTAAGCCACATTTTTTCAGCTAGTTGTGTATCCATGTGACAGAGCTGGGAGGTTGCTGCCAGCAAATGTTCTGTACGCACTTGTCGGTTAATATCGAGGAATTCTGATTGCTTTGAGATTAGTTCTATCAACGAAACTTGTCGATTAGGAACTGCATTTTCTGAATCTTCATGCCTATAAACGTTTGACTCTGCACCCATGTCCATGTCAAAAAAGTCATCTTTTTCTTCAAACATTGATGTTTTTTCTACTGGATCAATTTGAAGTGGAGTGTATATAACAAAGTGCTTCTTTTCTTCTGTGTCTGCGAGGTTAATAACAGAACAAATACTAGGGATCAAATGATTCTCATTAGAGTTTTGGATTTGAGTATTCGTATTTGCTGTTAGTATCAATAACTCTATACATTGTTTTATCCAATAATGTGGTCCTATTGAATCCCAGGCTTGAGAGCAAATAATATAAAGAAGACGGTCATGTAGACGGCGCCTCATGGAACCATCAAAAATTTCAAAAAATTTAGCCCGAATACTTGGCTGAGTACATCTTAGCCCAGATAGAAAGGCAACTTCTAGCTTACTGGTCAATTCTGTTTGTTTAAGATAATCATCTCGATACATGTAGTTGATTAATTCAAGAAATTGTGCATTCAGCTCCAAGTCATCGGCAAATCTCTTTTCTACATATTGCATCAGCTTAACCAGTAGAATTGACTTCTCTCGAATCGATGGAGTTTGAGTTATTGGTAGTGTTTGTGTTTTGTATTTCATCCAATCTTCAATCATTTTAATTATGCACTTGAGTATCTTGGGGTCGTTGCTTTTCTCGATCAATCCCACAAGTATTCCACCTATGAAAAGTTTACGTATTTCGATTCCCATAACAGCAATTCGATTCTTGATCAAATCCAGAGATAAAATTAGCAATTCAACTGACAAGGAACCACTTTCGACAGGTTGCTGAGCATTAGGACCTGTGTTGGGAATTGTCATGTGATCTTTGGTCAGTCTATTTAGAACTCTCATAAATTGCAACATAATTCGATCTATGTAACTGGGATTATTATTACAACAAGCTTTTAATATCATTAGGGCTCCAAAAAGTGACGATGATGTTGATTGTTGACTCTTTTCGTATAAAGTAAAAGACTCAGTGATCATGGAACTTACAGTTGTATAGAGAATTTCAAGATCTTCATGTTTATGTTGAGTGTCGGCTGGATAGAGGGACATTAGACGTGACATAAGTGCATGCATTAAGCGTATTATGCGCGTATTTTGATTTGTTACACATGCCGAAAGACCACGTTGAATAGGCCTTATAATTGCCAATATGTACTCTTTACGCAACACAGTCATGAAGAAAGTTAAAAGCTCAAGTCCAGTTGAAATATTTCCTAAATTAGCTTGTGGTGTCTCTACAGACGCAAACACCTTATCCAGCCACGTCAGCTTAAGATCGAACGGTTGAAGCCAAACTTCTGGACGAATTGCCGTTTTTAGCAGCATTACACATCTGAAAATAATTGTTAATGTCAATTAGACCACCGATTTTCCATAGAACGCTTGGCACGAAATAACAAAAAATAGATAGATTCTAAATTCGGATAATAAATAGGTGATCAACATGTTTCCAGATATAATTAAAAAAATAAGAAGCAAACGCAAAAGTAAACTAAGTCAATTAGATAAATGCCTGGCAACAACTAAGCCCTTGGCCTACAGCTATGAGATGTATACAAAACTAAAGTTGAGGTTGATATTATGCTAAAACGGTTTTTTTCGCAGAAGTACATAACTACCTCTTCCAAGAGCCCTGGATTGTGTAATCCCTGGTTCGAGGATTGAGAAATCCTGGCTACTACGTGTTATATGTAAAAGGAAAAGGTAACTAGTAAAACGTAATCTAAATGTATGTTAACTCCCTAATTTCAGTGATAAAGACGTCACCACAGCCAGTATGGTAATAGACAACCATAACTTCTGGCTGGTATCAGCGTATTTGGGCCACGACCACCAGAGCTCACTGTCAGGTACCATTCTGGAGAAGACGGTCGCTGAATCAACAAGACATAAAACTAACCTAATTATCGGTTGTGGCGCCAATGCGCACCATACTAAGTGGGGTAGTACCGATATAAATAACAGAGGTTAGTCTCTTTTTGATAATATTTTAACAACTAATCTGGTAGTAAGTAATGTAGGTAGTGAAACAACCTTCATTACTAAAAATCGACGAGAAGTTTTAGATATGACTCTCGTCTCGTTACATCTCTCAAATAAAATATTGAATTGGAGAGTATCAAAGAAGCACTCGTTCTCCGATCCAATTCATACTTATTGAAAAGTCCCCAAAACCGATCTAATTCCGGAGTTATAGGAAAACAGATTGGTCAATATAGGGCGACTATGAAAAATATGATTAAAACAGAACTTTCTGATCCGCCCTTGTGCGTTCTTGAACTCGATCAAAAAGTCGATGAGCTTACAGCAGCCCTGAATATAGCCATGGAAACTACCTGCCCCCTTACTACAGTGCGGGGAAAGAAGAAACCATATTGGTGGGCTGCTGAACTATAAAGATTGTAGAAGGATTTTTAATCGTGCATAAAAAAGACTAGACATCCCCAAGACTGGGCCTCCTATAAGGAATCCCTCAAAAAGTATAAACAAGAACTAAGAATAGCCAAAAGATTCTCATGGAGATCCTTCTGTCGCTCAATAGAAGAATCCTCTGAGGCATCAAGGATAAGGAAGATTCTCTCGACAAATCCAACCATGCCTAGTTGTCTTAAAAACTCGGATGGTACATGGACTAACTCTTGCGAAGAAACGCTAAACCTGCTACAAGACACCCAATTCCCAAATAGCTATTTATCCGTTAATACAACAAACCGTCCTGGGTCGGGTATTAACTTAACTTTTCCTCAAGGTCTTGTTACAAAAGAAAAATTGACATGGGCTCGAACCTTATAAATCTTCAGGTCCAGATCAAATCATACCAGCTGAGCTACAACTTACCATTGACATAACTTTGCCCATCATTTAGATGATCTTCAAAAGTTGTCTAGAGAAGGTAGTTTTTATTCCCAAGGCGGGCAAATGCTCGCATGTCAACCCTAAAGATCTAAGACCTATTAGCCTACTATCATTCATTCTCAAAACTCTGGAACGATTAATTGATATCCATGTACGTAATTGCATTGATAAGAGACTATCGATGGCTCAGCATGCTTACTGCAAAGGGAAATCGGTAGAAACAGCCTTGCACACTCTGGTAAGAACTATTGAATACTCCCTAGAACAAAAGGAATATACTATAGTGGCCTTCCTGGATATTAAGGGCGCTTTCAACAACGTTCACACATCCGCTATCACTTCTGCTATGACGACCCTAAACGTTGAATACTCACTCTGTGAGTTTATTAATCTAATGCTAAAAAGCAGGATCATCAACTCTAAAATGTCTGTCGGTAGACGCATTCCGCAAGGTGGTGTTCTGTCCCCTCTCCTGTCGAACATAGTGGTTAACGAACTACTAATATATGGAGATGGCGCAGCAATTTAACATTCACCTCTGTTGGGTGCCGGGCCACAGAGACATCACAGGAAATTGTAGAGCCGATGAACTCGCTAAAAATGGAACCGTCATACCTATTTTACCTGAAAGGGAGAAGATAGGTATACCGATAGATACATGTAAACTTCTGCTAAAAGAAACAGCTTTTGCGATAGCAAACTCTAGGTGGCACAATTTACCAACATGTGCAGCCACAAAACTCATGAGGCCTTCACTGGACCTTCACCTTCACTGGCGCTCTAAAGACTTGTTATCTCAAAGCAGACTTCACATTAGCTCAATAATAGTTGTCATTAGGGGACACTGTCTTATAGGTAGACATGACATACGACTTGGTGTAGCCTCAAATGACTTCTGAAGGAGCTGTATTGACAAGGAAGAAGAGGAAACAATCTCTCACCTCCTCTGCACTTGCCCTGCTCTTTTACTAAGACGCAAACATCATCTGGGAGAATACTCTTTTGATAATCCCAGTGAACTAGCTAAAAAAGATATCAAATATCTCCTTCGATTTATAAAAAGGCTCAAAATGGTTCGACTAGTAAGAAATAATTCTCTAGATTCATGTGGTATCACAATGGGCGTTTTCTTTTGGCATAAGTGTGTGGATTCTGAATCCGCAGCCACTTTAACCTAACCTAACATAACTACCTTCTTCTTAAAAAAAACCTGATTGTACAAACAAACCGACCAGAGCATATTCCGGTAAAATCAGCAGAAACTTTAAGAAACTATAAAGAGAAATAACTTCACCATTTAAAATACACTCCGCTTCGACTGAATACGAACACAAATTTGGAAAATATATTTTTTTCCACATATTAATGGGTAGTGTGCCATCTGTTGGTGCTAACTACTCCCTTAAAATGTTAAGAAAAGATTTATCCAAATCAACCACTAGTTTTTCATTCGCCCACTTGGAAAGCTTTCTAATAGGAAAAATCGATATTTTTTGAGTCTGAACTGAACTGAATAAGTAAAACTATTAAAATTTGTATTGGATTGGAATAAAACAATTTTCTGTTAAGATTTTTAGTTGGTGCTTAGCCCTTTACTTTCAATCATTTCATAAAATAGTTTCCTACAGCCTTTTGATAAAGTTAAACTGCAGAAATTAAGGATTCTTTGTTTTTGAACTGACGACCAATATCGTTTACTGTGGGTATTATTCCCAAGTTTTATTCAATAATGTTTAGAACAGATGAGTACGGCTGTTTTTGAAGGAAGTGCGAATTTTGCTGGTTTTACCAAGCTTTAATTATACGCGCCGAGTAAATAGGCGCGTTATCATGTTGGAAGACCAAGTTTATGAGTCAAAAAATGTTTAATTATTATTTAGGAAGATTTCTTTCCAAGATCTCCTTATACCCAGGTGCTATTACTTTTGATGTAACGACCTCAACTTTAACTGTTCCATAATAACTGACAGCTTTAAATATAACAACACCTCCTTCGCAGTTGTGATGAAGCTTTTACACCCTTTTATTTTCTCAAATCGGAAAAAATAAAGGTTGACCCATCAGGTCCATCGAAATCAAATAGTTTTATTGTCTGAAAAAACACGTGATACAATTCTTTTTCCAGATTATTTGGGTTTTGAAAAAACTTTAATAGCATGACATGCCGTTGTTTAAGATGGCTCAAGTTTCAATAAATTTTAATAACTCTGAAACTGAGGCTGCGTCTACGCCAATTTTCTGTTTTTTGTTTAGCCTTAGAATCACAGGCATCATTTATGTACCCCTTAAAATTGCTCGTCTTCAAGCTGCTGTTTTTGCTTTATCTGCACGAATCTTTATTTGTTAAGTCAGAATAAAAGCCATTAAGACTTTAGCTAATTTTGGCAAGTTTTAATGAATTAATTAAGTGATTGGTGATATTAGAGTCAACTTTGTGCGTCATTACTGAGTACATTTAGTTTACAATTTTATTTCCAACTTGTGTCATCATCTTCGGTGAACATCGGGTGCCTAGTACCTCAACTGGAGATTGGGTTCTAACCCCAGTGGAAAGTTGTTGAGGGCACCAAACGAGAAGGGGGAGGGGGAGAGGTGTTTCCACTAAGGCACATTTCTTTATCCAGAAGGCAGCGGACGAATTCTCGAGATGGAATCAACGGTGGCGCCAACATAAGCCTAATATGCGCGCATGCCCCAACAGAGAAGAAAGATGAAGACACCAAAAACATATTCTTCGAGCTCTTGGACAAGACATATGAGCAGTTTCGTGGCTATGACATTAAAATTGTCTTAGGAGATTTTAATGCCAAGCTAGGAAGAGAAGACCTCTTTGGTGGCATAATCGGGAGATACGACACCACCTCCGACAACGGATTTCGGCTGGTCGATTTCGCTGCGGGGCGAGACGTTCTGGTAGCTAGTACGTAGTTCACACATCTTAATGTCCACAAGTGGACATGGAAATCTCCTGATCAATCAACTGTCAACCAGATTGACCACATTGCGATCAACACTTCTTAAGTATACAGTATATCCGAACATTCCGAGGGGCCAACATTGACTTGGATGGAAAAAAAGAGAGTACGAGAAGCGCGCGATCGGGGAAATAGAGAGATGTCACAACAGGAATGAGGTTCGTAAATTTTACCAAAAGGTAAAAAAACCTCCCAAGGGTATCAGCCACGAACAGAAGCCTGTACGGACGATTAGAGGAACATCGTAGTAGAACCGCAGTCGATGTTGAGAATATGGAAATACCACTTCTCCAAATTATATAACGGCGATGACGAACCGAATTCCGCTGACTTGGTAGGGAGCATGCACCAACTCACCTGCAAAATATGGTCGGAAGAAAGCATACCCGATGAGTGGAATCTCAGCATAGTATGCCCGATACATAAGAAAGGAGATCCTCTAAATTGTGCCAACTACAGAGGCATCAGTCTCCTTAACATTGCGTATAAGATCCTCTCTGCCATATTATCTGAACGTCTGAAGCCGTTCGTCAACAACCTGATTGGTCATTATCAGTGCGGCTTCAGAACAGGAAAGTCCACTATCGACCGAATATTCACACTACGGCAGATCTTGGAAAAAACCCAGGAACTTCAAATCGCTACCCACCATCTCTTTATCGATTTTAAAGCCACGTATGACAGCATCTATAGGGAAGAGCTCTACCGAGCAATGTCTAGTTTTGGCATCCCTGTCAAACTTATCCGTTTGTGCAGAATGACGGTGGAGAATGCACGCTGCTTTATCAAGGTCGGAAAAGATCTTACCGATGCATTTGATGTCAAAAAAGGTTTTAGACATGGCGATGCACTGTCATGCGACTTCTTCAACATCGTTCTGGAAAGAATTGTGCAAAACTCAACCGTCAACACTTGAGGCACAATCTTCCAAAGGTCCATCCAATTAGTTAAGGACTTTGTCTACCTAGGCACCGCTATTAATAAAGACCACGACACCAGCGCTTAAATCAAACGAAGAATAAGTCTTGCAAATCGCTGCTTCTTTGGACTTAGAAGGCAATTGAGAAATGAAGTCCTCTCTCGAGTATCTAAAATCACCATCTTTAAGCCACTCATCATCCCGGTTCTCATTTATGGCGCTGAGGCCCTGGACCCTGTCAAACAAAGATGAGAGCGTCTTAGGATGTTTTGAGAGAAAAATTCTTCAGGTGATTTTTGGTCCCGTATGCATAGATGGAGAATGGAGGACAAGATATAACGACGAACTGTACGGGCTGTACAGCGACACTGACCTAGTTAGCAGAATTAAAGACCAATAACTTAGTGCTGGGTCATGTAGAGCAAATGGACATCAACGCTCCAGCCTGGAGGTCTTCGAATCCAGTCCCGAGGGACGGCGCTGTAGAGGAAGACCGCGACTCAGATGGCCCACTCAGGTGGGTGAATACCTCAACCAACTTGGCGTGCGAAACTGGAGACATCTAGCTAGGGACCGAGATGGCTGGAGACGCATGTTTGTTGAGGCCCCGGTCCGCCCGGACTGTAGCGCCGCATTAAGTAAGTAAGGAAGTCATCATTTTCGATTTGCAATGTACTCAAAATCGACGCTGTATTGAGTCTCTTATATTTCAATATGCCTAATGTTTTAAAACATCAACTAAATGCTTACCTAAAAAATAACAAAAGTCAAGTTCGGTTATTTTCTTCAAAACAAACAATTATTTGAATTTGTTACTTTTGTAGGGAAAACATCGATTTATCTGATTTTTGATAAAAGTGCCTACTTCGATCTCAAAGCCGCCTAAACAATTTCGAAACAATTTATGCATTTGTAAACCTCATATAAAGGAGCGCACTACGAAAAAAAAAAGGGTCATATAGTTTACTTACCGTCGCGAAAGAGTTTCTCCGGGTGAAACGACTCCTGGTGTCGATTGTAAGTCATTGACTTGACAAGCTAATCTAATAAGGAAGTTAAGTACGTTATCACACTGTAATTTGTCGATAGGTCGTTCTATTTCATCGACTTTTTGATGTTGCGCTGCAGCCGATGTAGCTGAAATTGATTTGTTATGTTTATGAAAATAATCTAGGTTACAAAGATGACTTACTTGGCATTGGCTGCTGTACTGGAACATTTTCACCGCCTGCAAACTTTTTGCGAACCTCATTGGGATCATCCACAGATGCTCTCTTATGTCCAGAATTCGACGTTTGGTCTTCGTCCACATTGGTATCACTTTCACTACTAGTTCCTTCCTTAATTCGTTGTAGCTCCCATCTGATTATTGTTTCAGCTAGTTCAACTGAGAGCTTCCTGTTATCCAATGAAGCGTTAGGCGGAAAACCTAATCGTTGCATGTAGTTAATCATATGCTGAACGAGATGATGCCGTACTGGATAGTAAACCTATGCAAGAAAAAATAAGTTATTTATTTTCATTTTATTAAAATTTTAAATATTTCACCTTGTAATGACGCACTATCAATTGTAAAATATGAAAGAGCTGTTGCATGGAATGACCTTCCTCTACAATAATTTTCTTTGTCCAGTGCGTAAGCATAGTGTTACCATCTTCCATCCTTAAAGGCATTGCAGGCGTGAGCACTTCAAGAGCCTGACGAACAACCGGACGAGCTTCTAGTGCGTGCCCTTTGAGCAGTGAATGAAACACTTGCAAAACTATTTTTTTATGAATAGCCAAACGAGCTATAATATGTGCCAACAGTAAATGGCCGTGATAACGTGCAGTAGGGTCAACACAATTTTTACTCAAGAGACACGGCCAAGCAAATGTCATAAGTCGTCTGAGTTTATTGCTTTGTCTTTTATTGTTTGCATCTCCATCGTGAATATGGGGTGAAGCTTTATCCACCAATAAGCATGCAAATTGCAGCAAAGCAATACGCACAGCATCATCATTGGCAAATGGTTTCTCTGGATCAAATACTTTACTTATAAACACTGAGACAATATTATTATCATCTTCCTGGTATGGTGTCGGTGGTGCTCCAATTAGTTTGTTGCCTTCCCCCTTTTCAAAGCTTACAGCAAAGCATGGTATTAGAATAGCGGTTAGAATTTTAGCTTTCAGGTTTTCAGAAAGAAGCGGGCTGTTGAAGTTTTCGACAAAATGAAAGAATGCATTCCGTTTCCATGACACAGTATAGCTCTGGGCTACGGTGTTTTGAAGGAAATCACGTAGAAAATGAAAATCTGGGATGAAGTGCAAACATAATGCTCGCAATAATTGAAATAGTAAATCAATATCATTGGTGTTGTGTGAGAAGTAAAAAAGTAAGATTTTGCCGACCAGATGCCAGAGATCACAAGCGACATTGGTCTCACAAGTTTTATAAAGACTAGTTTGCCAAAGGGTTTTTAATACAGTGACAATATCCGTTTGAATAAGCAGCCACTGGTCGTCCTGTTCCATTAGCGTGTACACAATCAGAACACCTTGATGACAAACTTCATATTTTTGTTGATCGTTAAGATGGGCAAATGATGGACAATTACAATTAATCATCTGCATCAAACGAACTGATTTACTGCTCTGAATCGCATTCCGGAACGGTAAACCATCCTTATGTTTTAAGAGATATATTAAAAATCTATTCCACTGGTGATTGACAACATTGAGGTCTGTTAAAAACAGATTTACTGTATCCATTGGATATCTAAGTAAGAACTTGAGTAGAGGTTTTCTATACGGACATGATTCCATCATCAAATTATTTTCAGTTTTAAGGACCAGTTGACACAAGCTCTCAATATACTTTGGAGAAGCTGCCGAAATTTGATGAAACATTCCTATTAGAATTGCAATCTTTTGTTCGTATTCCTCAACTTTCGATGCAGCCAAAAAATGTCCACCTTGTTTTGTTGTCTTATTTGCATTCACAGATATTTCAATCATTTCTTGGCAGTGTTGCAAAATTTGTTCACTCAGTTTTTCATTAAACATTGAGGGGAAAAGTTGTGTGAAGTATGACAAACGTTTAGTTGCGGTCAGGTTAAGATTACGATGGTCGCCCAGCGTTAGCAGCAAAGGTCGCATCCCTGCACGAACCTGAAAATAAAACACAAAAGTTATGTTTGAGATGTCAAAAAGACACACATACAATGTACAAACCTTTTCCTTTTCAATTTGAAAGACTAAAAGGAACTTTTGCATACACTCAAACGCAACTTCTTGTAGTTCCGTATTATTGTTTTCCATTACTTTGAATAAAATATTTATGATTTTTTCCCTGTATGTGCTTTCGTTTATATAATGACACGCAGCCAATGCCCGGAGAGCACTTTTTCGCAGAGGAATTAAGTTTGTGACATTCTTGTAGCAGTCAAGTTTTGTTAAAATTGAATCTTCTGCCTCACTCAAAATCAGAAGCTCATCAAAAAATAATTTATGGTAAGTATTTAAAAGATCTGAAAAATATAAAAAAAATATTATTCAAAAATCCAGTCCGAACTTTAAACTGCTTACTTATTGTAAATAGTCTTGGTTCAAGAGTAGTACAAAACGTATTGCCATCCATTAGTCCTATTTGAGCACTTGCTGGTTGATGACGTAGAAAATGTTTTTGAGGTGGGATGATATCGACCAATACTTCCCTATGAGGATCCATAACTTCAGTGATAGTTTTCTTTTGTAATTCAGCTATGAGCCTTAAGGATGACATTGCTTGTTCGCGAACAAGGGTATTTGGACTTGTAACTTGACGAACCAACTCATGTATAACTTCGTACATGGTTTTTGTTTGAAGTGCTACGAGCTCTTTGTTTTTATAATCCTTATCAAGAGGAACCATACTTATTCGAAGCATATTTTCTAGATATGTTTTTGCCATATCTATTGAACCGCTTGAAACTTCTCCACCAAGGTCCATTATAACAAAGATAAAGGCTCGCAAAAAGGCAAACAAATTTTGGTACAACCAACAGAGAGACATGTGTTGATAGAGACATTCTATTGCCATACAGCCGCCCATTTTTGAATACCATGGTCTTTCATAGCACAAAGCAACCATCCGCTCGGCCAAGTATTGCATGAGTGGTAAACGGCAAGCTCTTTCCTTGTTTCCCATTATATTTGTTGTGGTTTTGAGAATTAAACTAATACAAAGTTGACCGGGTTTGCACAATTCTTTTTCTTCATGTCCCATGCACACAGCTAATGCATCAATAAGTACCAACGGATCAAGACCCGTATTGCTGAAGTTATGTTTGAATGGAAACGGTCCAGCTTGCTGGGCTATTGCCACCATTGTATAATGTCGTACAACCGATACCATAAATGGCAAAACTGATTCTCTAAGTTCCTTAGTAGCGGCTGCCACCAGCATGCCTGTCAAAGCAGTTTGATGTGTTTGGCGAGCTTGAACCTCGTCCGATTTATAATACGTTGGTAAAACGTTAATGTTTCCCTCGACAAAGCTCGGGTGCATAAAAAGTTTTTGAAGAGTGTGCTTATCATCGTCCAAGCTTATAGAAGCCGCTTTAATGGTACAAACGAAAAATTTTAAACTCCATAAATATTAATAAAATAAAAAAAACAATTACCAAGAAAACATCTTATAACAACCCAACTCTGCTTCCGATAAAATGAATCTGTGGCATTAAGATTCAAGGCATTAAATGCAATCTCAATTACTTTATCCACAGGAAAATCAATAGGCTTTCGATGATCCTGGAAATTTGCTAATATAGCTGATGTTGGTGTGTCTTTATCATTGTACTCCAGCTTTTGAGCTTCGATCATCATTTTTCTGTTGCCTCCACCGAATTTGCCCAAGACACGGAATGCTACTAGTGCTGCACTATCTTGATTTCGTAATGTTCGCCAAAGAGCCTGCATCAAATCAGCTCTAACTGGTTGTATATGATCGTACAGAAAATCAGGTTGCAAGTTGTCAACACAAAGTTCCAAAGTACGGAGTCCCTATTTACAAAATAAATTTAAGAAACTGAAATTTGAAACACTTTTGTTCAAAAAAAAAGAAAGAAAGAATGACAAACCTGACTAATAAGGTTTTGTGATCCATTTAATGCCGATACGAGAGGATCCATTAACATGGGTAAATATGGCAATAATGACGAAAGTCTCACCGGAACAGTTAAACACAACTCTACAAACAAATCTTTCATGTGTTGTTTGTGGAAACCACTTTGCAGTCGATTCAATCCTTCCAGAAGATTCGGAAGAAGTGGTAAAAATTCTTGATAAAGTAAATCATGACTTCCACCACCTATCGATCGGAATAGAGCCCGAAGCAAAAGGAAATAATTGAAAGGTTCTTTAGCTGTCATTGCGAGCTCCATTGACCGATTAACGATGTTATGCAAATGTGGACGTAGCATTTGTTCATTTTCAATTGGAAAAAGACTTACACTACCAAACACAAGTTTGAATAGTCGAAGGTATAAGTTAGATCGCTCAACATTGGATCCCATTTCTTCCATCCTTTCCAAAAGATATTCCACCAATACAGTTGCAAATAAAGGCGATGTAGAAGGATTTGCCAAAAAAGAATTGGCTACCACCTGGATGGAGGAGTTCTTATAAATTCTCTCAACCATATATTCAATTGTTGTGGCAAATATTTCTTGGAAGTTTTGAGAATGCATCATTAAGAACTGAAAAAAATAAAAACAAGACGAATATTAAGAAACACTCTTATAGTCAAGAACATGAGTTATACTTACAATTCCACTGAAATGCTCAAGAACTTCTTTCTCCTCTTTAGTGCGAGGTATATGACCTGAAGGTTTGGGCATTTGGTTTGAGCCTGTCGGTATATTTGGAACAACTGTGTATATATCTAATGTTTCCAAAGCCCAATAGATCAAATCTATGTATATACTAAGCTCATGGGGTAAGAATAATTTGTTCTCTATAAGCATAGGCTTTTGAAATAATAAAAATTAAAAATTTACTTTATTAAGTTCTAAAGAATTGTTAAAACTAATTTACCTTGCAGCTAACACAACCCCAAGTTATGGTTTTGACTCCCCCAACTAATGTTTTGACGAGACTTCTATACTCGGCTACATTTAGATTGTTTGGCCCAGGTATGCCAAACGTATTTGCTTTGGCAGCTTGATCGAATGGAGATGCATCCTGAAAAAAAAACATTATTTTTTAAATGCATTGACATATTTATACTGTTTACATTATATTCTTATAGATTCATTAATTGAGGAATCATAAGACCCAACATTTTATTTAACTAATCTAAATCGTAAGATTAAACGAGCCACGAGTATATTTTTTTTAGGTAGGGGTGGTCAACAGAACAGGTTTAAAATATTAAGATAATTTGTCATGTAAACTATATTTGAAAAAATATAAGATACAAAGGAGGAAGTTTGTAAGGATCAGAACATGGCAGCCCTCTTAAGGTGAAATGTATAAAGTTACGTCGAAAAGATTCTATCCTATTCTCGTGATCACGGCAAAAAGATTCCATACCTGGAATGCCTATCAAGATGTCGGCGAACCAGTGTTTTATTGAGCGACAGTACATTCCCGGAAAATCTTTAAACCAAACGTTTAACTAATCCTAACATAAAATTCGCTTTACTTACGATCGAATTAATAATATGATTTGTGAAATAGAGATTAGATTAGAGCAAAACTCCCAGATCTTCAAAACTACGAACGCGATGATAAAATGCTGCGATATTTTAGAATCAATCAACCTAGGAGTACGTTTTTTTTAGAGGAAAGCATTGCTGACCAAATAACATAACTCCGCTTGGAGTTGTAATCGATCGTTTAGAGATTTTATGCAGTTGAAGATTTTCATATCATCCGCATAGATTAAAATATTAGTTCTATTTATTATCGCCTTGGACGATATTTCGACTATAATAAATAATTATAACCTTTTAGATAGTTGTATTTATACAGATGACATTTATATTTTAAGTAAAAGTAACGATTAAGAAAAATGTAAGAACCTTTTTGATAATGTTGTTAATGATATTCTTAATTGGTCATAATGTACAAATTGAAAATGTAAATAGTCTTAATATCCTAGGATTAGTATTTAATAATAAATATAGATGGAAAGAACACTGTTTATATTTATTTTAATGAATTATTTATCTGGTAAGCAAAGCCATGTTCACATTAACACTGCCTTAAACATTACCGAAATGTTAATATTAAGTAAAATCAATTACGGAATTTATATTTATGGCAGTTTCCCAAAAATAACTCTAAGAATAATACAACCAAGCTACCACCAAGCAGTTAGAAGGAGCATCAACGCCTTTCATACAACACCACTCAAAAATATTCTTGCAGAAATAGATCTTCTTCCCTCTGTTGAGCAACGTTTCCAACAAACCATCTAGAACTTAGTTGTAAAATTGATCTTCTTCACAAATTTAGTTATCGATAAAGACATTCATCAAGCCATGGACCTTAAGTGCAAGAAACGTATTCCATCTGCTTTAAAAACACTACAGTAAAACAAATAGGAGCAATGCAGTATACCAATCATTGTTCTCAAGTATCTCATCAGAACTTCAAACTAGAGGCTGGAAATTTATATTCACTGATGGATTCAAATCAAAGGTAATAAATCGTTTGCAGTCACATTTGAAGATGGCCAAATCCTTTATATTGGCATCCTCCCGGAATATGCAAGCAGCCAAATCAATAAGGAATTCCAACGACAAGTTCGTAATACGGTCTGATAGCATATCAGTCTTGAAAGCAGTTAAACACCTAAACAACGATTCAGATCTAGGAACAAGATAATAATGAAGCCAAATAAAATTAAACTGATGTGGACTCCAAGTCATTCTAATTTACGTGGAAACGAAGAAGCTGATAAAGAAGCATCCTTTACCAACAAATCACCAGTGTATAAATTCAATAGATACACCAAAAAAGACCTGAAAACCCAAATACTAAACACCTTGAGAAGAAAACAAGAAGTCGAATGGAGAAGAGAACAAGAAGTCGAATGGAGCCTATACCACCACCATTATAAAAAAGTTAACGAACATAAAACCTACCCTCAATACCCTACAAACGTATCAAAACAAAAAATCTCTAACTACATCCGCTTAAGACTTGGTCACGCCTCAGCAACTCACAAACACCTTCTAAACAAAAACAATCTACCGATATGCTCCACCTGCAATACAACCATGAGTTTAACTCACCTCCTCGAAAACTGCCAATCATCGAAACCTGCTCTTTCTTCAATCTTCAAAAATATATCGATCTATGACATATTAAAAAAACCCACCAGCTAAAATATCGAAAATGTAAATAAATTTCTTCTATAAACATTTTAATAACATGCAGAGCCAATAGTCTTCGCAGCTAGGCTCTCTTCTTTTTTTTATGTATATTACCTTGTTATTTTAATTACTAGTTAATGAAATATAATACATAATAAAATATTAGTTGGATAGGTAGAGATGGCAGTCACAAGCAGCCATGCTCGATTCAATTAGCGCTGGAAAGCGCCGCTTAGGTATCATAAACTCGTTGGAAATACGTATTGAAAACTAAAAAAAATATAATATATTGACACAATTAGCGATTCTACAGCGCGCGTTCAGGAAGGAAATGAGGTATTTGATTTATTTCGTAAAGTTTTTCATTCTAGAACTGGCCAGTTCAGTATATTTACAGAGCAAGTGGATCGCAGTTCTTTTCACGTTGGTCTTCGCAGCAACGGCAGAGAGGGATACCCAGCTTTGCTGAATGATCTCCTATGGGCCAATGTCCGGTACATATTGCAGTGAACCTGGCTATATCCTGCCTGGAATATTTACCCTTTCAAGTGAGCTATGAACGGCCGATCATTGCCGGGCCAACTAATCAGCCCGTTCATTTACATTGATATTGAGGCTGGTTATTTCTATCCGACATTGTTGGACCAGTGTAGGGGATGTTGTGGCCGGATTGATAGCCATAACAGCCTTCTGGCTGTCAGTGCAGATAGCTGTGTTTCCATTTTGGTTTGAGTATTTTGCATTTTTCTCATGCCATCCTTCCAATTCTTTCTGCCAGCAAAGGTGACTTTAAAAACTTTATTGGAGTTTAAGGCAGGGGTGCAGTAGTTTGTGTCCGTCTCAAAATTATTCGCTCCAATCAGTTCGTATTGGGCATGCGTAAAAGGCAATGCAGGCCTTCTAAACACGTTCTTCAATGTTTAATTAAGATTTAAATGTTATTACATAGTACACAAAGGGGTACATCACTTATAGCTAAGATAAAGGGAAGTGGTCTCAAATGACTACCTGGAGGAACTCTTAATTTAACAGTGAGTGAAACGTTCTAAATTTAACAGGACCCATTTTAAAGATAAGATAAAATCCATTTGGTAAATTGAGGAGTTAACCCCATTGCCTTCAGCTTTAAGTGATGATATCATGAGAAAATAAGTCGAAAAATGTTTGTTATTAGTACCCTTTATAAGTTTATATTTAAAAACAGTGCGAGCCTTAAGAAAATAGGGAAGGATTTAAAAGGAGATAATCATGCACATTGGTCTTAAAGTTTTGAGTATCAAAATCGGAGGGAAAAACAGAGTTGGCCAAAGCATTCCACATTCTCGATGTGCGATTTAAAAAAGAATCTATATACTTGAGAAATTGAGCTCCAGGGTAAACTGATGAGCATTCTTAGAAGTGCTAGTATTACGGCTGAATAGTTTAAGGGGCGGTATGCAACTGCCTAATTTGACAGAACATTGTTTGTAAAAATATCTATAAAACAACGAAAGGCATGAAACATTGCGGCGGTGTTCTAGCGATGTAAATGTTTCGATTAGAGTTTTGTAGATTATAGCCAGATCAGAAGGGGTGAAAAACTTCGTCAGAGAAATCCTAAGCACCTGGTAGCATTTTTGGCGATATCGAATATGTGACCATTCCATTAGAGGTGATCTGTAATACACATACCGAGTACTGATAGTTGATTGGTTTCCTGGATGCAAGTGCCAGTCATAGATAGTGGCATCGGGGGTGCGTTACGCTTTAACGACAGGAGACAGCATTGCGTTTTCGAAGCATTAAATTCTACACGGTTTTTGATTCCCCATTGGACAATGCTGTCAAGATCAGAATTTAATGGGCTTATCATACGCTGCCGTTGATGTTCCACATCCGAAGGACAAGGATGTGAATCTAGAAACGAATATAAAAAGCTGAGGGTACTGTCGTCGGCGAAACAGTTTAATGGATTAGAAGTGACAGACAAGAGATCATTAATGAATGAAAGGAAGAGAGTCGGAGACAAAAGGGGGCCCTGGGGGACACCAGCATTTATTTTATGAATTTCAGACTTGAAACCATCTAATACAACTTGTATTGAACGGTTAGAAAGGTAATTTATAATCCAACGAAGAAGAGATTCATCAATACCAAAAGCACGCATTTTCGATAAAGGAGCTTGGTGCCAAACTCTATCAAATGCTTTTGAAATATCAAGTACAATAATCTTACTTTCTCTAAAACGATGTAAAGATTTGTTCCACTGTTCGATGAGATGAACCATGAGATAACCAGTGGTTCTATTGCTACGAAAGCCATACTGTCGGTCATTAAGAAGCTTCCGTTCTTCAAGATATTTCTTAAGATATAGATATAGATAAGATGATAATTAATCAGCGTTTTCATGACCTTGGAAAGAAGGGACGTAAGTGCAATTGGACGATAGTTTGAGGGGGAGGAAGATTCGCCTTTTTAGGGATAGGCTGGACAAATACAGATTTAATTTTAATCGAGTCCTAGGGTATTTAAGCAATAATTATTTGTCATGATTTTAACTCCCTTTTGGCATCCGTTTCTCTCTAAGAGTATACAAATTTAAAGTTATCAAACAGGCGCCTATATTAATAACTTCCTTGATCAAAAGTACATTTTATTCGAACACACGATAACTTCCCAACAATAAGCTAAGAAAATAATTTGCAGAAAAATCAAAACCAAAAAGTAGATAGAAAATGTCAAACTAAAATTGTGTGTATTTTAGATGAAGAAATAGAGTCTTTAAAAATAATTGCTTGCCAAAAAATTGCGATAAATAACCTTTACTTAGACATATCAACTGAGAAAAATCGTCAAAATCAGCGTTAAGTTCTGAGGTAAAATCTTCGAGGTAACTTGCGATAGATGAATATCAAAAACGAACAATTCGAACTGTGAAAGGTGACAGTTAATTGTAAAAGCTAAGTAAAGTGGCTTCCACGACTAATCGGACAAAGAAATTGTACGTTTTTAAAATGCTATTACTGCAAAAAATGAAAAGAAATAGTAGAACTTAACCATCATTTTATAACATATACAGATATGGACATTAAAATAGAGACAGAGACAGTTGCTAAGAGTAAAACCAAATTAAAACAACAACATTCATTAGAAGTAGTTTTAACTGTTATCAAAAAAAAATTAGGCTCTCTTATGCAAAATAACATGATTTTTATTTTTTTTTTGGTGCTTGTTGATTGTTTGGAGATGAACCGTTCCCTAGGTAAGACTTTGTTTTTGGTGGACATTGACATAGAAACACATTGGAACATAGACCCTAATATTGAACTAGGATCAAAAATATTAGAACAAATATCTCAAGTTGATTGCAAAAGCAATTTGACCAATTGAGCCAAAAAACATCTTTGAAAGCCAAGCAAAACAACCCCAAGAGAAGATCCTTACAAGTCTTCAATGGAAATAAAAAACAAACTACAGCTTCCAATAATTTCCACAACTGTTCGCAGAAGACTTGTTGAAGTTAACTTGTTAAGAAGGATCGCAAGAATGATGCCGTTTCTAAGAAAAATAATATAACAACGCGGTTTAAAGTCGCCCACAAAAAGGAGGAAAAAGTGGAGGAATGTTTTGTGGATGGACGAAACAAAGATAAATTTGTTCGGAAGTGATCGCAGACAAACCCTTAGAAGACTTAATTTAAAACTAAGTCCCAAATACTCTAGAAACGGTCAAGAATGGTGGTGGCAGTATCATACTTTGCGGTTAATTTTCTTGATATGGCGTTGGAGAAATACATTTGATTGAAGGTAAAATGGTTCAAAATATGAAGGTAAATATCATGAAGGATACAATGCTGCCTTTTGCGGACGAGAGCATGCCTCTCAAAGTTGTCTACAGCAGGACACACATCCAAATCTGCTCAAAAGTATTTTAAAGAGCAAAAAATCAGCTTATTGGAGTGGACATCCCAATCGCCTGACATAGATAATTTTGCGGGAGATTAAAAATTCGTGGTTGAAAAACACTTGACAAAAAATAAAGCCGAACTGTGGAGGATGGTTCAACAAGAGTGATACAATATTTCAATTGACATATTCAGCTGATTATTTGACTCAATGTTCAACAGATGTCTCACTGTAATTAAATATAAGGGCCAGGCTACCAGAAGTTAAAATAATTTTTAAATTCAGAATAACTTAATTTGTTTAAATCTGTGTATCAATTTTCATGTCCACAAAATGTGTTCCTTTTTTACATTTATGAATTTAAAATAATTGAAGTTATAATTTTACTATATATAGTGGATAATTTTAGTTTAAAAGAAAGAAAATAAGAAAATGGAGACCAAACAAAAATGTAAGTCAATAAAAACATGAATTTTTAAAACTCTGCTTAGTGTCTTTTTTAACTAATGGGTTATAAGTTCTGGTATTGGTTAATAATATTTTGTGGAAGGTAAAATGTGTTAAAAGGCCAACATAAATATTCTGAAACAACAAATGGGGTCCAGTGTCAGCAAGTTTGGAACAAAAGACAATTTCATCGTTTATCAGGACAACTATCAAAAGCACACATCCCATACAGCCAGGTCGTGGTACATCTCCAATATCCTCCACAATAATTCAGATGTACTTATGTACCGGCCATTCAAATAATGTTTCTCCAAGGGACAAACTTTTCCCATAGTTGGTATTGACTTAAGGAAAGAGTGCATTTCCCACGGGCA
Organism: Eupeodes corollae; assembly: GCF_945859685.1. Lineage (NCBI taxonomy): Eukaryota > Metazoa > Arthropoda > Insecta > Diptera > Syrphidae > Eupeodes > Eupeodes corollae. Next base: position 79,782,352 of record NC_079149.1, on the reverse strand, counting down.
ATTGTATGTGGCACTTTCTCGAGTAGGATCTCGTGAAAATCAATACGTTTTGTTGCCACCTACAAAACCAAAGCCAACGTAGTGTACAGGCAGGCTTTAAGATCATACAACTTTTTTCTAATTTACTGATTCATTTTCTTTTTAATTAGAATGCTTATAACTTAAATATATGTACCTATTTATGTCTACCCGTGCGAAGACCGCTAGTACTAGATAAAATTGTTTCTTTTTCAATTCAAAGCGTTTTTTTATAAGGGTTTAAATTAAACTAATCGGCAATAATATTATATTTTGAAAACTTTTATCTTACCAAAGTTACTCCTTCTTTTGTTTCGGCATTTGCTGGTGCTGCTTCAGACGGCGCTGCACCACTTGTTATAGCTGGAGTTTGTTGATCTTTAATAGTTTTCCTACAAAAACAAAATCAAGAAATATAAAAACATTCTTGAAAAAAAAACTATTTCCTAATATTACCACTTCTGCATAATCATAGGCAATTGTATTTTAGCAATACTTTGAAACTTTGATGTGAAAACTTTCAACAATGTGATAAGCAACTCTCTAGCCTTAACAGGATCAGATTCACTGTGTTGTCTGATACAATCTACTAGATTCAAAAGAAGTTTGCACGACATTGTTTGAATTCCAGTAGCTAAAGATTCGTCATGTACATTTTTAGAAAACAGATTTGCAGCTTTTGCTAAGGCCTTAAGACTAAGATTTTCACGCACATGGTGAGCTAAATCTGCTAAAGTGGAATACGCAAGTGGACGAATAGAGTCTAAAGTAACTCCTTTTCCAATAAGAAGATCTTCATCGAACATTCGATCGATAAATGGTATAAATTCTAAAAAACAAACATTGTAAGTATCAAATGTCTAAAATTGTACAATACAAATTACTTAATCGCAAGTCTGTTGCAAAAATATGTCTTGCAGCGATAAGGAGCTCTTTTCTAAGATTAGCAGCTTCTTTTGGACAAAGTTCCATAAGTCCAAGCATTCCTTTAACCACAGATGGGGCATGTGAAACAACCGAATCCTTAAAAAATGTTGTATATAATATTTTTTGTTAATAAATAAACAGAAAACTTAGACTCACCTGAAATATTCGAACAATATACGCTAAAAACGACAAGGTTTTTATTTGAGCACCCATAAAATCGACGAAAATTTCTTTGTTAAAAGCTGGTGAGGTTCTTAAAATAATAAATGTAACAAACTTTTGAAACACGTTTTTGATACAATTTGAAAATAGAAATAAATACCTTTGTACTAGTGAGGGTTGTAATGTTATAGTTGTCATTATTAAGGGCACAAAATCAGCAACTTCTTGATGAACTGTGTTTTTGTAAATTTGATAAATCAAAACAACTATTATAGGTAGTTCTTGTAATACTCTCAATGACATAAAGCCTTTAGGTAGAAACGTGTACTGAAAATAAAAGCAAATTGTTAAACGAAATGAACGCATTTGTAATTAGATTTATTCTAACCCCTTGCGCAACAGTACCAGTTTCAGTCAACTTTTCTACGAAGATAGTTTTTGCAGCATAGGTTTCTAATAAGAGCTTTTCGAAATCAAGTTCTTTTAAGTCTTTCACTCTTATTTGCGGTGCAGATTCAAATATTTTTGGAACATGCATTGGCAGGTCTGTGTAAACTTTTTTTACAAACGACAGGAACTCTCTTATCTAAAAAAATAAAGTATTTTATTGTGTGTGTGTTCATTAAAAAGAATTATACAAAATATGAAATTTACTCCAAATTATTATTCAGTATGCAGGTACAATGACACTCACCTCGTCGTTAAATGTTGGCCTAAAGTTTTTATGCAGCTCTATTATGACTCTTAAGCACACTAAGACATTTTCCTCGTTGTCAACTAGTAAAAGTTTAAGCATAAGTGAAATAATTAGCTTTACATGTGGCCGCAGGATTTCACTGATTGGTAATCGATGCATCATTTCAAGTATCAGCTTTCGAATCTAAAAATGCAAATATATATTGGATTTTTTATTCGACAAGTACAAACAATTTATATAAGACACTTATGGTAACTTTTTGTCAAAAACAATCAAATCTATTTATTTTTATGAAACAAAAACATAATAATAACATATTATGCAATTTTAGATGCATTTAGGCCCACTTTGTCATTTGAACCCATTTGTTGGCCCACTAAGATGTATTTGCTCTCTTTTTTTCCATTTACTTACAAGCTACGTATATTTCAACTAACAGATAACAGCTTCCCAGGAATTAATTAAAATATGAACAATAATATCTTAGTTTTCAATTAATTACGGCTTAGATTGAATAAACAATATTTGCAGACACTAAATCAAGATATCATTACATTGCTTCTATATATAGTTGTACGAGATCTTTGAAATAAGACAAATCTTGCTGGTAGGAACTTACACTTGAACTAATTTTATCTTGTAACATGGATTTTCGATTCTAAGTGCTTCATCCCGAGTACTTCGCATCTTGCATCCTAAGTGGGACAATTCCATCGCATTTTATTAAATGGTTATTTGGTAAACCTTCTCTGATTTTTTTTTTAAACTGCGGGACTCCTCACAAAATATGATTTACCAAAACTGTCCTGTTGGGATATGTGAGCATCATATTTTTTTCCCGTTTCCTTTAAAAAAGCCTACCAACGAATTTTGCTTTTGAGACAACACAATCTATCTAAATAGCTTTTAAAAAAAAGCGATGCATCAAACATAAAACTTATATCTTTAAATAACACGAACTACCTATGTACTAGGATTCAATTGCACTTGGTGTGATTACAAATTATTTCAACTCAAACATCTGAACAACATTTACAGTTTTATCAACCAAATATAAACGTCGGGTATCGGTGGGTTTAAGTTAGCCCCAATATCAAATTTTATAGCAAGGAACCTAGCCTAATAAACAACTTTTAAGGCTAATGAAACGTTTTAAGTGACCACAGCGTACCTAGAATTTTGTATGCTTTGATATTAAATTCTGTTTTTATTGCATATGATTATAGATACAATATATTTTTATAAGTAAATGTTCAAAACTGGTGTCCGGATATTTAGGAAAAGTGACCCTAGTCTCCCAGTTTTAAAGATTTCGAAAAAATAAACAGAAGTTTGTTCACAAAATATTGACTTCCATTATGAACACATGAACTAAGATTTTGACTTGGTATTCAATTCTTCTTAGAGAAATCATTGGAACCTTGAAAACTTACATGTTGGACTGTATTTTCCGATATGAACTGTGGCTCTCCATCCTGCAATATTTTCACAAATATCTTTAAAGAATGCTCCAAGAATGACGGAAATGCAGCTGTTTGCACAATAACTTCAAAATGTTCACTTATTTCTTGTGCAGCCTTAAGTTTAATTTCATCCTTGGCAGCGGGATCTCCCAGCATTGTGACGAAACTTCTGAATGTATTCATTTCGGCTGGATCTATTTCATGTGTTCCCATTTTTTAAATAAACGTAACTCTCATACGTTCTAAACATTTAGAATAATAAACATTAATTAATAAACAATTTATATATTTGTATTATTTATTTACAGTTCAACATTTTTTAGTAATATTTATAAAAGTTAAACCGGCGTCAACTCTGAACAAGTCCGAATAATAATTTAAGTCAAGTCTTCTGTAATCCGACTGAATGAATAAGTAGACTACCTTTCATTTCTTCCATGTAAACACAAATAATATGGCAAATCATTCCAAACATCAGCAGCCCTTCCAGTTTGAAACAAGTTGAAAAGCCAAATGACACGCACACTTTCAAACCGAGGGTGAATTCACCACACAAAAACGCATGCTTCCATAATGAATTATGAATGAACAAGTTCATGACAAATCTTTCAATTATTATGTAAGATTTATGACAATGTTCAAAAAGTATGACATTGGGAAAAATTTATTTTTAATTTTTGTATGTAAATAATCCGAAAACAAGTCTAAAGGCCCTTGCACATGAGAGCGAACAACAAATGAACGAGTGAACGAACAAACGTGATTTAACACATTTCAAAAAGTCCAATTCAAACAAAAACACATTTAAATTATAAGAAACCAATTCACACTTATGTTAGTATAATCAAATTTGAATTTTGTTCTTAAAAACAAAACAATTTGGCAGTAATGAATCGCAGTGTGGTTGCTACGAACTGTCAAACTCTATTCACGTTCCACATACCATCTACACTGCAACGAATAAATTGTTTGCGCTCAACTTTACGTCAAAATTATACCACTGTTGTTTTGTTTGTTGAAAAGAGTAATTATAAATTGACAATTCATCATCTGCGAATATATATAAAGCTCATGTGAAAGAAGTTCGTAGTTCCTAGTTCATGTGCAATATGGAAGATGCTTAAAACCGTTCTTTTTTTATTTGATAGATATGTGCAAACAAATGATAACTATCGCAATTTAAGAGATCGGAAACATTTATTAATTTTAAAAGTTTACTTATTTGCATAAAACACAAGCAAAGATGGTTGATTTTGACATTTCTGATCTGTATTTTGTTTCAGTGTTGCCATACTTGAATTTTTTAGATTTTTTTTTTTAGATTTTATTTTAATAAAATTTCATTGATTTCAAGCTAGGTGTTTTTAAATAGAACAAAAGAAAACAAAAAAGAGATATTATGTGTTCTAGTATTCAAATGCAAAAAATTCTTTGCATATACTCAACCTCGCACCAACCCTATATTCTATAGTGTGGCAAGCAGAGGGGTTGCAGGTGGGCACCATGCCCCTTACATAGATACCTCGCTGTTAGTAAGCCGTAATGTACATTAAAAAAAAGGATTCCTGTGAGCTTATTCGCAATTCACTGACAAATCAATGTCAAAGAAAATATACGTATTTTAATTAAATTAAATGACTTTTGTATAAGAATGCTCAGCGAGTCTTACACAAATTATCTGAAGCCATTTGTACACATTATTACGGTTCAATGTTTAATCCGTGGCTCAATAAAATATAAACTTGTTTAAAGTAAAAAATGAGAGACTAAAATTTACTTTAGTCAACTTATGAAACTACACATTTTTGACGAAAATTGAACTTTTCTATTTTTGTTGTTGTAAAAATGACAACAAGTGCACTAGTGGAGCTTACATTTTTGTTTATTGTTAACCTTTTGCTCTTTTCATAGATAAATGAATAGCTTTACAAAATCCTATTCAAAAATGTTCAAAATGTGTTCAAAAACGTACGATGGTGCTTTATATTGAATATGTTAATGTAAAATTTGTACTTGTACACTCCATACGAATTTGTATCAATTTAATTTGTCATATATATCAGATATATCAGATTAACACATTTTTTTCTCAGAACTGTCAACAAAAAAAGATATAAATTTGAATTTATTGTAATATTAAAATAGTTACAAAACTCGACTTCAAATTTTAAATTACAGATATATGTATGTAAAACTGTAGGTACAGTACTGTGCAAAATGTTGTTCAAATCAAATTATTTTTATCGCTCTAGACCGTTTTATGTGTCACCTTATTGTTCATAATCTTACAAAAACAGTAATGACTTCAGCTTTTCGTCTCATTTTCATAACGGTTAATCTGATTAATTTTGAGATTGGTAATTTTATAAGTGTAGCTTGATTTGTTTAGTTAGTTTTATCCGGAACTTTAATCGATAAAACGGGTTTTTAGATAAATTCTTTTTAAATTGAAAAAAAAAAGATTTTGTTTTAAGAATGGAGGGAAAAAAATATCATACAAAATAAGATCCAGAAATTTGAGGAAGCATCACAAAAATAAATTTCAAAAATCAACTATTTGTAGAATCGTCAAAAGTGGCTATCATAGAGAAGGAAGGCCTCGAAGCACCACAGGTAAAAGATGATTGAAATTAGAGGAGGAAGGCCTCGAAGCACCACAAGTAAAAGATGATTGAAAAATATGTAAGTTCTTCAGAAAAAAACACACGCAATCATTCAGGGAAGTAAAAATTAAACTTAGGTTACCCATTACCCCACCAACTACCAGACGCCGCACACTGCAGGCTGGATTGCGTTGTTTTCAAATAGCAAAAGAGACATTTATTTAAAAAAAAAGGTGAAAGCTCGTTTGGCTTTTCTTAAAACACACATTAGTTAGGAATTCCCAAAAATGGGAAACGGTCTTATTTTCTGACGAATCAAAGTTCAATATGGACGGATGGGGTGGAAATCAACATGTCAGAAGGCCAAGAGGTGAGACGCTAAATCCAAAATACACTAAAGGGACGGTCAAACATAAAGGTGTTTCAATTTTGGTCTTTCGCTGCTTCTTTGGCCAAGGAATCGGGCCTATTCGACAAGTGGAGGGCATAATGAAGTCTGAAGACTATGTAGACATCCGTTGTAACACCATGCTTCCCGATGGCCATTGGAAAATGGACGTTCCAACACGACAACTATCCCGAACACAAGTCGAACTTGACCAAAAAGTGGATTGCAGAAAAAAAGATTGGGGTTTTACCATGGCCAGTCCAATCAACAGACCTAGACCCTAGAGAAACTGTGGTAAATTGTGTAGAGAAGAATTTGGAACAACATTTTTAAAAACAAAAGTGACCTCTTCGCTGGAATTCAGAGGCAAAAGAACGACATTCCAAAAACGCTTATAAATAATAAACGATACGCAATTAAATATTAACATTTCCTTGTCGTATTTTGCACAGCAATTTTACCAACTATGAAAGTATAGAGTTATTTATTTTTTGTTTAAGTGAAGAGCGTGAATATTTTTTGAAACAATTATAACGTAATATCAAAACAGTTTAGAAAACTAAAGAAAGAATTTTGTTGTTTGATTTTGTAAACAATTTTTTTTAAAGCAAAATGTTGGAGGTTCTAGTTGCAAATGTTTTGCACAGTACTGTATATGCAAATGAGTAAAAGGAACCAATCAACAAAAATCCGCTGTTATAGCAAAACGAAGCACCTTGTTATGATGTTGTTTCTTTTAAGATAATCCTATATCACACAATGGTGTGTCCAGGAGGTTGCGGGTTATAATTTATTTACTAATTTGTGTATATTTTATAAACATTAAAGATTTTAGATGGTCATGTCATTGTAAAATTTTTTGAAAAAAAAGAAATTTTGTTTGCTTTTTGGGAGAGTGTAAGTACCCGTGTTTTGTTGGAAAATCTATCAATAAGTATAGTATAATTTTACACAAATAATAAAAACAATATCCGAAGCATGAATATTACCGATAAAAGTTAAAGTAGAATCTTACTACGGATTACTGTAACAGTTGATATTATTTAGTTTTGTTAATGAAAATGGACTAACTGGGCTTATTTTGCATGAATAGTAAAGATAATAAAGTTTTGCTATGTTTTCACTAAATGTTTATCTCAGTTTAGATTAAATAAATCTTTGTTTCCAATGCACAAGAAGATTTAAAAATGATTAAGTTTGACAGCACTTTCTAAAATGCAAATGGTGTTTCGATGTTTCTTATGAAGTGCAAGTGAGATAGTTTGATTCGTGTTAAGCAATGAAGAACTGAATAGTTCAGCAACATATAAGAATACGCTATCTACTCCATGCGCATTTTTTTTAAATTTGATTAAAACAAAACCATATTTTTTGTACACAAACATGCAAATAAACAGACCATAATGCATTATCTGTAAAACCAACTCCTCTAAATTCTAAATTCTTGATAAATTGATACTAAGCAAGTCCAGAGTTTAGGTTATTTCTAAATAAATTTAAACCTAGGTTTAGAGCTAAACCTGTAGTTTAACTATAAACATAAGAAATGCTTTGTTTAAGTAGTTAGTATCACAGCCAAATGTCATATTTGAATTTTGCTTGTGAATCGAAAAGCTGTAAAGGTAAATCATATCAAATAAATTGTACGTAAACTTGCGGGTGTAGCTCTTCTTTTTGGCAACTTTTGCTACAAAAATCTTTGTCTGACTGCAATAAGTTCTCCTGCCGTTCGCGTTTTACATTTTCCTTGGTGTTCATTTAAAATATTATTTAACGTTTTTTTTTTGATTTTCTATTAAATAGTTTCGTTTTACTTACTTTTTTCGACATCTAATTCGGTGAATGACAGCACAAAATAACGAGTTTGAAAATTTAACAGTATTTTTTTGCTTTTATTTGAAGTATAATTGTAGTAGAATACAACCTAAAACTGGGGTTTTGCTAAACACATCAGGAAAATTGCCTATGAATAAGAGCTGTGTATTTAATCAACAAGCCTTAAACTATAGATCAAGAAATCACGGCTTTAGTAATACTCTATGAACACACGACCATATGATTAAAATTTTATAATATTTCATAATAATAATTTAATAAAAAGAATTGTTTTAATCATAATGACCGACCTCAGCTCTAATGCCAGCCTTAATACGTTGTGGCCATCGAACTATAGAATCACGTTCTGCTTCTATTAATATTTTTGACATTGATTGCTTTAAGTCTTTAATAGCTTACAAATTACCTTAAGAACCTATTGTTTTGGGCTTAAGCCATTTTTGTATTGCCTTGGCTTTGTTTGTCTCACCAAAATGATCCTTAGAATGATAATTTTAGTTTGATATGGTGATTTTGCATAATTATATCGTTTTTTAAACTTCTTCAACGTTAAATATCTTTTCATTCGAAAAAAGAAAAAATTAATTAGTTCATGCTCATTTCACGCGAGTTATGATTAAAACAAACACTCTTCGTTCATGTCAAAACAATGACTGAATCTTTATTCTCTATTCTTATGTTTCTAACTTAATAATAACTTATACATATAAAAATACTTAAAATCTAGATGACATCATGGAGAATCTGATGCCGCCGTTATTATGTACATCGGTGTTGTTTACATTCATAACACCTTCACCGCCAGATTTTGAATTCTCCTGAATTCTATCATTTACAATTTTTATATTCACTTTATTTCTTCTGAAGTATATAACTATTATTATTACAAATATGACAACTATGATTAATATTGTCGAATTAAAAGCATAGGAAATATTTCGGTGGAGTTTTAACTCTTTGATTTCATTTATGTTTTCAAAATGCTCTATCATTATATTATCGAAATTTACAAGTTTTGGAATGGTGCTTTTTACATCATTGCTAGGGTAAAAATATTTAGCTTCTATTTTAGTAATTTTATTGTAAAATTTTTCTTTTGCAATTTCTATACTACAGTTATAAAAACTTATCATATTATTCCTATTCAGTTTTATTACTCTGTCATCGCAATTTTGAATAAGATTTTCTTGTACAGCATTTTTGACTATAATTGTTTCTTCGTCAATTGATTTTATCATTGTTCTATTATTAAATCTTAGTTTACAATCATTTGTAAATATACAATGTGTACTTGTTTTTAAATCTTTATACATTTTATTTTCTTCATATGCTAGATTCTTTTTTTCAATTGTAACAAAATATGCATCTGACTCATCAATTTCATAGTTTTGTGAATTAGCTATGGGAAATATAAGCTTAAGATCTACTTTTACATAATTTCTTGGAATCTTGATTGCAATTATTAATGTTTGATTTGAATACTTAAGTATACCAACTTTTACTAATTTTAGCTTGTAGAAATCAATATCATACAACTTTATTTCCTCTGCCGTCAGAATGCTAGGATGGAAGACATTGTTCTTAGCGGCTGCAATACTATCTTGTATCTGATCAACTTTGTTTTCTAAATACCTTAGTTTGACCATCTGATCTAAATACAAGGACTGCTCCCTTATTTCTCTATTTTCAACTGAAATCGAGGTGAGATATCCTAATGTTTTGTTCCTATCCTGCTCTATTGCTGTTTTGAGTATATTGAAACTTTCATCAAAGTGTCTGTTTATAGAAATCTGTTTATTAGAATTAAAAATAGCATTATGATTGTTTTCTTCATTGATCTTTAAATGTTCCAAAATTTCTTGCCTATCACTATCGTCCATAGTTCCGAATAGCCACTTTTGTACACTACCTACAAGGTTGATTAAACCTCTTCTCTGTCTGGTTTGTTTTGGAATAATTGAATTGATCTTTGTTCTGATATCATACACAACTGACTTTAATAATTCTTTGTTACTCATACTTATCTTTTTAATGTTCAACTCAAATCTTGATAGAATTCTACTAATGTCTTCTAGGTCTATAATGTGAAGAACGGTATTCGTTTGGTTTGTAACTTCGACTTCTTTTACTTTAATTGTTGTGTATCCCATTTCTTCATGTATGGGACTCACCTGCAGTAGCCCCTGTGCTACTGGGATTAGCAATAGAATCACTATTACGGTGGATATTACCTGTAAGTTTAAAAGGTCTTTTAATATTGGAGCTATGAACATTTTCCAAAGAATTTAATCTATAATACGGTTCATCTTTATGCCTTAACCTCTTGTAGTTTCTTATATGTCCCTCCTTTCTACCTTCTACGTAATCTTCCCTATTAAAATTTCTTCGATCAATAATATGCCTCTTCACTGCTTCTACTCTCGTAACTAAATCTTGACAGTTTTCTTTATCCTTCGCTTGCCTGGGAGAACATTTGATTGTAGAGTGATATCGATCGTTATAGTGCCCTATAGCCATCTGTATCTTCATTTCAATTGAAAGCTCACTTCCCTCTATTCCAGTTATTATCTCTAATAAGGTTGAGTGAAGCCGCTCTATGTCTGCATTCCCTGTATGATTATTTGGTTTTGTTAAATGGACCTCAACACCTTCGGCATTTAGAAAATCAATTAGTTGTTCAGCTCGAAATTCATTGTCCATTATAATCTTTTTCGGCCTACCAAATTTGGCAAACTGCTTAATAATCAAAGTTTTCTTGGCTCTCCAGTTACGATCAGTTATTTGATATGCTGCAGCAAATTTAGTGAGTTTATCTATCGTAGTAACAAAAGCATGTTTTTTAAAGTGAAATATGTCAAGGTGTATAATTTAATTTTTCTCTGATGGAGTCTCGGTAAATTCAAATTTAGCTTTTATAGGTTTCCTATCGTACTTTATTCCTCTACATTTGTTACAATTCCCTATAATAAGTCTTATTTGATCTCTAAGCTTGGGATAATAAATTTTATCCTTAAGACTATGATAACATTCATTTATTCCGCTATGCATTGATTCTTTGATGTGATACAATGACAACTGCTTGTGTAGTTCTTATTCTGTCTTAATGTCCCGAGCTCTTTTTGAACATCGTACAAATTTAATGTTGCTGTGAGATGAAAACATTGATATTAAAATCTTTTGAACCTTATTGTAGTCTGAATCATTGACTTCGGAGAAAATTCCAACTAGACCCTTTTTAACATACTTCTTAAGAAAATCTCTAATTTTACCTTGATCTTCTAAAGGATTCAATTCCAAAATTGTTCTTTTATGCAATGTCTGTATTTCATGCTCTGGACTGTATGTTAGCCAAAGTTGCAATTTATACTTATTGACAATTTCATCTTTAATACCTATGTGATCCAATCTTTGCTCATCCACAGAGTGTTGAGTTTGGTCATCATTATCAGACATTTCCAAATTAGATTCTTCGTCATTATTTTTATTAATCTTTTCTGAATTCTCGAGTCGACTTAGATAGTCCGCTACCTTGTTTTCCTTACCCTGCAGATACTCAATCTCGTAATTAAACTCCTGAAGCTTTAGCAACCACCTTTGATTTCGTTGGGAGAATTCTTTCCCTTTGTATTTACCATCTAGGTACTTAATAGGTGCATGATCCGTTATAATCTTAAATTTATTCCCATATAAATATGGTCTAAAATATGTGACAGCATAAACAATCGCCAAGAATTCTTTATCTGTGGTGCTATAATTTTGCTCATGGTTGTTTAAAGTTCGTGAAATGAAACATACTGGATGACCTTGTTGTGACAAGACTGCTCCTATAGCATAATCACTAGCATCTGTCGTCACAACAAATGGTTGGTCATAGTCCGGATATTTCAAAACTGGATGTGATAGTACTAAACATTTAAGATTTTCGAATGAGGCAATGTATTGCGGATCGTTTATATTGATCTTAACCCCTTTCTTTAAGTACTTTATCATCGGGTATGCTATCTTTGCATAATCCCTAATAAACTTTCTATAAAAACCAGTTGTTCCTAAAAATCCTTTCAATTGCTTTTCCGTCTTTGGCAGTTTGATTTCCTGTATTGCTTTGATCTTTTCAGGGTTCGGCATCATACCATCTTTTGTTAATATATAGCCCAAGAACTCAGTATTTTTCTTAAGAAAGCTACACTTATCTGCTTGGATTTTTAAGTTGTGCTTCTTTAATCTCGAAAATACATTTCTTAGAGATTTAACATGTTCTTCTAAGGATGTCGAAAATATAAGGATATCATCCATATATACAACACATATTGTATTGATATATTCTCGGAGTATATCATTTAACATTCTCTGAAATGTGGCTGAAGCATTCTTCAAGCCAAAGGGCATCCTAACAAACTCATATAAACCGCCAGGAGTAACAAATGCAGTCTTCTCGATATCTTTTTCCGCCGCCATTATCTGGTGATAACCTTTTGCAAGATCTATCGTACTGAAATATTGGGCTTTCCCCAACTTATCGAGAATACTCTCAATATTTGGTGTTGGATACTTATCGTCTACCGTAAATTGATTTAATCTCCTGTAGTCTACTACAATCCTAAATTTCTGAATTCCCGACTTGTCTACCTTTTCGGCACAACAATTATCGGAGAGCTATATCTGCTTTTGCTTTTTCTTATAATGCCATTTTTCTCCATCTTCTCCATCTGTTTCCTCACTTCCATTTCATGGATTTTCGGATAACGATAGAGTCTGGAATTAATTTGGTTATCCGTTGTGGTTCGGATTTCATGAACAATTGTATTTGTTTTGGTCAGCACATCACTATCTTTATATAGAAGACTCGTAAACTCTTTAATTACTGGTTCAATTACCCCCCTCTCAGATTCGTTAAGATGATCTAATGGAATGTCTTGCACTCTGCTTTCTTCGAGTACATTGATTTCTTGTGAAATTGTTTTTGTCAAAAAAGGAAGGCTAACTCCATTCGTCATAATTATCTCCTGAGTCTCCAAACTTATTTGCCTTACATTTTTATTCATCCAATCCATACCTAAGATTAGATCATATGGCTTTTCAATACCCATAGCTATCCACTTCATTCTTGAATTACACGGATACATGAATTCTGTGGGACAAACTGTCGCTACTATTTTATTGGGTCTATTTACTTGGCCTTGTATGGTTGTGATAAGTGTGGGATCTGACTTCAGAACCGTATAGTCAATTTTGCATGTCTTTTCATTTAATAAGCTGATTGTTGATCCAGTATCTACCATAGCAGTATATTTTTTATTCTGAAAAGTTAATCTGAGAATGATTTTGTTTTCCGAGGCTAGTTTATAAAAAACGAATCATCCACTGCATTAACATCAGCGTCGTCACTTAAAGCGTCAACTGACATATGATCGGACTGTGTTATTTTGCTGTTTTTACTTGTACCACATTGATTTTTTTGTCTACTACTGTTTGTCGTCTGCTTTAAGTTTCGGTCGTTGAAAGAATTACCTTTACTATATGTGTTACTTGAGCTACCAATTCTCCTATTACTACTTGGAAGTTGTTCGTCTTTCCTATTGTAATGAGAATTTGAATACTTGGGCTTCTTTTTTTCAAAGACATTTTTCTCTTGAACTTCTTTTTTACTAATCATGAACTTAAAATTTAAATTTGTATAATCCTGTCCTATGAAAGATGCAACAATGCTTCTAATTTCACTTAAATTAGTTTTATTCATAATGCAATAACCTAAGGAACCTGACACTATTATCTTAACCCTCTGAATAGCTATGCCACTAAGAATATCTGCCATCGTTGTTCTGTCTGTACAAAATGAAGCATATTCTGCAATTTCTTCAGCTATCTCAGCTAACTTATCATTAAGCTCTAAAATACTGTTTACCTTTAAAGACATAATCTCATTGGTGAGTGTCATCTGGTCCTTTCTAGGTCTGTAATGAGTTTTCAGCCTTTCCTCGCATTCTTTCCAAGTTTCTGGTGGGTTGATTCTTAGAAGGTTCTTTGCTGCTCCAGAAATTTTATAGTGGTATATTATTCCAAAGGCTGCCTTCTTTTCTTCTTCACCATTCAAGTCTTGTAATTTTTGTTGATGATGTCAATGAATGACGGTAATTCTCCTGGTTCTCCTTTGAAAACTGGAATGAATTCCAACTCTTTTTGGATTCTGGTTGACGATCTTGAATTCTGTACAACTAATTGTGTCAGCATAACTATACACTGTTGTAGTTGTTCTTGTTCTTGATTTTGAGCCATTGTGTTTTTTGTTTTTTTTTTTATGAACTGTTTTCTTGTTTATTAAAATCACTTCACTTTTTTTCTATTTATTTGCATTGACTGATTTTTAGTCCGCTTAATCGGTAATTGAAAAAAATGTTTTATATTTCCTTTTTTGTTTGTTCTTTTGTTTCTCAAATCTTCCAATTGTTTAATTCAATAGTAGAGATAGGGACGTAATTCCAACACAAAACAAATTTTCTTAAGCTTCGTTTCTTCACGATTTGTAAATCTTACTTAAACCGCTTCGTTTCCACTGTATTCAAACAATTTTCTTTTTGCGTTGTTTCGTTTTCGGTTCTTCTTTTCGCGACTGCGCCAGTTATGATTAAAACAAACACTCTTCGTTCATGTCAAAACAATGACTGAATCTTTATTCTCTATTCTTATGTTTCTAACTTAATAATAACTTATACATATAAAAATACTTAAAATCTAGATGACGGCATGGAGAATCTGATGCCGCCGTTATTATGTACATCGGTGTTGTTTACATTCATAACACGCGTGCCAGAGTAAAAACCCTTTGATTCTTTCCACGATAACTATTCAAGCTCGGATTAATAGGGGGGCTAGGGGAGACTGCAGCGCCGAGCCATGCGGAAAGGAGGGCCACATCCCATTAAGAAATTTTAACAGTAAAACCGTGATATTCAAACTGTTTAATGTAATAAACCCCAAAAATAAAAACCAAAATTGGTTGACCTCACAAAATCGAAACTCAAAACTTATATACCCTTCTGGAAAGAGATTTTAAATAGATTTGACGCCACCATTTCGTATTTGCAAAAAGTGGAACTAGATTTAAACGTACATAGCTTGTCTTTGATTGAATATTTAAAAAATAAACGAGGCAATTTTTCACAAATTAAAATAGAATCAAAAGCCTTGAGCAAAGAAGTTAATCAAGAATTTTCTGATTTTAATAAAAGAAAAATTACAAAAATATTGAAAGACGGAGAAAAGGAAAAAGAAACGCTCTATGGATCTGATAAGTTTAGAATTGGCACTTTTTATGTAATAATAGATAAATTGCGCACAGGATTGAAGCTCACACTTACATCACTGATATCTTCTATAATTAATTTTTTAAAACTATTTTGCCAGATTAGTGTAATAAATTTAGAATTTATAAATGTAATTTATATAACAAATAGTACTTGTTTTTATATAAAAATTATTTTAATTATGAGTGAAAATGAAGTAAAAATAAAAGCAACAAATTAAGTCGAAATTTATCATAAAGATTTAGAATTTGAATTAACTTACAAACTGGAGCAGCTGCCTGCCCTCCTCGCAGCGTCTTGCATTAGCAACAGTTTACAAGTAGCGATTGGTATGCCAGTACTTGCCAAACGTGGTAGGATGGGCTGTACTGTACCGTTCCTGGCGCGTTCATCTGCCTTACAGTTACCTGGAATGTCTCTATAGCCCGGCACCCAGCAAAGGTGAATATTAAACTGTTGCGCCATCTCCATTAGAGATGATCGACAGTTATGGACTTTTATAGAGTTTGTAGAGACAGAGTCCAGAGATTTGACAGCGGCCTGGCTGTCAGAGAAAATACGGATATCAGATGTTGATATCACGGTTTCTTTAAATCGCGAATAGCAGAGCTTGCAGCTATTTGTTTGCTAAATATGTCAAGAGGTGTAAGGTAGAGCAAGGTGTCCAGTGCTGCAGACGGGGTCGTGCGAAGCGATCCGCTTATACATAGGCAGGCTGAACGTTGGACTTAATTTGACTTATCCCTGTTTATACCTTTCTCTAAAGCAGTCCACCATACTGCCACACTGTACGTTAAAATAGGTCTGATTACCGATGTGTATAGCCAATGCGTGATTCTGGGCTGTAAGCCCCATTTAACCTCATCTTTTTTATAAATTTGAATTTTAATGGATTCGAAACCATATTTTATGGAGCCCTCGTTTAGGGCTAGAGGAGCCAAGGATTCTTTATTGAGTACCACAATGGCGCTCCTATAAAGACCCTTCACTTCCTCTAGCTTGGCTATTTTCCAGTTATACGTCGGAAGGAACGGGTTGCACACTTTCACCATCTCGAGAATGTCCTCGATACCAGCAGGCTCGATCGGTATCCAGATGCGGGCTCTAGGTCTGCTAGGAATGTCTTCCACAGCGACAACCTCGAGCTTCGCACCTGGCCAAACTTCACCTAACCGGCTGATAGCAAGCTTGTAAAGGTCACAAGATCTCTGGTCGCCACAAACCATGAGTTTGACATGGCCTTGATGCCAACCCCCATCGCTTATGGAAGGAAGTGGTCCTGCAAGCTCTCTCAAAATGCTCAAAAAGCCACCCGAGAGCTTAACCTTGACCAACTGCCAACGATCAACCGATATTGGGCCAACATCATCGCTCCTGTCAATGACCGCAACTACGACTTTGCCCTTCGCAACGTCACTGAAACTGGATTGTTTCCTGATGGGATTGAGGGGGGTGCTGGTGTTATGCACCCGAGGCCGTTTTGGTGTCGGTGCGGCCCCCTCAAGAGACCTTTCTCTTTTGGACGTAGAGTCCTTATTGGATCTTGTTGTAGCAAGTATGATTTTGGCCCATTCGACGCTAGCGGTTTGCTGCGGTGTCTTTTCAGCCCCCGATGATACACCAGAGGCCCTCAAGATTTTCGCCGCTTGCCGCCTTTGTCTTCTTAAGAAAATCTCTAATTTTACCTTGATCTTCTAAAGGATTCAATTCCAAAATTGTTCTTTTATGCAATGTCTGTATTTCATGCTCTGGACTGTATGTTAGCCAAAGTTGCAATTTATACTTATTGACAATTTCATCTTTAATACCTATGTGATCCAATCTTTGCTCATCCACAGAGTGTTGAGTTTGGTCATCATTATCAGACATTTCCAAATTAGATTCTTCGTCATTATTTTTATTAATCTTTTCTGAATTCTCGAGTCGACTTAGATAGTCCGCTACCTTGTTTTCCTTACCCTGCAGATACTCAATCTCGTAATTAAACTCCTGAAGCTTTAGCAACCACCTTTGATTTCGTTGGGAGAATTCTTTCCCTTTGTATTTACCATCTAGGTACTTAATAGGTGCATGATCCGTTATAATCTTAAATTTATTCCCATATAAATATGGTCTAAAATATGTGACAGCATAAACAATCGCCAAGAATTCTTTATCTGTGGTGCTATAATTTTGCTCATGGTTGTTTAAAGTTCGTGAAATGAAACATACTGGATGACCTTGTTGTGACAAGACTGCTCCTATAGCATAATCACTAGCATCTGTCGTCACAACAAATGGTTGGTCATAGTCCGGATATTTCAAAACTGGATGTGATAGTACTAAACATTTAAGATTTTCGAATGAGGCAATGTATTGCGGATCGTTTATATTGATCTTAACCCCTTTCTTTAAGTACTTTATCATCGGGTATGCTATCTTTGCATAATCCCTAATAAACTTTCTATAAAAACCAGTTGTTCCTAAAAATCCTTTCAATTGCTTTTCCGTCTTTGGCAGTTTGATTTCCTGTATTGCTTTGATCTTTTCAGGGTTCGGCATCATACCATCTTTTGTTAATATATAGCCCAAGAACTCAGTATTTTTCTTAAGAAAGCTACACTTATCTGCTTGGATTTTTAAGTTGTGCTTCTTTAATCTCGAAAATACATTTCTTAGAGATTTTACATGTTCTTCTAAGGATGTCGAAAATATAAGGATATCATCCATATATACAACACATATTGTATTGATATATTCTCGGAGTATATCATTTAACATTCTCTGAAATGTGGCTGAAGCATTCTTCAAGCCAAAGGGCATCCTAACAAACTCATATAAACCGCCAGGAGTAACAAATGCAGTCTTCTCGATATCTTTTTCCGCCGCCATTATCTGGTGATAACCTTTTGCAAGATCTATCGTACTGAAATATTGGGCTTTCCCCAACTTATCGAGAATACTCTCAATATTTGGTGTTGGATACTTATCGTCTACCGTAAATTGATTTAATCTCCTGTAGTCTACTACAATCCTAAATTTCTGAATTCCCGACTTGTCTACCTTTTCGGCACAACAATTATCGGAGAGCTATATCTGCTTTTGCTTTTTCTTATAATGCCATTTTTCTCCATCTTCTCCATCTGTTTCCTCACTTCCATTTCATGGATTTTCGGATAACGATAGAGTCTGGAATTAATTTGGTTATCCGTTGTGGTTCGGATTTCATGAACAATTGTATTTGTTTTGGTCAGCACATCACTATCTTTATATAGAAGACTCCTAAACTCTTTAATTACTGGTTCAATTACCCCCCTCTCAGATTCGTTAAGATGATCTAATGGAATGTCTTGCACTCTGCTTTTTTCGAGTACATTGATTTCTTGTGAAATTGTTTTTGTCAAAAAAGGAAGGCTAACTCCATTCGTCATAATTATCTCCTGAGTCTCCAAACTTATTTGCCTTACATTTTTATTCATCCAATCCATACCTAAGATTAGATCATATGGCTTTTCAATACCCATAGCTATCCACTTCATTCTTGAATTACACGGATACATGAATTCTGTGGGACAAACTGTCGCTACTATTTTATTGGGTCTATTTACTTGGCCTTGTATGGTTGTGATAAGTGTGGGATCTGACTTCAGAACCGTATAGTCAATTTTGCATGTCTTTTCATTTAATAAGCTGATTGTTGATCCAGTATCTACCATAGCAGTATATTTTTTATTCTGAAAAGTTAATCTGAGAATGATTTTGTTTTCCGAGGCTAGTTTATAAAAAACGAATCATCCACTGCATTAACATCAGCGTCGTCACTTAAAGCGTCAACTGACATATGATCGGACTGTGTTATTTTGCTGTTTTTACTTGTACCACATTGATTTTTTTGTCTACTACTGTTTGTCGTCTGCTTTAAGTTTCGGTCGTTGAAAGAATTACCTTTACTATATGTGTTACTTGAGCTACCAATTCTCCTATTACTACTTGGAAGTTGTTCGTCTTTCCTATTGTAATGAGAATTTGAATACTTGGGCTTCTTTTTTTCAAAGACATTTTTCTCTTGAACTTCTTTTTTACTAATCATGAACTTAAAATTTAAATTTGTATAATCCTGTCCTATGAAAGATGCAACAATGCTTCTAATTTCACTTAAATTAGTTTTATTCATAATGCAATAACCTAAGGAACCTGACACTATTATCTTAACCCTCTGAATAGCTATGCCACTAAGAATATCTGCCATCGTTGTTCTGTCTGTACAAAATGAAGCATATTCTGCAATTTCTTCAGCTATCTCAGCTAACTTATCATTAAGCTCTAAAATACTGTTTACCTTTAAAGACATAATCTCATTGGTGAGTGTCATCTGGTCCTTTCTAGGTCTGTAATGAGTTTTCAGCCTTTCCTCGCATTCTTTCCAAGTTTCTGGTGGGTTGATTCTTAGAAGGTTCTTTGCTGCTCCAGAAATTTTATAGTGGTATATTATTCCAAAGGCTGCCTTCTTTTCTTCTTCACCATTCAAGTCTTGTAGTTTTTTGTTGATGATGTCAATGAATGACGGTAATTCTCCTGGTTCTCCTTTGAAAACTGGAATGAATTCCAACTCTTTTTGGATTCTGGTTGACGATCTTGAATTCTGTACAACTAATTGTGTCAGCATAACTATACACTGTTGTAGTTGTTCTTGTTCTTGATTTTGAGCCATTGTGTTTTTTGTTTTTTTTTTTATGAACTGTTTTCTTGTTTATTAAAATCACTTCACTTTTTTTCTATTTATTTGCATTGACTGATTTTTAGTCTGCTTAATCGGTAATTGAAAAAAATGTTTTATATTTCCTTTTTTGTTTGTTCTTTTGTTTCTCAAATCTTCCAATTGTTTAATTCAATAGTAGAGATAGGGACGTAATTCCAACACAAAACAAATTTTCTTAAGCTTCGTTTCTTCACGATTTGTAAATCTTACTTAAACCGCTTCGTTTCCACTGTATTCAAACAATTTTCTTTTTGCGTTGTTTCGTTTTCGGTTCTTCTTTTCGCGACTGCGCCAGTTATGATTAAAACAAACACTCTTCGTTCATGTCAAAACAATGACTGAATCTTTATTCTCTATTCTTATGTTTCTAACTTAATAATAACTTATACATATAAAAATACTTAAAATCTAGATGACGGCATGGAGAATCTGATGCCGCCGTTATTATGTACATCGGTGTTGTTTACATTCATAACACGCGTGCCAGAGTAAAAACCCTTTGATTCTTTCCACGATAACTATTCAAGCTCGGATTAATAGGGGGGCTAGGGGAGACTGCAGCGCCGAGCCATGCGGAAAGGAGGGCCACATCCCATTAAGAAATTTTAACAGTAAAACCGTGATATTCAAACTGTTTAATGTAATAAACCCCAAAAATAAAAACCAAAATTGGTTGACCTCACAAAATCGAAACTCAAAACTTATATACCCTTCTGGAAAGAGATTTTAAATAGATTTGACGCCACCATTTCGTATTTGCAAAAAGTGGAACTAGATTTAAACGTACATAGCTTGTCTTTGATTGAATATTTAAAAAATAAACGAGGCAATTTTTCACAAATTAAAATAGAATCAAAAGCCTTGAGCAAAGAAGTTAATCAAGAATTTTCTGATTTTAATAAAAGAAAAATTACAAAAATATTGAAAGACGGAGAAAAGGAAAAAGAAACGCTCTATGGATCTGATAAGTTTAGAATTGGCACTTTTTATGTAATAATAGATAAATTGCCCACAGGATTGAAGCTCACACTTACATCACTGATATCTTCTATAATTAATTTTTTAAAACTATTTTGCCAGATTAGTGTAATAAATTTAGAATTTATAAATGTAATTTATATAACAAATAGTACTTGTTTTTATATAAAAATTATTTTAATTATGAGTGAAAATGAAGTAAAAATAAAAGCAACAAATTAAGTCGAAATTTATCATAAAGATTTAGAATTTGAATTAACTTACAAACTGGAGCAGCTGCCTGCCCTCCTCGCAGCGTCTTGCATTAGCAACAGTTTACAAGTAGCGATTGGTATGCCAGTACTTGCCAAACGTGGTAGGATGGGCTGTACTGTACCGTTCCTGGCGCTTTCATCTGCCTTACAGTTACCTGGAATGTCTCTATAGCCCGGCACCCAGCAAAGGTGAATATTAAACTGTTGCGCCATCTCCATTAGAGATGATCGACAGTTATGGACTTTTATAGAGTTTGTAGAGACAGAGTCCAGAGATTTGACAGCGGCCTGGCTGTCAGAGAAAATACGGATATCAGATGTTGATATCACGGTTTCTTTAAATCGCGAATAGCAGAGCTTGCAGCTATTTGTTTGCTAAATATGTCAAGAGGTGTAAGGTAGAGCAAGGTGTCCAGTGCTGCAGACGGGGTCGTGCGAAGCGATCCGCTTATACATAGGCAGGCTGAACGTTGGACTTAATTTGACTTATCCCTGTTTATACCTTTCTCTAAAGCAGTCCACCATACTGCCACACTGTACGTTAAAATAGGTCTGATTACCGATGTGTATAGCCAATGCGTGATTCTGGGCTGTAAGCCCCATTTAACCTCATCTTTTTTATAAATTTGAATTTTAATGGATTCGAAACCATATTTTATGGAGCCCTCGTTTAGGGCTAGAGGAGCCAAGGATTCTTTATTGAGTACCACAATGGCGCTCCTATAAAGACCCTTCACTTCCTCTAGCTTGGCTATTTTCCAGTTATACGTCGGAAGGAACGGGTTGCACACTTTCACCATCTCGAGAATGTCCTCGATACCAGCAGGCTCGATCGGTATCCAGATGCGGGCTCTAGGTCTGCTAGGAATGTCTTCCACAGCGACAACCTCGAGCTTCGCACCTGGCCAAACTTCACCTAACCGGCTGATAGCAAGCTTGTAAAGGTCACAAGATCTCTGGTCGCCACAAACCATGAGTTTGACATGGCCTTGATGCCAACCCCCATCGCTTATGGAAGGAAGTGGTCCTGCAAGCTCTCTCAAAATGCTCAAAAAGCCACCCGAGAGCTTAACCTTGACCAACTGCCAACGATCAACCGATATTGGGCCAACATCATCGCTCCTGTCAATGACCGCAACTACGACTTTGCCCTTCGCAACGTCACTGAAACTGGATTGTTTCCTGATGGGATTGAGGGGGGTGCTGGTGTTATGCACCCGAGGCCGTTTTGGTGTCGGTGCGGCCCCCTCAAGAGACCTTTCTCTTTTGGACGTAGAGTCCTTATTGGATCTTGTTGTAGCAAGTATGATTTTGGCCCATTCGACGCTAGCGGTTTGCTGCGGTGTCTTTTCAGCCCCCGATGATACACCAGAGGCCCTCAAGATTTTCGCCGCTTGCCGCCTTTGTCTATAAAGGCCTTTTGAGAGTTTTCCATTTCTTCAAGTATTCTCACTAGTAGTGGCAGGGCCATTTTTCACAACCCTGCCACTACTGAAATTAGGTATCGCTACCTTTTTATTCTCGTTGCTACCAACAGCCGAGGAGGGTCCATGGTTAACCACTACTCCCTTCTCTGTGTTGGCCGCAAGAGATACGACAACAGGTTTTGACACCAAGCTGCCGCCCGGTCCTGAAGAGATACCAGTCTCACATGTGTTTTTGTTTTTGTTGTTTGTTTTGTTCATATTTGGTCCCACGAGACGCGAAGAAAAAAGGTCTATCTGCACAAAGATTCGCATGTACAGATAAGGCTAGTAAATCCGGAGGTATCCGGATACTCCGTTAGAGACTGGGCTATTTTTGAACTGGGCCCCCAGCCAGGTTGATCATCGGCACGGGTCGTTTAACACCTTAGATTCAGCCCAATAATGATGAGAGGTGGTTGGGGAGGAAGACAAAGGGTGGGGAGTCAGTTGATGTTAATTCATCATTCTGACGTGTAAGGAAAAGATTGGGATTCGGTAACATCAATTCAGCTAGGTTACCTAGAGTGAGGAGTATAGGAGATAGTACCGTTGCTAGCTTTTTCGCCATTACAAACGTGGGAGGTGGGATGGGAGTTGGTGACATAAACGTAGGCTGGTATGCCTTGTTTATGTGGGAGTGGATGATGATTTTGGGAAGGTAGAGGGATAAGAACGTCCTTTAGTTTCAGGACTCATCTGGATAAAATTCTCGAGAATCATTGACCTTACTCAGCTCCTACAACTTGACAAGTTCGACGTTTAGAGTAGAAGTACCACCTATGAAAAGGCGTGCAAATAAGCAATGTGCTGACAAACACTTGTTGGGCAAGTTATATTCTTTTGAAGATATGGGAACCTGGAGAAGAACCCGATTCCCAAAAATATAACGGTTCCCAGATTTTCCATTTTTGTAACAAAATTTATGGCAGGACTACTCGTACATACAGTAATAATGTATACATTAAAAAGAAAACATTTAATCTTTATATTCTTTTATTGATTAAGGGTTAACTTATTACTCTTCTTTT
This sequence comes from Eupeodes corollae, assembly GCF_945859685.1. Taxonomy (NCBI): domain Eukaryota; kingdom Metazoa; phylum Arthropoda; class Insecta; order Diptera; family Syrphidae; genus Eupeodes; species Eupeodes corollae. Next base: position 79,758,493 of record NC_079149.1, on the reverse strand, counting down.
CTTAATAATAAACCTGTTTGTAAGACACACAAACAATGGTAAGTTCGTTTTATAAATAATCAACATTAAGGAAAAGCGTACCATCGTCTGTTATTTAATAATAAATTTGAATGTATGTACATATATTTAAGAATTATTATTACTACATAATTAATCAGTTTTATAATTTTACAAGATATTAAAACTTATGCTCTTTCTTATTTGGAAAAATGTTGATTGTGAAGGATGATGTTTTTGGAAAGTATTTATCTTAATCTAAATTTAAGTGCTTAGTGTTTTTTTTTTTTAATTTAATTTACTTCAATGATACTAGAAGTGATTTACATATGTACCAATAAGATTTCTTTATATTTATGGCTGAACCTTACAGCTTATTTACATCTCAAGTAGAAAAATAAAGCAATACTAAGTTATTTCGTTTTTTTATTTCTTATGCACTAAACAATAACATATTCAATGTCTTTCGGTAGGTACGCTTGAAATGTCAAACCTTGTAACAGTCAGTTTTGATTTTTATTACTATTATATCCTGATGAGCTTAAATAAATAAATTAAAGACTTAAAGTATACTTAATCATAATCGATTTCATCACGGTAATTCTTCGATCGCTTTATAAAATTCAACATTTTATACTCTTTGTTTAAATAAAAGTAGATATTACAAAAAATGTATATGTAAGTATAAATAAAAATAAAATTAGCAAATTACGCCATTGTTAAAGTTCCAGCTCCTAGACCATACCCAACCCCCTTTGGTCCAAAGTTGCGACCATAGCAACTGCGGCAGTAAATATCTCCATCGGGGCCATCGTTGAGATTCGTTGAGTCGAGTGACTTTCGGCAAAAAGCGCAGTGGAAGCAACGCTTGTGCCATACTCGGCTTTTGCTGATCATTCTTTCCGCAGCAAACACATCGAATCCACAACGAGGACATCCTCCGGATGATTTTGCACCGTGTAAAAGTCCGCCTTCAGGGCTAAAATTAAATTAGATATTTAGCTTTAAATTTCTAATAAGGTGGATAGGTTAGGAATTTCTTGATAGCATTTATTACAGAGAGTAATTAAAGAAATAAATATGTGTACTCACTAGTTAACAGTTGATTCTCCACCAGTGGAAACAAGAGTTGGGGTGTGGCCATAACCAAATCCTTTGGGTCCGAAGAGCTTTCCATAGCATGCTCTGCAATGAATTTCTTTATCGGGCCCGTCACATGCTAGCATTGAATCTAATGGTCTATGACATTCGGCACAGTTAAAGCATTTTTGATGCCACATTTTTCCCTTGGACAGTTGTTGTTCTGCAGCAAATACCATGCCGCCACAACGAGGACAACCTTCACCTTCAGGAGCCTTGATTGATGTTGTGTCAGGACTGGCAAAAGGTCTCTGAGAAGAAATCTGATCCTCACTAAAATTATATACAATACAAAAAATAAATAACATGTCAAGAGCTAAGACAAAACAAAATAACAGGTTAGATTCTCATAAACATCTAACAAGCTTATTTTGTAAATGATTTTGAAAAAACCTGAGATTATTTAAAAACAAAAATTATTGAATGAAAATTGTACGGATATGTTTTATTTCTATTTCAAAATGTCTTCATACTTCGCGTTCTAGCAAAAATTCTATATATTGTTGTGAGTTCGGTCGGTGTGACCTTGTTTCAGAAAACAATATTTGTTTTCCAGAGAATGACAATCAAAACGATCGAATTTGATAAACGTAAGGTGATAGTCAAACTGATACCTCAAAAACTGTCACAACAAAGATGTGACAGTCATTTTCAAACAAATATGTTGGCTCAACTTTCCATCACGGCAGCACGAATTTCGACTCGCGGTTTTTTTATTCGATAGATATGTGCAAATAAATAATAACTACAGCAATTATTTCTATTTTTAATTAATTTTTAAAGTTCACTTTTTTACATACAAAACACTCAAAAATGGTTGATTTTGACATTTCTTCCCTGTTTTTTGTTCAGTGTTGCCATACTTGTTTTTTTCTTGGTAATTTCTTTTATTGTAATTATCAAATGAAAAAGTACTTTGCATATACCCAAACTCGCACCCACCCCAAATCCTATAGTGACCCCAAGCAGGGGGGGCGTGGAGGGGGTAGCATGCCCCCCTCACGTAACTAACTGTTAATACGCCGTGCTTTCAATTTAAAAAAACTTGTTTTAGGCTAAAAAAATGCAATACAAAAAAAGTAGGGTTAAGTCCGAAAAAGAAAATATTTTTTTTTATGACTTTAAGTTGTTTCCTCGCCCTAATATTTAAAACATGTTCTATTGAGACCCCTACCTAACTGTAAAAAAAATCAGAAGGAAATTCGTGCTGCGGTAATGGAAAGTGGCCCCAATATGTTTATTCCGAATAGAGCTACCAGATGCTTACACAAACGACTGGAAAATTTTCTTAATTCACTTTGTTACTTTAAAAAAACACATTCCTGTGACCGACAAAGACATTAAAAAAAAAACAAGAAAAATAAAAATTTTATTCAAAATGAGCAAGTTTGATACTTTTATTTAGATATTTTCTAAGAATAGATTTAAAATGTCATCAAGGCAACAACAAATTTTGACAATTTGAATCTAAAAGTGATCAATCGAATTGAATTGAGTTAAATCATCTTACACAGACTATCAAAAAAATGATAGTCAAATATCACCTTAGCCGATTCCAGCCCAGGCGGAATGAAAATGATAGTCAATTTGATTATCAAAAAAATGATAGTCAACTATCGCCTTGGCCGATTCCACCACAGGTTTTTCAAAAAAAAATCCTTAGTACGACTTTTGAGTTTAAAAAATTAAGCCTGATAAAAGTTTATCGATGAAGTTCGAAATCGGCCACAGAGATCTTGTGGTTTAAGACTTGTATGCAAAATTTCATGAAAAGGATACGGTTGCAGTAGCCTGGAGGTCATTTCGCTCACATCGTCTTCTATTGTTCATGACACACCTTCCTTTTTGCAATGATGTAAACATTAATTGAATCCTCTTACAAAATTAAATGTGTTTTCAATAATTTATTATTATCAAAGATTATTCCTGATGAAATCCTTTTTTGTTTAAACTGAATATAATTATAATTATAATAATTGTTGGAGATTTTAATCCTACGAATTTCGAATGCGTTTTTGATCCCGAAGAACAACTGTTACCATTTAATGTTGACACAGATTTTGAATGTGAAGTAATTGATTTTTTTGCAAGTTACGACTTGATTCAACTTAATTGTATGAACTACCTGGGTTCTCCATTTTCGGATCTTTCAAATATTTGTAATTCGTTTGCCCATTACTTCAAATCAAATTATTCGAAATCTAGTTCAGATCCATTAAGAATAGCCGAATTACCTAATCATAGTTATAAGGTTGACATAGGACAATTAGAAATTAATATTTCGGAAATCGAAGAAGGTCTTTTGAATTTAAATAACGATTGCAAGCAAGGCCCTAATGAAATTCCACCAATTATCTTGAAGAAATGTGCACTTGCTATATCCGAGCCCCTTTATTTTATTTTCAATGGTGAATTTCTTTCGGTGTGGAAAAATCATTTCTTTCTCCAATTCATAAAAATGGTCCTAAGCAGGAAGTAAATAACTACCATCATATTTGTAAATTATCAAGTATACCGAAACTCTTGGAAAAAATTACATGTGAAAAGTTGACATTTCTCCTTAAGGAGCATATTTCACCTTTTCAACATGGCTTTATTGCAGGAAGATCCACTACCACTAATCTTTCTATCTTTTCCAATTTCGTTTTAAATAAACTCGAAGAAGGCTACCAAATTGATGTTATCTATACTGATTTTGCGAAGGCTTTTGATAGAGTTAGTCATACTATTTTGATTGAAAAACTGAAACAATTTGGTTTTCACTCATATAATATGTTGAAATGGTTGGAGTCATTTCTAAGGGGTCGTGTACAATTCGTTTGTATTGATCAAGTGCTCGCTAGTCCAATCATTGTTACATCGGGTGTCCCGCAAGGAAGCCATTTTGGTCCCCTTCTTTTTTTAATATTCATCAACGACCTGGCTGATATCTTCTTAAATTCTAGTACACTTTTATTTGCAGATGATTTAAAGTTTTTCAGATGCATACATTCTTTAAATGATTGTATTCTTTTGCAAAATGATCTCCAAAAGTTAACAGAATGGTGTACAATTAACCAATTATTCTTGAACGTTAATAAATGTGTTTTTTTCCTTTTGTCGCAAATTTTCGAAAATTTCTTTTGATTACAAAGTTAATAACTTTGTTCTTAAAGGAGTTTTGGAGAAAATGGACCTTGGTGTAGTGTTTGATTCAAAACTAAACTTTAGCAAGCATATAGAATATATTGTAGCAAAATCCAATTCAATGCTAGGTTTTATTAAACGTAATTCAAAAGACTTCAAGGATCCTTTTGTTCTTTAATCTCTATTTAACTCCTATGTTAGATCAAACTTAGAATTCTGTTGTGTGATTTGGAATCCTTACTACAATATTTATTCAAATAGAATTGAAATGATCCAAAAAAAATTTACAAGGTTTATAGTTCAGAAATTAAGTTGGAACATCGAAATCCCTTCGTACTCGACTAGATGTAAACTTTAATTAACTTCAGTAAACTATGTGACTATAGGGCCGTAATAAACAATCTATACAAATTATTCTATTTAAAAAATACTTACGTCAAACCATCAGTTTGTAAGAATCCAGATCCACAAGCAAATCCGTATCCATGAGGTCCCCACTTTTTACCGTAGCATGTTTTGCAATACACTTCCTTGTCAGGGCCATCACAGGCAATGATTGAATCCAGAGTTTTTGTACAGTCCCTGCATTTAAAGCACTTCCTATGCCACTCTCGTCCCTTGGATAAGACCATTTCAGCAGCAAACACAACACCACCGCAGCGAGGACAGCCCTCACCTGGTTTGGCTTGAATTTTACTAACATCGATAGCGGCAGTTTTTGGTGCCATATCACTAAAATGTCATCATAGTCATAATCATTAGAATACCATATTAATGTCTTTATCAAAGTTATAGCATAAAAGCAGCGTTAGTGATGATTTTAATGACAGTTATTAGTCACTATAGATACTAATATACTTTAAAAGTTAAACATTATAATTGATTAACAAAAAAAGGCTAAAAATGTTGTTTATTTGGGAATAGTACATATTTATAAAAACCTTAACTATCAAATTATTAGAAATACATTTTCTATATGTACATATATATGCACTCAGAAGAGCCTAGAAGCCTTCCGTTTAAATGTTCACATAAATGAAACACAAAATCGCAGGTACTACTTTAAGTTTGTCCAGACAATTTTAAAATATGAGTTTATATTCTTAATGAAAATCCATATACTCGTACACCATATACACATTAGAAAGAATAGACAAAGAAGAAATTTTCACATGCCCGATAGTTAACAATTAGCAGGTTCAGATGACATAAGGGACTTGAAATTTAGCAAGTTTCTAGTATCTGATTGGCCAGCTGACAAAAAATTACCTTCCAATTAAAGCAGTTTTAATGGTAAATTGACTGGAAAGTAGGTCAAGAAAAATCTCTCTAACTATTAAATCAAGTCTGCTTCTATCAAAATGACAGTTGATGATGTTTTTTCATTCAACTGAAAGCTGAACTTTATTACTCTACGATTTATTTATTTTCTGCACAACTTCATGTTATGCTATCTGTAAAAGTTTCAGTGTCAATTTGGAAAAGAAATAAGTACTATTTCTTTACAATACAAAACGTGATGGACTTGTAGCTCGCCTGATTCGTGCTTTGTAGACAATTGTATAGTGTTTGTACCATGAACTGTGAAGGTAGATGCTAGTGAAGTAAAGTTTTAAATTTGAAATTCATGACACTCGAAAAACTTACTAGCAGCTTTGTCAAAATTTACGCTCAAAGAATAAAGTTGATTGCAAATGAAGTCCTTTATGTTTTCTGAACCTACAAAATTCTAAGTTTGGTACAACTCGCTCTGCGAGTTCTTTAAATGAATTGATAACATAAAAATACAACTTATAACAGATAAACAAAGAAAGGTCACACACAAAGGTGTTTGGATTGATAGTTATTTTTTGTTCATAAGATACCTTTGCCATTCGGCATCTCTTATATCAGATGTAAGTCCCATTGATGATATTCCTAAATGGCCATACCCACGAGCACCGAATTTTTGCGCATAGCATCCTATTTGAAAAAATTTGTTTACAATTTATTATTTGACAAAAAGAAAAGTCAAGAATTAAATCGAAACAAATCAAAATCACGTGGTTTAAAAAATATTACAGTACACAAAAGGTAAAACTACGTTCATACTACATACAATATCAAAACATTTCATAGACAAATACATATGCACATAACTGTTTGACCAACCTGATTCTACTGCGCACGAATTCACTGTTTTCTAAATTGTTAAACGTTTTTAAAAAGTGTTTTTGAAGAATTATCAAAATGGCCGTTTACTTTCCGTTTGAAACAGGGCGCAAGTTTCCTTTGCTGGCCATTAAAACCGTTGAGTTTTTGAATTATTTAAAACTTTTTTCCATTGAATAAGCATAAATAGCACAAGACATACATATATTTCGAGTTAATACTTACAGAGCTGAACGAATATGCAAGAAATAAAATGTCAATTGATACCAAGGAGGAACTTTGCATGTCATCGACGCTATAAAACAATGACAACAATTTTCAGTGAATTACCTCAAAGTTATTTACAACTTTCAAACATTTATATTTGCGAGTTATATTGTCAGGAATGGAGGCAACCTCAATTACGTCAAAAAAACGTTGCGATCACATGCCTTGCGTTCCTTACTAAATATTTCCACCTTATTGGCCTTGGTACCTTAATTAATCTTAAAGACTTTAGCCATCATGTTATTAGATGTTTCAACATTTATTTCTCTAAGGCATTCAATCAAGTAGATCAGAAAATTTTCAAATTTCGTTGCATTTTAGAAAAACATCTTTTCTCTTTTTTACACTTAAAAGATTGAAGGTAAGAATTTTGTTTGTAAATAGAAAAAAGGAAAGTCTTTATTGTTCGATTTATTTAAAAACTTACCTTAAAGTAAGTTTTATGCTAGAGTTTATTGCAGAGAATTAAAATAAAAAATGGGATCAGTTTGACAGCTGTCACTTTGTTTATTTCTATGTCCAATATTCGGTCAACCCGTGACGTGACCTCTAAGAACTTGCGATGTAAATCCAAAAAGAATAATAACTGAACACACATCAACAAACTCCTGGTCTCTATGTTATTGGCTTTCCATAGGAAGTTATTGTAATAAGTCCGATTTTTTGGATTAATAATTTTGACATTTCTCGAAATTTTCAAAATCTCTGGAATCTATTTGAAATATTCACGCTTATTTTGAGATTCACATTCTAATTGGAGCAATAGGGAGTAAAAAGAAGTCCTAATAAGGTTGATGGAGGGGAATCCAGAGGTAGCAAAAGGTTTTTCTGTAAACCTTAAATCGTCAAACTGAAACGGATTTGTTGCGTCCATAATCCTTCTTCTAAAAACATGTTCTAATTCTTCGCCATTAGAATTAAGAAACAAAACTATTGCCATTTTTTAATTTGTCCAAAATAAGAGAAACTACACCGATTTGAAGTTTATGAACTTTGATTGTTTTTTTTTCAATTGAAAGTGTGACCATGTGTTACGAATATACATAACATTTCAAACGGTATAAAACATGGAAATTAAACCAAAATGGTTACGTTTAATTTCATGTCTTGAATGTATTTCTTTATCACTTTATTAACTTCACTTAATTTTTTAATTCAGAAACTATTAATCTGTGACAAACTCTGAATTAAAAATAAAATTTTCGAAAAATAAAAATTAAGTGTGGTCACCAGTGTTGCGTTTTAGCGACTTTATCGCTATATATAGCTGAATTTTCAAAAATTTAGCGACAAAAAATTATTTTTGTAGGATGAATATTGTCAAAAATATGTTGAGGAATAATATGTCAACGAAAACTTTAAATTCTATAATCTTTATTCGAAATCAATCCCTAAAAATGTTCTAAAAAAAAATTATTTCAAAAATACTTCAGTTATTGAAGTCAATATGAAATTGATGAAGAAGCAATGGAAATATTTATTTGTGATTAATTAATTTTTATAATAGGTATTTTAAATTTTTATTAAAACTTTCTTACTTTTCCTTTAAAAAATGATAAGAAGTTGAGGCTGAATTTGTTTTTAAGTTAAGTTTTTTATTTAAACTTATTTATAAGTTATTTTTTACGATACCTTATAAATTTTGTTGATAAAATTGAATATTTTTTTATGATATTTGTACTGAAAATTTTTTCTAGCAACTTTTTTCAAAATTTAAGCATTTCTAGCGGATTTTTAAGGTCAATCTAGCGACTTTTTTTTGACTTGCGGCAATAGTGGTGGTTACACTAAATCAAATCAAATCATTTCGGACACCTGCAGCCCTATTCTGCTATTCACTGCCTTTGAATTCTGCTATCCATCGGGTGAACTACATTATCCCAAACCAATTCGACATTCAAACAAACAACTGTTCATGTAAAAATCTTGGGAATGTTGGATGAACTGTTTTTGATTCATACAAAATTAAGTTTAATCAATCCACCTAAACAGAATAATTTGTGAAATTTTTGGAAATGGGTAGCATTGGACTTTTAATTCCAATTGTAAGCAGAGGAATAAGAGAATCCTCAAAAAGAAGACTTTGGAAAAATCTTAAAAAAATGTTAATATTCTTTTATTTATAAAACAAATATTCTAAATTTAGCAATAAAATACTTTTCATTTTGCTTATAATAATTAACAAATAAGACAACAAATGAAAAATCCGCTCCATTTTATATGCGGATTTGAATGAATGGTTTCACTTGAATAGAAGAATACCGCGCAGTATTACCGACGTTACCGACATACACAGATTCACTTTGAATGAATAGCAGAATAATGATTAGTAAAATTCTCCCCGATGAATAGCAGAATAGGCCTGATAATGTCGATATACATATCGTAAGTTCAGATTGACCGTTATTTCTCTACATTCTGTCCACGGACAGTACACATATTACCTATATCTAATTAGATTGAGTTTTAAGCGGGTTAATGTTTGCATATTATAAGAACTATGTAAGTATAAGTAATGGTATTAGGCATTAAGCAGTCAATTAGCATTTAAGAACAACATACCCATTAGAGTAGCATTCACTTTGAAGGGCACCTCCTCCTTGACCATATCCATATCCTTTTGGACCGAATTTTTTACCGTAGCAAGCTAATAAAGTATAAACAATTTTAACCAAGTTCTATTTTATTTTTTTAAGGTGGTAAATGTATTAACATAAAATAAAATTATATAACTTCTTTTTCTTTTTTCAATTGAAGAAGAATACTTAAAAATAACAGTTTTATTCTTTCGCGATTGACTAAATTTTAAATGAGATTTGACAGGGTTAAAATACCAGTTAGCAGTATTTCAATCTATTTTAAAAATGTAACAATGAATTTGTAAAAATATTTGAAGTTTAGTTTTTTTTTTAAACTGCTTTGTACGATAAAAAATAACACAGAACTGAATGGTGCTGCAACTCTAGCCCTGCCAGTCATTTGGCAAATATGGTTTTCCATGGCTCTCTTTATACAATGAAATAAATAAGTATCTATTGATTTCTATTTAAAGATACTATATTTCTTTGGAAGACCCTGTAGAAAACAATTGAATGAAAAATATACCATTAACTAATTAACTAATATAACGGGTCATCCAATTTGCGTTTTAAAAAGTAAAGGGCTGGAATTCAACATCTGTTGAACCAATTTTGTTTTTTTTTTCAGATGAAAGTTTTACATTTACGAAAATGGATGGCTTAACTGTCGCACAACTCATACATTTTTTTAAAACCTACTAAAAAAATGGTGGTTCTGCCACAACCACTAATCGTGCTTTAAGAAGAGATTATGATTTATCATCCAACTAGGCAGCAATTGCCAAAATTGTGAAGAAATTTGGATTGGATACAGATCAACTGAAAATATCGATACTGTAAGTGAAAGTGTTGCCGAAGACCCGACGTGTCGGTTCCGCGTCGTTCTCAGGAATAAGGACTGTCTTCCGGCATATTATGGCGTTTTTTGAATTTTTATAAAGTCCATCTCACACAATAACTGAAGATACATCGAATCGGTGCTTGAACAACAGGTGGTGGACGGTAATTTTTTTAACAAACTTTTCATCAACGACTAAGCACATTTCTCACTGGGTGGGTATGTTAATAAACAAACGACACAACTCGAGCGTATATGGCTTTATAGTCTGGGAGGCGACCGTAGGGTACCCTACCTCATAAGCCGACTGGAATTGAGTGCCAGAAATGGATAGAGCATGACGTGGCTTATACAAAACTGCAGGGCGGGCTAACTTTCGATGGGCTTTGTGGTGGCAAAATGGCTACTTCCGATACCGTTTTTTGGTACATACCTACCTCATCTGCCGACTAGACAAATGAGGTATCAAATGAAAGCCTAGACTCTCTAGATTAAGAATCCGTTGGGCGGGCTAACTTTCGATGGGCCAAACATGTGCCCGCCCAGCTGTTTTTGGAAAAAAATTCAAAATTCATTAACTTTTTACTTACCGAAATTTCAAATTTTTTTATCTCAAACTAAAAAAAAACGGTGAGTTGATTAGTTTTACTGTCAACTCAATAAAATATTTAACTGAATTTGTAAAAAAAATTAAAATTACTTAAAACAAGTATTTTACCACAGTTTTTCACTGTATATTTGTCTAAATGTATGTTGAAAACATACATAAAAAACATGACATTATTTTCTGCAACAAATTTTTCGATCTTCATTAGGTATTTAAAAAAGCAAAACACATACGAAATATAAAAGTATTTATCTTCATTTTTTCAAAAAACAAATAAAATATAATATAATTTAATATACATTTACAAAAGATAGGAATAAGAAATTTGCATATTTCACACAATTATTAACATAACATTTTCATTTGTTTCATCTATAATATTAAAAATAAAATAGTAAAGATAAAAACAATAAAATAAATAATATTAACAAAATGAAAATAAAATGGTATTAAAACCTATACCAACATTTTTATTTGCATTAAATTTTTAACAATTGTCATCAGAATCTTCATTACTTAAATATTCTATTTCGTCATTTTCATCTTCATTTAAAATAATGTCATCAACAGTCAAAAAAAAATGTTTTCCCTTAAAATTGAAATGAATGAACTATCAATGTTGCCCTAAAAATCTTACCAGAGATTCCTTGAAATTTGGATTTTTTATACATTTAAGGAAGTCTTCTGTTCTTTTTTTGTAGTGGGCCAGATATTGCAAAATTTGTGGTTTCCTTTTCGTTTCTATTGTAGTGTTCCGAATCCTTAACTGATGATTTTAAAACAATACGTATCTCCTGAGACTCAGTAGAACATACTCGTTTTAAAATAATTTTTGGTATTTTATTAAATGTCACGGAACTAAACCTACATAAGACCCTGTTTTTTACCATCACTACTCTTTTAGTGTTTCTTTACGCGTGCAAATCGATCAAGTTTTTTTGAACAATCTTTAATAAAATTATGTTCTTGGGTTTCACCTATTTTATTTGCATTTAAAATAAAATCTGCTATATCTTGACTTGTCGCTCTACCCGTTGTTATATTAAATAGAAATCCTTTCTCTAAATTTTCATCAAAAGGATTAATATTTTGTTTTAAATTGTTAATTATTTCAGAAAATGATTTCTTATAATCATAAGTTGTATGTGGAAAAATACAATATAGGCATATTTTGTAAAGCTCAATCCAGAAAATTTTGGATGGGAGATAAAAAATGTTTGGTTTCAAGTCGAACCAACTAGTCCAAATGTTGATGACATTATTTTAAATGAAGATGAAAATGACGAAATAGAATATTTAAGTAATGAAGATTCTGATGACAATTGTTAAAAATTTAATGCAAATAAAAATGTTGGTATAGGTTTTAATACCATTTTATTTTCATTTTGTTAATATTATTTATTTTATTGTTTTTATCTTTACTATTTTATTTTTAATATTATAGATGAAACAAATGAAAATGTTATGTTAATAATTGTGTGAAATATGCAAATTTCTTATTCCTATCTTTTGTAAATGTATATTAAATTATATTATATTTTATTTGTTTTTTGAAAAAATGAAGATAAATACTTTTATATTTCGTATGTGTTTTGCTTTTTTAAATACCTAATGAAGATCGAAAAATTTGTTGCAGAAAATAATGTCATGTTTTTTATGTATGTTTTCAACATACATTTAGACAAATATACAGTGAAAAACTGTGGTAAAATACTTGTTTTAAGTAATTTTAATTTTTTTTACAAATTCAGTTAAATATTTTATTGAGTTGACAGTAAAACTAATCAACTCACCGTTTTTTTTTTAGTTTGAGATAAAAAAATTTGAAATTTCGGTAAGTAAAAAGTTAATGAATTTTGAATTTTTTTCCAAAAACAGCTGGGCGGGCACATGTTTGGCCCATCGAAAGTTAGCCCGCCCAACGGATTCTTAATCTAGAGAGTCTAGGCTTTCATTTGATACCTCATTTGTCTAGTCGGCAGATGAGGTAGGTATGTACCAAAAAACGGTATCGGAAGTAGCCATTTTGCCACCACAAAGCCCATCGAAAGTTAGCCCGCCCTGCAGTTTTGTATAAGCCACGTCATGCTCTATCCATTTCTGGCACTCAATTCCAGTCGGCTTATGAGGTAGGGTACCCTACGGTCGCCTCCTGGACTATTATTGCAAGATACATTTCCTGGCCGCGTAATTTCTCGTCTTGGCGATATCAACTGGCCACCAAGGGATTTGACACCGCTGGACTTTTTTTTTGTTGGGCTACGCTATAGACCGTGTTTATGAAGATAAACCTTAAACTTTCAAGCACGTAAAAAATAACATTCGTCAAGTTATGGCTGAGATACCGCCCAATATGTTTCAAAAAGTGGTCGAACATTGCCTCAAAAGAATCGATGCTTGCAACAATTCGCGAGGTAGTCATTTAACCCTAGAAAGATAACCTACGTTGAATTGACGTATAAATCATGTGTATCACTTATAGTCTATAAAATATGGTTATCTTTCTAGGGTTAAATGATGTAGTGTTTCACACATAATGTCATCGTTCAAACTTTACAATAAAAAGAAATATCATCAACAAAATATTTTATATATGTTTTATTTACGTTTAGTTTTGAAAACGCAAAATGGATTATACTACATCCGTAAAGGAATAGCTAAGATGGGACTTGTTGAATTTTAAGTTGTGCTATTTTTTTACCTTATTTACCCACATAATATTGTTTAATTGTCTTAAAATTATTTTAAAGAAATACGTACATTTACAGTAGATGTTTTTGTCTGGGGCCTCACAACAGTTGACCGAGTCAAGTCCTTTGCTGCATGTTGCGCATTTGAAGCATTCCTTATGCCATTGCTAAAAAAAAGAAAACATTTAGAAATTTACCTGGTGAAATTGTTTCTCCAAAAAATGCCCAAGGTATGTAGAATACATATAATCATACCTACCTAACATTAATACTTTACATATTTACTATTACATCTAACAGACAGAATAATCAATCTAACAGAACATTCAAATAACATAAATAAGACTAACAGTGAATCAAACACATAAAACAATACACAAAATCTTGGACTTATTCTTGTACCTCTACAATAAATCTCCTTGTCGGGGCCATCACAGTGTATTGTAGAGTCCAATGTTCGATTGCATAGAAGGCATTTAAAACATCTTCGATGGTACCCCTATTATTTAAAAAAAAATAAACTTTTTTATTAGAATACGTTTTTGTAAAGCTCAGACTGAAAGAATGAGTCAAGCACCGGTTACTTAAGGTGGAACATATCATATTTGTTTGTTTACTAAAAGTGCACATTAAATGGGATTTTAAAACTTTTAGTACGCCAATGAATCATTGAGAACCAAGGGCGGATCCAGACTTTTAATCAGGGGGGGGGGTCACGCTCTTAACATATAGACATGTTTTTACTAACCGCTTCAAAATGTTCTTTAAAGGAGGTTAACAAAATAACATAATGTGCATCTTAACTTTAAATGTACACATTTCAAGGGTTAAAGTGACAACTTTTGTTATTACATTATTTTAAACGCTATTGTCTAGTAAAGTAAGTCTAACTATTTAATTTAGTACACTTTCTTAATATGAAAGTATTCCAAGATGGTAACAGTTTTCTAAATACGCCATATTTAAGAGCAAAACACAATATGTTAGAGGTTTTTTATTGCTTTCATGAAGAAATGTACGAAATTATTTTGAAACTTTGCTTTCTTACAAAAAAGAATAATTTTTTTTATTGCCATTTAGATTATTGCGAAAAACGCTACAAAAATTCAAAAACGCAGAAAATGAGAAAGAATCTGATATCAAGAATTTTCTGGGTTTTATCGCTATCGGTGCTTACTCGTAGATTGGAGCTGATTCTTGAAAATATTTTGATCTTAAAGGAGTCAACAAAACTTTAAAATTGTAGAGAGAAAAATGTTTGGTTCTTGAAATTAAGGAAATAAGTGCGTTAAGTACATACTTTCTCTGGATATAAAATTTAAACAAACTAAGGTAAACAAATAAGCTGGGAAGAAACTTTTGTATGACAGTTACAAATTACACGTTTCAGAATCTCTTTTCACTTCACACAAAAGAGTCACTTTTGCTGTTTTTGGGACATTTATATTCTTGAAATTCGTGTTTAAGTTCTAAAACATCTAAAACAAATTCACTTCAAAATGCCTGGCTGCAATACCTCCAAAATAAATTTGTCTCAAAAATTTAAATGCCATAAACAACAAAATGGTGATATTTTCGTTCATTAAACATCATCATCAATTTGAAAATTTGACGATCAACAAAAGCTTGCATTGAAAAACAAGATTATTGAAATATATTCATTAAATTCTTGTACAAATTTGAATAGAAAATAACAGCTTTATGAAGGGTACCCTTCTGGAGCAATACAAACATATGTTTTTCTTGTAGAAAGAAGTCGAAATAAGAAAAAAATTAGAGAAAGTTGTAAAAAAATCTATGGATTAATTTCTGAAAAAATTCTAATTTTGGAATTTACACCAACAAATTTGTGTGGGGACTGCTGTTATTTTTAGTATTAAAAAATAGAAAAAACGCCCTAAGCTAATTGGCTTAGTTTCAATCGGCACAGTGGAAGGGGGAAGACGAATGGAAGGGGGAAGCCATTGTTTTTTTACTTTTCAATGTCATGTTTGACTCGAAATTTTTTACGAATGCAATAGTTGCCATATACATAGTTCCTATGTGTCGGAAGTAAAAATCACTATAATGACGAATGGAAGAGGGGAGCCATTGTTTTTTTTACTTTTCAACCACTGTAATGTCATGTTTGATTAGAAATTTTGTAATAGTTCCTATGTGTCGGAAGTAAAAATCACTTCAATTTTCATTATTTATGTGTACACAAAGAAATAAGATGGAATTAAAGGCTAGTTTCAGGAATTTAAAGGCAACTTAGTATAAAATTGAAGATGTCTTATTCAAGGTTTCTTCTTAAAAACCTGAATATTTGCTCTTTTCTTTGGAAACAACTTTTATGAAAATAATTTAAAGCATTACATAAGCTACAAAAATTGTAAATGTTTTTTACTAACAAATCTTTTCTTATACAACTTAACTGTATAAGCCTTATGGCTCATATGACCCCCCTGGATTGGTCAAAATTTGATGAATTATGAATATGTTCTTGGTCTAGCCCTCAGTTAAAAGTTCTACTTTTCGCAACAAAGTTTAGATACTAAAATACAAATTTTGTTTTCATATACAAAAAATGAATAATTCAAAATATAATAGGGGTCATATCTATTGACTCAATACAATAAGTTTTGAATTGAAGGAAATTCCTACATAAATACAAACAAATTATTTCCCGGGGGGGGTCATAACTCCTACGACCCCCCCCCCTCTCTGGATCCGCCATTGTTGGAAACAATCTATTTAATTAACGATAAGAAGAGTTAAACAAGATACATTGAGACGGTTTTTAAATGATATCATTTAATCAACAATGTAATTGTCCTTTGAAAAAGCTTTACGGTATTAGTCTATTAATGGCCATGAGTCCAAGTGAAAATATGGAGACGAAACGCCAATATATCAATTTTGAATAGACTTTAGGCCGCAAAGCTATTTTTGATTTATAGCTCAAGAGTCCAATAATAAGTTCATTGTCTTCTAACTTGCATGTTTATAGAATTTCTAATAAAAACATGTTATTGTTATTACAAATAATTTTGACGCCTCTTATATAAACACACACTGAAAAACAATACTTATTTAAGGTATTAGGATGTATTTAATTCGAACCTCGCCTTTACGTTTTTTTATCAAATCAGGTTTTTAAAATATGCAACTTTAAAATGCTAAAAACCAAAAACAAGGGTTTTTAAGGTTAAGTTTAAACTTAAAATATCACTTAAAAATAAATTGTATGATGATCTGCAAAGTCAAATCTTTCACTTCTAGAAACAATTTAAATAATTTTAGTATCTTACTTAAGTTTCTGGAAATTTTCATTAGTTATGCCAGCGTTACCACTCTACTTCAAATGAAGTGGATCTACTTCTTTTTTTTTCAAATAAATTAAAAATCTACTTCTTACTTCGCACCATCATTCACCAAAAAATTGAAATCTACTTCATTTTTAAGATCTGTGTTTCTACCTACATCAATTTTAGTAAAAATAGACTAAAAATACTTCTTTTTTCTCCCCATCACTCTTGTATGTAGTTTTGAAACTTTCTAGAGAATATAAAATCGCTTAGGTATTGGCATTTGCGTGAGGTTCCGTTTTATCAACTGTATTCTAGTTTAACCCTTTTGTCATTTTTAGTTTCGACACATAGTAGGTACCTGTATGCAAGTTTTGCACTCGTAAACAAATTCGAATTCGGGATTTTAATCGAACATGAAATTACGATGTTAGATAAGTCGAAAAAAGTGGGGCCCCTTATTTTGTTAGTTTGTCTGTATGTCTTTCGTGTTTTTTTAAACTAAAAATAACAGTAGTACCAATACAATTTTTACGCTAAAAAAAACGATAATTCTATTTTTTCAAAAACAAACCGATAGATTTTTTTTAATTCTTGCTAAAATTTGTGTTCTTAGTTTGGCTTCTTTCAATATAAAACAATATTTTTGTATTGCGCCAGATAGGTACCTCAGATAGAATCGTCACTTTATGTCATTTTATTTATTTTTAATTTTAACAAAAAAATATTATTTTTTTGGAAATTTGATATCTTGAAAATGAGTCATAATTTTTTACAAAATTGAAATGCAAGACGTCTAATAATAAGTTCAGAACTACGAGTACATACAAAAAAATATTTTTAAACTAAAATTCAAAAACGATTTTCAAATACAAATTTTTTAAAAAAATTAAGGTTTTCTTGAGAAATCAAATAGCATTTACATTTTGTGAAAACAAACCTTTTTGCAGATACATTTTAATAAATTCTTAAAAAACAGGAAATAGTTTTAAACATATTTTTTGGATACATGAGTGAGTTCATGCGAACATGTCGTGCATTTTATTTCTTTTCTGTTTCTTATTGATATTTGTGTTAAGTTGTGATTTGTTATTTTGGATTTGATTTTTTGTTTTCAATATGAAAAGATAATTTCAAGTTATCCAAAAACAAAGATAAAAAGTTTGTTAATGTACTGAAATTGTATTACGAGTTCAATAACTATTTTTTGTAGAACTCGTCCTTTGCAATCAATAAATCTTAAAGTCATTTCATTTGACCATTCGATGCCAACAACCAAGAATTAATTTAAGAAATGTAACGTAAACATATTGAATTATATGATATGAAGGATTAAATAGTTCTAGTTTTTTTTTTAATTTAATTTTCATTGAAATAATGTAATTTAAAAATATGTAAAACAATATGAAAAAGTTCATTTTTGAAATCTACTTATCTTTTTTTTCTAAAATCTGATTCCACTCTTTTTTGAGAAGTGGCAACGCTGGTTATGACTTTTGGGTCTTTACTTGTACATATATATACGTAGACTAGAATACTTTCATAGTTGTAAAAAGACGTTTTGGAGCTAATTTTTAGTGCTGATTTCGAATCCACATTTTATTTTTAACTATTTGCTCAAGTTATGAAAATAGCCGTTTTCAACATTATTTTTATAATTTTTAATTTATATATTACAAAAACTTGATGTTATAAAATTGATTAGACAACAGGTTCGTCACAAGAAAAAAACTTACTTTCAAAATGTTTTGACATTTTCTGTTGTAAAAAGTTTTAGCATGATATTTGTAAGACACGTCGAATCCAATAATTAAAGAAGCTTTTTCAACTGAATATTAAAGAAAGGGATTATAGATTTCGATTTCTTTCGATGTAAAGATTTGCTCCACTGTTCGGTGAGATGAACCATGAGATCACCAGTGGACCTATTGCTTTGAAAGCTGTACTGCCGAATGCCGATCATTAAGATGCTTTCGATCTTCAAAATATTTTTTCAACTGATAATTAATCATAGTTTAAATGACCTTGGAAAGGAGGGACGTAAGTGCAATCGGAAAGTAATTAGAGGGTGAGGATTCGCCTTTTTGGGGATGGGCTGAGCAAATGCAGTTTTCCGTCCTCTCGGAACGAGGCCTGAGGAGTAGGACAGATGAAAAAGGTTACGCAGTGGTTTTGCCAGCGTTGAAGAACACCTCTTCAGAAATATAGCGGAGATATTTATGTGTGTTTAGATCTTTAAGGACTCTCGCCACAGTACCAGTGCGAAAAAAGATTGGTCTCATAGAATCACCACCTCTCTCTAGTACAGGCGGAGACATAACACTCATTGGCAGCGTAGAATTGGTGTCGAACTGCCTAGCAAAGAAATTAGCTTTCTCTAAAGAGCTAACAAAAGGAGTGTAATTGACAACGAGCGTATTAACCGATGAAGAGGAAGAATTCCTCATGGTTTTTACAAATGACCAAAAATGTTTACTGCCTTTGGGACATTGCAGTATTTTTGTCGTAATTTTTGGTCATGTACAAATTTGTTCCGGCTTTCTCGTACTGCCAAACGGTTCTCTTTGGAGCTCTTTCTTTAACTGAACATTTTTGACACGAGAAATTTGCTGATATAACACAATGGTCAGATGTGCCTAGAGGAGATAGAACAATTTACTTATCAGGGTCAGAGGTCAGAAACAGGTAAAGAGTGTTTTCTGCTCGACCTTCAACGTCCGATATTCGAGTGGGCAGCTGAGTTAGGTGGTTCAACTCAGCGAAGATTTCTGCACAAACTCCATCGGGTGTTGTCTGGCCTGAATGTTGAATCAGACAAAGCATCAAATTCACGAGAAGTTGATACTCTGTCTAAATTTGGGCTTCGATAAAGGAAACAGTAGTGAATGATTTGCTTATTTACGGAGAATTTAAACCACGTATAATTAAAAAAAGAATTGGTCCATATTGTGGTAAGAGCTGATAAGCAACATATGTGTGTATGTATGTGTTTTTTTTTCGAATTTTAAAAAGTAATATCTCAGAAACCTGACGTGATACATTAAATTCGAAATAAGATTTGAATTAAGGCAACTAAACCCAATGGGAAATGAAAAAGACTGAATTTAGGCAACCAAACCCAATTGGAAATGAAAAAGACTGAAGTACTGGAGACTAAGTTAATGAATTATTAGCCAAGAGATGAAAGTTAGACTGCATCTTGGATGGATGTATTTAAGATTTATAGATAAATATATGTATATCAAGATTAGGAGAGGGAAGAAACGTCTTGCATCGCCCCTAAATAAATATCTATAAATAAGAAAATGATTATCAGAAGAAACCCTATTCCTTATTTTACTCATCGGTTGATGATTATCTTGTACTTACACAGTAATAAAAATAAAACGGTTAAGAAATTGTAGAAATGAAACCAAATGCCATTACTATGCAATTTTCATAAAAAAAAGTACTCCTAATCAAAGAATGACACAAAATTGAACTACATACTAATACTGTTTAGGAATTATAAATTTATAGATTTTGTTAAAAAAAATCCTTACTTTACTATAATTTATTAAGTATACATGTAAAGAAAAAAATCATACCCGTCCACGTGCCAACATCTGCTCTGCTGCATAAACGTAACCACCACATCTTGGACAACCTTGGCCTTCGGGTGCTTTGGCAATTACTCGAGGCTCCAGTCGTGCACCGTTTCGAATTTCGTCACTAAAAAATAAAAACAAGATCACAATTCAGTCAGATTGGGACTTATTAAAAAAATGTAACAATAAATTTGGTCCATCTGACAGTTAAACAAAAAAATTCCTACCATGGGATAGTTTTGTTGTTAATATAAATTAAATAAGAAGTAATAGTAATTTTTAACAATGGGCAGGTTCAGGCAACACAAGGGACTTCATTTTGCAGTCAACTTCATTCTTTGAACGTACATTTTGACCAAGGCAACTAGTTAGTTTTTCAAGTGTCGTGAATTTCAAATTCAAAACTTTACTTCACAATCCTATACTTTAAGTTCGTAGTAAAAAAAGAACCAACAATTTATTGTCTACAAAGCACTCCTCAGGTAAGCAACAATTCCATCACGATTTGTATTTTGTATTGGAAAAAATATTAGTTAATTCTCTTCCAAATTGACAAGGGACCCTTTCACAGAAAGCATTACATGAAGTTGTGCAGACAATAAAGAAATCATACAGTAATAAAGTTCAGCTTTCAGTTGAATGAAAACATTATCAACTGTCATTTTGATAGTAGACTTGACTAAAAAGTTATTGGAAAGTTGACTGGAAAGTTAGTCAAGAAAAATCTTCCTTAGGCCGCAAATTCACGACACAAAATAACTGCGCAAACTGGGGTTTGCGCAGTTAAGTTGTGTTGTGAATGGGGTTGTTTGAGCGGTTTGTGCTGTTAACTATGTAAAAATTAAAACAATTTTGATATTTTTGCTCAAGTCTTAAATTTGTGCAGTTATTTGTGTCGTGAATGTCAAAAACTGTGCAACCGCTCAGTATAAAAATTTTATTTACGCCACTATACATTGTTTTTTTAATGGCTGATGAACAAAAGTTCTGGAGCAAGTTCCTCGAACTTTATAAAGAACATCCGGCTCTATGGAAAATAAAAAGCCCGGAATGTAGCAACAGGATAGTGAAAAGTAAAGCCTATGAGCTTTTTTGGCACTGAGTTTTCATTTTTTTATTGCAATAGCAAGCAATATATAAAGACAACTTTTCATTAAAATGAATGCAGAACTTTATTACTCTTTGATTTAATTATTTTCTTCACAACTTTATTTAATGTTTTGTGTAAAAGGGTTCCTAGTCAATTTGAAAAAAAAAAAACAAAAAATATTTTTTTACAATAGAAAATACAAATCTTGGTAGATGTGTAGCTTCCCTGATAAGTGTTTTGTAGATAATAATGTTTTTGTTAGTTTTTGTACTATTAACTTAAAGTAGAGGTTTGTGAAGTTCTTAGTTCTGAATTTGAAACTCATGACACTTGAAAAACTATCTAGTTGCCTTGGTCAAAATTCACGTTCAAAGAATGAAGTTGACTGCAACTGAAGACCCTTATGTTGTGTGAACCTGCCCAATGTGTCTGCCCAAATTCAGAGTTTGTATCCCAAATAAACATTTAGACTGATATGAATAATGAATTGTGTAAACTACCGAAAAATGTTCTTAAAGCAAAGCGCAAAAAGTTAATTTGAACACTTTCAATCCTGTTTATATCACATTAAGTTGTCGGGTTTCATAAAAATCCCAACATTGAATTAGCTTTGGAAATAACAGAATCAATATGAAGTTTAGATTTAACTTTCTCGTTATAGTGCAACATTTTCCAAAGAATATAATTAAACTATGTATATGTATGATATACATCCCTATTATAGGACATTGACACACATTTATCTATATACACCTACAAAATTCATTTAGGTAATTTCGGAAGAGCAGGCAATAGGCAGGTTCAGGCGACATAAGGGACTTGAAAGTAAGGCAAATTTCTAGTATCTGATTGGACAACTGGCAAAAAATTGTTCTCCAATTAAGGCAACTTTATTGGAAAGTTGACTGGAAAGTTAATCTAGAAAAATATCCCTCACTATCAACATCACGTCAAGTCAGCTTATGTCAAAATGACAGTAAACTATGTTTTTTCATTCAACTGAAGTTGAACTTTATTTTTGTAAAATTTATTTATTAGCTGACCCATTTTATTTAATGTTTTGTGGAAAAGGGTTCCTTCTCAAATTGGAAAAGAAATAAGTAATATATTCTTACAATACAAAACATACAATATCGTTTTTTGGTAGTTTTTGTACTATGAACTGAAGTTAGAAGTTAGTGAAGTAAAGTTCTGAGTTTGAAATTTATGACTCTTAAAAAAGTAAATAGCTGCCTTGTTTTAAATGTGCGTTCAATGAATGCAGTTATCTGCAAATTAAGTCCCTTTCGTTGTCTTAACCTGCCAATTGACACTAGAAAAAAAAGTAAAAAAAACTTGATGTCATCTGCGAATAAGCGACATTTGCAAAATTTTAGACAAATCATAACATATAAATAAGAAGATATGAGGACCCAAATGGCTTCCTTCAGGAACGCTTTTGTTCTAAAAGTAACTTGGATACTTTTAGAACAAATGTCATCAACAATTACAAGTTGGTTACGACCAAATAAATATGAACCAAACCACTTCAACAATGACCCACTAATTCCATAGGATTCTAGTTTTCTTAAGGGGGTTTTTAAGTTAACCTTAGTAAATGCCTTTATAAAATCAGTGTGTACTGTGTGAATTTGTTAACTATCTTCTAAAGAGACTGTGTTGGAAATCACACACAAGACCATTTTTGTGATGTGAGAGAAAAATCATGTTAGGAATGCGGTTAAAACACTTTAATATTACCACAATAATAGAATTATTGAGGATTTCTCCCGAATTAAGCCGTATAAAACCGCTCTTGTTGAGGGTCGAAAAATCAACAGGTTTACCAAAGTTGATCCCTTATTGACATCGAAACAAGTTAGGACGAATTGGGATACGTTTAACCATAAGACTCGTTTCACAGTACACGGTTTTAAACGTACAGCAAAAAAACCGGAAGATGACATTTTGTTAGAGTTGCGAAGAAGAGCATATATGGTCACGGCAAAATGCCGGGGCCGCGCCGCGCCGTGAAGCAACCGTCTACTGCCACTACGGTATACGGAAGCCGGACGGCGCGATAAGCTTAGTGGCGTACGTGACGAAATGCATATTTTCACATCATACGATTTTATTCGTGCGGCAAAATTCGATCAGCCACTGAAAAAGTATACTAAGCACAGGAACCCGTCGTTCTTTACCGTACAGTTAAAACCGTATAATGCGTAATTAGACATGATCCCGTTTATGCCGCTCGGTTTTTTGCCGTACGGTGAAAACCGTGTAGTGTGAAACGAGCCTAAGTGTATAGACAAAACACTAACCAAAAATATTTTCACTTTTTTGTCTGCTGAAATCTATAGACATAACATTCTAGGCAATTATTTAAGGATCGATTATGTCGGTGATTTCTTGTTAGATTGGATAATTCAGCAAGAAAATATGTACAAATCTGGTTGTAATACATTTCTGCTGAATTATAATCCATAGACCAGGACAGCTGTCCCTTGAAACCCAGCAAAAATGTCTCGAAATCTCCCAAACACACTTTGATAATTTTTAGCCTTTTCAAACGTTTTATCTAGTTCTTAGTTCAAAAGGATGATTCAAATTTGTTGATAAAAATGTTCCCGGGTAAATAAATAACAAAAAGAATAATTTACATATGTCCCATTGAAGTGGGATACATACCTCAAATCTATTTTATGATTTTTACGAAACATATACATAAGTCCTAAACTGCTCAAGAAGCAGGCCTAACCAGGATGTTAACTGTTCCCGAGGCAAAACACATTTCAATATGGTTTTTTATATTACAACATCCCACTTGATTGTGTTAGTTCATGGCTGAAAACTATAAGTTCATTAGCCAAGTTACTTGCTCACATGTCAATACAAAATATTTTTTTTATTTATGTAACTGTTAAAAATTCGAAATGTTTGTGCTTAAGCTATTTTTTCAGTTTTCTGCCCGTAATCGATCAAAGAACTGCTTACGTTTTTTTGCAATGGGCAGGTTCAGACAACATAAGGGACTTCAATTGCAGTCAACTCCATTCTCTAAACGTACATTTTGACCAAGGCAATAAGTAATTTTTTAACTGCCATAATCTTCACACTTGGAACTTTACTTCACAAATCTATACCTTCAGTTCATTGTACAAAAACTATCAAAAACATTATTGTCTACAAAACACTTCTCAGGCAAGCTACAAATCCATTACTATTTGTATTCTCTTCTAATTTGACAAGGAACCCTTTTACACAAAAGATTAAACGGAATTGTCCAAAAAATAAATAAAGTTCAGCTTTCAGTTGAATTAAAAAACGTCATTCAATTGACCTGATAGGGACATTTTTCTTGACTAGGGACAAAATAAAATACACCACTGTAATCTACCATTACTCGACGTTTTGAGGAGAGTAATGGCCCAACTATAATAGACTTAACAGAAACTAAGCTTATGTCAAAACCGAACGAAAAGTTATCAGAAGTTATCGTCAAAACAAAGAGTAACCATAATGGATCCAAGTAACTTAAGCAAATTTGACATTTGCTTAAGCTCGAGCCATTTAAATGGCTATTCCGTAATTGCGCGAAAATTAGCGAAATTTAACGAAACTGAGCAGAACGTCTATTATGGTAAGTGACATATAAGGCTGCGTATTGGTTCGTTCCCTTAAGCTGGCGTAAGCTCGGTTAAGTCTATTATAGTTGCGCCTTAAGTTCAAGATAACTTTTAACTTCAAGAACAAATTAAGATATCCATGAAAGACCTCCTAGCTGTCTTAAATCAAAGTAATCTTGATATAGACAACAGATAAAAGAAATGATATATGCAATTAGCAGTTTAACATCCAGCTATGTTGGCTTCCATTCTCTGACCATTCTAGAGAATTTCGAGGGTTTTTAGTGAATAAATCTAACATCTATAAGTAAATACTAAAAAGACTACTCTCTTCAACAAGGAGATTCCTAATAATACGACCTTAGTGATGAAACATTTTCTGAAATAAATAGTCTCACATAAACTATTAGGAAAGACATCTGTGTTCTATCATGCGGCATTAAAATGAAACAAGAATTAGTCTAAATGTTCCTCCAGCCAATTCCACCTAACTTAACTCTTAATTTGTATATCCCTGATAGATTAAACCTTGCAATATCTGCGCATTTAAATTCTGTCCGTTGAATTCTTACGTCGGGATGTATGTCAATCAAAGACCAAGTGCATCAATTTTTCCGTGAATTATTTCTATTATGGCTGAATCACAAACACGCTTCAGCTTCGGTTTCACCTGACGTTTACAAGTTCAGCCATAGGAATTCAATGCATGCTATCAAAATGGAGCTTCGACCTTACGTTTCGTTTGACAATCGTAGGGAAAAGAACGTAATGTGACTCCAAACGGAAGCTCTTGTTCAATTCTCTGAACATCTGCTTTGTCATATAACTTAGCAGCTCAAAAGCTATAAAAAAAATGTCAACAACCAAAATATTTGCTCTTTGAAGGGATGAAATAATAGAAATATCATTCAAAGCAACCTCGAAGCATTCCCACCGTAACGCAGACGAAGCCGAAGCTGCAGCGTGTTTGTGATTCAGCCATTAGATCTTGCAAATTTTATTGGTGGCAAAAACTTTGAGGGTAGCTCCCTAGTGTACCAAGTTGCAAGGTTTTGTTCATATTTATGATACTTTCTTTGATATACTTTGTAAAAATTGGTTATAATCGTTTTACCTTCTTTCTTTTTATATAATATACACACACCAAAGAGGATATTACTATACTTATTATGCAGAGGCACAGTGTGCGCACTAGGAAGATTAGAGAAAGTTTAAAAGGAGATATCCATGCACATTAGTTTTGAATTTCTGAATATTGCAATGCCTAGGAAAGACAGAGTGTGGTAAGGCATTCCACATTCGCATAGTACGGCTAAAGAACTAATCTTTGTTCGGACCAAGTAGGGCTCGAGGGTATACTGATGAGCATTCCTAGAAGCGCGAGTATTACGGTTGAACTGTTTAAGGGAAGGAATGCACCTGGCTATTTCACTAGAGCATAAGCCGTTAAAATAACGGTAAAAAAGGGTCAGACAAGAGAACTTACGACGATGTTTAAGCGAAGTAAATGAACTTATGATGATATTATCATCTATCAATTTAAATGCTCTACGTTCAATACTA
This sequence comes from Eupeodes corollae, assembly GCF_945859685.1. Taxonomy (NCBI): domain Eukaryota; kingdom Metazoa; phylum Arthropoda; class Insecta; order Diptera; family Syrphidae; genus Eupeodes; species Eupeodes corollae. The sequence goes on along the minus strand of NC_079149.1, from coordinate 79,731,960 downwards.
TCCAAAAGGCTTAAGTAAGTTGCAGGAGCACTAGCCCAGAGATCTTGTATAAAAATACAGCCAGATCAGAAGGGGTGAAATATTTCTTGCATCGCCTAAGGAAACCCAAACACCTTGCGGCATTTTTGGCGACATCGCGCATGTGATCATTCCACAAGAGGTGGTTGGTGACACACATACCGAGAATATCGAGGTGTTCAGTCTCATTGATGCAAGTGCCATCCAATGATAATGGCAATGGGGCTATATCTCATTTTAACGATACAAGATAGCATTGCGTTTTCGCCAATTCACTTAACAAACAAATAGTACTACATTTCAAATAGGTTATGTTACATTGACAAACAAAATCCAAAAAACCGTTACTATATCTTTAAGGTCCTGCAAAATAACGGGTGTTTTTTAGACGTGTGGTTTTCATTCTGACAATACTTTTTTTCATAACAACAATTACTCTAGGAGAATTTCTCAAATCCTCGCAAGAGACAGTACCCGTGAAAAAACTTTAGAAGGCATAGGCAGGGATCGAACCCAGACCTCTGGCATGACAGTCCAACGCACTAACCATCATGTTACGGGTACTACTCCATCCCTGACAACAGTACTTGCACACAGGAATGGTTGAGAGTTTTAAGTCACTAGGCCCTAGTTCTCAACGGACTGTTGCGCCACCCAATTTATTTATAATAATTTGTTGGGATTTGGTCTTTTCAATAGCTTGATTTATGCTCAGATTGGTTTAAATTTTTGGTGAGCGCATTATCCCTCGTGGTGGATCTGTGGCGTGGTCTCCAAGATTGTGCGATTTAACACTGCAGGACTATTTTGTGTTCGGTTATATGAAGTCGCTACGCCGATAAGACGAGACGATTGACGCCTTGGAAGGAAGTATGTATATTCCTTGCATCATTGCTGACATACGGCTCTAATTGCTGCAGAAATTGGTTTAAAGACCCTTGCACATAAGAACGAACAACGACTGAACGAATGGACGATCAAACGTGATTTTACACATTCCGAAAAGTCAATTTCAAACAAAAACACATTTAAATTATAAGAAACCAATTAACACTTATGTTAGGATAATACAATTTGCATTTTGTTCTTTAAAACAAGAGAATTTTGTAAAAACAATTTGGTAGTAACGAATATTCCAGTGTGGTTGCTACGAACTGTCAAACTCTATTCGCATTCCACATACCATCCACACTGGAACGAATAAATTGTTCGCGCTCAACTTAACCTCAAAATTATACCACCCTTGTTTTATTTGTTAAAAAGGGTAATTAAAAATGGACAATTCGTCGCTGTCTGCGAATAGATATAAAACTCATGTGAAAGAAAAGTTAAAATATGCGAACATCCACAGTTCGCAGTTCGTAGCTCATGTGCAAGATGCTTAACATTAATGGCTGAATCATAAACTCGATTTAGCTTCGGTTTCACCTGACGTTTACGAGTTCAGCCATAGGAATTCAATGCATGCTATCACAATGGACCTTCGACCTCGTTCGACAATCCTAAGGAAACGAACGTAATGTGACTCCAAACAGAAGCTTTAGTTCAATTATCTGAACATTTGCTTTGTCTTTGGAGGGATAAAATAATAGAAATGTCATTCAAAGAATGAATCATTAATAGAAATGTCATTCAAGCAAAGTAACGCAGACGAAACCGAAGCTGAAGCGTGTTTGTGATTCAGCCATAGTCATCTCGCTGGCATTTCTTCAAGCCACCGAGCATCATGGCACTTCCGAGCATCATGGCACTTGCTCAAAATCATTTTTAAAACATAATGTAAAAAACCCCTATTTTTATAACAAAGCTTAATTCTTGGCCATAACATTAATTTATATGAATTTCAATTCGTCTTTAAAACCACGCGTCTAAAAAAACACCCTTTATATGTGACTAAACATTTTTGTCGGGAATATTTGTTTGATTAAAGTTTATGTTGCTCATATAAATAACTTATCGATTTTCGAAAAAAGGACTAAGTTTAAACTAATTTTTGAGATATTAAATTCCTTATTATGGTTTTCGCTTTACAAAAACTATTGGAAAACGACAAGGTGCCAAAGTTCATATGTGGTTTCTAAATAACGCTCATTATAATAACAATAAATGCGAAGAGACCACCAAAGGTTGTATTTTATTTGAACACCCTCTTGCGTTTTTATAGTTGTGTCGCTTTCCTGTTTTTAATGAAAAGCCAATCCAATATGGACAAATGTAACGTGTTTTTTGGAGAAAACTTATTTTTCGGATTTTTTAGCTTTAAATACTTTTGTTGATATGAGAAAGTTTAAAAGGAGATATCCATGCACATTAGTTTTGAATTTCTGAATATTGCAATGCCTAGGAAAGACAGAGTGTGGTAAGGCATTCCACATTCGCATAGTACGGCTAAAGAACTAATCTTTGTTCGGACCAAGTAGGGCTCGAGGGTATACTGATGAGCATTCCTAGAAGCGCGAGTATTACGGTTGAACTGTTTAAGGGAAGGAATGCACCTGGCTATTTCACTAGAGCATAAGCCGTTAAAATAACGGTAAAAAAGGGTCAGACAAGAGAACTTACGACGATGTTTAAGCGAAGTAAATGAACTTATGATGATATTATCATCTATCAATTTAAATGCTCTACGTTCAATACTATCCAAAAGGCTTAAGTAAGTTGCAGGAGCACTAGCCCAGAGATCTTGTATAAAAATACAGCCAGATCAGAAGGGGTGAAATATTTCTTGCATCGCCTAAGGAAACCCAAACACCTTGCGGCATTTTTGGCGACATCGCGCATGTGATCATTCCACAAGAGGTGGTTGGTGACACACATACCGAGAATATCGAGGTGTTCAGTCTCATTGATGCAAGTGCCATCCAATGATAATGGCAATGGGGCTATATCTCATTTTAACGATACAAGATAGCATTGCGTTTTCGCCAATTCACTTAACAAACAAATAGTACTACATTTCAAATAGGTTATGTTACATTGACAAACAAAATCCAAAAAACCGTTACTATATCTTTAAGGTCCTGCAAAATAACGGGTGTTTTTTAGACGTGTGGTTTTCATTCTGACAATACTTTTTTTCATAACAACAATTACTCTAGGAGAATTTCTCAAATCCTCGCAAGAGACAGTACCCGTGAAAAAACTTTAGAAGGCATAGGCAGGGATCGAACCCAGACCTCTGGCATGACAGTCCAACGCACTAACCATCATGTTACGGGTACTACTCCATCCCTGACAACAGTACTTGCACACAGGAATGGTTGAGAGTTTTAAGTCACTAGGCCCTAGTTCTCAACGGACTGTTGCGCCACCCAATTTATTTATAATAATTTGTTGGGATTTGGTCTTTTCAATAGCTTGATTTATGCTCAGATTGGTTTAAATTTTTGGTGAGCGCATTATCCCTCGTGGTGGATCTGTGGCGTGGTCTCCAAGATTGTGCGATTTAACACTGCAGGACTATTTTGTGTTCGGTTATATGAAGTCGCTACGCCGATAAGACGAGACGATTGACGCCTTGGAAGGAAGTATGTATATTCCTTGCATCATTGCTGACATACGGCTCTAATTGCTGCAGAAATTGGTTTAAAGACCCTTGCACATAAGAACGAACAACGACTGAACGAATGGACGATCAAACGTGATTTTACACATTCCGAAAAGTCAATTTCAAACAAAAACACATTTAAATTATAAGAAACCAATTAACACTTATGTTAGGATAATACAATTTGCATTTTGTTCTTTAAAACAAGAGAATTTTGTAAAAACAATTTGGTAGTAACGAATATTCCAGTGTGGTTGCTACGAACTGTCAAACTCTATTCGCATTCCACATACCATCCACACTGGAACGAATAAATTGTTCGCGCTCAACTTAACCTCAAAATTATACCACCCTTGTTTTATTTGTTAAAAAGGGTAATTAAAAATGGACAATTCGTCGCTGTCTGCGAATAGATATAAAACTCATGTGAAAGAAAAGTTAAAATATGCGAACATCCACAGTTCGCAGTTCGTAGCTCATGTGCAAGATGCTTAACATTAATGGCTGAATCATAAACTCGATTTAGCTTCGGTTTCACCTGACGTTTACGAGTTCAGCCATAGGAATTCAATGCATGCTATCACAATGGACCTTCGACCTCGTTCGACAATCCTAAGGAAACGAACGTAATGTGACTCCAAACAGAAGCTTTAGTTCAATTATCTGAACATTTGCTTTGTCTTTGGAGGGATAAAATAATAGAAATGTCATTCAAAGAATGAATCATTAATAGAAATGTCATTCAAGCAAAGTAACGCAGACGAAACCGAAGCTGAAGCGTGTTTGTGATTCAGCCATAGTCATCTCGCTGGCATTTCTTCAAGCCACCGAGCATCATGGCACTTGCTCAAAATCATTTTTAAAACATAATGTAAAAAACCCCTATTTTTATAACAAAGCTTAATTCTTGGCCATAACATTAATTTATATGAATTTCAATTCGTCTTTAAAACCACGCGTCTAAAAAAACACCCTTTATATGTGACTAAACATTTTTGTCGGGAATATTTGTTTGATTAAAGTTTATGTTGCTCATATAAATAACTTATCGATTTTCGAAAAAAGGACTAAGTTTAAACTAATTTTTGAGATATTAAATTCCTTATTATGGTTTTCGCTTTACAAAAACTATTGGAAAACGACAAGGTGCCAAAGTTCATATGTGGTTTCTAAATAACGCTCATTATAATAACAATAAATGCGAAGAGACCACCAAAGGTTGTATTTTATTTGAACACCCTCTTGCGTTTTTATAGTTGTGTCGCTTTCCTGTTTTTAATGAAAAGCCAATCCAATATGGACAAATGTAACGTGTTTTTTGGAGAAAACTTATTTTTCGGATTTTTTAGCTTTAAATACTTTTGTTGATATGACGATTCTAGATCTATGCACTTTTCGTCATTTTCATTCTCTTTTCATATTACTGCAGGTACTTAAATTATGTTTTATTAATAAACAAATTACGTAAATATGAATACAAAAATATTATAAGGAACAAATATGAAAACAATAATAACAAGACCACTAACCATGCGCTTGAAAAACAAATTTCAATACATACCAACCTACTATACTATGTTTAAATAAAATCTATACATTATGGCCGTTCACTTTCTCTTTTCCTTTTTATTTCTTTTTGTGTGTGTTTTTCTTTTTTAAACAAAAATAGATTCTAAAATTTGATTGTTGTGTGTACCTTACCCAATTGAATTTATTTTATTTAATCTGCTTTTAATTTTATAATGTGTTATATACCGCTTTTTATGTACATACTTGACAGTTGTTTAAATGTTTATTGGTATGTATTTCAAATCATAATAATATCTTACTTTTATGAATAATTAATTTCACCTTGATTGCCTTAAGAGTTTCTATTTTGTGTATAGGTATTATGTATGTATGTATAAGACGAACCTAAAATACGCTTTGAGAGTTCGTTAAAAATAGTTTTCTTTCTTTTAATATTATATTATGTATGTATATAGAGGAATAAAATTAGCATGATGCATTTTTGCACTGACATTTATATATTTATTAATTGGATTTGTTATAAAATATTTGTTTAAAAAACTAATTGCCACGTAGATATTTTTGGAAGAACTAGCTTATCCTCAACTCCACCAGGATTTATCTTAAGGTGTTGAACTAGTTGCTGCGATGGAATAAAAAAATAATATAGTTTATTCCAAGAAATATTTATATTATCATCGTCTTTTAAATGATTAAATTCATTGCCATAAATAATTCAAAATTTTTATTTTGTTAATAAAAGCTTTTTGAAGTTAGTTTTTTTTTCCAAGCAGCCTCTAATATTTATATAAAAGTAGATTTATATCAAAGATATTAACTAATTTTATTATTTGCAGAAATGTTAGAAGGAAATATGTAGGTTTTTTTTTTGGAAATAAACGTAAAATTCTTTTAAAAGAAATGCAAAAAAGGCAAAGAAGCAGTTAAAATATAACCTTAACGCCTAAAATATATATGAACGGCCCTCAAGATAAGGATTTTGCAATTACTATTACTTATTTATATTTTCAAACTAATGTTATTGGTTTTTCTACAAAATAATTTAATTTAAAATTTTACATAGTATATTCAAGCACATGGCGCTACAAACACAAGAACTAACATACATACACACATACAATAATTTTTTGAAAAATTAAGGACATTTTATTTAATATAAATATATGTATGTATGTATGTATATGTTGATGTGTGTGTATTGGTTCATATCATTATGCATTTTCATGGAATGGATTGTTTTATATTTTAAAAAACACTATTATTCATTCCAAATCAAATTTTCGTCTTGGACAAAAATATGATTTCAATATTTGTTTTATTTTTTTGTGGGGGAAATTAATTTGATTTTAATTACTTACTCTCTGTTCAAATGCGCTCCGGTGTCCATGGATAAACAACCAGCACCGCCTCCGAAACCGTATCCTTTAGGACCGTACTTACGGGCATGGCAGTTTTTGCAGAAGAGTTCTTTTTCGTGCTCGGTGCAGTTCGTGGAGTCCAAGGCTTTGTTGCACATTCCTAGTATATTATATGTTTACATTATATTACATCGTTTTTGAAAGATAATGCACTTTTAAGGATTATTACCGCATTTGAAACAAGTCTTGTGGTATTTGTAACCTCCTGCGACACGATATACAGACTTGCCGCACTTTGGGCATTTTGGAACTTCAACTGGTGTAAAAGGCATTTTTATTTAATTTCCTGCATAAGACAAACAAAATAAGGGCGTTCGTATTAAACTTTATATTCGAAGAAAAAAATTAATGTTTTAGTTTGTTAAGTTGATAAAATTTACGTAATAGATTTTTTTTTCTTTCAAAAAAAAACTAAATTTATTAAATTATTTAAAAACCGTTTCTATTTCTACACAAAGTTATTTAAGGATATAATTTCAAAATTTCAAAATTCAGATCACAGTTAAGTTTTTATTTTATTTTAAATTATTCTCTCAAAAATCATAGTTATTTTAAATATTCACACATTACTTTCTAAAATAAAAAAAAATTAAACAATTTTATATATACCAAAAGAAATTTTTCGAATAAATAATTTAAATTTTAGCACTTCTTCCCAATTAGCACCGATATCGAATGAACTGGAGGGTGGCTGCTCGCAGGTAGTCTATATTTCTGAGTGCACACGGCACACACATTATACGTACTATACTTATCACAAAAATATCGTTATAGGTAATCGATGCATATATTTTTTGGCTTATATATATACATAAAACCAAAATGGGCAAACGCTACGATCAAAAAATTGCAATATTAATAACGAAAAAAAGGAAGAAGTGCACTTCTAAAAACAAGCAAACAATTAAATCGAAAGCTATTTAATGCATATTCAAAAATCTATTAGGAAAAAATAGCGAATTTAAAAAAAAAAATTAAACAAATTCGTTTTGTTTTGGTTTTCTTTTGAGTATGTGTTTAGCTTTCTATACCTATGTATCTGCACCACCTACACTTTTCTTGTAATAGTGATCACCAGGCAACCCGATTCAATTTAAAAAAGAAGAAAACTGTTTGTTCTCAAAATTTATACAAACTTTTCTTATTATACATAAATGTGTATGTACATATGTATGTACAATCGTGGACTAGAGAGAAAATAAATAAATCATCTGTTGAGTAAAAAATAAAATCTATTTCAACCAAAATCAGTCATAGCTTTTTCTGTTAGATACAAAAACCTGTATAGGAATAAATATGTGAACTATAAGCGTAGGTATGTGCATTTATGTGAAAATACTAAAGTGTCTATAAATAAATTATGTGTTTTCAAGCAGGAATTTTATAAACAAATTGAGGCTTTTAACATTTATAAATAGACAAATGTATAGACATTACAAATAGTACATCCAAAAATATAGATGACGATTATGTTACAAATATGTATTTGGGTTCACAGAGAAAGGGAATGCACTATAGCTTGCTTATTTGTATTGCATTTTAAATAAGAATATAAAATAATACACACAAATATACATATACACATTTACATATGCATAAATGGTTATAAATATATGTACATATCCATATCCATATACACATACATATACATATACACATACATATACATATACATATACATATACATATACATATACATATACATATACATATACATATACATATACATATACATATACATATACATATACATATACATATACATATACATATACATATACATATACATATACATATACATATACATATACATATACATATACATATACATATACATATACATATACATATACATATACATATACATATACATATACATATACATATACATATACATATACATATACATATACATATACATATACATATACATATACATATACATATACATATACATATACATATACATATACATATACATATACATATACATATACATATACATATACATATACATATACATATACATATACATATACATATACATATACATATACATATACATATACATATACATATACATATACATATACATATACATATACATATACATATACATATACATATACATATACATATACATATACATATACATATACATATACATATACATATACATATACATATACATATACATATACATATACATATACATATACATATACATATACATATACATATACATATACATATACATATACATATACATATACATATACATATACATATACATATACATATACATATACATATACATATACATATACATATACATATACATATACATATACATATACATATACATATACATATACATATACATATACATATACATATACATATACATATACATATACATATACATATACATATACATATACATATACATATACATATACATATACATATACATATACATATACACATACATATACATATACATATACATATACAGTGACGGACAAGAATTTAGCACACTTGTAGAAGAAAATAAAAACCATTTAATTTTAAATTTTTGTTTTCTTATTATGAAATTAGTTATATTTTATTTACATTACATATGTTTTTATAGTAGGGTAACTTCGGGCGCAGTGGGCATTATGGCGCACCTTGTAACTAACACACTTCGGATTCCCACATCCAAAATAAAATAATAAGAAACCTTCAGTCTGCTTTGAAAGCGTAACCTGTCAATTTCTCGAGTGGATAACTTTCTTAGTGCGTCTATGAAAAAAAAATGTAAAAAAACGGTTTTTAACGCTCACTACAATACTGACCATTTTGTGATTTTGTGCTACGCAGTATTCCGCCTATTTGTTTGTTGTAAGTAGTGAAGTGATGAAAATCATTCTGGTTTTCGTTTGTTGTTAGTGAGAAATAACAGTAAAAAACAGTGGCGAGGGTGCGCCATAATGCCCTTATGAAAATTGCATGTAAGGCTTAACCATATTGCCCCTAAAAGGCAATTGCTCAGTTTCATTGCCTATAATATGTATAAATATTTTTATATTTTTTATCGTATTTCCTTAAAAATGCCGACATACCGTAACGCGAACAAAGGACTTCGTGCGACATGGAATCAGAATGAACTAATTGCGGCCTTGAACGACATAAAACAAAATACATTATCCATTAATGCGGCTGCAAAGTCACTAGGATTCCATTAACTACTCTTAGAAGAAGGCTCAAGAGCGAAAGTGACAAAAAGCCGAGCTTAGGTGCTCCGACAAACCTGGGAGTACAAAATGAGCAAAAAATTGTGGATCATATTAAAATGCTGCAAATGTATGGATTCGCTCCAAACCGAAAAGAGTTGCGTCGTATGGCCTTTGAACTTGCTGAAAAATACAAGGTAAGCCCCAATTTTAATAGAGCTACAAAATTGGCTGGAGTTGGATGGCTTCAGTTTTTTTTCATCGCCATCCGGAACTCTCTGTGCGTTAGTCTGAAGGCGTATCAATTTCACGGGCAAATGGTATGGAAAAGGAAGAAGTTTCCAAGTATTTCAAATTGTTGGAGGAGACAAACCTGGCAAGGGTCCAAGAAATGTTGCAGCAGTAACTTCAGCTGAAAGGGGAGAAAATATTACTGTAATTGCATGTTGCAACGCAGAGTTAAGTTTCCTTCCACCAACATGTGTTTTCAAGGGAATAAGGAAGAAATTGGAATGGAAAAATGGGATGCCTCCAGAATCTGTTGTTTATATGGGTGAAAATCTGCCTATATAAACAAAATCATTTTCTTTACTTGGTTAAAGGAACATTTTATTCCAAGAATACCCATTGGTAAAGTTTTGCTATTACTTGACGGGCACTTTTCACATACGAACATTGAAATGCTTGAATATGCCGCTCTAAACGGTGTCATTCACCTCATACAACACAATTTCTCCAACCTCTGGACAGAGCCTTTTTTAAACCATTCAAATCATTCTTCTTTGAAGCTTGCAATACCTTTATCAGAACAAATCCTGCAGTTCGGCAAGCTTTTGTCAAGTGCTTGGGCAAAAGCAGCTACATCAAAAAATGGCATTTCCGGGTTTAGTTTGACAGGTATTTTCCCTTTTAATCCAGAAATAATACGCGAATACGTTTACATTAATCACCATTGTGAGGACCACCCAGATGTTCCCATTTTAGCCCCAGTTACTTCACCTACATTACAAGATAGTACGGCTGCAAGCACAAGTCAGGAAGCGCAAGTTGCTAGTGATATTACACCTGGAAAGATGTTGCAAATTATATCTCCGGTTCCGTCTCGTTCAAAAACTGTTTTCAGCTTAAGAAAGCAAAAACAAGGGTCTTAACTTCACAACAAATCTTATTAAGTTCCAAAAAGCCAAACATTAAAAAAGATGTAGGAACGAAACCGAAAAAAAAAATAAAAAACAGGAACTTAATTCTTCAACATCTGACGAGGAAAATATCACGATTCAATTTCAAGACGAGTCAGACGGACCCGAAAATTTCGGGGAAAACAACCACGCCAGTTGTGGTGAGGATTATAACGCCACAAAGAAAAGAGATGAGTGGATGCACTGCATCATGTGTGTCCCAGTGTGTGCCAGTGGTCCCACGATTCCTACACGCAGTTCAATAATATTTACATGTGACAACTGTGGCAAATTAAACCTTAAATAATCAATAACGCCATATTGCCCCATAGGCCAAACCATATTGCCCTATACAAAGGGCATTATGGTTTTAAGAAGACATTTTTTATTTCATTTTTCGTTTTTTATAATAATAATATTGAATAAAATGATTTGTTTTTGTTTCGAAAAATTGTTCATGTGAAAATTATTTAAAAAATTCCTTAGGTATGCCATAATACCCTACTTCATCAAATATGTTTAACATCTGTAAGAAGAAAAAACTATGGAATGTAGAAACATCAATTTTTCGCCTGGACACGAATTTAGCATATTCAACAGTTTCTTGATAAAATTATACTTACCGTGTTCAATTCTTAGTTTTTCTTATAGTATTTGGTAGGAAACCCTTTATTTTGCAGTACAGAAGCAATTCTTCTTGGCAAACTTTCAACCAAAGCCTGAAATTGCATACCAAGTATTTTGAATCTCCTGCCACAATTGTGTTAAATTGGTTATTTTTTTTGCTCAATGTGATGTTCATTCCACAAATTCTCGATCGGGTTAAGATCAGGTGATTGTGCTGACCACTTCAAAACGTCGATTTTATTCACCTCTAAGGCACACTTTACTAACTTTGAAGTGTGTTGAGGGTCGTTGTCGTGCATGAAGCCCATATTAACGGCAAATTGTCTTCTGCGCAGGGTATCATTTGATCCAACAGGATATCTCTGTACACGTAGATCTACTGATGTAATTTATAAATTTATAAAGATAAAGATCATGTTGTTATCTTAGGTGATTTAAACCTTGGCAATGTTAACTGGGTTTAATCTCTAGAAAAAAAATGCCTGGTTCCTCTTGATTTAAACAATACGATTGATTCAAATTTTTTGGATTCTATTATATCTCTTGGCCTGGTGCAAATCAATAATGTTAAAAATTCAATTGGAAGAACGCTCGACTTAGTTTTTGTAGATCATATAGTTAATGCAGAGCTCTGCGAAAGTGATATTCCTATATTAGAAAATAGTATTCACCATAAAGCTCTTCATTTCACTCTTGATTTACTGTCATGTAAAATTTCTAAATTTGAGAATGATGAATATAGGTTTGATTTTGTTAAAGCTGATTACATTGCGATTAATAAATTTTTTTCTCAAATAGAATGGAATATTGTTTTTAATAGCAACTTACTTGCAAGCTTTAATTTCCACTTAAATACAATTAACACTGCATTTGTCAACTATGTGCCGATAAAAAAGACAAGGAGAAACAATAGACCGATTTGGTTCAATAGACGCCTACTTAACTTAAAGACTGCTATGATTAAAAAGTATAAGAAGAGTAAATCCAATCCATCTATTCGTTTGGAATATTTGCGAACAAAAAAAGAATATGAATTCTTAAAAAAATTCCTATATAAACAGTATCTTTTCTCTGTTGAGTCAAATATAAGATCCAATCCCAAAGCATTCTGGTTGTTCCTTAATAGTAAAAGAAAAACGATAGGTTATCCAAAAAATATGTTTTATGAAGGAGCTATATCGAAAAGTGATGATGAAGGGAAAAGGGAGGGATGGAGAGAAATAATATAACAAGTCTTGTTTACGTGATTCTAACTGTGGATGAAGTAAGGACTGCATTGTTGAGTTTGGACTCAAACCTTGCTTGTAGTCCTGACAACATTCCATCCATATTTTTCAAAAATTGTTCAGAGTTTATGGCAATAGCACTTACTTAAGTCTTCAATTTATCTTTACAAACTGGGGAATTTCTGGATTCATGGAAAGTATCCTTAATAACCCCAATATTCAAATCAGTTCACGACAAAACATATCTAATTATCGTCCTGTATCTAAATTGCCACTGATCCCGAAAATTTTCGAGGCAATTGTAAAACGAAGAATTTATAATGAAGTGAAGAACTACTTTTTCGAACCCCAACATGGGTTTTTTAGAGGTCGATCTACCACTACCAATTTAACTTTATTTTCTAATTTCTTAAGAACTGAATTAGAGGATGGTCAGGTCAGGTGGATGTTATATTTTTGATTGACTTTCCAAAGGCCTTTGACAGGGTTCAACATCAAATACTTATAAGAAAATTACAGTTAATGGGGTTTCACTCTTCTTTCCTCATATGGTTGTCCAGTTATCTGACTGAACGAAGGCAATTTGTACGTATTGGTAACAAAATGTCAAAGGTTATCTTTAACCGATCTGGAGTTCCTCAGGGAAGTCATTTGGGACCAACACTTTTTCTGCTTTTCATAAATGATTTGCCTTTGTATATTATGAATTCAAAGTGTCTTCTTTATGCTGATGAGCTCAAGATTTTTAAGTCTTTAAAAAGTATAGATGACTGCAGTCTTCTTCAAGAGGATCTTAATAATGTTGTTAATTGGTGTGCCATTAATAGATTGCACTTTAATATTTCGTCATCCTTTTTTCTTTAAATATTCCATCTCAAACTCAGATCTAGTTTGAGTTAATTTTAAAATGGACTTAGGCGTAATTGTTGATCAGAAACTTAGCTTTGTACCGCATTATGATTATTTAATCTCGAAAGCCAATGCCATGTTGGGATTCCTAAGAAGAAACTCTCAAGATTTGTCCGCTCCTCACGCTTTGAAATCTATGTTTACATCGTTATATAGATCTGTTTTGGAGTATTGTTCTGTTATATGGGATCCATATTATGTTTGTCATATTAATAGAATTGAAAACATTCAGAAAAGATTTACACGTTATGCTATCGGAAAGCTGGATTGGGATTTTGCTCCTTCTTATAAAGACAGATGTAATCTTCTCGGGCTAGTGAATCTTCAATCTAGAAGAAAATATTTTTTAATAATGTTTGCTAGAGATGTTCTTATGAACCATATTGTATGTCCTCTTATTCTTTCTCTTTTTAATATTTATGCACCTGAAAGATCTATATGATCTAGAGATTTTTTTATATTGAGTATCATAGAACAAACTATGCCCGTAATGATACTATAGTCAAATCTTGTACTGCGTTCAACTCCATTTCCAATGTAATCGACTTTAGTCAAGTGAGATCAATTTTTAAAGAGAATGTTCTTTACGTTATAGGTATATATTGGTGCTTTGCATCTTGGAAACTAAGTTTTAATTTAAGTTGTACATAATTATTACATTATATATTTTAATAATTTATAATTTTGACCAAGTTGATGTTTTATTTTTTTTTTTATAATAAGCGCACACTCAAGGGGATATTATGTAGACACAGTGTGAGCACTAGGAAAGGGAGAGAGGGGTTGAAAGGAGATGTCGGTGCACATTGGTTTTGAATTGCTGAATATTGCAATAGCTGGGAAAGACAGAGTGTGGTAAGGCATTCCACATTCGCATAGTACGGCTAAAGAACGAATCTCTGTACTTGACAGTACGACCAAAGATGGGCTCGAGGGTATATTGATGAGCATTCCTAGAAGCGCGAGTATTACTGTTGAACTGTTTAAAATGAGGAATGCAGCTGGCTATTTCTCTAGAGCATAAACCATTAAAATAACGGTAAAACAGGGTGAGACAAGAAACATTTCGACGATGTTCAAGTGACGTAAATGATCTTATGATGGTAATATCACCAATCAATCTAAATGCTCTACGTTCAATACTATCCAAGAGGCTTAAGTAAGTTGCAGGAGCACCAGCCCAGATATGGGAGTTATACTCAAGCTTTGGACGTATATAAGACTTGTAAATAACAGCCAGATCAGAGGGGGAGAAAAACTTCTTGCATCGCCTTAGAAAACCCAAACATCTTGCGGCATTTTTGGCGACATCGCGTATGTGATCGTTCCACAAAAGGTGGTTGGTGATACACATACCAAGAATATCCAGATGTTCAGTTTCCTCGATGCAAGTGCCATTTATGAATAATGACAGCGGGGGTATATTTCGCTTTAACGATACAAGACAGCATTGCGTTTTCGAAGCATTAAATTCCACGCGGTTTCTTATTCCCCATTGTACAATGCTGTTTAGGTCGGAATTTAATGAGCTTATCATATTTTGTCGTTGCAGTTCCACATCCGAAGAAGAGGGGTGTGAATCTGAAAACGAATATGAAAAGCTAAGAGTACTATCGTCAGCGAAACAATGTATTGGATTAGATGTTGCAGACAGGAGATCATTAATAAAAATGAGAAAAAGTGTTGGAGATAGAACAGAGCCCTGGGGCACACCAGCATTTATTTTGTGGTTTTCAGACTTGAATCCATCCAATACAACTTGTATTGAACGATTCGAAAGGTAATTACTAATCCAATGAAGGAGGGATTCATGCAAACCGAAAGCACGCATTTTCGATAAGAGAGCCTGAAGCCAAACCCTATCAAATGCTTTTGAAATATCTAGTGCAATAATCTTACTTTCTCCAAAGCTATGTAAAGATTTGTTCCACTGTTCGTTGAGATGAACCATGAGATCATCAGTGGACCTATTGCTACGAAAGCCATACTGTCGGTCATTAAGAAGCTTCCGTTCTTCAAGATATTTCTTGAGCTGATAATTAATCAGCGTTTCCATGACCTTGGAAAGAAGGGACGTAAGTGCAATCGGTCGATACTCAAACGGTGAGGAAGATTCGCCTTTTTTGGGAGTAGGCTGGACAGATGCGGTTCTCCATCCGCTCGGAACGAGACCTGAGGAGTAGGACAGATGAAAAAGCTTACGCAGTGGTTTTGCCAGCGATGAAGAACACCTCTTCAGAACAATAGCGGGGATACCATCCGGACCAGCAGATTTGTGTATGTTAAGATCTTCTAGGACCCTCGCTACGGTACGAGTGCGAAAAAAGATTTGCCCCATAGAATCATTAACTTGCTCAAGTACAGGCGGAGTCATAACACTCACTGACAGAGTTGAATTGGCGGCGAACTGCCTAGCAAAGAGATTTGCTTTCTCTAAGGAGCTAACAAATGGAGTGTCATTCACAACGAGCTTTGGAACCGAGGAAGAGGAAGAATTCCTCATATTTTTTACAAATGACCAAAAATTTTTACTGCCTTTGGGACATTGCAGTATTTTTTGCGTAATTTTTGGTCATGTAAAAATTTGGTCCGTCGAATATGGGCGTTGCAGGCCTTCCTGGCTTGCTTGAACTTATTCCGGTTTTCCTCAATTGGATTGGCTTTAAAACAACGGAAACTTACCTTCTTAACCCTAATAACCTCTTTACAGCTCGCATCGAACCATGCGTTTTCCATAGGTCTGATGCTTTTAACCCTATTCGGGATAAAAGTTCTCATTCCCAGGAGAATCAAACTTGTGATCATATCAGCGCTGGCGTCAACGTCACTATCGAGGAAGCATAGTGACCAGTTAAAGATCCTGAAGTAATTATTGAGACCGTCCCAGTTGGCTTTCTCGTATTGCCAAACGGTTCTCTTAGGAGCTCTTTCTTTAACTGGAGAGTTTTTACACGAGAAATTTGCTGATATGACACAATGGTCAGATGTGCCTAGAGGAGATAGGACACTAATAGTGTACTTACCAGGGTCAGAGGTAAGAAACAAGTCAAGAGTGTTTTCTGCTCGACCTACCACGTCCGATATTCGAGTGGGCTCGTTGACCAGCTGAGTTAGGTGGTTTAACTCAGCGAAGATCTCAGCACACACTCCTTCTGGTGTTGACTGGCCCGAATGTTGAAGCCATGAAGAATTGTGTACATTGAAATCGCCCGTAACAACGATTTCAGTGCGAGGATAGGACGAAACAATTCTTTGGATGGAATCAGACAAAGCATCAAATTCACGAGAAGTTGATACTCTGTCTAGATTTGGGCTTCGATAAAGGAAGCAGTAGTGAATGATTTGCTTATTCACGGAAAATTTAAACCACATAAAATTGAAAAAAGAATTTGTGCAGGGACCATATCGTGGCAAAAATTGATAAGCAACATAATTTCTAATGTAAATGGCGAGACCATGGTGGGAAAAGAATAATGGCAACAAGTTATACCCTTGAATAAAGAATTCAGTGGGATCGGAATCCTCACCCACTTGGGTTTCACTTAGTGCCAATACAGCTGGCCTGTTTAAAGCAGTATGGGAGTACTGTATGTTTGATTTGAGAACAATTAAGTGGTGATTCTCATCGGCTTTGTTGATCTTTTTGATGATTAAATGAAAACAGTTTTCATCTGATTTTCCCAACGTTTCGACGGTGATTGCCGTCTTCTTCAGGGGTCACACCAGATGAAAACTGTTTTCATTTAATAATTAAAAAGATCAACAAAGCCGATGAGAATCACCACTTAATTGTTCTCAAATCAACCATTATATATTTTATTTTATCATTATTATAATATTTATTGTTAATGTTAGTCTGATAGATGTAAGTCGACAGATAAAATAAATAAATAACAACACCGTGCCATGGAAAAGCAGCCCAGACCATAACGTTGCCTCCACCGTGTTTCACCGTCTTAACACGTTTTTCCAAAAACTAATTGGTTTGTCTATAGGTGAGCTTTGGCAAACTGTAGATTGTTTTTATTTAATCGGCGTCTTATGGTCCTTGAAGAAACATTTACTCCATAGTTCGTTGAAAGTTCGCTTCGAATGGCACTGGAGGTCTTAAACGGATCCTTGGTCGATAACCTATAAATACTTCTTTCTTCATTTGTAGTTGCCTTTCTGGTCCGGGGGTTTTGTTTAACGTTTTCAATCATTCCAAAGTTTTTGACATGACGAAGGGAATTATAAACCAGCTTCCTGGAGCATTCTAACAATTTAGAAATGTCTGTTACCGTCCGTCTTTTTGACTTAATTTTCAAGATATTCTTTTTTCCTTTGAGCACCATTTTCCTTTTGCCATGACTACTTATACTTAAATATAAATCATTGAAGGAATATTTAATTACATCAAAAATTATTATTTTCTTTTCAAAAAAACACAAAACTTAAAAATACACTCTTTGATTGCAAAGCGGGCTAAATATATGTTCAGCTAAAAACAAGGCAAATCACAAACAATCTTCATTTTTCGCAAAACGGTATTTTACTTTTCATTTACACATTTTTATTACCATATAAGGTAGTCATAGTGACAACATATTAATGAACCGTTACTTGCAAGTAATAAAGAAATGAAAGTAGAAAAATACTTATGTACTCTTTTCAATTTCCTAAATTCGTGTCCACCACTGCATGTATGTATATCATAGGGACTTGACAACTCTTTGAATATATTCAGTAAACTTATCATTTTCATTAAGATAAAGTAAACGAACGGCTAACGTCTACAAATTACAAAAATTGTATACTGAAAGAAGCTTTTAGTACATTGCAATGTAGTACATTGTAAACGGTGATTTTTTAAGAGCTTGAGAACTCTTTAAAAAAAAAAAACGCATACAATTTGCAAAATCTCATCGATTCTTTATTTGAAACGTTAGATTGGTCCATGACATTTACTTTTTGAAGATAATTTCATTTAAATGTTGACCGCGGCTGCGTCTTAGGTGGTCCATTCGGAAAGCCCAATTTTGGGTAACTTTTTCGAGCATTTCGGCCGGAATAGCCCGAATTTCTTCGGAAATGTTGTCTTCCAAAGCTGGAATAGTTGCTGGCTTATTTGTGTAGACTTTAGACTTGACGTAGTCCCACAAAAAATAGTCTAAAGGCGTCAAATCGCATGATCTTGGTGGCCAACTTACCGGTCCATTCCTTGAGATGAATTGTTCTCCGAAGTTTTCCCTCAAAATGGCCATAGAATCGCGAGCTGTGTGGCATGTAGCGCCATCTTGTTGAAACCACATGTCAACCAAGTTCAGTTCTTCCATTTTTGGCAACAAAAATTTTGTTAGCATTGAACGATAGCGATCGCCATTCACCGTAACGTTGCGTCCAACAGCATCTTTGAAAAAATCACTCCAATGATTCCACCAGCGTACAAACCACACCAAACAGTGCATTTTCGGCTTCTGGTTGCTTTTCACTCCAAATGCGGCAATTTTGCTTATTTACGTAGCCATTCAACCAGAAATGAGCCTCATCGCTGAACAAAATTTGTCGATAAAAAAGCGGATTTTCTGCCAACTTTTCTAGGGCCCATTCACTGAAAATTCGACGTTGTGGCAGATCGTTCGGCTTCAGTTCTTGCACGAGCTCTATTTTATACGGTTTTACACCAAGATCTTTGCGTAAAATCTTCCATGTGGTCGAATAACACAAACCCAATTGCTGCGAACGGCGACGAATCGACATTTCACGGTCTTCAGCAACACTCTCAGAAACAGACGCAATATTCTCTTCTGTACGCACTGTACGCATTCGTGTGGTTGGTTTAATGTCCAATAAAGTGAACTGAGTGCGAAACTTGGTCACAATCGCATTAATTGTTTGCTCACTTGGTCGATTATGTAGACCATAAATCGGACGTAAAGCGCGAAACACATTTCGAACCGAACACTGATTTTGGTAATAAAATTCAATGATTTGCAAGCGTTGCTCGTTAGTAAGTCTATTCGTGATGAAATGTCAAAGCATACTGAGCATCTTTCTCTTTGACACCATGTCTGAAATCCCGCGTGATCTGTCAAATACTTATGCATGAAAATCCTAACCTCAAAAAAATCACCCTTTAGTTAGAGTTAATTTTAAAATGGACTTAGGCGTAATTTTTGATCAGAAACTTAGCTTTGTACCGCATTATGATTATTTAATCTCGAAAGCCAATGCCATGTTGGGAGTCCTAAGAAGAAACTTTCAAGATTTGTCCGATCCTCCCGCTTTGAAATCTATGTGTACATCGTTAGTTAGATCTGTTTTGGAGTATTGTTCTGTTATATGGGATCCATATTATGTTTGTCAGATTTACTCGTTATGCTATCGGAAAGCTGGATTGGGATTTTGCTCCTTCTTATAAAGACAGATGTAATCTTCTCGGGCTGATGAATCTTCAATCTAGAAGAAAATATTTTTTAATAATGTTTGCTAGAGATGTTCTTATGAACCATATTGTATGTCCTCCTATTCTTTCTCTTTTTAATATTTATGCACCTGAAAGATCTATAAGATCTAGAGATTTTTTTTATATTGAGTATCATAGAACAAACTATGCCCGTAATTATACTATAGTCAAATCGTGTACTGCGTTCAACTCCATTTCCAATGTAATCGACTTTAGTCAAATGAGATCAATTTTTAAAGAGAATGTTCTTTGCGTTATATATATTGGTGCTTTGCATCTTGGAAACTAAGTTTTAATTTAAGTTGTACATATTATTACATTATATTTTTTATTTTATCATTATTATAATATAATAAATGTTATATTATATTATAAAATGATAAAATAAAAATGTTAATGTAACAAGTAGTCTGATAGATGTAAGTCGACAGATGAAATAAATAAATAAATGGATTAACGTTCTGGTCCATTTTGGTTTCAATTTTTACGATGGGGCCAAAACCGTGCCCTGAAAAAGCAGCCCAGACCATAACGTTGCCTCCACCGTTTCAACGTCTTAACACGTTTTTCCAAAAAGTAATTGGTTTGTCTAGGTGAGCTTTGGCAAACTGTAGATTGTTTTTATTTAATCGGCGTCTTATGGTCCTTGAAGAAACATTTACTCCATAGTTCGTTGAAAGTTCGCTTCGAATGGCACTGGAGGTCTTAAACGGATCCTTGGTCGATAACCTATAAATACTTCTTTCTTCATTAGTAAATAGTTGCCTTTCTGGTCCGGGGGTTTTGTTTAACGTTTTCAATCATTCCAAACTTTTTGACATGACGAAGGGAATTAAAAACCAGCTTCCTGGAGCATTCTAATAATTTAGAAATGTCTGTTACCGTCCGTCTTTTTGACTTAATTTTCAAGATATTCTTTTTTCCTTTGAGCACCATTTTCCTTTTGCCATGACTACTTATACTTAAATATAGATCATTAAAGGAATATTTAATTACCTCAAAAATTATTATTTTCTTTTCAAAAAAACACAAAACTTAAAAATACACTCTTTGATTGCAAAGCGGGCTAAATATATGTCCAGCTTAAAACAAGGCAAATCACAAACAATCTTAATTTTTCGCAAAACGGTATTTTACTTTTCATTTACACATTTTTATTACCATATAAGGTAGTCATAGTGACAACATATTAATGAACCGTTACTTGCAAGTAATAAAGAAATGGAAGTAGAAAAATACTTATGTACCCTTTTTTCAATTTGCTAAATTCGTGTCCACCACTGCATGTATGTATATCATAGGGACTTGACAACTCTTTGAATTTATTCAGTAAACTTATCATTTTCATTAAGATAAAGTAAACGAACGGCTAACGTCTACAAATTACAAAAATGGTATACTGAAAGAAGCTTTTGATTTCACATGTAGTACATTGTACATATGACATGTAGGTATTTGTTGTTCTTTCGTGCTTTTGGAAACATGGAATATCGAAACCTTTAAATATTTTTTTTCTTATATTTTGTATTTATCTCAATATGGTTTTTACAACAGTATCTGCGAAGCCGAATCTTGTCTGCAGAAAAATATTCATCATTAAAATAAAAGTAAGCAAAGTTTAGTTTTATAAAGTGCAATTCCAAAATTCCAATTTAAAAAAAAACATCGATTATAATAAAATATATACAAAATTAATTAATTAATTTGTACAATTAATGAAATATTTGTTTAGTTCTTTTTTTCGTTTTTTAAGTTTTGAATCATGACAATTTCTCTTGGTAGTCCGTTGATTATACTTGATACGGTGTGTTGAAGTTTATGTCTTCCGTAGTTGTTGTAGTTTCTTGGTATCTGTAACATTCCTTGTGCACGTCTTCTGGTGTTGAGTTTGTGTTGAGTTTGTGTTGAATTAGTTGTTTAAATCGGTTGTCATCAAAGTATTCTATTATGGTTGTCATCTTAAAAATATCTTGAACTTGTAGTGGCTTAAAAAGTGTGTCATACGTTTGTCGATAGTTGTTGTTAATTTGTTTTATAGTCGCATTTTGGAATTTTGATAATACGGGTTTTAGCTGCATTACCCCAAGGAAGTATATCATATCGTGTAATACACTTCTTTTTAAACATCGTGGTGAGATAGTGCAAACATCGCTTTCTTAAGGTAAATCCTCAATTTGTCTATGTGTTTATCCAATAAAAAGTGACTATCTATTACTACTCCCAAATACTTGTAGTTGCTTACTAATTCGATGTTTTTCTTTTTTCGTTCTAGGGCATTCATCATTCTGTAAGTAAACCTTTTGTTTTGTCGGTTTAAACTGTGGACTTCTGATATGCATCATTTTTGTTTTTTATGCATTTATTACCAAGCTGTTGTTGTGACACCATCTATCTGACATGTTGAATTCTTCTTGAATTATCTTTGTTGCCGTATCAAAAGAACTATGACGAACTACAATAGCCGTATCATCATCAGCAAAAGCGAAGGGAATACTCTGTTTGAAGAGTCGTAGCAATTCGTTAGTGTATAACTGTGTAAGACAAACAAAATTGGACCCAGTTTAGATCCCTGCGGAACTCCATATCTCATCACTTTTTTCTCACTCACTTCCTGGCCACGTAAAAACATCATAGTTTCGAAGCACCAACAAGCCTCGGATACGGACGGATTCACTGTTGACAACCCACGCAAACGAAATAAGGACAACGGACTTCGGATATGTACATGGAATGTTAGGTCCCTTAACAGACCACGTGCAGCCGAACAATTAGTGGAAGCCCTAAACTGCTGCAAGGCAGATATTACAGCCATCCAAGAAGTGCGATGGGATGGACCGGGCAAACGCAAACTAAAAGACTGCGATATCTACTACGGCGACTGCTACCGAGAACAAAGACAGCGTCTATTTGGGTGTGGATTTGTTGTTGGAACTAAACTCAGGCAAAAAGTCTTGAGTTTCAACAGTGTGACCGAGCGCATCACGACAATCCGCATCAAGGCTAAATTCGCCAACATAAGCCTAATATGCGCGCATGCCCCAACAGAGGAGAAATATGAAGACACCAAAGACATATTCTTCGAGGTCTTGGACAAGACATATGAGCGGTGCCCTGGCTATGACATTAAAATTGTCTTAGGAGATTTTAATGCCAAGCTAGGAAGAGAAGACATCTTTGTGTGACATAATCGGGAGATACAGCCTGCACGACACTACCTCCGACATCGGATTCAGGCTGGTCGATTTAGCTGCGGGGCGAGACGTTCTGGTAGCTAGTACGCAGTTCACAGCATCTTTGATTTTAACACAAAATGTTCTGTTTTGCAGATATTCTGTCAGCCAATCAGCTAGAGCCACGAATTCCAATTCTTCTTTGAGCTTCAATAAGATTTGAGTGATTTAATGTGTCAAACTCCTTACTTAAATCCATGAAGATTACTAATACGTGATGTCTGTTATCTAAACTTTCGTTAACACAATTAGAAACTCACCAAGTAACTTTCCTGTATTTTTACCCTTCTGAAAAATGTACTGGCTTCTATGAATCAATGCATGTTTGTCAACAAAACCTTGTAACCTGTTGGCAATCACAACTTCCAAACATTTTTCAATAACTGGAAGAATTCATATAGGCCTATAGTTGTTAAGTTGGTCCTTTTCTCCTCCTTTGTAAATCGGCCTTACAACTGCTGTTTTTAAGTTAGATGGAATTTTTGATTGAGTTATACTCAAATTAAATAATTTGCATAGAATAGGAGCAAAGACATCCTTATAGCTTTTTATATCAATTGCTCTCAAAACATTTCCTCAAGAAATTTTCAAATGGGATTTTTTAAAACCATTTTCGGATGACCATATTAAGTAAGCCCCTCTTTTTGTTTATAACAATTTGTTTTCAGTTTTAGTCCAATGAAACAAACAATTATTTTGTAGCAAAGAAAACAAAATAATAGCTTTAGGTCTCTTCGCCTGAAAACCATAACGACCAAATCCTAAAATTTCCTAATTTGATTACAAAGCTCAAAAAGTTGTCATTTTGTCCAATGAGTTCTTAATTTTAAATAACAATACGATTATAAATAAATTTTATTAAAAAAATGCTTATATTTGCTCATCTGTCATGCATTTGTTTACTTATGTATATTAAGGAAATTTTAGAAGTACTTCGGGACAAAAATTATTCAAAGCTGGTATGGTCGAAAGATGTAATCCCTGAAAT
This sequence comes from Eupeodes corollae, assembly GCF_945859685.1. Lineage (NCBI taxonomy): Eukaryota > Metazoa > Arthropoda > Insecta > Diptera > Syrphidae > Eupeodes > Eupeodes corollae. The sequence continues at coordinate 79,707,629 of NC_079149.1, read as the reverse complement.
GGAATTTACAATATTGAACATGTAAACATGTTATAAAAGGTTTAAATCGATAACGAACGGAATTTAAAAAAAAATCACACTTAATTATTGAGATAAACATACAAAAGCGAGGAAGTAGTTCTAATTTGTTTAAAACGGTAACTTATTTATTTATTTACCAAAGAATTTCAAAGCTTAACAGTTCAGTACGAAAAAGCAAAAATTCTATTACATACTTCTTTTTTTAAATCTTCTATCATTTTTAACTTAATAGGTGAAATGTACCTTACCAATTTTCAGCTGTAAAGATAAAGCTATAGCTCTGTAAAAATCGAAAACAAATTTACCGATCACCGACATAATTAAGCATTTCCCGACATTGTAGAATCATAGAATTTTCTAAGTTAGGTTTTTTGTTGCTAAGAAACGGAAACAAATATTCATCCACTTCTTCTTATGATTCTTTTGAACAATCGTTCATAAATGAATATTGATCTCATATTCTAAATTATGCTGTTTTAAAGAAGAAAAACTGTTTTATAGGTTTAATTAACTTGACATTATTTACAAGTTTTTCTCATATTTTGTCTTTGGAGGAAAAGTTAAAACTTCCCACGTCATAAAAAAGAATTCAATTTTGAAAGATATTTTTTCTGTTTGATAAAGTTGCATCACGACAATTCCCATTCTCCTGTGCAGAACTGGATTTCTTGAAGGCTACAATTACACTTAAAAAAAAGACTTTGAACAAAATTTTTTGTTTTTAGGTTTTAAATTATTTGTGTTCCAAGTTACGGTGCCTTCAAACTCAATTGATCAGTAATAAATTATCAATTTAGGAATTATCTCCACTTAAATGGATTTCAAGAAAGTTTTTCAGTAAAGCGCAACTTACCTCCAATACCGCTATACATTAGTGGCACTTACCATCCAGGGAACTAATCAACTTTCAGTGCTCGGTATATGTATCACAGATCACCTCTTGCAAACGGGACCAAGTCCCTTGTTAGTGACGAAGGTTGAGCTTCAGCTCATCTTCAATTCAATAAAAAACAAAAAGTCAGCAGGTGTCGATGGTATATCCAACGTTGTACCGATGGAGGCAATTGACATTTACACCACACTCTTCAATAATGCACTGAATAATGCATATTATCCAGTACATTGGAAGACCGCTATGGTTCATCCTCTCCCGAAAAAGGGAAAGGACAACTCCAACCCGTCAAATCTTCGGTCGATAAGTCTTCTTCCGAGCATCAGCAAAGTTTTCGAAAAAATCATTAATAGGGCTCTGACTAAGTGGGCTGCGGACAGCAAAATAATTCCAGATAAACAGTTCGGGTTCAAGGCGGGTTAAACTCGTTTCTGATATCCAATAGAATAAATCAAAACAACAATGCACAGGTGCTGTTCTGGTTGATTTGGAAAAGGCCTTTGACACCGTATGGTTAGAGGGTCTTTACCTAAAACTGAGCAGGCTTGGCATTAGCAAGACATTGTTGTATGTACTTTATGATATGCTTAACGGTAGAAAGTTTGTCATCAAAAGTGGCAATGTAACTTCTACCACAACATTCTCAATTAAAAATGGTCTTCAACAGGGAGCGGTGAATTCGCCGATTCTCTTCAGCATTTACACCAGCGATCTGATAGGTAATTGCGTAGGCCGACGCACGATCTAAGAGCGTACAGAACGGCCCGAAATGTTAAGGTATTAGAATTCTCTTGCAGCGTGATTTCGACAAGATTCAGCGATATTGTGACGACTGGAAACTGAAAATAAATGTCCAGAAGTCGGAGACAATTCTGTTCCGGACTTCGTTGGCATACTCGCAAGAATTGGTGGTCATCGTTGATCTTCACGGGCAGCCATTAGCGAACAAAAGTGTAGTGAAGTACCTCGGTGTCTGGTTAGATCAGTATTTATATTTCGACAGACATATAAATGCTGCTCTGACCAAGGCCACAGGAGCCTCCGCTCTGACGAAACGGCTGTTTTTTAGCAGTCTGCTTGACCCCAGAGTGAAGGTAATTTGCTACATGGCCCTTATACGGTCGATGATCGTTTATGGTTGTCCTGTGTGGTTCAACGTTGCCCCTTCCCAGATGGAGAAGTTTCGGGTGTTCGAGCGGCAGTGTTTACGACGCTGCACCGGTCTATATCGAACAGCCGAATCTTCTTATGTGCATTACTTTTCCAACGAGGTCCTATACAACGGGGCTCGAATCAACAGAATTGACAATTTCGTGATAAAACTCGTTCGAGGTCACATTGCAAGACCGACAATTTAATTTTCTGGGCGTTCTATCCGAACGACGACTATTTTGAAAGTGCACGCTTGAGCGGCTTCATTTCACCAGAGGCACTCCTCTTTTTAGACAAATGCGGTCTGATACAGAATAGATTGGCAGTTCCGCTAATCTACCACGTCAGACGAAGAACCGTGGATAGGCGACTTCCGTACAATCGGGACGTCATGGCACAAGGCTGAGCAGAGCTCCTTCGGTTCAGTAGGGCTGTGTCCGAACGCGACCGAACTGATAGGGTGAAGCAGGAGAACCAGTTCTGGTGGCTTCAATCGGCACTTGATAGTGGGTAGTCGGGATGGGGTTTTAAGCCTTAGCCGGCTTACATCCTTGTTTTATAGTTTTAGGGTTTAGTTTTAAGTAGAATAGGCATGGTGGCACAAAAAGAAATAGAAAAAAATACAAAACAGAAAAAAATATGCAGAAAAATAAAAAAAAAAAACACATAAAAAAAAACATGGAATAAAAAAAAAAACAACAAAATATGAAAAACAAAAATGTTAGATTTGCTGCTGTGGCTGTTCTAGTTTTAAGTATTTTATATGTAGGTAGTTTAAGTTAGCTTTAACTTTTATTTAAGGACCTGGTTGTAAGTAGTTTTTAAGTAAAAATAAAAAATATATTGATATTAGTTTTTTAAATTTTCTGAAGAATACAAAAATAAATAAAATTGAATTGAAGTTAACATAGATATTAGGGCCGAAAGGCATTAGTACTAAGTATTATTGTTTAACTTAGAGTGTCTGTATGGGACCATTAAGTTAGTTGTAGTTTATGGATAATTAGGCTAGTTTTATAAATTTTTGTCTAGCTTTAAGATAGGTTTAAGAATGAATTAATAAAAATCAATTAAAAAAAAAAAAACAGATCACTTCTTATGAAATGATCACTCATTCGACATTTCCAAAAATGCTCATAGGTACCTAGGAGTTTTACGACGATGCAATGAATTTTCCACCCTTTCTGATACGGCTGTAATTTACAAAACCTTTATTCTTCTAAAACTTGAATATAACTCACATATTTGGGCAGTTGTCCCAAAAGCAAGTTTAAATCTCTTCGATTTTTTAATAATAGCCGATAGAACTTCATCCGAAACATTTACATCGCTCAAACACCGCCGCAATGTTTTGTTCCTTGGGCATTCAATAAGTTAGTGACTACGTAGGCATCAGAATGACATTGGCTAAATGCAACTACAAAAGGAGTTGAAATTTTACTTCCGCGTAGTACAAAAATTTAGGCTACAAAGTTAGTGGACACTGATTTTGACGTTTTACTATCAGCTGCTTGGTAAAGACTCATGGATTCAAAATGAAAACAACGATTATTTAAAGTTCTCAAACCACAAATGTTTCTTATTTTATAAACCAACATCTGTCATTAATATGACATGACTCTTGCATAGAATTGACAAATTTTTCAAGAGTATTTCTTGTCATAATGTGATTTCTCAAATTACCCGCTCGGATTCTGCTTTAAATTGCAGGTCCCCTCCATCCCTGACAACAGTACTGGCACACATGAATGGTTGAGAGTTGTAAGTTAATAGGCACTAGTTTTCAACAAACTGTTGCATTACCCTATTTATTTATTTATATACTCACAATATTAGGTTTATGAATGCGCCCAATGTTCTGTCGAATTAGCCAGTTGCGTTCCAGCCCTTAATACAATCAGCCGTATTTCTCGCACTTCCAGGAAAACTAATCAGTTTACCCTTGAGAGCTTTCACGGACTTGCTGTCAAGTACAGATATTCTTTTTAACCGCACATCGAGAATGTGGAATGGTTAACCTCCTCCTTTATTCTTCCCTGTTTTCCTAACACTCGCATGTGCTTTGATATAAACATATAAAGGGCATTAATAACCCGATTGCCCGTAAATTATAAAAAAAATTGCAAGTTTTGCCTAAGTCAATTCAAATTGCAATAGTGTTCCACGTCCCACAATGTTGAACCAACTGGTCATTATGCCTAGAATAAAAAGTTTATCCACAATATATAAAATTAAAAAGAGACTGGGATGCGACCCATAATAATAACTTCCTATTCCGTTTGTGGATTTGTCTTGCTTAAAAGTTTGTAGGGTTGAGTTAAAAAAGTTGTTTGTTGAATTATTCTTAAATATTATATAAAAAAACAAAAAAACTGTCAATTCGATTTTTCTAAAAATCTTACTAGAAGTTAAAAACGTAATTTTTCGTTGCACAAAATTGTTTTGGAGATAAAAACATTTTGTATTCGTAAAATTTTCGAGGTGACAATTTTTTTTTAGTTTTTTTGATTCTTAAAAAAAACCTTAATTAATTTTTTTCTTCAAAAAGTATACCTACTTGGTATCACGTTACAATATATTATATAAAATTTAATTCAAGTCTCTAGCGTCATTGGTTCGTAAGATATTTAATGTTAACCAAAATGTTCAACTTTTTTAAACTACTATGGTAAAAAAAAACACCCACGCAAATTTCTTGAAAGCCCTTTCTGCGTCTTTCTGCTTTATTATCTGTGTAACAAAATTTATTTGAAGTCGATATCTCTTCTGGTTCTTGAGCTATGGACGACGAAAAAACGTCGCGAACGTACGTACACACGCACGTACAGACATCTTTCTAAAAATCTTTCATTACGACTCTAGGGACTTTGAAACGTCGGGAAATGTCAAAATTTTGAATTTGATAAATCGGACACATTACAATGACTTCCTATGGAAACTTAAAAATACTTTTTCTGAAAAGTTCGTTAATTTTGTCCAAACTAATCAAAAGATGGTACGATAAATGTTTGTATATTTTATTGTTTAGCTATGAAACATAATTAAAAATAAAAACAACAAATTATTTTGCCCCATTCAGTATGAATATACATACATACACACATATGTACGTTTTTCTATTTTTATTTATTCTTTGGAAAAGATGATTTTCTACGATCTGACATATGCATGCACATAAGTAATACATTATGCTTTAAAATTTAAATTAGATTTGATTAATTTTAATCAAAATACATACAGACATGCACATTAAAATAGACACAGACAGTTGTTTTGATTAAAACCAAACTAAAACAACAACATGCGTTAGAAGTATTTCTAACCATTATCAAAAAAAGTTAGACTTTCTTACACAAAATAACATGGGTTTTATTTATTTTTTGCTTGTTGATTGCTTGGAGATGAACCGATCCTTAGGTAAGACTGTGTTTTTGGTGTACATTAAAATAGAAAAAATATTAGTTTTTAGTGTTTTTTTTTAATAAAACAATAAGTTCACTTTAGGAAGTAAATTCAAATTATTTTAATAATATTACAATTAATTCTAAGGAAAACATGGATCGCGGTAAGCATTGTTCCCTAGAAGAGAAAGCTTTCACTTTAGTTCTACGATGTGAGGGAAAATCTTGATGGATATAACCAGAATAATAAGCAAATCTCTCAAGTTGATTGCAAAAGCAATTTGACCGCTGAGAGCCAAAACATATGTGGGAAAACAAAGCAAAACTACTATAAGAGAAGACTGAAAGACAATTTACGCCTAAAAAAAAAGATTCTTACATGTCTTCAAGGAAAATAAAAAACAAACAACAGCTTACAAATCTGCTCGAAAGTATATTAGAGACCAAAAAATCAGCGTATTGGAGTGGCCAACCCAAAATGGACTCAATGTCCAACAGATGTCACACTGTAATTAAAGCTAAGGGCTTTAGCTTTGCATTTAATTTAATTTTTTAAAATCTTTGTATCTATTTTAATGTCCACGAAATTTGTTCCTTTTTTACAATTATGATTTTTAAATATTTTATGTTATAATTTTTACTGCAAATAATAGGTAATTTTCGTTTGAAAGAAAAAATCTTTTTAAGTCAATACAAAATTTAATTTTTAAGACTCTTTTTGGTGTTTTTATTTAAATGTCCATAACTGTATGTGCATATGAAATTAAACTTCTTTAGTTTCTAACCTCTGAGCTTAGTTAACTGAAGTTATGTTAGCTTCTTGTTTGGGTCATACAATATTGTTTGTCTTTATAATTTTCTAATTATGTAACACAACGAATATAAGAACATTTGATTTTATTCTTTTAAAGTATTTGATAGATCACTAAATTAAATCTGACCATTGTATCATATCAGCGAATTTCTCGTGTAAAAACTCTCCAGTTAAAGAAAGAGCTCCTAAGAGAACCGTTTGGCAATAGTATCTTTAACTGGTCACTATCCTTCCTCGATAGTGACGTTGACGCCAGCGTTGATATGATCACAAGTTTGATTCTCCTGGGAATGAGAACTTTTATACCGAACAGGGTTAAAAGTATCAGCCACAAAGAAAGAGGTTTTTAGGGTCAAAGAGGTAAGTTTCCGTTGCTATAAAGCCAACCGTACTGAGGAAATCCGGAAAAAGTTCAAACCAGCCAGAATGGCCTGCAACGTCCCTGCAATGTCCCAAAGGCAGTAAACATTTTTGGTCATTTGGAAAAAACATGAGGAATTCTTCCTCTTCCTCGGTTCCTACGCTCGTTGTGAATGACACTCCATTTGTTAGCTCTTTAGAGAAAGCAAATCTCTTTGTTAGGCAGTTCGCCGCCAATTCAACGCTGCCAGTGAGTGTAATGACTCCGCCCGTACTTGATCGAGTTAATGATTCTATGGGGCAAATCTTTTTTCGCACTCGTACTGTAGGGAGAGTCCTAAAAGATCTTAACATACATAAATCTGCTGGTCCGGATAGTATCCCCGATATTGTTCTGAAGAGGTGTTCTTCATCGCTGGCAAAACCACTGCGTAAGCTTTTTCATCTGTCCTACTCCTCAGGTCTCGTTCCGAGCGGATGGAAAACCGCATTTGCCCAGCCTATTCCCAAAAAAGGCGAATCTTCCTCACCGTTTAATTATCGACCGATTGCACTTACGTCCCTTCTTTTCAAGGTCATGGAAACGCTGATTAATTATCAGCTCAAGAAATATCTTGAAGAACGGAAGCTTCTTAATGAACGACAGTATGGCTTTCGTAGCAATAGGTCCAATGGTGATCTCATGGTTCATCTCACCGAACAGTGGAACAAATCTTTACATAGTTTTGGAGAAAGTAAGACTATTGCATTAGATATTTCAAAAGCATTTGATAGGGTTTGGCATCGGGCTCTCTTATCGAAAATGCGTGCTTTTGGTTTGCATGAATCCCTCCTTCATTGGATTAGTAATTACCTTTCGAATCGTTCAATAGAAGTTGTATTGGATGGATTCAAGTCTGAAAACCACAAAATTAATGCTGGTGTGCCCCAGGGCTCTGTTCGTTTTCAGATTCACACCCCTCTTCTTCGGATGTGGAACTGCAAGGACAAAATATGATACGCTCATTAAATTCCGACCTAAACAGCATTGTACAATGGGGAATAAGAAACCGCGTGGAATTTAATGCTTCGAAAACGCAATGCTGTCTTGTATCGTTAAAGCGAAATATACCCCCCCTGCCATTATCCATAAATGGTACTTGCATCGATGAAACTCGACATCTCGATATTCTTGGTATGTGTATCACCAACCACCTTTTGTGGAACCATCACATACGCGATGTCGCAAGATGTTTGGGTTTTCTAAGGCGATGCAAGAAGTTTGTCTCCCCCTCTGATCTGACTGTTATTTACAAGACTTATATACGTCCAAAGCTTGAGTATAACTCCCATAGCTGGGCTGGTGCTCCTGCAACTTACTTAAGCCTCTTAGATAGTATTGAACGTAGAGCATTTAGATTGATTGGTGATATTACCATCATAAGATCATTTACGTCACTTGAACATCGTCGAAATGTTTCTTGTCTCACCCTGTTTTACCGTTATTTTAATGGTTTATGCTCTAGAGAAATAGCCAGCTGCATTCCTCCCCTTAAACAGTTCAACCGTAATACTCGCGCTTCTAGGAATGCTCATCAATATACCCTCGAGCCCATCTTTGGTCTTACTGTCAAGTACAGAGATTCGTTCTTTAGCCATACTATGCAAATGTGGAATGCCTTGCCACACTTTGTCTTTCCCAGCTATTGCAATATTCAGGAATTCAAACCCACTCTCCCTTTCCCAGTGCTCACACTGTGTCTACATAATAAGGGTAATATATCCCTTTGAGTGTGCACTTATTATAAAAAAAAATTAAATAGATTAGATTCCAATATTTATACTTACAAAACTGCAATCAGTTGAAAGTTGATACACAAATATTGAAATTTGGCCCTTTAAAATTTCATTCTGTAAAAGTTTGCCACTTTTAGGTTTAAAAACACCTTGGTGAATTCAGAGGAACAACCGAGTTTGTGAGATGTTTTTTTAATAATAATAAATAATAAAATTTTATCACTTAAATGTTCTTAAATAATTAAAATAACATTACATTACAAAATCTATTTATTGAATTAATTTTCACTTTCAATTGAATTACATTCCTCATAATTTCCATGTTCACACTGAAGGATATGATGATGTGGCTGATGTTGTCGTCGATCACGTTCGACAAACTGTCGCATTTTTTTTTGGTAGTCCTGTTGAAGTTTAACAAAAGAACTTAAGCGATTTAAAAGAAACTGTTTATCATGACCTTCTAAAACCAGTTGGTTTCTTAGAACCTCAACCATGTGTTTGTTTGCATTTGAAACGGCATGATAATAATACAAAAATAAAACCAGTACTATGAAACATGGAATGGCAAACCCAGCTGTACCCAAAAAGAAAATGCAGTTCTTAACAACAGACGGCATTTGATTAAACGCTGTGGTTGCAGCATCCCAAACAGAAGGAAGTCCTCTGAAAGGACCACATGATCTTGAAGGTATAACTTCAGCTATCGCATATACAACAGGAATCAATGCCACCGAATATGATACAAGTAAAATGAGCATAAAAAGCGAATTTGATCCGGAAGCCCTATAAAGTATTGCTGAAGGTTTCGAATTAACCAAGCACTGGAATTTTTTTATGTAAAACATACAAAATGTCAAAACGGCTGCTATTACGGGAAGAAAAGGGGAATAGAAGCTACCCAACCAACATATGGTTTGCGAATACACAATGTCTAAAACGTGTTTAGGCAGTTCAAATTCTTGTTCACCAATAAGTCGAACAAATCTTGTTTTAATATGACGGGCCATTATTGCACGAGGGAAATTGACAAAAAAAGTTACTCCAATATTTGTAACAAAGTCTGTTATTAGAAGCTTGTAAAACTGTTGGCCAATATATGTCTCCCAACATTGTGGCGTTTTGTATTTATCATTAAAGCATTGCGAACTTGTCTTTGGAATAATTAAATGATAAAAGCGGCTCAAAAGAACAGCCAAAGAGGCCAGTCGCAAAAATACAGTTCTAAAAAGATTAACTTTGACTACAAACATTGGCGAATATTGTTCGAACTCACAAAGATAATTAAATAAGTTTGGGACCAATAAATTGAGACAGACTATAGCAATGTACGGTAAGAATTCATAAAACAAAATTGTAAACTGTTCTTTGGGATTGTTAGGCTTTTTTAATGTTTCTTCAGCGGAAAATGTGTAAGTCGTCTGATCGAGTAATGATATATGATGACTCGTTTTGAAATTTGGTTCAAGATACTTAAGGCTCAAATTAAAAAGGAAATATATAAATAAAGCCGAAAGAACCAAAATAACAGCAACTGCACAGTTAACTAGAAATCTTACTAGGACTAATTTGTACATGTGATCTCGGGATCGATTGCTACGCTCGTAATCTATACGCTTAGAGTAAAGAAGACCCTTAATTTCATTATAGAGTGCTTTATGCTTTATGTCAGCCGATTTACTGTTATGTATACAAAAATCCCAACCTCCAAATACTAGATTACAATATTGATAAAATTGACCCTCACCATCAACTAATCTGTCTTTGAATTCACGTGATGCCCCTTTAACAATAGCAGCCAGTGAAATGAGAAAATATAGCACCGTAATGCTAATGTAAGCTAAAGGTAGATCGTAATTGAATTCTTTACCTTCACTACGCTCATAATTATTATTATTATTATTGTAATGTGAATTTAAAGTAGATGTATTACTTATGTCTTCAATCTCTTCATTTTGGCTATGTGGAATTTGGTCAGATACTTTATTTGTATAGACTCCATAAAATAATAAAGTATTTTCCATGAAACCAGTGCCTTGGATTAAATCCAAAATATAAAATTCACTCGATGTATTATTCAAGTAGGATTCCCTACAACATTGTGTTGAGTCGTTTGCAGTTACCTGATCACACAATTCTTCATTTGGATGAACTAGAAATACATGTGGTATGATAATGAAAATAAATATTAAAAAAAATATAACTAAATTTAGAAACATAAGCCATCTGAGAAGCAAGAAATATGCTACAACACCGGTTCCAAAACTACCCTCAATTTTTTTAAGCGAACTACGCCATAGTCCCATTTTTGTTAAAACTTCCGTCCATTTAGTGTGGAGTTGCTGCCAAGCTTTACGGCGTTGCCATTTAAATTGATCGAATCCCTGAAGACGAAGTTTTGTAGCATTCTGAAAATTATATTGTTAAGTAAAACATAACATAATATGTTAACAAAATTAATTTTGTTATTAGACTAGACCAATGCTAATTTATAACAGTTTTTTTTTTATAACATTATTTTTGTATTTAAAATCGTGTTAGTTGCATTAATTCGCTTTTAATTCCCAAAAAACTATTATAAATTGGTATGTTTCTAGTCTTGCATCTCACTTGAAGTTTTGCTTTTAAATCCTTTTTTTGTGTCATTGACACTGGCATAGATTTTATTTCTTGAATTTCTTCCCATATTCGTTCTTCGTCGGTTAAGTCTTGTGATAAATCGGGCAATGTGGCACCTTGAACATCTTGATACTGGATTTCACGTCTCGCAATTGAATTCGACCGTGTGTTGTATTGTGTTTGACGCCGTTTAACTTGTGTATCATGATTATGATTATTGCGAATGCGCCTTGAAGTAGCTGTATAAATTAAAAAAAAATAATTCAAAAATATGTATAAAAATAATTAGTAAGCAATATTAACTTATTGGAAACATTCTATGGCCATTCATGGGATTTAGGCAGTTTATGGAAAGAAACATTGCAATAAGAGCAAAAACCAATTGTAATAGTTGCCATGAACGAAATAGACCTTAGAAAAAATTAACTTTTATGCAAATGGACACTAATAGCACACATGGTAACCAAATTATAATGATTTGCTTAACATTATAAGAATTCAACTTTTTTCTATATGATTTATTGAATGAAATATGCGTCTTGTGCGTATACTTGTGATATAGTTAGTTAGTAAGTTTTAATAACTTTTTATTACAATGTATAATAATAAAATAATACAATATTTTACAATATTTATATAAACATTAAGTCTTTTGGTTTGGCAATAAGCCGTCTACCAGATTGACATTTTTGTATTGTTTAACATAGTTTAAAATAAGTTCAATTCAAAAAATATTTGGTTATAATTACATGGTATTCATTTTGTTTTTTCCAAATAATGTATATATTTTCAAAAATCACCTTCTCTGAATCGTTTTCTATAGTTTAGAGCACTAGTAGTGTATCTATATAGACTAATCCAGCTACATTCACCATTCAAAACTGCCATGAGATCCTCCTTTTGAAGTGTTCTCACTCCAAAGTACATCATTCGAAATTCATTTAAAATAGGGCACACCGCAATAAAATGAAAGACATCCTCCTTCTCTCCACGGTTGCAGAGATCACACAGTATTTGGAGGTAAGGCCGATGTGGCACGTAGTTAAAATTGATTAATTCACATCTTAACATAAAAATAGTTCTTATCATCTCCGTTTTGTTCCCATCCAGAAAGTAAGTGTTACTATTTAGATTATAGTTGACTTTACTGTAATACATCCTGTGTAGTGACGGTTAAGCTTCATTTACATACTTGTTGTATAAAAACGGTGCTAATTTTTTCAATATGTTCTCAAATTTTCTTCTAAGAGTAGTAGCTCCGTCACAAGGGTAGAAACTTATGACACATCCGCAGCAACTTGCCAGTTCTTGCCATTCCTTGACGTAATGAGCGTTTTTTTCTAGCATATGCTTTAGGACAATTTTCGGCTGGCGTTCCTCTTACATTTGCATGACTTTAACTATATAACCAAAATGTATCTTGAATGTTCCCAATAGAAGTGGTGGACAACCTGTTTGGATGATGTAGTTTGGGGTATTATTAGGTAGCCTAAACATGCGTTTTATGCAGTAACGTTGCAACTTTTCCACAGATTCAAAGTTACCATATCACCATACTTGTGCTTTGTATTTTTTAAGAATAAAAGAATAGTCTGGGCAGTCGCTCGGATAATTAATTTTTGCTTTGAGCTATGCGCTAAAAATTTACTTTTGATGCAGGTACTCCAGACTGAATTAATGGCTCGTTTTGCTTCTGCTAATTTAATTTTTAGGTGTTTTTCCACATTGAGATTAGACGTTATCAGAAAACCAGGGTCAACTTCAATGGGGTCGTTTTGATGAGTCCATTTTTCGTTTTTCGAGAATCGCCCTCCTCGGTTTCTAAATACAAGAAATTTCGTCTTTTCTAAATTCACAGATAAATTCCAAGTTTGACAGTATTTTTGGAGTCTGTTGATTTTAAGATGCATAATATTTACTGTATCGGAGAGAAAAACAATATCGTCAGCAAATAATACCCTATTGATTTCCACCCCGACTCCGATATAGTCTGTTATATCATTAATAGACAAGATAAATAACAACGTGCTCAAAATGCAGCCTTGTTTTACACCCATCGTCGTTTGAAAATTATTCAGACAAAAAGTTTCCACCCCACACCGCCTCTATATTATTCTCATACAGGGCCCTTATCAAGTTTACTATTTTACTGCTTATACCCATCCTAAATAGCTTGTAAAAAAATGCTTCACGTGGGATGGAGTCGAACGCAGCTTTGAAATCTACAAATAGAGCGTACAGTTTTTTGTGCTTTTGCTGGTATATTTGTGCAATGTTTACAAGGTGAAAATCTGATCTACTGTCGAATAATTTTCTCTGAAGCCTGGTTGAAATTCATGCAGAATATTTATTTTTGTTTTTAATCCAGTCTGTAAGTCTTTTAAATATTGAGGTTCCGCATACTGAATTCTGGGGGAAATCTGTAGAGTATTTAAGATATTTCTGAAGTGTGTACATAAATAGTGTGTTTGTAGGCCGGTTGCAATTCGGTTTCTTCTTCCATTTAAGAGTTTGACTGCTTTCCAAAAGTCTGATGGGGATCTGCTACTATTTATCATTGATATGTTCTGTTGCTCGTTCTCTAATTTTTTGACATTGCAGATATTTTTAAATTCTTTGACAGCCTTAGCGTATAGAGTTTTGAAAATATTATTGTTGTATCTCCTTAATAATTTAAAGAAAACAAAAGACTTGGTTTTTGCCAACTTGTGATATACAAAGTTAACAATTGAAAAAAAAAATCTCGGAAGGTGTAGGAGGTTCATTGCCACGAATTTTTGAGATGTGCTATCTGTATGACATCCGGTGTAATAATTATTTGACTTCAAAATAAGTTGGTTAATCCTCGCATAATTTTAATTCAAACCAAACATATTGATCCTTCGTTATTTCAAAGAAAACGAGAAACGAAAACTTTAATGAAACCTTTGGCCACTGTGGAAACAGTACACGATTTGATTTTATATGCAGGACTTGAAAAACACACTGTATTGTGGCATTGAATTCATGAATGATGTTTGATACATAAAAGCAAGTTCTTTTAGCCCAGATATTAACTTTAATTTTTGTTTACAAAAGCCGAATATTCTGCAACATGACACATATTTCAAATTATAGAAACCGAAGCAAACGTTGAAAAAGACACGAATGAGTTGTCAAGTCCTGACAGAACGGCGCGTAAACTCTCGCAGACACTTGGATTCAAAAAGGCGGATAGTGCACATTCATGCCAATGTTTTCAAAAAACTGCGGCAGAAGTTTCCAGGAGGTTAATCTTTCAAAACTGTGAACTGTGACCCTACTTGAATGCCACGCACGCCGTACCAATTTAACCCCACCAAATTTTGTTTAAGGGGCAATTTTAGCGCAAAATTATAGGTCAACAAATCAATAGACATTGAAACCCTCAGAACATATTCAATTAAATCGAATTTAGTATAATTTAAAACATCAATATTATTTTCGGGAATCTAGAGCTGAGTAGTAGTGCTTTGGCAATAGTCTGAAGGTGTTCATTTTGTTTTATAAATATATCTAAAAAGGAGGTTAGGTTAGGTTTAAGTGGCTGTTTAAGATGGGAACACTTAGTCCAGTTTAATGGCTAATTGTGATATCACATTAATCTTGAGGCCTCCTCCTAAGTCAATTTGAGTCCCTTACGATACGTGAGAGGCTGATTATGCTGATATGATTTAAATCGTTTAGATTATTAAAGAAGAATTGTCCTAGGTAATTCTTGGGTGCTTTCCTATTAGACATTGTCCGGTTATGACACCTATTATCGAGCTTATATGCTATCTGCTAAGAGAGAGCAAGCACCTTGAACTATTTAAATCCAGTGTTTGCCAGATGGTTTTTGTGACCTGACACGTAGTGACGCTGTTCCAACTGGTGCCTGCCCTCTTCACAGGGTCTTGCATAAGCAATAGTTTACAAGTAGCGATTGGTATGCCAGTATGTGCCAAACCCAGCAATGGTGAATATTAAACTGGTGTGCCATCTCCATTAGGGATGATCGACAGTTATGGACTGTTATAGAGTTTGTAGAGACAGAGTCCAGTGATTTGATAGCAGCCTGACTATCTGAGAAAATACGGATATCAGATGTTGATATCACGTTTTCTTTAAGCCCAGAAAAGACTCCTCTTATCGCAAAAAGATCCGGTTAGAACACGCTACAATGATTGGGAAGGCGGAATGAGAGACTTAATTTCAGTCTTTCAGAGTACACACCTCCTCCAACCCCTTCTTTTGTTTGTAGGTACTAAACACAAATCGGTGACGGTATGAATTGCTTCATACAGTTCGACGATTTTCAACCTGTACTTTTCTTATTTTTTTTTTTACGTGGAACCCTTGGGGTGCAACAATTCAAAACTCAATTTTTTTGAACGGAAACAAATTTGAATATGGGGGTTTATCAGCCCCTCAATGTTTTTAGAAAGAACGATCGAATTTCCCTGGGTCAGGCCATAATCCAGGATGGACTTCGTCCTGAAATAACACGTCTCTCCAACCAGCTCTGTTTCTAGCTCACCGCTTTCAATTTCGCACCGCAAGTTTTACGCTTATTTGCTCCAAATTCAATGCCTTACCAACCGGATTGGACTCAAAGACTCATTGGACTGGTTTGATGGAGTTCATAAGCTCAAAGTAACCCAGATATCAAGATGCATTATTTTTAGCTTCTTCATCACAATAATATTACTGTATAGGCCCGTATTGATCTTAGCTGAATCTTTTATCATGACTCCTTCTATACACACAGGACCAAAAATCACGCGAAAAATCTTTCTCTCAAAGCAATTAAGTAACTTCTAAGGTCTTATAGAAAGTCTCCAGGATTCTTTGACAAAGGGCCATACAAAAGAGGGTTTTTTGAGGTTTGATTTCTGCACTGATGTCTCGTTAAGGGGTATCCCTGGTAGACAGTCTTTCTGTATTTGGAAGATATATCTAACCATCGTAACGCTTTGCCCCAGTCTACGAATTTCTAGATTCCGTTCACGTTGATAGCATGTATTTCGTTTTGTCTTCATTAACAGCCTTATACAGCCAATCTCATTTTTTTCTCAACACCAAGCGGTTCAGTGGTGTTCTTAGCCACTTTGACAGAGCAGCGATATTTCTTCATCGTCATCCTGCACAAGCAAACAAGTTTAGAAGAGATGCCCCAATACGAGATGACGCTGTTCATTTTGTCCATCCGCGCTATCATAAGAGATTTGAAAATCGATAGATATTGTGTTTATCGATCTGGATTTTTAGTTTTTTTTCCAAAATCTGGCGGAGTGTGAACATTTGATCGATGATTGGCTCGATTGTTCTAAGAACATACTTATAGAGGCCAATCAGATCATTAAAAAAGGTTTTAGTTGTCACGCAAGATATCCGACAAGACTCC
This sequence comes from Eupeodes corollae, assembly GCF_945859685.1. Taxonomy (NCBI): domain Eukaryota; kingdom Metazoa; phylum Arthropoda; class Insecta; order Diptera; family Syrphidae; genus Eupeodes; species Eupeodes corollae. The sequence goes on along the minus strand of NC_079149.1, from coordinate 79,691,190 downwards.
TGTTAAAAAATAAATTTCCAAAAAAAAACCTTCAAGAAAATACCTAATTTAAACAAAAAGAAAATTGTTCACTAAGAATCCCAAAAAGAAAAACATCATCATTAAAGCAAAATGACAGGGGAAATGTTCCATCGCCATAGACCATACTAAATAATATTTATGTATGCATTCCTACCTAATAAAACAATCCGTGATTGAGTTGTGCTTCGCTAAAGAGAATTTGGGCCGGTATTTTTATTATTTGTTACAGTAAGAAACATCCATTCCTCTTAATAATAATAATGTATACGAAGGCATCTAAGTTTTAACTTGTAAAGTTATCTGATACAAAATTTATTTTATGTTTTGTTTAGAACAATGTATTGATTATTTTTTAGTTGGCAAGATAAAAAAAATACAAACAAACCCACCCAAACGTAAATAACTTCACTTATCGCCCAACTTCTTAGTTTGGCTAAATCACATTACAAATTTCTGCCAGAGAATTATTCTAAAATAAACTTACCAACACGATTTTGTTTTGAGGGTAAAAGAGTGGCAATTGCGGCCGGATCTCGTTGAAAACCTTCCCATTCAGCTGGATAACTTTCTTGATAAAATTCACCACCAGCCTCCTCCCATCCTTGCGTGTTGTTTTTTCGGCTTTTTGCATTAGACATAATGCAGTTATTTTTCGCACCACTTTAATCCGATCAAATCGGAAAGGTAACCGAAAATAGTAATATTTAATATGACACCATGCAAAAAGGTAAAACACTTCCGATAAATTGCATCCAATGTTTTAATTAAATTGTATATAAATGTCAAAACGAATCCATATCCATCCTTAAAAATTATCATTAAACTAAAATCACAAGGGAACGTAACATTTCCAGTTGAAAAATGGGCCACTTCGTTGTGTGTAGTGTAGCTCACTTCAACTCTACCTTCGTTGAGTTGAAATGAGCTTCATTCGACTCAACCCCATTAATAATGTTGGTTTCAGAATGGAAAAATCTTTTATAAAATTTTCTATGAATTATAAAAGAATAAAATTCCATATTTGAGACTTATAAAAAAAGATTTCTAGCGCGAAATGACATTTTATGTAGTCATACACAATGGGCGCATTCACAGAGCTAGTGACTACGTAGCCAAAATTCAACTAGCTTTGTGAATGCAAAATTGCACTCCAAAGCTAGTCAATCCGGAACTTTCATATTAATGACAAATAAAAATATATGTATGAAAAAAGAAACATTTGTGTTTTCAGAACTTTAAATTGTTTTTTTCTTTTCAAATTCAATAAAACCAAATGGAAGATGTAAAATAAATAATTTATGTTTGTATTTAAATACAGAAAAATTCATTTCATTTTAAATTCTTGTGTCATCACCGAGCAGCTGATTGGTAAACGTCAAAACTAGTATGCACTTGCTTTTGGCTTTTTTCTTTTTTAGTTCAGAGCTTAACACAGAGAATAAAGTTGAGTTCTGAGCAGAGTATGTTTAGAGCTCTCTGATTTAATTATGAACCAACTTGAGCTGAACTGTCATTATTTAAAATGTCGCCTGTTCAAAACGTTTAAAATATTCTTTAATGAAATTAATTAAAAAACAGTCATAAGAGTTGGTCCATTTGAAGCCTGAAACAAATTTAATTCATAAAAATACTATATGCGATTAGTTTTTTCTAAATTATCTTTCCTTCTGCACTAAAGCGACGAGCCTCTTCCACCATTTTTATTGTATTGACGATGATTTTTTTAATTTACCGAAATATTAATCATATTTTATTCTGAGCTCATAGAGCACGCTCTGAACATGTTCAGAACTAAATAAGAAACACGAATTTGAAGCTAAAAAAGAAACACAATTATTTTTTGGACAGTTCGAGCTCTGCTCTGAACGAAAAACGCAATTTGTAGCACAAATTTGTACACTACATCGGAGGGAAATTTCAACTACTTTTGTAGTTAGATTTAGCCAATCAGAATCCCTCATCTACGTAGCCACTAGCTTTGTGAATGCGACCAATTAAATACATTTTGAATCAAATTAAAAATAAATGGAACTGAAATTAAAGACTATTCTCGATGTGCGTTTTCTACGTCTTTTCCTATTGACAAGTTCTTTGGTTCCAAGTTTCATGACATAATTTATTGAAATATCCAACTGCTAAAATCTAATAACAAAATTTCTTTAATGATGAGTTACTTTTATGATTCTTAACAAAAAATTTCTAGCAGGATGAAAGATTTGACAGGAAAACTCAAAAGGTTCGCATGATTATTTTTAAAAAAAATATAGACAGTTTGCATAACAAACAAACAAACACGTTTGTAGAGATGTGTCTACGAGCATACGAGTTATGTATATTTAACTCTTCGACTTCAAAATATGTACTCGTATTTATAAATTATTGTAGAGATAGAATTTAGTTAGTAGTTTTCGCAATTTGCGTCCTAGGTTTTCATTTGACAGCACATGCTCTTATAAAAGAAAAGCCAACAAATTTTCTTTTAGTCCTTTTTAAATTTTTCAATTTTGAAATCGTTTGCAATGAACAGGAGTTTTTTGGGTTTCAATTATCAATTCTAACCTTAAATGTCTGAAATCAATCAGAAAACTTTGTTTCAATGACAGAATTCTTCAATACTATCAATAAAGTATGTTACTGGTGAGTGTTTATAGTATTCAGTACATTTAAATTAGAGTTATTTAAGGATGACCAGTTATAGCTGTCAATGGTTTTCATCATTCATCATCATTTTGCGAGATTTTAATTTAGGGAAGTTAACATAGATATTTTTGGTATTCAAATTAATATACTAAGTTATAGAGTTTTTTTTTGTAGTAACACAGGTACTTAATTTAACCAAGTCATATTCTTATTTTCATTTTAGATTTCTTGATACACAATATCAAAAAATTGTACGTACAGGTGATTCTATAAATTAATAGCTAAAGTATTTAAAGAAGAGCAAATTTTCAACAATTGTTGTTTCAATTTTAGTATTGTTTATTATATGAGGATTAAAAACAAAACAAAAAAAGAGGCTGGGATGCGACCCACACTGATAACTTCCCATCCCGTCTGTCGATTTGTCTTGCTTAAAAGTTTGTCTACATGTATTTTTACCAAATTTGCGCACTATTTATATTTTATGAAAAAAACGGACTGTTGGGTTTTTCATATAAAAATTACTGAATATTGAAAACAATATTTTTGAAGAGAAATTTGAGTCGAAAATCAATTTTTACCAACTTTTATACATTTTTTTTCAAGTTTTTATTTTTTGTAAAAAAAACTGTCAATTCGATTTTTCTCAAAATTTGTCCTAATGTTGAAAACAATATTTCTTATAAGAAAAAAATAGTTAGAACCTATTATCTCAAAGTTTTTAAAAGATATTTGAGTCGAAAATCATTTTTTACGAACTTTTGTAAATTTTTTTTTCGTTTTTTTATTTTTTGTACAAAAACTGTCAAATCGATTTTTTTTCAAACTTTAACTGAATTTTGACAACAAAATGTTTTGAAAGATAAAAGTAAATTAAAGCCAATATCTCAAAGTTTTGAAAAGATATTTGAGTCGAAAATCAATTTTTACCAACTTTTATACATTTTTTTTAGGTTTTTATTTTTTGTAAAAAAAACTGTCAATTAGATTTTGCTCAAAATTTTATCAGATGTCAAAAACATTATTCTTCGTTGCACAAAATTGTTTTAGAGATGAAATCATATTTCAGTCGTAAAATTTTGGATGTGACAAATTTTTTTTTTCAGTTTTATTGATTTATAAAAAAACCGTTATATTGATTTTTTTCAAAAAATATACCTGTTTGGTATCACGTTACAATATATTATATAAAATTTAATTCAAGTCTCTAGCGTTTTTGGTTCGTAAGATATTTAAGATTAACCAAAATGTTCACCTTTTTTTCAAACTGCTATGGTAAAAAAACCACCCACGCACTCTTCTTGAGAGCCCTTTCTGCATCTTTCTGCCTTGTTATATGTAAAACAAAATTTATTTGAAGTCGATATCTCTTCTGGTTCTTGAGCTATGGACGACGAAAAAACGTCGCGAACGTACGGACGTACAAACGTAAGTACACACGCACGCACAGACATCTTTCTAAAAATCTTTTATTTCAACTCTAGGGACCTTGAAACGTCGAGAAATGTCAAAATTTTCAATTTGACAAATCGGACCCATTACAATAACTTCCTATGGGAAGTTAATAAATTAGTACAAACTTCATGAAGAAAAAAAAATGCAACAAATTAGCCAAAGTAGGAAATCAAAGGTCAAAAAAAGGATTTTTAAAGTGCTGGCTTTCAAATTTTCTTTTAAAATCTGTAAATATTGGTTTTTATCCATTATTTTTTCTATAAAAACTAAATTTCCCACACCATTGGACCCCATAGCTCCCCAGACCATAACATTTCCGCCTCCATGTTTCACCGTTGATTGCAAATTCTTCACATCTAATGTTGTGTTTGGTTTCCTCCACACAAATCTGCTACCGTCCGACCCAAAGACATTAAAATTGTTGTCGTCAAGGAATAACACATTCTTCCAAAAATCATCTGGTTTCGAAACGTATGCATTCGCATAGTTCAAGCGTTTTGAAATGTTTGCTTTCGAAATATAGGTTTTTTTTTTTGTACCGTGCGACCATTATATCCCTTTGAATGCAGAAAGTACCGAACAGTTTGAGGGTTAAGGTAATATTCCATCATTTGCTTGAATGTCAGCAGCTATTTTAGGAGCACTTAACTTGGGATCAGCCTTTACCATTCTTTCAATTTTTCGTTCCATATGTGCGTCTAATATTTTTTTTTAATACATATTGAACTGTAGACCGTGGTCTACCAGTAGTTGACGATATCTCAGCATAACTTTTTCGGTCGTTTCTTAGTTTAAAAATCAGATATCTTACTTCAAGAGGTACTTTTTTATGAGAAGCCTCCAGTGTTCTAACATTTGTTTGATTTACGAGCAATTTTTTGACATTCCTGGCAAAATTCTACTAACGGTAAAAAAACCATAAGGCAAAGCTCGAACATTTTATTGCAGTTTTGTTGCATTTCCTATTATATATTATAATTTTATCAAATAAAGTCTATAAGCTCAGATTTGTGGTAAGAAGTAAATAGTGTAAGGGAAACCCACTTATTTTCAATTGATGTAGGTACGTGCAATTTTTTCATGTAGTGTAGGTCGGTTATAGATATAATTGAAAATATATATCATTGCAATAAAATTTGCTGATTGATATCAAGGATTTTCAGATTGGAATAAAAATTCAAAAATACTTAATATGAGAATTATACTGGAGTGTTGGACAAATACAAGTTTTGTAAATTATTGCTAGATGAGAGAAGGGGTAAAAAACTTCTTGTATCATCGGAGAAAACACGATGCTGTCAAAGTTAGTATATGGTTAGCTTATTATACGCTGCCGTTGGAAGTCAACGTCCGAAGCACAAGGTTAAGAGCCTATAAACGAATATGAAAAGCTGAGGGTACTTTTAATTAGAAGTTTTAAACAAAAGATCATTTATAAAAATAGGGAAGAGTGTTATAGACAAAACGGAGACCTTGGGCACACTAAGAGAACTTGATGCCAAACTCCATTAAAATGCATTTAAAATATGAAGTGCAATAATCTTACTCTCTTGAAACGATGGACTTATTGCCGGCCATTAAGAAGCCGTACTCTATTCAAACAAAATTTGTTTTAAGGGTGTACAGTGGCTCAAAAAAGTAGTGTTAAAACTGTAAAAGAAAACTTCTTTTTATGTCTTAAAGGTGTTTCTTCGCTTTAATATTTTAAATGTTTAAACTCAAATTCAATAGCCGCACTACACAAATGTGGAATGGTTTACCAAGGCCAATATTTCTCACTCATTGCTATGTGCATAAATTCAAAATCAATGTGCGTCGATATCTTCTTTCTAAGTCTTAATTACTAGCACTTAGTTTTATCGTTACAAGGGTATTCCAAACTTCTCGAGTCCGGGCACAATGTACAAACAAATCCTCTCAAAAATTTAATTTAAAAGGAGAAAAAACTTAATCTTAAATTATTAAGTGTAAACACATGACGCAATTTATTGACATGCATCTACATTTTTTCAAAAGTCCAAACTGTTTATAGCATTTGGGATTCAAGTTATTAGCTGAAAAAATGTGTTTGCAACACACAAAAACGTGAGAAATATTCCAAAGTTCAATTTAAATTTAAATAATTTGTATGATTTATTAAAATATTGTTTTAGTCTTTAGAGGTAGAAAGCTTGAAATATTTAGTTTAGTTTAGTTTATTCATCAAACAGAGATTACATTAATCATCTTGCAGACTACGGATGGAATATACTTGTGTTTAACCAAAGAGTTATCAGGTAACATTTGAAGAAACTTATAAGCTTTGTTTTTCTTATTACTCAAATTACAAAGCCTTTTATTAAACCATGCAGGTTTTGAGTTACTGTGAACTTTAGTTTTAGGCAAAAAGATACCAACAGCACAATTCAAAGAATCAATTAAGTAATTATAAGAACTTAATAAATCAACTGATTGCCTTGAAATATTCGACACATGTATAACTAACTATGTTTTGAAAATTAGCTTTTTTATAATTGAATATAAAATGATTATTATTACATTTAGAATACTCGAAAAATTCAAAATTAATAGATAAAGCAATATGATGAACAGAGTTGGGAACTATCGGATATATATAACATTGACTAACTTGTATTTCTAATTCTTTATCAACAAAAACAAGATCTAATATGCGAATAAAATTATTTGTAATACTATTATTTATAGTAAATACAGTAAACCACACAAAATCAGACCAAACGGATTCAAAGCTAGTTACCGGAAAGGCATAGGGTGATGGAGTCAATATTCGGCCAGTTAAATTGTAATAAGTTTGAATTATTCTTCCAGTTTATTTGCCATGAAAAAGAAACTATTTGCAAAAAACGTAGATATTGTGTGAACTCTAGTCCGTAGGCTCTACTGAATCTTCAGTAGTCTGTCCATATCTTAAGTTCCATTTTTTGAACCAAGTAATCAATTATCATAAATAAAAAAAATATAGATACACAGCTGGTCAAAAAAATAGGTATTATAATCAATTTGTGTGTTAATTCATTTTGTATTCCTTTTTTATGTTAAATATTAATTTTACGTAGATTCTTATATTAATTAAATAAAAAACACTTTTAGGCATTGAAATACATTACAACTATAGATAATATAGCCCCTAAACTAAAGATGGAGGTTTTTTCACTTGGACAAAAAAAATAGGTGCGTCTTCCTTAATTAGTAATATTATCGTTTTTAATAATAGTTTCTGTATCTTATCACAATTTTTGTTTTACTTACTTTAATCTTTCATTATTACCCAAAACTTTATATAGTCGTTACGGCATTGAATTTGCTAACTTTCGGCATGTTCGCTTAAGCTCATTCCACAAGTTCTCAATAGGATTGAGATCAGGTGATTGACTTGGCCATGGGACAACTGCTACTTGTTTCTCTCAAAACCAATCTTTCACAAGACCTGCGGATTGTTATCTTGGTGAAAGTGCCATCGCAGGTGCAAGTTGTCCTCAGAAAACGGTAACATGACATCTTCCAAAATACATCTCTAAGTCGACTAACTAATTTCCATTCCTCTGGCGAGCAGTGGACTTTACGACCCATATTCAAACAGAAATGAATGGAAAACTATCGTTTGAAGTTAATAAAATGATTTTAAACAACCCACCTCAAGAGTTTACACCATAAAATAAGTATTATTATAAGTAGCTTGGATTTTAATTGGAGCACACCTATGACCAACTTCTAGAAATAGCAACAAATCAAGAGTGGATATCAAAAATTTGCTTTGCACATATATATATAATATATTACTTTCTTTTTAAAATACTTATCACTAAAAAATTGAAAAAAAAAAACTACATTAAAAGCCACAATGTGCGTTTAAATAAACAATTAAGTACATATAACCGGTTTTCAAATTTTCTATTCTTAAGAGCGTTTCTTTCTTTCAGAAAATACCTGAAATATCCAAATTTCATAAACAAATGCATATAAGAGACCCTTTAATGCCCATTTTTGTCCACTCCAATGGCGGATCCAGAGGTGGGGATCGTAGAGGTCATGATGAACCCCCGGCCCACCCGTGGATAACTAGCTTATTATTTCGTAGGCAATCCCTTCAATTCAAAACTAATCGTATTGCGTTTATGGATATGACCCCCCCCCCCCCAATATATTTTGAATTATTTTTTTTTATATAAAAACAACATTTGTATTTTACTTTCTTAAACTTTGTTGCTAAAAGAACTACTTTTAACTGAAGACGGGACCAATAACATTATATGAATTGGATATTCAGCCCTATTCCAAAAACATAGCACACGTTCATCAACTTTTGACCAATGGACGATCCAAGGGAGTTTATGAGCCAAAAAGCTTACACAGTTAATTTGTATAAGTAAAGATTTCAACTAAAAATTTGTTAGTAAATTAACGACATTGTGCAACGACATGTTGAATATGAGTTCCTACTACTTCCAGGTAGTAGTACTACACCAATTACACTGGCAATTCGTGATTTTTGCCATAAATACCTGTTGGACTTTCGTTTCTCTTCCTCATTTATTTCAAAATTCATCATCACTCTTTCAAATGAAGTCAAAACTTCGGCAAGTATTTTTGAATTGGTTTTCTGTGCAAGTCCAGCGTTCTTGTCATCACCGATTTGGTTTTGGTCACCTTCTATTGCCAAAAACTTCAATGCTCCTGATAACATAATGATAATCGGAACATCATTTTGTCTTTTGCGAGTAGTCATGCCGGATGATATGGTGTTAAGTAAGAACATAAATCCGTCTTTAGAAAGACGATAGTTCTTAACAAAACTAAAACAAAAGTATATATTTTCTATTAAGAATGCGTTCAAATATTCTACCGTACCTATATATACATACAGTCCCTGGCCATATTATTAGACGCACTTTAGATTTTATGCAAAATATTAATTTTCAGCTATTTTTATCAGGTTTTCGAATATTGTATTGCATTTAAATTATTTTGTATGCAGAATATAAACTATTACCTAGAAATACAGCAACTGATTTAAATATTTTTTTATTTAAATTAATAATTTCAGTTTTGTTGTTGTTATTTTTGTAATTTTTTTTAAATTTTTTGTTGAAGCTCCTTTTGCTTTAATAAGAGCCATGATTTGACTGTTTTCTGCATTTGTGGGTGGTGATTCCGCACATGAATTACTCTTTCAATAAGTGACCGCATCTTTAGCTACTTCCCTCTCCATCCATTCCACAAGTTTTCAATTGGGTTCATATCAGGGTTGTTTCCCGGCCAGTCCAACAGAGGGATGTTTTCTTCAATCATATAAGTTTTTATGGACCGGGCTGTGTGGCATGGAGCTCCATCTTGCATAAAAATGTAACCAAACATCCATTCTTGAAAGTTAAAAATATTGCGTATAATCTAATAATTATAAAAATTGCTCGTAGCGTTCTTCATTTCCTTGTAAAATTAAACCAAATTCCAACAGTGTCTATTTTTGTAATAATTATTCTTCTCCAAACATTTGATGTTTTATTTTTTTGTTTTTAAAACTGTCAAACAACTCGATACTCGTTCGAAAGTACAACATTTTTTGAAAAGTAGTTGGTATAACCGGCATCCGATTCTACTTTCATACGCAATACGATTTTATAGTAGAATCGGAAATGAGTTTCGAATAGAATCAAAAGTAGAATCGATTTAAACACTAATTTCAATAATACAAATATCCCAAAAAAGCAAAAGTGACACTTTTGTTAAACTAATGACTAAGCGAAAAACATAATAAACGTTTCATATCTCTTAATATAAAAGCTTTGAATGTCTTGAGATTTGAAGTGAAGAGATTATCAAAAGTGTAATTTATAAGTGATACACAAATGTTTCTTCCCAACTTATTTGTTTACCTACTTTTATTTAATTTTTTAGAGAAATTAAGTACTTAAAGAACCTATTTCCTTGAATTCAAGAACCAAACATTTTTCTCTATACATTTTTAAGTTTTGTTGACGCCTTTATGATCAAAATACGAGTAAGCAGATTGATAATGATATAAGTAAGAGACTCCTGAAAATTGAGTTCTGAAAAACTACTTACAAAAATAACCATTTATATATATCAGCTCCTCCCTCATTTTCTGGATATTAGAATTTTTGTAGCTTTCTTTTCATTAATTGAAATTGAAACAAGAAAATTATATTTTATTTTTGGAAAAAAAGATACTTTTCAAAATAATTTCTTACTTTTGTGTTTTATCTCTTAAGTATTTCATATTTGGAAAACTGTTGGAATCTTGGAATGCTTTCATATGTAGGCAGTCATCCAAATTAAATAGTTCGACCATACCTTGCTGGACAACAGTATTCTAAAATAACTAAACAGTATTCTAAGATAACTAAAGTTGTCACTTTAGCAAATGAAATGTGTTTATATAAGGTTAATATACACATTATGTTATTTTGTTAGCCTTGTTTACAAAAAATTAAAGAAAATTTGTAAGCGGTGAGTAAAAACTCACCTAAGTGTGCGACAAACCTACCCCCTCCCCCCCTGATTAAGTCTAGATACGCCCTTCGTCCACTCAATATAAGAAAATAGAAATCAAATATCGACTTGTGCAATACGGTAACAAAATAAAATGTTTTCCTCAGTCGTCGGCCAGGATGAGTTTTCTAAACTTGTCGAAGGCCGTTTAAGAGCTGTTGAAAAGAAATTTTCTTGTGTATGTTCCATATTATCCTTAGATTTAAGAGTTGGTGGCTGACTACTGGATATGGCCGGCTTCAATTCCATTATTATTTTAATTGCTATTTCATTTACGATTTCTGGAAACGGATGTTTAATGACAACAATATACAATAGCATAGAACCGAAAACAAAATACATTTCCTATTTAATTGCAATATTTATAACTATAAACATTCATATAAAAAAGTCACCAATACAAAAATTGCTGTTATTTAATGGTTTAATTCAAAGTCCACAAGAACCTTGAATAATCTCAAAACGAAAATAAGTATAAGTATGTCGCTTGGGATTAGAAAATAAATAAAAGGCATTTTTGATGTAGCAAACAATGTCAAAGAAATGTTGGAAACTAAAATGCATACAAAGCTAAAAGCAACAATTAGAACCCTCAACTTTTGTTTGTAAGTTAAAATTCTGAGCTTATTTATCGTAGTTCCGATATTGAGTTCACACTTTCTATTCATGTCATGATTAAAGACTTGACTATTTGCACACACAATTACTACACAAAACAAACCGCTCCGAAGAACCTCTTTACACGTGCCTTTAACAGTAAATAAAGGAAATACGAAAAACACTACAAGTTAACTGATTCCATCTTCAAACTAAACTAAATACCACAGTTTCTTAATTTCAATTTCTTAAAACACTTTTATTAGAAGCAATTCAGTTAACACTATTCAAGTGGGACTTCAATGGCTCCAGAGTTAATATCTTCAATGATGTCGTGTGGTGGCCTTCCGTCAACAGTGCAACCCACACTTTGGGCAGTGCCAAGAATTTCTTTGCACACTCCAGATAAGTCCCTGGCCATGGAGCGGGGGCGCATTTGGTTGGCAATGGATAAGATATCGTCAAAAGTTATGTTTCCACTGTGTTTGACTAAAATGTTTTGTTTTTGAATACACAAGCTCAGAAAAATAAACTAGATTCACTCACTATTCTTTTGCTTCTTCCTGTCCCTTGGTGGTTCTTTAAGAGCCTTAATGATAAGGGATGCAGCTGATGGAACAACGGAAATAGCAGCTTGCCTGTTTTGAATTGTAAGGCATACTGTGATTTTTAAACCCTTCCAGTCTGAGGTGGCCTTTGCGATGTCGTCACCAATTTTTTTGGGAGACTAGAAAAAAATAATGAATTGCTTTAACATAAATCGTGATATTAAATTATCGAAATTCCTTACCAAACCAAGTGGACCAATTTTTGGGGCAAGGGAAGATGTAGCTCCCACTTCACCACCAACGCAACGCAAGTAAACTGAAATTGAGATTAATGTTAATAATTTGATTGCAGATTTCAACTATTCCGGCAAGCATACCCAATTTGATTTCAGTAGGATCGAATTTTGGTGGCATTTTTGTTTTGTTTTATTTTGTCCTTTTCTCAAAACTGAATAAGGATTTATAGATTTTACCGGATTTTCTCAGGTAAATAAAAAACCCAACCGTACTAGGGCAATTTAACTCAAAGGAAAGAGTCGGGTGACATTTGTTTGAAATATGTCAAATTTGACTTCCGCTCCGAAGAGAAGTCCCATTGGAAATAATGAACGCATCCAGCACTATTCAAGAAAGGCCTAGTTACACGTGACTACTATTTGATCAAAAGACATTTCATATTATATGCTACATTTAATCTTGATTGTTCCTAAATTTACAATCAGAATTGGATTATATATATATATATTATAATATAATTATAAACAGAATATTTGATTTTAAAGAGCAGTTATAAAATCGGTAAGTGCATTTTTTGTACAACAGTATCACAAAAGATAAAACACAAGGAAAAATGTATAGTCATAAGTTAATTTTGTTTGCTTTAAATTGTGATTTTGTTTTGTGTATATGAGATAGAAAAATTGAATAAATGATTCCTAGGTATTGGTTTATTTCGTAGATTACTTTTTTAGTTGCTTATGTGCGCGATGTTTGTGCAACTAACGATCGAACTATTTGGGTTCGAAAAAGTTGCATGTGCGCACCTAGCCTTGAACAACACTATTGGAAATTTTCTATGACTATGTTGCACAACAATGTTAAAAACTGGACATGCATGACAGAGCTTATTGGCAATATATGGTAATGCATTTTCACAAAATTTAAAGTCCAATCTAAATTTGATAATATGTACCTAGGGTTCCACAATAATATTTTGTCTTAAAGAATCTAAGGACACATATTATTATTATGTTTGACAAAATAAAAAAATCTAGTTCAAAAGTTTCTCCATATTTCCGCTAAACCTACATAGAGTTAAGCAGCATTCACATGAGCGTGACCAAAGAACGACGAATGAATTACAAAATGTGAGTTTATATACGTTTGAAGGCATATTTATACACAAATTCTTAACAAAACGATAGCAATATAGTTTCTATTTGATTTATGATGCATACTTTTACTTTTCAATATCATATATTAATAAATTTAAGGAAACAAATTTATTAGTCGAGAAGTTCATGCCAACTGTCAAACTTTATTCACCTTTCACATTATCCACACTTGCAACGAATAAAATAGTCGCTCGTATTTAACCTAAACAAATCATTCTTGTTTTGGTTTCGGTGGTGAATGGTGTTCGGCTGTGACTCAATCGCGACGAATTAAAAACTCTCATGTGAAAGAAATGTCAAAATCGACGAATATTCGTTCATTCGTTGGTTGTTGGTCGTGCTTATGTGAATAGTGTTTTAGTAGCGTTAAGGAGCATATGACACCAACGTGAATTCGGCTGCTAGCAGTCCATATACATATATCAGGTCAATACCAATGCTATGCAAAATTTTCTTTTTCAATAAAAATTGATGTTCTTTTTGATAACTAACAGGACATAACCAATTTGATAAGTTTTTTTTACAGCATAACAAACAAATCAATTTCTAATGCAAACAAACTGGATGGATTCTTTCGAACAAGTTGTCTAGTTTTTGAGTCAAGTTTTGTCTTAAATAAGGAGTGACATTTTCACCACACAAAGGTAACTAATTAAATTTATATAAGGTGGGATAAAAATCATTGTTTAGAACCAGTGCTCCACTATCGTAAACGTCTTTATTTTATCTTTTCTTGTTCGGTATTAATTCATGTTAATGTTAATTATGTTTTGTATTTTGTGCGTGTGTTAGGCTTTAATTGTATTATTATCTTACTAACAACTAACACATGCACTTATATTGAGCCTCTGATCGTGGTTTGAAACTTGCTATAAGCTAACTACTTTCTGAAATTCGGAAGTGTAAAAAAAAACTCTCAAACATAAAAACCTTAGCAATACTTGAAAATAAGAATAACAAACAAGCAGTTATCCAATACATACATTTATGAGTAGTATGGGCGTAAAACGGAAAATTCCCTAACAGGAGGATTTAACTGAAAAGTATTTGAAATGGTAAGTAACTGCTAAGAACTTACCACTGAAATGGTAAGTAACTGCTTAGAACTTACCATTGAAATGGTAAGTAACTGCTAAGAACTTAACACGGAAATGGTAAGTAACTGCTAAGCACTTACCATTTAAATTGGAACTAAGAATTATTCTAAGATATATCTGCATCTGCAATTTGGAAGAAAAGTAGATAGGGATAATGTATGCTATGAAACTAAATGTGTAAGAAATTGATTCCATGAAAATGAGTATATTCGTCTTCATATTAATTTATACATTGTAGCTTTTTTAAATTTATTTTATCAAGAAATCTTTTTTGAATTAAAGAAACGACAGATGGCGTTTGATGAGTAATATTTATTTTTTTCTGCCAAATCTACAAGAGGTGGACTTGACTAGCAGTCCATATCTAGTATGCTAATGGTTCAAAAAGATGCTTCCTCTTTTGTTTAAGATGCGTACATATAAATCCACAGAAAATTATAACAGGTGTTTTACTAATCTTGTAAACAAAAACTTAGTTGTGAGTTTATTTGAAAATAATCATCGGATATTGTTAAGTAAATCTTGTGAAATCTACTTTAGATATGGGACCGTTAGGTTATGCTTTTGACAAAAGATCAAAATTTTACTTACCCTTACCATTTTTTCACGGAGATCTATTGCACACAGAGGGCGTTATTAATTATCAAATTTAATCTTGAGGTTAAAATTTTTGTTAAATTAAACTATATGCTATATGTTATATATGCACTTAATGGTAACCCTACACATTACATATTTAAGATTTAGTCTTAAACCTCTTTCACACATGACGATTTTCTCCGTACGAAAAAATCCGTACGGTTTTTATCCGTGAGCCATTAACAGTAAACTAATAAAATTAACTAAGGCTTTCACACTGGATGGAGACGAGTTTTTTCCGTACGGACGATTTAAAACAGCAGTCTCAACGACTGAAATATACGGCGACCGTGCCCTCACCGTCTATCAGTGGCGTACGTGAATACGCAAACACATTCACAAAAGACGACTTTTATTCGTCTGTCATCCGTTTTTGTGGTCACTTCTACTAAAGAAAAATGTCTAAAATATAACCAAACGTAGATGATTCACGGGAAAAATATGTTATGTGTGAAAACAAAGTCCGTACGGAAAAAAATTGTGTGGATTTCAACCGTACGGAAGAAGCCGTCTCGTGTAAAAGAGGTTAAGGCTAGGCGCGCACATGAAACTTTTAGTTTCGAAACTGTTTGGTTTCTAAACTAAGAACTATAGACTTATATGAGAGTCCGCGCACATGCAGAAACTATTCTGTCGCGGATTCGAGCAACTTTTTAGTTTGTGTTTTGACACAAACTAGACGATCACCTCGAACAACTTCCTTAGTTTTTGTCACAAGGACATTCAACTAAATCGTTGAATAATTTTCTGTAAGTGCAAGAGAGAGAGAGAACAATTTAGTCAAGTTGAATATCAGAGTTGCTCAATGTTTGGGCAACTAACGATCGAACTATTTGGTTTCGAAAAAGTTGCATGTGCGCTCCTAGCCTAAGAATCCTCAAGTAATTGAAAAATGACCATTCCATCCTCAAAAAGTCACTGTTTAGTGCAGTCAGTGGTCCGGAGGTGTAAATGGACCTTACTTCTTCAAAAACGACGATAGAACGAACCTTCAATTCGGAGCGTTATTGTCATATGATAACCGACTTTGTAAAATATATGGTTTCATCAAGAAGGTGCCACATATTACTTAATTTGAGCGAATATGGCTTTATTGCAAGAGATATTGCAAGGATGCTACCAAAATGCAGAAGATAATATCCACTTTAGCTTAGTAGGAAATTGTTATAATGCAAAAGCCAAGATTATGTTAAAGACGTCCCGATTCGTTTTTATTGTAGGATTTTCGTCTGCATCAGTGTTGCCACAATGTTCCAAGTGTAAGAAAATCTTTACATTTCTACTTTTTTTTTAATTTTATTACTTTCTAACATTTTGAACGTTTTGTTACCTTTTTATCTTTTTGTTAATTCTCTTTTAATTGTGAGGTTCTTGCAAGTAATTGCAATATTTGTCTTACATTAGTGTGATCCTTTTCCGAATTTTAATGCATTAATACTTTATAATGAACTATAAATATCTCTAATCTACCTTTCTTTCTTTTTTATTCATGCAAGGCTAAGCAGGCAGAAAGATTGTGCTGCCAATCATAATTGGCTGTCTTGACCAAATCTATTCGTGGATTTTGTTTTACCATGGAACTATGCCCTTTCGAATTGATACTACTTCTTACTTGTCAACTTGTTATGCAAAAGTTTTCAACCTCATCTTTTTATGAAGAACGCACTGTATTTTATTCCGCATTGTATTTAAATTTTTTCACTGGAATTGGCTATAATTTGGGCTAACCCGTTTTATACCGGACAAAATGAAGTTTCTCCAAAGTGGTCTTTTGAAGTTTGCCATGAAATTATAACTATATTGCTACTTGTTAAAAATTCCCAACACAAAATATCCCACTTCCAATATCAATGGAATGATGTTTATGCGCTATATACATTTCCATTAGGTTCTACTTTCACGTTCTCTTCATCTCCATCTACGTTAGTTATTTCGCAGACAAAGTTTTATGTACCTAATTTATAACAAGTGAAATATTTGAAATTTGGATATTTATGAAATTCAACTTAATTTCTTTAGATTGATAGTAATAGTAAGCAGTTTTTGAGTTGTTGCTCGTATACTTAATTGATTAGATCTATTATTTTGTGTTAACCAGTTTAAGTAATAACTTTTTAAGTTTACACAACACGAAAATTTGATTCACTTTAAAGTGGAAAAGTTCCGCGTGCATGTTTTACCTTCAGCGAAGGTTGGTTCGGACGAAATATTAGTTTTCATTTAGTTTAAATTAATTGAAAAATAAATAATAATGACAATGGATACAGCAAAGTTGGAAAAAATGAAAGTTGCCGAACTCAGAAATGAGTTGCAAATTCGTGGCTTAGATACAAAAGGTGTTAAAGCTGTACTTATTGAACGGTTGAAAGCCGCCATTGATAATAAAACTCCTGTTGGTGAGTAGAAGAAAAATACAAATTTTCATGAAAATTATTCGATGTAATAGGTATTACTTTAAGAAATTATTAAAATTTATTTTTCTAATAAAAAAAAATAGTATTTTTAAATATATTTTCCTTAGCGTGTTCTTTTATTTAGTAGTGTATAGAAAATGTGATTATGACGTCACTAAAAGATTATCACTTTTATTAACAACCCTTAAAATGGTGTATAGGTGCATTAAGAAGGAATGCGTAGAGTATGTATTATTTTCCTTAACTTCCAAATTATAAAAACAAAAAATTGGCGGCAACGACATATCTTATGTGAGGATTTTTGCATTAGCGAAACACGCGTATGTTTTGAAATTGTTTTAACAGTTAGATAGGGGTCTCAGAAGGGGTGTTAACATATTAAATTGATAAAATCATAAAAAATGCATTTTTTAATTTAAACCTAATAGTTATGTAAATCGCCGGCTATTAAGAGTTTAAAATTCCTTTTTTTGGATCTGCCCCCGCTCATACAACTGCGTTGCTCCGCTGAGGGTTAAAGGTAGAACAATTATCTTAAGCAAAAGCTTTTGAATTAGAATTTTGCCTTCTTACTTACATTCAAAGGTCTCTTAAATCCTCTTATTGCTTTTTTTGTTTATACACTTTACAAGTTATATATTTATTTATTTTGTTGCAATATTTGCTTTTAAGGCTCCATCTCGCAAAACGAAAGTTGTTTATATATTAACAAGTCAAAATCTGACAAAAAGTCGAGTCTTATTTGGGTCATTTGAAGGTACATATACAGTGGTGGACAAGAATGAAAAAAATGAGTTGTATGTTTTTACCGAAAAGATCATTGCACAAGTTATACCTGTAAAAAATGAATTGACAAATTTGTTAAAACAACTTCTTTTACCTGGACATTAGTTCAGCACACTAAGTTTTAGATGGATAACTTGTAATGTATGCAACTTACCATTCCTTATTTGGTAGAGAATCTTTTGTTTTTTATGACTGCACTGATTCTTCTAGACCAACTTTCAATGAAAGCCACGCATTGTTGTCTTGGAATGTCATAATTCTTGCAAATTTTTCGTCTTTCTTTTTTCAATTTGATATTCCACATCATTCCAAAAATGTTTGATCGGATTAAGATCGGGTGATTGCGCTTGGCCCTTTAGAACGTTAATTTTATTGACCTCTAAGCAAATTTTGACAAGTTGTGATTTGAGCTTAGGGCCATTATCATCCATAAATCTCCATCGAAGTGGTAAATTTTCTTCTGAAAATGGAATCATATGGTGTATCCGGCTACTTTTGCACATATGTTGGTCCATTTTTGTGTCAATTTTTACTATAGGACCAACACCGTGCCAGGAAAATGTAGACCAGACCATAACATTCCCACCACGATGTTTGACCATTCTAAAAGTATATAGAGGATTGCGTTGCATATTCTGTGTACGCCATACATACTTTTTGACATCTGAACCAAACCGACAGAATTTAGATTTGTTGCTCCAAAGCACGTTTTTCCAAAAACTGAGTGGTTTGTTCAAATTTGTTTTTGCAAACTCTAATCTGGCTTTCAAGTTTTTTTTTTTTTAAACGAGTGGCTTTCGTTGGGCAGGGCAACCACGTACATTTTGTTTATTTAATCGACGGATTTGCGGATGGCACTGGAGCTCTGAAACGGATCTTTGGCTGACAAACGATAAATTAATTGTGGTGTGGTCTTCCCTTTACGAGGACAGTGCTCGATGTTTTGAATGGTTCGAAATTCTTCAAAATGCAGAAGCGCGTTGTAAACCATTTTTTGCAGCACTCCAACAGATTGGATATGTCAGAAAGTGTCCTTTTCTTATCTTTGGTCTTTAAAATTATTTTTTGTTATCTTCTTAGCACTATTGTTTTTTTGCCATGACTTTTTAAGTAAATTTTGATTTATTTAATAACTTGATATTAACATATGGATTACCTCGAAATGTGCACTTTTGTTCAACTAAACGGATTAATGTCCAGCTAAAAATAATTTGAATTACAAACTTATGAAGTTTTCTCAAAACGCAAACAAATTTATTTATTAAGAGTAACAGTTTTGAGTTTTTAATGTGACTGTCAATAACTACATGCAATTAAAAGTTGCTTAGAACAAACTTACACAAGTAAAATAACGATATTTCTTATCTTCTTCAAACGTGCTAACTTTTTGTCTACCACTGTATGCAGGTAAATATTTGATTTCCGATTTTTGAAAATCTAGTAAATTCCAACATATCAATCATTAAATGACACGCAAGGAGAATTTATAGTCATTATGATTAAGCGTTTTGCATAAATCTTTATCCAAAAAGATAGGCTGATTTTCCTTGACGAAACTCTTGCAAGTTTTCATTAATATTTTGACCAGCATTTACACGAAAAACCTATTTCTTATTCTTTTTGATTTCTAAGTTTATAGGAGATATTATTACAAAACACACTAATAGAAACTATATTTAAAACGAAGGTAAAAAAAGGCACAAATGAATAATTCCCTTTATATTTTTTTTTAAATGTATGAGGTTCAAACATCCAAATTACAAAAAGTTGTAATCATTATTTTGTAATGTTATTCAAAACAGTAAGGGTGTTAAATAAAAAAGTCGTCAGCTTTGGTTCGCATCTTTTATTTAGACATGGGACTTTTTGGAAGCGACTTACTTGAACATTCCTGCCTATAAACCTCGTTTTGAAATCATTTTATTCATTTTTAAAATTATTTTATTCATTCTTCGAAACCTCTAGAAATGCAGAACTATGCATTTCAGGAGTACAACACAAGCTATTGTGATCAAATTGTAGAGACTAAATACATAAATTACCGGAGTTTTTTGCGGATGCGGATGTTTTTTTAACGCTTTTTTCAAATTCGAAAATAGCAACAGCACGGCATACTATACCATGATCAATAAAAACGACCCTTTCACCCTTAGTAAATATTTTAAATTAAAAAATCTCGGTCCCAAGTAGGCGACGACAAAAGCAACAACAAGTCATATGCAATGGTCACAGAGGATATAAAAGCTCTTGCTAAGTGGCCAAAGGACAGTTTATTTTTATATATTAAATATAAAAGTGATACAAATACAGAACATAAATGCCGCCACCAACAAAAAGCAGCATCTGGATCTATTTTAATGTAAATAAAAATGATCCTGACAAGTCCGAATCCAAAATATGTCGTAAAACATACTCACGAAAAGGACGCACGACTTCTTTGTTGTAAAACCACTTGAAGTCAAACCACCCAGAAGAGTTTGTTTTATTTGAGAGCGCCAACAACTAAAATCTTTTTTTTTTTTTAAAGAAAGAAGATGGAGGTATGATATTTTTTTATAAACATAAAACAAAGGCTTGCTTCAGAAGCGATATGGAAATGATGCTAGATTCATCAACTGAAAACGAAGGTGAAGGAGAATCTGATAACGCTAGTCATGAAGCACTTATCCGAAGGGAGTTAGCATGTTACCGAAATAAAAAAAGACTAGAATTGGATAATAATCCACTTGATTGGTGGAAAGTAAATCGAACATACTTTAAAGTTGCACTGAGGTATTTATCATTTTCACCAGCCAGTGTTCCCAGCGAACAACTATTTAGCGGAGCTGGATTAATAAACGATCCACTAAGAAACAGATTAAAGTCTGAGAAGGCTGCAATCTTGCTTTTTTTTAAATATAACTCACCCATTTTTATTTAATTATTAAACGCAAACATAATAAATACAATTTTCCTTTATTAAAGGACTTAAAATTGTTTTTATGTAATACATTCTAAAATCCGCATCCGCGGATATGAGTCCCAAAAAATCCGCATCCGCCTCCGCGGATGTCAAAATTTGTACATCCGCAATAACCCTGGTAGAGAACCAGTGACTTACAACTCTCAACCATTTCTTTGAGCGAGTAATGTAACGGCATTGAAGACCCACAGTTTTTATGCTAAACCCCAAAGAATAATATGAAAAGGCATTTTCCGTAAGTATTACTTTTCGATGATTTGTTAATTCCTCGCAAGATACATTAGAAGTAAAGAAACTTATATTTGGACCAACCCCACCATCAATTAGAGTTTAACT
Organism: Eupeodes corollae; assembly: GCF_945859685.1. NCBI lineage: Eukaryota > Metazoa > Arthropoda > Insecta > Diptera > Syrphidae > Eupeodes > Eupeodes corollae. The sequence continues at coordinate 79,669,770 of NC_079149.1, read as the reverse complement.
CAAGGGATCAACCCCTTCTTACAAACTTCAAGGGGAGTGTACGATAAGTGTACAAATTTGATAACGGCATTCTTCGGCTCTGTCTCGATATAAACTTTCCAATAAATATGTGCAGTTCAGACCTTATGAGAGAGCTTTTCTCCGCATAAGAGCATCTGTAATGGTTATAATGCTGAATTGCAATCCTTTGTGTGTTTGCACATAATTTTGGGTACTTGGTTATTAAAAGCAAAATTGCAGTTGCCGCTTTTTGTTTCACAGATTTGTTAGAATAAAATTAAAAAGGACGACTAAAAATTTGAACAGGGGTTTATATGATTAGATTTTCGAGCGCATGCGTTGTAAATAAATGTTTAAATAAAAATGTCTTCAAATTTAAAGAATTTAAGCGCAAAGAAATAGTTGAGGCAACAAACATGAACATTGAAAGACCAAGATACAAGCTGTTCAACAAGCCTTCGATATTTTGTCGGTTTCAGAACAAATTGTTCGCAATCTAATAAAATACAAGATCAATTTATTTCAATTGTCATATACCTAAGAATCTTGAAAATTTCAGGATTTTCACAGTTAAGGCTTTGGGTTCCCAGGTGTTATTATTTGTGACACCGTATTTAGGAATGGAATTTGTAAAAACAATTTCTTTATTTTTTATACTAAATAATGGATGGTAGATTTTAGATATGATTCGTATCAAAGATTTTGTAGTTTAATAATATGGAGCACGGAAACTCCTTGTTGGAAAATCTATCTATAGTATAGTAGGATCTTACACGAATAACATAAAAGTTAGAGTAGAATCTTACTATGGATGGCTTTTTGACATTTATACGAGTCTCGATGGATCTTATCTGATTTCGTTCAATGTTGGTACGATTGATATTGCATTTGTATCTTGATGGCTGTGTTCGTTGAGTAGTTGTGCATTTGGAATCATTTGTGTTTTCCATTGAGGAAAAACCAATCTATTGTTAGTGAAAATGGACTAACTGGGCTTATTTTGCAAGAGAAAACAATAGAAAAGATATTTATGTTTTGCTATGTTTCAACCAAAGGTTTATCTCAGTTTAGATTAAATACATTTTTTTGGTGTTTCCACTGCACAAGAAGGTTTAAAAATGATTAAGTTTGACAGCACTTTCTAAAATGCAAATAGTGTGTCGATGTTTTCGATGTGTGAATTGCAAGTGAGATAGTTTGATTCGTAAACAATGAAGAACTGATTAGTTCAGAACCATATAAGAATACCTACCCCATGTCTATTTTTTTCTTTTGTAATTTGATTAAAACAGAACTATATTTTTTGTACACAAACATGCAAATAAACGGACCATAATGCATTATCTGTAAAACCAACTCCTCCATACAGGTTTTTCTTCACAAATTTTGACTCGTCTCCGATCCCCAAAGGGATTCGAGCCGAATCAAGCTCATTTCAGGTATATAAACGAGCTTCAAGTTAATGTAGTAGTCTACGAAAAAACTACCTCCTCAATTTCCAGATGTTTTCTTACCATTTCTTCTTGAAAATTGTCCATTTTGTTAGTAACGTCTACCGACGTTAGATTTGTTACCCAACTGAGGTAAAATTGTTTTTTTTTTTGTTTGCAAGTTCGTTACCTGTTCAGTCGCTATGGCCCGGCACCCAAATAAGGTAAATGTTTAACTGTTCTGCCATCTCTTCAAGAGATGATCCACAGTTTTGGACTGTTATTGAGTTGATAGAGACAGAGTCAATTGCTTTTATGGCAACTTGACTATCTGAAAAGATGCGTATATCGTTGGCCGATATCACGTTTTCTTTAAACTAAGAGACGCTTTTTTTTGACGGCCAGAAGTTCTGTCTGGAAAATGCTACAGTGATTGGGATGATGAAATGAATGACATAGATTTATTCTATCTGAAAACACACCTATTAGATCCATCTGTGCATAAGTGCTTCGCTTCGTCTTCCAAAAATGACCCATACTCCAAGGTAGATGTGGAAAAGAGATGAGCATTTGAAATTTTTTGTTAAATTGTTGGTGCGTCCAGCGCAGTCCACCATACTGCTACACCATATGTATCGGTATATGCAAGGTGTTGGTAGGCTAAGCTGGAATTATAATATCTGTCCCATCAAATTTGTATGAATCAAAGCTTTTTCGTTTTTCAAAAAACGGTATGGGTACCAAGGAGACGATGTTTTCGGTTACGCCGTGTCGCGTGTTGAACCATTTTAATATTTCCTCTCTCAAAAAGAAAGTTTAATTATTTTTCTGTATAAAAATTCATGAAAATCGACAAATTTTTGACGTGTTACTCGGTACTTCCAGCTTAATATTATATTATATATATACTAGTTCTTCATAATCCTAAGATTGAAATCCTTTAACACTTTCGTAAGAATGTTTAAATGTTATTATTTATACATTTTAACATACTTAATCTCTGTTTTTAGTTGTTTTCGATAACAATCAGAAAAAGCATATCTTAAACCCTTCTTAACATTATAATATTGCTAATTATATTAAAATTTTGTTTATATACAGAAGGGGGCACTTCTGAAATCACTGAAATTTCAACACCAAGCAGGCGAAGTAGAAGAACTCGTTCTATGACGCGTTCTCCGTCACCATCCCCAGTTAAAAAAACTGAGCCAACGCTCGAACCGCTAATTGAAGAAGACAAAACAGAGACCATAACGTCAGAATTGAAAGACGATGAAGATACTGTTAAATCTGAAGAGAAGTCACAATCATCTATTGAAAAAGACGAAGATGAAAAACTAAACATTGACGAAGATGAACAAAAGAACGAGGAGGATGTGGAAATGAATGAGGAGGATGTAGAAATGAATGAAGATAATGAAGTTGACGGTCCATGTGCTAAGACCGAAAGTAATGACAAATCGTCAACTTCTGTTTCTGAAAGTCTTTTAGAAAGTAGTGAATCTGACAAGAAAAAAGACGAGACGATGGATGTCGACAAGACTCTAGAAATAAAAAAGGGAGAAGAATCTCCTAAAGTTAAGGTTTCTAAAGAAGAAGATAAGGAAAAACTTTCCGAGAAAAAAGAAAAACGTTTAAGCCGGAAGAGATCTCATTCAAAGTCTAGATCTCGATCCAAATCAAGATCAAGATCTAGAACAAGAGATCGAAGTCGCAGTAGGTCACGGTCGAAAAATTCACGTTCCCGATCTCCAAATGTCAAAAGAAGTACAAGTCGATCTAAAAATGTAGATGAGTCGATAAATGAAGAGGATGAACCAGTAATTGAAGACAAGCAATTTGGCCTAAGTTGGTGTAAGTTTAATTGACTTTGTTTGTTTTAAATTTTAAATCGATAATCAAATGTTACTTTTTTCTTGTTTTAGTTGATTCCGATTTACATCTTACAATTGATCCAGTGACCTTTACTTCGGCGAAACCAATGTTTCAAGACATATATTCTTTAGTATGGTCTGGAGCTCGCGCAAACTACGGAGTACGTGAAGGAAAAGTTTGTTTTGAAGTGCGCTTGGCTGAAGAGACAACTACTAATCAGTTTAAAGATGAACCTTTTATAAGAGGCTTACGTTGTGGATTTTCAACGACAAAGACCAGTCTCATGTTGGGAGAAGAGGAAAATTCTTTTGCTTATTGTGAAAGTGGCAAAAAAGCTTTGAACAAAGAATTCATGGATTATGCTAAACCATTAAAATTAGATGATGTTGTCGGTTGTTATTTGGATTTAGACAGCACGCCTTGCACTATTCAGTTCACTTTAAATGGTGAAGAACAAGGAACGGCATTTGAATTCAACAAAGAAATACTCGAAGATGAAGACGCTCTATTTCCTCACATCCTTATAAAAGGTTACGAGGTTTCAGTAAACTTTGCTGACAGTGAGAACCTGCTCGGTAATGTGGAACGTCCAAAACGTATGCGGAAAAGAGAAAATCCTCGCAAAGATAGCTGCAAATCCGAGGAAGCCAGCGCAAAGGATAACAGTAATACTGAGGATAATTGGGAAGTGGTAGATGAAGCTAAAATGGACGACAATGAGAATGATGATGAAAAGAAGGAAGAAAGTGTCACAGATGACAAAGAATCCAATAAGGGTGAAGAAAAAGAAAATGATGAAGAAATATCACAGAAAGACGTATCCGTTGAAGAAAAAGTCGACAAAGATGAAGACAAAGAAGAAAACAAAGAAGATAACAAAGAAGAAAACAAAGATGAATCTAATGAAAACAAAGATGAATCTAAAGAAAACAAAGATGAATCTGATGAAAACAAAGAGGATATCAAGGAAGATGAAACGGAATCTTGCTCAAATCCTACTAAAAATGAAGAAAAGGAGGATGAGAAGAATGAAGAGAACAATAAGGCATTGGCTGAAGATGCAAAAGAAAATGGACACGTAACTTCAGACACCAATAAAAAAAGTAGGAATTCGAAGGATTCGAATCCTGATTATGTTATGGAGGAAATTGAGCCTGAAGAGAGGGAGGAAGTTATTCTGTTATCTGGGTATGAATTAATTGCCCTAACGCCAGAAGATAAATTCATTAGCGGTCCACAAAGACCTGATAGTCGCAAGGAATGTGAAGTTTACCTTTTAGTTGGATTACCTGGATCAGGAAAAACCTACTGGGCTCTTAACCATATTAAAGAAAATCCCGAGAAGCGGTATCACACCATAGGAGCTGATGACCTAATTTCGAAAATGACGGTAAAGGCATAATTTTAAATTTTGTATTTCCTTTTTTTTAGCTTAAAGAGTTCTTATGCGAATGATGAAACTTAAAGCAACGCGAATGTTGAATGATTATATTAATTATTATTCAAAGAACAGTATTAGTTAATATATTTTCGGAATAATTTAAGCCCTAAATACTGTTAAACTCCAAGTCTATCCTCTCTCTTAGATTGATGGCAAACCTCGAAAACCTCTTCACAAAGGCAATTGGGACAAAGTGTACGAATTGTGTTTACAAAGTTTATCCGCACTGGAAGAAATAGCAACTAAAAGACGTCGAAATTACATTCTCGATCAGGTATGATAAAAATTAATACTCATTTGTGCAAATACTAATTTTAAGCACAACTAGCTTTGTATAAATGAAAAGAATCGTTATAAATAAGTTAAGGCAGTGACAATCAGACTTAAAAATGAATAGATTTGAAAAAAATTATAATAATTGAAGAACGGTTCATTAAAAAATGTTGGGTAGGCAGGGACTAGATCACTTTAATACAAACGGTATGTAGATGCTATTTTTAAGATTACTTCCTCTATTATATTTGTAGAGAAAAGTATAAACATCTATGGTATAATCATATGTTTGACATTTGGTGATTTAGTTTTTAGCATTTAATTTTGTTTAGTCTTTAATTTGAACTGCAAATTGTTGAAAGTAAGGAAACGAAATGGGCGTAAAATTGGTTGTTTCAATAATAATTTTTGTAATCAGTTATTCTTCATATATATGTGAGGTTGAATTTGTATCGAAAAGAGATTTGAATAATAGTTTGTCTTATGTTTAAACATCCCAATGAAAGGATTTGACAAAAATATTTCACATTTTAATCGAAGTATGTGAACAATATAAAAAACATACTAAAACGTTATGGTTTCGCCATTATATACTAATTGCTAATAAACTCGAAAGAAACAGTTCCGTAAGAAAAGTTAATAATTATTCAAACAAATTACTTATTTCATAGGAACTCAACTTTAGTACCATTGCTTACAACAAAATAGCTCATTTTCATTTTAAGTCATTCTGTTTACTAGCTAAGCAGTCATTATAAATTGAGTTTCCCAAAGAGCAAACCGTTGCTATAGCAATAGCTAAAATTGACAACATTAAAGGTAAATTTAGAAATCAGTATTTTGAATACAATTAGTGCAAGTGCACCTATGTTAGTACACGGAAATTTGGACTCAGAGAAAACTTAATATCATCTATCTCGCACTGCACATAAACGCTTATTTTAAATTTTCATTTTTATTTTTTTGTTTAAACAAGCTCAAACAAGAAAAGATTCGTTTGATCGTCATCAGGAGGGTCATTTCATAAAACGATAATCGTTAGACGATAGCGTTTCGACGATAGTCTCACTTCACGTAAGACGATAATCTTCAAAGTGATATCGTCAAAACGAGAGAGTTTGCACGATAGCTAAGTAGGTATCGTTTGCTATCAATTTCCATTAATAACTCAGCAAATTGAAGTAAAAAAGTTTCGGTGTAGTTTAACAATAAATTTGCCAGACGGTTGTTGTTCTACATTACATAAATAATGTATATACCTTCAATATTAAAATTTGCTGTAACTATTGAAAATTTGGGGCGGAGGAACATTTGTATATTCGACACAAAGCACTAATCCAAGTTAGTTTTGGAAGCAAAAAATATTTTGAATCCAAGTTATGTTCCCTGTGGATAAAATAGAGTCTTCACTTCCTTCCCTTGTACAAAATTGGGTTTATTACTGCAGCTGATTTACAAAAATATCAGACATTGGACAAACATTTCGATAATATAGTTTTATCTTCGGCGGCAACAAATGAAAACACAAAAACAAACAATACATTTTTTGCAATTTTTTAAAATTTCCCATAGAGAAAAACCAAGTTCAATAACATTTTCAAGTTATTGAACAAGCATTATCTTTCACTGAGTTCATTTTGACATTTCAGTCATAGTATAATATACTCAACGAACTTATTCTGAAAACGATTGAACGAGACGATAGTGATAAAGTTTCGTGAAGAAAATTATTGACGATATCGTTAATGATAATCGTTTTGACGATTATCGTTTCGGAAATTACGGAATGACTCCTCAGATGTTAAGTGTTAAAATTGTTTTAAAATGTTCCTTCACTTTTTGTTGGCGTTACTTAGATAGAAGGTGGCATATTATTTCCAAATAAATTTTGTCCAGTAAAATTTTGAAAAAAAAATCACGGTCTTCCTTCGGTCCATAGTTTAGTTTAAGTTTTATTATTTGTTTAGCCCAGAATGGGACAAGTGCCTTCACACTTGTTTTCCATAAGTTCTATATTAACAGAGCCATTTTAATATATTTTTCAGAACGCTCAAATGAAACGCTCGTCAACAGAAAAAGCATGGAAAGGCGTACAGCCCTATTCCGCTATTCACGTGGATAGTATATTCGATTCCCTTTTAAACTGCCTTTGCATTCTGCTATCCATCGTTTAAACTACATTATCCTAAACCAATTTGACATTCACAAAAACAGCTGTGACAACCTTGAGAATGTTGGATAAATACAAATATTAAGTTTAATGAATCCACTTGTTTATTTTTTGGAAATATATAGTATTGGACTTTTTATTCCAATTGTTGACAAAGGAATAAGAGAATCCTCAAAAGAGAGAGCCGGAGAAAAGTTAGAAAGTAAAAAAAACTCAGCTACGTCTTGCATTGGTGGTTATAGGAGATTGAGTCTGTCTCTTAGGCTATAGTCCAAAATTCTCGGAGGTTTTCGTGTTGTCGTTTTGCATTATTTTTTGCAATATCTATTTAATTTCATTATAGAAATTATTGTTGGAAATTGTTCCTTGTATGTCGTTCTTCCCCTTAAAATGTTAATAATCTTTTATTTATAAAAAATTATTTTAAATTAAGCAATAAATTAGTTTTTACTTACATTTTGTAACAACAATCACCAAACCAGACATCAAATGAAAAATCCGCTGCAATTCTTATGCGGATCTGAATTGTATAGAATAAATGCGTTCAAGTGAATAGAAGAATATAGCGCAGCATTACAGAAGTTACCGACATACAGTGGACATCCAGTATAACGAATGATATAATGTTCGAGGTCATTCTCTATATCGAGAGCGTTCGTTATATCGATCGACTTTTCCATTTAAAAAAATGTTGATGAATAACACTAGCCTTAGCCTTTAGTATAGCACCACTTATGGGAATGTGTTTCTCTCTTTGTCTAAGAAACCATTTGTACAGCCGATTTTCCATATTAGAAAACTCTCCCTTTCGCATAGATTTAGGTTGTAGAGAGCCATTGTGTGTCAAGTTCAGGTTCTTCAAGATTTTTGTGCGACTTTTCTTAATCCCACATATTGTTGATTTTGGCACACGGAATTTTATTGAAATTTCCTTAAGTGAAACGCCTTTGTTGCACTCATCAATAATTTTGACTTTGTATTAATGAAAGCCGAGTACGTTGAGATTTTGTATTCATTTTAATATTTTGTACACAAAACTAAATCTACAAAATTATTACGGAGCGTTTCAACCAGACGAGACTTTAAACAACAAAAAACACTATTTAACTGCTAACATTATCTTGCCGTCATGTCATTGAATATGTGTTTGTAAGACCGTACATAAAATTCAAAACTGCATAGCGATAGACAAACCAAAAAATAAGAATTCTGACAAAAATGTTTTAGTAGGCGATGCGAAGACTAAACGAAAAACAGAAAGCTTGTTACAGTTTTGAACCTTTGGCGCACACATATACATATGTACGAGAATAAACTTATGTGTTGACATAAAAATATATGCACAGATCCCAATGGCAAGAAAAAAAATAATTTTAAGGCAATATATATACGCGTTCGTTATATCGGATAGCAAATTTTTATCATCGTTCGTTATTTAGAGATGTTAATGTAAATTTCAAAAGCGTTCGTTATATCGCAAATTCGCTATATCGGGCATTCGTTATATTGGACGTCCACTGTATACAGTTTTACTCCGAATGAATAGCAAAATAGTGATTAGTGAAAATTCAAAAAAAAAAATCCCCCCCGATGAATAGCAGAATAGGGGTGGTAATCAAATTAATTGTGAAGTAACACTGCGTTATATCAATATTTAAACACAAACAGAAAATGACCTCTTAAGCGTCAATATAGTGAAAAACTCATTGTTGTGAAAACACTTTCTTTAGGCCTTTTTTTCATTTCTGAATTGAATGTTGTAATATTTCCTGAATGTAGAGGTCATTTTAATTTTTCTATCTCAATTTCATTTGTTTCTTAATTAATTTGTTAGTTTAGTTCGAATATATAATATATATTCAAGTAAGATTGAGTGAAGAAATTAGTATGTAGGTGTACAAAATTGCAAATGTAATGAAGGGTTATACATTTTGAACGCTCACCTATTAATTAGCAGCAAATTAATTTGTTACCTTTGATGTCAAAGGCCTCTTCTTTCTTCAATGGAAAAGCAATAATCATGGCATAAGCCCTCGGAGTTTGATAAATCAATGTTATCCAATTTTTTATTTCAAAGATTTCCTTTTAAATATCCATGCAACAAGCCTGACTCAATAGTGATTTTTTTTATTTATTGAAAGTAACCAAACTATTATGAATAGGAAGTAATACATTTTGTAACCAAACTATTATGAATAGGAAGTAATACATTTTGTATGTATGTATTTTATTATTATTTCCAAATTTTAGCTAAGAAAATATGATTTTGGGGAAAACAACAATTGCATATTTGACTTTCATTTCATTACAAATTATATTCCAATACGCCCATACATGTATATTTATGTCTTATATAAAAAAATATAAATAAAAAACGAATCTTTTCTGTGTGATTTAAACATTCACTCAAATTATATCATACACTTGACAAAAAGAAAAATTATTTCATTTTATATTATTAGGAATATTATTTACATATTTATATAAGAAGTTTTAAAGTATTTTTGCATATTATTCAAAAATAAGACCAAATAATGAAATGCTAAGAAATTAAATAGTATTTGTTTAACAATGTATGTACTTTGTAATAGAATTAGGTAGACTTTCGCATATATGTTACAGTTTTTGTTGTTATTAGTTTTTTTCTTCTATGTGCTAAATTATATTTTTTAATGCTTTAATAGCAGAATCTGAACGCCCCCGGAACCGTCTGTAGTCTTTTCAACAGATTTTCAATGAGTTTGGTTGCTCGAAAAATTACTGCCAATGAATGTAAAACTAACATTTTCTTAAGATATTCTGAGATAAAACCTTCGCCAAATCTTTAGATATTCTGAGATAAAACCTTCGACTTAAACAACGCCAAAAATAGTATATTTATGGGGTCCTTCTCAGCCTCTCACGATTCGTAAGGGACTCAAACTGGTTCCATTGAGCTAATTAAGAAGCCTCATGTGGTGTCACAAGTCCTTTAAACTGGCCTAAGTGTGTCCGTTTCCATCTTGGACAGACACTTTAACCTAACCTAACCTATGGGGTCCTTCTAATTTTAACAATGAAATTACCTTAAGTATGTATATTTTTATATCGATCTAACACAGAAATATTGTGATCCTAATTTAGTTTAAATTGTGTCAGATGTTAAAACTGCGATCAGAATTTCAAAACCTAAAAGTACACAACAAAAATTATAACAAAAACTTAACACAAATAGTATAAGTAGTTAAAAGGCAATAGCCAAAAAATTTCAATAAAATATTTAATATTAAAACCTTATTTTTATCAAAGTTGCTTTATTTATTCTTTTTTATACTATTACTGTATTGGCTTCACATGAATCCCATCATAGAAAAAAAATATTTTATGTGATATATTTTTTATACCGTATTTTATAATTATAAACATAAGTACTTTATTATTATATATACAAATTAATTATTTAAAACGACGTACTACGAATTATACAAATTTTGTAATTGCAAAATAAGAATGTGAGACTGCGCTACGCAGATTAAATGCCATTTCATCTGTAATTAGTAATTAGTAAACGATTGTGTATCGTTTAAAAACAAAATACTACAAAAAAGTTCAACATACGAATATCAACACTATTTTGCCTCTCCCATCCAAATATTATAGACAAATGCATTCGCATCTGCACAGCGACGTAAAATGAAAGGTTTTGGAGACTTCAAACGCAATGCTGTTGTATGCATACCAACTGAAGAAGAATTAAAAAAGCGCAACCAGTTGAAAACAGAGGCAGGCACTGAAAATACAATTAAAGAATCAACACTTAATAACTTAAAAGGTAATTATTATTGCAAACAAAAAGCAATCAGAAAGTGGGTAGAAATAAAATAATTTTCCTATTTTTAAAAATGTTATCTTATTAAATAAAATTATGTTATTTATTTTAAATATATATATAAAAAAAGAACAATTAATGTTTCATTACAGGTAAATATAGTTATAGATCATTTAATTAAAACGAAAAAGATATTTAATTTTTATTTTAGTGATCTCATTCAAAAATATGTTTTATTAAATTTCTTTAATATCATAAAAGGTATTTTGAATTCCAAAGTCTAAGGTATATAAAGTATCTAAAATATGTGTTTCATTAAAGAAGTGCTATGATCTAATTTCAAGTGAAAACAAATATTAATTTATTTAAAAAAAAAACTTATTTTTCAAACAAAGTCCTACTCAATCGATGTTGTGCAAATCAAACTTTGTATGAGTGTATACCCAAAAAATTGTTTAAACTTTCTGGACAATACACCAGATTGATTGATGAAAAATACTTCATCATTTTATGTCATTTTCTTTTGAATTATTTACTACTGTTTTTGAATGTATCTTATCATCGTTTGTTGTTGTTTCGGTTGCTGTTCATATTTTTCGATTTGCAAAATCAATTTCTTCAGAAATCAATACAAGTAAACCGAAACGAATTCAAGGTACATGAATTGACTTTTCAATTTAACACAAAAAACAAGAATTCGAAATTGAATATAAAAACAATAGTACAATTTCAAAACAAGTGTTTTTTTTGTCTAACGGTTAAGGATATTTCTTCTTGAGCTATACTGAAGTAACAAATCACTGGCTTCCCTAAACGAACTTCAAATTTCTTCCAAAATTTCATACACCATCATGTAACAAGGGTAGTTTTTATTAAAACAAGTTTTCGTTTTGTTTGGCATTTTAGAAATTACTTATTTGCTATAAATTGTTATGGAAATTCCTGATTTTTATGGCAATACCACTTGGATACAATTAAATTGTTTGTGTCAAGTGAGAAAAGTGAGAAAGGCAAAACAAATATTTTATACTGCTTCGAACATAAACGTACGAAGAAGAAACATTACACATTAGTAGCTAAGACTATTAGAAAGACAAATGACAACAGACCACCATAGATTCTTGATAATTTCGGTGATCGACGAGAACCGATAATTATCATTGACTAAGCCATTGCCTGAATGATATGTCTAGTAAAATGATTTTTGGAAGGATTATATATATAAAATGGGTGTCATTTTTTGATTCTATTGATTCCTAAAAGTGTATACATTCTATCCTTGCATTTTGACCAATTTTTTTTAACTTAAAATACATAAACTTTCTGATTTATCAGCACCAAAATTGATGCGGATTAAATTAATATAAGTTTGCCAAAGCGAAATTAGCCTTTTTGTTTCGTACTGTAATGTACTCAATGGTGGACTACATTTGTTTTTATTTATTTGACCAGTGTTCTTAGAGTGATGTACACTTTTACTAGTGAACTTGGAGTTACCTTTTTGTTGTGCAAATAACATTTTACTATTATGAATCATATCTTGGTTTTAACTCTATAAAAGTTGGGTTATCTACGGAATTAAAAGAAAAATAGATAAGAATTTCATCTAATTTTTCAATCAAATACAAACAATTTTGACCCAAGCTATTATGCATCACTATTTTTCGAACAAGTCAATTGTCTGCAAATTGAAGTAAGTTATATTAACTTATCTGTCTTCCTTCATAAACTCTATGATGAGTTTTTAAAAAGAATTTTAATTTAAAACTATCTAATATCTGTTATCAATATCACTATATATTTTCTCATCATTAAATTACCAATCAAACATTTAAAAGTCGTGTTAATAAGTTGTTTTGAAAAATGTATTTGTGTTCATCGGTTTCTCTAAAACAAACTTTTTGTTTTGAATTATTATAATTTTTTGTCATTGAATATTTTCAGCGAGTTTCACCTTACCATCACTTGAATTTGGTTGGTTTGACAACATCATTTATACTGATTTAAAGGACGATGAAGCCAAGGATGAAGTAAAGCGTTACAACGAAAAAGGCAGCAAAGATATTGATGCCTCGCGTGACAAACGACCCCGTCGTGATAATCGGCAACGTGATGACAGACGACGGTACGAGGATCGTCGTCGTGACGATTTCAGAGGTTCCCGCTGGAAGGGCAACAACCACGATCGCCGCGGAAGTTCAGGAAATCGTTGGGGTCCACCATCCCGTGGATCATCTGCTCCTTGGCGCGATGATCGGGGATATGGTGGAGGCGGTGGCAGTCGATCATATGACAATCGCAATAACAGATACAGCAGTGGAGGTTCTCAAAATTGGGTTAGCAATAATCGCAATCGGTATGATGATCGATTTAGTGGTCGCTCAGGAGGAAACAGTAGCGGTGGAGGTGGTAGAAACTATGATTCATACGGTGGTGGATCAAGAGATTACAGAGACCGCGGTCGGGACCGTAATGGAGACGGAGGAGAGAGCGGAAGTCGTCGCGAAAGTAATTATCGTTCAGGAAATAATCAGCGGGATTTTCGGTCTGGCCACCGCGACAATCGTATAGAAGATAGTCGCGGTGGCTTTGAGCGATCGAAGTACTCTTCGAATGAAGATGGCTATGGCTATCATAAGTCAAGTGGACATGTAAGATTAAATAATCATACAAAAATATGTGACTTTGTATATTAAAAAAAAAAAAAAACATTTCTTATTCCAGCAAAATAGTTCATCGCAGAGTAAATGGGGTCAAATGCAGGGAAGTGGAAATTGGGTAGGTCAGCAACAAATGCAACAACATGAATATTGGAGTTACGATCAATCACAAGGTTCGTTAAAAACTAGATTTAAAAAAAGGAAAATATTAATAATAATTTGTTTTACAGGCTATGGAAACCAACAGCAAGCACAATGGCCAATAAATAGTGCTGATCCCAGGCAACAGCAGTGGGCCAATTGGTACCAGGTATATTTCTTAATAATTCTTTAACAACACTTGATATAATACTTGTTTTACATTGCAAATCACTATTCATGTTTCAAAAACAAAAATTCAGGATCTTATTTTGACTAGCGAATTGAAGTTTTCTACTCACTTTAGAGGTGTTGTCAAACAAATATCAAAAATAACAATCGATTTGTGCAAACGATAACGCCAAACATTACTTTAAACAGAATTTTTATGAAAATAGAGTGATATGTGTACATTTCTGATGGTCGACTTTCCCTATGTGGAACTTGGTACTAATTGTTTTAAGGAGAACTCTAGCAGAAACTACGTAGTTAGATTTAAAGTTAATAGTCATTTCGAATTTAAGAAATCATCGCAGTAATGGCTTGCAAAATGGTATACAAAAATTAAAAATCTGTGTACAGATACACAACCGGAATAGGAAACCACACAACCTGAAAGATGGTGTAGAGCAGGGGTCGGCAAGTAGTTTTAAGTGCGATCCAGATACCAGGTTGAAAATATTTTAATAGAGGTCAAAAAACAAAAAAGTTTTGTAGTTTTTATTTTGCTTCATTTAAGTAACTGTAAGATTAATGAAAAACTATAACGATGGTATTGCAGGGAAATATCTTCTTGAAGGTCAATTTATTCCAATTCTAATGAAGCTTTAGAAAGACTGAATAACTTCGCAGCCAATTTAACTTTTTCCAATACATGTAGCTTACTACAAAAAGCGGACACGCTTTGTATTAAATCACATTTTAATTTCCCATTTACGTTACTAAATGTTAAGTTCATATTAATATTTCAGAAAATCTCTTAGAAAAACCAAAGCTTTTTTTATTATGAACTGAGTGTTTCCTTGCTTCCGTCGTATCCAAGTTTTCCAAGAAGGAAATAACTTGTTCTTTAATCATTCAGAAACGTTCAATAATATGACCTTTACTTAGCCAACGAATATTATTGGGTTGCAGTAAGTCCGAATACGCCGACGTTTCACATTCACAATGAAACTTTTTTTTTTGAAATTGTTAATAAGTTCTTTCGTAATGTCGCTTTAAACAATAGCTCGGTCTCCATCTAGATGACCATAGTTGCGTATTTAGAGTTGAGTGATGAAAACTCTCCGGGACGGAGAGTTGGTTTTCATGCGCTCTGTACAACCCGTACAGCTTGTTTCGTCTTCTCTTCCTGTAGACTTTCTTGAGGTTGAATGGGCTTATGCAATTTTTGATTGATGACAATCTAAGTGAACGAATTTTATCTATGTACATAAGGTGATTCTCAAATTGGTAGCTGTAAAAAAAAATGTGGTAATTTTCCAAAAAATATATTGTTTCTGACTAGGGATGCCAAACGCTCACACTGAAATATTTAAATATTTTCTCAGTTATCTTTTTTAGTTTAAAAAAAAAAAACATACTTGTCACCGACAAAGCTAAGCTTACGACATTCGAAAAAAAGGAAAGTAAATATTTGATACTTTTATTAAGATATTTTATAGATTCACTTTATAATTTCATAGTCAATTTAACTATCAAAAATGTGATATCACTTATTGAATTAGTCGATTCCACCTCTGGTCTAAAGCCAAACTAATAAAGATCATGTTGTTGATGAGGGGCTTTAGACGTTCGCATATTAGGGCAGTTGCTGAAGTTTAGGAGGTCTATTTTTTAGACAGAATTTGACTCTATTTGGCATAAAGCTCTTATCTTTAAGTTAATAAGGTTGAACTGTCCTAAAGCTCTCATTAGATTGATTCAAGAACTGCGTCTATTGTCATTGGATTGGAGTTTTCATATCCTTTCCCAGTACTCTTAGGAGTTGCTCAAGGAACATTACTTGGACCAAAACTATTTAATGTATTTTTAAATGACATGCCTTTTTGTAACTCTGAATCCGAACTTCTGTATGCAGATGACACAAAAGTTTTTGCTGCTGCTGTAAGGCCAAAAAAATTACAAAATGCTTTACCTAGTTTAACTTCGTATTTGAAATCTTGGGGATTAAAAAAAACTGAAAAATGTGGGCTAACTTGTTTCAGGAACTCCTCCTTACTTCCTTTAAAGCATCTATCCCATAGTACTAAAATTCTGATGTATTGATAAGACCTTTAATCTCGTATGGTTTTAGTACCTGGTTCTCTATTCCTCCAATGGCAGCAAATGATGTACTTACTTTACCTTTTTATAAAAAAGGCACATTGAACGTTCTTCGAGGATAATATTGTTTTTATTTTGTATATTGAACAAAAAAGAGACATATATAAAAATGTATTGTATACCTTTTTTTATAATACATAGTTGGTATAGCCGTTGAATTAAATTAAATTAATTTTCTATTATTTGTATTTGTTTGAATAAATCAAAAGTTTCTTGTTCTAATTTTTTAAATTATATTTCGAACTAAGGAATTGCTCTTACTATATTTATTACAAACTCAAAAAACCTGATAGGAAATAAAATTCTTTTATATTCGTAGCTTGCATATGGAATGCATCTTTTGTTATTTAGTTTTAAGTTCTTAGTTTATTAGTTTTAAGTTTATTTTAAGTAGTGAACGTGTGTCGGAAGCAAACACACGATTATATTAATGAAATACATTCTTGAAGTATGTATGCATATATAGTTATTTAAAAATGTTTAAACTATTCTTTTATTAAACATTTTTGAATATGCCAGACATATTAATGAAGTCGGCAGGATAATGAATTTTAAGACTCAATAAAGAAAACTGAACTGATCATGTCCAACAGCGGAATTCATTTCATCAGTTCAGTTTGTAGGAGTAGTAATTCCATCTTTTCAGCATTGAATGTAGTTCTGCTATGATATTTCAACCTTCCATTCGAGGTTTATGTTTTTTGTGAATTCCGTTTCACCTGCTCGTAAAACTTTGGAATTTCATTTCTGTTTCTCAAACATGGCAAAAAAGCTTCTGCTTCTCAAGCATCGCAAATAGGCAGTGATGCCCAATCACTACCAACGAATTTGACGTTTGTGAATTTACCCTTTATATTACATTCTTGTCATCAAGATATTCGTTCTTCTGTTGTCATTTTCTTTCTTTCTTTTATTTCGTTCACCCGCACACAAATATTAATAAAAATCGCCATTTGATAAAAAAAAATTGTATTCAATAGCCACGCTACTTCAAAAATACAAACATTAATTATCTGGAAGGAGCAGTAAGAAATGCAAATCATAAAAGTTGAAATCGTTTTGAACTTCCAAACCAAAACTTTTGCAATTTTGTTTTTGAAATGAAGTAAAACCGTATATTTAGGGAAAAAGTTTGTAATTGTTTGTATTTGTGTATAAAAAAACTAAAAATCGGCAAGGTTAATTATATTGAAATTATATTCTTATTTTCAGAACAACCCACAGCAACAACAGCAAAGCACCATGATTCCTGATAATACCAATCAACAATATTGGTCCCAGTACTCATATCCCAACCAAGGCGGCACCACCGTTATGAGCTCGCATTCCTCCGTGGATGGATCTTTAAAGAAATAAAATTAGCAGAAAAGATCAAAATCAGCGCTCATTAAAAATATCTTATAGAAATTTATTCTGTATATTTTTAATATTCTAACAAAACACTAATATACACCTAAAAAAATTGATTTTCGTTTTTCAAATTTGCGAGTGCATATAAAAATGCACCAAAAATGTTTATATATTTCTTTTTTACTATTCATTACAATATTATCTTCTTATTACAATTATCTTACAATAAGATAAAATTGATAAAAAGTACAAGTATTTCTAAATAAACAGAAATATACATAATTTAAAAATATTAGTATACAAAAGTCTTACAGTTGCTAATAAGCTTATTCTTAAATTACAATAGTGTATTTTTTTTCTATTTTAAAGTACGATAGTGTTTTTTTTGTTTGTTTCTATTTTAAAATCAATATTTTTTGCTGGATACAATGATTTAAAATATACAAAAACAAGTTAAATTAAACATAAACATGCATATTGATTAGAAGATACTTTGATTTTTTAAACTAACTAGGTTATGTTTTGTCCAATTTGAGTAGAACATTCTACATTTTAAAATAAACTTACTTTCTTATTTAACCCATGGTTTTTTAATTCTTTATATAAACAAATGTATGTCTTATACATATGTACACGGATTGATTAAACAAAATCTGAAAGGAATACAAAAAAGACTAAACTTAAAAATGTATAATGAGTAAAAAATCTTAAATACACATTTCATTTCAAAAGTAAACAAATAATTTAAAAAGTAGTGTTTTACTTACATATGGTGCAAACAATGTGTAATTATTACAACAATATCCATTTTTCTCATATAGTCTTTGATATAGAATTTAAAATTTGATAATAGGAACTTGATCATATTATGTTTGTCCCCTGAAGCTGGAAAACAACTGGCGAAACGGAGATGGATTAGTTTTATTTTATTATTAATCACATCCAACTGATTGATCATCAAAGCTCAAGAAACAAAAAAAAAATTTTCACACAATTTAAAATTTGGTTTAACGCAAACGTGTGTAAATTGTTTGGAAAATATATGATTTTAACAATGATGGTCGCGAAAAAACAATAAATTTTCAAAAATATTTGCTTCATTACTACTTTCGAGTTGCTAAAATGTAAGCCTAAGTTTTCATGAAATAGCTGGAAAGTCGAACAATAATTGAAGAACTCGATTTATGAAAAAAAAAACTAATAACGATCGGCGGGTGCTTTATGGGCGCCCAATCAATATAAGTCGTACAATAGTTGAAGAACTCGATTTCTAAAAAAAATCTAATAACGATCATCGGGTGCTTTATGCTTTTGCTTTTGTCATTCTTACCCTTTAAACGAAATGAGAAGTAGTAGCAGATAAGAAAATCACTGTAAAGCAAACTGCCATTAAAATCGTTAACAGATTAAGAAAAGGTCAGTGTTTTTTTTATTGTAGGATTTTAAGGTACGAACCCAGAAAATTACAACAGAAAAAAAGTTTGTTTTTTAGGTAAAGTTTATTGAAAGTATGCAATATAAAAGTCAACTAAGTGGCCAAGATAAGCGGAAGGTATATAAGATGAGTTGTGTATTTAAAGAAAATTCTTAAAATAATTATTCTAAAAAAAGAACAAATGATTTAGGCACTTATTCAGGTTTTAATGTAATTCGTAATTATTGGATAAATCGGAAAAAATCTCCAATTGGCTACCTCCATAGAGGTGATAATTATTTGATTCGAACGTTTTGCCAAGTACTAACGATTTAGAAGATTATGATATGGATACTAAGCTTAATCAAGTTGACGAATTAGATACCATCAATTTCAATATGAAATATGGCAACATTGCCAAGATGCAATCAGAGAAGCCGGCTCTGATGTGCTGGGTTTCAAGAAACTACCCACAAGGAACCCCTGGTTTGATAGTGACTGTCGGCAAGGCAAATGCAGACAAACACCAGGCACGCAAAGAGCCGCTGCATAAAAGGACGAGAGCGCTCATGAGCTCTATGAGCAGAAGAGGCGAGAGGAACACCGACTTCTAAGGAGGAAAAGAGAGGGCATGAAGATGTTGAGAGGTTTAAAAGCAGGAATGAAGTCCAAAAGTTTTATGAACAAGTGAAACGAAATTCACAGGTGCATAAACCTAAAACCGAAGACTGCAAAGACGAATGTGGAAACATAATAGTGGAACCGCAGTCAATGCTGAGGATATGCAAGGACCACTTCTGCAGACTGTATAACGGCGACGACGAACTAAATTCCGCTGTCTGGCAGGATAATCCATTCAACATAGACGACGAGAGCCAACATTCCCGTCCTCCCGACTTAGACCAAGTAAAGATTACCATATTTAAGCTGAAGTCTAAAAAGCCGCTGGAGCAGATGGCTTAAGATCTGTAAGATATGGTCGGAAGAATGCATGCCCGATGAATGAAACCTCAGTACTGTTTGCCCGATCCTAAAAATAGGAGACCCTCTAATAAACTGCACTAATTATAAAGGAATCAGTCTACTTAACATCGCTTACAAAACCTTTTCTTGCGTAATATGTGAACGTCTAAAGCCCATTGTCAACAACTTGATAGGTTCTTATCAGTGTGGTTTTAAAAGTCCACACTCGATCAAATATTCACATTACGGCAGATCCTGGAAAAAAACCCAAGAATATCATCGATTTCAAGGCCGCATATGACAGGGAAGGAGCTGTATAGAGTTATGTCAAGTTTTGGCATTCGTGCCAAACTCGTCCGTTTGTACTGGATGATCATGGAGAATTCACGCTGCTCCATAAATTTTGGAAACAACTTAGCAGAACCTTTCGATGTCAAAAAGGATTTAAGACAAGGTGATGCGCTATTAAGCTATTTTTTTAACATTGTACTTGAAAGAATAGTGCAGAGCTCACACGTCAACACTAGAGGCACTATCTTTCAAAAGTCTGTCCACTTACTAGCATATGCTGATGACATGGACATAATCGGAAGAACTCAGCGTGATGTCCATGGGGCTTTTGAGAGTATTGAGGCAGAAGCGGCAAAAATGGGTTTAAAGGTTAATGAGGGCAAAACAAAGTACATGCTGTCGTCAAGAAAGGACCTACAACACCGACGTCTTGGTTAAAACATCACCACCTATAGACGTTACTTTGTGGTAGTCAAGGACTTCGTCTACCTAGACTCCGCTGTAAACGCAGAAAACAACACCAGCGCTGAATTCAAACGTAGAATAACTCTTGCTAACCACTGTTTCTTTGGGCTAAGGAAGCAATTGAGCGGAAAAGTTCTCTCTTGAGGGACCAAAGTGTCGCTTTATAAGACCCTTATCATCCCCGTCCTGCTATACGGTTTAGAAGCATGGACTATGATATGAGAAGAAACGACGAGCTGTACGGGCTGTACAGCGACGTAGACTTAGCCAGAAGGGTAAAAGTCCAACGACTAAGATGGCTGGGGCACGAAGAGCGCATGGAAACCAATGCTCTGGCACGGAAAGTCTTCCAATCGACACCCACAGGACAGCGCAGTAGAGGAAGACCGCGGATCAGGTGGCGTGCACAAGTGGAAGGTGACCTCACCCAACTTGGAGCGCTAAGCTGGAGACATATAGCTAGGGACCGAGCTAGATGGAGAGGTTTGTTGGGTGAGGCCCTAGTTCACACAGGACTGTAGCGGCACCTTAAGTAAGTAAGTCTTGCCAAGTACTAACGACTTTGAAGATTATGATAAGGGTATTAAGCTTAAGCAAGTTGTCGAATTAGATACCATCAATGTCAATATGACATTAATCTTCCACGACAACTTATGTTGTCAAGCATACAACCATAGTTAAACTATATTATCTAGAGGACGGACTTTTCTTTCGCCCTAAAAAACTAAACGTTTTCCTCCATCAGACTTAGCGTGTTGATTGTAGTTAAAATCCGATAAGTTTTATATGGGGTTTTCCATGGGCAAAATAAAGTTATTTATTCCTGATCTAGATCTATAAAACACACAAATTTCCCCTCTTATTGCTTTAAATGAGGCAATTTTAATTGATTTGTAGCAGATCCGCATTTTTCTCCCTATTAACTCCTATCTCCACAAATGTTAATACTTATTTAAAAAAAAAATGTACTTGGAATTTGACAGCTTCAGCTTCGGCTTTGCCTGACGCCTATCACAATATAGCTTTGACCTAACGTTTCGTTTGACAATCGTAAGGAATTAACGTTATGTAACTTAATGTGACTCCAAACGGAAGCTCTAGTTCAATTATCTGAACATTTGCTTTGTCTGACAGCTCAACAGCTGTAAAAAAATTTCAACAAACAAAATATTTGCTCTTTGGAGGGATGAAATAAAAGAAATGTCATTCAAAGCAACCACGAAGTAAGGCCACCGTAACGCAGACGTAGCCGAAGCTGAAGAGTGTTTGTGATTCATCCATAAAGGATTTACAAACAAATATGGAAGAAGGTTTTTTCAGCATTTTTCTTGTAGTTTTTGTTTTATATTTTTTATCGTTTTTCCTTAAAGGTGCCTGCAAGCCAACAGTTTATAGAGAAGTGCTTACTTTAAGGCGTTTATTTTAGATTAATCAATCAATGAAGTTCGTTTGATTAGCTTTATTTAACCAGAACATCTAAAAGATTTATTAAAAAACCTAACGTTTGGTGACGTGACAGATTGTTCACAAAATAATTACATGCGTGACAGATATTTCACCGAAAGTGAAAGGCAAGGTTAGAAGTCATATAGCGTATGTAATTGCTCAATTAATATTTCTTAGATATTAAAATCTTAAAATTTCAATTTTCAAACTTTTGACAGCAAAAACGAAATGTATAAAAATACGAACATTTCTGAGATCTCTGAAATATAAACTTGCCATATTACTGCTGGTCTTCCAAATAGAAGACTGGAAACTGGAAAACTTCTGTCATCTGAAAACAAACAAGAGAATTTAGTTATAAGAAAGATATATTCTTTTAGATATTATTTTGATTTTTGAGATACCGGCTTTTCTATTAATTGAATCAGGGAATTTTTTGTGTGTTTGAATACAAATTCTATAAGGACAGAGTATGAAGTATGTAGAAACTAATTAATTGAAAACCACTGCTCTATTTATTATTTGCTATTTATTAAGGCTTAGTGTCGACGGACTAGAAGTTTATTTCCCTTACGAGTACATCTACCCCGAGCAGTATGCATACATGGTGGAACTCAAAAGGGCACTAGATGCCAAAGGGCATTGTCTGTTGGAGATGCCCTCAGGAACTGGCAAAACTGCAACTTTATTGTCATTGATTGTGGCATACATGATAGCCCACCCTGAGAATGTACGCAAACTTATTTATTGTTCTCGTACAGTTCCAGAAATTGAAAAGGTGGTCGCAGAATTGAAGAGTTTATTGAATTATTATGCAAAGCACACGCATTCGCCTCCAAAGATGACTGGTTTAGTTTTGAGTTCAAGAAAAAACATGTGCATTCATCCGGAAGTTAGTAAGCAGCATGAAGGCAAATCAGTGGACGGAATGTGTTTTGGCCTAACAGCGAGCTATGTTCGCGAAAAAGCTGAAATAGACGGAAATACTCCTACTTGTAACTACATAATAAACTTTTGATAGAACATTTTTTTATTTACAAAACATAATGTTTACAGGTCAATATTATGAAGGTTTTAATTTAGAGGGCAAAGAATCAACACTTCCCGAAGGAGTTTACAGCCTTGATTATTTGAAAGAGTATGGAAGATCGAGGAACTGGTGCCCTTATTTCACGGCACGATATGCTGTGAGTATTATTGATGTTTGTTTTTGTTGTTATTTTTTATTCCAACTAATCATAAAAAGTATGATATAGTAAAGAGTTTTACTTATATTAAAGTTATTTTTTTAACTAACGTAACTAAGTTAAGCTGAACAAAGACTAACAAATTGCTATAAGGTTCAGTTGTTATTAATTAAATATTTCAACAAATGCGTAAAACTTTTGTTAAGTTTGTAAATAGGAACAGTTAACTGCTGTGCAAAAGCAGATATGATCCGAAGTGTTAAAGTGCGTGTCTAAAGGTTCATTCGGTTCATCTTGTTAGATATGCTTTTCCCAAAGGCTGGGCAGAGTATATAGAATTCCGAGCATTCCCGCAATGCAAAGAATTCCGGAAGTCATGGGATTTTGATTTTTCCCTTTCCAACGTTATACAACTTTTCGAAATTAGTTTGAAAATAGTTCCAACAACTTTAGTGCAAGAAATCAGCAGGCTTTGGATTTGAAATTGAAATGAATACCACAGCACCTAGATGTTGTTTCCAAGTTATTTTGTATTGCTTCACCCAAAACGCAGAAAACTATCTATATACCTATATACAAATTAATTTAGAATTTATTTCACAACTCATGTTTCAGCTCAAATGAAGCGTTGGCTTCATCTGGAATAGCTGCAACTCTGCTAGAAGGCGGACGAACTGCGCATTCTGCCTTGAAATTACTATTAAACATGCATATCACCGAAACACCAATTTGCAACAACGCCAAAAATAGCACAATGGCCAAGATTCTACAGGTATGCAAATTAATTGCTTGGAATGTATGCACAATGGCCCATAAGAGGTCACTGGAGGCGCTGGACAGAACATTGAAAGATCTTCGTGACAACTTAAATATTTTTGGTGGGGCCATGATTCTGTTGTCAGGTGATTTTCGTCAGACTGTTGCTGATGAACTAAATGCATGTCTAAAATCGTCGAATTTGTGGCAGTACGTAAAGACACTCTAATTAACAACTAACATGCGAGTATTTTTGCAACATGATGAAACTGTAAATGTGTTTGCGAAGCAGTTTTTAGATATTGGAAATAATAAAGTTGCAATGGACCTCTCGACTGGATTTATCACATTAACCATAGATTTCTGTCACATCACAGATTCAAAACAGGAGCTTATTCAGTGTGTTTTCCCAGCTGTAGCGCAAAAGTTTAATAAACATAATTGGCTGGGTGAACGAGCAATATTGGCAGCGAAAAATAAAGATGCCGAAGTTCTCAATGCGACCATTCAGAATTTTCTTCCAGGACAGTTAGTTTCCTTCAAAACAGTCGACACAGTTATGAACCAGGATGACGTAGTTTTTAAATTCACTGGAATTGCCTGGATTACCACCTCACAATTTGCAGTTAAAAGTAGGATCACTTGTCATCATGCTGCGTAACATTAATCAACCTCGACTATAAAATGGAACAAGACTGGCTGTGAAAAAGGAAAATACAAAGGAGAGGAAGGATGTTTGATCCCGCGAATACCGATGATTCCAACAGATTTACCATTCGATTTTAAACGCTTACAATTTCCAGTATGTCTGGCCTTTGCGATGATAATAAATAAATCGCAAGGACAGTCTTTAGTAGATTGCGGAATCAACTTGGAGTTTCCCTGTTCCGCGCGTGGACGATTACATGTCGCGGGTTCAGGCGTCGGAAAACCTTCTTCTTTGTTTATTTACGCACCACAAAACAAAACACATGGTTTATAAGAAAGCTTTAAATTTATTAACAAACTGTATCATAGCACTGTGTGTCTGTTAATAAAAATTTAAACCTTATAAAAGCCAGTATTTCAGGAAAACTCTGTTTTTTAGAGTAACCGACATGATGTGTTTAAAATAGTAATAAAACTTCATGCTTTATTACAAAAATGCTGTTTTATTCAATACGTTTTGTTTGTTTTGAAATTAATTTATACAAAAGTTTAGGTCTTTTATTTATCGATTCCGGCAGTACGCCGCGCCGTGTCAGCTAGTTTTAAATACAATTGACTTTTATACTTGCTGCTATAGTAAATTTACTTGATTTTCATCTTACTTTTCTAACAGTTCCGGTTATTCCTAACCACAGTCGTTGAAGTTGCTTCGCTTTCTTAATATTTATGTATATTATTGACTTTTTTCCACGACTCTGAAAATTTGAGCCCTTAACATTAGTTTCAAATACTCTTCCACGGCACGTGAATCTTTCTCATATAAAATACACCAACAGTCTTATTTAAAAACGCTGTATAGAGCCTACATAAAGTTATGTTATCTCTATAATGCCTCTAAACGCAAAAATGCTATTTATAAAACTTATACAAGGTTGCATAGTCCCATAATAAGCTAAACGCGTTTTGAGGTTGAATAGAGCCTACATAAGGAAATTATTGTTATTATTATTTCGTAAATGTCATTTTGATTTCTCTCCTCTCTTTTTGAAATTAAAATAAAAACAATAATGCCTCTCGAGTTTAGCTCGTGAGCCGAAGAAACAAAGAATCTAAAAAAAATATAGATTTTCGAAAGAGAATATCATACAAATAATTGGAATTATTTTGTTATATTTTAGTTGCTGTGACAACTAGCAGATTTTATAGTACTTTTGGCACTTTTTTTGATATAAGCATTGTATAACTAAAATTTATAGCAGATTTTTTTATAAATAGGAATTTTTGCAACGTTACATAGAGCCTACATAAATCCTTATTCACTGTATAACTATTCATCTGTTTAGCGAATTCTATTAAATAAGACTGCAAGACTTTATTTCTAGAGTTCAGTGGAGTCTTATGGCATTATCTCACCTAGAGAGATTTTCTCAAAATTGTACGCTTCAAGTGTTCATTACGGTTTATAACTCTTACCAAAAAAGAAAATTGCGCAAATTAACATATTTTTCACAAAATTCTTTCTTCTAATATTTTGGAAATCACAAGACCTAAAGAAAACTATGAAAACTATATTTTATCATAAACCTCATTGTTGCTCAACTATAACCTGGCTATACACATCGGTAATCAGACCGATTTTAATGTACGGTGTGGCAATATGGTGGACTGCTTTAGAGAAAGGAATAAACCGGCATAAATTAAATAAAGTCCAACGTTCAGCTAGCCTCTTTATAAGCGGATCGCTTCGCACGGCCCATTCTGTGGCACTGTACACCTTACTCTACCTAACACCCCTTGACATATTTAACAAACAAATAGCTGCAAGCTCTGTTATTCGCCTCAAAGCTTCAGTCCACTGCGAAGACAACAACATTGGCCACTCCGTAATTCTTAGGTATTTAGAATCAAGTCCAAAGCACACAGACTACACCATCCCCCAACTGCAATTCGACAGAAATTTCGAGATCTTTATACCTCCCAAATCTTTCTGTTGCTTTTGGCGATAAAGGAAGTCTTGTCCTTAAGGAAAACGTGATATCAGCATCTGATATCCGTATTTTCTCAGATAGCCAGGCCGCTATCAAATCTCTGGACTCTGTCTCTACAAACTCTATGATAACAGTCCATAACTGTCGATCATCTCTAATGGAGATGGCACATTAGTTTAATATTCACCTTTGCTGGACCATAGAGACATTCCAGGTAACTGTAAGGCAGATGAACTCACCAGGAACGGTACAGTACAGCCCATCCTACCACGTTTGACTTTGGTCTTTAACGATCTAAACGATCTAAATCATATCAGTATAATCAGCCTCTCCCGTTTCGTAAGGAACTCAAACTGGTTCCATTGAGCTTAGGAGGAAGCCTCAAGATTCATGTGGTATTACAATGGGCCATTAAACTGGCCTAAGTGTGTCCGTTCCCATCTTGGACAGCCACTGCAACCTAACCTAACCTTTACTTTCAAGAAAATTAATTTAAATTTATATAATGTAAACAACATAGTTGAACAAAATCAAATAAATACCATAATTTTAAATTTTCAGATTGCATATGCCACAATTGTTGTCTACAGTTATCATTACCTACTAGATCCAAAAATAGCTGAAGTCGTTTCAAAAGAACTGCAAAAAGAATCAGTTATTGTCTTTGATGAGGCACACAACATTGATAACGTATGCATAGATTCAATGAGTGTGAAAATAAATCGAAGGATTGTAGAGCGGAGTACACATGCTATCAATAATTTACAAAAAATAGTACGAGAGTAAGATTGTTGCATTTTTGTCAGTTTATTTTTATTTAACTATTGCATTAACTTTTAAGTATTAAAGAAGAAGATACAAATCGATTGAATTATGAATACCAAAGAATGGTGCAGGGGCTAAAGGATGCGAGTGAAAGACAAGACACAGATATGGTGTTGGCAAACCCACTTTTACCAGCAGATGTTTTGAAAGGCAAGTGTTATTTTCATATTCAAATTTTACAAACTTTCAACCTAAAAATATAAGATTTTAGCGATAAAAACTGCGAGGACTGCAGTATTGCAAAAAAAATTAAATTTTGTTTTCAAAATTTATTTATTTATTTATATCCAAATCAAAAAAAAAAAAAAAAACGAATAAAATGTTTTCAATCACTTTTTCGTTACAGAGGTTGTTCCAGGCAATATTCGTAATGCCGATCATTTCATTAACTTTCTTCGTCGTTTTGTTGAGTACATCAAAACTCGTCTTCGCGTCCATAACGTTGTTCAGGAATCACCCGCAAGTTTTCTTAAAGATATTGCTGCAAAAATATGTGCAGATAGAAAGCCTTTAAGATTCTGTGCTGAAAGACTAGCGAGCCTCTTAAGGACACTTGAAATAACAGACATGACTGAATATGGTGGCCTAGTTGTGGTAACAATTTTTTTTGTTATATACATATTTCAAAACTGTTAGATACCTTTAAAATTATTTACGTAATGAATTTTTTTTTTTAAAGATAACTCACTTTGCCACTTTAGTCTCAACTTATACAAAGGGCTTTACAATCATCATTGAACCTTTTGATGACAAAACTCCCACCGTAGCGAATCCTATTTTGCATTTCAGCTGTTTAGATTCATCGATTGCAATGGCTCCAATTTTCTCTCGCTTCCAAAGCGTTGTTATTACTTCAGGTACTTTGTCTCCAATGGATATGTATCCTAAGATTTTAGATTTCGATCCCGTCGTTTTAAGTTCCTTTACTATGACATTGGCAAGGCCATGTTTGTTACCTATGGTAAGTTTTAAGCAATATTATATTGATAAAAATAACTCTAAAATATATTTTTAGATTGTTTCCAAGGGAAATGACCAAGTAGCTATTTCATCCAAATTTGAAACACGAGAAGATACTGCTGTAATAAGAAACTATGGACAACTTTTAGTCGAAACTGCAAAAATTGTTCCCGATGGTATCGTTTGCTTTTTTACATCATATTTGTATCTAGAATCGGTAGTGGCATCTTGGTATGATCAAGGCATTGTCGATACTCTATTGCGTTACAAACTTCTTTTCATCGAGACACAGGACAATGCAGAAACAAGTTACGCACTTATGAACTACGTTAAGGTAGCTTTCTTAATAAAATAAATAACATTACTCACTAACGAAATATTTACTTTGAGGCTTGTGATTGTGGACGTGGTGCGGTTTTGCTGGCAGTTACCAGGGGAAAAGTATCGGAGGGTGTGGACTTCGATCATCAATATGGAAGGGCAGTTCTTATGTTCGGTATTCCCTATGTGTATACTCAATCAAAGATTCTTAAAGCTCGACTTCAATATCTCAGAGATAATTTTCAAATAAATGAAAATGATTTCCTAACTTTTGATGCTATGCGACATGCTGCTCAATGTGTTGGTCGTGTACTTCGTGGAAAAACTGATTATGGAATTATGATATTCGCCGATAAGCGTTTTTCTCGCCAAGATAAACGTGGTCGCTTACCAAAGTGGATTCAAGAGTATTTAGTTGACAGCTACTGTAACTTAAGTACCGAAGAAGCTATGCATTTAGCTAGAAGATGGTTAAGGCAAATGGCACAGCCATTTACACGAGAAGATCAACTTGGAATATCCTTGCTCACGTTAGAGCAATTAGAGAACTCTGAAAGAAAAAAACTTGAAAAACAATAAAAAATAAAATAAATACATTTTTACAGGATTCAAGATTTTTATTTTGGAGAAAAATAGAATTGAGGAATAAAGATTGGCTGAAAATCTTATCATTGAAGTCGACAGATTATTTTGAAATGGAAATAAGAAATTTACCAATACGATTTATTGTGTATGCCTAGTAATTATTTTCTGGCAAAATGCTAATATTTATAATAAGAACGGTTAAATAACGTTGATACATTTAAATTTTTAATTTTGTTTTATAGCCTACAGCTTTACTGTTGTTATTGCTATGCAGGTTTTGTTGAGTTCTTTAAAGTAGTTAACATATCATTTTGCATTAGAAGTGCTCTACGAAAACAATTTCAAATATTAAAGACTGGTTCGCCAATGGTTAGATTGTTATTCGCTATCTAAAGACTACATTATGTCAAAAAAAATGGATTAAATCTTTTCTTTATGCAATTTCTATACCGTGTGTCTGTCAGAAAAAATGTCTAGATGGATTTTAATCATTTTGTAAAAATGTGAGGTAATCATCCACCAAATATGGATACACTTTGAGCGAGAGAACTGCGGTCTAGAAACATATCCCCACCAATCGACAGGAATTTGACAAATACCGAGATTGACGGATATTTACAACAAATGGACGAGACAATTCAACGAACTATGGAAAGAACTTTACCGAAATACAAGGAACGAGACACTACGAACTTGTACGGTAACGCGACTACAAACGCACTGCACAGACACAAAAGTAGACTTCTAACAAGGCCTAAACGTTTGTACCGGAGATTTATTGACCCAAGCAATCTGGAGGTTAGGACATTGAAGTCGTCGATAAGAAACGTAAACAAATTAATCAAAGAAAACTACCGATTAACTACCGATTTGTACTGGGACAAGAAAATTCGGGCCATTATGTTTCCGCAAATTAACAAGATAGAAATGAATGATCAAAATGACGTTTCTTGTCTTAAGCTTCAATAGATACAGGAGACGCCGTCTTGGACGATGACTTCTTTGTTGTCGAAGATCCGCAGGAGAAAGCAGAGGCCGTGGGGGCTGCTTTCCATCAAGTGTACAGGATGAATCCTAGCATTCGCCCTAATCACGACCTGGAGAATAAAGCCCTGCAGCACCGCTTCTACCTTCGTAACGACATAACGCAGTGGTGATCCGAGAATCTCTGTTTTACCAGGTTCAATGACGAAAACTTGGCAAATGCCATCATCGCCGAGAAAAACCGGAATAAAGCCCTATTAGTCACGAAGTTAGAGCACCAGCTCGTCTTCGGTTCATTAAAGAAAAAGAAGTCAGCAGGGGTCGATGGTATATCCAACATCGTGCTACGACATTTACCGCAGGAAGCTGTGGACATTTATACGACTCTGTTCAACAACGTTCTGAATAATGCATATTATCCGGTCCGTTGGAAAACAGGTGTGTTACATCCTCTCCCGAAAGGGAAAGGACAACTCCAATCCGGCGAATCTCTGGTCGATAAGTCTTCTGCCAAGTATCAGTAAGATATTCGAGAAGGTTATAAATAGAGCTCTGTCCAAGTGGGCTGAGAAGAACAAAATAATTCCGGATAAACAGTTCGGCTTTAAGGCGGGACATGACAATATTCATGCTGCGTTTAAGCTTGTTTCTGATATCCAGTGGAACAAATCAAAAAGGCAATGTACGGGTGTTTGTCTGGTTGACTTGAAGAAGGCCTTCGACACCGTATGGTTAGAGGGTCTGTATCTAAAGTTAAACAGAATCTACATAAGTAAACCACTGTTTTATATGCTTTATGACATGCTAATGGTTTATTGACAAAATTGGCAATGAAACATCAACCAAAATCTTTGATATTACAAAGGGGTTTCAATAGGAAGCGGTTAACCCACCGATCTTATTCCGCATTTACACCAGTGGCTGATAGCAAGCCTGACTCAGGCAATAGCATACGCCGACGACCTAATTGCGTACAGAAGGGCTCCAAAAATTGAGGTCATCAAGACACTTTTGCAGGGTGACTTCGACAAGATTGAGCAGTATTGCGATGACTGGAAGTTGAAAATCAACTTTCAGAAATGCGAAACTATTCTGTTCAGGACTCCGCTGTATGGAGCCTCAAGAGATACGAGAAAAAACTGGAAAAATCTAGTGATCGTTGGACCATATCTACAGCTACTGGAAAATAAGAGTGTAGTAAAGTACTTTGGCATCTGGTTGGATCAGTACTAGTATTTCGACAGACATATGAGTGATTCTCTGGCCAAGGCTAGGGGCACCTTTGCCCTGACAAAACGGTTATTTTTTAGCAGCTGCCTTCACAGCAGCTACCTATGGATACCCGGTATGGTTCAACGTTGCCCCATCTCAAATGGAAAAGATTCGGGTGTTTGAGAGACAATGTCTGCGACGTTGCCTTGGACTACATAGAACACCAGAGTCGGACCAAAACATTACTAGTCCAACCAGGTCCTATACAACAGAGCCGACATAAGCAGAATAGATAGTTTCTTGCTGAAACTTGTCGTTTACTAACAGCTTAATTTTTGGGGCTTATTACCCCAACAATGAGTACTACGAAAGTGCACGTTTAAGTGGCAACATTTCACCCGAAGCTTTTCTCTATTTAGACAATCGATTACTGATACAGGATAGGGAGACGGTTCCGCTAATCTAACACGCCAGCCGAAAAACTATAGATAGGCGACTCCTTTACAGTCGAGACGTCCTTGCAGTAGACGGAGCCAAGTGCCTTCGGTTCAGTAGGAATGTTTCCGATAGGCACCGGAGAGATAGGGTGAGGCAGGACAACCAGTTTTGGTGGCTTCAATTTGAGAATGTCATTTAAAGTTGTGTTGTCTAGGCGTTTGGTCTTGGTTGGCTTACAAAGGTTTAAGGATTAGGTTAGGTACAGTCAGGACCAAAAAAAAGAGACAAAATTATAAAAAAAAAACAAACAAAAAGGCTTACCAGTGGCTGTTCTAGTTTTTAAGTAATTTTAAGTACTATTATTGGTTTTGGTTATTTTAAGTACAGGGTGGCGCACGAATCGTGCTACAAAAATAAAACGTAATAACTTTTTTTCTGTGTGAGTAACCGGCTTATTTTTTTTTATTTTGTAGGTTACTATTTAGATTTATAAAAATGGATGCTTGGGATACGGAGAAAAGAATTTGGAAAAAGGGAATTTAGGCGGGAGTTTGGCGGTAATCCCCCGAGTAGATGGACCATTATGAGGTTTGTAAACATGTTTGCCGAATCTCGAAGCATCGCACGAAGGCCGTACCATCGAGATGCCAGTGTTCGGGTTCAGGATATAATCGCAGCAGTAGCATCTGCAACACGGGCCAATCCAAGCGTTTCGATCCGAAACTTATCGGGGCAAAGTGGAGTTAAAACGGATACTTCATGACTATTTAAACTTGTTTCCGAACAAAGTCCAAATTACTAGCAAGTTAAACCCTCAGGATTTGCCTTTTCGCCTAGAATTTTGCCAAAAAATTATATCAATGGCCAAAGAAGACAACACATTGATCAATTGTTTGTTCATGTCTGATGAGTCCCATTTTGATCTTAACGGCAATGTAAACAAGCAAAATTGCCGTATATGGAATGAGTCTAATCCAGAAATGCTCCATGAGACGGAACTGCACCCAGAACGAGTCACTGTGTGGTGCGCAGTTTCATCAAGGTTTATTGTCGGGCCGTACTTCTTTGAGGAAAACGGTGTAACCGTTACTGTCAATGGGGACCGTTATTTAAAGATGTTGAAGGATTTTTGTTTACCCAGAACTGCGCCGAAGACGTATACCATTCAACTGCGTTTGGTTTCAGCAAGATGGAGCAACTGAACATATAGCCAGACCAGTTATGGCGGAGCTCAACAAAATTCGCAAACAAATTCATTTCTAGGAATTCCACTCTTCGCTGGCACCCAAGGTCACCTGACCTGATTGCACCAGACTTCTTTTTATGGGGTTATGTCAAGCAAGAGGTGAATAAAACGAATTAAGGCAGTCGATAATGACAGTAATTAAGGCGATCCCAACTTCAACTCTTCAGGAATAATTTTTTGACCAGGTGCTGCACATGCGTGGGAGAGGCGGTCTATAATCTTTAAAAACAACTAACTATTTAAAATAAAATTTAATTTTCTAACCAATAAAAAAAATAAATGAAATACATCGATTAAAAAAAATTTATTTGAATTTCTTATTGTGGCACAATTGGTGCGCCACCCTGAGTATTTAAGTATAACGGGTTTCGGTTTTCTTTTTTTTATTTAGTTTTAAGTTTTATATAAAATAAAAAAAATGATAAAGAAAGGTACCAAGTTTTTTTTTATAAATTTTCTTGGTCTTAGATTAAGTTCACGTTATTTAGCATTAAACTTGTTCTTAGGCAGATAATGGATTAACTTAGAGCACACGCATAGGGCCAGTAAGATATTTTAAATTTACGCTAGTTTTTTTTTAAGTTTTTGTCTAGCTTTTAGATAGTTTAAAGATTTTGATAAAATAAAAAAAATGGATACATTTTGGGCACTAAAAAGTAAAAGAAGACAAACTTACTTAATGACGTGATGGCAACCCAAATACTTCAGTTTCTAAAAGATTAAAGGCCCAACTATAATAGGCATAAGCAAACATAAGCTTATGTCAAAAACCCAACGATAATTCACTTAAGTTTGCGAAATTACTGCATAGCCATAATGCAATTTTGCTCACGTATCTAAATGTCAGATTTTACTTATGCGGCGAGCGACTGGGATCGCTCTTGCTTAAGTGTGCTTAAGTTAACGAAACTGAGAAAAATTGAACGAAACGGAGCTAGACTCCATTATGTTCACTCGTATTGAGATTCTTTGTATTCGCACGTTTACTTATGCGCGCATATGCTAGCTTATGCCTATTATAGTTGGGCCTTAACACTTTGAGGAAGAACTGCAAAATTCCAGTTATAAAAGGAGGCAAAATATACATATACATACATAACTCTAGGTCGCCGTGAACTTACCCCAAACTAAATTATTGAATCATGAATCGTTGACATGTAGAGGTACATATCCTGGAATGGATCCTATTGATTGAAAAAGTGTTATGTTTTATTTTAACTTTATTTACCTTTTATGACTCCATACTTTCTTTGACTTTTTTTATTTCTTACAACTTTCTATAAATTTAATCTAAATACAAGTTTTTTTTTCCAATAAATATGTGAATAAATTTAGATAAATGGCATATGAATACTTGTTTACTTGTACATAAACTCTTCATTATAGTTTGAGAAGTTGATAAAATAAAGTTAAATCTTAAAATGTTTTCTTCTATGTACATACATATACAAATACATACATAATATTATATTCAACAACTTAAAATTCAAAATAATATATTGAATAATCTAAAACCAATACGGTACCGCATCTTGTGGAATATTCTTGTGACTTAAAAGAACTGAACACGGTCTTTGCTGTCGCCAAAATTCTTCTCTTTTATCCAAAAAATGTATGGCTTCTTTTGCTAAATTAGAAACATTTTCCGTTGACGAGGTTCCCTTTTTAAGATCTGGATGATTCAGAAGATTTTCGAGATATTCCCTATCAACTCTTAGCTCTCCCAATAACTTCCTCGACACTTTTTTATCCATTTCTTTTGGATTTGTTTTTTTCTGAGAAGCCTTACAACTTGATTTGGATTTTGGTGGAATAGTTTCAACTGATTTTTTCAATGGTTTAACTTTCTTTGAATTACCAATAGTATTATGTATTGCTTCTTGTGTTTTCTGTACACCTAAACGAATAAGATCTAATTCTGGCCTTGCTCTCAGAACACGATGGAAGAACATTAAACTTTGTTCGAATTGACCTAAATAGTAGAGTGACTCGGCTTTTTGATATATTGCCCTCATGTTGTTGGGTTCTTCATTCAAGGCCATTTCAGCATCGTTTAAGGCCTTAGAAGCTTCTCCTAGTAAAAGATAGCATTTGCTTCGTGCCACTAAAGCATTGACATCGGTCTTATTAAGTTCTAAGGCCTAGAAATAGAAAATACATTTATTTGAATTATTATTTATTATTTATGCAATGTTGTTTAACTACACTAAAACATTTGTTTATAAGCTGAAAAATGAAAATTATCAACCTTTGTAAAACAAACAATTGCATTGTCGGAATTTGCGTTTTTAATTTCTTTCAATCCTAGAGATATTAGGGAATTGACATCAGCTTCGTCGGTTAATTGAAGAACTTCATTGCGATCGTGTTGTTTTTTTAGCTGCAAACTCTGCTTTATATCATACGAGCCAGCGCTAACGGCTGCCGCGCGGTCCTTATCAGTATATGTTTCATTAAAAACCTCTTTCGTTTTACGTCTTTGGCTACTTTCCGAATTTTTTTTCGTCTTCGATACTCTCTTTTCGGGGTTATCCACATCGGCGAATGCAATCGATTTTTGTTTACTCTTAAGATTTGCTTCAAAAAGATGCTGTTTTGCTTTGGGTAAATGTTCCACCTCAGGTTCAACTCTTACATAACTTTGCAAAAGTTCCTGTTCTTTGTCTTGTTTAAGTAAATTCTTTAAAGACGATATCATGGCTACCGTAGCAAGTGTTAACCTTCTTCAAACTCTTTTTTACACCTTTGGTGTGAAAAGATGACTTTGAATACCTATTGAACATATGATGGAATATCGAATAAACATTGATGGTGTTGCTTAGGAATTTGCACATAATTTACACCCTTCTTGTTGAAAGAACATAATAAGAACAGTTTTGTTTTGGAATATGTAGGCATACAATGTACAAACATACACTACGTGTCAACAGATTAGCACATTTAAATATTAATGGTCTTGTGGTTAACATGGGGAAGTTGTTTTCTCACCTTTGCATACCTATGTACAATCTGATTATCAGGCCTATTCTGCTATTCCTTGGAGGAATTTTACTTGATATTTCATTCGAAGTGAATCTGTGTATGTCGTAGCTGCGCGGTATTCTTCTATTCACATGTAAGCATTCATTCTACACAATTCAGATCCGGATCCGCATATAAAATGAAGAGGCTTTTTCATTTGATGTTAATTTTTGTGAGCAAAATGTAAGTGAAAACTAATTTGTGGCTAAATTGGCTCCCTGAAATTACGCCATAGGAAATCACGCCAAAAAAATAAAATGGAAAAAACGCCAAAAATTCTCCATACAATTTTTTGGCTTTTTTCCTAGGAAAAAGAACCTAAAGAGTTTGGTGTTAATTCCGGATTTTTTGGCTATTTTTTCCGAAAAATTCTTGGCGTTTTTTCCTTTTAGAATAATGAAAAAAGGCCAAACAATTTTTATTTGGAAAAAACGCCAAAAATTTGCTTTTGGACTTTTTTCCAAACAAAAAAGGAAAAAACGACCAAAAATAAACTTTTTTGTTTTTTTTTTTCCAAATCTTAAAGCAAAAAACGCCACAAAACAAACTTTTTGGCTTTTTTTCCTAATCGAATAACGAAAAAAAGCCAGAAAATTAACCGTTCGTTCTTTCAAATCTAAAACAAAAAGTACATGTTTGTCGAATGTATTCATATGGTATACAAAATTATATAACGGCAAATAAGAGTATTTTACATGTTTTCACGAATTTTGAAGAGCATAATTTGTTAAATTTTTTAACGTGATCAGTAGTGATTGATAGTTTGTTGTTTTCCTACCGTTAGTAGAAGTGCATTTTGATAAAGCGATGGACAAAATGGAAAGTTTTGATTATGAAATTATAAGTGGTAAACAAAAAATAGCAAACTTTTGTAGGTAACAGAACAAAAACAAATAAAAAAAAAAAAATTGTATATAAAAAAGATGTTCATTACATTTGTTATATTAACAATTGTGGTGCTAAAATGAAAGTAAAAAGTGATGGATTGTGTGTAAAAGCAAAGAACTTCGTTGACCAATGTCCGTGTTGTCGGGAGGGAAAATGTGGCAGATGTCCTTCAGGTTTACATTTAATACCTATACAAAAATTGACAAATTGATATAAACAAAGTTATAAGAAAATGTGTTCTACAAAACAAATGCACAAGTACCTATGATATAATCAACGGCGGGGGAGGCAGCGCGTACGCGTCGCGTTCGCCATTGCGGCGCGACGCGCGCGGCGCCGCACCACGCGGGTTGCACCGCGCCGCTCCATGTTACGTCGTATGTTCAGATTCTTTTATAGACTTTTTGGGCTTTAATTCCAAATTAATTTTGGAAATTAAGCAAGAAAAAGCTCTGTCCATTCTTTAAAGGCTTAATTTCCAATACTAATTTGGAAATTACACCAAAAAGTTCTTTTTTTTTGGCGTTTTTTCCATTTTAGTATTTAGGCTCTTTTTCCAAAAGTTTGGCGTAATTTCCACACTTTTTGGCGTATTTTCCTTTTTGTTTTTGGGCGCTTTTTCCTATTTTTTTACGCCAAAATTATTTGGGCTTTTTTTCCAAAACAGTTTTTGGCGTAATTTCCTATGGCGTAATTTCAGGGAGCCGCTAAATTTAGAATATTTGTTTTATAAATAAAAAAATATTAGCATTTCTCCGCAGCTCTCTGTTTGAGGATTCTCTTATTCCTCTGCTTACAATTGGAATAAAAAGTCCAATACCGCCCATTTCCAAAAATTACACAAAATATTCTGTTTAGGTGGATTGAATAAACTTAATTTTTGTATGAATCAAAACAATTTATCCAACATTCCCAAGATTTTTACATTAACAGCTGTTTATTTGAATGTCAAATTGGTTTGGTATAATGTAGTTCACCAGATGGATAGCAGAATGCAAAAGCAGTGTAAAAGGGCATCGAATAAGCAGAATAATGCTGTATGAATTTTCGATAGAATATTGAACTATGTTTCTGCAGATTAGTAGGTACATATGCTTTGGAATACAGGTAGAGGAAAAAAGCTTGATTTCGAAAAGTTTCGAGCTGACTTAGAATAAGTCAGGATATTTTAACAACAATAAGGGCGGGAATATAATCCTTTTTTTTGTTGATGCTGATAACAGAGATATTTCGAAAAGAAACAACAGAACAACAATCAGAGCAAATGATGACATTAAAGCATCATTCACCACATTTCTAAAAACATCAAAAATTCTTCAAACACCAAAAAAGACAGAAATAAAGTAAAAATCCCTATCATAACACGCTTGAATTTCGTACACACATGTCCAAAATTTCATGAGCGAAACAAATACATAATAATTTGGACAACTTCCATGGTCTTAATACGGAGAAACATCTGTTGGATCTAATTCATGGTCTGGTGGTGGATGTAATGGTGTGAGGGCCATATTGTACTGCATTTCTATGATAAGCATATGCCTTACGACTTTAGTAAGCTCTAACCATTCTTCAAAGGAAAGTGGACTTCTTTGGTGTAGAAATTACAGAACTAAAATAGGTACCAAATAAGCGACACGTCCCGGAACCACCAAACGACAACTCTCGAAACCACCGAAGATCAGATATACAATGGTGGCCAAAAAAAAAGTGAATCGATAAATTTTCTTCACTTTATTAATTCAATCGTAAGAACCTTTCAATTTTGGTTGTTTTTAAAATGGTTAATTATTTCTGGAGATGCTGTACAAATTTCCCAGAGTTGCTGAAAAATGGGCAGGTTCAGACAACATAAGGGACTTCATTTGCATTCTTTGAACGTACATTTTGAGCAAGGCAACTAGTAAGTTTTTTAAGCGTCATGTAAAGAAATATTAGTTATTTCTTTTCCAAATCGACAAGGAACCCTTTTAAAGAAAGCATTACATGAAGTTGTGCAGAAAATAAATGAATCATAGAGTAATAAAGTTCAGCTTTCAGTTGAATGAAAAAACATTATCAACTGTCATTTTGATAGAAGTAGACTTGACTTGATAGTTAAGGAGATTTTTCTTTACTAACTTTCCATTAAAGTTGTCTCAATTGAAAGTTAATTTTTTGGCAGCTGGCCAATCAGATACTAGAAACTTGCATAACTTTCAAGTCCCTTATGTCGTCTGAGCCTGCCCAATTTCCATAAGTATGTATGTATCAAAGCACCGTTATTTTTATTCACGAAACTGATTTTTCAGCGGATAAAACATTAAGAGTGCATTTTAAGTTTACAATATTTGTGTGGAAATTATTGTTGGTTCTACTTTTTTAATATCCAATTAACTAAAATGATAATTTTTAGCT
Source organism: Eupeodes corollae (assembly GCF_945859685.1). Lineage (NCBI taxonomy): Eukaryota > Metazoa > Arthropoda > Insecta > Diptera > Syrphidae > Eupeodes > Eupeodes corollae. The sequence goes on along the minus strand of NC_079149.1, from coordinate 79,630,265 downwards.
TTGAACCTAAAAACATTTGACTCACAAAACTTTGTTCTGAAGAAGAACGCTGCCCTTTGATTTTGCAACTAAGTGATGAAGGTAAAACTCTGACTCTAAGTGTTATGGCTCGAGTATAAAACACAAAAACCAGCCGAAGCAGGAGAAGTTCCAAAGAAACTTCACCTTTCCTCGACAGAAAAATAGTTTAAGGAGTTATTAAGGATCCATTTCCAACACCCAGCGTGGATGTTAGCTCCCGACCGAGTCACCGACGAGACGCAACGTTTGCAGGAGACAAATTTACACGGAAAATAGTTAGGAAAGTTCCATTGCTCAGTAAAAAAAAAACATTAAACCGCGCATTGAATTTGTAAACTTCAACCAAGCATCAGGGAGTCCAAGAAACTGACCTGATGGCTGGATTAATGTTAGAAGGAAAACGAATGAAGAACTAAATTATAAAACACCATACAGACGGTAGAGCATGATGGTGGTAATATACAAATTTGGGGGTGTTTTTCTTATAATGGAGTAAGTCCTATCTTTTGGAACAAAAATATGATGACCAAAGAAACAAACCTCTAAATGTTGAAAAACGTTATGCTCCCTTTTGCAGGAGATAATCTGCCATTAGTGTGGATCTGGATATTCTAGCAGGATTATGATCCCAAACACACTGCCAAAGCGCGACAAGGTGGTTTGAATAAAAGAACGTGTCAGTTTTCTAATGGCCTACACGATTGCCAGATCGAGAAAAACCTTGACAAGATTTGAAAAATAGAAAATTCTGCAAGAAAACGGAGGTATTATGAAAAGAAATCCAAGAACAACAACACCTGTGGTAACATGTCAAAAACGAATTGACTTTATGGAAAGAAGGTGTGAAGTGGTTCTTACCAACAAAGGCAACCACACCAAGTACTATAGACTTGAGGTTATCAATTTCCTCATTTTCCTAAAAAAATTATTAATAACTGATTTTGCAGATTATGGTTAAAAAATTATCGTTATATTGGGATAGCAAATTGATGTAAGTTTAAATTCTTAATTTTCACGTATACATACTTAATTTACTCAAAGGTTTTTTGGTGCTTGATATGCACTTTGGTTGACGACTTTGGTCAATCCGATGTAGAAATAATTTGCATAAAAGTTAAAATTGTGACAGGACTGATATACATTATCGCCACATACATATATACCTCCAAGTTCTCCTAACAACGTTTATTAACATACGAATTCTTGACAATTGACGGTCTTTCCTCATGTGGACTAAGCCAATTTAATGGGATTGCCAACAACTTCAACAAAATATTGGACCTTATATTGTTCTCGGAGACACTCAATGCTGATATTGCTGTAAATTCAGCCAATACCCTACTTGTCGAAGAAGACCGACATCATCCAGCATTAGAACTATCTTTTAATTGAAATGTATGTGATGTTCCTAATTGCTTCAAAGAAAATCTTAAATACAACTTTAAAAAATGCAGACTTAATGAACTTTTCGACCTGTTATGTAATGTTAACTGAAAACATTTGTTTGAAAACTGTGACATTAATGCTATGTACTATAGATTCTACTGTGTTCTCTTTAACTTTTTTTTTATGAGACCACACCATTGCGAAAACCACGCAATATTTCTAAATCTCCTCCATGGTTTGACTCTTGCTTAAAAAATAAAAGAAACAAGGCCTGGATTAAATATAATAAAACAAAAGCTGATAACGACTTGGTAATATACAATGAGCTAAAAAATACGTTTATTGACTATTCAGATATCCTTTATAATGAATTTATTTTAAATACTGAAACTGACATAAAAAACAACCCACAAAACTTTTGGAGCTATGTTAATAGTAAGAGAAATACTGACGGGTATCCAAACTGAATGTTTTTCAACAACGAACTTAGCCATGACTCTGAAAAAAATTCAAATATGTTTGCAAATTTTTCAAAGATGCTTTCGAAGTAGCGAAGTCTTGTCAAACGCCTGAGTCATTGGGCCCTCTCACAAAATTTCCCTCATTTGAATTCAATTAGTCTTTGGATCTCTGAAGATGAAATCGTTCGCAAAGCTTCAGAACTTGACGTTTGTTATAGTCTTGGTCCAGAGGGTTCCCTCCTTTTATTTTGAAAAAATGTGCCTCCTATTTATCCTATTCTCTTCCTATTTTTTTAATGAATCGCTCAAATCTTCAATTTTTCCAGAAATTTGGAAGAGTTCGTTCGTAACACCGATAAATAAAAAGGGTAGTAAAAACGAAGTACAAAATTATCGTCCCATTGCAAAACTGTCCGTCATCCATAAGTTATTTAAGTCCCTTATTTGTAAAGTCATATCGTTTAATTGTAAGTCTATAGTTTGTGACAGTCAACTTGGTTTTATTTAAAATAAGTTAACAGTTACTAACCTCTTTCATTTCAGTTGTTTTTGTTTAGATTCGTTTGAAAAACGGAAACAAGTTGACTGTGTCTTCACAGACTTCAGTAAGGCCTTTGATAAATTGTGCCATAAAACGTGCCATAATGTGTAGTCGTCATATTTTTATACCAACTCTGGCGTACCACAAGGTAGCCACTTAGCACCTTTACTGTTTATTTTGTACGTTAACGACTTACCTTCTATTATTAAACACTCATCTGTTTTAATTTACTCTGATGACATTTAAATTTTCAAACGTATTAACTCAATTGAGGACTGTTTACTCCACAAGATGATCTAAATAGTTTTCGCGAATGGTGTTTTATAAATAAGCTTTTACTTAACATCGACAAATGTAAATCAATGTGTTTTACATGCAAACAAAATGTTTTGACTTTCAATAATCAATTAGACTCTTCTTATTTGACTAAACTCTCTCCTTTCTCTGACCTAGGTATTATTCTTGACTAAAAATTTACTTTTACAAATCACTATGACTATATTATTAAAAAAGCAAATATGACACTCGGATTTATAAAACGGTTTTCACATCATTTTCGTGACCCTTATATTCTTAAACTTCTTTATATATCATTTGTAAGACCAATATTGGAATACGGGTGCAAAATATGGGCTCCCTTTTATTCAGTCCATATAAACAGAATATAAGGAGTACAAAGAAGATGGTCTAATAGGCTCGAACTTCCACCCTACACTCCTACAATCATAGGCTCACGCTCATAAATCTTCCATCGCTTTCTAAACACAGAAAGTACAATTAGCTGTGCTTTATTATAAAATTAATCAATGGGTCAGTCATATCACCATCAATTTTGGAACAATCACACTTTATTTATAGCCGGTCAAGTATTAGAAGATAAGTTAATTTACGTCCTATATCAAGCAGATTGAACTATGGCAAAAACAGTCCCCTCAACCAATTGATTTCCGTAAGCGATGATTTTAAAAGTAAAACATTTAAAGTAAATTTGTAAAATAATTCAGTTAACCTTTTTTTTTGCAAATTGCTTAAAGCATTGTAAATCTATTAATCTAAGAATAAATGTTATATTTGTCTTAAGTTTTAACGTCAGTTTGTTTAACGATTTCAATAAATAAATAAATACATATAAATGTATGCATAAACTAAACACGTTGATACTGTTCAGCCCCTAAAATGTACCTAAATGTTAATTTAAAAAAAAAATATTTGTATTGAAACAAAATCATAATTAAACCTACCCACGTATAACCAACTAACGCCTTGTCATACTTTCGAACTTTCATGTGATTGTTGGATTGATCACAAAAAAGTTTCATGTTTGTGTCATTTTCTTCGTTACACGCAAATTTCTTCCGTGGCATTTTCTAATGAATCGTAAAGTTTTGAATGAAATATGCCTGAAAATAAAAGAGTATTAAATTAAAATATTTGTTTTAAATACATGAAGAGGTGCGATAACTACGGTGTTGAAAAATATTATTTTATTTTTGTAGAGGGGTTTGATGAAATCACTTTTTACTAATGGGAAGAATGGGCTTTCTTCTTGGGTATATCTCTTTCCGCTTAGGTGAGACATAAAATTTGCTGAATAAATACTCAAATAAAAACAAAAAAAAAAACATACAATTAACTGCAAAGCTTAAAAGTTTTCTGAAAGCCGGAAACATTATACATAATAAAAATACAAATAATAAAGTTCTAAAGCAATTGCTCAGACAAACTTTCTATAAAGAGAATAATTAAGAAAAATGGGGTGGCGCAACAGTCCGTTGTGAACCAGGGCCTAGTGACTTACAACTCTCAACCATTCCTGTGTGCGAGTACTGTTGTCAGGAATGGAAGGGACCTACAATTTAATGCCGAATCCGAACGGCTTATTTGAGAAAGCACTTTTTCATGACAAGAATTACTCTTGAAGGAATTGTTAATTCCTCGCAAGAGGCAGTACCCGCGAAAATTAATTTTTATTTTTTTTTAAATTAATGTGGCACAGGCAGGGATTGAACCCAAGACCCCTTGCATGACAGTCCAACGCACTAACCATCATGCCACGGGTACTACAGAATAATTAAGAAGTTGTATAAAAAAAACGTTAACAGGGAGTATATCTGGTTAGCTTTGCGGAGGAGAGGCTTCCCAGAAAAACTAGTTACTATTATTGAAGCAGCATATGATGGATCCAACTATCACGTTCTGCACGATGATAGGTTGTCAGATGGTTTTGAAATCCGAAGCGGAGTCAGGCAGGGCTGTATTCTATCGCCAATATTGTTTTTGTTGGTGATAAGCGATGTAGTGCGCTTAGCTCTGTCAGGTAGCGGAGGGATCCAATGGACTTTGACATTCTATTTAAAGCACTTGGTTACGAGGACGACGTTTGATGACAACAAGTGTGGAGAGAGAAGCAAAAATTGTGGGGCTGAAAATTAATTCCGACAAAACAAAAATGATTAGCCTCGGAACCCGACCATCCTCTCAAATAAATATTTTCTCGCAAACGGTGGAAAAAGTGGAGAGCTTTCAATACCTTGGAAGTATCGTTTTTATCGAAGGCGGAACCGAACAATACGCCATCTGCCACATAGGCAAAGCAAAAGCGGCGTTCGGTATGCTGTCAAAAATCAGCTTAAGAACAAAGCTAAGACTGTTTCGCACAAATGTCGAATCTGTGCTTCTTTATGAGTGCAGCACTTGGAAGGTTACATAAGCCATAACTGCAAACATTCGTGAATAGATGTCAGTTCAGGAACCTTTAGAATCTATAATACGAAGACTGGATTGGACATACGCTTCGAAAAGTTAACGATTGCATTGAAGGCCAAGCAATGCAGTGGAACCCGCTCACACAAGAAGGAAGAAGAGCTGAAGGGCCGAGAAGCACATGGTGCAGGACAGTCGAGGCGGAATCAGCGTCACTAGGCAAGAGTTGGAGGTATCTGAAACACATCTCCGGAAACCGTATACAGTATGGAGCGTAGGCGTAGTAGAGGGGTATCCAACGGACTTAACAGGTCTGAGTACCTAAGTAAGTATAAAAAAAAAAAACGAAATTTTCGAAATACTTACTTACTTACTAACTTACTTAAGGTGGCGCTACAGTCCGGGGCGGACCTGGGCCTCAACCAACAAGCGTCTCCAGCCAGCTCGGTCCCTAGCTGTCTCCAGTTTCGCACCCCAAGTTGGTTGACGTCCTCTCCCACTTGGGTGCGCCACCTGAGTCGCGGTCTTCCTCTACTGCGCCGTCCCTCGGGATTGGATTCGAAGACCTTCCGGGCTGGAGCGTTGATGTCCATCCGCTCTACATGACCTAGCCATCTAAGCCGTTGGACTTTAATTCTGCTAACTAGGTCAGTGTCGCTGTACAGCCCGTACAGTTCGTCGTTATATCATCTCCTCCATTCTCCATCTATGCGTACGGGACCAAAAATCACCCGAAGAATTTTTCTCTCGAAGCATCCTAAGACGCTCTCATCTTTCTTTGACAGGGTCCAGGCCTCAGCGCCATAAATGAGAACCGGGATGATTAGTGTCTTATAGATGGTGATTTTACATGCTCCAGAGAGGACTTTACTTTTCAATTGCCTTCTAAGTCCAAAGAAGCAGCGATTTGGAAGAGTTGTTCTTCGTTTGATTTCAGCGCTGGTGTCGTTGTCTGCATTAATAGCGGTGCCTAGGTAGACAAAGTCCTTAACTACCTCAAAGTTATAGCTGTGCATGGAGACGTTTTGTCCAAGATGTCGTCGTTCAGTGTCCTTTTTTGATGACAGCATATACTTGGTCTTGCCCTCATTGACCACTAAACCCATCTTCTTCGCTTCCGTCGCAATGCTCAAAAACGCTCCACTGACATCACGCTTTGATCTTCCAATTATGTCAATATCATCTGCGTATCCGAGTAATTGGATGAATTTTTGGAAGATTGTGCCTCTAGTTTTTCTCTAAATTTTCGAAATATCGCAATATTTTTAATGTGCAGCTTGTTTGAAAAAAAACGACATAGTTTTAAAACAAGCTTTTTTTAATTACAATAAATCTAAAATGTTAATATTAGAGCATTTCATTGTTGAGTGTCATAAAATTATGTATATTTTATGATACATTACGTTAAATGGAGGCAATCGTACTTATTTAGAAACATACGGGGATTATGATTTGTTTGGCTTATTAAAACAATTTTCAACTTCAACAAATTAAAAAAAAAAACAAACTTCTTTTGTTATCTTGCCAAGGATATTGGAACACTTTAAAAAAACTTTATTTGTTTTCACAATATTCGTTTAATACAGATTTTAGCCGCAGTGCGCCATATACGCTTTAATCAATCTCGGATTTATCTGTCATTGAGTTAAATTAAAATATTGTAGGGTTAGAACTTTTTCAGGAAATAGTTTCAAACAATTTCATTTCCGCTATCAACATTCATGTAGGTATGTAAATAATGTATGAGAGGAAAAACACCTGACTCTTTTAATGTCTTAACGATACATAAATAAACATGTATATATATATATAGTAATAATGTCCTCATTTAATAAGGGAGTTATAGAAATGTTTATACTAGACGTATGCAAGGTGCTGTACAGGTTCATGAGATAATAATTATAAGTTGAAATTTGTATTAAAGCTCGTAATTTTGTCCTTTCTTAATTTTGTCATATTTGTAGTTTTCGTGGCGTGATGGTGATGGGTCGGTCGTAGGACTGTCACGAATTCTGGATTTCATCTTTGTCTGTGCCACCTACATAGGTTGTTCAAGGATATTGTCTCTTGTTATTCTTGTCTCAATTCAATTGAAATTAAGTGAAATTGGGAAACATTTTTAAGAGAACTCAAAAAATTATTAGGTACTATGGAGTTTACCAATATACAAGAGTCCTTAACAGTGGGAGTTGACTTCAATAAGAGACCAAGAACTTAGAAAAACACTTTGCAAGTTCAAATAAACAGAGACAAAATATTTTATAATTTAAAAAAAATGTTTTAATGTTTTTCTCGTGCAATCAAGTTCTGGTGTTAAAAACGCAGAAGGTGTACCTGACAAACAAAAAGAAAAGTCTAAAAAAAGAAGCCAAGAAAACTCTGAACTTGATAGAAATTATACCCCCTCAAACTGTTGACTCAAATTTAGCTTCCAATAGCAACTCCGTGACAGGAACTGTAATAAACAACTCCATCCCCATCAAAGCTGTCTCGAAAGGAAACATAATTTGGATATCTCATCTGGATCCAGTTACAACGCCAGAAGATATAACTTCCCACTTAGTATCTACCAAAAGCATACCTTCCAGCTCATCCATTAGGTGTTCTAAGATCAGTAAACCAAATAGCTCTGTTAATTCTTTTAAATTAATAATAAATCCCACATTATTCGATTCTATTTGCAACACAAATATATGGCCCGTAGATACTTTAGTCAATTATTTAGTTATTTACACAAAGTCCAAAACAAGGCGTTTCTTTGAAAACCAAGTCAAAAAAACTTACAAGCTTGCGCTCTTCTACCAAAACGTAAGGTGACTTCGTAGCAAGACTGCTGACATTTTTCTTAACTCCCGTTAGTTGAACCCCTTACGTTCTTATTCAAATTTTCTCTAAAAACAGGCAAGTTTCCCAGTATATGGAAGAAGTCAATTCTAACACCAATTTTCAAAAAAGGTAACAAGGCGGATATAACAAACCACAAGCCCATTGCAAAGCTTTCTTGCATTTTTTAAGTAATTAAACAAGTTGTTTGTGAAAGTGTAGTATTTTTTAGCAAGAACCTCATTTGAACTTCTCATTTTTGCTAACGATATGAAGATTTTTAAAATAATAAAGTCCAGCCATGATCGTATTCTTTTACAAGCCGACATTGATAATTTCACATTTTGGTGTGGGAAAAATAGCCTTTACTCAACCCTTTAAAATGCCAGACGATAACTTTAACTAAAAAAACTAATCAGTAGCGTATTTGATTATTGTATATCAAAGCAAAACCTCAGTTGCGTCTCCACATTTAAAGATTTAGTTGTTCATTTCTGTTTCAACTTAGAATTTACACATCACACTAATTTTATTGTTAATAAGGCAAGTTCTATGCTTGGTTTTATAAAACGCTGGGCAAAGGAGTTCAATGATCCCTTTGTTACTCTTTCTTTGTACAATTGTCATGTTCGTTTCCATCTTAAATATACTTCGTAAGTATGGACTCCCTATTACGAAGTTCATAGAAAACGTATTGAATCAATTCAACATAATTTCATTCGCTTTGCCCTAAAGGGCTTTCCTTCGATGATCCTTATGATCTGCCTTCCTATGAACATCGTATACTGCTTCTTCATCTGCAATCTCTTCATCAAAGGCGTGTTAATAATGGGAGCATTCACAAAGCTAGTGGCTACGTAGTCAAGGGATTCTGATTGGCTAAATCTAACTACAAAAGTAGTTGAAATTTCCCCTCCGACGTAGTGTAAAATGTTGCACTACAAAGTTAGTGCACGCTGGTTTTGACGTTTTACAATCAGCTGTTCGGTAAGGACACACGAATTCAAAATGAAATGAATCATTCGGTATTTAAATACAAATATAAATCAATCACATTATATCTTCTATTTGGTTTTATTGAATTTAAAAAAAAAACTATTTAAAGTTCTGAAAACACAAATGTTTCCTATTTTATATAATTGTATTTGCCATTAATATGATAGTTCTGGATTGACTAGCTTTGTAGTGCAATTTTGCATTTCATTGTAATCTTTGTTTCCATAATATCATATACTGCTTAAAGGAAAAGGTGGCAGAAGCTGCTTTCCAGCAAGTGTACAAAATGAACGTTAGCATTTGCTCCAACCACGACCTGGAAAACAGAGCCCTACTTAATCACCTTCACCTTCGAGAGGATATGGCAATCTGAAAACTGCGGTTTCATGTGGTTCGATGATGATTCCTTGGCAAATGCCATAACCGCCTAGCAAACGGGACCAAGTGCCTTGTTAGTGACGAAGGTTGAGCTTCAGCTCATCTCCAATTCAATAAAAAACAAAAAGTCAGCAGGTGTCGGTGGTATATCCAACTGACACTAATTCTCTTAAATAATGCATAGTATCCAGTGCAATGGAAGACCGAGAGATGAACCATCTCCCGAAAAAGTGAAAGGACAACTCCAACCCGTCAAATCTGCGGTCGATAAGTCTTCTTCCGAGCATCAGCAAAGTTTTCGAAAAGATCATCAATAAAGCTCTGACTAAAACGGCTGCGGACAACAAAATAATTCTGCATAAACAGTTCGGGTTCAAGGCGGGTAATGCATGACACAATTCATGCTGCGTCTAAACTCGTTTCTGATATCCAATGGATTATATCAAGGCAACAATGCACAGGTGCTGTTTTGGTTTATTTGGAAAAGGTTTTTGACACCGTATGGTTAGAGGGTCTTTACCTTAAACTGAGCAGGCTTGGCATTAGCAAGCCATTGTTGTATATACTTTATGATATTCTTAACGGTAGAAAATTTGTTGTCAAAAGTGGCAATGTACCACAACATCGTCAATTAAAAATGGTCTTCAACAGGGAGCGGTAAATTCGCCGATTCTCTTCAGTATTTACACCAGCGATCTGATAGGTAGTCTTACAAAGGCAATTGCGTACGCCGACGATCTTATTGCGTGCAGAACTGCCCGAAAGGTTGAGGTTATTAGAATTCTCTTGCAGCGTGATTTCGACAAGATTCAGCGATATTGCGACAACTGGAAAATGAAAATATAATATATATTATATTATATCCAGAAGTCGGAGACAATTATGTTCCGGACTCCGTTGGCTAGAGCCACGAAGGATACGTGTAAGAATTGGCTCTGACCAGGGCCAGAGGAGCCTTCGCTCTGACGAAACGGCTGTTTTTAAGCAGTCGGCTTGACCCCAGAGTAAAGATAATTTGCTACATGGCCCTCATACGGCCAATGATCGTTTATGGTTGTCCTGTGTGGTTCAACGTTGCCCCTTACCAGATGGAGAAGTTTCGATTGTTTGAGCGGCAGTGTTTAAGACGCTGTACTGGCTTATATCGAACGAATCTTCTTATGTGCATTACTATTCCAACGAGGTCCTATACAACGGGGCTCGAATCAACAGAATTGACAATTTCGTGATAAAACTCGTTAGAGGTCCCATTGCAAGAGCTATGTCTTCGATCAACAATTTAATTTTCGGGGCGTTCTATCCGAACGACCAGTATTTTGAGAGTGCAGTCTTGAGCGCCTTCATTCCACCAGAAGCATTCCTCTTCTTAGATAGATGCGGTCTGCTACAGGATAGATTGGCTGTTCCGCTAATCTACAACGTCAAACGACGAACCGTGTATATTGACAAATCCTTCAAGAGTATAAAGCAAAGCTATCAAAAGACATTGTAGGCAAAAGGTAGAAATGCCCATTCTCCTTTATGTTGTTGCTATTATGATTTTGCATTTAATCTTTCTTCTAAAAAACATAAAACATAAAATATTTCCGAATGCTGTTTAGGTATATAGGTACAGTGGACGTCCAATATAACGAATGCCCGATATAGCGAATTTGCGATATAACGAACGCTTTTGAAATTTACATTAACATCTCTAAATAACGAACGATGATAAAAATTTGCTATCCGATATAACGAACGCGTATATATATTTCCTTAAAATGATTTTTTTTCTTGCCATTGTGATCTGTGCATATATTTTTATGTCAACACATAAGTTTATTCTCGTACATATGTATGTGTGTGCGCCAAAGGTTCAAATCAAAACTATAACAAGCTTTCTGTTTTTCGTTTAGTCTTCGCATCGCCTACTAAAACATTTTTGTTAGAATTCTTATTTTTTGGCTTGTCTATCGCTATGCAGTTTTGAATTTTATGGACGGTCTTACACAAACATATTCAATGACACGACGGCAAGATAATGTTAGCAGTTAAATAGTGTTTTTGTTGTTTAAAGTCTCGTCTGGTTGAAACGCTCCGTAATAATTTTGTAGATTTAGTTTTGTGTACAAAATATTAAAATGAATACAAAATCTCAACGTACTCGGCTTTCATTAAAGGACAAAGTCAAAACTATTGATGAGTGCAACAAAGGCGTTTCACTTAAGGAAATTTCAATAAAATTTCGTGTGCCAAAATTATTAATAACATTAATAAATCAACCACTTACTTAAATTTTTTTGAATGGAAAAGTCGATCGATATAACGAACGCTCTCGATATAGAGAATGACCTCGAACATTATATCATTCGTTATACTGGACGTCCACTGTACTTTCAAAATCTGCACAAACGTTTTGTGTAAATTTTATGCTTTGTTCTACAATATTACAGTGACTGTAAAAAGTTGTTGAATCCAAAAATGTAAGAACCATAGATTAAGAATCACAAAAGAAGGAATGGTCATATAACTTTTGAAAAGAAATGTTTGCAAACGTTTGGTAAGTTAATTCAACATCAAGTTTTTGAGATTTTTGAGATAGATTTTTCTAAGAAAATTTGATTGTGTTAAAAACAATATTTTGTATGCATTTAAATAATTTTTAAAGTCAATAGTTAAATCTATTTTCGAGATATTCGAATTGAATATCAATTTTTACTAATTGTGTGATAGCTAAATTTTACTAAAAAATTTCTAAATGTTAAAAACAACGGACAGGTTCAGACAACATAGAGGACTTCATTCTTTGAATGTAAATTTTGACCAAGGCAACTAGTAAGTTTTCCAAGTGTCATGAATTTCAAATTCAGAACCTTACTTCACAAACCTCTACTTCAAGTTTATAGTACAAAAACTACCAAAATCATTATTGTCTACAAAACACTCCTCAGACAAGCTGCAAGTCCATCACGGTTTGTACTTTGTATTGTAAAGAAATATTACTTATATCTTTTCCGAATTTACAAGGCATCTTTTTACAGAAAGCATTAAATGAAGCTGTGCAGAAAATAAATAAGTCATACAGTAATAAAGTTCAGCTTTTAGTTGAATGAAAAAACATGATCAATTGTCATTTTGACATAAGTTGACTTGACTTGATAGTTAGGGAGAGTTTTCTTGACTTACTTTCCAGTCAACTTTCCAATACAGTTGCCTTAATTGCAACCCTTTTTTTGGCAGTTGTCCAATTAGATGCTAGAAACTTGCCTTACTTTCAAGTCTCTTAAGTTGTCTGAACCTGTCCAATATTTGCAAATTCTTAATATTTTGCCAAGATATTTAACTCGAGAATCAGTTTTGCCAACTTTAATTAATATTTTTTTTATTTTTATTTTACCTACTGTCACTTTTTTTCTAAACATTTCACCAGATGTCAAACACGTTATTCTTTGATGTATGTTCCAAACTAGTATTTAGTTGAAATAATTTTGTTTCCAAAATATTTTTTTAGGTATTATAGTTTACTAAAAAAAATCGTTAATTGAAATTTTATTCGAATTAACACGAACTTAGTACCACTTCACAAATTTAATATAAGATTTTATTGAAGTCTTTAACGCTATTGGTTCGAGGTATATTTGGGGTGAACCAAATTTTTCACTTTTATTTAAATTGCTATAGTAAAAACAACACCCACTCAATTTCCTTGAAAGTTATGTCTGCATTTTTTCATGTTTATTGTAAAACAAAATTGAGTTATGACCGACGAATAAAAGTATTCTAATGACACAGAGATCTACATATGTATCTAAAAATCTATATTTAGATTCTAGGAAGATTGAAACGATGAAAAATTTCAAAATTTTCATTAGATTGATTGAACCGATTGCCATAACATCCCATTTGAAGTTAATAAATAAAAGAATTAAACTGTTTAACAAAGTTCTGTTACTCGAAATAATTCATTAATTTTTCGAAAAAATATACATCAGTTTTTTAAATGTTTCTTTTATAGAACAGAATATTTGAAAATTCAAAATGACATTAACACCAAAGATAAACTCTAAAACTTTTTTTAAAAACCATGAAAGCATAAGATTCAAGGTTTTTCAAAATTACATATAAAGACATTGAAAGGTCATACATAACCTATCTCGTAACTATTGAGAATTTGGAAACTATGTGGGATGCTCCGCAAAATCATTATACATAACATGAGGCATTGAGAGCAGTAGTGGCGTAACCCTCATGAGTTTATTACACTAACATTGAGTGGTCACTCTTACTTACCTTGTGATCAAGACTTTGGTCTTATCGAAAAACAAAAGAAGTATTTAAACGACATTTTTGGCCCTATGGACTAGTATAAGGTTATAGCAGTGGCAAGAAAGAAGGATCAATTTAAAATTATTGTTATGTGTGATGTTTTCGACGAAAAAAATTTAAACAACTATAACAAATACAAGATTAATGTTAATAAAGCGAAAGTGGAATGGCTTGAGATTCAATGGCTTCAATTTTTGAAAAAGACCCCCTTCAATATTTCTTACAAGTACAGCAATAACGAAGACGTGCTTTTTGAAACTGTGATATTAAAAATAGAACATTTGCAATAATCACAGATCTCGAATTACTGTATCCAAAAGGAAATGCCGTGCGGAAAAGAAAGATTTACTCGACTTACTAAATTTTATTCCCCGGAGTTACCAGGACTTTTATGAGAACTTGACATCTGTGTCTACAGACAGGGACGTTAACCTAGTTGAATACGTACATGAGCACGAAGATTGATAGTTTCATAGCAGTTTTAACTCATAACTTGTTACTATTTTGTACTTAAAAAGTCATAATACAAAACAAATTTTAGCACTTGTATTTTTAATTATTGGTGCAACCAACTTACTTTTTTGAAATTATTTCTGTATCCAGAAAGCTGAAGTGATGTAAGCCACATAAAATCCAATACATCACACATTTATAGACAAGATTAAGATCTGAAATAAGAGATATTTATCCAGACATGTCACAGCTGAAGTTTATTAGCCAGTATTTTAAATAGGAAATTAAAAATGAAAAAATGTTTTCTTTAATTTCTCTAACAGTGATTTTCTCAATTATTACAATTTGGGTTTACCCCACTTCTGTTCTCAATGCCTCAAATATTCTTGGCCATCAGTTTTCTTATTTAAACATTAAGTATGGAAACATTTTAAGAAATAATACAAACAATTTCTTTTTTTGAAACAATTACCGATTGTTGTACAAATTCCGTTTTCCGAATGCAATTGAGTTGGTGGTTCAATTGGAATGTTCCAAAATTTTAAAAAGGTAATCGAAAATACGAAGAAATAAAATTTTTAAAAATTATAAAACATTAGCATTATAAACAAAATCCTCGTTTTCATTTTCATAGAAAATAATAAATTGAACCTTTGTTATGACCGCTGTTTTTTTGGTGATACTTTGGGTCGACAATTTTTTAAAATCGTTTCTGCATCTTTTTGTATTATTATCTGTAGTACAAAAATCGATATTTCTAAGGGTTCTTAAAATATGGACTATGAAAAAAGCTTTGATTTAGTTTCTTGGCACCTTAAAACGTCGAGAAATGTCAACATTTTTAATTCAACAAGTTGGACTGTTTTGTAAAATAGATTTTTAGTCGAAAATTTTTGTTTACCATTTTAGTAGATTTTTTTTAAAATCTTTACCAAGTTTTAGTATTATTTTTTTGTTAGGTTTTTACTTTTTGTAAAAATAGATTTTCTTCAAAATTTTACTGAATGTTGAAAACTATAATGTGTGAAAGATAAAAGAAGTTTAAACCCAATGTCTTAAACTTTTGAAAAGTTATTTGAGTATACAATCCATTTTTACCAAATTTTATAATTTTTTTGTTTCAATTCGATTTTTCTCAAAATTTTTTAGAATGTTGAAAACAATATTTCTTATAAGTGAAAATTAGTTGGAAGCCATAATCTCAAATTTTTGAAAAGATATTTGAGAAGAAAATCAATTTATCCCACATTTTGTTAAATTTTCATTTAAGTTTTTATTTTTTGTAAAAACAAAACTGTCAGTTCGATTTTTCTGAAAATTGTACTCAATATTGACAACAATATTTTTTAATAGATACAATTAGTTTAAGCCAATATCACAGAGTTTTGAAAAGATATTTGAGTCGAAAATCAATTTTTACCAACTTTTATTATTTTTCTTGTTTAGGTTTTTATTTTTTGTAAAAAAAACTGTCAATTCGATTTTCCTCAAAACTGTACCGAATGTTGAAAACAATATTTCTTATAAGTTAAAATAAGTTGAAAGCCATAATCTCAAATTTTTGAAAAGATATTTGAGTCGAAATTCAATTTTTACCAACTTTGAGCAATGTTTTTTTAGGTTTTTATTTTTTATAAAAAAAAACTGTCAATTCGATTTTTCTCAAAATCTTACCAAATGTTAAAAACGTTGTTTTTCGTTGCACAAAATTGTTTTGGAGGTAAGATCATTTTGTATTCGTAAAATTTTCAAGGTGAACATTTTTTCTCAGTTTTTTAATTTATACAAAAAAAAACGTTAATGGGATTTTTTTCAAAAAAAAAACTTGTTTGGTATCATGCTACAATATATTATATAAAATTTAATTCAAGTCTCTAGCGTTTTTGGTTCATAAGATATTAAGGGTTAACCAAAATGTTCACCTTTTTTTTTTGAACTGCTATGGTGGGAAAACCACCCACACAATTTTCTTGAGAGCCCTTTCTGCATCTTTCTGTCTTTTTATCTGTATAAAAACGTACGGACATACGGACGTACGAACGTACGTAATCGCGCACGCACAGACATCTTTCTAAAAATCTTTTATTTCGATTCTAGGGACCTTGAAACGTCGAAAAATGTCAAAATTTTCAATTTGACAAATCGGACCCATTACAATAACTTCCTATAGGAACTTAATAAATAAAATAATAAGTTAATATTCATGAGTGACACTGAGATCCTAGAGCTTTTGTTTTAAATATTTAACTGTTGTAAGTAATTTTTTTTAATTTTAAAAGAACTTTTCATTGAGTTTTTCAATTTTCTCTGGAACTTTTAATATACCACTATACTCATGCCACTGCTTATTCAAAGGTAACACTGCTTTAAGATTTAAAATCAATCGTTACTGAACTTTTGAACATTAAATAAAGATTTGTTTGGAAATGCTATTTACGTGTTTCATGTAAAAATGTTATGCATTTAAACAAATGTAACGACATTTATAAAAAGGTATTAAACATTATGCAATTACCTTTGTCTGTTTCTGTTTTTTAAGAAAGCAATTTTTGTAGATGTTTTATGTTATGTTTCCTTTTTTTTGTAGTTGATCTTTTTTATTATTACTATAATTCACCAATCTCACATGATCTTCCTTTAACCATTTGTTCTAATTCGATTTCAAACTTGTAAGCGCAAAGAAAAGGAAGTTGTTTTTAATTAGAAAATAGAAAATTACACTTTTTTTTATTTTATTATTTTTTTTTAATTTTTTAAACTTGTAATCCAAAAAAAAGAAATCCCATTTAAATTTAATTTAAATCATTATCGTTAATTTCATACAATAACTATTTGTTTTTATTATCAATGTTTTTTTTTTAACTTTTATTTATTCCCGATTTGTGAGACACTCTTGGGAAAAAGGATTCACTGAAAACGCCTCTTCTCACAACAGCGAATTGAAAATAATTAACTTTTGGATTGTTTTTATTAAATGCAAACCAAATTTCCTTCTGATTACTATGTCATGCGCGGTATTGTTATTAAAATAAATATTCAAACTACTCAAGGCGACTGGGGCTGCATGCTGTTGCGACACAAATACTATATTTATCTAAGGGTGTCTTACATTTGGAAGATTTTAAACAATTTATTTGAAGAAGGTACTAATTATTAAATAAATAAAAAAGTTTTTGTTAATGCTGGAATACACAAGCTTAAAAGAAAAAAAAATATTAAGAAAAAGGATGTTCTTCTGAAAATATGAATGGAAATGACGAAATGTAACCTTCTTTCTAAAACGCATCCTTTCCTCTTTTGCGATGTAGTGTATTCCAGCACTTAACAATTAAAGGGAAATCATTAAAATATGCTCAGTATACAATTGACAATATTTTATATAAATATTGTTATATAGATAATAATGACTCGAAAAAAATGTAGTGGGTAGTTTTTACCACCGCAATTAAAAAAAAAAACCTAAATATCTCGGGAACCAATAAAGTTAGCGACTTAAATTAAATTGTTTATTGTATATTGTGACGTGATATCAAACAAATAACATTTTGAAATCAAGTAACATTTTTTTTATAAATCAATAAAGCTGGAAGAAAAATAATTGACACCTCGAATATTTACAAATAAAAAATGCTTTTATCTTCAAAATAGTTGTATGCAACTGGTAAAAAAAAAATTACTCAAAGTTGGTAAAAATAGATTTTTGACTCATATATGTATATGTATCTTTTCAAAAATTTTAAATATTGGCTTCAAACTAATCTTTTTTTAATAACTAGCGAACACTAAAAGGGTTTTGTTTACCTTTAATATGCCAAGGAGACAGTGTGACCATTAGGAAAAGAGGGAAGGGTTGGATACTAGGTGTCGGTGTACATTGATTTTAAATTTCTGAACATTGTAATGACAAGGAAAGATAGAGCGTGGCAAGGCGTCCCACATTCGCGTATTACGGCTAAAAAAAGAATCTCTGTACTTCATAGTAC
Organism: Eupeodes corollae; assembly: GCF_945859685.1. NCBI lineage: Eukaryota > Metazoa > Arthropoda > Insecta > Diptera > Syrphidae > Eupeodes > Eupeodes corollae. The sequence goes on along the minus strand of NC_079149.1, from coordinate 79,612,215 downwards.
GGCCGAAGTTGGGCTCAAGGGTAAACTGATGGGCATTCATAGAAGTGCGGGTATTACGGTTAAATTGTTCAAGGGGAGGAATGCAACTGGCAAAAATAACGGTAAAAAAGGGTGAGGCAAAAAACCTGTCGTCGATGTTCTAGTGACGTAGTTGATGATGTTAATGTCACCAATAATTTTAAAAGCTCTTTTTTGAATACTGTCCAAGAGGCTTAAGAAGCACCAGCCCAGAGATAAGAGTTATATTCAAGTTTCGGACTCTTCAGATTAATAGCGGGGATACCATCTGGGACAGTGGATTTATGAATGTTGAGATCTTTAAGAACTCTCGCCACAGTATCTGGTAAGGTAGAATTTTCCGCGAACTGCCTTACAAATAATTTGGCTTTATCAATAGAGCTAACTAAAGGAGTGTCATTGACAACAAGCGTAGGAACCGAGGAAGAGGTAAAATTCCTCATGTTTTTTACAAATCACCAAAAATTCTTACTGCCTTTGGGATATTGAGTTGCAGGCCTTCCTGGCTTTAAAACACCGGAAGCTCGCCTCTTTCTCCTTGATAACCTCTTTGCAGCTCGAATCGCTTTCTCTTTTCTTTCTCAAATTAGCCGTTCGGATTCGGCATATAAACTGTAGGTCCCCTCCATTCCTGACAACATTACTCGCACACAGGAGTGGTTGAGAGTTGTAAGTCACTAGGCCCTGGTTCACAATGGACTGTTGCGCCACCCAATTAAATTAATTAATTAATACTATTAACCCTATTCGGGATAAACGTTTCCATTCCCAGATGAATCATATACTAGAAATCATATCTACACTGGAGTCTGCGTCGCTACCGAGGAAGCATAGCGACCAGTAAAAGATTCTGAAGAAATTATTGAGACCGTCCTAGTTGGTTTTCTCGTACTGCCAAACGGCTCTTTCTTTAACTGGATTTGTTTGACACTAGAAATTAGCAGATATGACACTGTGGCCCGATGTGCCTAGAGGCGTCAATACACTGATTGTGTACTTATCAGGATCAGAAGTGAGAAACAATCCAAGTGTATTTTCTGCTCGGCCGTTAACGTCTGATATACGAGTAGGCTCATTGACAAGCTGAGTAAGATGGTTAAAAATCTCAGCACATATTCCTTCATGCGTTGTCTGGCCCGAATGGCGAAGCTAAGGAATTGTGAACATTGAAATCGCCTGTAATAACGATTTCAGTGTGAGGATAGAGGGAGACAATTCTTTGTATGGAGTCAGACAGAGCATCAAATTCCTGAGAAGTTGAAACTCTGGCCAGGTTTGGGCTCCGATAAAGAAAACAATAGTGAATGATGTGTTTATTCACGGAAATTTTATCTTATAAAAAACATTGTTCAACATTTAGTAAATGGAATTGACTATATTTTTTACAAAAAAAAATAATTTAAAAAACATTTCTAAAATTTGGTATACATTGATTTTTGATTCAAATATCTTTGGAAATTGTCTTATGACCAATTTTATCTTATAAAAAATATTGTTTTCGACATTCAGTACATTTTACTATAAAAATCCAACAGTCAGTTTTTTTTCAAACAAAATAAAAACTACAAAAAATAGTATGCAAAATTATTAAAAATTGATGTTTGGTTCTTTATATATCGTGAATAAATGAAGGTATTGACTTAAAAATAATTTCATTCTGTGCTAAATTTTCAAATCCAATCTGCATTTGCTTACATAAGAAATACAAATTTTTAATAAATGTTACTAACATTGGTAAAAACTGGTTTTCGACTAAAAATCTCTTTTACAAAAATAGATTTTGAAATCAAACTATTTCGTCATATAATGAAAAATTATGTGACGCAACAGTTTATCGAGAACTAAGCCCTAGTGACTTACTACTCTCAGCCATTACTGTGTGCGAGTACTACTGTCAGGGATGGAGGTGACCTACAGTTTTAAGCCGTCTCCGAAAGGCTAATTTGAGAAAGCACTTTTTATGACAAGAATTATTCTCATAGGATTTGTCAATTCCTCGCATGATGGCACTTTTTTAACAAAACACGAAAACCTACAAACCTTTTAAGCAAGACAACCTTTTTTTATATTACGACAGAAAGATCTATCACAATTACGAAAACTGCTGAAACTTGCGTAGAATTCTCCGGATTGTAGATACATTTGATTATTTTAAAAAATATTTCCTATACGTCAATATTTAAAATTGTAACCGCTAAAAAGTTTGTTTTCAAAAATTTAAACGCATTTTTTTTTTATTATTTTGTATGTGTACAAATTTTAGTCTTAGTTTAAATATATTTTATAGTATAGAACTTTGGTAAAACTTCTTAAAATACGTTTTGCATTTCCATTTCCTAAAAATATGAAGATCTATTTTCAAGACATCGAATTTTGAAAAAAAAATCTTTAATTTTGCTTTAAAAATCAAAAAAATCTCATTTTTGATCATCGAATATTAATGAGACAATATAAGAGCTTTTGCAGAAATTTTTATTGAAATCGGCCAATTAGTTCTTGATGAAAGTTAAAAAACTTAATAAACGGTTATAGCTTAAGAAAACAAATTTTAGAGACAATTTAAGAAAATCTATCGGTTAGTTTTTGAAAACATTAGAATTTTCGATCTTCAACCAAACAATTTTACTACTTTTATTTTTAATGTTAAATTAAATTAAATGGTAAAAAACCTAACGCGAATCAAGTCAAAAGATCCAATGGCTTGGGATTTAGAAGCCAGGACAGGCGGAATTGGGGGACCCACTTTTTTAATGTCATGTTTGCTTGAAATATTGAGTATATCTCGCTCTTAACATAGTGCGCTATGGTTGGTCCTTCCTTAATTATTTGATAGGAAAAGACTGATCTGTTTATGATCAGACCGAGTATGCTATAATTCGATATGGCTTATAAATAGTTTAGTAATGACGTGTAGTTTTGAAGAAGAAATAAAATGCATATATTTATGTAAATCTTATGGCCACGAAATCAGCTTTATTATAAAGATAAGAGTTTACCATTATGTTTTAAAAATGATATTGGGCAAGTTGTCCAATTTTCGTATTTCTATCTTCTTCAAAGGCGCCACCAATCAATACGGCCTTATTTAAGACATTTTCCAGCGCTTTTAAATCACACGATATTGATGGCCACGTCACAGGTCCACGAAGCGAAACAATGGGCTTACCAAAAGCTTCCTTCAATAAATTGATTGTTTCGTTGCCCCGCGCCGCCCTACGCGAAGATAACCATTATTTTGGTAATAAATTTGCACGATTCTAAAATATTGTTCAAGATTAATTTTATTCATTATGGTATGACAAAATAAACTGAGCATAAATCAAGTGACAGCTGTCAAAAAATCCAAATAAAAAATATATTGAACACAAGAGAAGTGAAAACAGCCAAAAAGAACATCTCAAAAAAAAGTATTGTCAGGTTAAAAACCACACGTCTAAAAAAAACACCAATATATTTTATAGAACGTACTATAAAATATATTGAGGATTATCACGGACCCCTTAAAAGAAGATTCGTCCAAAAATACAATAAAATATATTATAATTATAATGTTTTAATATTTCTTATTTTGTATTTCATTTATTGAATCTTGTATTCTAATTTTGCATTAAATACTTAATTGTATGTGTACTTTTTTTTGGCACTTTACTTCTTTTTGAATAAACCTTTAAAAAATGTTAATTTTATGAACGTTTTTATATTTTTGAATGTTTAACCTTAGACCATATTTTCTTAATAGGTACCCCAATTATAAACAAAATCAAATCAAACATAATACAAAAACTTATTAACTCATCAACATTTAACTAACTTGTTTTATTGCTGTATATACTCACTCTGGTATGTTGGATATACTATTGCATGTCTAATAAAACTTAATTTAAGAAAATCATGTAATAGGTTACAGTCCCCTGTTTGATTATTAGGTCCTGATTTTTGAATACATAAATATATCAGTTAAACCACAACTTCTTTCACGACCTTGTATGCACGCAAATAAACTTAATTCTGGTTCATAAATTGTTTTCGTCACGAAACCTAATGATTCGGGAATATAACATTAAGACAATTTAAAATGTCGTTTGTGTCCGCATCAAGCTGTTACTAACGAATAAATAAACAAGAATGAACGTTGTTGAAAAGTTAAACCTTTAAACAAACCCACATAAATATTTGACATTCATACAATTCCAGCAATATTTTCTCAACTTATGTAAAATTCAAGCTTTATAACTATTTTGGTACAATGTAAATATTTCTAAGAGTGTTTATGACAATTGGTCGCAAATCAAAGCTTTGACAATGTAGGTACAAAATATTCCTGAAAATTGGTTGCTTTTTAGAGCTTTCACAATGTAAATGTTTCACATATATATATATGTATGTATAAGTATTTATTTACATTACTTTATATTGAACAATGACAAATAGTATTTATTGACCTACTGACTATCCCAAAATTTCTCAGCAGGTTCAGCTGGGCAGGTTCAGACAACATAAGGGACTTCATATCCAGTCAACTTTATTCTTTCAACGTAAATTTTGACCAAGGCAGCTAGTTAGTTTTTCAAGTGTCATGAATTTCAAATTAAGAACTTTACTTCAGTAACCTCTACTTTAAGTGTATAGTGCAAAAACTACCAAAATCATTATTGTCTACAAAGCATTTCTCAGGCAAGCTGCAAGCCCATCACGATTTATATTTTTTATTGTAAAGAAATATTAGATATGTATGTATTTCTTTTCCAAATTGACAAGGAACCCTTTTTTAAATGAAGTTGTGCAGAAAATAAATAAATTATAGATTAATAAAGTTCAGCTTTCGGTTGAATGAAAAAACATGACCAACTGTCATTTTGATAGAAATAGACTTGACTTATTAGTAAGGGAGAATTTTCTTGACTAAGTTTCCAGTCAACTTTCCGTTAAAGTTGCCTTAGTTGTAAGGTAATTTTTTGACAGCTGGCCAATCAGATACTAGAAACTTGCCTAACTTTCAAGTCCCTTATGTTGTCTGAACCTGCCCAATAAATAAAAGTTTTTAATTGCTTTTATGGTATGGTAAAGAACGTAGGAAAATTATTTTGATTGATGAATGAAAAATATTGGATTTGTCATGTAAACAAGGTAATGTGGCAATAACATTTACTTTTTTTTAGTTCTAAGCCGACTTAAACGTTATGTTTGGCTTTTTAAATCTATGAAGTAGTTTCATCTTTATATATGTATGTATTTCATTAAGTATTTTTTGTTTGTCAATACAATTTGCAATGATTTTCCCTTTACTTGAAATTTAAATGTTTTCAGTATATAATTTTGTATCAAGTATATTAACATGTATGTACAATTGTACATAGTAGTCCAGTCAATGAACGAACAAAATTGCCTTCACCTCAAAAAAATGAAACAGTTTTGAAACTTGGTACACTTACTAACTTGGGGTCTCCATTGAACATTTCTGAAGACAGGACTATCGGCCTGTCATCAAATAATCCAATAGAGAGCAACAATCCAACATCCAGTCCTTGATCTGGTCATCGCAGTTTGGATTTTTTGAGCGGATCAAAATCCTGTAATCAAATTTGACGTTTGTGTTGTATGTAGTGGTGAGCGTCCATTTTCCACAGTCTTTTTGAAATTAAAATTTCATTTCGTTTAAATTGTCGTCGAACAGCTTTAAAGCTGTTGACCGACATCCTATGAAAATTCTTATAGTCTACATCGTCCTCCCATAGTAAGTCCTTGAGCAGGTGCGCCACCAAATCATGAAATTCCCTTACTTCGAGAAATGGATTCACCAAAAACCAATAACTACCGACACTAAAGGTAAATCAACTAAAAAGTAAACAACAGATTAACCATTTCTAATGTCATATGTGACATTTGAAGTTGCTCATGGCAAGACATACCTAATATGCCCAGTCAAAAAAAACAATGGATTGCGGAAGAGAAGCTGATGGATTGGATTTTACTCTTGTGGGTAAGGGATGTCTGAATTAGACGTGAGCTCTAGAGGCAGTTAAGAGTAACATGGTGTTTTTTCAGTTTTTCACGTTTATCTCGAAAAATATTTGTCGTATCGAAAAATAGTGTTCCACATAAAGCTCATTAAATTTTATAAAAAAGCATTCATGATTTTGTTCGTATCTGTTATAGTTGATAAAATAATTTTAGCGGCAGTGAAGAGAAACATATCGGGTCATCACCAGACATCCCTTAGTAAGTGCGGAAAATTTCAAAACTGTTGAATTTTTTTAGGTGAAAACCGTTATTAACTGGTAGCTGGTTATTAACTACATAGCTAAAATTGGAATTTGGTTTCGGAACCAGTACTAAAAATTAACTCTTATGATGAAATAGATCGAAATTAATAACTATAATACTTTAAACCTCTTAACAATTAGAATATCGATGAAAAATGATACAGACATTGAAGGCATCGTTATTAACAAGTGACAAAGAGTTCCTAAAAATCGCATGTTAACATAAAAAGTTATAATGTTTTTTTTGTTAAAAATTGACTTTTTAAAGCTCAAACTTTTGAACGGTAAATCCAACCATATTTTTTAACCACATTACCAGACATTCTTAGATGTCTTTGGATTTGTTTTGATAGCTCTGTTTTGATAGTCTGTTATTTTTCTTACTATTGTTATTGTTAACAATTTTTAACTATTGTCGTTCCTAAATATCAAGATTGTTACGATTTGTAACAATATGAAGTCATCACATCATTCCGAAACTCAAAACTTCAAAAGGTTTGATTTTCGATTTGTAAAAATTCACAACTTAGTTTGGAGCTGTATTGGAATTGTTAAACTGTCAAAGTAATAAGAGCTATGCAACGAAGTACCAATCGAAATAAGCGTAATACAAGTGTCAGAAACTCACACTACTATTGTTTTGACCATCCAGTTTTAGTAAATTTTTTTAAATTTTAAGTTGTCTTAAATTAAAATGAAGGTTAAACTTTTTTCAATGATAAGGCATAAAATTTGTATGATGTATAAAATTTGTTTGGACATTTTTATTTTTCTTAAGTTTAAGACGATAGACAAATTAAATGATTCAATATCTAGAAAGAAAGATAAAAAACTGAACAAAACTACAAGCTTTTAAGACTTAATACCAAGTTTAAGGTTTGACTATCGTATGATTTAATTAATTTTTATAAAAGTAGTTTCATCGACAAGTCTAAAAATGTCATTTCTGAAGTTGACTAAATCATCTAAAAATCGACCACTGCTGACATCATGAAGCTTCGCCATAACAATATCAATATTTTTTACGCCAGCGGTGTTTGCTAAATCCGTATAGTATTCATACTGAAAATAAACAATCATGACAATTAAAGCATTTTTAAATTACAAGTTTTGAAGAGTAGGTAAAAAAAAAGTTAAACAATTTTTCAAATTCTTATAAGATGAATTTAACGTAGACTCTCCATTCATGACTTAAACAGGACTAGGGATATGGAAAAGACTAAATAGAAGTTGGATAATGAGAATTCGCTGTCAGTTGGTTGTAATTATTTTGATTTTGACGTTCCATGGCCATATGTTGAATGTTTACTTTTATTGTGAATCACTTGTGACAATTTTAGTGCTTGGCATTTTTTTTGTAAAGACTTATAAACATAACTTATGAAAAAAAATTGCAGATTTCTGGTGGGTTGAATTGCTAACAATTAGACTAAAAATCATGAAAAACCATTGCACGACGAACTTGAAGTTGTCACAACTAATAAACGGAAAATTATAAGAAATACTAATATTCAAAATTTGAATCTTAAATTTAATTGCTTAGTTAATTTTATGTTATCAAAGCAATACAAACAAAAATAGAACTACAAAATCAAAATGGTCACCAATTTTCACATTTCCTCCCTGACGGAATGTCTACTCCGAAGATAGTTTTTAATGGATCTATGTGAGATTTAGTAAGCATTACAATGGACAGATTCAGACAACATAAGGAACGTCATTTGCAGTCAACTTTATTCTTTGAACGTAAATTTAGACCAAGGCAACTTACTATAGTTAGTTTTTTAAGTGTCATGAATTTTAAATTCAGAACTTTACTTCTCAAACTTCTACCTATACAGTTCATAGAACAAAAACTACTAAAAACATTATTGTTTACAAAACATCAGACAAACAAAGCCATCACGATTTGTATTGTGTATTGTAAAGAAATATTACTTATTTATTTTACGAATTGACAAGGAAACCATTTACAGAAAACATTAAATGGAGTTGTGCAGAAAATAAATAAATCATAGAGTAATAAAGTTCAGCTTTCAGTTGAATGAAAAAACATGATAACTGTCATTTTGACAGAAGTAGACTTAATTTCCAGTCAACTTTCCGTTGAAGTTGCCTTAACTGGAAGATAACTTTTTGGCAGCTGACCAATCTGATTCTAGAAACTTGCCTTACTTTCAAATCCCCTATATCACCTTAACCTGAACAATGTCATGTGTAGAACAAAAATTAAAGTACAAAGAATATTAGATTATTTTAAAGTGAATTTGAAAAATTGTAAATGGTAAATTGCAATAGTCAAATAAACTTACTTGAATAGGTCCCATCATATGGGCTTGGTGTTTTTTGTAGCCCATTTTCCATCTCTTTTGCATTTCTTCTTCAGTATCAGCCAGCATTTCTTTTTGAGACGGTATTGGTTTTTTGTTGCAAAAGAATGCCATTGCAAATCTAGCCTGAAGATCCATCATTTGTGAAGCACAAACATAAAACGGTATCCCAATGAAAGCCATACTTGGATAATGAATATTCAAAACATGCTTGTAAAGAGGTTTTATACAATTTTCTTCAATATAAATCCCACAATCAGAACTTAAGAACGGAAAAGAGTATTTATAGCCGGTACAATATAATATAACTGAAATGGGTATTGAAGTATTATCAGTGAACACTGCTTCATTTTCGGTGACTTTCAAAACGTCTGGCTTTTGAATAAGATTGGAATTGAATTTGGTTTTAGGTGTTTCACTTAAGTGATGGCTAAGAATAACTGTTTTTGCCACCAGTGATACCGAATGTGCTAGATCCATACCACTTGGACCAGCTCCGATCACAAGTACATTTTCATCTGAAATAAAAAAGGAACTGTTTATTATAAAACTTTTTTAAATTTGTTGCCTTATAATTATGTATGTATAGTGTGATGTATTTTTTCGTCAGAGTGATTTTGATGTCGGATTCGGTACTAAAGCAACAAAAAAGTTAATTAAAATAAAATTAATCGCCGATTAAAAAAACTAACAGCACTATTATGGCTATCAACTATCAATTATTTGATAACTGATAGCTTCTATCAATTTATTGAAAATTTGGTATTATGAGTATCAAATGATAATTTTTCACCCATTGTGAATTCTAATCAATATACGATTGTGAATATGTTTTGTTTGATGTTTGACGTTTGTCATTTGTGTTGAGTTCTTGTGTTTTGGTCTATAAATAATTTCGGCGAATAATGTAGATTGTTTTCATTAAATAAATTTTTCTTTTTTCTTAATAATATTTTGTTTATTTAGGAGTAGAATAATTAGCAACAGAAAACAATAATTTGTCAAGTGGGTTTGAAACATCTCGTAACACTGTTTATTTTAGCTTTCACGATAAACCTGATCACCATAATACCGATTCATTAATTTTGTTGATAATTATCAACTATTATCAAATATCGTGGTGATATTTGATAACCATAATAGGGCTGTAAATTAACAGCCCTATTATGGCTATCAACTATCAATTATTTGATAACTGATAACTTGTATCAATTTATTGATAATTTGGTATTATGAGTATCAAATGATGATTTTTTATCCATTGTGAATACTAATCAATATACGATTGCGAATAGGTTTTGTTTGGTGTTTGACGTTTGTCATTTGTGTTAAGTTCTTGTGTTTTGGTCTATAAATAATATCGGCGGAATGATGTAAGTTGTTTTCATTAAATAAATTTCTCTTTTTTCTTAATATTTTGTTTGTTTAGGAGTAGAATAGTTAGCAACAGAAAACAAATAGAAAAGCTTGTGGAAGTAATGGAGGAAAATCCTGAGGATTTGACAGTGGTAATACCTACCAAGTTTAATTTGCTTATTTTAATTCATGAAATTATAATTTGTCCAGTGGGTTTGAAGCATCTCGTAATAATGTTTTTTTAGCTTGCACGATAAACCTTCGTTCCTCAGTTTAAGCCTTCAAACAACAATTCTGGTGAATGCATTTCGTTCTTCAATTTGTATATTCAATAAAAAGTATAAAAAAAACTTATAAATCGCATTTAAATTACAATTCTTTACCATTTACGAATATTTGATACATTTGTCAACGAAGATTTTGTAGCTGATAGAATATTTGATGAGTATCAATATGTTTGATAGTCGTAATACCGAGTTTATCAATAAATCTATTCACAATAGATCTTTTAATTCACTATTTATCAAAAATATTGATAATTGATCACTATAATACCGATTCATTAATTTTGTTGATAATTATCAACTTTTATCAAATATAAATATAAAAAAAATAAAATATAAAGTAAGGAGAATTGTTGCCTAAGACAATGGGCAGGTTCAAGTACCATAAGGGGCTTCATTGGCAGTCAACTTCATTTTTTTAATGTACATTTTGACAAATTTATCAAATTCAAAACTTTACTTCGCAAACCTCTACTTTAAGTTCATAGTTCAAAAAGTACCAACAATATTATTGTCTACAAAACACTCCTCAGGCAAGCTACAAGTCCATCACGATTTAAATTTTGTATTGTAAAGAAATATTAGTCATTTCTTTTCCAAATTGACAAGGAACTCTTTTACAGAAAGCATTAAATGAAGTTCTTGTCTAACTTTCCAGTCAACTTTCCATTAAAGTTGCCTTAGTTGGAAGGTAATTTTTTGGCAGCTGGCCAATCAGATACTAGAAACTTGCCTAACTTTCAAGTCCCTTATGTCGTCTGAATCAATGTTTTGGAATTATTTAGTTGGATGGATAAATACTACATTTAAAATCAAAGTATATTTTTACTCACCTTTGAAACTATCGGGGCTTCTATAATCATGACTGTGTATTGCTTTCCCCTTGAAATCCTCGATTCCTTTTAAATTCGGATAAGAGGGAGTATGATAATGTCCATTGCACACCATAACGTATTCAAACATTTCAGTTTTTATTATGTCATTACAAAGATCTTTTACGATTACCTTTATCATACAAAAAAGAATCTATTGTTTTGAATTGTTCTTCATTTAACTTTGTAAAAATATATTTCTCACCTCCCATTTATTGTTCCTTGGGCGAATACGAATGACGTGATGTAAAAATTGAATATGCTTTCGAATTTCAAATTTCTCAGTATATTTACTTAAAAATGCCATCATATTTTCCGATGATATATAAGAAGCTTCCTCTTCCGGAATAGGAAAATCAGGAAAACCCATGACTTCTTTGGGAAGATTTGTTCTGGAATTATGAGTTTTTTTAATTTAAAAAGTTGCTTATTTTTGATAGCCACATTATATCTTACCTCAAATTTTTGTACATGCTAGAATGAACTTCAATGCCATATTTATTTATTCCTATTTCATCAGTATATTGCCATGTTCCTCCAATGTCGTCAGATTGCTCGTAAACTGTTGGTTCCAATCCGTTACATAATGCATGTCTAGCTGAACAAAGACCTGCAATTCCCGCTCCGATGATACACACTTTCATTTTTCCCATATGCAATAACAGTTTAAATTGTTAAACTTTAAATAATTCTTTACAAAAATCCACTGCAAAAATATGATTTTTAAGATTTTTCTTAAAAAGTCTTCCAAAGTTACGCACAAAATGCTCTTAATTAAGAATGTGATATAAGTAATATCTGCTTGTTGCTGTGTTCGAATAACAACGGCGACTGTGGCGAACGTTGCTTATCTCAGACATTTTCAATTACGTATATACTAAGAGATAAAGATTGTCCTATTAAATCAAATCCAATAGCATATTAAATAGCTCGGAAGAACCAGAGATTTGTCTATATCAGTTTCAGTTTGTCAATGTTATCTTGTTATGCTAATGCCTAATTAATAATAGAACTGCTCAGAACAACAAAAGCTGATTCACGTATGAATTGACCTAAGGAAATGTTTTCCGAAATTGGAGTACAAATTTAAATCTAAAGTGCTTTATCAATTATCTACAAATGTAGGTACACATTTCGATTTACGGTATTTTCTGTTCGTTTGTTTTTTTGTTTTCACTAGACTTCTGACCTTGTAGTCATGGCGGTCCCACACATTTTTGCAGGAGGGGCAGCCGTAAGGCTGTAGATGCAAAAAAAAATCAAGTTTGTAATCATATGCAAAACTTGTTTTAATATAAGTTTAAGTATATGCTTTCTCACTTAAAAGTTTGTAAAAATTCATTCATCGAGAGCAAATAGCTAAATAACTAATATATACATCCATACATGTCTTTATTTTACATATATGATCTTGACCTTAAGGCAACTCTTTGAAAAGGAATCGACCTCTTCTCGAACACCATTTTTTTTTTTTCTACCCTAGTTATAAGTACTTTTCTATACAATTATACACTTATGCTATATCTCAAAAAAAAAGATCTGGGAAGTAAAATTAGCTTTATTTTCAGATCAAAGATTTCGAATAACTACAGAAAAACCACTTATTTTTTTAAAAAAGCTCTTAGGGTGGCCTTTTCTGGGAGCAAGTCTTAGCTAGTATTTTCGAAGTAGAAAATTGGCAAAAGCCGGATGAAATTTGTTGGAATATTGCTTTTGAAAATAACAGGGAAAGCACCAACAATATTTTATTTTTAAAAATGTAAGATAATCATGCTACCGAATAGGTTAGGTTAGGTTGGAGTGGCTGTCCAGATGTCATTGACACACGTAGAACTCAAGGGTCCACTGTGATACCACTAAAGAGGTTACTTACTCATGGGAGAGTAATGAATTTAAAGAAACCATTTTGTACTTTTAATAAAGTTAGAGAGACGTTTTGTGTCAATCGTTGCCAGTTCACTGGTGTTATCGAAGAAGGGATTACCGAGAAAGTAATTCCTTCTAATGGAGAGTGCTGGACATGTACATAGAAGTTGTTGGACTATTTCCTCTTCCTCCTCGTCCATGCAGCTTCTACAGAAGTCATTTGTGTAGACCCCTAGCCTCAGAGCATGTCTTCCTATGAGGCAGTGTCCCGTTATTACTCCAATTGTAGAGCTTATACTTTGTCTGCTCAGTGATATCATCTTTTTGACCGTTTTAAGTCAATACTTGGCCATATTTGCTTGGTTGCTAGGCAGGTCGTACTTTGTGACCATCTAGTATTTGTTGTTTCTAGAGCATATTGCTTGAGAAGATATTTGCATGTAGCAAGTGGTGTTCCTATGTTATGTTTTTGTCTAACATAAGGCAGAAGTGTTCCGTTTTTGGCGAGCTCATCGGCTTTACAATTTCCCGGAATGTCTCTGTGGCCTGGCACCCAAATGAGGTGAATGTTAAACTGTTCCGTCATCTCATTCAGAGATGATTGACAATCGTGGACTGTTTGAGAGTTTGTGGAGACAGACGCGAGAGATTTAAGAGCGGCTTGGCTGTCTGAGAAGATTCGTATATCCTTACAAGATATAACGTTTTCTTTGAGCTAGGATAGTGCTTCTTTAATCGCCATTACTTCTGCCTGGAATACACTACATTGATTAGGAAGTCTATAGGATAGACTGAGATTCAGTTGTTCTGAAAAGATACCACTTCCAACTCCGTGATCGGTATTTGAACCGTCTGTATAGAAGTGTACCGCATCGTCTTCCAGGGGTCTCTCTTCTTCCCAGGTGGATCTTGAAGGGATGGACACATGGAATCTTTTACCAAATACCATTTTTGGAGTGGTATAGTCTAAGCGATCTGGGATAGATCTGAAATTGTCTAAAATAGTAGTATGTCCAGTATTGTTACTGGTCCATTGAGAGGTGGCTCTAAGCCTTACACATGAGTTGGCATCCACCTTTTTAGAGAAGATGTCAAGTGGTGTTAGGTTTAAAAGCACTTCCAGTGCAGCGGTTGGTATTGAGCGAAGTGCTCCTGTGATGCACATACATGCTGACCGCTGGACTTTGATGAGCTTATTCAGATTTACCATCTTGTCCAGTGCGGTCCACCATACGACGGCTCCATAAATGAGTATTGGCCTGATTACCGAAGTGTATAGCCAGTGGGTTATTTTTGGGGAGAAGCCCCATTTTGATCCTATGGCCTTTTTACAAGTAAAAAGCGCTACAGTAGCCTTTTTGACTCTTTCATCAATATTTGCCTTCCAATTTAGTTTTTGTCTAAAATGAGGCCCAAATATTTAGCTTGATCGGAAAAGCTTAATGGTATTCCTCTAATCTTGGGTGGGCTAATCTGAGGAATTTTATATCTTCTCGAAAAGAGTATTAATTCTGTTTTGTGTGGGTTGACGTCCAATCGACATTGCTTAGCCCATTTAGTTAGCCTGTTTAGGGCATTTTGTAGGAGTTCCCAGAGAACTTGGGAGTGCTTCCCAGATACGGATATCGCAACGTCGTCAGCATAGGCAATCACCTTAAAACCCTCTGCTTCCAATGCTGTAAGTAGATCGTTTACTACCATGTTCCATAAAAGAGGCGAAAGGACTCCACCTTGGGGAGTGCCTCGATTCGCCGATCTGGTGGTAGTAAAACTTCTCATGTTAGAAATTATTGTCCTGCTTTTGAGCATGAGACTTATAAGATCTATGAGTGACTTCTCTAATTTCCACTTATCCATTGCTGTTGTGATCGCCTGGTAACTGACGTTGTTGAAAGCTCCTTCAATATCTAGAAACGCTTCCAGGTTATATTCTTTGTATTCGAGGGAATGTTCAATAGTACGTACCAGCGAGTGAGGTGCTGATTCTACTGATTTTCACTTAGAGTAAGCATGTTGAGCTGTGGAAATGAGGCATGGTTTTAAATTATGTCTGATATAAATTTCAATCAATCTTTCCAAGGTTTTAAGAAGGAAGGATGATATGCTACGACATTTTATTTTTTTTTTAAACAATTTTTGTTTTGACCTTCAAAATAATAGGGAATTTTAAACTAAATGTCTTAATTATTATAATTTTTATTTTTTTTTTGCAGTACCAAACTTTATTTATCTTTTTATACGTCTATGAACTATTATTAACAGATTTGATAAAAAAATTATAAAAATTGTGATAACTTATATCATGTCGGCCAGCCATACTCAACCTTTTTTTAATCGACCACAATTATAATTTTATAACGCTATCCCGGGCCACAAACATTTTTTTAATCGTAAATAATACCTAATATTCATTTTAATGTGTATGCACATATACATTATCTAATTATTTATTTATTGAAAATATTTTAATGTGGTTTTTGTAATTGAGAACACATTTAAAAACTTTATTTAGATCTGGTTTGTTGCTGCATGCAAAAATAATGGCATCATCACGGTGGGAGTCCTTTAGTTTGTTTCGGTAATTTTGTTTGCATATTTCATTCTTGAAAACGACGATTTGCAAACAAATTTAGATCCAAATAATTACAGCAGAATCTGTGAAATTCTTTTGAAGATTGCATATTTTTCGGGAACGATGCTTCAAATTCTAAGTATACCCGCAAGATTTGAAATCGATGAACTCATCAAAAAACTTTGCCTGATCTTGATTTAAAACAGAAGCCTCCCGTGAGATAGTCGTTGTTTCCAGATGACATGGGTTTTCTACAAGCGTTAAGCATTTTTTTTTGTCTGATTTTTCAATATTGTTGAGCAGTTTTCTTCAGAGATATCGATGAGGTCCTCTGTAGCCATTACCATTGTTGGAAAATCTTGTAGCTATTTACTTCTTATTTCTTCATGAAACATTTTAAGCTTTTCTTCAAAAGCAAATATTTTGCTTACCATCTCTGAAATTATGTTATTTTATCTTTGTAAATTTCGATTGAGGCTAGTAAGTTTTCCTGAGATATCGCATAAAAATGCTAAAAGACATCACCATTGATCATCTTGCAATTCTGGGTAAACTTTTAATTTTTTGTAGATTAGGATTATTTCGTGGAACCTTTCCAAAACCCGTCCCTTACTAAGCCATCGCACAGATGTATGTAAAAGAATGTCACCATACTCACTTCCCAATTCTTCCAAAAGGCTTTTAAATTTTCTGTGGTTTAATTCTATCGCTCTAATATAATTCACAATAATCATTACAATCTTCATCAGAGCATCAGCGCAGCCAAGTTTTCTTAATGAATAATGCAATGAAATGTAATTAAATTTGTCAAATTACATTTTGTTTAAACAAGATTATAAATCCATTTTCACTTTTTCAGATACAGAAATGGATGGACAGTTATCTGGGGTGGAATCGCGTAAGGCGATAGTTGATTGTCACTGTTTTGATAGTCAATTTTGATCATCAACTTTTCTTTGTTCTGTGTACATTGATCGCTAAAACTTTACGATTTACTGGCAGCACTTACCCAAGTTTGGGAAACTTGGTACAAATTGTAACAGGCTTAAATGTCATTTCGATTTCGTTTCTGCGAAAATGTAAGTATACCTATAACTATACTAAATAATAATTATAAATTAATAAGAATGTTTGTTATATTTTCAAATATAAATTCTTCTGTGAATCCAAGGGCTAAAATTTGATGAAAAGTGGACATAGCACCAACTGCATTTTCTTAATAACTGCATCGCTTATTTCAGCTACAGTACTTTGGCCCATCGGTGCAGCTTAATCAGCCTCAACTTGTCGTTGATAACCACCACCTCCATAAAGATTTAAAGTTGCAGCCAATTGAAGGATAGGTGAAATACATATGTGTTGATCTTATTCCTGATATTAAAGCGAGCAACCGCAAAACATACAAAAACGTTTCTTTGTTCAATCGAATCTGAAATAAATAATTTATACGTCCATCGTTATGTTGTAAATAACTTATTTAAAAATATTTATAGAAAGTTTCTTGTTACATTGGGTTAGGAAGTTCCAAAATATTTGCTTTATTCCTTAAGTTGATTCTCAGCAATTGAACTTTTTGTAGTTACAGTGTCGAGCATAAGTCATGGTACTCAAAGCGCCATGTTATTAAAAGATTTGAAAGAAAAGAAAACTTAAGGACTTAATTTTTATGCATCAAGTTATTTATTATGATAAAACCTTATTCTTTGTTTTACCAATAGAAAAAATTCAAAAACAAATTCTATTTTCTAGCAAAAAATAATAAAACCTTGAAATTTATGAAAAAAGTAGTGCAAAAGTCTAGGTACTTCTGCACTTTACTAGTTTTAAATGTCTAAATTTGTAACGGTCCTGTTGGCTTTGTTTTTTTTTTTTTTTTACATGAAGCTTGTAATATGACATGTGTGTGTCAATCAGTACAAAGCGATCGGTCGTGCATGTTAAGGTTAAAGAAATTTTATTTTTTAAAACCAAAAAAGCGATGGTTAGAAAAGAATTAACGGTAAATGAGCGTCAAGTTATTATTAATTGCCATGAGCAAGGTAAGTTATGCGGATATTAATAAAATAGTTGGACGACCTAAATCTACCATACAAAATGTGATTAACCGTTACAATAAACAAAACCGAATCGAAAATAAAGTCAGGTCTGGTCGTCCGCGCAAGCTTACAGAAAGAGATGAACGAAAAATCGCGAGTATAATAAAAAAAGATCCATTCAAAAGTGCTCCAAAGATTGCTACCGAAATACAGATTAGTTTAAATAAAACAGTTTCTCCATGGACAGTTCCGTCGTGCACACCTCGTAAAAAGCCGTTCATAAGTGAAATAAATAAAAAGAAAAGACTGGACTTTGCAAAGGATTATAAAAATAAATGAAATGAATTTTGGGACAACGTAATGTTCTCCGATGAGTCGAAATTCAACATTTTTGGCTCAGATGGGAGGATTAGAGTGTAGAGAAAACAAGGCGAAGCCTTGAATCCTAAAAACATTATTAAAAATGTGAAACACGGTGACGGTGGTGTAATGGTATAGGGGTGTATGCCATCCAGTGGTGTCGGGAATTTGACAATAATTGATGGAATTATGAATAAGGAAGTTTATTTGAACATCTTAAAACAAAACTTACAACAAAGTGCAGAGAAACTTGGGATCGTAGACACATATCACTTCCAACAGGATAACGATCCCAAGCATACGGATACAAATGTAAAGTTGTAGTTCTCCTACAACACGCCCCACATGCTAGTTACACCCCCCCAAAATCTTAACCAACACAACGAGCAAAACCCACCTTAAAGAGCTCCCGGTGTCAGATGTCACGCGAAAACTTGTGAACTCTATGCCAAATCGTTTAAAAGAGGTTATTAGGCTCAAAGGTTTTCCCACAAAATATAAGGTAATTATATTCTTAACATAAAACATTCGAAACAGAATTAAATTCTTTTGTCCTTCTAGGGTACCAAGACTTTTGCACTATTGTTGTTAGGGACTAATACTTTTATTTTAACTTTTTTGAGATCCTTGAAGGATATTTTTCTGTCTTTATATCATTTACACAACTCATTTTTCAAGAATACCCACACGGGTACCAAGACTTTTGCTCGACACTGTATTTCTCGTTCTGTTGTACTGATAGAAAATTTGCATTGAAGTTTACCTTATAATAAATAAAAAAATTGGGTGGCGCAACAGTCCGTTGTGAACCAAGGCCTAGTAACTTACAACTCTCAACCATTCCTGCGTGCGAGTACTGTTGTCAGCAATGGAAGGGACCTACAATTTAAGGACGAATTCGAACGGCTAATTTAAGAAAGCAGTTTTCATGACAAGAATTACTCTTAAAGGATTTGTCAATTCCTCGCAAGAGGCAGTACCCTCGAAAATTAATTTTTTTAAATTAAGGTGTCACAGGCAGGGATTGAACCCAAGACCAGTTGCATGACAGTCCAACGCATTTTTTTTTGAAAATCATAAAACTAGCCTAATTATCCATAACTTACAACTAACTTAATGGTCCCATACGGACACTCTAAGTTAAACAATAATACCTAATACTAATGCCTTTCGGCCCTAACATCTATTTTAACTTCAATTCAATTTCATTTATTTTTGTATTCATTAGAAAATTTAAAAAAAAACTAATATCAGTATCCTTTTTATATTTACTTAAAAACTACTTACAATTAGGTCCTTAAATGAAACTTAAAGCTAACTTAAACTACCTATTCTACCTATAAGCTACTTACAACTAGAACAACCACAGCAGCAAATTTAACTATCTAATATTTTTGTTTTTCATATATTGTTGTTTTTTTTTTTTTTATTAAATGTTTTTTTTTTAATATTGTTTCTTTTTTTGTATTTTTTTCTGTTTTGTATTTTTTTTCTATTTATTTTTGTGCCACCATGCCTATTCTACTTAAAACTAAACCCTAAAACTATAACACAAGAATGTAAGCCGGCCAAGGCTTAAAACGCCATCCCGACTACCCAATATCAAGTGCCGATTGAAGCCACCAAAACTGGTTCTCCTGCTTCACCCTATCAGTTCGGTCGGACACAGCCCTACTGAACCTAAGGATCTCTGCTCCGCCTTGTGCCATTACGTCCCGATTGTATGGGAGTCGGCTATCCACGTCTTCGTCTTCTTCGTCTGATGTGGTACATAGATTAACGGAACTGCCAATCTATCCTGTATCAGACCGCATTTGTCTAAAAAGAGGAATGACTCTGGTGAAATGAAGCCGCTCAAGCGTGCACCCTCAAAATACTCGTCGTTCGGATAGAACGCCCTGTGTTGGTCGGAGACATAGCTCTTGCAATGTGATCTCGAACTGGTTTTATCACGAAATTATCAATTCGAGCCCCGTTGTATAGGACCTCGTTGGAAAAGTAATGCACATAAGAAGATTCGGCTGTTCGATATAAGCCGGTACAGCGTCGTAAACACTACCGCTCGAACACCCGAAACTTCTCCATCTGGGAAGGGGCAACGTTGAACCACACAGGACAACCATAAACGATCATCGGCCGTATAAGGGCCATGTAACATATTACCTTTACTCTAGGGTCACGCCTACTGCTAAAAAACAGCCGTTTCGTTAGAGCGAAGGCTCCTCTGGCCCTGGTCTGAGCAGCATTTATATGTCTGTCGAAATATAAATACTGATCTAACCAGATACCGAGGTACTTCACTACACTTTTGCTCGCTAATGGCTGCCCGTGAAGATCAACGATGACCATCTTGCGCAAATTCTTGCACTTATCCCTCGTGGCCCTAGCCAACAGAGTCCGGAACAGAATTGTCTCTGACTTCTGGGCATTTATTTTCAGTTTCCAGTCGTCGCAATATCGCTGAATCTTGTCGAAATCACGCTGCAAGAGAATTCTAATAACCTCAACCTTTCGGGCCGTTCTGTACGCAATTAGATCGTCGGCGTACGCAATTGCCTTTGTAAGACTACCTATCAGGTCGCTGGTGTAAATGCTGAAGAGAATCGGCGAATTCACCGCTCCCTGTTGAAGACCATTTTTAATTGAGAATGTTGTGGTAAAAGTTACATTGCCACTTTTGACAACAAACTTTCTACCGTTAAGCATATCATAAAGTATATACAACAATGGCTTGCTTATGCCAAGCCTGCTCAGTTTTAGGTACAGACCCTCTAACCATACGGTGTCAAAGGCCTTTTCCAAATCAACCAGAACAGCACCTGTGCATTGTTGTTTTGATTTATTCCATTGGATATCAGAAACGAGCTTAGACGCAGCATGAATTGTGTCATGACCCGCCTTGAACCCGAACTGTTTATCCGGAATTATTTTGTTGTCCGCAGCCCACTTAGTCAGAGCCCTATTAATGATCTTTTCGAAAACTTTGCTGATGCTCGGAAGAAGACTTATCGACCGAAGATTTGACGGGTTGGAGTTGTCCTTTCCCTTTTTCGGGAGAGGATGAACCACAGCGGTCTTCCAATGCATTGGATAAAATGCATTATTCAGTGGATTGTTGAAGAGTGTGGTGTAAATGTCAATTGCTTCCATCGGTAAATGTCTCAGTACAGCGTTGGATATACCATCGACACCTGCTGACTTTTTATTTTTTATTGAATTGAAGATGAGCTGAAGCTCAACCTTCATCACTAACAGGGGACATGCTCCCGTTTGCTCGGCGATTATGGCATTTGCCAAGGAATCGTCCAACGCACTAACCATCATGCCACGGGTACTACGTTTTAAATAAGTTTACCTTACTGTTCACTTATTTTTGCTTTAACTTTGATATCTTTTCCCTTTTTTTTTGCTAAATTTAAAATTTATAGCGGAGCTGAAGTTCACACAAATTATCTTTCTCACAAAAAATTATTCAAAATATATGAAAGTGACACCTAAATAGCTGTCACTAACAAACAATAGCAAAAAAGTGATAGTCAATTTGATAATCACCTTACGTGGAGCAAATTCATCCGTTTTGATGGACAACAATCAACAATCGCCTTACGCGATTCCACCCCTGTACATACACTAACGATTTTTTTAATATCAATATCATTCTGTTCTACAAAACTTTGAAATTGTATCAAGGTAATCTATTCCCGGATTTGACTTTTCATCGGAAGGAATTTGAAAAATTCTTCGAAGCTTAAATTCAATTTTGTGCAACATCTAACAAACCCCGAGCAATGAGATTTTGCTGAAATATCAGTGCTGGAATCTAAAGCCAAGCTAAAAAACATACAGTTCCTTAAGTATTCTATTAATTTTTTACGAATATATTTGGAAATGTCTTCAATACTTCTCACATATGTTGAATCAGGCATCTGTAGATTTTTTATTTCAGAAAATATTTGTTTTTTGTTGCTAAATTTATCAACAGTATATCGGCAGCACTTACGAAACATTCTTTGACAATATCTGCATCGGTGATCGGTTTCATCAGCTTACCAAGAATATAGCAAATTTCGTAAGATGCCTTTGTTACCACAGAGTCTTGAGATAATGCCACGGATATCACATTTTGTTGCTTTTGCAATGAGCTTTTTAAAAAAGTTAATTTCTCAGAAATTTAAAGTTATTAATATTGGTTACTGGGATAAGCCTACTCGAAGGCTTCCCCTATGACTCTAATTTTAATAAATCGTCACCCCATCTTTTATTAGGCCGCCCTGCTGGTCTCTTGTTCTCTGGCCTCTTTTTCCTTGTCAGTTTTGTCCACCTTTGGTCCTGAAGTCTAGATGCATGCCCCGCTCCATTAGAGCATTCTTGTTCAGTTTATTTATGACGTCTATAATTCCGGTTCTATTGCGAATATCTTTATTTTGTACCCTTTGACTTGGCCGTCAATTCAGAATATCTTTTCCATTTTGCTCTGAGTTACCCTTAGCTGTTAAAGTGTTTTTGCATTCAAGGTCGTTGTTTGTAGTCCGTAAGTAATAAGATATATTTCATTGGGTCTGCACTTGATTCCAATTGTAAAATATGTTTAGGACTCTTGAATTGTTTCCTGCTATTTGTGAAGCGTGTGTTATTTATGAATTATGTCCTTGGTCCTTAAATGATTTTAGATGCCCCAAAGATTTTATATTCTACGAACATATTTTTTTTGTGCAACTTTATTTCGTCTTTTGTGTGATTTGTCAAAATGTTTACTAAAAGTCTTGAATGTGTGTTGATTTTGCAGAAATAAGAAGTAAGAGAAGTCTGCAAATCTTTAATTGTAGGAATGAAGTTCGAAAGTCTTATGAACAGTTGAAACGAAATTCAGAACTACATAAACCTCGAACAGAAACATCATAGTGGACCTCAATGGAGATGGAAGGACCACTTCTGCAGAGTGTATAACGGCGACGACGAACCAAATTCCGCTGAGAGGCAGGATGATTCATTCAACATAGACGACGAAAACTATCTCGTCTCCCCGACTTAGACGAAGTAAAGATTGTCCTATCTAAGCTGAAGCCTAACAAAGCTGCTGGAGCAGATGGCTTGAATGCCGAGCTTTTCAAAGCAGCTGGAGATAATTTGGTTAGCAGCATGCACCAACTTATCTGTAAGATATGGTCGGAAGAAAGTATTCCCACAATTAACAGATCCTTTCGATGTCAAAAAAGGTTTTAGACAAGGATGCTCTGTCATGCGATTTTTTTAACATTGTACTTCAAAGAATAGTGCAGAGCTCACACGTCAACACTAGAGGCACTGGTCGTATTCACAAAGGTAGTGGCTACGTAGTCAAGGGATTTTGATTGGCTAAATCTAACTAAAAAACTAGTTGACATTTCCCCTCCGAGGTAGTGTACAAAATTCGGCTACAAAGTTAGTGGAGAATGATTTTGACGTTTCAGAATCTGCTGCTCGGTAAAGACACACGAATTCAAAATGAAATAAATAGTTAAGTATTTAAATACAAATATAAATCATTCAAATTGTGTCTTAAATTTTAAATTTTATTGAATACACAAAATATAAGTTAAATCAATCAAAAATATTTCTTATTTTATATCTTTGAATTTGTCAATAATATGACAGTTCTAGATTGACTAGCTTTGCAGTGTAGTTTTGCATTCACAAAGCCAGTTGAATTTTGTCTACGTAGCCACTAGCAAACGAGAGAGGGGGGAGAGGTGTCCACTAAGGCACCTCTCCTTATCCAGACTGCACCGGATGAATTCTCGAGATGGAATCAACGGTGGCGTCTACAGTTCCAGAAAGGTTGAACTACCTTTAGTTGCGAAGCACAACAAGCCTCGGATACGGCCGGATTCAATGTTGACAACCCACGCAAACGAAATAATAACAACGAACTTCGGATCTGTACGTGGAATTTTAGGTCCCTTAACAGACCACGTGCAGCCGAAAAATTAGCGGAAGCCTTTAACTGCTGCAAGGCAGATACTACCGCCATCCAAGTGCGATGGGATGGACCGGGCAAACGCAAACTAAAAGACTGCGAATTTTACTACGGCGCGGCGTCTGCTACCGAGAACAAAGACAGCGTATATTTGGGTGTAGATTTGTTGTTGGAACTAGACTCAGGCAAAACGTCTTGATTTCAAAAGTGTGAGCGAGTGCATCACGACAATCCGCATCAAGGCTAAATTCGCCAACATAAGCCTAATATGCGCGCATGCCCCAACAGAGGAGAAAGATAAAGACACCAAAGACAAATTCCTCGAGCTCTTGGACAAGACATATGAGCAGTGCCCTGGCTATGACATTAAAATTGTCTTATTAGATTTTAATGCCAAGCTAGAAAGAGAAGACATCTTTGGTGACATAATCGGGAGATACAGCCTGCACGACACCACCTCCGACAACGAATTCAGGCTGGTCGATTTCGCTGCGGGGCGAGACGTTCTGGTGGCTAGTACGACGTAAGACGGCTACAATCGCAAGAGACTGCCATGCCCTTCTCCGATCGAGTCTCTAATAACCTCTTAAGGAGTCCTATGCTGCCTGCATTAAGCATTGAAAACCAGTGGCAACATTGCCTTGCAGCCAACAGAGATGCCGCCTCTGAAGTGCTAGGTTTCACACGGCCACCACAGCAAAACCCCTGGTTTGACGATGAATGCCGGCAAGCCACGCAGCGAAACAAGAGGCCTACAAAACGGCGCTGTATAAAAGGACTAGAGCTGCTCTCGAGCAGAAGAGGAGAGAGGAACACCGGCTTCTTAGACGGAAAAAAAAGAGCATGAGAAGCGTGCGATCGAGGAGATAGAGGTATGTCACAACAGGAATGAGGTTCGTAAATTTTACCAAAATGTAAAAAACCTCCCAAGGGTACCAGCCACGAACCGAAGCCTGTAAAGACGATCAGGGTAACATCGTAGTAGAACCGCAGTCGATGCTGAGAATATGGAAAGATCAATTCTCCAAATTATATAACGGCGATGACGAACCGAACAATTCAAAGCAGCAGGCGATGACTTGGTAGGGAGCATGCACCAACTCATCTGCAAAATATGGTCGGAAAAAGCATGCCCGATGAGTGAATTTCAGCATAGTGTGCCCGATACATAAGAAGGGAGACCCTCTAAACTGCGCCAACTACAGAGGCATCAGTCTTCTTAACATTGCGTATATTATGTGAACGTCTGAAGCCATTCGTCAACACCCTGATTGGTCCTTATCAGTGTGGCTTCAGACCAGGAAAGTCCACTATCGACCAAATATTCACACTACGGCAGATCTTGGAAAAAACCCAGGAGCTTCAAATCGATACCCATCATCTCTTTATCGATTTTAAAGCCGCGTATGACAACATCTTTGCTCTACCGAGCAATTTCTAGTTTTGGCATCCCTGTCAAACTTATCCGTTTGTGCAGAATGACGAGAATGCACGCTGCTCTATCAAGGTCGGAAAAGATCTTACCGATGCATTTGATGTCAAAAAGGGTTTTAGACAAGGCGATGCACTGTCATGCGACTTCTTCAACATCGT
Source organism: Eupeodes corollae (assembly GCF_945859685.1). Lineage (NCBI taxonomy): Eukaryota > Metazoa > Arthropoda > Insecta > Diptera > Syrphidae > Eupeodes > Eupeodes corollae. The sequence continues at coordinate 79,586,709 of NC_079149.1, read as the reverse complement.
TCTGGAAAGAATTGTGCAAAACTCAACCGTCAACACTAGAGGAACAATCCTCCAAAGGACTATCCATTTACTCGGATACGCAGATGATATTGACATAATTGGAAGATCAAAGCGTGATGTCAGTGGAGCGTTTTTGAGCATTGCGACGAAAGCGAAGAAGATGGGTTTAGTGGTCAATGAGGGCAAGACCAAGTATATGCTGTAATCAAAAAAGGACACTGAACAACGACGTCGGACAAAACGTCACCATGGACAGCTATAACTTTAAGGTAGTTAAGGACTTTGTGTACCTAGGCACCGCTATTAACACAGACAACGACACCAGCGCTGAAATCAAACGAAGAATAACTCTTGCAAATCGCTGCTTCTTTGGACTTAGAAGGCAGTTGAGAAGTAAAGTCCTCCCTAGAGCATCTAAAATCACCATCTATAAGACACTCATCATCCCGTTTCTAATTTATGGCGCTGAGGCCTGGACCTGTCAAAGAAAGATGAGAGTGTCTTAAGATGCTTCGAGAGAAAAATTGATCGGGTACGCATAGATGGAGAATGGAGGAGAAGATTTAACGACGAGCTGTACGGGCTGTACAGCGACACTGACCTAGTTAGCAGAACTAAAATGCAACGGCTTAGATGGCTAGGTCATGCAGAGCGAATGGACATCAACGCTCGAGCCCGGAAGGTCTTCGAATCCAATCCCGAGGGACTGCGCAGAAGAGGAAGACCACGACTCAGGTGGAGCACCCAGGTGGGAGAGGACCTCAACCAACTTGGCGTGCGAAACTGGAGACGGCAAAAATGGGTTCAACGGTTAATAAGGGCAAAACAAAGTACATGTTTTCTTCAAGAAAGGACCTACAACACCGACGTCTTGGTCAAAACGTCGCCATCGACAGATGTAACTTTGAGGTAGTCAAAGACTTTGTCTAACTAGGATCCACTGTAAACGCAGAAAACCACACCAGCGCTGAGATCAAACGAAGAATAACTCTTGCTTACCGCTGTTACCGTCCTGCTATACGGGGCAGAAGCATGGACTATGACAAAAGCGGATGAAAGCACCTTGGGTCGTTTCGAGAGAAAAGTTCTTCGTTTGATCTACGGTCAAGTATGCATCAGAGGTAAAAGTCCAACGGCTAAGATGGCTGGGTCACGTAGAGCGCATGGAAACCCGGCCCGGAAAGTTTTCGAATCCACACCCACAGGACAGCCCAGTAGAGGAAGACCGCGGATCAGGTGACGCGCAAAGTGGAAAGTGACCTTACCCAACTTGGAGCGCGAAACGCGTGAGTGTTTGAAATTTGTATTACCATTGTCGAATTGACAACTGTTGATTTGACTTAAATGTCATTCATTTTTCGAAGATTGATCTCACTCTATTGTCGCTATCGAATTTTCGTTGATTTGAACGTAATTCGTGTTATTATTTGTCGAACGTTCATATTGTGTGAGAAAAGGTCGAAGCTTATGTAAAAGAAATGTTGGAATATAAAACAATGTAAGTTCATATGTATATTTAATTTTTTTATAAACATAACATGAATCGGCTGCAAGAGAACTAATACAAATCAGTATGAAAAGTTAGTCGAACTGATGGAATCGAACCCAAATGCAGAGAGAGGTGTTGGAGAGTTTGGTTGTTCAAAAAAAATTTGGTACAACCCTCAACTCACTTGGGCCATCTACTCGCGATAGAAAAGAAAAATTATTGAACGACAAAAATACTAATAAGGAACATTGAACGTTCTCTTCTTTGGTACCACCTTTCAAGGAGTGATTTAAGATTACTGGAGTTCCATATAAAGGAATCATGGGTTGATCCAGGATATCTTAAGTCAACATAACGAATACACATTTTATGGTCACACGCCTTAAAAACTTGCACTAAAAACCAAAAGCTATTCTCGGGCAAAAAACTTACTACCATTGCGTTTAAACTGTAATATCCTTTTCTGCTAAGATACTGATAAAGCAACTCAATCAAAGCAACGATTTCTAAATGGGTTCCGTCAACACATCCTATTACTCCTGGTAACCTGGCTGTTAAAAAAAGTAGTTTCGAGCGTTTTGTTTCTCATCGGATGACATGTTGAGACTGATTCAGGATGGACATATTTTGTCTTCAATTGCACAAACAACTTCTTTTAATACTAAGGAAACCGAGGATTGTAACAGGCTTAAGTCAAAATCTTTTCCCACGCTGCTCTGATAACTCCCACTAGCAAAAAATCTAATTGCAGAAACTAATTTTAGTATAGAAGGGATTAAGGAGGTGTGTGCATTTTTAAATTGACCTTCCAACTTGTTTAATACGAATACAAATCTTCCTTATTTAGTCGAAAACATGATCTGAAACTTAAGAAATTAATTAGAATTAAAAGAACTTCCAGTTGGTACAAAATATTTGATCTACTTACAGATTAGATTAGGGAGTTCCAAGAAATTAGAGTTGTCTCGGATATTCTTGCGCAGTCGAAGCATTCTTACTTTTTTTGTAATTTTCGTTTTCTCCAAAAAAAAGTGTACGTTGCTTATCATTTTGATTTATTTTGCATTTTTATTAAATATGTATGAAATCGTCAATTAATGCTAAAACAGTTTTTTTTAAATTTTCATGAGTTTATTTATGCCTGTTATAGTTTTTTTGTATGGTAGCATTGAATTTCGAACTCGAACTGTTAAGTTCGCCAACCGTGGTATGTCGAATGTGTTAGTTCGCTAATGAAAATATCTCACTTCGAACGTTCGATTCGCGAACCTTAATAGGGGTAATAAACAAAATTAAGAGATGAATCACTTATCCGCGATTTCGCGAAAATTTCAAATTCAAGTACCCGGAAATCAGCTGTAAATTTCATGAAAATCTTTGAGCTCAACTTACAACTGTGAATAAAATCGAGGCGAGTCGAGTTGAAACGAATTGTTTCATATTTCCTTATAAGGCCACTGTTAACCATTAGGTTAAGGCAGTATATGGTAACAAAGATTGCAATGCAATAGATTTCCATTAAAAATGTAGCTTTAGTCACCTTCGATGAACTGACTAAACCACAGAATAAATAAATTTTTATAACAAGGCTAATAATAGGAAATATCAATCATTTTTGGTTAATTTGAAAGATCTAGTTTTTTAGTATTCGATTGAGCGTCTTATGATCACAAATGTGGTATACAATAGAAAATTTGTATGATTTATAAGTATTTATATTACACAAATGACTCTACAGTACAAAATTCTACATTTTTTCAATTTTGTGTGTTATCGATCATGCACTTTGTAGTATTTGTTAACTAAAAACACTTTGTTATCTTTTATCACTTTTGTTGCTTGTTATAAAATTGCAATTGAGAATAATAGAAATTTATTGTCATTAAAAATACAATTTCGTTTCTATAAGGCCTTTCCTTAAGTTTAAAGAGCTTTCAAAAAACCTTTAATAAATTTATATCTATCTATCTTCTTTTAAAATTTAACTTTAGTACATACATACTTAGATGAAAGACTTTTAGGCATTAGGTTGACAAGTTCTCATATATACAGTACAGTGCAAAACATTTGCAACTAGAACCTCCAACATTTTTGTTAAAAAAAAAATTGTTTAGAAAATCAACAGCAAAATTCTTCCTTTAGTTTTCTAAACTCTTTTGATTTTACGTTAGAATTGTTGGACAAAAAATTAGCACTCTTCACTCAAACAAAAAATAATTAACTAAATACTTTCATAGTTGGTAAAATTGCTGTGCAAAACATTGGCAACTTGGATCTGTACAACTAAATTACAAACTATTTACTTAAATTAAGTAAGTTAGGCAAGGAAATATTAATATTTAATTGCATACCCTTTATTTTTTATAACGGCTGCATATCTTCTGGGTATTGAAGCTATAGGGTTATTAATAAGTGTTTTTGGAATGTCATTTGAATGCTTCTGAATTCCAGCGAAGAGTTCACTTTTGTGCTTAACCATGTTGTTCCAAATTCTTCTCTTCACACTTTCCCACAGATTCTCTATTGGGTCTAGGTCTAGGGAATGACCTGGCCATAGTAAAACCTCAATATTTTTTTTGCAATCCACTTTGTGGTCTACTTCGGCTTGTATTGGGATCATTAGTGTTGGAACGTCCATTTCCCAATGGACATAAGGCAGCATGGTGTTACAAATAATGGCTACATAGTCTTCAGAATTCATTATGCCCTCCACTTGTCGAATTGTCCTGGCCAAGGAAGCATCCCAAGACCAAAATTGAACCACCTCTATGTTTGATCGTTCTTTTAGTGTAATTTGCACTCATCCTCTCACCTCTTGGCCTTCTGCACATGTTGTTTTCCATCCGATCCGTGCATATTGAACTTGATTCGTCAGAAAATAATACCGTTTTCCATTTTTGGGGACTCGAATTAAGATGAGTTTTTGGAAAAGCCAAACGAGCTTTCACATATTTTTTTTTAAATAAATGGCTAATTTGAAAACAACGCAATCCGGCCTGAAGTGTAAGGCGTCTGATAGTTGGTGGGTCAACGGGTAACCTAAGTTAAATTTTTGCTTCCCTGGATGATTCCGTGGGTTTTCTTCGGGAGAAATCTGTTATTTTTCAATCATTTTTTACCTCCTCTAAGATGGAATAACACCTTTCCACTTATGATGATTCTACAAATAGCCGATTTTGAATGGAATATTTCTTTGAAATTTATTTTTGTGATGCTCCTTTTTTGAAAGCACTTAAATGCCTGTCTTTTTTTCAATTTAAATAGAATGTATCTTACTCGTAAAACAACGTTTTATCGATCAAAGTCCCGGCTATAGCTAACTTAACAAACCAAGCTAAACGTATAAACTTACCAACATCAAAATAAATCAGATTAACCGTTATCAAAATGAGATGAAAAGATAATTAGCCACTAGTTATGTTTTGCACAGCCGAAATCATTATTTTTTTTTTTTGTAAAAGCCATGCATTTGTAGAATTTGGCTATGGATCAGTGTTAAGATTATAAACAATAAGCTGACAAATAAAAAAGTCTAGAACAATAAAAATAGTTTGATTGGAATGTTCAATTCTTTGATTGGCGGTGATAGTTGCAAAAGTTTTGCACAGTACTGTATACATTTGCTCTTTTTCCATTTGGGAAAATATGTACCATCAAATATAATATAATTGCATTAAATATACTTATCCTTACAAGTTAAAATCACCAAAAAGGTTTGATGTCGAAAAGCTGGATTATAAATCAATTTGGCACAAAATCTGAACTACTACAAAATATTACTACAATACATAAAAAGGGTATGATTTTGAAATGTCCACATATTTTGCTTTAAGGCTAAGTGTTTTTTTTCCTGAAAATAGTTTTATTCTTTAAGCACAAAATTGGGCTCACGCAATAGAATTATTAAACTGTTTTTATCCGAACTGAAGATATGCGTTTATATTTTTTTTTTACAAATGTTTGCTGTTTTTATTGTTTATTCAAGTACAAATTAGTAAGCATGGTTTATGAAAACGTTTAAATATTTATGCTTATTGACGGTCAGTGGCGCGCAACTTTTCTTCAACGGCTTCCCTGGATGCTTCGGACAAATCAGTTGCTTGAATATATTTTTGTACACCAACAAGCGACTTTTTCAATGCATCAAAAGAACTGGAATACAACATCTTCTTCTTTACCTTTATGGAATAAATATAAATTCATCATTCAACATTCAAATTAAGACTTAAAATAAAACTTACTTTGGCAGTATCGGGGCACCACGACATCAAAAACAGTTTCTGTTTCTTTGAACTTTCTGATGTACCTTGACATTGATGCATATATTCAAAATCAAAGAGTCCATATCTTTGATACAAAAAAAAAAATAAAATTGAGTTTGTGTTGCTTGATAAAATTTAAAAATGCAATTATTACCGGCATTCACCTGGTCCACATTTTTGAATATCTTCCAAAAACTGATCGTATTCAGCATTACGGTCTCCGACTGTTTCTACATCAATTTGCTTTTCATCACGGATAAAGAAAATCACATAGCGGTGTTTCTTATCTTTTTTGATTTCTTCATAGGTTGTTTTACAAATATCGGAAACTGTTACACCAGAAGCCTTTAAAAAAGTTAAATAAAATCATAATTTAGTTTTTGCCAATAATAGTTAATGGATGGAAAAATGTTAAGTAACAATTGAATAAATTTAAGTTTTATTAAATGAGTTTGACCGACCCCGCCCGACTAAAATCATGTCTGCTATAATGTAATTATGGAATATAAAAACTAAAGGAGAAAAATTGAAAATGCAGAACATCTTGGTAAATCAAAGTCATAGAAACAACAGGAAGAATCAAACTAAAGATTAAAGTGAAGAGGAACATATTCACTTCCCTTTTTAACTTTTACTTATGTAGTTTGTCTACACTCCTCTACTTTTTAAAATTGTAAATGCAGCATAATTGTTTTTTTTTTTTTTGTATTTCTAGAACAATATAAATGGTAAATATGAGATACTCTTCAGCCACACTATCGCGAACACTGCACCAACACGAGCTATTTTTGATTTAAACGTCCATTTTTATAAAAATCCTTAATAACCTTAACACTTTGCTAGATTGTGTATTTTTCCATTATTTGAATTGAGTTCAAATTGAATAATTTCAAATAAAATGCGAAAAAAATCTTGAAGTTTAGGTGTGGTTCTCATCACCACCCTTTATATGGGCATTTTTTTTTTTTTGTAGAGTGCAAATGTTTGAAATTCAGACATTTACATTGTCAAAACAAAATTGGTTAAAAAATTTGAATAGCTATTAGAGATTGTTTTAATAAAATCAAAATTTAAATTTAAATTTAGTTCTTAAAATTGAATAACCCTATCGGCAAACTTTTAAAAAAATTTTCACAACCAATTTAGGCGACAGCTAGAAGAATGGTATAATTTTTTACAGTACCTTAAGTAAATTCATAGGTTAATTTTTGATCTCAAATTCTAAAAACGAATTTAATGAAATAATTTAAATCGTTTGTTCTGTTTTTTTTGTTTGTTGACTTTTAAAAATAAAAGGATTGGATTTTTTATTTTGTTTGAATATTATCCGAAAAGTCAAAATTCTTCGAATAGCATCCAATTATCCATTATATCAAGTGAAAGTTTTCCGTTTATAGGGTTGGTTGATTTTATCAATTTTTTGGTAGAAAATCGGCTGACTTGTATCTTCCAATTAATAATTGTCTGTTTGGATCACTTTAGAAAACAACCAAAATGTCACACTAATTGAAAGACAATTTTCTCGACAGATAACAGAAAGTATGAAAATTTATTTTAGAAGTGAAAACGACAGGTCGTTCAAAAACATTAAAAAAAAAAAACTTGTTCACCTATCTTTGCAACCTTTTTTTTGTATAACTTATTTTTTGTTATTTTGCCTAACGATAACTTGTTATTTCTTTCGTATTTTGTAATTGTCAAATTATTTCAAAATCCTTTAAGCTTTTGTTGTGTGCTGCAAAAAAAGGTTCCAGCCAATTACAAATTGGATGTTGCTGTTCGGAAAGAACCACATCTTATATCCAATTAGGGGAAAATCGTCTAATTATTACTGCTATTGAGAAATAAACTTGGGATTTTACATGTTTGGTAAAATTAGTTAAAATATTTTGCGGAAAATCTGCCAATATTGAAAGATCTTTCAATCGTTAACTTAACATTTCCGAACCAACAAATTAGTTAGATTTTATGGCGCAAATTAAGGAATGGCTAAGAGTCCGCCAACAAGATCAAGATGCTGAGATAGCTAAGCCAGGTTACCAGTTATTCAATGATGAAGGCAAGAACTCGCCAATTTTGAAGAAAGCTTGGGATCGCTATCTTACAAATATGACGTTGTATTCTTTGTCATATTTATCATGAATTTGGAAGATCGGACTAACAATAAAAAAGCAACCCCACATCATGTTTCAGTGTTTCCCCTTAAGGACGCCTATTTTTTTTTTGTTTCATTCCAAAAAAAATGTGGCGGAACATCGTTTGTCTTGTCATAGTAAATCCCTATTTTTTTAAACAGCTGTGTATAATTCATTTTACATATGTACATACATACATGCATCTATTGCTTGCATGAAGACCGGGCGGGAGGTTTACCATTAGCCAAGCAAGCGTTAGCTAGCATTGAAAATAGAACAGGGTTTAAAAAATAATGCGCGGATAAGTACCTACACCGGTTTTGACTCATGGTGCAATGTATTCTGTATTTGCATAGGTACGAAGTTCCTACGTCAAAAAAGAAAAATTTGGAACTTTTAATATACATTCACTATTATGTTCCGTTTCCTCGCCCTAACATTGTAATAATGAATACTTTTTATGCATGTAAAATGTGTGCTCTTCAAATGATCGAAGGCTCTTTTGTCCAATTCTTTAATATGTTAACCCTCATTATTATTACACCCGTTGTTTCTATCTTTCCAAACCTTTTTAAGGCATTCTATCTCGTTTCATAACTTTTTTCTTATTATTTCCCATATGCGGTAGGGTGCATCATTTGTATTCTGACAATTTCGAAAGCTATTATTTGTTTATTTAAAACATGAATAACCGACTATTACAGCTTTACTTTTACTCACTTTTAAACAAAGCAAACACTCTGCTCACATTGTATGCAATACGTCTGTCTGTCTAGTTTGTATTCTTTTCTTTGCATCAATGATTAAGCTCATACCTATAACTGACAGAATCTTGATAATTTGTCCAGTCATATCGCCTTTATTGCATTTTAGCAACAAGCAAAAACAAACAAGGTTCTACTAAAATAAAAACTAAATATTTAAATGACGACTACCACATTTTTATTTAATTGTGCCGCAGAGCTTGAAATCGCATCGTGCTTATGTTCAACTGTATTTGTACATAATTTTTATTTTACATGTATGTATATACATATACTATATGCATTCATATAATAAGGTACTTTCTTTCTTTATTACCGGCAATTTTGGCACCCTACTTGTAAATATTGCGTAGCTATACCTATGTATTTTATATTTTCAATACTTGAAGTTGAAATAAAGAAAACATTTTGTCTTCTGACTAGTGACTGTTACTCACTCATTTCTAATAAGACATTTTCTTTTTGCAAATTTTTAATTTGAATCCGACTACCGCTGTCGCTGTCGCTGCCACCCTACATATGGGCGTGTATATACATATACTATAGGATAGATATACGAACAGAATCTGTCCAGCAGTGCTTCGCCTTCCTCGAGTGAAATAGCCCCACTCACCACTCACAATCACAACTCATACTCAAATCTCACGTTGTTAGCATTGATCTTTTCTTTCTTATTCTTTATTTTTTTTTATTAATCAGACTATGGATGCAGCTATTATTAAAAATGTCGAATTTTGTAATTTATTTTTAGTATTTCCGTGGATAATGATATATTCATAATAAGTTTCATTTGCCAAACCACTCATATGAAGATAAGTATATATACACCCATACAAAGCCAATTGCGGACGCATACGCATAAAACATTAGTTTTTGACAAATACGGACAGAACGTGTGTACGATGGAATGACTAATTTCATGTAGTGTTAGTGGATAAAAACGAATTGAAAGGAATATACAAAAAGTAACTCACTCATTATGGGCTATGTACATATTTTTACCAAATAAGGCAACTCTCTGGGCATTCATCAGTTTGCCGCATATATATATATTTTTCCGGATATAATTAAGGCAACTTAAATTTTGCAAACATTAACTTCAATAACTTTTTTCTCATATAGACAAGTATAATTCTGCATTTTCAACAAAAGAAAAGAATTTAAAAAAAGAAAACTCCAAAAGCACACAATAAATGATACATATACAAGGCGTGTTAAAGAGAAAAGGGATATAGATATTTGATGAAGTGATTTCTGCACATGTGTTTTCGGAAGGATTATGTTCAATCAATACGGCTAACTATCACTTTTATATATTTAGAATATATTATTTAAATAAAATTTAAACAAACCGAAATCCAGACAGATTTTAAAACAAAGCATAGAAAAATATATACGTATCATGAAAATGACTCAAGCATTTTTAGAGTGACAAATTTTAGTAACATACCATTCTTAGAAATTATAAGTCCTTTTTTCGGTGATTTTATGTATATTTATGTAGGTATGAGGGAGACGCTGTTGAAGACCAACAAAAATTTTATATTTTAATAGTGTTTTTTTTTTTTATTTTTATACACAAAAATTTTAAATATATATTTGTTGTTATTTTAATATATTGAAAAAGTAGCCGTCTTTGAACAAACCGAACTTACGCACCAGTTTGAGCACTATTATTTAAATGCTTGTCTAGCTAGCTGTGCAGCACAGTATTCCTATGTACCTATATCTTTTGCGGAGGGATTTTTTTTCGGTTCGATTTGAGGCGAAAGCGAAGGCGAAGTACAGGCTCAGTTTGCACAACATTTGCATGGGCACCAATTCAATGCAAAGTTAGATGTGCTTCAAAAAGGCCGGTTATGTACTGGGTTGGAAGCCAGTTCATTTGAATTGGATTTTATATGTTGAAAGTTGAAATAAAATACGGAAGTTTGCCCAGACTTCAGAAAGAAAAGTATGAAAGCGAAAAAATTGTTTGATATCTAAATCAGCGGAAAAGCAATAATTCGACAGCATTTCCAAAATCTTCTCTGAAATAAGAAATCTTATATAAATCTCTACCTTTTTCCCTGAAAGTTTCTTTGGATTCGATCTTTCAATCCTTTTTCTTAGCTCTCAAATAACTTTTTACAGATCTATTGGGCAATAGAGAAAAAAAAATTGTATTGTGGATTTGTATATGCTAAAAACAATTTCAAAGGTGCAATTATTTGAAGAAAAATCATTGCACAAATATTTAATTCATTCTAAGCCATTTTATTGATTTTGTTTATTTCGAAAGAATTGTGCAAAGTTTAGATTAAATTCGGTGTGCTGTAGGATATATAGTGGAGTGCCTGTCATTCAAAACTGAAAAAACCTCGGATTACAGTTGCAGTGAATGATTTAATATGATCGATGTGGGATATTTGTTATATGTTACGGTAAATATCAATGTTTTCCCAATTTTTTTTTGTGCACTCCATTTTTTCATTGTTTAAACAAATTATTATAAAACATTAATGTTGACCATATATTTTCACTCTAAACAGTAATTTTTTAACTTCCCACAGGAAGTTACTGTAATGGTTGCGATTAGTTAAATTGAAAATTTTGACATTTCTCGACGTTTCAAGGTCCCTAGAGTCGAAATAAAAGATTTTTAAAAAGATTTTTTTGCGTGTGTGTGCACGAACGCTCGTATGTACGTCCGTACGTCCGCATGTGCGTACGTCAGTACGTCCATACGTTCACTAAGTTTTTTTTTCGTCGTCTATAGCTCAAGAACCAGAAGAGATATTGACTTCAAATAAATTTTGCTATACAGATAATAAGGCAGAAAGATGGTGGTTTTTTACCAAAGCAGTTTAAAAAAAGGTGAACATTTTGGTTAACCCTAAATATCTCATGAACCAATGAAAATAACAAACTGAAAAAATTTTACGACTAAAATATGATTTCATCTCCAAAACAATTTTGGGCAACGAATAATAATGTTTTTGACATCTGATAAAATTTTGAAAAAAAAGATTGATTGACAGTTTTTTTTTATAAAAAATAAAAACCAAAACAAAACATTACTCAAAGTTGGTAAAAACTGAATTTCAACTCAAATATCTTTTCAAAAACTTAAGATTATGGCTTCAAATTTATTTTATCTTGTTATAAATATTTCTTTTAATATTTTGAAAAATGTTGAGAAAAATCGAATTGACAGTTTTTCTTACAAAAAAAACCTAAAAGAAAATTTAATCAAAGTTGGTAAAAATTGATTTTCGACTCAAATATCTTTTTAAAACTTTGAGATATTGGCTTTAAACTACTTTAGTCTTTCAAAAAATATTGTTGTCAACATTAAGTAAAATTTTGAGAAAAATTGAATTGACAGTTTAAACAAAAAAAAAATTAAAACTTAAACGAAAATTTAACAAAAGTTGGCAAAAATTAATTTTCGAATCCAATATCTTTTCAAAAGTTTGACAGTTTTTTTTATAAAAAATAAAAACCTAACAAAAAAACAATACTAAAACTGGGTTAACATTTACTTACGAGTCAAATAGCTTTTAAAAATTAAAAATATTGTCTATTTCACGGAAAATATTGTTTTGGATATTTAATATTTTTTTTTTATAAAAATCCAACAGTCCGTTTTTTTCACAAAAAAAAAATAAAATCTACAAAAAGTAGTAGCAGAAATTAATTTGAGAGTCGCTCCGCTCTCCCCTCAACTCTTTTGTACCTTTTTGAAATCATTACTGCTAATTTTATACACAGGTATCTTTGAGAAATGTTCCTATACATATGTCTATTCAGGTAATATTTAACATATGTATAAATAAACAAAATACTTTTTAAAGTGAAAATATATAATGGTCAAACATATTTTTTTAAATAATTTGTTTAAACAATGAAAAAATGGAGTGCACAAAAGATTTTGGTTAAACATAGCAATTTATAGTTAAAAAAAACAGTATCCCACATCGATCATATTAATTCATTCACTGTAATTGTAATCCGAGGTGAAAAGCCACAGGAGCTCCACTAATACAATTCTTCGCTTTTCAATCTGGTGCGTAGACGAATAAATCAGAAGGTTTTCCGACACGTGAGCAAGCCACATGATGTTCATGTGAGAAGCATGGATTCTCCAAATTTAATCACACTTGTAAAGATTGTCCTTTGTAAATAATCATTGCGGGACGCTAGAATTAGTTGGATGAGTAAACAACCTAATCTTGATTCTCCAAAATATGGATGAACTTATATGTTGTCGTTTCACGGGGTATTCCTTGCTTAATGGTGAAGTTGATGGTATAGTGATCGATGTTTTTGGCAGCTAATATAGCACTCGGACTGAGCCACTGATGGTTTTTGAAGTTTTATGCAAGGTTTGAGAAACTCATTTCAAATCTCGCAGTGTACGAAAGTAAAGAAAGTTTATATTTGTATACTTAGTTTTACTTATCGCGACGAATTTTTCAAACTTATATTCATACGAATTCGTAACGATATTTATTAATCAGTATTTGTCTTGATGCATGGAACCGCAATCTAGTGGTTACTTCCATTAATACGAGTATCATATTCAACTTACGCGTTAAAAATACATCATCATACTGATTTTCATCTGCAGCGCCACCTGGTGGCTAATGGCATGAATGAGTATATCATACAAACCTTCTCCGTGGAAAAATGCATATATGAACCAATTTGTGTAATAAGCGATCCAGTAGTTTTTTAGTTCAACAAACAATTATTTTTATATATGTATATAGATACAAATTGTATTGTTTATAAGTTGCAATAAAAAACATAAAATAATTGCTACTTTATCAACTAAAAGAACAAATACTCATTCTTCAATATTTGTAAAATTCAATCTCATGAACCATTGGCATACTAGAATTGGATTGCTAGTTGATTAAAATTGTCACAGAAAATCCTCCTCAAAAGTGATTCCACCTTTATAGCTATATTTCCCTCATGTTTTCGCCTAAAAAATCTTTTTTTAAGGACATCTATTTTATTACAAAGTTTGACAAAATAAATAAAAATGCAAAAGTTTCTCCATATTTTATCTAACCTACAGAAAGACTTTTAGCGTTAAAGAATAGGCGAAAATGGTTACAAACATTCCATATCTAGTATATCAATGAGGTAACATTACTGCCAAAAAAAGGTAAAAAGTCCCAAAAGACCTTAACATACATAAACCCGCTGGTCCGGATGGTATCACCTGAAATCACCACTATTATTCTGCTCAAGCCTCGTTCTGAGCTGATGGAAACCCGCATTTGTCCGGCCTATCCCAAAAAGGTGAATCTTCCTCACCCTCTAATATCCGACCGATTGCACTTACGTCCCTTCTTTCCAAGGTCATTTAAACGCTGATTAGTTATCAGCTCTTTCGTCTTTCTTGAGTCCCTACTTCATTGGATTCGTAAGTACCTTTCGGATCGTTCAATTCAAGTAGTATTGGATGGGTTCAAGTCTGAAAACCCAAAAGTAGATGCTGGTGTATCCCATGGCTCTGTTTTATCTCCAACGCTCTTTCTCATTTTTATTAATGATCTCCTGTCTACAACTTCTAATCCAATACATTCTTTCGTTAATGATCTTACTCTTAGGTTTTCATATTCGTTTTCAGAATAACATGCCTCTTTTTCGGATGTGGAATTGCAACTACAAAATATGATAAGCTCATCTTATTCCGACCTAAACAGCATTGCACAACTAAAACTAAACAAACTAGCCGTTCGGATTCGGCCTAAAATTGTAGGTCCCTTCCATTCCTGACAACAGTACTCGCACACAGGAATGGTTGAGAGTTATAAGTCACTAGGCCCTGGTGCACAACGGACTGTTGCGCCACCCCATTTGATTTGAATATCTTCTTGAGTGTGTGCTTAATAAAAAAAAAACTGCCAAAAAAGAAAAAAAAAATGGTCTAATAAAAAACTTTAAAATTAATTATTATTTACATTCCAACAAAAACACACATTTTACCAACTAAAAATAATTTTTTCACATATCTCTTTGGAATTTTAAATTGTATACGTTGTTATGCCAATAATGCATACCTTAAATTTTTGACAGATTTAAACAATCAAAAACCACATTAGAAAACCAGAAAATAGCTGTGAGTTTATCGAAATTAGCCGCGTTTTATTATCACCATGATCTGATCCGGATCAAATCATGATAATAAAACAGCATTGGATCATCATATTTTTTATTATTTAAAGTTTGGTAGCAGTGTCAAATTCGTTCTTTCAAAAGTCACATTTCGAACCTTTTTGTTTTGTTCAATGATTTTTTTTTGTTCCTTTTTATTTTTGGGAAAATAATGCCCATAAATTATGTCAAATATACATTTTTTTGGACTTAATTATTTGAATTTCACCAATTAATATCTGGTTTTGTTAAAATATCTAATTATTTCATGGATTATAAGCCAAATAAATAAATATAAAGCTTCTCGCTTTCTATTTAAACAAATATTTTATTTCATTCAAATGGAAATGTTTATATGGCAATACAGGTTTTATTTAATTTGTTTGCAATGATACCAACATTTACATGTGAAATCACAATGATAAAGCGCTCCTTGTTGTGAAAAAAAAGAATTAAATTCCGGATTTCAAATTGAGATCCAAATACAAAGCAGGATCTTGTGTTGTTGTTGTAATGCATGTAAATCCAAGATCTGGATCAGATCATGGTGATAATAAAACGCAGCTATTGTTGGCTAGGTTGAAATGTTTTTTTATTTGTTCATCATTTTCTATGCGATTAGATTGGTCGTAGAAGCAACCATTTTAACCACCACGTTGTTTGAGCACATTGAGCAAAACATCATTACAACTACATACGCATACCCAGTTTACAAGGAGAATTGAATTGGGATCGGATTAGGATTTAGCACCTCATATACCTGAATCGGTTCGGAAATAGGACTACTAGATCCGATCTCCCTAAACCAGGTAAATCGAATCGAAAATTTGGTTGTAAACCTGAATCGGGGAATCGATTTATTTGTGTAAAAAGTTTTGCTCGTTTTTGATGCACGTTTTTGTTTTGTTTGAATTTTAAAACCAATTTTTACTTTTTATCTAAATAAAGATTAAAGTTATTAACAACACAGTACGCACACAAATAAAACCCAAATGTCATTTCGATGTCATTCATTTCAATTCAATACTTTGATCCACTGATGACGTTTACCTGGATCGAAATCGAAATTTACTCAATTTCGATTCGATTCCTCGATCTCTTTTTGTTACCTGGGTAATAATGGATTGGTTCCACCAAAAATCCAGATTGGTAAAGAATTACAGCTTGTAATTGTTTTTATTTAAATTAAGAGGATCAGTTGGGAACAGGCATTCTTTTTCAATACATTCATTCTTTTTAAACTTACCGTTATTTCAAACAGTTTAAAAAAAGAGACAAATATTTTTGTAAATTTTATTGCAACCTAATCTGGTCATGATATGTACACTACCGATCAAAAGTTCAAACAAGATCAAACGGTTTGAACGGGCCAAAACCCATAAGGATCGGACAGATGAAGACATCAACAGTCTTATGGAGCGATGAGTCCAAGTTTGAGATATTTGGCTCAAATCGCAGAGTGTACGTCAGGCGCAGTGCTGAACAGTTTGATCCCTCCCAACTGTAAAGCATGGAGGTGGTTTAGTAATGGCGTGGGGATGTTTTTCCTTCGATGGAGTAGGAGATTTAACATGAGTGATCTGAAGAATGGATAAAGAAATCTATAAAACGTTATTGGAAGACCACGTTTTGGTATCTGAACTCCTATTAATCGGTGAAGGTTTTTTATTCCAGCAAGACAATGACCCGAAACTCACTTCAAAACTTTGCCGGGGATACCTGAAACAAAAAGAAGATGAGGAAATTCTAAAAGTAATGGTATGGCCACCGAAGTCTCCAGATATTAACCCCATTGAGCTCTTATGGGAAGAGCTTGACAGAAATTTTCGGAATCACCACATAACATCGGAATCTGCTCTTTGGGAAACTCAACAAAATTGCTGGAATAATAATCCATAAGAAAAAATACAAAACCTTGTAAGAAGATTGCCAAAAATTGGAAAAAAAAATATTGAATTTAAAGGAGGGTTTTTTTGATGAGAACTCAATTTAGAGCTTTTATTGGTTTTTAAATAAATAATTTATGTTTAGTACAAAACTAGTTTATATTTTTTTATCATTTCCAACTAGACATGCTCTTCACTTTTTTCACGTATTAACTTTTTTCTTAAAACTTCAGTTTAGGGGTTAAAACTCGATATTTCTCAAATTCAGAGGTTGTCTCAAACTTTTGACCGGTAGTGTATGTATCAACATTCAAACTTAAAACCTGTGGATTAAACGGCGTTCTCAATAGTATTCAAAATCATCAAGATTTTGAAAAATGTACATACATATTATGTTGAAAAAAAAATAATGTTGAAAATGATTATTTTCGAGGCACATATAGCTAAAATCGGAATTTAGATTCAAAATCAGCACAAAGGAATAACAGTTAAAACTTTCCAATATTTCAGATAAGCCAAACGAAGACCCATAAGTCTCATAACTATTAAGAAATGACGAAAACTTGGTAAGATACTAAAGTTATTCAAAATGTATCTAAAAAATATTGTTTTGTTTTTGCACAGAAAAAACAGTTATTTCATCGACCAGTGTTATTAACAAAAAGAGGATGAAAAACTGCGTTATTTACTATGGTGACTGTTACCACGAAAACCAACAGCGCTTATTTGGATGCGGCTTCGTCCTTGGAGCCAGACTTAGGCAAGAAGTCTTGAGCTATAGGTGCATCAATGAGCGCCTCATGACCATACGCATCAAGGCTAAATTCGGCTGATATGAGCGCACGCCCCCACAGAAGAGAAAGATGACAACACCAAAGATATGTTCTTCGAGCTCCTAGACAAAGCATATGAGCAGTGCCCTAGCTACGATATTAAAATAGTTATGAGCGATTTTAATGCCAAGCTAGGAAGGGAAGACATCTTTGGTGGAATAATCGGGAAGAACAGCCTGCACGACAACATTTCCGACAACGGATTCAGGCTTATAGATTTTTCTGCGGGGCGAAACGTCATGGTAGCCAGTACGCGTTTTCCACACCTCAACACTCGGACCACTACCTCTAGCCAAGGTAGCACTTCGGTTTTCCAGACCCAAGGCAAAACAGGGAGGTGCTGGGAGAAGGTACAACGTCGAACGGATACAATCGCCAGAGATCGCCAAATCCTTTTCCGACCGAGTTACGAGTAACCTCTCTCGAAGTTCTCTGCCGCCAACACCATGTATCGAAAACCAGTGGCAACATTGCCAAGATGCAATGAGAGAAGCCGCCTCTGATGTGCTGGGTTTCAAGCAGCCACCACCAAAGAACCCCTGGTTTGATGAGGAATGTCGGCAGGCAAAAGCAGCCAATCAACGGGCATCCAAAGCGGCGCTGCATAAAAGGACGAGAGCTGCTCATGAGCTCTATGAGCAGAAGAGGCGAGATGAACACCGACTTCTCAGAAGGAAAAAGAGAGGACATGAGAAGCGTGCGGTCGAAGATGTTGAGAGGTTTAAGCAGGAATGAAGTTCGAAAGTTTTATGAACAGGTGAAAGGAAATTCACAGGTACATAAACCTAGAACCGAAGACTGCAAAGACGAAAGTGGAAACATCATAGTGGAACCGCAGTCAATGCTGAGGATATGGAAGGACCACTTCTGCAGACTGTATAACGGCTACGACGAACTGAATTCCGCTGTCAGGCAGGATAATCCATTCAACATAGACGACGAAAGACAACAATCCCATCCTCCCGACTTAGACGAAGTAAAGATTGCCATATCTAAGCTTAAGTCTAATAAAGCTTCTGGAGCGGATGGCTTGAATGCTGAGCTCTTTAAAGCAGCTGGAGATAAGTTGGTTAGGATCATGCACCAACTTATCTCTAAGATATGGTCGGAAGAAAGCTTGCCCAATGAATGGAACCTCAGTATTGTTTGCCCGATCCTGAAAAAAGGAGACCCTCTAATATGTGAACGTCTAAAGCCCATCGTCAACAACCTGATAGGTCCTTATCAGTGTGGTTTTAGACCAGGAAAGTCCACAGCTGATCAAATATTCACATTACGGCAGATCCTGGAAAAAACCCAAGAACACCAAATCGACACCCACCATCTTTTCATCGATTTCAAGGCCGCATATAACAGCATATACAGGGACGAGCTGTATAAAGCCATGTCTAGTTTTGGCATCCCTGCCAAACTAGTCCGTTTGTGCAGGATGACCATGGAGAATTCACGCTGCTCCATAAAGGTTGGAAACAACTTAACAGAACCTTTTGATGTCAAAAAAGGTTTTAGACAAGGTGATGCGCTGTCATGCGATTTTTTTAACATCGTGCTTGAAAGAATAGTGCAGAGCTCACACGTCAACACTAGAGGCACTATCTTTCAAAAGTCTGTCCCATTACTAGGATATGCTGATGACATTGACATAATCGGAAGAACTCAGCGTGATGTCAATGGGGCTTTTGTGAGTATTGAGGCAGAGGCGGCAAAAATGGGTTTAACGGTTAATGAGGGCAAAACAAAGGACATACAACACCGACGTCTTGGCCAAAACGTCACAATCGACAGACGTAACTCTAAGGTAGTCAAGGACTTCGTCTACCTAGGCTCCGCTGCAAACGCAGAAAACAACACCAGCGCTGAGATCAAACGCAGAACAACTCTTGCTAACCGCTGTTTCTTTGGACTAAGAAAGCAATTGAGTGGTAAAGTCCTCTCTCGAGGGACCAAAGTGTTGCTATGTAAGACCCTTATCATCCCCGTTCTGCTATACGGTGCAGAAGCATGGACTATGACAAAAGCGGATGAAAGCACCTTCGGTCGCTTCGAGAGAAAAGTTCTTCGTGTGATTTATGGTCCCGTATGCATCGAAGGGGAGTGGAGGAGAAAATGGAACGACGAACTGTACGGGCTGTACAGCTACGTAGACTTAGCCAGAAGGGTAAAAGTCCAACGAGTTAGATTGCTGGGTCACGTAGAGCGCATGGAAACCAAAGTCTTCGAATCCGCACCCACAGGACAGCGCAGTAGAGGAAGACCGCGGATCAAATGGAAGGTGACCTCACCCAACTTGGAGCGCGAAACTGGAGACAATCTAGATAGGGACTGAGCTAGATGGAGAAGTTTGTTGGGTGAGGCCCTAGTTCACACAGGACTGTAGCGCCACCTTAAGTAAGTAAGTGTTATTAACTAACGCAACATAATAAACAAATCACCAAAATATTAAAATTCCGATTTGAAATATGATCTCTTTCCATTCCAATCAAATGACAAAGACCTGATTTTCAAATCATGAACATACCCTTAAAAATTATGCGTTATCACCTAATATCGAATTATCCGATCGGTTTTGTATGTTTTCGTTTGAGCAGCTTATTGTGTATGCAATTTAAAGGGAACTAAAAACAAAATGCAACCATGCCGTCGATCTGATATTTTGACTCCTAAACAAAAATTAATCAATTTAAGTCATGAAAAACATCATTGCATAAAATATTCAGCGTGTTCTGCTATCGAAGAAAATCGGGACACAATTTTAAACAAACAAACCTTTATAATTCCCATGAAAGTATGTATATGAAGTGATTATCTACCTTTGCCAAATGCATCGCTCAGGGTCACATTTTCAACGTCATCAACATTTGTTTTAGCGGCTTCTCCTAGCACCGACCATTGCGTAAAAATCGGATCGGAGAATCGTTTTCTCGATAGCGGTATTGCAATGTTTTAAGTCTTTTTTTTTTAAATTATACTTGGTTTCATTTTTGACTGCTATTGGCGGCTCTTTGAAAAAAGAAAACCCGTTTATAAAATTTATTTATTTATTTATTTATTTATTTATTTATTTATTTACATCTACAAGCAATTTACAGCTAACAGATTACGACTAAAGAATTCTTAAAATAATGACAATAATTGATGTTATTTTTTTAACGATATCTATATACAGTATTAAAAAATAAATAAAAGCAAAACACTTTCCTTAAAACAATTTCTCGAACTACTTAAGTCAACATAATGGCAAACTTTATTGAAATTAATGATAGCTCTAGAGACCGGCTCATTAAAACCATAGTTTGTTCTGTGAAACTGTTCATAAAGTAAATCTACTGATCTAAAGGATCTTAGCGGCGCGTAGATAGGTATTATCGAAAGAAGTTGAGGGCATCTTACATGGTAGCATAACACATCCCTCACAAGCATTACATCATGAATTTTTCGTCTTGATTCAAGAGACTTAATACCCAACAAAATACATCTTGCTCTGTAATCTGGTGAAAAATTCCAATTCATTTTATAAAATATAAATTTTGTAAAACGCCTTTGGACTTTTTCAATTCGATCAGAATAAGTGCTAAAAGTTGGGTTCCATATAACATCAGCATATTCTAATACAGACCTAACAAGAGATGTATAAAGCGACAATAAAGCAAAAGGGTCACTAAAATCAACACAATTGCGCTTAATAAAGCCAACAAGTGAATTGGCTCTGCTGACAATATAGTCAATATGACTTTTAAAAGAAAAATTTGAACTTAGAATTATGCCAAGGTCTTTGATTTTAACCACTCGAGAAAGTGTATTAGCCTCTATTAAATAATTGAAATGAATAGATGTTTTAGATTTGAAGAATGTGATCACATTACATTTTTTTATGTTTAGATTTAAACTGTTAGCAGTACACCAATTCGAAATTAGGTTAATATCAGATTGTAAGAGGTGGCAATCTTCAACACATTTGATCTTCAAAAATAATTTCAAGTCGTCAGCATATAAAAGACACTTAGAGAATTTTACAGTTGACGCAATGTCATTAATAAAAATATTAAAGAGCAGAGGACCCAAATGACTACCCTGAGGGACGCCAGAAGTGCATGAAATAGATTTTGAAAGAGAGCTATCAATGATAACTTTTTGCGACCTGCCCGTTAGGTAAGATGAAATCCAACTTAAAAACTTAGAATGGAAACCAAAGATTTCCAGTTTTTGCACCAGAATGTTATGATTCACAGAATCAAAAGCTTTGCTAAAATCTGTATAAATCGCATCTACCTGATACTTATCTTCAATGGAATTTATAATATATCTTGAAAATAGTACCATATTGGTTGTAGTGGATCGCCCAGATATAAAACCATGTTGGAATTCAGATATAGATTCCTTGGTTAAGAATTCAATTTTGTTTTTTACAATACTTTCAAACAATTTAGGTATTGCTGAGAGCTTAGAGATACCTCTATAATTTTCTATCATATTCTTAGATCCAGATTTATGAATTGGAACTAGATATGAAGTTTTCCATGTGTTGAGAAAGACTCCTTCGGAAAGGGACTTATTAAAAATACAAACAAGAGGAATACAAAGTGCTGAAGCACAACGTTTGAGAAATATAGCAGGGATGCCATCAGCTCCAGAATCAAATTTTGGTTTTAATGCTTTAAGTCCTGATAGCACTTCAGAACTACTTAGCTTTAAATCACCAATATCAACCTTACTTGGTATATTGGGAAAACAAGAATGATTGATAATATCAGGAGTTGAGTATACCGATTGGAAGAAGTTTGCAAATAATTCAAGAATAGAATCAATATTCGACCCTTCGGTATCCTTATAGGACATATTTTTGGGAAATCCATTTGATTTCCTTTTCGTGTTGACAAACGACCAGAATGAGTTACAATCTTTTTTAATATTACTCTCTATATTCATGATGTAACTCTTGTGAAGGAACTTATTAAGTGTGAAAAAATCTTTACGTATTTTACTAAAATAAGCATAATTTAACTCACTTTTTGATTGCTTGTATTTGTTAAAAGCTTTACGTTTAGCGTTTCTTAGGTTAGATAATTGCTTATTGTACCACGGAAGCTTTGGATGTGTATTTGATTTTGAATTACGAGCACAAGGTACAAATTTAGAAAAACCTTCAAATATTATAGAAGAAAAGCGGAGATACGTTTTTTCGAGATTTAAATTTAAAAATTCATTGGACCAATTAAACTTAATTAGAAAATTATTCAATTCAATAAAATTTGCCTTCTTAAAGTTAAAACTTGTTGAATGATAATTAGGAACTGGACTAGAAAAAATATACATTTCAATTTCAATAAATAATTCTTCATGATGTATAGATTTATTTAAGAGAGAAAAAGGAACATTTGAAACTCTAGAACTTAAGAGATCATTACATATAAAGACCAAGTCTAATATTTTATTTAAAGAATTATAAATTCCATTAATTTGAATAAGATTTAATGCATAAAGAGAATCAATAAAAATAAATTCATAATCTTTTATGAAATTACTAGCTATTAACATTTTATCACAATCAGACCAATTCCATTCTATATTTGATAGATTAAAATCGCCGAGAACACATACATTATCAAATTCTGAGCAGTTATTATTAATATATTCTATATTCATAACATGTTTTTCATAAATATCTAAATTACTTCTTGGAGCAATATAACTAACTATAAAGTAAAAAGAAATATTTTGAGTTGTATATAAATTAATTGAAATACAAATTTGTTCCAAATTAGATTGAGGCAAAGTAACTTCTTTACAAGTAAATGAAGAACGGACAGCAACAATTATTCCACCTCCACGCTCTGTTGCAGACTTACATCTGTCAAGTCTGTAGACGTTGAATAGACGAGAATCAAACAGCTCAGATGAAGATATATCGGAATGCAACCACGTTTCAACAATAATAATTATATCATAATCCATGTGACTGGAGTTATTGAACAGATTTGATACTTTTGTTCGAATGCCACTAGCATTATGGTAGTATACATTAAGTGATGTTTTATTAAGTTTTGTGGGTTGCGCATTCAGGGATGAGCATGATGGATGAAAAATAAGGCTTGAGGACATCAGTGAGTCCTCAGATCTTGCTAGTTTTTTGGCTTGAACGAGAAAGGGCGAATCTTGACACCATTTGGCCAAAAAGTGTCGACATAGATTTTCTTAGATGATTCAAATGGAATACCAATCTTGAAATTAACAAAATTCAGCTTTCGTTCGTCGTTCAATTTGACTAGTTTATTGCATAAAATCTCAGTTGGTTCAATTTCAAGATTGTTGGATATATATTTAATAATCCCTTCGGTGTTAGTTTTGGGATGAAAACTTCCAATATGGAACCATTTCAAATTTTTGGCTATCTTAAGATCATTGCATTGCAATTTCGTGCCAACAATAACCTTATTAGCAACGATATTATAAGTTTTTGACGTACCTTGCTGGCTAGCACCATTTATAACATCAACATCAACTTGTGGGCGTTCGGAAACATCTGATTTTGTTCGAAGAATATCGACATTAAGAACATCTTCATCAACAGCAGCATCAACAGCAACAATATCATCAGCAGGCAAATTACCAGCAACAGAACCAGCAGCAATTTTACCAACAACATCAGCAGGAGCATCAGCATCAACTTCACCATTAAGAGTAGAAGCGAAATCAGTGTTAACAGAAACAACACGTTCAGTCACATTATCATTATTGTCAGCAGAACTATCAACAGGCGCGGGGCCCTTAGCATCAGCTTCACCTTCGCAACATCCATCGGTTGCAACGGATTTGTTTAAAGCTAAAGCTCTTTGCGAATTCACACAAGTTGCAGTGTTTGAATTGGAAAGCAAATACGAAGAAGAGCTTTTAATTGCAGATGACGATGACGAAGACGACGACGACGGCGAGTTAGTTGGCTGTGTAATTTTTTTGTAAATTCCCTTTGAGATTGAGGAATTGTTGTTATTTTTCAACAGGGCTCGCGTCAACGATGGAGACTCTGATCGTGATAATGAATGTGCAGGGCGATGAGAACCAATAATTTTTTTTTCAGGTCTTTGAGAGCGAGTAGTTTGTCTAACGTTTCTACTCACATTAAGAGAATTGTTTGCATTTTCTTTAGACCGATTTTCGTAGTTTTCACTGCACAGAGAAATATTAGAATTCAGCGCACATAAATTATCATTAAGAACAGAGTTAATGTGATTCAATATAGCAATGCATTGGAATGGAGAAATGTTTTTGCAATTTTTGCATTTAAAAAGAATATTATCATTGGCAACAATCAATAAGTATTCATTTTTCTTCAATTTAGCGCACTTAATATGAAAAGCTCTACCGCAAAAACTGCATACAACATGTTCGTCAACAATTGACTTAGAACAATCAAAGCAATTAATACAAGAACTCATTATAAATTAGCAATTTAATGAGAGCAGAACCGTATTCAATGACACTCAGTCTAAGACTAGACGTTTGAATGAAAGCTTCTCAAAATAATTGCAGACATATAGGAACAGCTACGCTCGGTGTTATTATAAGATTTGTTGGAAAATGAGATAAATTAATATACTCATGAAACAATTCGTTTCCGACGTACTCAAAATATAACTGCTGTTAAAAATAATATCTTGTCGGTCATGTGTTCATTACCGTAACAAAAAACTTACTTTAAATTTTAGTATCAACATCTTTACATATAGTTATCTGAAATAAGAAAATTAAACAACACACCTCACATATTTTAGTTGAAAGACGACCCAATATTAAATTAAAGCCCGCTTTCGTACATATTGAAGTAATGAAACAGAATATTTTATTGACCTCTTTAGCTCTTATGAAGCGATTCGTACATCTAAACGATAATAATAAAAGGTCAAGAAGCATTCAAATTGAAAAAAAAGCAATAATTGTAATAACAGCACTATACATTTATATGAAAGCTTAATTAACATTTTCACAATGTTACACAATGAAAAGATACAAATTTAGTTAAAGTAAAAAATATTTTATTGGCAAAAATGTTTTGTTTTCACCTTTTTATCACTAAACGCTACCTTAGTCTGTTATATATATATGCATTTATATTTTTTAACGTATACATATATATATAAAAGGTTAATTAAGCAACCGGATAATGCCAGATCTTTAGAATTGGTTTTATTTGTCAAGGGCGGTGTTAGTTTTAATTGCAATGACACATTCCTCGTTACAGGACTTGAGAACCGTACACTAAAAAAAAAACAAACAAACAAAATAAAATGTATCCTTTTTAAATCGTAAAATAAAGACTAAATTACCAAAAGATCCTTTCCTGCATCGAAGTCTGAACGTAAACTATTGCCCAAATCACCTTCTGGAACTTTAAGATCTTCACGAATTTCACCATTGTCAGACATCAGAGTAAGGAAATTATCATCACTAATATCGGTCAACTGATAATCTTCTCTCTTAACGTGAGGAACATCCATATTATGCGTAGAAGGACAAATATCTTCGTACCTAAATTCAAATAAGTTATAAAATTTGTTGTTGTAAGATTTGAATAAATTTTAAATGCCTCACTTTTTGTTTGAGAAAATATCAATTCCAACTAAATGAACTTTAGCATGACCGTGTTTACCGGTTTTGGAAGTGGACATTTCTACAATTTTGCAAGGACGGCCCTTAAGCATGACAAATCCGTTCTTACGCAAGGCAGAACACTGCATAGGATACGTCTGAGAGGCACCGGAATCTCCGGTCTCAAAATGATGTTCGTCCATTTCTGCCATTTTTGATTCTCAAAAGTATTCCTCTAAAATTAAAAAAAAAAAAAACAAGTTTAATATTAAAAATTTATAACA
Organism: Eupeodes corollae; assembly: GCF_945859685.1. Classification (NCBI taxonomy): domain Eukaryota; kingdom Metazoa; phylum Arthropoda; class Insecta; order Diptera; family Syrphidae; genus Eupeodes; species Eupeodes corollae. The sequence continues at coordinate 79,560,320 of NC_079149.1, read as the reverse complement.
ACTAATGTTTTAAAAATAAAAATCAACTATTTAATTTAATTATAGAAATTTTGTAAATGTATTTATATGTATGTATATTACACATCCCTACAAAATTTTAATTTGTATGGAAAAGTCATCAAAATTTGATAAAAGTTGGAATACCTACGTTGTAAGATTGTCTTTAAATTAAACATTCTTACAAGGTCTACAGAATGGTTTAATTAAATACGCACTTTCATTAAATTATCAAATGGAAACCAGTTTTTTCTTTTTCGGCCTAATTACAACATTAATTTGTTAGTGCGGAAATTGTAGAAAGAAAATATTGAGTTGAAAATAAGAAGGTAGGTATTAAGAACATTTTAATAATTTAAGATTTAACAAACAACGAATCTTTTGAGGAAATAACTTTAGAAATATTTGTGTGGTAGGTACCTACAAATACAAATATTACATCGCGTAGATTTTGCAAAACGAATTTTTTTAATTAGAGATTTTGTTGTACATGTGAATTTAGTGTTTCATTTGAGTAAATTGTTTTGGAGTGCAGCAAATTGGATGAAAATTGCATGCATTACATGGAAACAGTTAAATACTTTATCATGGATATTTGAGGCATTGAGAGCAGTAGTGGCGTAACCCTCATTTTTTCAATTTTGAGTTTTTACACTAACATGACCAAAATTTAATTTTCTTTCTAAGCAGAAGTGGCTTAGCTCACATTTGTTCATAAACCCACAAAAAATTGTTGAAACATTGTTTCTGCACGCAATTTTACGTAGGACAGAAATGGCGTAACCCGTTTTCAAATTCAATTTCAAACATTTCTGCACTAAAATTCTACAGTAAACTAAATCAAACATGAATTGCATCTTAGAAAAGCGAAGTCGCTAGAAATGACATTAGAGATGATGCGGCAAAAGCAAAGGATTCTAAAAACACTTCCGTAAATTGCATTTGATCTTATGAAAACCTTGCCAACTCCAGTCATTTCAAGGGGTGTGTGCTATTATAAGAGGCAGCTTTGGACAAATTGTCTAGGTATCAATGACATGATAAAGAACAAAGCTTACATGTATATTTGGGATAGTCGGTAGGATCAAGATGTCCAAGAAATTGGCAGCTGCTTATTGTATTATATTAAACATTTTGTGAGTACCTCAAATTTAATTATTTACACTGACCAGTGTATATAATTAAGATGTCCGTTTTGTGCCAATATATTGTTTCGCGAAGTGACTATCTTGTAAATAAAATTGATCTCAAATTTCTATTGAGTGGCCACTCTTTCTTACCTTGTGATCAAGACTTTGGTCTTATCGAAAAAACAAAAGAAGTATTTAAACGACATTGTTGGCCCTATGGTCTAGTATAAGGTTATAGCAGATGAAAGAAAATAGAATCCATTAAAATTAAGACTTGTCGAAAAACAAAAGAAGTATTTAAACGACATTTTTGGCCCTATGGACTAGTATAAGGTTATAGCAGAGGAAAGAAAGAAAGATCCATTAAAATTATTGTTATGGATGGATTTGTTATGTTTTCGACGAATAAAATTTAAATAACTGTAACAAATCCAAAGAGCAATGTTGATAAAGCGAAAGTGGAATGGCTTGAGGTTCAATGGCTTCAATATTTCTTACAAGTACAGCAATAACGAAGACGTGCTTTTTGAAACTGTGATATTAAAAATAGAACATCTGCATTAATCACAGATCTCGAATTAATGTATCCAAAAGGAAATGCCGTCCGAAAAAGAAAGATTTACTCGACTTACTAAATTTTATTCCCCGGAGTTGCCAGGACTTTTATGAGAACTTGACATCTGTGTCTACAGACAGGGACGTTAATCTAGTTGAATACGTACATGAGCACGAAGAGTGATAGTTTCATAGCAGTCTTAACTCATAACTTGTTGCTATTTTTTACTTAAAAGTAACATAAAAAAAAATTTAGCACTTGTATTTTTAATTATTGGTGCAACCAAATTACTTTTTTGAAATTGTATCCAGAAAGCAGATGTGGTGTAAGCCACATAAAATCCAATAAATCACTCATTTATAGACAAGATTAAGATCTAAAATAAGAGATATTTATCCAGATGTCATAGCTGAAGTGTATTAGCCATTATTTTAAATAGGAATGTATTTCTTTATTTTCTTTAACCGTGATTTTCTCAATTATTACAATTTGGGGTTACGCCACTTCTGATCTCAGTACCTCATTTTGGAATTTAGGAAACGCTTTATACCGAATAATAAACAAATTTACATCTTAAACTTTCCAATTTGGTAAGGATATCTTTAGTATTTAAAAGATCGGACGTGGTAATGTTTGTCGATCGAATTTGCAGATATAAGAAATCAAAACAACAAAAGAGCCAACTTTCGGCTGGTAAACTAGCCTAACATTTAAAGTAACATTTGGAAATATTCAACAATATTAAAAAGAGTAGAAATAGAATTAAAGATATTATAAAACAACCTTGAATTCACAGGCTATCTTACGGAAAATATTTATCGATTTTAAAACCAACCAATTCTCCTTTTAATTATTTTTTATTTAAATATGCCTAACTAGGATTTCAATATTAGATTATCATAATTTAAAGAAATTAATTGAAGATGAAATAGCAACTAGTTAAGTATTTTGTGAATTGAAATATCTAGGTATAACTTTACAAAAAAAAATAAGTTGAAGGTTAGTATCTACTTCAAAAATAATAAATTCCATTTAAAGAAAGACAAAAAAACGTATAAAATAAATTGAAAAACTTACAATATATAATATTGAAAAAAAGAAAATTTAATAATAGTTCTCAAATTAAATAAGCAGTAAAGACAGTGCCATAGACATTAGATGGTAGCACATTGAAAAATAAAAAATAACAAAAGTATGAATCAGAAACATGCATTTCCAGCATTTGAATATGAAAAGGTTTACAAAAATATGTAACACACATAAGAAATGTTTTGTTTAGAAATAAACCAATTTTTAAAAATAATCAGCTGCAAACAAAAAAATATAGGTGTGGAAATGTAGTAAATTTAAGTTATTTAATAAAACAAATGAAAACGCTTTCAAACCAAATTCTTTTCTTTGTGAAGAAAAGGTTCCTTAAGGTAGGTACCTTTCAAACGAATCATTCAACTTCTTATTTTTATCTATTTATCTATTTTGTTTATAAAAGGAAAAACAATCTCAAAGTGTGAAAATATTTGGAAACAAAGAAACATATTTTCGTTTTGCATCTATAGAAAGAAATTATGCGTCAGTAATTATGGGATGAAACTCTTATTGAGTTGACATTTTGGTTGGAGATTGCAGATACTTAAATAAATAAAAAAATCGAATTTTTTAAATAATCTCAACTAAGACTAAATTAATATCTTGGAAATTGAAAAATAAATTCATGCAGTTAAAGATATAAAATCATAAAGGAAGGCACTTTAATATGAAAGTATTATTTCTTAAGCCAAGAATTAGTTTATTCTATAAGTACAATGGCTTTCGTTATCGCTTGTTTTTGGATTTATTGAAAATAAATATAAATTAGTAACCACTTTGATTTAAGAACTAAATAGCACCGGGAATAAAGAAAAACTTTAAAAAATGAAATATTTTTAACAACTCTGTTTGAAAAATGCTAATTCTACCAACGAAGCACATTTACAAAATACTAATGGAAAGAAAAATGCGATATAAATTCCTGAAGTGATCATTGATTAATTTTGAGAAACAAAGCCATTATTTTCTATTGAAAAAAAAAACGAAATTATTGAACGCACACGACATTAAATACGAAAATCCAAAACCATGTTCGGAAGCTAAACCTATGATACCTATCGAATATAATAATGGAATGTGTATCCATGTGTTTATATTACTTTTCGAATTTTGTTTAATATTCTTTACTATTTTTTCACAGAATAAAGAAAAACTTAAAAACATCAAAATCATAAAAAAACACTTGGAATTAAATATTGGCATTTGTGCCTGTCAGAGTTCGTAAACTCATCACCATTATCGGCAAAACTTTTTCTTTTTTTTGTTGGGTTTAGTAGATTATAGTCCGTTTTTCTCTATGGTGGAGTATGGATGTTTTTTGAAAATAATTCTGTCGCTAGAGTTTTTATTGCAAAATAAGGTTTTTAGTAACATTTCACTGTAGATTTCATAGTAAATTTTTAATAATTTTTAAAACACGCACTATACTCACATGCAATCAGTATCGCTGTCGTAACTAAAAAGACACTGCAAACTCGTTCTACTGAACTTACCGAAAATTTATCGTTCAAAAATATAGGATGACTTCCGTTTGATAAATAAACATAAAAGATGGCGCTGATTACATTGTCTTTTTCGTTAAGAAATTCAAGTTAAAGCTGTAACCACAGGGCTCTACTTCCAACAACATGAGCATATCACTTTGACAGATTCATTGAGTTTGCGTTAGATGTTTCCACTATAAATATTAAATCAGCTCAACTTTCGATTTTGACTCTCGTTTTTTATTTGATAGATATGTGCAAATAAATAATAACTATAGCAATTTCAGACGGAGGAAACATTTATTTCTATTTTAAATTAATTTTCGAAGTTCCCTTTTTCACATACTAAACATGGAAAATTTTTGGTCAGTTCCGCCATACTTGATTTTTTTAATGGGGATTTCTTTGATTTTAGTGCTGAAATGCATAAGGTACTTTGCGTATACCCTAACTCACACCCACCCCATATCCGTTAGTGACCCCAAGCATGGGGGTTGCAGGGGACAGCTTGCCCCCTACCTACCTAGTTGTTAATACACCGTACTATCAATTAAAAAAACTTGTTTTAATTGTTTTTTGAGGGTAAAGTCTGAAAAAAAAATATTTTTGTGTGACTTAAAGGTATTTCCTTGCCCTAATAATTAAAACATGTTCTGTTGAGACGCCTATGTAACGGTGAACAAAAATCAGAAGGAAATTTGTGCTGCGGTAATGGAAAGTCGACCTAACAAATCTATAGTGATCTCATGGTACATCATAGAACAACAGGTAAAATATGTATGGCGTAAAACTAACAAAATTGAAAAATAATTATATTCTATCAAGACTCAAAACCAGCAGAAATCAGAGATATGAACCATTGAAACATTATAGAATGTGGATAAATACCATAGAGTTAAGTTTTCTAAATAGGAAAAGATGTTTAGAGGCACAAAATTTTGAAATACAACAAAGGAAAGATGATTTTTCAAATTCAAATGAATTTTACTTTATTGTATATACTTTATTAAAGCTAAAATTTTGTCTGACTTCTTACAACTTTTGTGGAAGTATATCCGCAACTGTTGGTATTTTAGAATGCCTTCCACCTTAGCTTCCTCCATAGTATATGGTATTTCACTATGCCTACCACCTTAGCATCCTCCATAGTGTGTTATTACACTCAGACGTTTTTAGAAAGATGCAAGTAAGTGTGAAAGAGAAAGTAGGTGAAATAGAAATACTTTAATAAGTCTCAACCCGCAGGGTTCTGGGTTCAGGATTGTCTTGGATGGTTTTTGAAGTTTCTCTTTCTTGCCTTTCTTTTTTTCTTGGCGTTGCTTTATTATTGTTTCTAATATTTTCGAAAAAAACAAGAAATACTCCGCCGGGACAAATTCAAGTGGAGCAAAGGCCTTATAACCGAATTAAATGAAGGAATGATTGAAAACTTGAAACAAAGTGATAAACAACTTTTCTGTCTCTCAAAATTGTATTTTTTTGAATGTCGTTTTCAATGAATTACGAAAGCAGGTTACAAATTTCTTCATTCATCCTTATATAATTTAAAAACGATAGTTTATCATTTGATTTTAGTTCATTTGTCAAAAAATGAAGGATTTTCTCCAGATTTCAATCCATTTTCCTTTATTTTTTTGCTTGGGAATTTTCAAAGCATCCTCACAAAGGTCTAACACATCTAACAATATTTCGGAATTATTATCCGTATTCATGATGTCAATATTCATTGCTGTAGTAAAAATTGCAGTTTTCTTTAATTATTTTCACACTTTGACTTTGGTGGATGAGAACAAAAAATGAAAGACAAGTATCAAAAACACGCAACCGAAAAACATCCTAGTGTAATAATGCAAGATTGACGGGATGGGTGTTCAAAAGAAAATATGCGAAACACGCTGCATGCAGAAAATCTGAGTTTAATAACACACTAATTCCCAATTTCATAAACAACTTTTAATCATTTAACAAGATTTTAAACTGTAAAATGGGATATTTTGGTTTCACCAAGCGTTTTTAAAGTAAATAAGATTTTAAACCCCTTTTAAAACTAAATGCCCGTTTTTGGCTCATTAAATTTTAAAAGTGTCATTAAAAAATGAAAATGACAGGTTGACAGCTGATGTTTTACTTCGTAAAATGTTTATTCTCAATATTTTTAGATACGGAATGAATAGGTTAACCAATTCAACATTGCATTACTATTTATTATTTTACTTTTATGATTTTAATTTTAATTCGAATATTAGATTCGTCATCTTCATCTGACGAAGAAGAACATCATATATAGTTATACGCCACCGTCCAAGACACACGATAACTCAAACGTTTGTTTTTGATTTGTTTACTCTGTTGTATTTTGAGATTCTTGTCATTTATTTCAACATATAATGCTTTCTCATTTTTTCTCACACAATTCGCTTAATAGAAAGAAAAAAGAGGTTTTCTTTTTACAGGGTTGTGAGGAGAACTCTATTTTAACAAAAATATCCCTGAAATTTCCCATTTTTAGCTTGGTGAAACTGAGCAAATTTTAAGGCCTGATAAAATTTAAAAAGCTTTTAGATAAAAGTGCTTTTAGTGTTTGTTTATGAAATCGGACATAAGTATATGAAACTTGATAACATCTGTTTGCAATTTAATGTGGAGACAGATATTTCTTACTTACATCCTATTCAGCTGCCTTTCGAAACATTCAGAGCTCAGTTGAATATAAACAGAACAGGTGATGGCTTCTGTGAACGATTTTCGGGTTTTCGAAAACTTTCTGCCAAAAACTTGGTTTTGAGTTTGATGTGAAAAGGCTATTATATTCACTCGAGTATAAAATATATATTACAACAACCCATAAATTGCACCAACAATTTTCCTTAGTGTAAGGGTGCCTTAACACACACTAAAGGATCATCACTTCAAATACAGCAGTTTTGTTTATTGACGTATGGTACCAACCAAGAGTGAGCTTCATCTCTAAACAAAATTCGCATATGAAAAAGTTTTTCATAAATTTAAATGCTCAGAAAATATTAAATTTTCGAAGCTGCCGAAATATGAACGATGCAAGGTTATGAATAAATTGAAATTAAGCTATTTGACTAAATTATTTGATCTTAAAAGTACTCGGTTATATAAAAGAATGTTACCTAATAAGGTTGGTAATGGCTTCGTGTGCTAAGAAAGTTTAAAAGTCCTTTAGCAATAGTAATTTGAATAACAAATCATTCAAAAAACTAGAGAAGGTAAGCTATAGCAAATGAACGTGAAATCCATGCAATGAAAAAATAAGATGCGAATTAGTAAGCATTAGCAAACTTAAATAGGAGAATATACAACTAAAATTTTGATAAGTTATTTCTTTAAAAGACATAAGTGAAAAATTGAAACGGCCTTAAATTTAAATTTTTCATAATACATGCTTATAAAAACTTGAAACAATTGTGTGATAGATGTCTCTCAGATCTAATATTTTTGGTGAACATGTTTTTTCTAACAGAATATTTATTTTTCTTGTGAAACTTTTAAATAGTGTATTCTGAAAGTCCAAAAAACAGCAAAAATTATAACTGAAAACTTAATTTTTAAATCGAGTTTTATTTGAATAAGGTGAAGATAAAATATATACCACTCATAGAAAAATATAACATTTGAGTTTTTTTCTCAAAAATAATACTTGCTTAAAATTTTCTTTTATCATTAAGTTCTTTGATGAATAAGAAAACCAGTAATCAATTCATTGCAATTTATATCAAATATTTATTTATTCATATCCGTAAATGACAGTTTGAAAAGTATAAAATGGAAGATTGTGGATATATACTCCAATTAAGAAATAATAGTTGGGTTTATTATCACCAATGACCCATATATCAGCCTTCAAATAAAACGATGTAAAACCAAAAAATAGGGCGTTCATTCATCTATTTTCTTATGTTTAATTACTTTTCACACATTTTTCGTATCTTTTATTTTAACTACAATTCATACTTTGCTGAATAGAGAAAAAATATTAACTTCCCATAGGAAGTTATTGTAATGGGTCCAATTTGTCAAATTGAAAATTTTGACATTTCTCGACGTTTCAAGGTCCCTATAGTCGAAATAAAAGATTTTTAGAAAGATGTCTGTGCGTGCGTATGTACGTAGGTTCGTACGTCTGCCCTATCCGTACGTTCGTAACGTTTTTTTCGTCGTCCATAGCTCAAGAACTAGAAGAGATATCGACTTCAAATAAATTTTGTTGTATAGATAATAAGGCAGAAAGATGCAGAAAGGGCTCTCAAGAAAATTTGCGTGGGTGTTTTTTTTACCACAGCAGTTTAAAAAAATGGTACAATTTTGGTTAACCATAAATATCTCACGAACCAACAACGCTAGAGACTTAAATTGAATTTTATATAATATATTGTAACGTGATACCAAACAAGTATATTTTTGGAAAAACATCCAATTAACGGTATTTTTATAAATCAAAATAATGAAAAAAATATTTGCACCTCGAAAATTTTAAGAATACAAAATGATTTTATCTCAAAACAATTTTGTGTAACGAAAAATAACGTTTTTAACATCTGGTAAGATTTTGAGAAAAATCGAATTGACATTTTTTTTTATAAAAAATAAAAACCTAAAAAAAACATTACTCAAAGTTTCGACTCAAATATCATTTAATTCAATTTTAACTCATAAGAAATTGAACTAACAGTTTTTTTTACCAAAAAATAAAAACCTAAACAAAAAAATTAATAAAAGTTGTTAAAAAATGATTTTTGACTCAAATATCTTTTCAAAAATTTGAGATTGTGGCTTCCAACTAATTTTAAATTATAAGAAGTATTTTCTTCACCATTCATAACATTTTGAGAGAAATCGAATTGACAGTTTTTTTACAAAAAATAAAAACCTAAAAAAAAAACAATACTAAAGCTCTTTAAAAATTTACTTTCGAAAAATTGAAAATATTGTCTTCAAACTTTTTTATTTCACAGAAAATATTGTTTTCGGTATTCAATAATTTTTTTTTTATAAATGAAAACATCATAAAAAAATAAAATCTTAAGGAAATAGAATGCAAATTTGGTAAAAATTGATGTTAGGTTCTTGACATCTCTCAAATTAATTTCATTCATCCAATTTGTAAACATTTAAGAAATTTTACTTAAATTGGTAAAAGTTTGTTTTCGACTAAAAATCTACTTAACAAAACTAGAAATTTAAACTAAACTAACAACTTACAATTTTTTAACCCAACCCTATAAACTTTTAAGCAAGACAAATCAACAGACGGGATGGGAAGTTATCAGTGTGGGTCGCATTACAACCTCTTTTTTTGTATGTTTCTGGAATGGACTTAGATAGAAACCAGGATCACGAATTGTTGTGTTTTCGATAGTTAAATACAGCTAATATGTTATGTTTTCGGTTGACTGTCACCAATAAATAAATAATGAACATAATAATTATGTTTGTTGTTTTATTTACATTTTTGGGGAAATTCCATCATATTGAGGGAATTTTAACCAATGCAGTGTTTTTAAAAATAGGTATCCCTTTTTCCTTTCATCCCATCTTTTATAGAAATTCAACACATTAGAGTGGTAAAACATGTTAAACAAACTTCACTCACTGCCTTCAATAAGGCGGTACTCACATTGAACTCTTTTCAAACGGCAACGATTTTAAGTTGCCAGTGAATAAACCAAACTGGAAAATAAAACGTCTCCTTGTATTAATGTTGCCTTTATTTTTGTTATGACAACTCATGGAATTCTTCAAAAAATTGGACATTTGTTTGTAGGGTATGTGTGTGTATGTTAAATGCTTTGCTCAGTGAAAAGAACAAAAATTCGACAACAAAAACTCAGTTCGGGGAAAAAAAAACAAATGAATTTTAAGTTATACACGATTTTACAGTTTCAGTCTTTATAATAAGAAAAATGGAAGACCCTGCTGATGAATCGGGCTTAAGTAAATTAAGATAAATTGAGCACGAACTCTTTGAATTAATTGCATTATTTTTTTCCCAGCCAACGCAATTTTAGAAAAAGAAATATACGACGAAATCTTAGCTAACTTAGATGGACTCGATGATAATAACGCAGCTGAAATGTATCCAATTAAAGAAGAATTCCCCTCATTTGAAAGAAATTACACCTATGAAGAAATCAAAGATCCGAGGCTCAGGTCTGTTATCAACGATCATAATTATATATCTAGTGAGGACAGCTATTCTCGAGATGTCCGCCAAAATCTTATTGACTTTGTTCAATTGACTAATTCGAACATTGCTTCAAAATATACCTCCACAACTGAATCACAAGTGGAAACTCTGATTGATAGTGTCTTGACTTTTTTGAGTAAAGTCACTGATTATGATTCGTCTATTGATAAAATTAAGGCTGTCTTCAGTTCGGAAGAGAAAAAGTATTCCAAAACGGAATTACAAGAAGAAAGCTCGAAAAAAGATGAAGCTTTGGTTGACGAATCAATTGTAGATGATGTTGGTGAAGAATCTGTCTCAGATCCAGCTGAGAATGACTTTCCACAAGAACTTGACCCAAACATAAAGTTAGAGTTAAGTGCATTCATTAAAATGGAAGGTGATGATGCTGGTGAGATTGACTTTCCTTTAATTCAAGGGGTGTCTCAAAGTGAACAGGAACAGAAGGATGCAGATGATGAGATGTCTGAATTAAATAAGCAAATCGAAATGATTTTGGGAAAGGATGAAGAAGAAGATAGTAACATTGTTCAAAATAAGTTAGAATTAGAGCCAGAAAAGAAAGTTTCTACAGACCAAGCTAATAATACTCTTATCATAAGTAAAGTTGAGTATACCTATGACCCAAATTCAGATAAAAAGAAAGATGAACAAAAACCAACTGAAGAAGTGGACGATTCCACAAGTAACATAACTAAGACATCACAACCAGAAAAGGCTGAACCAGACATAACAAATATTGCTAAAGAACAAGAAAGCGATGAACCAATGCAGACAGAAGGCTCTGATTCTTCGGGACCAAAAGAACTTCAAGAAATACCAGACGGTAGTTGTTCTGATGCACTAATTGATATAGTTAAAGAAAGTGAACAAATCCCAGAACTTTTTGAAAAGGAAATATCAAAAGAGAACGATTGTTCTGAATCTATCACCGAACAAACGAAAACCATACCCGTCGTCAAAGAATTGCTGAGGTTTGCCGAGCAATTAAAAGTTGATTGCTTCAATTTTTCAGAAGAAAACGATAGTAAAATTGAAGAATTTCTTTCGTTAAAATTGAAGGAACACAGAAACACGATTCAATCTGTTTTGTTCAAAGATTCTTCAATGCAAACGGAAAATATAATTTCCAAGAAAAAACTTCGCAAATTGAATGCTTCAGATAAACGGCATTTATTGGAATCTTCTAATGACTCTGATTCATCAAATTCTTCATACATGGACAAAACCCTGAATGAGCTTGAAGCCGAATATAAGAAATCAAAGAAAAAATATTTTTCTGGCAGTCAAAGATCGAGCAAAGAATCTTTGGTTTCTAAAAAACCTATAAAGGATTCAAAATACTTTCGTTCAGATTCAGACGATTCTCATGCGGAAATATCACCATTCAATGGAAGTTTGGCTAGTCTTTCGAGACATGAGAGTGATGATTTGGAACAAATTACAGATGCTGAGGAAACCAGAAAAGACAAAACAAAAACATCCACTTCTTTAAGTCAAGAAGAATGTTCATTGTCATCATCGTGTTCGTCAACGGACAAATCAAATTCAAAAACTGTAAATAAGAGCCTAGAAAAGAATACAAACGAGAGCGATAAAGAGAATAGAGATTCTGTAACATCTTCAGAATCGTGTGAGTCAAAGAAGTCGAAGCAAGATGACAGCATTGAGGATGATCCACAAGAAAAGGAAATCGAACGGTAGTTTTTCGTTTATTTTAATTTTTAAGTTAAATTATTTTATTTTCGATTTATTATTTTTTGCAGATTACTGAATTTAAAAGGCTTGGTTGAGCCGCAGAAAAACGTACCTTCAATAAATAACTCAAAGCAAAAAACATCAAACAAGTTGTCATCCAAAACTGATAGTTTTTTTGATGTAATGCAGGAAATAGATAGAAATTCAGTGAGCGACGATAGCATTGGTGAAGTAAGTACTTTAATTAATGTTAAAAGTTCATTAAAAACATTGAATTCCTAATACATAAGAAAAATGCACATATCTGTTGTGCTGCTACGGACAGATCTAACATTTTAGAACGTTTGTACAGTGTACTTAGTTTTGCGACAAAAGTATAGAATCCCAAAGAATGCTGGAAATTTGACAACAAACGTTACAATAACGTAAATAACAATAGTTAGAAAAAGAACAGACCTCCCCAAACAGACGTCACAATTCTTTAGCTATGGTGTTGCATTTCGAATGACCCAAACCAATATTGATATTATTACAAATTATTGTAAAAAAAAATACCTATCCTGATCTGTTATTTACTTACTTAAGGTGGCGCTACAGTCCTGTGTGAACTAGGGCCTCACCCAACAAACTTCTCCATCTAGCTCGGTCCCTAGCTAGATGTCTCCAGTTTCGCGCTCTAGGTTGGGTGAGGTCACTTTCCACTTGTGCGCGCTACCCGATCCGCGGTCTTTCTCTACATCGCTGTCCTGTGGGTGTGGATTCGAAGACTTTCCGGGCCGGAGCATTGGTTTCCATGCACTCTACGTGACCCAGCTATCTTAGTCGTTGGGCTTTTACCCTTCTGGCTAAGTCTATGTCGCTGTACAGCCCGTACAGCTCGTCGTTCCATCTTCTCCTCCACTCCCCTTCGATGCATACTTGACCGTAGATCACACGAAGAACTTTTCTCTCGAACCGACCCAAGGGGCTTTCATCCGCTTTTGTCATAGTCAATGCTTCTGGACCGTATAGCAGGACGGGGATGATAAGGGTCTTATATAGCGACACTTTGGTCCCTCCAGAAAGGACTTTACCACTCAATTGGTTTCTTAGCCCAAATAAACAGTGGTTAGCGAGAGTAATTCTGCGTTTGATCTCAGCGCTGGTGTTGTTTTCTGCGTTTACAGCGGAGCCTAGGTAGACGAAGTCTTTGACTACTTCAAAGTTACATCCGTCGATGGTGACCTTTTGACCAAGACGTCGGTGTTGTAGGACCTTTTTTGACGACAGCATGTACTTTGTTTTGCCCTCATTAACCGTTAAACCCATTTTTGCCGCCTCTGCCTCAATACTCACAAAAGCCCCATTGACATCACGCTGAGTTCTTCCAATTATTTAAATGTCATCAGCATATGCTAGTAATTGGTCAGACTTTTGAAATATAGTGCCTCTACTGTTGACGTTTGAGCTCTGCACTATTCTTTCAAGCACGATGTTAAAAAAATCGCATGACAGCGCATCACCTTGTCTAAAACCTTTTTTGACATCGAAAGGTTCGATGAAAAGATGGTAGATGTCGATTTTGTGTTCTTGGGTTTTTTCCAGGATCTGCCGTAATGTGAATATTTGATCGACTGTGGACTTTCCTGGTCTAAAACCACACTGACAAGAACCTATGGTTGTTGACAATGGGCTTGACGTTCACATATTACGGCAGAGAAGATTTTGTAAGCGATGTTAAGTAGTAGAGCTTTAAAGAGCCCGACATTCAAATCATCCACTCCAGCGGCTTTGTTAGACTTCTGCTTTCGTCGTCTAGGTTGAATGGATCATCCTGCCTGACATCGGAATTTGGTTCGTCGTCGCCGTTATACAGTCTGCAGAAGTGGTCCTTCCATATTCTCAGCATTGACTGCGGTTCCACTGCGATGTTTCCACTTTCATCTTTGCAGCTTTCGGTTCTAGGTTTATACCTGTGAATTTCGTTTCACCTGTTCATAAAACTTTCGAACTTCATTCCTGCTTTTGAACCTCTCAACATCTTCGACCGCACGCTTCTCATGCCCTTTTTTTTTCTTCTGAGAAGTCGGTGTTCCTCTCGCCTCTTCTGCTCATAGAGCTCATGAGCAGCTCTCGTCCTTTTATGCAGCGCCGCTTTGCGTGCCCGTTGATTGGCTGCATTTGTCTGCCGACATTCCTCATCATACCAGGGGTTCCTTGTTGGTGGGTGCTTGAAACTCAGGACATCAGAGGCTTCTCTGATTGCATCTTGACAATGTTGCCACTGGTTTTCGATACATTGTGTTGGCGGCAGAGAACTTCGAGAGAGGTTACTTGTAACTCGGTCGGAAAAAGATTTGGCGATCTCTGGCGATTGTAGCCGTTCGACGTTGTACCTTCTCCCAGCATCTCCCTGTTTTGCCTTTGGTCTGGAAAACCGATATGCTCCCTCGGCTACAACGAGTTAGTGGTCCGAGTCGATGTTAGCTCCTCGGAAAGTTCGGACATCCATTATGCTGGAAGCGTGTCTGGGATCGATCGCAATATGGTCAATCTGGTTGACGGTAGATTGATCTGGAGAACTCCAAGTTCCTTTGTGGATTTTGAGGTGTGAAAAACGCGAACTGGCAACCATGACGTTTCGCCCCGCAGCAAAATCTATGAGTTTGAATCCATTGTCGGAAGTGTTGTCGTACAGGCTGTTTTTCCGATTATTCCACCAAAGATGTCTTCTCTTCCTAGCTTGGCACTGATTTGTTAATTATTTAAAAAAAGGATTTTCCTTATTGACCGCAAAAATCGTAATAAAAAGTCGAAAATCGTTGCTGCTTTTAAAATTTTAATGCTTTTTATTCAATACGAATGCATTTCGGTTCTCAGCTGCAGAACCATCATCAGCGGACGACAATTAAATGTTTATTTGTCGAAACAAAAAAGAGCGCAGAATGGCTGGAAATTCAGGTGACTGCGCTTGTATTTTAAGCACTTTAAGGCCGTTATATAATAACCACGACCTTGTTTATAACATGAGTGCTTTGGGTAGTTGTCCGGGTAGGAGATGAAATTGTCAAGCTTACTGACACTGGACCCTAAATATTGTTTCAAAATATTAGCCATTTGATACATTTTATCTCCCACAAATTGTTATTCGCCAACAATAGAACTGGTTCACATCCCGAAACCACCAGCTCGTGTACAGTCCTGGCCATATTATTAGACGCACTTTAGGTTTTCGAATTGTGTAATGCATTTAAATTTGTATGCAGAATTTAAACTACTTCCTAGAAATAAAGCAAAAGATTTAAGGAATTTTTTTTAAATTAATATTTTTAGTTTTGTTGTTGTTATTTTTATAATTTTTGTCTCGACATTTTGTTAAACCTCCTTATCCTTTAATAAGGCCTCAATTCTACGCGGAATACTGTCAATGCATGATTTGACTATTTCCTGCATTTGTGGGCGGTGATTCCACATGTGAATTACTTACTTACAGTTTTGCACGCCAAGTGAATTACTCTTTCAATAAGTGACAGCATCTTTAGCTTTTTTCTCTTCAACAACTCCCACACCTTTTCAATTGGGTTCATATCAGAGCTGTTTCCCAGCCAGTTCAGCAGAGGGATGTTTTCTTCCCTCAAATAAGTTGTTATGGACCCGTCTGTATGACATGGAGCTCCATCTTGCATAAAAATGTAACCATACATCCATTCTTGAACGTTAAAAATATTGTGTATAATCTAATAATTATAAAAATTCTGCAGTGCGTCTAATAATATGGCCAGGGACTATACATGTAAACAGTAGATTTGGCCAAAGCTTACACAAATCTAGTCAAGTTCTATTTTAAGAAGAAAAATGACGCCTCCCTTTGAAACCAATTACCTAGATTAGGTTAGGTAAATAGGCTGGCGAATGATGACATTATAGCCACACTTAGATCAATGGAGATGCAATGTGCTACCCCGAAGTATTGAAATTCCCGGAAAATAAAACACACAAATCTATGACCTATGATTGCCTTGTTCTAGCTATTTGGAGGCTTTGATTAAGCCTAATAGCGATTTCCTGAAATGTGTACTAGTTCATCAAGATTATTGAAGAAGTGTCACATTTTCTTTCATTTCTCAATTTAAATCGTCTACTTATATGTGATTTCTTTATTCTAAATATGAGTTTTAAGACATCAAATTTGAAAAACGCGTTTCAAAGATTTGGTATCTTTAATTGAAAAGCCCTCTCAAATAAATATAAATATGATTACGAAACCTTTTATAATAGGTTCCAAAAATTCCTTACTATTTAGAAACTATTATAATTTTTTGCTTAACCATGCATTAACCATTTACAGGACAGTGAACAGATTTTAACGGAAAAACAATTTTTAGTGAAATGCAATGAAAACCTAAAAAAACAATTGCTCGATAGTGCGAGCAGTGACTCTGAAAATTCTACAAATAACGGAGATATTGAACTAATTAATACAATTAATGACAATTCAAGTGATGAAGAAAATCAACGTGTATCATATGTTGATAAATTTCTTGAAAATTTGGTTGACGATGAAGGCAAAAGTTCTATTCATGAGGACGATGTGTCTAAAAAAGAGGAATCACCATCCAGAATGGACACAACAAAGTCAAGTAACGATTCGATGAATAAAACAGAATCGCCAGCAGATGAAGCTATTGAGAACTCTGTTACTACATTTCGTGATGCATTTGATAAGAAAAAAACTGAAAAGAAAGAGAAATGCTTTGAGAGTATCCTTGCTAAAGATACTCGACAGAGGGCGTTGAAAATGCAAGAAGACCTTATTGAGTTAAGTGCAGAGAGTAGTAATTCTGATATTGAAGAAATTTCCACTGAAACCAAAGAAAAAAATCTTCGTATAAAACCAATGCTGCGTCATGATCAATTAGAAAGCGAGACTTTGAATGCACAAAAAAAGGAAGCCGATCGTTTGCGTCGATTGGAAAAAAGAAATAATTTTTTAACAAAAATGTTAAAGAATCAGAGTGAAAACATCGATGAAAAGGATCTAGTTCTGGATTACGCGAGTTCAACTAAGAAATTCATCAAGGTCAATTCGGATATAGTTAAACACTTGAAACCCCATCAAAGAGATGGTGTAAAATTTATGTATGATTCTTGTTATGGTTGTGTGGATGCCCTTAAAGATGGTTCTGGCTCCGGTTGCATTTTAGCTCATTGTATGGGCCTTGGAAAAACACTTCAAGTAAGTTTTTTGTGCTGGTCTATTTTGTTCATCTTTGGTTGCTAAATTTATTTTAAATACTTTTAAGGTCATAGCACTGTTGCATACGGTAACATCTTATAAGGAACTGAAGACCTCAAAGATTCTAGTTCTATGCCCAAAAAGCACTATCATGAATTGGGCGGATGAAATCAAACGATGGCTTGGCCCCTTAGAAGTGAAAAACCTGCAAATATTCAATTTTAGCGATACTGCGTGAGTATAGGTGTAGAATTTAATAACATAAAATAATTTAATTAATTAATATGTATTACTTCATCTTGCATTAAATTACTTGTTAGGTTGACAGACCATTTTAAGTACTTCTAATTGTTGGGCCTGTTTCATATTTGCCATAAAATACAACACAAATATTTTGAAAAGCGATTGTTTACATATTTTGTAAATATAAACATATTTCTTATTACAGATATTCCTTTTGAGACAGTACGAATAGAAAATTCGAACTTTCTGTTCAAAATATTTCTCAGATTAAAGTACTAAATTTCACATTGTCTATTTTTAATACAAAAATATACCCTTAACTAGGTCTTTTAAATAATTTTAGTATTTAACTTTTTTAAAACTGGCTCAAAAAATATTATCTTCTCAAAAAAAGTAAATTATTTCTTTTGAAATTGACTTCTAGTCTTAATATTTGTTATTATTTCTTTAGGGCCTAGCAAACCATAATAATGCTTAATTTTTGAGAACTTATATCTTCTCCCCATATAATTTTGTGCAACGTATAAGTAAGTTTAAAAAAGATTATACGTCTGATAGATTTAAAAATAACATAGGCACATTATTACTGTCCCATGGTTATTAAGTTCGTCGGGGCTGATGTACTGTGCAAGCTCTGATCAAGCTGTCAGTTGGCTTATACAGCTAATCGATTACGGTTTATAATTACAAAGACAAATAGAAACAGTTTAGAGTGCAATACTTATCTTTTTGTGTAAATTCGTTTTCAAACCTTCTTTTCTCCACTCTACTAACCAATGTTTATACGATGATTTTAAGGTCTTGACGGTTTACTATACTTACTTAGGTCGTCAGACCTCTAAAGACCGTGATCCCAAGCAGGATATAACCCCTTAACTACACTTACCCGCCATCGTGTGCGGTTTCCAGAAATGTTTTTGAGCTCCCTCCAGCTCTTTCGCAATCTCGGAAATTTCTTCTCGACTGTTCTTGTACATATGGTTTCCGGTCTCCCAACTCTTCTATCTTCTAAAGTGATTGAATTACACTGCATTGTCAGCAATGCACTCATTACCTTTTTGAACGAGTTCCTGACAGTTATCCCATATTAATGTTGTTCTTTATTAGATTTAGATTATATTAGATTGTATTTTATTTTGATAACGTTAATTACAATGCTTTATAAAGTTTACAAACAAAAAAACAAAAAGCATGGCTTTACTGCTATCTGCCTAGTTGACAAATCATAAAAAAGATAACATAGCTCAATAATATATTTAAAAACTTTCATTTATAATTCTACTTCTATAAAGAAGATCTAGCCTGATATAATTTTTTAACTTCCATATTGTTAAAAAAGAGTATAACTTGATTTTGCGTCAGTATTTCGCTACCAAAAGCATTCCTTCTTATTTCTTAAAGAACTGGACATCTTCCAACAAAGTGTAAAACATCCTCTCTTTCCTTTAAATTGCACAATGAGCATATAATTGGAAGTCATCTCTATGAGGTATAAAATTTAGCTGCATAACTTCACCTCTCAATTTAACCATCATTGAAATTTCAACAATGCTATTATCGTCACTAGAATAATTCCTCTCTTCCAAGTTGTGATTTAGTTGATAGTAGAACTGCCTGTATATAGATCCTGTGGCGTCATTCAAGTATTTCTCTCGTTATTTTATTTCCATTGCGGAAATGAGCTGGTATGAAGAAGCTTTTAAATCATCCTGGTTATTACACAAAAGGTTAAGTTCCATTCCACATTCTCTTGCCAAATTTATCCCATCAGCACACCAATGAAGCACTACTATCTTCGGAAGCCTATTATTGCTCATCTTCAATCAATCCTGATTCCAGCATAATAACATAGTTGGGTGTATTTGATGGCAGTATAAAAATTCGCTTAATATAGTATGGGAGAAGTTTCTCAACTGTTTTGTATTGTTTCGTTCCCCAAGTTTGTGCCGCGTATAACATGACAGACTCAGATACCGCTTCAAATATCTTGAACTTGCTGCTGTGTGCTATACTTTTGTTAGAAAAATACCTTTTCCAAGTTGCACTAAATGCACCTTTAGCCTTAACTAGTTTCTCTCTTAGATGAATTTCCATGCTCAAACTTTTCGTTAAGTGAACTCCAAGGTATTTGAATACCGTGGCAACTTCAATGACCTCTCCATTATAGAACCATCTTTCTTTCGATGAATTGTGGACTCCTCCTCGTTTAAAAATCTAAATTTTGGACTTATTAAGATTCAATATCAAACTCCAAAGCTGACAATATTGATACAGGCGGTTTGTCATTAACTGCAATGATTAAGATGATGCTGCCAAAAGAACAATGTGGTCGCAAACAGCAATGCTCTTATTATTTGTCCGGCGAAGTCTATCCCACCTGGTAAGAGGTCTGTGAGATCTTCAATAAACAAGGCGAACAGACTCGGACTCAATGAACAGCCTTGTTTTATCCCGATTGTGTTTTAAACCCTCTCGACAACTCTTCTCCATTCCATACCTTCTTAGCAATTGTATCGGCATATAGATTCTGAATAACTCTAAAAAACCCTAAGATGTTTCGTAGACACTTATTGATGAAGACTTGCAGTTTCCTTGTAATCGTTACTGTAATGTTAACGGTGGTGCGTCCGTATAACTGTACTGACTCGACGTTTAAGCGGAAAAGAGGAAGTTTTCTCTTCAAGCTGAGATAGTTGTTGCTCCAGACATTCAAAATCATCCCGAAAGCAGCCTCAGATTTCCCAATACGGCTAGCGATTTCTTGTTCAGTTCCGCCTTTAGTAGACCGTATTGTTGCAAGATATTAAAAACTCTTTATTTTTTTTACTGGCACAACTACCAACTGCTCAACGACCAATGCTTATTAGATAAGGTGATTGATAGGTTCCGAGGCTGAACATTTTTTTCCCGTGTTGATTTTCAGCCCCACTATTTGTGTTTCTGTCTACACCTTTGATGTCAGACCTTAAAATGTTATGCTAAGTGATTCTGCGCTAGTTGCGTAAACCTCATCTTTTATTATTAGTTTATATGTTCACATTTTCCTTTTTTCAAAAATAATTTATTTCCAATTATCTAAATATTCCCTTGGTGTATTTCTAGAGACATTTATGACAAAATTAATGTCCTTCGAAAATGGGCTTCTGTGTCTCAAAAATCTGGTTGTTTAATTATGGGGTATGAAGCATTCCGTTCTCTTGTATTTTATAATACAAGTAAGACCAAGGCGAGGCCAAATATGAGAGTGGAAGATATACGAGATAATATACATAAATACCTTCTTAAGCCAGGTTAATATCAAATTTATAATCTTTTATAATTTTTTTAAATTTAACCATATTTTTGTATTTAATTTTCTTGAGGCGCTGATTTGGTGGTATGCGATGAGGGCCATATAATCAAAAACCGAAAGTCAGGTATAAGTTTAGCAGCAGCAGAAATTATAACACCAAAAAGGATCATTTTAACTGGAACACCTATTCAAAACAATCTAAAAGAATGTAATTTTTATTTTTTGAAAACAAAAAAAAACTGTGATAATTAATGTTTTATATTTATAGACTACGCTATGGTAAATTTTATTAAACCTTTGATTTTGGGTACAGAGAAGGAATTTGCCAATTTGTATGCAAATCCGATTAAAAACGGTCAGCATAAAGATTCAAGCAAACGAGACATTAAAGTTATGAAGCAACGGTCATTTGTACTTCATAAAAAACTATCAAAATTTGTTCAAGTAAGTTTTTTTTAAAGTGCCTTTTTTGATTTTGAATCTTATTGAAGCACACGTTTTAACTAAATCATTTTTTCTATTTTTTTGCGCAAAGAGAAAAGAAGCTGAGCTTCTTCAATCATTTTTACCACAAAAATTTGAATACGTGCTCTTTATTCCTATGACTGATGTGCAAGTAAGTTAACAAAAATCATTAAAATTTTCTTACCAACATTGAGATTCTTATTTAGAATACCCTGTACGAATATGTTTTAGACGCTATATCAAAACGAGAAGACTCCAGAGGAAAAAGTTTAATTCCGGATTACACTTGTTTACGAAAGGTAACTATCTTAATACAGTATTTTATGATATAATCTACGATGTCAATCATGATAGTCTTAGTGGGTAAAGTTGCGTTGTTTAAAATAATTTTAAAATTAAAGTCCTATTTTTTGAACTTTACATCTCCGATTTAGCTGAAGTTGTTTTACACATTCTGTATCGTATCATGTATAATAGAAAGGCAGATGATAACGCTTACCCCAAACGTGGCAATTGTACACAAAAAGAGTAACCCAGAGACCATAAAGCACCATAAATAAAGCACCGAACTTGCTTTATTAAAATTTTTAGCTTAAATTGAGCTTTCTCGTCTTCTTATCTTACAATTTTTCTTTAATTTTTCCGATACACTTTCTTGTTATTAACACAGGACCTCTTTCCTCGAGAAGATTCTCATATTCAGAAGAGAAAGTAGTTAGACTTTCGGGCTGTACTAAATAATTATTTGAAGTAGTCTCGATAATTCAAACAAAAATATTAAAGTCTATTCCTTTCTTCGTTCCATGACATTTGCTCCTTCCTCGGCAAAAGAATCATGTCTATGATGAAGAAGGTTAAGTGAGAAGTTTTGAAAAAGCACAATTAATTATAAAAAGAAAGTAGGCTCTTCAGTTTCATGTTGTTGTTCCGGTTGTTGATGCTCCAAAGCTTCACCCTCCAATTCGCCATCTTCCATGTTTAAAACTTCTGCTTTTAAATAGGAAAGGGAAGCGTCTGCGTCTGCATCTGCATCTGTAGCCTGAGTTCGTGTCGATGTATGTCCGGATGTAGTCGTCGAAGTATTTGGAAGTAATTGGGCAATTTTATTTCCGTTTGGGTTTAACCACTGTTTGTATTTAAGCAAATTTGCTACAATATCTTCCAGCGGAGATACAATTTCAAATTGGTTTGGACCACCTCCAGTTGCTTTTATTTCTATTGAATTGTTTATTATTTTCTTTTTCACTTTGAACTTAAAGTCGGCCCAAACCTGATTAAAGCAAACATTAAAATAAGTTTTACATTAATGAAATAAGTGATTCAAACCCTTTTGCCAACCATCTCCATCTCTTACTTTCACTTTTTATGTCAGTTTTGTTAATTCCATTCAAAAATACCCTAGCCAACTGCTTGTAGCTCTCCATCAGCTGGACGAGGGCCTGGAACTGATTTTGATTTTTTAATTTCAACTGCATATGCAAACAAATATTTTGTTTTTATTTATAGCAAATAAAGTGCTGATAAATTCCATAAAATAAATTATTTAACAAGGAAAGTTACAGTTTTTCAAACTTCCATTTCTTCGCAGTGAGAAATTTTTTAAACGAGAGATACCGTCGTTTTTTTCATTTTCATCGTTTCCTTTCGTCTTACAGAATGGTGAATGAAAGCGTTAAACACACTTGACGTTTACACACGACAACAAAACGAGTGACAAAAGTTGAAAACTACTTATGGAATGCAGATTGTGTCGGGACTAAGCAATTTCATTTCATGCCCCTTCCTACCGACGTAGAGTTTCTCCATCTGCCCGCCTTAGTATAATCGTTCATTTCAATCGCTACGTAACCAAAGGAAGAAGTTGTGGGAAATATTCCTACATTATCTCATACTGACTACTCTTGGTACCGTGGTACTTATCTTCATTTTAACGATTAATGAAATTTTCGCTACCAAGAATATTTACATAAAACACAAGCTAACCTTGTCAACGACTCCAAATCCTTCTTTCAGCTCGTTAATCAGATGGGTATCCATCCTCCTTGTCCTTCAATAATAAAACTTTCAATGATAATATAACAATAGCAAATTTTGTAAATTCATTCTTAAAAGATTTTCTTACACCAGGTCGAACCTATTTTGAGTTTATACTGAATTTTTAGTTGGGCCCTTTCTTACCCGATTCAAGTAACATTTCCTAAAGTATGGGAAACATTTTTTATAAGTCAAATTCACAAGAAGGTACCGAAAGAGGAGGTGATAAACTATCCACCAATTGCTAAACTGTCTCATAACCCAACAATTTTTTAAAGTATTCTATGTGAACTCCTCAGCTTCCGTTGCAGATCTTTAACTTGCCCAGCACAGCACGGTTTCTTAAAAAATAGATCTAGCACCACAAAAAATTTCTCGTAATCTTATAGTCTTCCTTCTAAGGTTTTCGACCTCTTTTCCTGAAATACATTACTTCTTGCCTTAAAAATCATCAATATTAACGATCCGCTCGTTCCAATCCTATTCTAGCAACATCTGGGGTAGTAGTCATTTAGACCCTATCCTCTTTATCCTTACAATTAATGACATTGACATGGTCATTAAACATTGTTATATATCCCTTTAGGCTGATGATACTTAATTTTACCTGGAAACAATGCTTCATGAATATGTGTATAGGACATAGTAGCAAGTTTAAAGTATTTGAAGCAGTAGCTGAGAGCATACTTTTATATGGATCGCAGGTATGGGGATGTAAAAAGTATATCTCGGTTGAAAAACTCTTAACGCACTTTAAAAAAACAATATCTCATTTGCCGAAAAATACGCCAAACTACGTAATAATGCTGGAAACGGGTCTTTCTCCTTTGTTTATAAAAACATTGAAGTTTGCCAGCGGACTTCTTGCTTAACGTTTTTAAAATGAATGATTCACGGGTCGTGAAATAAGTGGCCATAAAGGCCATACAAGACCAAAGCAGTTGGTATCGAGAGTAGCAAGATCTTGCTGAAGAATGTCAAATTAACTTTAATTTACCCATCGAGGTTTAACAACCGCTAAGAACATCTTGTATGAAGTCATTTTAAAGGTTGATGAGAAATGTAGAGCTGAATATATTGCGTCTAAGTCCTTGTACAGAACAACTAACAGCAGATTTAATCATAACCTTGCAGAGAACAACTATTATAAGGATTCTAATAATGTCCGTGTGATGTATATAATGGTCAGACTACGTAGTGAACTAATAGATATAAATTTCATTCCACACAGACCTGACATACTCCTAGAGTGTAATATGTGCAACCTATCAGAAAGAGAGAATATTGTCCACTTCTTAGGAAAATGCCCCATTCTCAGAGAAATCAGAAGGAATTTATTTAGAAAAGACTCTATCGGAAGAACAAGTGATAAATTTATTGAATGAAATGAATGTTGTCAATCCCTACGAATTTTGCAAAACTGCGCTTAGATATAGATGTGCTATAATGAACGAACATTTTTGATTGTGTTTTTATAAACTGTTTTTTTTTTTTTTTTTTAATAATTTGTAATCTATCATGAATTGTTTTTAGTTAAACAATTATAAATAACTTTTTTAATATTAAAAAGTAATTATATTGAGCGCTTTTTACATTCATTGTGTTTTGTTGTCAATCTGGCAGACGGCAATTGCCATTCTATATTGATTTTTGTAAACATTTTTGGTGTATAATGTAAATTTTACTTTGATTCAATAAAATCTCTATCTATCTACCTACTTAACTTTTCAAAAGCATTGCAAATTATGAAGACTTATTTTTCCACCAGCAGATCTCGGCAATTTCTCTCTGGTGTACTAAAAATTGCTTAGACCTTAATATTAACAAATTGCAGACAATTACTTTTTCGTGTAAACCTCTACGAATAGTGCTTCGCTGGTTTGGTCACCATATGAAGATATACACATATCAAGAATAGAAATACCTTCCTTGGGAAAATCCTTTGATATTAGTCCTTCATCGTGATCGCCTCCGTCTGTTAAACCTCAACTCATTATAGGAACGTAAAGAAATGTCTGACATTGGCCAATTATAATCCTAAATTATTTGATTTCAACATCAGCACCTGTTACCTCAGACTCCTTTTGACCCACCCCTACTCATAAGTTTACATTTAAGCTTGAATTAAACGAAAAAATTGGGGCTAAGCTCCCACTAAAATTTAATTAAATACAATTAAATGTGGATGTATGTACATATACATAAAAGATAATGATTATTTAATAAAAATAAATCGATTTTCACTATTGAAAAGTTATCAGCATAACAATTATATTAAAACTTTTTATTCTTTTTTAGATTTGGACTCACCCGAAAGTTTTGGAAGACGCTTGGAAAAACGCAATGGTGGTGAGTATGAATTTTTTTGTCATAATTCTTTAATTTAATCTTAAATATAGTAAGAAACTCACTACTGGAAAAATGAAAACAATTAAATCTTTTTATATTCGAAACTTATATAATAACGTTCATTTACATTACATTAAATACTACTCAGCACATAAATGTACAGAGTAGAGAACACAGCACGTTGAGTGACTAGACTATGTAAGGTGATAACAACACAAGACATTAATACAAGACTGAAGGAGAGAAGAGAAAGAACAACAGACAGAAAGAACACATGACAACAGCACTCGGTAGGTTTCGAGACGGTCCCCCATCTGTCTACTAACCACGCTCACTAATGCTAGATTTCTGTGATCGATGGGAACCGAAGCTTTATCAGTGTCAAAATAACGTTAATTTCGACCTTATATCGTCCATTTAAATCCAACATCTTTTAAAATGTTTTTAGGAAATTGACGGTTTATTTTCTTAAAGGAGACATAAGTATTTTGATGTAGTCATAACGATATGTTGGCCGATTGAAATAATTCGCTTCTCGAAGTTATTTGTATAGCTTTTATGTAATTTAGTGCAGACTTTAGGGCAATATGTCCGATTTTTATCTAGATTGAATATCATAATTTTATGCATAAATAAATATTAACCCAAAGAGTTTTATATTGATAGTTAATACGTACGTTTTTAAATTTTAAAAATGTATACATATTAGAAAAACAGGTTAGATAAAAGCAAACAAAATGAACTACAAGTAGTACATAGAAATAATAGCTCCCAGCTTACAATTTATTGTTTTTATTTTGTATTATGAAATTTGTATTTATTAAAATGATGTATTGTTAAATTTGTTAAAGACGAAAAACAAAAAGGAATTCAAAAGACTTACATCAAATCACATTGGCCACTCTGATGACGATCAACCTGATGATATATACGACAGCCAGACAGGTGTTATATCTGTCCAGCGTGATTGGTGGCGCGAACTTGTAACAGAATCAGATCTCGAGTTAATTCTTCCTAGTAACAAGCTTAAAACCATGTTCGAAATTATTCGAATGGCTGAAGAAAACGGCGAAAAATGGTATATATATTTGTTATCAAAGAATATTATTTTAATATTGAAAAAAAGCTTAATTTTTACAGCATTTGTAGCCGTTCTTAATGTAGTCGAATATTTTTTTCATAAAATTAATGACAAGCAAAGAGATTTTTTTATGTATGATGCTCGTAAGTAATATGAAACGCAATTTTGTTTTTATTATTTATTAATAACTGTCTTTTAACAAATAGATAAACCTACTGGCCATTGGATAAATGGCCAGGACTATTATAGACTCGATGGAAAAACAAATAAAACTCTGAGACACGAAATGGTCAAACGTTTTAATGATCCTAAAAACAAAAGAACGAGGCAATATTTCTTGCATTAAAGTTAAACTCCATATGATTTAAAATTGTATTTCAAACAGGGTTTTCTTAATATCAGCTAAGGCAGGAGGTCAAGGTATTAATTTAATAGGTGCAAACCGAGTTATTATTCTCGATACCTCATGGAATCCAGCTAACGATCAACAAAATATATTCCGAATATTTCGTTTGGGGCAAAAGAAGAACTGTTATGTTTATCGACTAATCGCTATGGTAATATGATAAACATTTCAAATTTAGAACTTATCCATGTAAATATTTTCGATTCTTAAGGGAACGATGGAGGAGAAGGTCTATTCCCGATCTGTAACTAAACAAGCCATGAGTTTCCGTGTTGTAGATGAACAACAAATCGACAGGCACTATAATATGGCTGAGCTTGCTGAGCTTTACACGTATGAAACGTTTTTGATTATGTTACATTTTTTTCATATTTCTTTTTCTAAAGGTTGACAAAACCTGATTACAAGGAGAGACCTGTCCCTGTTTTCCCCCAGGATCAAATCTTAGCTAATCTATTGTTGAATTCGCCTGACTTAGTTTATAAATACCATGAACATGATAGTTTGCTGGAAAATAAAATGGAACAAGAACTAAGTGAGCAAGAAAAAGCCGATGCATGGGTTGCCTATGAAAGAGATCTTCAAATGAATTCAGGTAAAATGTTCTGGCGTGGGCTATTACTTTTTTAAACTTAATATTTTCTTTTTTTTAAAGAACCACGCGATGCCATGGAAGGCTTCCAGGGATATCCATTATTTGGTCAAGGAAATTACATGTATCCCCCCATTCCCGACTTTGATGTGAGTAGCAATTTTATTATTGAACGTTCAATAAATATTTGGAAACAATTTTTTGAAGGGGTACAACATAATGTGATTCTTTACGAATTCTAATGCCTACTTTTGAATTCTTTCTTGATAATGTTTACCAAATGATCTTACATTTTTTGCTTTAGTTATCAAACAAGTTAATTAGTTGAAATATACTCAAAAATTATTCTATTTTTAGCCTAAAAATTTTCTTGCCGGTAACTATGATCCCAGTCAAATGGATATGGCAAGCCGAAATCCATTGGCATCTGCAATGTTACCAAATTATATTACCAATGCCAATATGAGTAGAAACTCATATCTTGACATCCTTAACATGTACAAAAACCTTTCATCATCATTGTTAGGTGATAAAAGCGGTCGAACTTCACATTTCAACTCACCATATGGCATGCCCCTAGGTGCGGGTATGATGAATAACAGTGCAATTTTACCAACAAATGAAAGTCACCTATCGGCATTAGCAAATCCGTTTTATCCATACTCAAGCAGTTCTCTAAATCCAAATGCATTGCTTTCAAATCCTAATTTAACGAGTTCAAATCCAATGAATGCTGACAGATATGAACAAAGTAAGAATCTTATGACAAGTGATCATAACTTTTCTTCTTCAATGCGCAACAGTTTCCCCGCTCAAATGCCTGCTCCATACACGAAAGACCTTACAGGCAGGTCAACACAATCGAAAAATCTTCTTCAAAGTCCGAGTACTGGCCCTCCATCATCATCACCCATTATGCGTTCGTCTACCCGCCAAGTTCCACAGAATATATACAATACGAACCCTACAAGAGAAACCATCCCAACCAATATAATTCCTAAGAAGTTAGTAAAAAGTGGCACAACAAAACCTTCTCAAGGCAATATTCCACCGAGCGCGGACGTACCAGCAAAACATAAGCCTGCAGACACATTACTTAGACCCATAAGTCCAAGGCAAACAATTGTTATAGATGATTCACCCGCTAAGCAATCGAATTTACCACCGTTACCTGTAAACATGGGAATAGTTTATCCTAAACCAATTCCACTATCATTATCGCCCATATCAGAACTAGTTGAAGGGAGTGGATGTGTAAAGAAACCGGGAAGCAGTATGCAAATAATTCGAACCGATTCGCCAGTAGCAGACAGCGTCAGAAAAAAGTTTGATAATATCTCACCGAATATATCTTTAACAGCGGTTAGAACGCTTAACCCTAAAACTTCGCAGTGCGAAAAATCACCGTCACTATCAACTTACATAGAAACAACATCACCCCCAATGACGTCTACTACGGTAACGCCAAGCAATGTTAGAAAACGAAGAAGTTCCTTTGGAAGTTCTTCATCCGCAATTAATATAAATGAACAACCAAAAAAAGTTTCGAAGTACAACTGAATTTCATATTTTAATATTAATAAGAAATCTTTTTTCGAAATAACATTTAAAAAATACGAGTACTGTGTATTGTTATAGTTGCATGAATCATTTTAAACTCTCTTTAAGAACGTGAAATTATTGTAGGTTAATATAAGGTAGAATTTCAACGTGTAAACTATATATATGTATATTGTATGTGTATTTTAACTAATTTGCATTCAGTAAATTACTGTTTTTTTTTTAAATAATGTAATTGGATAAGTGTAGTTAATTGCATTAATATAGAAATAAGGTTGTATTTTTTGTATAGCTTGATCTCCTTTTTTCAACAAAAGAAATTGTATTCTTTTCTTTTTTTATTAAAATCTGAAGAATGTATTAGAAATCTAAGGAGAGTTTACAATACACTAGAAGTTCAATATATGTAAGTATTAAGAGGGGTTTCTTCTCTAGGAGGTTAATTCATTCAAAATGTGCATCGTTATAGAATCGACTGTGGTCTTAAATTTTACTGAATAAAACAAAACATTTTTAAAACAGATACAAATCACAATTCAGACAAATTTCAAACAAAAGGGGAACATTTGATTTCCTTAAAATCCAGGGAGATAATTCGCTACCAAGATATTTTCGGAAAAAAAACACATTTAAAATTTTCTGTTTCAGTTTTTTTTTTCTTTACAATAAAATGAAACTATGATACATTTATTAACTTTTCAATTTTTGACTTCAGAATTTAAAATATACATACATAGGTTGAAAATAAAAAAAATGTTCAAAATAATTGGAAAATTTTATAAATATTTTTTCTGAAATATCATTGATGAATACATTTTTCACAAAAATCACAATCGCTTTAGAATTGAATTTTCTTCTTTAAAAAATGTTAAAAGTATCCAAAAGATATATTATATTATTTTTGATTGCGAGAGTATTATTGCAATTTTATATGAAATGTACTTTTCCCATAACATACAAAGCATAACATAAATCTACAATTAGAAAATCTCTTGATTAATTTCTGAATATTTTCTTTATTTTTATTTTTCTTATTATTATTAAATTAAGTATTTATTTTGTTTTTCAGTTAGGTAAGAATAAAGTAGGAGTTTTAAAAAAATACTTTCATTGGTTTTATGTTTCTATTTTGAAAAATACAAACTTAATTTAATATTTGTTTCTTTTCATTTCACCAAATTTTCATTCTGGACGTAAAAAGTTTTTACAGGTCGTCGATAATTTGTACATACAAGTGTTATTTGGTCAGCCGACCAACCTTTACTGGAGGTTGTACACGCACGAGTTAAGCATCAATTTGTTAATGCGAATGCAATATATTTGAAATTAGTGCGTAGGGCTGTCACTCCAGAGGTCTTCGGTTTAATCCCTACCTGTGCCATCTGCAAACTGTAGGTCCCCTCGATCCCCGACATTACTTGCACATTCCTATACTAGACTGGCGAACACATATAACAAGGACAAAAGTTGATTATTTTTAAGACCTTGAGATTGGTATCTATATCAAAAAACTTAATAAACTTTTAAATTGGAATATTTATTTGGTATTCATCTGAATTAGGTTGTAGTTTCTAATTAAACTTTTCTCTTAAAATTAATCAATTTATTTAATTAATTTTGTATAATTGATAAATTTTAAAACAAAAGTTTTAAAAATGAAACGTACTAATAATAAACTAGTAAACTACTCCCCAGATACTTCAATTTGATTCAACAAGCTCTAAGCTTCCCCTCTACATTTAAAAAACTACTGATATTGGTAAAAATTTTTTAACTCCCATCATATTCGAGTGTGAATGACCCACTTTAGTATATGCGCTGTCTTTCCTTGGGTCAGATAGTCTATTAAATGTTAGAAGCAGTCGAATTAATAATGTTTTTTGGGAAGTAGTTAGAAGTTTTTCACTATAAAAGCTAATTCAATTTAGATCAACTTTTTGATTATTATTCTTTAAGTCTTTACGCGCTGTAAGATACTTATTTGTACGCTGAACATGCATACCTTATTAACAGCTATAGGGTGAGTTCAATGCTACCTCCAAATACTACCTTTCATTATCCGTAGCGACAGTGCATTATCATGGAACCTAAAACGAAGCTTACAACTATTTCTTGTTGTGTTCTTAAGCATGCATATAATTCTATTCCATTCTTTTGTGAACCTCCCCTTAATCTGCAACGACGGCTAACAAAATAAGATTGTCGCATCTGTGACTTTGAAAACCCGCATTTGAATTTCGATGAGCAAACGAGAGAGGGGGGAGGTGTTTCCACTAAGGCAGCTCTCCTACTTAGTGAACACCTTTTAGGGCTTCTTCGACATATTTGGAGCCCAGGCCTGTAAGGAGTGGTTTATCCGGCTCCCCGTCCTTGGAGTTATGCTAAGGATTTGGCCATCCAGGTAGGGGATTGTGCCGTCGTGGTGACTTCCTGACTACGTAAAAAATACAATATTTGCGAAGCACCCACAAGCCTCGGATACGGACGGATTTACTGTTGACAACCCACGCAAACGAAATAAGGACAACGAACTTCGGATATGTACGTGGAATGTTAGGTCCCTTAACAGACCACGTGCAGCCGAACAATTAGCGGAAGCCCTAAACTGCTGCAAGGCAGATATTACAGCCATCCAAGAAGTGCGATGGGATGGACCGGGCTAACGCAAACTAAAAGACTGCGAATTTTACTACGGCGACTGCTACCGAGAACAAAGACAGCGTCTATTTGGGTGTGGATTTGTTGTTGGAACTAGGCTCAGGTAAAAAGTCTTGAGTTTCAACAGTGTGAGCGAGCGCATCACGACAATCCGCATCAAGGCTAAATTCACCAACATAAGCCTAATATGCGCGCATGCCCCAACAGAGGAGAAAGATGAAGACACCAAATACATATTCTTTGCGCTCTTGGAGAAGACTTATGATCAATGCCCTGGCTAGGAAGAGAAGACATCTTTGGTGGCACAAGCGGAATATACAGCCTGCACTACACCACCCCCGACAACGGATTCAGGCTAATCGAAGGCTACATTCGCAAGAGACTGCCATGCCCTTTTCCGATGAAGTCTCTAATAACCTCTTAAGGAGTCATATGCCGTCTGCATAAAGCATTGAAAACCAGTGGCAACATTGCCTTGCAGTCGTCAGAGATGCCGCCTCTGAAGTGCTAGGTTTCACACGGTCACCACAGCGAAGCACCTGGTTTGACAACGAATGCCGCCAAGGGCACGCAGCGAAACAAGAGGCGTACAAAACGGCGCTGCACAGAAGGACCAGAGCTGCTCGCGAGCTCTACGAGCAGAAGAGGAGAGAGGAACACCGGCTTCTTAGATGGAAAAAAGAGAGCATGAGAAGCGCGCTATCGAGGAGATAGAGGGATGTCACAACAGGAATGAGGTTCGTAAATTTTACCAAAAGGTAAAAAAAACCTCCCAAGGGTACCAGCCACGAACCGAAGCCTGTAAAGACGATCAGGGGAACATCGTAGTAGAACCGCAGTCGATGCTGAGAATATGGAAAGATCACTTCTCCAAATTATATAACGGCGATGACTAACCGAACTCCGCTGTAAGGGATATAGAGCAACTTAACCTCGGCGACGCAGATCAACAATCCCTCCTACCCGACCTTGACGAAGTGAAGATAGCTACATCGTTGCCGAACTATTCAAAGCAGCAGGCGATGACTTGGTACGGAGCATGCACCAACTCATCTGCAAAATATGGTCGGAAAGCATGCTCGATGAGTGGAATCTCAGCATAGTGTGCCCGATACATAAGAAAGGAGACCCTCTAAACTGCGCCAACTACAGAGGCATCAGTCTCCTTAACATTGCGTATAAGATTCTCTCTGCCGTATTATGTGAACGTCTGAAGCCATTCGTCAACAACCTGATTTTTCCTTATCAGTGTGGCTTCAGACCAGGAAAGTCCACTATCGACCAGATATTCACACTACGGCAGATCTTGGAAAAAAACCCAGGAGCTTCAAATCGATACCCACCATCTCTTTATCGATTTTAAAGCCGCGTATGATATCTATAGGGAAGAGCTCAACCGAGCAATGCCTAGTTTTGGCATCCCTGTCAAACTTATCCATTTGTGCAGATGACGATGGAGAATTCACGCTGCTCTATAAAGGTCGGAAAAGATCTTACCGATGCATTCGATGTCAAAAAAGGTTTTAGACAAGGCGATGCACTGTCATGTGACTTCTTCAACATCGTTCTGGAAAGAATTGTGCAAAACTCAACCGTCAACACTAGAGGCACAATCTTCCAAAGGTCCTTTCAATTACTCGGATACGCCGATGATATTAACATAATTGGAAGATCAAAGTGTGATGTCAGTGGAGCATTTTTGAGCATTGCGACGGAAGCGAAGAAGATGGGTTTAGTGGTCAATGAGGGCAAGACCAAGTATATGCTGTCATCAAAAAAGGACACTGAACAACGACGTCTTGGACAAAACGTCACCATGGATAGCTATAACTTTGAGGTAGTTAAAGGCTTCGTATACCCAGGCACCGCTATCAACACAGACAACGACACCAGCGCTGAAATCAAACTAAAAATAACTCTTGCAAATCCCTGCTCCTTTGGGCTTAGATGGCAATTGAGAAGTAAAGTCCTCTCTCGAGCATCTAAAACCGCCATTTATAAGACACTCATCATCCCGGTTCTCATTTATGACGCTGAGGCCTGGACCCTGTCAAAGAAAGATGAGCGTCTTAAGATGCTTCGAGAGAAAAATTCTTCAGGTGATTTTTGGTCCCGTAAGCATAGATGGAGAATGGAGGAGAAGATACAACGACGAACTGTACGGGCTGTACAGCGACACTGAGCTAGTTAGCAGAATTAAAGTCCAATGGCTTAGATGGCTGGGTCATGTAGAGCGAATTTACATCAACGCTCCAGCCCGGAAGCTCGAATCCAATGCCGACGGACGGCGCAGTAGAGAAAGACCGCGACTCAGGTAGTGCATGCTGGTGGGTCAAACCTCAACCAACTTGGAGACGGCTAGCTAGGGACTGAGCTGGGCTGTAGCACCACCTTAAGTAAGTAAGCCAAAACATTTATAATCATTGGAAACAACGTTTAGGTCAACAGTGGGACATATTCATATTAACCTACTTAAGCCGCAAAAAAACATCGTTTGGCCTTTCGACTTATTGATTGTCTTTGTAAATGCCAATGTAATAGGGAATTGAACGTGTTTTAAAATTATGGTTTATGTGTTCCTCATCCGAGGGGGTTTGTTATAAAATTATAAAAAAACATAGAAAGCCCTGACCGAGAAGCTTACTCTGTCTATGTTTAAGGAAAGTTAGACGAGACGGGAATCACGCCATCTATCCGCAATACATGAATTACTTCGGTTTGAATTAAGAATAACGGCTTCATAATTTGAAAATTACAAATATTCTGGAAACCTTACCTTCATGAGGTAAAAATATTTATTAAAAAGTATACATACACTGCCGGTCATAAGGTTAGAAACGGGCAATTCCGAGAAGTAAAATCGGTATTTCTCTCGTTACTGGATGGATTAGAAAGAAAAACAACTATGGTAAATGAAAGACTATATTGTTAAAAACAAAATATAAAATTTGGGTATGCCACCAGCCTTTAAAATAACTGCAAAAATTCTATCTTTTAAGAATCTATAGAGAGATTCCAAGTAGTCCAGTGAAATCTCACTCCAGGGTAATATGATACCATGAATCAGCGCTTTAAAATTGTAGAGAGAAAAATGCTTGGTTCTTGAATTTTCGGGTACAGATTGGTGCATTTAAGTACATAATTTCTCTTAAAAATTAACTAAAAACAAATTAAGGTAAACAAATAAGTTGAGAAGAAACGTTTGTGTGACACACACAAATTACACATTTCAGAATCTCTTTTCACTTCAAATCTCAAAGCTTTCATGTCAATAAATATGAAACGTTAATTATGTTTTTCAATTAGCCATTAGTTTAACAAAAGTTTCACTTTTGCTGTTTTTGGGACATTTATATTATTGAAATTCGTGTTTAAATCTTAGTTTTAGAGCATCCGAAGCAAATTCACTTCAAAAGTAGATTTATTTAATTTTTAAGCATTTTTTGAAGTAAATAAAATGCACGACTGGGTCGCTAGAACTTTCCTATATTTAAAAATTTTAAAATGTAACTTTTTTTCGAAAACCATTTTAAATTTCAAATTGTCTTAAAAATATTTTTGGTAAGTACTTAATAAAGTACTAAGATATACATTTTACACTTTAATTTCGTTATCGAGTTTTGTTAACAAAATTAATATTTTTTAAAAATTAAAAAGACATTTTTGATCATCAAAAATCATCATCAATTTGATCATCGACAAGAGCTTGCACAAAAAAAGAAGATAATGGAAATCGGTCCATTAGTCCTTGAGAAACCTAAAAAAATTAATTTTTTATGAGGGGTACCCTTCTTTGCTTTTTTTCTTAGAAACAAATTTTATGAAAATACTTTAAAGCATAAAGTTTTTTTCAATTTCTAAATTGAGTTAAATTACTAACAAATCTTTAAATAAAACCATTACTTATACAACTTGACTGTATAAGCTTTATGACTCATATGAACTCCCCCCTGGATACATTGCTATCGATTTATCTTCAGTTTCGCGCTTCAAGTTGGGTGAGGTCACTTTTCACTTGTGAGCGCCTCCTGATATCCTGTCTTCCTTTACTGCGCTGTCCTGTGGGTGTGGATTCGAAGACTTTCCGAGCTGTAGCATTGCTTTCTTAGTCCAAAGAAACAGCGATTAGCAAGAGTAATCCTTTGTTTGATCCCAGCGCTGGTGTTGTTTTCTGTGTTCATAGCGGAGCTTAGGCATGCCCTTAATAAACTCAAAGTTAAGTCTGTTGATAATGACGTTTTGACGCAGACGTCAGTGTTGTAGGTCCTTTCTAGTTGACAGCATGTACTTTGTTATGACCTCATTAACCGCTAAACCCATTTTTGCTCACAAAAGTCCCATTGCCATCACGCTTAGTTCTTCCGATTATGTCAGTGTAATTAGTATATGCTAGTAATTGGAAAGATTTTTGAAAGATAGTGCCTCTGTTTTGATGTGGAAGCTCTGCACTATTCTTTCAAGTACGATGTTAAAAACAGCGCATCACCTTGTCTAAAGCTTTTTTTGACATCGAAATGTGCTGTTAAGTTGTTTCCAACCTTTATGGAGCAGCGTGAATTTTCCATGGTCATCCTGCACAAACGGACAAGCTTGGCAGGGATTCCAAAACTAGACATGCCTCTATGCAGCATCTTTGGACTTTCCTGGTCTAAAATGACACTGATAAGGTTGCTGACGATGGGCTTTAGACGTTCTCATATTACAGCAGAGAAGATTTTGTAAACGATGTTAAGTAGACTGATTTCTCTATAATTGGTGCAGTTTATAGGGTCTCCTTTTTTCAGAATTGGGCAAACAATACAAGGTTCCTTTTATTAGGCATGCTTTCTTCCGACTATATCTTACAGATAAGTTGGTACATGCTCCTAACCAAATTATCTCTAGCTTTCGTCGTCTCTGTGGAATGGATCATCCTGCCTGTCAGCGGAATTCGGTTCGTCGTCGCTGTTATACACTCTGTAGAAGTGGTCTTTTCATATCCTCAGCATTGACTGCGGTTCCACTATGATGTTTCCACTTTCGTCTTTGCAGCCTTCAGTTCGTATTCGCTGTTATACACTCTGCAGAAGTGGTCCTTCCATATCCTTAGCATTGAATGCGGTTCCACTATGATGTTTCCTATTTGGTCTTTGCAGCCTTAGGATCTAGGTTTATGTACTTGGGAATTTCGTTTCACCTGCTCATAAAACTTTCGAATTTCATTCATGCTTTTGAACCTCTCAACATCTTCGAGCGCACGCTTCTCATACTCTTTCATTTTCTTTCTGAGAAGTCAGTGTTCATCTCGCCTCTTCTGCACATAGAGCTCGTTAGCAGCGCTCGTTCATCTATGCAGCGCCGCTTGGCGTTCTTGTTGTTTGGCTGTATTGGATGGGTTCCTTTTTAGTGACTGCTTGAAACCCAGCAAGCCAAAGGCAGTTTCTCTTATTGCATCTTGGCATTGCTGCTACTGGCTCTCGATACTTGTAACTCGGTCAGAGAAGGATTTGGCGATCTCTTGCGATTGTAGTCGTTCGACATTGTATATTCTTCCAGCGTCTCCTTGTTTTGCCTTGGGTCTAGGAACCCGAAGTGCTACTTTGGCTACAACCAGGTAGTGGTCCTAGTCGATGTTAGCTCCTCGGAAATTTCGGACATCCATGATGCTGCAAGCGTGTCTAGTGTCGATCGCAATATGGTCAATCTGGTTGACGGTAGATTGATCTGGAGAACTGCAAGTGGATACTGAGGTGTGGAAAACGCGTGCTGGCCCCGCAGCAAAATGGATGAGTCTGAATCTGAACATTAGGCTAATGTTGCCGAGTTTAGCTTTGATGCGAATGTTCATGAGGCGCTCGCTTATGCACCTATAGCTCAAGACTTGTTGCCTAAGTCTGACTCAAATGACAGAGCCGCATCCCAATAAGCGCTGTTGATTTTCTCGGTAGCAGTAACTATCCCTTCCATAGTATTTCCTGGATGTCGGTGATGTCTACTTTATAGCAGTCTAGGAGCTAATTCTTCGGCTGCACGTCGTCTGTTAAGGGATCTAACATTCCTCCTGCATATCCGAAGTTCGTTTTCCTTAATTCGTTTTGTTTTTAATATCCTATAAAGTTCTTAAGGACCCATTCGAAACATCCACCTTGATAAACAAAAAAATTCCTTGGATGTTAGCTCCCAAACTATTCGCTCACGTTTGCTAGACCAAAAGTGTATACGGAAGAATAGCTAGAAAACATTGCTCAGTAAAAGAAACATAATATAGCGGAAGAAGGAAGAATGAAGAACTAAATCCTAGAAACACCATAAAGACGGTTAAGTATGGTGGCTGTTATATACAAATTTGGAGGTGTTTTTCTTATAATTGAGTATAGGCCCTGTCTTTTGGATAAAAAACATAAGGGCCAAAGAAACGTACGTCCAATTGAAAAACGTTCTGCTTCCAATTGCAGAAGATAATCTGCCATTAGTGTGAACATTCTAGTAGAATAATGACTCCAAACATATTTGTAAAGCCGTGGCAAGGTGTTTTGACCAAAAAAATGTGCCAGTTTTAAAATGGACGTCACAATCACTAGATCTAAACCCCATGGCAAATCTTTAAAAAGGTTAGAAAATAAGAATATCCTGCACTATGGAAAGAAATTCAATAACAATGGTGCGCAACACCTGTGGAAACATGTCAAAACCTAGTTTACTCTATCTTAGAAGATGTAAAGCGCTTCTTATAAAAAAAGGCCACCCCACTAAGTATACTGATGTCTTGAGGTTACTCGGAATACTCATTTTCCTCAAAAATATAAATTCTAACTGATTTTTTGCCTTATCCATAGGATCAATCTGAATCATTCTTATTTTTTTGGCCAGGAAAATAGTTTTTTTCTTTATTTTGGGTTAACTTCATAATTTAAATTTAAATTTCACATTAACAATTATAAATAATATTGACTTACTATTCATATGACCATTTTAATATTATTTTTTTCAAAAAATACAGACTTTTGTGATAAAATTGTAGTAACAGAATTTCACTCTTATTATTTTGGCCACAACTGTATACACAATACAATTACTGATTTATTTAAATTTTAAGAATAACTAAAGAAACAAAACTGCATGGGAAGATTCGTATGCAATTCCCCATTGTTAAGGATTACCGATGGACTAAAAAGATATTTAAAAAGAAACAACACAAAATTATTTCCCGAATAACTTTGATCATCGAAATTTCAAAGATCAATATCTTTGCCCAAAATATTTAAAACAAAAACGTTTATAGGTTTCCAAGGTTTCATTAAAATCAGTTCAATTCATTACAAAGATACAAAAATAATTAATGTGTGTAGGTATCTATTAATGTATGACATATACGTTGATTTGTAAAATTAGGAATGAGGCACACAGTGAGTGAGTAACTTGCGAACATAGTTAAAATATTTTATAATCACAATTAACAAATATGCTGTAAACGAACAACATATATTTTATTTTATTTTTTATATTTAAACAAAGTAATTTGGATTTTAATCCCAATTTGTAGAATTTGTGAAGCATATACCGGTTTTCTTCTGTACCTCCTCTATATTTATTTAAAAGTGAACATTTTGATGTGAAGAGAAAATCAAAAATAGATTTAGCCTCAAAGTCAACATTCTTGATTTTTTGTTTATATGTAGAATGAAACAAAATATAAAATACAATTGGTTGCAGCTTTATCTCCTCATCTTCTAAAATTTAAGTGAAATCAGTATTGTTTAATTTTTTGTTGTTATTTTATATCAAAAAGTTTTGCAAATTTTTCTTTTCTTTTTTAAAAGAAGTTTTGAAGTTTACAGTCAATATTGTGTGTGAAATATATTTTGTTGCCAACTAAACTCCAGAGCATCTTATAATAAGTATGCAAAAAGAATACAATTTCGAATACCATTTTTCATACAAAAAATAGACATTTATCTTTAAAATGCAGGCGAACCCTTCTGCTGGCGACAATGACAATGAGACAGCGAATCATATTCAGTGCCTTGGATCTATAAAGAAATTAATATTGTTTAACAGTGAGTTTTAAACGTTTTTAAAGTAACCAAATATGTGTATGTACATACATACATATATAATATACATATGTAGTTATGATGACAGTTCAATTAATTAAATTAATTTAAACAAACTTATAAAGTACGCGTGCTAATACGTTTATGTTTATACAAACTGTGATATTTTTTAATGTGGCGTTTCAAGATACGTTCATGCTTCCAAATGTTTTGGAAACCTTTTGAATCATTAATATTACCTATTGTCTTACTTCAAAGGCGCTAGAGTCCTTAACTACCTCAAAGCTATAGCTGTCCATGGTGACGTTTTATCCAAGACAACGCGTCGTCGTTTAATGTTTTTTTTAATGACAGCATAAACTTGAGGGCAAGCACTGACCACTTAACCCATCTTCTCCCCTTCAGTCACAATGCTCAAAAACGCTCCACTGACATCACGCTTTGATCTTCCAATTACGCCAATACGTCGATGAGATACACCTTTGGAAGATTGTGCCCCTAGTGGTGACGGTTAAGTTATGCACAACTCTTTCCAAAACGATGTTGAATAAGTCGCGTGACAGTGCATCGCAAAAACATCTTTTGACATCAATTACTTTGCTTACCTTTAAAAATGTTTACGGTTTAAAATAGTATCCATCAAAAATGTAGCGGTGTCTTCCCAACCAAGTAATCAAATAATACTCATCACGTGATTGAATCAATTGGAATTCCTTCCAGTATTTCTTACAATTGTATTTTTTCTGAAAATTTAGAAGGTATTTGTAATAACTTTGCTTTATTTTTCAAATTGAACTTTTCTGATTTGGGTTTAGATTATAATAAAACGCTTAGTTTCAATTCTAACATTAATGTATTTGAAATTTCTTTATCGAAAGTTGATGTATTAAATGCTTTATCGTCGCTTGATAACAGTTTCGCTGCCGCACCGGACAATATTTCACCTTTAGTTTTGAAAATTTGTAAATATAACCTTAAAACCCAACTTTTCTTTATTTTTAATTTGTGCTTGAAACAAGGAGAGGAGTATTTTTAGATACATGGAAATATTCGCTGATAACACCCTTGCATAAATCTGGATCTAAAGCATCTGTGGAAAATTATAGACACAATAAGCTTTGACTCATCCCCAAATTATTTGAAGCAATTGTTAAAATTAATCTTCATAGTTTAGTTCAAAACCATATTTCCCTGCATCAGCATGGCTTTACTAGTACCCGGAGCATAATGGTAAGTGCGTTAGACTAGTTTTTTCACGGGTACTGCCTCTTGCGAGGAATTGAAAAATTCTCCTAGAGTAATTAAAGAAAAGTGCTTTCTCAAATTTGCCGTTTGGATTCGGCTTAAAGCTGTAGGGATGGTTGAGAGTTGTAAGTCACTAGACCCTAGTTCTCAACGGAGTGTTGCGCCACCCAATTTATTTTTTTTTTATAGCATGGCTCTATGAGTGGTAAGTCTACTGGAAAAAATTTTGGCAATTTTTACAAATTACTGTCTTGGTTGTTTAGAAAATCGTACTCAAGTGGATGTGATCTACACCGATTTTTCCATTTTGATTGGGTACAACATAATGTTCACTTGAAAAAACTTGAATTGCTTGGCTTCCACTTGAATCTCCTAAAAAGGATCAGAAGCTAGTTGGACGAAGACAATATGTTAAAATTGGTGATGTTTTTGCAATGAAATACACAATTTGTCCGGTGTACCACAAAGTAGTCATCTTGGTCCACTCCTTTTCATTTTATTTATAAATGATTTGCCGAATTGTATTAAAGGTTCTAGATGTCTTTTATATGCTGATGATTTTTAGTTCTGTAAGTTCTTCATCAGTACCCATGGCACGATGGTTAGTGCGTTGGGCTGTCATGCGAAATGTCTTGGGTTCGATCCCTGCCTGTGCCACCTAAAGTTTTTGTTCACGGGTACTGCCTCTAGCGAGGAATTGACAAATTCTCCAAGAGCAATTCTTGTCAAGAAAAAGTGCTTTCTCAAATTAGCCGTTCGGATTCGGCTTTAATTGACTTAAGACTTTGTACTCTTTGCTTACAAGGTGCTCAACTCTAACATAAATTGTTCATTTTTGTTGTCTCAGTTTAATAAGTATTTTCCATTTCGGAATTTGCGTCCTAGAAATTGTAATTTTTCTATATGTTCCTTTTCATAGCACAAATCATTGCGAAACTTAATCCAATAACTGCTTCTTGTATTGATTTTAACGAATTTGAGTTTGTAATTGATTTTAATAAAAATAGATTAGATATTAAGATTAATTAGAACACTATCTTATTACCACTGCCAATTGGCCAATGCCAATGTTTGATTTGAATGTAGTGTCCATAAAATAATAAATACTCAATTAATAGTTCTTAAATATTTCACTTAAACTCATTTCTTGCAAATTGGAGTTTAAACAAGGCATTTGTCAAAGACTTTTGTGTGCGATTTATGTATGGTAAAAAGTTAATCAAACAGTAATTCGTGCAAAATGACTTTGATCACTCTGCGCTGCTCCTACGTTTTCAGTAAAATAATCATGATTGATACATACATACATATGTATAATACTATTATAAAATAAAATTAATATTACAGGCTAATTGAAACAGGTTGATAACTTTAACAATGACTTACAAATTTAAATATTTGAATTTAACTAAGACAATTACCTAAACCACCAGTGTATAGCTAACTAATAAATAAAAAATACATATCAAGAAGTTAACATGATTACAAATTATAATACTCTCTAATAGCGTAAGTATCAGTATTTGAGGATAGATCTTTAAAAAGAATAGAGATCTAAGAGTAAATGGATTTTTCAATTCTTTTGAGTTGCGAACCACAAATCCAAGCACACCATTCGCTTTAGCAACCACAAAATAAATGTGGGACGTGATACTGAGTTTGGAATTAAATATGACAGCAAGTTCTCAATAAGCTAAGATTACTAGGGAAAGATAGAGACTGGCAAAAAGAAACATTTAAAAAGAGCTGGATAGCAATGCGCCATTCAGATAAGCGCTCAAGATCACATTGAAGTAAACGATAATCTTCGACAAATTTGATGCAACAGACAAATTGGTATGTCATTAGTCAGTTACAAGAACAGAAGAGGCTCCAACTGATTACCTTGTGGAACACCAGACATTACATGAATTACTTCAGATAATAAGTTATTAATGTGGACCAACTGTAATCTACCGTACCGATACGATGCAAACCAGTTTAAAATACTTACACTCCTTTTTTTTTTTAATATGATGATTGACCCCATCGAAAGCCCTTGAAAAGTCGGTAAACATATCATTAGTTTAAAAACCATTTTCAAAATTTCAAGTTTAAAAATAAATTAGCTGGTGCACAAGTCCACAGAGAATTAGGTCTATTGACTTACAACTCTCAACCATTTTAGGGATTGAAGACATCTACAGTTTATATGCCGAATCCGAACGGCTAATTTAAGAAAACACTTTTTATTGCTATATTTTTCCAAAAATATTACTTAGTTTGTCCTTCCATGTATAGATAAATTTTAAGAGGGAAATCATTTCTTTTAGAAAAAAGGTTAGATTTTTAATCACAACTTCATTCAAAAATAATCTGAAACCTGAATCATTTTGTTTGGAGACAAATTTTTGTGAAGGAATATTCTAACCGTCAAGAAAAAAGGCGAATTAAATGATGCAAAATGAAAAGGGGAAAAGTCCAAAAGCCAAACCTAATATCAAGTCTTCTAACTTGGTCCACTTGGCAAATAAATAAAATAAATGTAAGTTGCATCAATTTTCGTTTTTGACCTACACATATCACATGAATGATCTTAACAAAGAATGTGGGCTTAAATCAACATTTTATAAAGGAAAATTAGTAGAAATCAAGAATTACGTAGCTATTTTTTTCTGAATTTGTATTTTGTAACAAGTAAGGTAGGTACACAACTTTCTGATTCCGCGTTACAGTTTTCTTGAAAG
Source organism: Eupeodes corollae (assembly GCF_945859685.1). Lineage (NCBI taxonomy): Eukaryota > Metazoa > Arthropoda > Insecta > Diptera > Syrphidae > Eupeodes > Eupeodes corollae. The sequence goes on along the minus strand of NC_079149.1, from coordinate 79,516,256 downwards.
AACTTTTTTTCTAAGATGTTTTTTAAATATTTTTTTTCTCATCCTTAAAAACTAAAATAAAAGAAGTTTTATTACCTATTATGTAATAAAAGGATTGTGATTGATCATTGATGTCTCTCAAGATAAGCTGCTGTCCAATTACATACGTAACTAAAAAGTTGCTTGATGCAGACTTGTTTCATAATCTTAGTTACTACTCATAAAATCAAGTGCTTAGAATCAAATTAAGCTTTTTTAAGCGTTTTAATTGAGCTCCTTGTAATGAAATGCAATTCATTTTTTTTACTAACAGATCTGACGACAGGAAAACATTTATAACAATACTCATATATATTTAACCGATGTATACAAAACTTCAGCTTGCTTTATATGCATATTTAAGCTCTTTTATATATACTAAAGTATCATTTGGTTGGGCCTATTCTCCTCTGTCCTTATTTCTAAATTGTATAAACAAAATCCTATACTTTATGAACACTCTCTTCAATTTTTTAAAATATGAATAACTAAAAGTTAACTGCTGATATCAATTTTAAACTCGATCCACAAGCTCTCGGTTTATCTATAAAATTTTGTTTTTAAAAACATTTAGAACTTGAGCATTTTTTCACTTTCTATAATTTCTTAAATGTACTATTGAGTATTAAGGATTTAGATCTCCGTTTAATAAAACAAGGTTCTAACGAATAATAAACTACTTTCATAGCACCCGATAGGATTTTTTGACATACATATCTGACAGTGGGCAGGTTCAGACGACATATGTAAGCGACTTGAAATAAAGCAAGTTTCTAGCATCTGATTGGCCAGCTGTCAAAAAATTGACTTCCAATTAAGGCAACTTTATTGGAAACTTGACTGGAAAGTTAGTCAAGAAAAATCTTCGTTACTATCAAGCCAAGTCAACTTATATCAGAATGGCAATAGATCTTCTAAAAAGGACATATTTTTCACACAGACGGGTTGATTCAATGGACATAATACCAGTTTCGTAAGGGACTCAAGCTTGTTCCATAGGAGTAATCCTCATGATTCTTGTGGTATCACGATGGGCCATTGTGGCCTAAGTGTGCCCATTTCCGTCTTGCACAGCCACTTTAACCTAATGTCAGTTTGAGATTTGAAGTTGTTTCTTGATATAATGGGGTTTGTATGTTCTCTTCTTCAATCTTAAAGTTCCAAAGCTTAACATTAAAACCTTCATGTATTATATACAAATACACATACACACCTATTATGTGTATTTTTTTAATTCTGAAAATTGTTGTCATCTGGAATTATCGGTCGATAACTGTATTTTCCAACAGTTTATTATTATTGAACATTAAAAACTACTATGACTTAATATTTTATAAAACAATATAACCTGATCATTAAATCGTTCAGAGAAAATAAAAAACTTTGCTAAACAGAGTTCTTATATCCTAGACCGTCAAATTTGAGGGTTCTTGTGCTCGAGAACTTGATGAAGAAATGAGTTCGAACTCAATTAAGTTAAAATTTTTCAATGAACCGAGTTTTCAAGTCTAGAACTTTGTCAAAGAATTGACAGTAAAATGTTCATACTTAATTTTACCTCTTTCATATAATTAGATCCTTAGTTTACTTTAAATGTTGCCAACATGCCATTTACCTTCAGAAATATTGTTATAAGTTTTTAGTCTTAACCTGTCTTACATAAAGTTCAATCTAAATTTAACGCTAGTGAAGAAAAGATTTGAACTCCATTTGGAAGGTCAAGATTAGTGCTCTACAAATTCATCATACATTTTTTTTGTTACCTACTATGTTGCGATTGGCCCTAGCAAACCCTATTCTATATACTTATTTTTTAGGCGTCTTTATATCCATATTATATAACTTGCAAGATTTGAAATAACACTTTCTATTATTTTATCATTTATAGATATTCGGTTACGGCTGCTAGAGCAATTATGCTCTTTAGATGTCAAAGCAGAATCGCACATGTGTTTCGTCAATGAACTGAATACGTTTTTCCGACATCGCACTATCGTAGAATCGGAGCATAGTCGGGGTCTCGAAAAAATTCTTAACTATTTGCAATCCAATATTTGCAAATCACAGTAAGTCAGTCAAAATTATATTAAATACAATTGAACACAAACACTATGTATTTTTATGAGCTATAAGGTTATTTAATTTTGAAAAATGTAAATATAAATGAAGAAAAAATAACCCTTTCCATGTGAGCTAATGACCGATCTTATATTCAGAACATTAGAAGGGTTTGAATACTACGAGTATAACACCAACTTGATTGTGCTTCCATAATTTTGTATTTAATACCCAATGGAATTTGTGTGCTCCTTTAAGCGCATTCTTTGAACATATGTATGTACCTATCTACATTGTATTTTTATTATTTTTTTGGTATGATTAATTTACAGACAAATATTAAGAACACAATTTTAAATTATGTAAAAACAACAACAAAAAATGTAAAAGCTTGTTTTTAATTTTAATGATATAAATTCACATATTTATATTCGGATATAACGTTTTTTTTTAGACGTGTGCTTTCAATCTGGAAATAATTTTTCGGAGTTGGTCTTTTTGACAGCTGTCACTTGATGTTTGCTTATTTTTCTTTTCCATTCCTTAAAAATGTTCCTGCATTGCAATGATACAAAAAATTTCTTTTTATTTTTCTTCATAGTCTACTTGCAACTCTATACCTAGCGTTTATATGTATAAAATAATTGTTGAAAAAATCATTCACCACAGGCACAGGTTTTAGGTTAGTGAACAAAAAGAACTCATCTACAATAATTAATTCACGCCAAAAAACGAAACTCGCATCTGATTGGCCAGCTGCCAAAAAATTGCTTTCCAACTGGAAAATTAGTAAAGAAAAATCTCCCTTACTACCAAGTCAAGTCAACTTATGTCAAAATGACAATCAATCATGTTTTTTTAATTAACTGAAAGTTAAACTTTATTCCTCTTACGATTTATATATTTTTCGCACAATTTTATTTAATATTTTGTGTAAAAAGGTTTTTCGTCAAATTGGAAAAGAAACAAGTAATATTTCTTTACAATAAGAAATGCAAATTGGGATGGACTTGTAGTTTGCTTGAGGAGTGTTTTGTAGACAATAATGTTTTTGGTAGTTTTTGTACGGTAAACTGAAGGTAAAAGTTAGCGAAGTAAAGTTCTGAGTTTGAAGTTTATGACACTTGAACAACTAACTGGTTGGCTTGGTCGAAATGTACGTCCAAGGAATTCAGTTGACTGCAAATGAAGTCCCTTATGTTGTATGAACCTGCCCATTTTCATAATTCAGCTATCTCCCTCACTTTAATTTGACGATGTAGTCTAACACTAATTGATGAACTTCATAATCGTCGGTAGTTACAATTTTTGGACGTCCCCGAACGTACACGTTTAAATTCATCAGCTCAAAATTTTGCCGTGGTTATAGGAGGTGCAAAGTCCTCATATACAGAGTCAAACTCAACTTTAATTGGCGTAGGCGTATTGCCTTTCAAGAACAAATATTTTATAACAGCTCTATACTCAATAATTTCCATTTTCACTTAAGGACTTAAATGGACACACTTTAACGTGACCTACGTACTACCACAGCAAAAAGTGGTCGTATTGGGCCTTAATGCCTTATTCCTAAAAATTTATTCGAGCTAGCCGCGGCGCGGACGGTGAGTTGGCCACATGCTTGAAATCACTTTTAAAACATAGTGATAAACCCTGGTTTTTATATAGTAAAGCAGAATCCTTGGCCATTACATTAAATTATTTGCGTTTTACTCCTTCCACACGTTGAAAAAACACCGGTTTTTGTTTATTTTTTTATAGATTAAATAAAACATTTTATTTCTTAAAATCAAAATATGAAAAGAAATAAGTGACAAAAATATTTTTTATAAAAAATAGAGTTATTGCCACTCTAAGAAAAATTTTACATTTATTAATTAAAATGGGTGGGGTGACTCTTAAAAGAAAATTTAAAAAAGAAAGTTAAAATATCATACATTTATGTAATGCATACAGAAATTAAATTAAATTGAAGTTAAACATTTCAAGAAAACATCAGGTAGATCCATTTAGAAAAAAATCATCAAGACTAAGGACCCAATATTTATCTTGTTTCATAAATAACAAATGAGAAGTTTGCATCCTGATAGAATGGGGGAGTCTATTAAATATCCGACATGAGGAAACATTCTTAAAATTTCTAAAAGCGGTTGTTCGATATACCAGTAAAATTAAGATTACCTGATCTCTTAAAGAAAATTTTTAGAACTTTATAACAATACATATGTCTCACTGAAAGAATTTTCAAATCTCTAAAAAGTGGAAAACTAGGGTACAGGCGAGGCTTACCACATATTTTCTTCAGAACACTTTTTTGCAAAACTAATAAAGGTTGTAATTTGTTATAATATGAACCTCCCCAACAAAAAATTCCATATTCTAGTTTCGAATGAAAAATGCCATAATAAATTTTAAGTAGCAGTTTGGAAGAGCAAACTTTACGCAAAAAGAAGAAGTTTCTAAGATTGCACCGAAAATATTGTCCAAGATTCTCTGTGTGGTTATAAAAACTCATTCTAGAATCAATTATTAATCCCAAATACTTGAATTCATTAACTATTTCTAATTTGAGCATTTATCACTACAGCTCATAGAATCCGTAAATGTTATGGAAGTAACCATAGGATTACAGGTGCAGTTAAAAAGCTAAAGCTTAAAGTTTGGACACTCAGTACCGTGGAAAAAGAGATCATTAACAATCTTTCTGCCATACAAACTGAAAAACATTATCTTGGTTTTAGAACTTATTATCAATTTGTGCTCTGCAAACCAGATTCTTAACAAGCTGAGATCCCAATTTATATCCGGTATAAGATTCAGACAACTATCTGTACCATACGAAAAACCAACATCATCTGCAAAGGCTGTAAGAGAACCCTTAAAAGGCAAACTGAATAAAGAATAAATATATACCAAAAAAAGTATTTGTCCTAAAACCGAACCTTGTGGAACTCCCAAATCGAATGTCTTTATATCACTCCTAACACCACCAAATTTCACTCTTTGGGCTCTTAAATTTAAATAAGATCTTAGCCAATCATTAATGAATCCTCGAAACCCAGCACTTTCAAGTTTGCTAACCAAAATTTCGTGATTAACCATGTCAAAGGCTTTTGATATGTCAACACACAATCCAGCTGTACAACGCATCTTCGGTTGATTTATTGCTTTGAAAACCAAACTGAACATCACTGAAAAATTTTGTTCTCTTTAAAATGCTCATCATTCTATTTTTTACAGCTTTTTCAAAAATCTTACTTATCGAGGGTAAGAGTGATATAGGCCTATAGTTACCCAGATCATTAGTTGCTCCTTTCTTGAAAAGTGGCAAGATATTGGAACATTTAAGAGCTACCGGAAATACTCCAGAAAAAATACTTTTGTTAAAGATATGTGCCAAAACATCAATTATAAAACATGCTACATTTTTCAAACAAACATTTGAAATGCCATCATAACCAGAAGAGTTTGATGTTTTTGAAGTGCTAATTAACTTTAGAATCTCTAAACTAGATATAGGCTCAAACACAAAACTTTGGCTTTGCGAAGGTTCAAGACTAGAACTAGCTTGTAGATTAAGTGAAATCGTTGAAAAGTATTCCTTGAATGCATTAGCAATTGCAATTTTATCAGAGACCACACGACCATTAACATTGACAACAGATGGTTGTTTTTAAGTATACTATTAAGTATACTATTCACTATTTTCCATTCGTTTCCAATATTTCCTTCAGCTAGATTGAATTTGTTTTTAAAATAGTTATCACGGCAAATAGGAATTTCCTTCTTTAATTCAACACAAATTTTCTTATATTTAGTTTTTAAATTCTGACTGCTGTTGCGTTTTAAACACTTTTGTCTTAATTTTTTTTATACTTCTCTTTTTTAACCAAACTATAGGTAATCCACGGCTTTAAACGCTCATTAGACTTTTTCGGAACGATGTCAAAAGAAGCATCAGAAATGTATCTACTCGTACAAAGGAAATCAATAAAAATGTCATACGATTTGGAAGGATCACACTCGGCAAAAACTTCTTCCCAAAACTCAAAAGACATATTAGTTTTAAGCCTACTAAAATCGATGCTTGTAATCAATTTTCTTTCCCTATATCAATAAGAATTCCAGTAATGGAATGATCAGTTATTCTGAGGTCAAAAACACACTTTTCACAGGAACTGATTGAAGGAGCGAATAGGCCATAAATATGATGAAGACAAGTTCCAGATCTCGGTCTTGTTATCTCTTTAATAAACGAAACAACTCCATAAGAAGCTAACAAATCAAGATAAGTTGCCACGAACTCGCTACTTTCTAAAGTATCGATATTCAAATCACCCACAATTAACAAATTATTTGATTTCTCACTATCCAAGAAAGTTGAAAATTTTTCCATTTGATTTCATATTGATTCAAATTCAACAATGAATTCAACTTTTCAAAATTTATTTTATTGAAATCGTACTACATTATCCTACTTTAGTTATTTCATAAATTTTAAATTATAATTTTGTATTATATTAAAAGGTTCGTAGTTGAACATACACCACAGAGTCAAATGGCTCAGAGTCATTTTAATCAGGTCCAATTGAACGCTATAATTTTGTTGCGCTTAAAATAAAAACGTCTTATTGTTAGTGTAAATGACCAGATAAAATATTCTATTTATTTTTTTTTATTTTTTTTAAGGAGTTCTGTGCAATGGCCGTCTCAAAGTTCTTATTGCTGTTGGGACCTGCTTATTAATGAGACATGGTCCCTAGCCAACGATTACAGTTCTTTATCGGAAATATATAATATCGATGTGGTATATAAATTACAAAAAATTCAACTTGTATACAATAAGGTATTGATTTATTTATCAAATTTTCAAAAATCAAAGCTTGACGAATTTATTTCATAGTACTATGAGCTCCTTTCCGAAACACACGAGGAAATATTGCGAATACTTCGGAATTTTTATACAACTATCACAACTTATAATATTTATAAGGTAAGGTTTTTCAAAAACTTATTTATACTATAGGCATGACTATTTACTATGTAAATCTTTATTTTTGAAAATGTTTACACCCATACGGTCTAAAGAGTTTGGACATTTACAATTTTAGGGAAAGAAAAACTGTTCCAAATCTCCTAGGTCCGTTCAAGTATATGGTTTAATAAAAATAATATAAGGCTCATCTTTATGCCCAAAAATTTGAAATTCTATATGTAATTTAAAAAAAAAATGGTAATAATACAAAATTCCTCTTTTTCATTGCAGAAAAATCAATACTCAAGTGATAAACTAGAAGCCATCAAATCTCGAAGCATATATAAGCATTTCACAGAGACATCGAACGTAGATATTCATAAAAATATGTTGAGAGACCTTAAAGATATTTTCAATGTTTGTTCTTTGTAGTACTTTTAAAATAACTAAAGTAAAAGCTTTATTTTTAGAGTATGGATTTAGGTTTTGGTTTAATGGTATCTAAAGCAATCCTTGCTCATGTAAGTTCGGAGCAAAAGTTATTTAAAAATAGACTACACTGTCTTAATGAAGAAGATTTATCTCGAAACGCCGCCGGCGTGGATTGCAAAAACAAATCAATCGAACAAAACTGCGATCATTTTTCAAAACAAAATATTCCAAAATTACTTCGCCAATCTAACCATAATAACACTGAAGGAATTGAAAGCTTGTTGCATTTCGAATTTGAGCTTCAAACACAATTGTTAAACCTCAGAGAGAAAAAACTACGTAAGAATTTGGAAGTTATTTATGGTATATTAGACACACGAGAAATGAAAACAGCCAATTTTGTAAGAACTAAGAAAAGTATGAATGCATATGATAACGGCAGCCAAATCGATATCAAACCTAAAACCTGTGCGGTGAAAAGCTTATCAAATTCAGGTTTATCAACGATGATTAAACAAATTGCCTTCAAAACTAACGCTAATATAAATGCAAGTGAAAGTAAAGCTAAAGTCAACTTAGCCAATGTCCAGATTCGTCCAAAATTATTTGGAGGATCTCTTGAAGAATATTTAAAAATTACAAACGAACCAATTCCTTTGATTTTGAGAAGTTGCATTAGAGTTATTAGGAAGTATGGTACATATTGGTCTTGAAGAGAATATTGATTTTTGTTTTTAATTTTCAAACCATCAATTGTAGGTCTTCATAGCCATGGCATTTTTCGAGTATCTGGGTCTCAGATTGAGATAATGAATTTTCGTGAAAGCTTTGAACGCGGAGAGGATCCACTGGTTGGGGCTTCAGATGCGTCAGATATGAATTCAGTTGCGGGTGTCTTAAAATTGTATTTGAGAGAACTTCAAGAACCTCTATTCCCAAGCAAATACTTTGGTTTTTTCATATCAATCCAACGTAAGCTTATCAAAATGAAACGAAATTGCTTTGTATAACATCTTTATAATTTCAGATTTAGATTCCGAACAGGAAGTTGTTGGAGAGATGAGAAATTTTTTTAGAGCAATTTCACAACCTGTTGTTATTGTAATTCGCTTTTTGTTTGGGTTTTTAAATCAGTAAGTAAATTTAAAAAATTGTAAGCAATTAAGTTTTTTTAAAAGCTTTACGGAAAACTTCGTTTAAATGGCATTCATTTTGTATCTAAAAAAATTGTTTAATTTGATTAAGTGTTTTCGTTAGGATGAAAGTAACAATAAATACACGAACGAGTAACATTTTATATAAAGAGTGGATGTAAATGAAGAAGTAATTTTGAACAATTCTGTTTTTATAAATTTTAAGATGCTCAAATTGTTTTTCAATAATTTAAGAAGTTTAATTCAGTTTGCTTTAATTTAATTTTAAGTATTAATATTATTTATTCATATACAATTTCTTAGTGCTAACTTTAATTTGTTTATAGCTTGTCTGAATATTCATCTACTAATATGATGGACGCATTCAATTTGGCTATTTCATTCGGCCCCACTTTAATGCCTACTCCGGAAGATAAAAAGCAAGTGCAATACCAAACACAATTAAATGAGTTGATAAAAATCATCATTATGAACTATCAAGAAATATTTCCAAATGATCTCGCGGGGCCTCGATATCATAAGCATGGAGCTGACAACTATTTCAGGTAGGAATTTTTAAAATAAAATAACAAATTGCAGAGAAATACGTTTGTTTGTTTCTGTGACAATATTCAGACAACCTTTTTGAATGTTTACTAGTTTAAAACCATGAGTTTTACCAGCAAAAAAGTTCCCTCTGATTTTAATTGTACGTTTGATGCATGTCAATTTAGTAAAGTCTCTGTATTTTCTGATATACATAGGTGTTAGTCTGGATCCCAAGTTAACTTTTAATGAGCATTCAAACTACATACTTAAGAAAGCTAATACTACCCAAGGATTCATAAAGAATTCGGTTGCGATTTCCGTGACCCTAATAGCCAAACCCAAAACCGGGCTTTCGGCAAAAAGTTTTCGGAAACCCGAAAATCGTTCACATGGAACATTTACACGTTTTCATTTGATATTTAAATTTGTTTAACACCGGCTGTCAAACTTTGTATTGTCGAAAAAATTTGTGAGTAAAAAGTTTTGTTCTTCTCAAATTATTTGTGAAAATACAATAAATTCTTACCAATTCGTCTCAAAGAAGAGTTTTAACTGAAGTTCTGAGGACGTGTGAATGGTCTCATGACATGAACCAACAAGAACTACAAGCTCGATTGGCTGCAGCTATCTTCTTTGTTTACTTCAACCGGTCCGAACAATTCACAAAGGAGAAGCTAATTGTCTAGAAAATATATCATAGAATGAACAAAAAATAAATCTGTTATAAAAAATAATTTTAATTAAACATTTTCTTCTTCTTTTCAACAAATTCAATCCAAATTACTGAGCTTATGACTATTGCTTCTGTTGAGCAAATTTGCCTTCAGAATTGCCATATAACGAAAACTTGTGCTTTACCAAAAATGTATGGGAAAACTTGAATTTTCGATGTAGATTTTCGGTCGAAACCGATAATTTCGCGGAAAACGGGTTTTGGACTTGGTGTGAAAAGCCTATAAAGTTCTAAAGCTTCTCTTTGTTTTATTTGTAAAGCCTGTACTTAAATATAGTTGCATAATGTGATCACCTTACTCCTTTGTTTATATAACAAGACTTGTAGCAATTCAGAGAAGATTTAAGCGTTTTTGCCTTTATTTTCTTCTATGGTCAAACTTCCCCCTTGTTCTCAAAGGCTTGATTTAATAACCTATCCAACACTCACCAGTCATAGAAGGTATTTGCATAGAAAGTATTAGTTTTGGTCGGAAAAGTATAAGACTACAGCAGAAGTTGTACCAGTAGATCAAATTATGCTGTAATAACCCCTCAATGGATTTCAATATATAATACTATTGAATAATTACAAAATGGTAGGCGATAGAAATACAATAATAATACTCGAATTTCCAGAAACGCTCATCAGTTTAGAGAATCTTTTTTAAGCCCCGGTATCTCCTCTTAAATCCTTCCCTATTTTGCTAACACTCGCACATTGTTTTTTTTTTTAACTTAAACAAAACATACTAAGGGTATTAATAACCCCTTGATTACTGTAAACTATACAAAAAACTTGTACGTAATTATTAAACAAGTTTTTTTTTCTCTTTTCAGTGATAGCAGTAATGATGCAGCTGAATAATCATATAAAGATGATAAGGGTATTCACGCAACGTCGAAAAACCACTAGATAAGTTTCTATACATCTTGGTATTGCCAAAATTTGTATCAGAAATGCGTGAAGTAGTCATATACCTTTTATAAGAAATGATTGATAAGTCATTATAACTTTTTGAATCAGGTTTGTTAAAAAATATGAGAACTACAAATAAAAAACAAACGGCTCCAATTTCATAAATCGGTTCGGAGAAGTTTACTTTTGAATAATACCTCAGAAATATGTCGCACACCTAATGTGCCAATTCATTTTTGTACGCAACATTTGATGTTGCTGCAAAGCTTTTATCCAAAAAAAATCAAAAAGTTGTTTAAACTTTTGTGCAAACGCACGGTCGACGTTCCATGAATGCCCTTAACATTTTTACAACTGTTGCTGAAACGTTGTTCAATCCTGTTTTCGTATTTTATTTTATTTTATTTTATTTTATTTTATTTTAGTAAATATGTAAGATCTTATGTCCTATAATTATAAAACAAGGATTTACATAGATTTATTTTTTTATTTTTGTCAATAAAATATTTCAAGTAATTTTGTTTCAAAGTTATTTCTAAGAACAAATCACTGGTCGCATCGTAAGCCATATTCCAATAGAGTTGTCGAATCATCTGGAACTTTGGTAGGTATTTTGAAAGTTTCTATTATTTAAATTAAATGTAAGTATTGAAAGAAAAAGTATTGACAAAAATGACTTCAAGGTGATTTGTCAATTCCTGACAAGAGACTCGTGAAAAAAACTTTAGGTCGAACAGGCAGGGATTGAACCCAAGATTTGTGGCACGATTGTTGCAAGCATACTAACCATGTACGGAATCAAAAAATCAAATTCTTAAACCTTTACTGGATACAGGATCAAATATTTAAATTGTCAAAGGACAATCGAAACGAGCAAATTCTATTAAATGGAATTAGTCAGAATAATCCCACTAAAATTTCAGGCTGCTCAAATCTTATACTAAACTTTCCTAGTAAATCACTTCCATATAAATTTCATCTATTAATCGTGGATTCAAATATTCCATATGATGGAATTCTGGGAAATGACTTCCTTAAATCCACGGATGGGATTATCGATTACAAAATCCAATGTCTCCGTTTTAAGTACGGAAATATTCCAAACAATTCAAAAGAAAATTCACCAAATTCAAACTTTATTGAAATCAAACCTCGTACTGAAAAACTTATTTCAGTTTTTATAACTAATCCTCAGCTTAAAGAAGGCATTCTATCAGAGCTATATTTACAAGAAGGTGTATACTTGTCAAGAGCAATTACTCAAGTAAATAATGATTCTTATGCTCCTGCTTCAATTCTAAATAACACTCAAAATCCTATAATTCTTCAAAATCTTTCTTGTCAATTGGAACCATTACTTAACAAAATCAAATCAATTTGATCGTTTTCAAGATTTACTAGCTAACTTAAGACTCGATCATTTAAATACCGAAGAAAAATCTCATATTATCGAAATATGCAAAGAATTCAGTGACATATTTCACTTAGAGGGAGATGCCTCACTTTTACATCAGCTATTGAGCATGAAATAATAACCAATAATTGAGGACCTATAGCGGCAAAAACGTACCGTTACCCTGAAAACATTAAATCAAGAAATCATTAAGTCTTCCGTATCTCCATGGTCCGCTTCACTTTGGGTGGTTCCAAAGAAAGTTGACGCTTCAGGTCAACAAAAATGGCGTGTCGTCATAGATTACAGGGAACTGAATAACGTCACAACTGGTGATGGTTTTCCTCTTCCACATATTGTTGATATTTTGGATCAATTAATTCATTCTTATTGCTTCACAACTCTCGATCTAGCTTTTGGTTTCAACCAAATTAATGAAGGTCGTTACAAAACCGCTTTTTAACCTCCCGATGGGCACTATGAGTTTATTCGTATGCCTTTCAGATTTAAAAACTCACCATCAGTCTTCCAGAGATTGATGAACAATGTATTAACAGGCCTTCAAGGTCTACAATGTTTTGTCTATTTAGACGACATTGTGATTTATGCGTCATCGTTAGAAGACCATCAATCAAAACTTCGAAATGTTTTCCAAAAACTTCAATTTAATAATCTGAAACTTCAACTAGTTAAGAGCGAGTTCATGGGAAAAGAGGTTATTTATTTAGGTCATAAAATCACAAATCAAGGTGTCAAACCAAATTCTGAAAAAATTGACGTTGTATGCCAATTTCCAGTTCCTGTTAACATAAAAATATACAATCTTTCTTAGGCCTCGCAGGCTACTATTGACAGTTCTTTGGAAATTTTTCAAAAATAAAACGACCCCTTACAAATCTTTTAAAAAAAGATTGTCTAAAAGTAAAACTTACATCCGATCCAATATTAAAGTACCCGGACTTTTCTAAGAAATTTATCCTTACCACGGATGACTCCAATTTTGCAATAGGTGCCATATTGAGCCAAGGTGAAATTGGTTCTGGCCTGCCTATTTCTTACGCAAGTAGAACACTTAAAATGGTTTTAAGGTTATTTTCCCATCGAGAGAAGATTGGGAGGATGACACCGTGTCAATAGGTTTCGACACAACCATCTTTACTGATGGCTCAAAGATCTAGTGCGGAGTTGGTTCTGGGATCTTTTCTGAGTCCCTAAATGTAGCGAAATCCTTTAGGCTTCCTGACTTTGCTAGCGTTTTTCAGGCTGAACTGCTGGCAATAAGGGAGGCATGTAAGATACTTAAACAAAACCCAAACCAAAACCGTAATGTCGCTATCTTTACAGACAGTCAGGTAGCTATCAAAGCCATTAACTCGGCCATATCCTCATCTAAATTGGTCCAGCAATGAAGCGATGAGCTTGCAAACCTGAATATTAACCTCGGTGTCACCCTGATCTGGGTTCCGGGCCATAGTGGTGAACGGGCTGACGAGCTAGCCAGGCAAGGATCGGCCCTTCATAGCTCACTTGCGGAAATGGTTAACATTCCTCTTGGTACTATGAAGGGTAAAATCTTTTCTATCTACCAAACTGAATCAAACCGAAGGTGGAGCAATTTACCCAACTGCATTATATCTAGGAAGATATGGAACACCCATAACAAAACCCGTACAAACGATCTTCTATGCAGGCCAAGGCAAGACATAGCCAGGATTGTTGCGGTTTGTACCGGACATTGGCCTATAGGAGTTCATGCAGAGAAGTTGGGTATCTCTTACAACACCTTTTGCCGTAGCTGTAGTGACCAAAGAGAAAGTGAAAACATAATCCATTTCCTCTGCAAATGTCCTGCTTTGGCAAACACCAGAATGAAATGCTTTGGAGAAGCATTCTTTCAAGAACTCGATGAGCTATCTGAGACAAAGATTGGAGACCTAATCTTTTTTCTCAATGCGACAAAATGGCTCTAACATAATCGCTATGAAGCTTCTCTATCAATCTATCCCTTTCAATCAAAGGTCAAACGAGTTTTTGGTATCAAAACGGCGCACTACAGCGCTAATTGGATCTCAGGCTAGGTTGCCTTGAGATCGCCATTTCTACCTACCTACCTACCTAGAACACTTAATAGACAAGAATCAAACAACAGAACGGGAACTCCTTGCACTTTTGACTATCACTATGGTAGACGATTCAAAATTGTAACAGATCACAGACCATTAGTTTGGTTGTTCAATGTAAAAGATCCTGGATCTAAACTAGTGCGTTGGTGATTAAAACTCGAGCAATACGATTATGAGATACAATTCAAACCTGGTCGTATAAACTCAAATGCAGACTGCTTATCTCATATTCATCAAGAAAATACAACTACTATGTTTTATGCGGAAACTAAAGAAACATTTAACGACTATGTTAAATTTTACTATAATTCTCTTTCACCAAATATTCACGATTTTAAAGAACTCGAAGGGAATATACTAAACTCAAAAGAAACAGTAGCTTATATTTTATACAAAATTGCATTTTCATTTAATAAATTTGAATTGCCAATTTTTCTTAAGCATTCAATTCCGATAGTAAAACATTCCCAATTCCATTGAACTATGAAAACGCATATTAGTTGCTAGATATTTCCAAATTAATTGGATTTTATCAAAATAATAATCTTATTTTTATTATTTAAATTCCTCTTCCTAGAATTAACAAATTCAATTTATATCAAATATTTCCTTTACCTATTCCTAAAAATATATCCACATATGCATTTATAAACCCAGAATTTCCTCATTTAGCCATGTCAAAAAGTAAAATGCATTATGCTCAATTAAACGACCTTTGTCTGAATTTGATAAAATTTGTGAAATACACATGATACATTCAAGTTACGATAGACCAATTTGTGAGACAAAACTATTAACTACAACTCACAAAATTGTACCATCCTCGTGTCATACTTACCTAGTAACAGGCACAATAGCAGTATGGCATCCATTAAAATATAATACGAGTAAATGGATTTTTGTACTGAGTGAACAAGATCGACTCACCATAGATTGTAAAGATACTGAAATCTTTGATCAACTCATACACTCTACTGGAATTATAACACTCAACGTAGGCTGCAGAGCGTATTCAAAATACAACCATCTTGTATCCTAAGGAAAAATCAACTACACAAATGTGATACCCGAAATCAACATTCTAGAGGATGACTGTTGCAAAACTCCAAATTCATCAACACACAATATCACCATGTCATTGTCACCGATACACATTACCAATGCCCGACTAGATGAATTAAAACAGGCCTCCCACAGAATTGATATTTTAAAGCGACATATTGATGATTTGTTGCTAAAGACTCAAGTTAAACCTAAAATTAATTGGCTTCTCATTTCAGAAGAAGTTATTTTATTCGTACTGGCTCTAGTATTATTGAGGAAAATTCTAATATTTTTCGGAATCTTCAAAATCTTTAAAACCTTGAACCATCATTCAAAAGTAGTCGTCTATGAAGCTCCCGAGAATGTTTCATTAAGAACCCGTCACATAATCAAAGGAAGAAGACCTTTATCCGCAAGAGAAGGATACTCAACCACCCACTAAAAATGATTAGTTTTAAGATAAGAGTGATAGTATTAAGATTAAAATAAAATATTTTAAATTGAAAAAAATGTTATATTAAGATAAAAGAAAATATTTAAAGTTTCATTGATAATATATCAATGTATCTACCCGCTGGAATAAGTTTTGCAGGTTTAAACGTTATGGTACTCACTACTCATGTACGCAGATGACATTGTGGCTTTTAGAAGAATCGCCTCAAAGTTTATAACTTATGATTGATTTTTGTAGAGCCTGGAAACTAACGGTTAATCTAGAAAAATCTTAAGTTATGATAGTAAGAAATACACAATCAAAACTTAAATTGAATGAAAAGTGGTTCTTTAATGGTGAGGCCATTGAAATTGTGACAGAATACTAATACCTTGGAATACTTCTAAAATCTAATATGAAGTTAACCTCACATCTCGAAAATAAACTGATAGCATCAAAAAGTATGATTAACGTGTCATGGAAAGATGTTATAAACTGCAAAGATGTACCAACCTCAGCTAAGTACAACGTATTTGACGCTGTAATGTGGTCTGTTATGTGCTACGGCTGTCAAATATGGGGATATCAGTCACATGAAGAAGTAGACAAACTTCAACATTACTTTCTCAAATGTCTTTTCTACGTACCATCCGATAGTCTAAACTATGTTCTAATACTCGAAACCGGCCTTCCTGCTCCTTTTATTAATACTCTAAAACTCCACTTTGACTGCATCTTAAAAGTACTGGCGTATAGTCCAAATTGAATTCAATTGTCAATGGCAAAGTACATCATAGATAGCAAAGTCGAGTGGATAGGAGAATGGAGACAATGGGCAACGATGTTTGGAATTGAGCTAAATTTCCAATATACTAATTAAATCGTACTAAAAGAACAACTCTACGGGTTATTACAGGCTGTCGACATCTACCAGCGGAATTAAAATTTACAAAAAATCTCATCTTCAATCAACAGAGTCATTTACCCCGATTTGAAACATGATCTGGTAAATAACTATTTTAATGATGAATGCAGTACAAGGGAAATTTTATTTATCTGCAAAGCAAGAAAAGACCAACTTAATTTAAACGGCTCACCTTATAAGAGCCCATCCACTACACATTGCACCCTTTGCAATTTGAATTCAAAAGAAGATACTATTCAATTTTTTACGAAATGGTTTGTTTAAGTTCATTACTCTCCCCTGAGTAACCTCAATAGAGGTATCACAATGGACCCTTGACGTCAACGTGCGTCAATGACATCTGGACAGCCACTCCAACTTAACCTAACCTATTCATTTTTTATCAACATGCCCAGTTTATAAAGAACTCAGAGTCCTCTACTTTGGCAAACCTACTCTAACTATGGAGCAAACTTTGACAATTTGTGTATTATTTATTAAGTAATTTATTTTTATTTTAGCTAAACTGAAAGCCCTATTTGCATCTTTATTTAATTTTTGCAATTGTTCATTTACATTTTGTTAAATAGTAAACATCTTTGAACGTAACTTGAAAACACATAACTTATTTTATACAAAATTGCATTTTCTTTCAATAAATTTGAATTGGCAATTTTTCTTAAGCATTAACTTCATTAATCAATTCATAAAAAATTAATTATGTAATGCCTTACCAACGTTATTGGTCATCTAAAAATATTTTACTAAGAACTCACATCAAATTCATAT
Source organism: Eupeodes corollae (assembly GCF_945859685.1). Classification (NCBI taxonomy): domain Eukaryota; kingdom Metazoa; phylum Arthropoda; class Insecta; order Diptera; family Syrphidae; genus Eupeodes; species Eupeodes corollae. Next base: position 79,498,775 of record NC_079149.1, on the reverse strand, counting down.
TCGTACAGTGTTTTCTTTATTCGCAAAATCAACTTTAAGTAAGTGCTACAAAAATGTCAAAAATATTTTCACCATTTTATTGTTCTCCCTATTCGATGGTGTCTCTTAAATTTATAAAAAAAGTAAAAAGTAAAAAAAAAATGGGCAGAAAACAGTGCAAAACATCGGTTGAACTGAGGAAAATGATAATATAGTACCATAATGATGGTAAATAATTAAAAGAAGTATCCAACCTTGTTGGCAGATTAAAATCAACAATTCAATCAATCGTAAAAAGGTATTGTTCGGAAAATCGAATCGAAAATATGCCAAGAAACACCACACGCGAAATTTTCAAATCGCATGATAAATACCTTATCATGCGCGAAATCAAGAAAAATCCCCTTATCAGTGCACCAAAACTTGCTGAAAAGTTGCGACAGGAACTCAACAAGCAGTTTTCTACCGAGACGTTGAGAAACTACATTCGCGATCACGGTTTTAACGGTAGAGTTGCCAGAAGAAAACCTTTCATAAGTTTTGTGAACAGGTTGGGACGGCTAAATTTCGCAAAAGAGCACCAATCAAAGATTTCGACTATTGGAAAACGTAATTTTTACCGATGAAACCGGAAACCCAATACGGAGCTACTTCCGGAAAATACTGTCGTAACTGTCAAGCATGGGGGCGGATCATTGATGGTTTAGGATTGTTTTTCTGCGGCTGGGGTAGGAAAATTTCAGGTAATTGAATTGAATTATGGACCACAAAAAATATATAGAGATTTTAAAACTAAATTTGGGTGAAAGTGCACGTAAATTGGGTCTGCAAAACCAGTTCACTTTTTACCATGACAATGATCCCAAACATAAGTCACATAATGCCAAGTTGTGGCTGCTGTATATTTGTCCTAAGGTCATGGAAACCCCACCCCAATCACCGGATACTAATCCTATCGAAAATTTAAGTGACCATTTGGACCAGGAACGGAGGAAACTGACCATAAGGAATGCAAGAGAGCTTAAAGAGCAGATAGGGACAAAATATCTAACGAAACAACGAAAAAACTTGTCCAGTCCATGCCTAATCGACTCAAGCATGTTATTAAGAACAAGGGCTATGCTACAAAACATTAAAATTTGCTTATATTTATGTTTTTTACTGCGCTTGATGAAATGTTCGAATATGAAACTGTTACTTGTTATTTGATTTTTATAGTTTGTGTTATTAAATGTTCTTTGTTTGTTGAAATATGGCGTTTTTCTTGTGGTAGACAATAGATGGTATTCAGATCTGTAATATAAGAAATAAATTAAATTATGATCTTGAAAAAACCGAACAAATTGAGTTGATATGAGTTAGATTGACTGTAGTCTATCTGGCAGAAGGCATTGCCACCTCCAAAACACTTGTATTACCAAATTTATTTTTCAATCAAATGTAACCGAAACTATTGTATTTAATAATTTTAAGTAATAAAAATCTATCTATCTATCTAGCTGAAATATTAGCACTTTATGAGCTCTTTCCAGAAAAGTAATATTCAAATTGTATGTTTCAAAATGTTTTAATGTTTTTTTTATTTTAATTTATATCTCTGTTTGCTTATTGAAAATTACTTACTTTGTATATACATACATACATATATGTATATGCCTTTAATACAATTTTACACATATACATATGTAGTTTGAACATAAACATTCTTTAATAAAACATTTGATTCTTCATTTTTTGAGTGACTTTATATTTTGTATTCCATTTTTTATCAGTTTTCTGAAATAATTAAAATTTGAAGTTTACTTTAACAATTTTACAAAAACAATAACGCTATATAACGACCCATACCAAGATTAGTATAATAAAACTATGCCTTAACCTAACATTTCTTTCACATTTTTTTAACAATATCCACATCTTATAATATAAATGTTGTTTTGTTTATAAATCAAAGTAAAAAGTTGATGTAAAGATAAAGTTTTAAGAATACATCGACCTTTGACCATGACAAATACATTACATCTTACAACTATCAGCTATAGCAATACAAAGGAAAAAAAAAATCAATATTCCCAATCGTTTTTTAAATATTGGGGTTTCTTGTTTTATTAGCTGATATAAGACCAATTACCATTTTTTAAAGATTTGAATAAACTATTTAAACGACGTTTCTATCTATACAAAGAAAAAATTTGACATTCTTGATTCGATGGTATTTATAATAAATATTCAAGTTAGGCTAGGAACCTTAACAATTATTAAGAGTAGAAGATTTACAAAAAAAAACTACTTAGATATAAATTTAAAGCTCAGTTATTTGAGACATAAGAATTTCATAACATATTCCATTACCTGTGTTTGTTTTATATCTTCTTCGTAACTTAAAATGATAAATATATTGTTGATGATTTAAATTGTCTGGTGTTGTTTTGAAATTTTAATTTCTTAAATTTTTAGCTTTCGGTCAATCGATAAATATTGGACTGAATAAAACATTGATTTTTTTCAAGAAGTTCTTTTGATAGTCAAGGGGCTGATGGCAGTAATTTCAATGTAATTATTGGATTAAGGTTGAATTTTAGAAAAAACTTAGGCAACATTGTACATGTACTTAATTTAATATTTAAAGATAATTAAGAAACACAAGTTAAAGCCAGACATACAATAAAAGTGAATGAATAAATTATAGCAAACAAACTTAATTATATCTAAAAAATAAATGTAATTCTATAGATTTTGGTTATGGCTTATCATAAAAAGAACATTAATAAAGGGTGATTTTTTAGCTAATATCTTTTTGGCAACACTTGTTTAAACAGCTGACGCGCGTTTCGTGTTTTGTTTCATTGTCAAACATCTTCAGTTTGGTCTATCATTTAATCACGAATCGTCTTATAATCGAACAGTCTTGCCAATTATTGAATTTTATTATCAAAATGCGTGCTATGTTAAGTAAGTTCATCGTGCGCTTCTTCCATTTTATGGTCAGTTTAATCGAATCACTGAAGCTGCTAAACTTCGCACCAAATTTACATTGTTGGACATTAAACCACCAACACTCTTACATAGAGTGCGAACTGAAGAAAATATCGCAGCTGTAGCGGCCAGTGTGAATGGTGACCAACAATTATCGATTCGTTACTCAACAACGTGGACAATTTTGGAAAGGAGTTAGGTGTGATGGCTTTCAAAATACAGCTGGTGCAAGAATTGAAGCCGAACGACCTACTGCAATGTACATTTTTTTGTGAATTGGAAAATTTAGCCGAAGATCCACTTTTTTTATCGACAAATTGTGTCCAGCGACGAAGCTCATTTTTGTCTTAAATAAGCAGAATTGTCGATTTTAGTTAATAAGCAGAATTGTCGATTTTGGAGTGAATATCAGCCAGAAGCATTGTGAGAGCTACCAACGCATCCACAAAAAGTCACAGTTTGGTGCGCTTTATGGTCTGGTCTGGACCGTACTTCTTCAAAGATGTTGCGAATCGTAACGTAACTGTGAATGGTGAGCGCTCCCGCGAGATGGTATCTAACTTTTTTTTGCCCAAAATGCAAGAGCTTGACTAGAATAACATGTGGTTTGAGCAAGACGGTGCCACATGTCACACACCACGCGCAACAATGGACTTATTGAGAGGCGAGTTCGGTGAACATTTTATTTTATGTTCGGGACCCGTCAACTGGCCGCCTAGATCGTGCGATCGTGCACCAGCTTTCAAAAATCCACACAATATCTTGGATATGCAGATGACATCGACATTTTAGGAAGAACCAAACGAGCAGTGACGGGTGTTTTTTCTAATGTCGAGTCTGAGGGGAAGAAACTGGGTCATGACATTAACGAGCACAAAACAAATTATTTACTGTCATCAAATAGAGTCGATTCACACCGTAGACTTGGTCAAAATGTGACAATTCACAGGTACAACTTCTAGGTGGTAAATAAATTTGTTTATCTAGGCACTGCTGCAAATGACATCAGCGCAGAGTTCAGATTTTCTTTGGCATAAGTAAGCAGTTGAGGAATAAGGCCTTATCGCGAAGTACCAAAGAGACACGTACAAAACTTTAATCATCCCAGTCTTGCTGTATGGTGCAGAAGCATGGACCCTCTCCCAGGCGGATGAAGGATCTCTTGGCATCTTCGAGAGGAAGGTTCTTCGTATGATCTGTGGTCCGGTTTGTGTGAACAGGCAAAGTAACATCTGGCGGAGAAGAATCAATTAGGAGTTATACGAGCTGTACAGCGACTTGCCTTTGGTAAAAAAAATGCGTGTACAACGCTTAAGATGGCTAGGGCATGTCGAGCGAATAAACATTGAAGCTCCAGCTCGTAAGGTATTCAACGCCAAGCCTTAGGGAACAAAAAGCAGAGGCAGGCTTCATCTCCGGTGGAGCGATCAAGTTGAGGCCGACGCACGTCAACTTGGTATTCGAAACTGTAGGCAGCAAGCTAAAGATCGAGTAAGCTGGCAAAAGTTATTACTTGAAGCCAATTTGTGTGGCTTTGGGATACTGGTATACTTTAAGCATTTTAGCCGTTAGAAAATGTCTTAACTAAGCCTTGTAGTATAAAATAAAACCATAATAATAATAATACAAAAATTACTTTTAGTCCTTAAATGTACAATATAACCTAGTGTTTTCCTTAAATTTAGAACGCTTTTAAATATAACTTAGGCAATAGAGCTATTAAACAAGTTAAACTAGTATATATGTATGGAGTTATTAACAAGTTCTTATAAACTGTTCTTTTTTAAAGAAGTTCTTGATAAAATGAATGTTTAAAATGATAAGAAAATACACTTCTAGCTAAATTTGAGGAATCAAATTTCATTTTTAGGTATATATGTTAGTATAGCATTACTGAAGTTTATACAAAGGCAAACATTGTTATTGAAAATATTCACATTATATACATTTCTCGCATTATCATTCTTACTATTTTTTTAATTTAAAAAACTACCAAAGGAAATCTCGATTTACTAAGACAGGTAAAATGTTTATTTTTATTACATGAATTGACACATAATCCAAAATTAAACATTCACTTTTGATCTTTGACAAGACAAGTAAATAATATTTTATTATAGTTTAAGAGAAAAAACAAGAAAGTTTAGATGATTTTCCTTAGTTCAATTTTGCTTATGCTATAAATCTGGCACCCCTGGCAAAACTGAAGTGATCTGCGATGGCGACAACGATAAAAAGGAAATTAAATGAATAGCTTAATCAATTTTATCACGATCGTCACCGCTAGACGGCTTCGTTTGCCCAATCCATGTGATCGATTTTCATATGTATGTTGTATGTATTAATAATGAATGTATAGGTATATAGGTAAATTTAAAATAGTTTTTAGAGTTTCTCATAAATTAAGAAAAATTAAGTAACATGAATATCTGATCGTAGTTTTAAATTTACTACTTTCTAAGAATTCTGAAGTGAAAAAAATAAAACATAACAAAACATTTATATAAATCTATCTACTAGAGCAAGCAATAAATTTTGTTTCACAAAAAAAGGTTAATTTCATATTTTTTGTGTGAACATTTTTCAATGTATGATAAATAAATACTTGAGTACTTTAAAAGTAAATATTTGTACTTTTCACTATACAAAAAATTAAATAAAAGATTAGGAATGCAAATTACAACATTAACAGAAATGATGTTTTTTTTTTTAATTTTTAAGTAAGTCTAAGAACTGTCCAATTCTGAAATATCAAAACAATATCATTCCCAGAGATATTCAAGTTGCACATAAATTTGGACCCTCTTGGGTGGACTCAATAAAAAATGTTTGTTGAAACCCCTTTCTCTTCTTAACCGTTAAGTTCGAGACTTATAAGTTGACGAGATGTTACAATGAGTTAAATGTGTCTTTAATTTGTGAGACATTATCTGTTTACTGTAAGGCAGGAATATACCAATCTGGGGTTTGTGTTTTAAATAATATTCTTCGAACAAACTTTACTTAAAAGCGAGGAAGACCAAATACCATAATGCATCATCAGTTGCGTAATGTAAAAAGTTTATAAAAGCTTCAGGCTTGACAACATTTCCGGCAGCCAATCATAATTGGGCTTAAGCTAGGCCAAATTGTAGTGAACGACGTTTTTTTGCACGAATAAATGATATGAATACACCCATTACCACAAGAGTGGAAAGAAATTTGTCTTCCATGAACTTGATGCTTATTGAACTACTTTTTCGGTTTGATACAAATGCTTTCTGTAGACCATCAAACTAATACATAATTAGTAGAAGTTAAAGCATTAAATATTCGTATTCAAAAATGTGCTTCTCCATGTTTTATTTTATAATTGAGTCTGAATTGTATACGATACAATTTACTGCTTCCATTCAAAACAATTTTAAATAACGTATTAAATTTAATTTAAGAAATACAATGTATTCATAAACGTCAGCTTTACTAAGAACTGCGTTATCTGCGATCATAAATTCAGATTATCGATCGAACTAACCTTGTCGAACTGCAGTACCTTCCGTTCATAAACGTCAGCGTCGGGCAGATTGTGCAGTTGATTTTGTTAGGCTTCAGAAAGAGCGGGAATTATTAAAATAACTTTTACCACAACAAGAAGGACGAAGCGGCTGACTCGTTAAGAATGTAAGCAATGACAAATATTTTGATAATTTTTTGATAAAAATAATTTAAATTATTATTTTTAAAGAACTCTAGGTTGTGTGGACATAATTTATAATTTTTATAATTTTCTTTCTATTTTTTCTTTGCAAGATATTTGTGCCAATTATAATTTTCTTTTCTTTTTCGGTAAGCAAATCAAAAATCAAGTTTAACAAAATTTGTTTGGAAGCCATTTTTCTCTGACGCTTATGGCTGAAATACATACACGCTTCAGTTTCGGCTTCGTCTGCGTTACGTTAGGCTTGCTTCGAGGTTGCTTTGAATGACATTTCTATTATTTCATCGCTCCAAAGAGCAAATATATTGTTTGTTGACATTTTTTTACTGCTGATGAGCTGTCAGACAAAGCAAATGTTCAGAAAATTGAACTAGAGCTTCTGTTTGGAGTCACATTACGTTACATTACATTCTTTTTCTTACGATTGTCAAACAAAACGTGAGGTCGAAGCTACATTGTGATAGCATGCATTGAATTCCTATGGCTGAACTCGTAAACGTCAGGCGAACCGAAGCTGAAGCGTGTATGTGATTCAGCCATTATGAACTCTGTTTACATACAAATCGGACTAAGTCAGACATTTTTCTTTACTGCACACATTCTGGATTGGGATTGCGTTTACAAATGTATCAGAAAAGAAATGCTAGCGCAGATTTTTATGAATACACCCATAACTAACCAAGAACATATTATTTAATCTAAAAGTAAGCAACTTAATATCAATTTAAAAAAGAATATATTTCTTGATTTGACACAAAAATAGCAAAGCAACAAAACAAATTCACAACAAGTTAACGCCAAATTTGCCAACTAATAACTCTTTAATCGGTAAATGTTCTTTAAGTTCACACTCATATAGTTGAAATCTGAGGGATGCAGTAGGAAATTGTTTAATTGATTTTCTAACATGTAAAAAATTTTGTACACATTTTTATTTTCATAATTTAAATTTTTGAATTCACAAAAATTTCCCTTAACTGAATAAGATAAATAAATCGTTCTATACACACATGTTGAACAAAAAAAACATAAAAAGTATTATAAATTACGTATTCCAATTTTTAAGTATTCTAAAACGGTTAAAAACAAACTATGTATAGAGGTACATACGAAATGAAACTTAAAATAGTAAGAATGATACACGGGTCCTGCGAGCGTCGCCTTTGGCTCTTCGAGCCATACCATACTGTCACATGCTGCCTTCAGTACTGTTTGTTGATCCCTTTGAATCCATCATCATGCCGGTTCCGCCATCATCATCTTTTATAGCTCCGGATCCTGCACGACTTGTGAGTCCAGTGAAATCTAATTTGTACTAAAAGAAAACATAGCTAAATCAATAAATAGAAATGTAAGGTCAAATATAGCAGAAATTAAGCATTATAAATGTTTTTTAGTAGATACTTTAACAAATGTTCAAACTGGAATCTGGTGAATGTATTTCATGTTTAAATGCCTCAGTTTTTAACCTGACTCTCAGTTAATGGTGAAAAAGGACTTTCCAATTGAATGAAGATAAATTAAAGACAAATATTATATTTATATTTTAAAAATTAAGAAAAAATAAGCACAGTTAAAATTTTAGAGATAAGTATTGTTAAATGGCAACATAAATGAAAGCATTGTGATAGTACTTATCTAAAAGTCGTTTTAAAAACAGAGCAATTCGTAGCTTTTTATTCTGTACCTTAGAACAGAAGATGAGATTCCAGTATGAACATCATCTTTGTCAAGCTTCGTTCTTTTGTTTAATATTTTTTTTTCTAAAATTTGTTTCGTATTAACTAAGGTTTCTAGCAATAGAAAACTTCATGCTTACCTTCATACCAAAACATTTGAAGACTATTAAAATAAAAAAAAAAAATTGCCACAATATCATAGCCCAGCCAAATCATACAAAAAGGAGCAAAAATCGCGTTACGGCTAGTTAGGGCAATCTAAATCCCAATTTAAAGCGTTGAACAACCTTTCATAATCATTATATGGTATTATATCTTTCAAATACTTAAAACTTCGTTATGAATGTTATTTGATTTATTTTAAAAACATGTTTCTTTTCCAAAATAAAAAAAAAATGTTTAATTATTTTCAAGACAATTTGAATATAACTAAATCAATACAATACAGTTTTTTGATTATGTTGCAGCAAATTGAGATTTAGACCCTAACATCATATACAAAATTGAGAGCTATTCAAGTTTTACGATCTTAATATCTAATTTGCTTGGGCTGTATGTCATGTTGATATCTGTACAAATAGAATACAAAAATAACAAATTGAAAAAGGCTCCAAAAAGTGATTAACAATTAAAAAATACACACAAAAAGCCACCATTAAAAAAAGCATATTGTCGATCCGAATGTTGTATACAATTTGTATAATTAAATGTTGATGCCATTATTAAAAACTTGTGGCAACGAGATGAATATAACTGGTGTTTTTTTAGAGGTATACAACTTTAAGCAGAACTATTTTAACTGGCAGCCATTTTGTCTGCTGTCGCGAGACTGATACTTGAGGAACGCTTCCAAATTAAGCTCATTTATTTTGAAAATCATGGATCTGTTTGAAAGGTCACTTTAAGTTGCCTCAAATTTGAAAGTAAGAAGAAAACGGTTTTATCAAATAAAAATAAATATGGCGATATTTTTCAATAAATCAACAATGGGCAGGTTCAGGCGACATAAGGGTCTTGAACGTAAGGCAAGCTTCTAGCACCTGATTGGCCAGCTGCCAAAAAATTGCCTTCCAATTAAGGCAACTACATATATTGGAAACTTGACTGGAAAGTTAGTCAAGAGAAATCTTCGTTACTATCAAGTCAAGTAAACTTATGTCACAATGACAATTGATGATGTTTTTTAGTTCAACTGAAAGCTGAACTTTATTACTCCATGAATTATTTATTTTTTGCACAATTCCATTTAATCTTTTTGTGTGAAAGGGTTCCTTGTCAAATTGAAAGAGAAATAAGTAATATTTCTCTACAATACAAAATACAAATCGCGATGTATTTGTACCTTGTTTGAGAAGTGTTTTGAAGATAATAATGTTTTTGATAGTTTTTGTACAATGGACTGAAGGTAGAAGTTAGTAAAGTAAAGTTCCAAGTTTGAAGATTATGACAGCTGAAAAATTAACTAGTTGCCTTGGTCAAAATGTACGTTCAGTGAATGCAGAAGACTGCATATGAAGTCTCTAATGTTGTCTGAAGCTGCCCAGTGACTACCATCTACCAAGTGGGATGCGAACACCATTAAGAGACGTCAAGACCATCTGTCTCAAAAGAATAAGTTGAAAATATGAATGTTAATTTAGTAATTTTTAATTATTGGATTAGTCTCCAATAAAGTTAATTTGTCAGGGGCTGATTTTCATTTTCATATCGTTTTTTAACATTGTATAAAAACTATAAAATTACTTGCTTTAAAGGTCATCTGTCTTGAGTTGATCCCCTCGATATAATCAATTGTAAAGGAAACTTGAATTCGTAAATACTAAACGTTTATAATAATTTAGCGATGTATACTATTTAATACAAAATCGCAAGAGTTACAGTTGTTAAATTATGCTTTCACCAAAACCCAAACTTCGATATTCAGTATGAATCTTAATATTTTACTAAACAGTTTTTTGTCTATCACATAAAAATGTGATGCAATGATGCAAAAAGTAAAATTTCTTTGTCATTGCACAACCTGAGAAATAAAACTCAGCCAGATACAAATTCAAGGCAGCTAAGACTTACATAGAACAAACACTTAAAAATTATATCAATTTGGAATGTTTTATTCGATAAACATGAGAAACTTGTAGCAAACTATGTAATTGTGCACATGTAACTTGATAAACCGGGTTTACGCATGTTTTTAGTTATAAAGCTACTAATTTGATTTTGTGCTTAAAGCTGAGATCATACGATTGGCCAAAGTTCCGATTTTTGTCCATTTGTATCGTATGTACAGATCGTGTGAATGGTAGAAGATATTGGACATAAGGCAGATGGCACAATTTTTTCGGCAGATAGGCAGATAAAAATGAGCTATTTTGTACCAATCGTGTGGGCTGTTCATCCACCGATGAAGACAGAAACAATTTTTAAATGTGCAGATAATGTGGTTGTTGAAAATTACGATTTTTTCATAATTATTTCATAATTTATTATTATATAATTTTGAAATTTGGCAGCATAAAAAACACACACCACTGCTTCTTGCATCTCCATTATTCATATAACTTTTGACAATTATATTTGCATTTATTTTAAATATACATACTTGGTAAATATTGCTTTAATTTTTAAGATCATGGTTGATTACATTTAATTTTAAATTTGATAAAATTATATAAATATGTCATACATTTTTTTTTAACATAGACATTTATATTAATAAGGTATTTCACCAGTAGCCGACATAAAGTATTGCTCAATTTCCCGACGAATTTCTTTGGCTTAATTGCTTATGCACGTTGTTGGGCGTTGGCTTTGCACACTTCTGGCACATACAAAGATATGGTATTTAGTGCTATAAGAAGGTGAACTCATAAGCTTTTGAAGCTGTCTCCAGAAGCTAAAAAACGCCGTAGCGTGATTGCCAATTTTTCATTTGCTGAGATAGCTTCGCGCATGTTAGTGTTATTTTATTTTTATTTGTGGAGAAACAAATTTAAGCTGATCATTAAAAGTTTCTTCATTCATTCGCAAGGAATTTTTAAATAAAAATTTTCGATTTCTCGGTACTCCAAAGTTTTTACACAGTGCTCTTTCTCAGGAGCCAATCCCGCATCCAAACACTCCGCTTCCGTGAATTTCTTCTTTCTTTTCTTTTTTCTTTTTCAATTGAATATATACAAATGCACATTATGGCAGCTATTTCTTTTTTTTCCGTATGGACATCATTTAAATTTTATTTTGTATTTTTTTAATTAATTCAATTATTAATCAGCTGTTGAAAATAATGCCAGATCGTGTGACAGGGTTGTACAGAAATCGGTCATATTCTTGCAGTGCACAAAATATTTACACCAATCGTGTGAACACCTACAAATATTTGCGGTACACAAAATTTATGTCACCAAATGTGTACAGAAAAATTTCTGCCGAAAACGCTTTTGAGCTTTAACTACAGATACCTATAAGTTTCATAGGTTTTCACTTCAAAACCCAAAAGCCTTGTGATATCCGGTATGTTTTCCATTTGATCACGGAGGCATCTGATCTGAAATTCATTTTTTTTGTAATAAATTAAATAATTTCTTTAGTGCTATAGACTTTGGCTACCTACTATTTTTACGAAAGTCGGCATGTTTAAGAATTTTAATCGGCTGGAGATAAAAGTTAGTTGAAGAAAATAGATGTATTACACTGGTCGACAAAGTTTTTTAACTGGCATTAAAATTTCACTTTTCCAATGGGTTTTGGATATCACTTTTTAAAATAAGAAAAAATAACACGTATACTCGTATAAAGCTTTTTGAGAATATCCAAATTTATGAAGTTACTTTTTTTTTAATGAGATCCGTGATGGTTTTCCAAATTTATAATCCTTTTCTTCAATATTCATTTGAAATATTTATTTCATTTCATACATTATTCAAAAAAAAAACTGCAAAAGTCATTAGATTTCGCCTGTCTTACAAAAATTAAAAAGAAACGCTAAATCATTTTTGATTAAATGGTTTTCAACTGAAAAAGGCAAAACGGTTTGAAAGTAAGTTTTGTTCTTGTAACGAATATTTTGTCTTAACAATAATTCTTTATATCTATAATTCTTTCATATATATAATATTAAGTCCAAAACTATTAAATTATCAAATTCAAGTTTTTCTCGAAACTTTATATATGTAGATTCTCATAACTAATGAGAATTACCAGAAACTAAATAAGATACTAAAATGCTTTAAACTGTATCTAAAAGAGAAAAATGTATTACTTTTCAAATTATCATACTATGTATTTATTGTTAAGAGCTGTTTTGAGTTTTAACTCAAATTGTTTTTAGCATTTTTAAAAACTTGATGTTATACAAAACATTTTTAAGTCGAATTAAGGACATCTTAATCCTTTAAAAAAGTATCCTTTTGTTTGTGCAACAGGAAAAAATACGTAATTGGTCGACCAGCGCAAAATTTCCGACGTAAACATGGTTGAATGAAATATTTTCTTTAGGCAAGAGGATGTTATTTGTTCATAATTTGTTTCCTATTCAAGAATATAAGTAAGTATTTGGAGATTTGGTAAATGAGGTTAATAAGGTTATTTTAATAAATCCCAAATGATACCATAAAATCATAATCGAAACACATAACTTGCATGGAATGTATTGTCCGGTTGGGTGGTGATTTAGTGTACATGCGAAAAAATAACGTGCAATTTCTTCCATTTCAAGAGCATGATTTTCTGTGATTTTTTAAAGCGTGAAACCTTCAAAGCATTGTTTGCCTTGTTTTCATTTTCTTGCTGACGACGACAAAAAAATGTATCGCATTCGCATACATTTAGATTAAGCTAAAAATTCCTTGCGCACATTTTTAATGTTTTTAACAGTTGCAACATAGAGCACACCATATTAACAACAAAAAATAAAAATTATCATTTTGAATCAAATATTTTTAAAATCTAATATTTCGTAGGGTATACATACACATACATTATAAGTAAATTATTCAATCTTTTTTAAACAAACCTTATTGGCACATTCTAAGCACTCAGTTACTACTTTATTTATCACGTTAAGTAAATTTTTTGTTTCTCGCATTACATGGTCAACTTTTACGAAGGTTGCAGCTCTACCAACTGTGTGATCCTTTACAGTAAATTGTAGTGATTGAACATACGTTGGAACTTTGTCTAAATGATCAAGAAGCTCCTTTTTATTTTGTCCAGCAGGAACCTGAAATATTATTGAAAGTTATAAGATTTATTTTTAATTCTTCTTAAAAGTTTTTATTGTCTTTTTTATATTGACTCAAAGAAATTATATTTCCTGACATTTCAGATATTTTAGAATAGAATAATGTATGATGACTATTTTATAAATGTTGTAAAATGTAGCTTTTTACACTTATAAGTAACATGTAGGGAGATTGTGCTCACAGTCGAACTCTGCCGCCCGCACGAATAACATCATATGATGTGAAAATATGAATTTCGTCACGTACGCCACTGAGCTTATCGCACCGTCCGGCTGCCGTGCCGTATACTGTAGTAGCAGTAGACGGTTGCTACACGGCGCTGCCGGCGCCGGCACTTTGCCGTGACCGTATAAAAAGCATATATGCATATCTGGTTTTTTGCCGTACGGTCAAAACCGTGTAGTATGAAAAGAGCCTTAGTAAATCTGTAAAAATGTACAGAGAAGAGAACACAGCACCTTGAGCGACTAGACTACGTAAGGTGATAACAACACAAGACAATAATACAAGACAGAAGGACACAATGGCGGATCCGGGGGGGGGGGGGGGGGGGTCGTAGGGGTCATTAACCATCACCAAAAACTGGTTTGCTGTCAAAAACAACTTAATTTTTTATTTTCACTTAATTTAGAATTTAAAAAAAAACTTTAGTAATGATAATATGATGATGATTTAAATTATTTTCATGAAAATTGTTTTTAAGAAAAACAGCAAATATCCAGGTTCTTAAGAAGAAACCTTGAATAAGAGATCATCAATTTTATATTGAGTTGCCTTTAAATTCCTTAAACTAGCCTTCAATTTTATTAATACATTTTTTTGACACATAAATAGTGAACATTGAAGTGATTTTTCTTGCGACATATAGGAACTATATGGTATGTTTTGCATTAGTTAACAAATTTGAACTAGAGCTTTTAATCAAATATGTCAGCTTTTAATCAAATATGACATTATGACGGTAGAGAAGTCGAAAAAAGTGGGTACCCCGATTCCGTCCATCAGTCTGTCTTTCCTACAGTCCAAACAATTGTGTTGATTGAAATTAAGGTTTTCAGCCGATTAGCGTAAAGTGTTTTTTTTAAATTTATTAATACGAAAAATAACAGCAGTCCCCATACAAATTGTTCGGTTAAAACATGTGATTTTTCTAAAACTTTCTCTAAATTTTGTGTTCTTAATTTGGCTTCTTCTACAAGAAAAACATATTTTGGTAATACTCCGGAAGGGTACCACTCAAAAACCTTTATTTTGTTTTTCAATTTTCTCAAGAAGTAATGGACCGATTTCAATAATCTTCTCTTTCTGTGCAAGCTCTTTTTGATGATCAAATGATCAAATTGATTACGATTTTTTATGATCAAAAATGTATTTTTTTTTATTTTTAAAAAATATTAATTTTGTTTGACGAAATTTAAATTTGAAATGTTCATGTATTTATAAGCTCTTTATTTAGTGCTTACCAAAACTATTTTTAAGACAAAATTTAAAATTATTTTCGAAAAAAAATAAGTTAATCTAGATTTTTTGAAAAATAAAATGGCATTTAAATATTTGAGAAAAACTTACTTTGCATGTACATTTTTAAATCTTAAAATATAGGAAATATTTTTAAACAAACTTTTTGGAAGAAATTAGGAAGTTCTAGCGACCCAGTCGTGCATTTTATTTATTTCAAAATTAGTTTTCGGTTGAATACAAAAGGTCTTAAAACATTTAAACAAATTAAATAAATCTACTTTTGAAGTGATTTTGCTTTGGATGCTCTAAAACTAATATTTAAACACGAATTTAATAATAGTGACGGTTATTTTATTTTTTAAAAAAGCTACGTTTCAAAAAACAAAATTTACATTTCTGCGTGAAATGCAGCAAAAACCCTCTAAACTATTGTGTTTTATCTCTTAAATATGGCATATGTAGAGAACTTTTGGAACCTGGGAATGCTTTCATATGCTAGACAACAGTGTTATAAAATAATTTGAATGTGTAAAAAATTGGTTAATATACTCGTACACATTATGTTATTTAAATTTTGTTAGCCTCCTTTACAAAACATTAAAGAACATTTGTAAGCGGAGACTAAAAACTCATCTAAGTGTGTGAACCCCCCCCCCCCCTGATGAAATTTCTGGATCCGCCCTTGGAAGGACAGAAGAGAAAGAACAATAGACAGAAAGAACACATGACAACAGCACGCGGTAGGTTTCGAGACGATCCTCCATCTTTCTACCAACCACGCTCACTGACGCTTGATTTCAGTGATGGGAACCGAAGCTATCTTCCGTTTAGAAATTAATGAAAATGATGAATGGGTAAGAGCCCGTTCACACGATTCGATATTTTCACCGTATCGGATATTTTCAAGATTCGGTGTCTTTCGGTTGGAGTGTTCAGACGGTACGGTAATTTAACCGTATACCGTACTCAACCCTACACCGACGACCCACTACGACTATATACTAGCAATAAATTATTCGACAGTAGCCCAGACGAAAAATGACGCACTATCGGTCAAAATATCGAATCATCTGAACGCACTGTCTATAAATACAATGCCACGATAAGCCGAATTGGATTTTTTACCGTACGACCGAAAACGGTCGAAAACGATCGATTTGAAGAGACAAAACCGAATGACAAAATCGAACTAATCGGTAATTTTACAGTATACAGTTAAATGCCGGCCGTGTCGTCTGATTATACTCGGTTAAATTATATTGACACTGGCTTATACGGTAAAACCGTCGATTCGGAATCGTGTGAACGGGCTCTAAACGTTTTGAAGACAAGTAGAGCGAAATAAATATTTGCAAACAAACCCAATGTATGAAAGAGTATATTTCTTCACGAAGAACACTTGAACATGGTTGTCTTTATTTCTCCATTTTGGAACTTTATGTGATACATTTATTAAATTTTCTCCATTTTTTATTTTTCTTTCAATAAATTTGTGATTAAGGATTCATGTTCAAAAATGAACGCACATACATTTTGGTGCATTTTCATAACGAAGAAAAAGATTTTGCATTTATTGGAAAGGTTGGCTTTAGAATATTGTATGGATCATTATATTGTATTTAAAATTTTTAAAATACTTACAGCACAAAATACTGTTACTCCAAATTCTGTATTTCAAAATTCTGAATATGAAAATTCTGTATTTTAAATGCTTTAAATAAGTTGGAACGACTTTCATGTTTCAGCCTGCTTACATCATTTTGAAATACAGAATTTTGAAAACAGAATACTTGTTCATAGAATACATACATCGAGATACAGTATTTTGACAATACACCATTATGAAATACTGTATTTTGAACTACAGATCATACAGTATTATCTTAAAGAATTTTGACGATAATATATTTTAAAATACAGCATTTTGATTTGAACAGCTCCGATCACGCTTTACTTTTCTTTAACATTGCAGATATGTGAGTTATATAAGGTAGGTGATTCCTTTAATTGTTATTTAAGTTTTGTAGCTTAAGTTATGTAAGTACATTATCATACTAAATCTAAAATTGTCCAGTTATTGCAAATAATACTTCATTTTTAAAAAGTCACAAAGTTCATACTATAAAGGTTTCTCTTACTTGATATGAAAATTGTCGCACAACTTTGTATAATCGGTTCGCCTCCTCAGCAAAATATTCAGCTTGCGTAAATAAATCCTGTGTGGTGCGCAAACTGCCATTACCTTTCGTAAATTGATGCATCGAAAAGGCCATTGAAGACATATTTTTAGCTCTTTTTACAATATCATTATTTTCCTCCAATTCACTGTTCCATTTGTCGTCTTCTGCACCAACTTCATTTGTTGATATTTTTTCCTGAGTTTCTATTATTTTTTGTTCCTCTTTTTCATCTAACTTCACCGGTTTTAGTGATTTTACTACAGCACCTTGTTTCTAAAATAAAATATATAAAAAACACACGAATAATTAAATAGTTTAAGACAAAGGTTTAAGTTGTTGATAGATGCGTTTTTTACTGGCTTACTTATTCTTATTTTGCGCATGTAATTAATACAATAATTTAATTCATATTTTCAGCATTTTGGATAATACATATGCTATATTTTTTGGTTTGAAAATGGTCTTGAAAATGGCAAGACCAAAAGAAAAAATAGAAGGGAAAATTTTATAGAAAATTAAATTTCCTAATAATGGTAAAATTTTACGAAAAATCTAGGTTAGTGGTCTCAACTACTCCGTTGCTAAGAGTTAGGAAAAAGTCACAACAGGTCCGTTCGGTTACTTTCTGCACTAAAATTTGTAAAAAGATATATTTTAAAGAATGGGGGTAAAATTCTCTCACAAAAAGACAAAGCTACAAAAAAGTAAGCGAACGGGAAAACAACAAATTTTTCCCCCAATTTGAGTGTCAAAAAAAAATATGAATTTTGAAACATCATCGTTTCATTTCATGTTTAGATTTTTTTTGTAAATGTATAAATTAAGACAACATGAACTTCAAGCAACATTATGCTGTTTTGTTTGGTTTTTTTTAATGAAAAAACTTGATGAAATTGAAACTTGAAAATTGCAATCTTGTTGCTGTTCTTTGGGAAAAGAATTTTTAATTTTATAAGTGACAGCAAAAGCGAGCAATTTATTTAATTTATTTGAAGTTTTTTTTTCAAATTTGAAACTTTTCACAAATCTGCCCAAAGATATTCCTTGGGCTAAAATTTGTAGGTTGGGGAAGTACGCGAACAGGATTTAGTTAAATCTCGTAGTTTTTCGTAAAATTAAACTGTTTCAGAAAGGCACGCCAACGGACCTAATAAACACATTTGTAGAGTATTCAATTCTGAGAAATATATTTTTTTAGACAAGTTGGGTCTCTGTAATGCCACTAACCTTTAGAAATTTTAATCAAAGTGTAAGTGCTTTGTAAATAGGAAATTTTCACATGCCACAGGCTCAAATGTCAAGCGAATTTTTTGAAATTCCGCAAAGTAGTCATCAAGAATGTTTTATGTGTCTGTTTTTAAGTTTTTGTTTGTAACTGTGTCTTTCATATTTGTGCTTTATTTATTAGATAGTTAAACATTATTATTACAAACGAGTTGTATTTTTATTTAAAAGTAAATAAGGATATTATAATATAAAATGAAGTTATATTCTAGTGGGGAACTCAATTAACCAAGAGATTAAATGCTTATAGAATGGTAACTTAATGCGAATTTCTAAAATGTAGTTGATTTTCATGCAAGTTTTAAACCTGTTCCACATTCTTGAAAGGAATTAATACCTCCTCAAAAATATTGAATGGGAACTAGCGTTGAAAACAGAGTTTTAAAAAATTGACCCGTTTATATTCTTAAGTTTATCTTGATAATTAAACCCTTTTTGCTTTTCTTCTCGTGGACTTTTTGCTCTCGACAGTTTTGTATAGCCTAGCGGGGATGTGACAGACACTGATAAATTCCCATATTATCTGTTTATTTGTCTTGCTTAAAAGTTTGCATGTTTTCGTGTTGGGTTAAAAAAAGTTCTCAATTAAATTATTCTTAAAAAATTTAAAATTGCCAACAATATTTTTCAAAAAAGAAAAAGTTTAGTTTGAAAATCTAGTTTTGTTAAATAGATTTTTAGTCCTACAAAAAATGTTTGCCAATTTAAGTAGCATTTCTTAAATGCTTACAAATTGGATGAACAAAATTAATTTGAGAGATATCAAGTACCCAAATCAATTTTTACCAAATTACTATTTTTTGTAGATTTTATTTTTTTATGGAAAAACGGACTGTTGGATTTTTATCAAAAACAAACTACTAAATATCGAAACAATATTTCCTGTGAAATAAAAAGAGTTTGAAAACAATATTTTTAATTGTTAAAAGCTTTTTGAGTTGTAAGTAGGTAAATGTTTACCAAGTTTTACTATTTTTTTTTTGTTGGGTTTTTATTGTTTGTAAGAAAAAATGTCAATTAGATTTTCCTCAAAATTTAACTAAGTGTTGACAACAATATTTTTTAATATATAAAATTAGTTCAAAGCCAATATCTAAATTTTTACCAACTTTTATTTATTATTTTGTTTAGGTTTTATTTTTTATAAAAAAAACTATCAATTCGATTTTTCTCAAAATTTTAACAGATGTTAAAAACGTTTTTTTTTTGTTGCACAATATTGTTTTGGAGATAAAATCTTTTTGTATTCGTAAAATTTTTGAAGTGACAAATTTTTGTTTTCAGTTTTTTTTGATCTATAAGAACAACCGTTAGTTTGTTTAGTATCACGTTACAATATATTATATATAATTTAATTCAAGTCTCTAGCGTTTTTGGTTCGTAAGATATTTAGGGTTAACCAAAATGTTGAGTTTTTTTTTTAAACTGTTATGGTAAAAAACGCAAACGCAATTTTCTTGAAAGCTATTTCTGCATCTTTCGGCCTTTTTATCTGTATAACAAACGTTATATGAAGTCAATCTGGTTGTTGAGCTATGGACAACGAAAAAACGTAGCGAACATACGGACGTCCGGACGTACGGACCGGACACACGCACGCACAGATATCTTTCTAAAAATCTTTTATTTCGACTCTAGGGACCTTGAAACGTCGAGAAATGACAAATCGGACCCATTACAATAACTTCCTATTGGAAGTTAAAATAAAAGTTTTTAAGCTATAATAAAAACAAAGCATTAATAGGCACGATGAATGAAGCGCAACAGTTTTTTGGACAATCTTTGAGTGATTCGAAACATACAGAGTTTGAAAGAGATTTGTGTGGTGCTTTTGTGGGGACAGATATACCCTTGTTCGCATTGAAAGTATTCGTTCTTTTTTGGAAAAATCTACCGAGCTCAAAATTCCTTGTACAAAAAAACAATCGATGCAATCAAAAACAAAGTAAAAAAACGATTTTTATGGGCTTCAATGGAAAAAAGAACATTCGCAGCAAACAGATATGTTACAAATGTTATCATTGGAATTTTGGATCCAGATGAGAAGTTCGCTAACGAAACATTTGGATTAATTGCAGCTCAACTTGAAATGACAAATCACTCAACCATCATGGCCCGGCTCTTCGATAATTCGGTTACAATTCTGGGTGAAGATTCTAACAAAGCCTCGATCTTACTTTTTTATCAGATGCTGCTCCGTATATGGTATAAGCGGCACAAGCTATTCAAGTTTTCTACCCAAAAATAATGCATGTATAATGCATAATAGTGAATATGCTGACATTGACCGCTTTATAGCAAATGGAAAAAAAGCGTTTTTAAAAGCTCCATCCAGAGTGAAAACTCTTAGAGACATATAACCTGTACTGGAATTTTCTCCACAACCAATCATAATGGCTCGAAGCGGTGAACTACTACGCCAAGCAATTTGAAAAGATTGTTCGGATTTTGTATGCTTTTTTTGGCATCAAGCTATGGTTTTCTAGTAACATCAATTTCAAAAAATTGATCACGTGGTTTGTCGATCAATTAGCACACGAATTATAAGTGATGCGGTGAAGGCAATCTACAGCATTAACAGCAAGGCCTTGTAAATCAGTGAAGAAAAAAATAGAACATGGAATGTGAAGTAAAATGCAGTACAATTGCTGAAGTTTCAGCATTCAATTACAGACCGATCATTTCTGTTACGTAGAACGGAGCTTTTTCATGGATAAAAATGTTTTTCGATCAAACAGACACAGCTTGATTTTCAAAAATTTTAATGAAATGTTACTTACTGATCGCTGGAATTAAACAATTTCTTTTATTCAAAAATGAATTTGCTTTGTTAACTTTTTTTCTTCTTAAATAATATATGTGTTCAAAAATGAACTATTCGCCACTAAACACATTTTTTGGATGTTTTATTTATCTTCAAAAAGTTGGAGTGAAGAAGAGTTTCGATTTTTCTTTTTGTGATTGGTATTGTCCTTATTAATTAATTTCCTTAAGCAAATAACGCTTCTTAAAAACATCTTTAACATTTATTGAGCTTATTTTGAGGGCACATATTTGATTTTTAATGGTATATTATAAGCGCTTGAAACTTGGTTGCCCTACTTATAACTAATGGGCTCATCTCCAGTACGTAGTGGCAGGGTTTCGTTTTTTATGTTTTATTGTTAATTATATTGATGGAAATATTGTTGTCATCATGATTTTTTTTCGAATTTTTCAAAAGAATAAAATTTAATAGTGTAACAAATGCTGATTTGAACAAAAATAAATGTAAATAAGATAAAACTACAAAGTCTTTATTACTTACGTCTGGACACGGAAGACTTGATGTGTAATCTTGTCGAGTAAATTTAGTCCTTGCATGGCACATTTCTATTATTTGTCTGGATATGAAGATTGTATCGCTCGCAATACATTCCCAATTTTCTATAAAAACATTTAAATTGTCTAACGAAATCTTACACGAGGGATAAGCTGATAGTATTTTAGCTGCATTCAAAACTTGTGGGCTATAGATGCGAAGATTAATTTCGGTAAATTTAGCCTGAATTTTTAAAGTTTCAGTAAGTGCAACATGTTGTAGCAATTTACAAACATCTAACACATAATCACAATAATCATGAAATCGATCAGCCAATTCCTGCATGCGGTCAAGCTCTTGTTTTAAAGCTATTGTCTTAAAGCTATTAATTATGTCTATTATAATCTTAATTTTTGTTGTAAAATTAGTTACTAAATCCAATACTGTTAAATTTAATTGCTGGGAGAGGTCATTTACCGCTGCTTGGATATTGTCTAATGAGGTATCTAAGTCGTAATGTATAGTCTCCGGATACTGTTCCATATTGATGGCAATCCTTGCACATTGATTGAGTTCTAACTTACATTGATTACATAAAAGTAATATATGTTCTCGATTCTCATGGCTGGTATATGCCGAATCGGTAAAGTCTTGAGTTTTTTCCACAACTCTATCCAAAGCCAATATTAGTTGTTGCCTAAACATTGAATTGAATATCGATGATTCTGAATTTATTTGTTCTAGGGGATAATCGTTATTGCAGTCTATGTTTTCGCAAAGCAAAGCGTTATTAGATACTTGCCCACCTCTGCTTGAGTGGGTTATATTTTGATTAGGTAATTGCTTTGTATTACTTGGAGTATTTGTTTTACACTTATTTTTATGGTGTTTATCGTAATGTAGTCTACAAATTTCTAATAATCGTACGAAGCTCATTATTGCTGAATGCGCTGTGTTTGTATCGGCCTCCCAGACTCTTGCGTGTGACCTGTTCGGTGAATATCTTAGGGACATGCATTCGTTGACACTATCTTTAACAACAAAATGAATTAAATCGATAGCACTTCGCATATGGCAAAAAACGGTATCACGATTTTCTTTTGCAATTGGACATTCCAAATGCCTTAGACATGTTTTCGAAGAAGTAAAGAGTAGAGTTGTTGAGCGTTCTAAAACCTGTCTTGCTGCTGACATTTGTGCCCGTCGACGTTCTTCTTTCAAATCATTTTGACGTTTTCCAGTAACATGTGCCAGTTCTATCATTTCAGCTCCGAAAATAGAAAACGCTGTCACAAATTCAGTAAAGTTCCCCACTGATTGAAGTCTGCCGAGAGAATGCGCTACTTTGTCTTTGGTCAGCAAAAGCTTTTTCACAAGAACAATATCAGCTAAGAGAAGAACTCTTGTTACAGAACCCAAAAGTGATCTTGTAGCATGGATCATCGCACTTCGGTCACCCAAAGGGTCATCAGGTAAGGGATATTTAAGAGGGTCGTCTGCAGCAGTTTCACAAAGCCGTTCTATGGTAGCTCCTTAAATGTAAAAGATAAAATATAATGAAGTCAGCATTGTTTTACAGAACTATAATTTTAAAATATTTACATAATTAAAATATGTTTAAATTTCATGCCTGCTTAAATTTTCATGCTACATCCCCATCGATCTTTTATTTTAATCTATGCACTCTTAAGTTTTTTTTTAAGATTAACTAAGTAAAGCCCCAAAAACTGGAAACGTCTTATTGTCCTCATGAAAAAACTAGATTTCTTCCAAAAATACTTTTAACTATAGATCCTAGCTGGCCATGTTCATAAGTGATGTTAGTGATGATATGAAACACATTGTGTTCTTAAGTAGTAAAGTAAGTTTAAAGTAGCTGTCCTTGATGGAATAGCTCACACTTAGGTTAGTTTAATGGCCCATTGTGATACCACATGAATCTTGAGGCTTTCACCTAAACTCAAAAAAAAAACATTTTGAGTCCCTTACAAAACGTGAGAGGCCGATTAAGCTTATATGATTTAGATCGTTTAGATCGTTATAGAAGAATTCTCCTAAGTAATTTTTGAGCTAGTACAGAATATGTACAGAGAAGTTGAAGAACTGTTTCCTCCTCATCCTCGTTTATACAGGTTCTACAAAAGTCATTTCAGAATACGCCTAGCTGCGTGGCGTGCTATCTTACTAGACAGTGTCAGGTTATGACACCGATTATTGAGCTTATATGCGATCTGCTTAGAGATAGCAACCACGTTGATCGCTTTAAAACTACTGTGGGCCTGATACTGTTCCACCTGATGTTTGCCTTCTTCATAGCATCCTTCATTAGCAATAGTTTGAAAGTAGCGATTGGTATGCCAGCATTTGCCAAACGTGGTACAATGGGTTGTACTGTACCGTTCCTAGCGAGTTCATCTGCCTTACACTTACCTGGAATGTTTATTTGGCCCGCCACCCAGCAAAGGTGAATATTAAACTGTTTTGTCATCTCCATTATAGATTGACAGTTATGGACTGTTATAGAGTTTGTAGAGAAAGAGAATTGATAGCCCTCTGAGTATCTGAGAAAATACGCATATCAGATGTTGATTCTGAACAAGACTTCTTTTTTCTACAATGATTCAGAAGGCGGAATGAGAGACTTAATTTCAGTCGTTCAGTGTAAACACCTAAAACAACCCCTTTTTTTGTTTTTGATGAATCTGTATAAAAGTGGACTGACTCGTCTTCCAGGAATGCCGTATCCTCCCAGAAAGATCTGGAAGGTATAGAAATTTGGCAGTTTCTGTTGAATTGCAGTTGGGCGATGGTGTAATATGTTTGCTTTGAAATTGATTCTAAATACCTAAGAATTACGGAGTGGCCAATGTTATTGTTAATCCATTGCGACGAAGCTTTGAAGCGAATAGCAGAGCTTGCAACTATTTGTATGCTAAGTATATCAAGAGGTGTTAGCTAGAGTAAGGTGTCCAGTGCCGCAGATGGGGTCGTGCGATGCGATCCGCCTATACATAGGCAATCTGAACGTTGGAATTTATTTATTTTGTCGCGGTTTATAGCTTTCTCTAAAGCAGTCCACCATACTGCCACACCGTACTTAAAAATCGGTCTGATTACCGATGTGTATAGCTAATGCTTGATTCGGGGTTTTAAGTCCCATTCATTAACAATAGCTTTTTTGACTCTGCCTTGTACATTGTGTTTCCAATTTAGTTGTTTGTCTTAAATAAGACCCAGGTACTAAGCCTGGTCTGAGAAGTTTATTTGGATTCCTCTAATATAGAGAGGGTTAACAAATGGAATTTTGTATTTCATCGAGAATAAGACTAATTCGGTTCCGATCAGCTCTAAGTATAAGTCTGTCTCAGGCATTTTGTAAATGTTCTTTTAAGGTGTTTAGATGCTTTCCTGAAACCGCTATAGCAACGTCATAGGCATAGACAATCACTCTGAAACCCTCCGCGTACAGTAGTAGTTAAGTAGTGCTTCTAAAATCTAAACCAACTTAAAACTGAACTTATAAGATAAGGTCTTAGGTTCTGAGAAACCAAAACCAAAATGAACAATGAATTGACAAGTTTGACATCATTTCTCTTAAAGATGAAAAATGTTCCTTGCCTTCAAAAGAATCAAGTTACACAGAGTAAAAATGTTTACCCACGAAAATTTGTGAAATGAAGAGCAGCTGATTGCAACGAAACAACTTTAATGTCCTAAAACGTTTATACTTAGAACAGGAAGACGTTTAACACCTGCAGTAAATTGTAAATGAAAACTATAAACATTTTTCTAAACTTTTTGAATAAGAGTTAAATTCGTTTGGTGACTTAGCAACTAAATCAAACAAAATGGTCTGTAAATGTTCTAGTTCGTTTTTTTCGACCCGTTTAAAATTAGGGAGTTCAATATTAGCCAACCCGTTCTATGTTTTCACCCAATTATAAAAAGTTTCAGCTGGTTTTCGTCGTAGTCCGTTTTTAATATGCTTATTTGTTAACTAATCAATTTTCGCTCCGATTACAATTTCATAATCTGTAATTCTCTGATCTTACAAAATGTGTCGTTTTAACACGGTTCATTTCGACACTAGCCAAAATAAGCGATTCGTGTTCGATGTTAAGGGAAACAAACTAAAAAAACTTAAACACTAGGCAACGATTTTGGCAACGACAAATATGTAATTACTACACAGAAAACGGTCTGCTATGCACATAACAAGTACTCAAAGCTGTTCAGGGTGCTCAATGAAAGTGATATTGAGAAAGGATAACGCCTTAGCGACAGTCAACAGTACACAACAATGAGAATTATATTTTACACGGTGTATGACTCCTTAAAGAAAACGTGATATCAACATCTGATATCCGTATTTTCTCCGACAGCCAGGCCGCTATCAAATCTCTGGACTCAGTCTCTACAAACTCTATAACAGTCCATAACTGTCGATCATCTCTAATGGAGATGGCGCAACAGTTTAATATTCACCTTTGCTGGGTGCCGGGCCATAGAGACATTCCAGGTAACTGTAAGGCAGATGAACTCGCCAGGAACGGTACAGTACAACCCATCCTACCACGTTTGGCAAGTACTGGCATACTTATCGCTACTTGTAAACTGCTACTAATGCAAGACGCTGTGAGGAGGGCAGGCACCAGGTGGACCAACATCACCACGTGTCAAGCCACAAAAAACATCTGGCCAACACTGGATTTAAAACGTTCAAGGTGCTTGCTCTCTCTAAGCAGATCGCATATAAGCTCGATAATAGGTGTCATAACCGGACACTGTCTAATAGGAAAGCACGCCATGAGACTAGGTGTATTCTCAAATGACTTTTGCAGAAGCTGTATGGACGAGGAAGAGGAAGAAACGGTTCTTCATCTTCTCTGCACATGCCCTGCTCTAGCTCGAAAACGCAAGAATTACCTAGGAGAATTCTTCTTTAACGATCTAAACGATCTAAATCATATCGGGATAATCAGCCTCTCACGTTTCGTAAGAGACTCTAACTGGTTCCATTGAGCTTAGGAGGAAGCCTCAAGATTCATGTGGTATCACAATGGGCCATTAAACTGGCCTAAGTGTGTCCGTTCCATCTTGGACAGCCACTATAACCTAACCTAACCTATGACTCCTTATTAGACAATACACTCCAGATCATAATTTAATGATCTCATCATTTTCTACGGTTGTAAGTCCAAGGCAAGGAATATGAATCGCAGGTACTCAGGAGGCAGTACCCGTGAAAAAACCTTTAGATGGCAAAGGCAGGGATCGAACCCAAGACGTCTGGC
Source organism: Eupeodes corollae (assembly GCF_945859685.1). Lineage (NCBI taxonomy): Eukaryota > Metazoa > Arthropoda > Insecta > Diptera > Syrphidae > Eupeodes > Eupeodes corollae. Next base: position 79,471,687 of record NC_079149.1, on the reverse strand, counting down.
ATAATAATCCAACGTACTTTTTTAAAATTAATTTTTATTAATTCCATCTTAAAGTTAGACAAAAATTCATAAAACTAGCCTAATTAACCATAACTTACTGGTTTAATAGGGGCACTCTAAGTTAAACAATATAATACCTAATTCTAATGCCTTTCGGCCCTATGATCTATTTTACTGTAATTAATTTTATTTATTAGAAAATAAAAAACTAATGTCAGTATCTTTTTTCAATTTTACTTAAAAACTACATAAAATAAGGTCCTTAAAATAAAACTTAAACTACCTATTCTACCTCTAAACTACTTAAAACTAGAATAACCACAGCAACAAATCTAACTATCTAACATTTCTTGTTTTTCTTAACAAAGTAAGTAATTTTGTGCAAAAGAAGACAGACATAATTTCTACAATTTTCTTATGATTTTGATACTTTATGACTTAAAAAATAGTGTATTCAATTCCAATAAAGAAAATCTACGGAATTAATCACCCTTGTATTTATGAATCATAAATGTCATAAATGTCCGTTTATTTTCACTATTATATGCATACAGTTAGTTACCTGCTGATCGTGCTTCATTGCATGCCTCATGCATATCCGTCCTTATCTCTGCATTGTTTTCAGCTATAGACTCGCCAACTGTTGCAAAACGTTCGACAGCCAAGCTGACTGCTTGTCCGATGCGACACATAACCCGAATTGTATGATCGCATCTTCCAGGCTGCCAATCACCTCTTTGATGAACTATATTTGAAATCTAAAAACATGCAAAATAAAATTCAGTTAAGTTTTTCATGAGTATAATATGCAAATATACTTAAAAAAATCAAGCACAAGAAAGATTTTGTATTAAATAGAAATGAACATGGGTTCTCCAAATGAGTGGAATATTTTCAAATTCATTCATAGGAAATATTTGAGCTTAACGTTAGCAATTGCAAAAATAAAAAAAGAGGCTAACTAAGGTAACTAAGGTTTTTTTTATAAATCGAAAAATTAAATTTATTTTATACATATAAAGGGGGTCCCAAAATTAACACAAGATTTTAATTTGCCGCCATTTGTGCAGTGAAGTGTTGGCAACCCTGAAAAAAAAGCAATTTGACAGCTAACAGTATAGGGTTATTAAAAATTGAGCGTTGATAGAACAACGTGTCTTCATTATTAAAGAATATTTCAAAAATAGTGAAAGCTTGGCGGTTGCAGTTCGAAAATTTCATACAAAATATGATGGGAATAGTGTTTTAACTTCGTCAACTGTGAAGAGATTAATTAAAAAAATCATGGAGACTGGATCCGTTGGAGACGCCAAACACACTGGTCGTCCAAAAACAAGCCGTTCAAATGTGAATGTCGAAGCAGTGCGTGAGAGTCTTGCTGACAATCCAGGAACCTCAATTCGACGTCGTGGACAAGAATCGCAAATTTCAAGAACCTCTCTACAGCGTATACTCACCAAAGATCATTGTCTTCATGCTTACAAAATTCAATTAACACAACAATTGAAGCCTAATGACCATGGACAGAGAAGAGAGTTCGTTGAATGGATTATTGAACATCAACAAATGGACCCTGATTTTTCGAGCAAAATCATCCTAAGCGATGAAGCACATTTTAATCTTGATGGCTTTGTCAATCGCCAAAATTGCCGCATTTGAAGTTCGGAGAACCCACATGTGATTGTCGAAAAACAAATGCATCCACAACGGCGTGACTATATGGTGTGGATTTTGGGCTGGAGGCATAGTTGGGCCACATTTTTTTGAAAATGATGCTGGTCAAGCAGTGACTGTTACTGGTGCTCGACATGATTACACAGTTCTTTCTGCCAAAATTGGATGATATTGATGTGTCCAATGTGTGGTTTTAACAAGACGGTGCCACATGTCATACAGCCCGTGAAACAATTCAATTAGTGCATGAGACATTTCCAGGTCGTGTACTCTCTCGTTTCGGTGATCAAAATTGGCCTCCTAGATCGTGTGATTTAACACCATTAGACTTCTTTTTATGGGGTTATTTGAAATCACAAGTCTATGTCAACAAGCCCACAACCACCCGTGCATTAAAGGAGCAGATTCAACGCTGCATCAACGAAATTCAGCCACATTTATGCAGAATGGTCATGGAAAATTTCAACAAAAGAGTGCGCATGTGCATGCAAAGCCGTGGAGGCCATTTGTCCGATGTGTTATTCCATACATAACCCTATCCTATGTACTTTACGAGTCAATAAAAATATAACTATCAAAAGACTAAAAACGGCGTTTTCTATTTAATTCAAACATGCGTTAATTTTGGGACACCCTTTATAAATTAGGTGGCGACAGTTACACAGAGCCAGGGGTGTAGTGGCGTACAACTCTCAACCATGCCTGTGTGCGAGTCATGTTCATGACAGCAATAACTCTTGAAAATGCCAGCCTAAAGTACTTTTCATTTGTAAACGGTACAAAAATGTATTTAATTGAATGCGCCCTATAACAAATGCACGATCATTGAATGCATTCATTTCACAATTTATTGACAGATCGCTCAACATCTCAAAATCATCATAATCTTACGAATAAAATGGAATTGAATTTTGGAAAAAGGTTGGTTATCATAAAAACGGTTTAAATGAATATTGTTTGTCATTGCCAAAAAAATTAAATCAATCATTTGAGGTCAGGGGTGGAATCGGCTAAGGTGAATAATGATAAATGACAATCAAAATGATCAAATTTGGTCTACGTAAGGTGATAGTCAAATTGATACCTAAAAAGCTGTCACCAAAAAATGTGAAAGTCGTTTTCAAACAAATTTGTTTATTCCAAATAGAGCTACCAGACGCTTACACAAACGGCTGGAAAATTTTCTTAGTTCACTTTGTTTGTTTCTTAAAAAAAAAAACACATTCCTTTGACCGACAAAGCTTAAGACATTCCCCAAAAGCAAGCAAAGTAAGAATTTTATTCAAAATCAGCCAATTTGATACTAATATTTATATATTTTATAGGAATTAATTAAAATTGCACCAATGCAACAATGAATTTTGACAATTTGAATCTGAAATTGTTCAATCGAATTGAATTGCGTTGAATATCTTTTCATAATTGAATCCAATGATAGGCAAAAATATTTGAAAATACTTTTTACATTTTTAAAAATATTGGTGGGTATTCGTCTATCTGTAACTGATTACTACTCCCGTAAGATGTTAAGAAAAGAATTATCCAAATTCCCCCACTTGCAAAGCTTTCTACTCAGAAAAATTTAATATTTTTTTGAGCCAAAAATTAAGATTGTTATTGGATTGGATTAAAACAAGTTTCTGCTGGGTTTGGTAGTTGTTACTTCCACTTTTACTTTTAACCATTTAGTAAATTATTTCCAGTATAAATGCTGCAGCCTTTTGATATAGTTCAACAATAGTTCCCTATATGCTTACTTAATTGCAAAAATGAATGATCCTTTGTCTTTAAACTGACGACCACCATCATTTACTGTCGGTACTAAGGCTAACTATATAGACAAATATATTTAATAATGCTTAGATCAGATGAGTAAGCCAGTTATTGAAGAAAGTGCAAATTTCGCTCCTGTGCCGAAGCTTATATTATGCTCATCGAGTAAATAGGCGAGTTACCATTTTGGTAGGCCAAAGTTTATAAATCCAAAAATGGGCAAAGAATTGAGTTGACTGCAAATGAAGTCCCTTATGTTGTCTGAAATTACCCAATGTTAGATTAATAAGGAAAATTCTTTCCAAGATTCCCTTACACCGAGCTGCAATAATTTTTTATATAAACACCTCAAGCTTAACGTTTCCATAATAACTGACAGCTTTCAATATAACAGCACCTCATTCACAATTGTGATGAAGTATTTAACACCTTTTTATTTTCTCCAATTGTTGAAAATAAAAGTTTGACCCATCAGGGCCACCAAAATTAAATGGTTTTCTTAAAAAGAATGGTATATTTTTCCCGATTAAATGGGTTTTGAAGAACTGTAACAACATAACTTTCCGTTGTTCGTGAAGAAGCGGTTTTTTTTAGTTTAATTCGTTTAAGATGCCTTGAATTTTAATTGCAGTTCTTTTTACCTTCCTTTATTTTTAATCTGTACAAATCTTTATTTTTTATGTGAGAATAAAAGCCATTGGCTGCGTTCAATCTCAGACCGATAGGGTACCCGGATACCTATTTGTTAGTGTTTTACGTGTAAGATAACAGCTGATCAAAACAGCTGAGATGTCAAAAAAGGAATCCAAGAATTTCTGACAGAACAGCTGATTCAACACATAGTTGAATTTCAAGAAACTTGAAAATTGATTTCAGCTGTTAGTATTTGTTGGTAAAACAAAAAGATACAAAACGTTAATTGAAGTTGTATTTGAGGATGTTCTGTACATTATAGCCGATAAGGAAGCTATTTGTCTCCGAATTTTACTAGGTAATAATGATCTATTTTTTAAACCTCAAAATTGACTTATTTTGTTCTCGTTTTGCAGATGACCAATTTGCTAGGTTTAACTTATCCTGTTCCCGAGGTAGAACAAAATACAGGTAAATGTATATTAATCTTGGGGAAATAAAAAAATCTAACTTTTCTGTTTTTATTTATAAAAGCAGACAGAGGCGGACAGCTTGTGAAGCTAGAAGCAAATAAGGTACATAGCTTTCTTTAACATAGTTTACAGATTAACGTTATCTCTTATTTATTAAATTGTTACGCACATATCCATTCATCATCGTCCGACGAATCAGTTGAATTATCCATTAAATATTTTATCTTACAGCAATTTTGACCTCAAAGCTTTAATGTTTCTCTGCTTTTTGTGAACAGCTGAATGTTGTTTTTATTTTTTGACAGCTATCTCAATACAGCTATCCAACTTGTTCAACAAGGTATCTAAAAATCCACATATCCAAGATACCCTTATCAACACGAGAATGAACGCAGCCGTTAAGACTTTGGCCTAAAGTACTTTTCATTTGTAAACGGTACAAAAATGTATTTAATTGAATGCGCCCTATAACAAATGCACGATCATTGAATGCATTCATTTCACAATTTATTGACAGATCGCTCAACATCTCAAAATCATCATAATCTTACGAATAAAATGGAATTGAATTTTGGAAAAAGGTTGGTTATCATAAAAACGGTTTAAATGAATATTGTTTGTCATTGCCAAAAAAATTAAATCAATCATTTGAGGTCAGGGGTGGAATCGGCTAAGGTGAATAATGATAAATGACAATCAAAATGATCAAATTTGGTCTACGTAAGGTGATAGTCAAATTGATACCTAAAAAGCTGTCACCAAAAAATGTGAAAGTCGTTTTCAAACAAATTTGTTTATTCCAAATAGAGCTACCAGACGCTTACACAAACGGCTGGAAAATTTTCTTAGTTCACTTTGTTTGTTTCTTAAAAAAAAAAACACATTCCTTTGACCGACAAAGCTTAAGACATTCCCCAAAAGCAAGCAAAGTAAGAATTTTATTCAAAATCAGCCAATTTGATACTAATATTTATATATTTTATAGGAATTAATTAAAATTGCACCAATGCAACAATGAATTTTGACAATTTGAATCTGAAATTGTTCAATCGAATTGAATTGCGTTGAATATCTTTTCATAATTGAATCCAATGATAGGCAAAAATATTTGAAAATACTTTTTACATTTTTAAAAATATTGGTGGGTATTCGTCTATCTGTAACTGATTACTACTCCCGTAAGATGTTAAGAAAAGAATTATCCAAATTCCCCCACTTGCAAAGCTTTCTACTCAGAAAAATTTAATATTTTTTTGAGCCAAAAATTAAGATTGTTATTGGATTGGATTAAAACAAGTTTCTGCTGGGTTTGGTAGTTGTTACTTCCACTTTTACTTTTAACCATTTAGTAAATTATTTCCAGTATAAATGCTGCAGCCTTTTGATATAGTTCAACAATAGTTCCCTATATGCTTACTTAATTGCAAAAATGAATGATCCTTTGTCTTTAAACTGACGACCACCATCATTTACTGTCGGTACTAAGGCTAACTATATAGACAAATATATTTAATAATGCTTAGATCAGATGAGTAAGCCAGTTATTGAAGAAAGTGCAAATTTCGCTCCTGTGCCGAAGCTTATATTATGCTCATCGAGTAAATAGGCGAGTTACCATTTTGGTAGGCCAAAGTTTATAAATCCAAAAATGGGCAAAGAATTGAGTTGACTGCAAATGAAGTCCCTTATGTTGTCTGAAATTACCCAATGTTAGATTAATAAGGAAAATTCTTTCCAAGATTCCCTTACACCGAGCTGCAATAATTTTTTATATAAACACCTCAAGCTTAACGTTTCCATAATAACTGACAGCTTTCAATATAACAGCACCTCATTCACAATTGTGATGAAGTATTTAACACCTTTTTATTTTCTCCAATTGTTGAAAATAAAAGTTTGACCCATCAGGGCCACCAAAATTAAATGGTTTTCTTAAAAAGAATGGTATATTTTTCCCGATTAAATGGGTTTTGAAGAACTGTAACAACATAACTTTCCGTTGTTCGTGAAGAAGCGGTTTTTTTTAGTTTAATTCGTTTAAGATGCCTTGAATTTTAATTGCAGTTCTTTTTACCTTCCTTTATTTTTAATCTGTACAAATCTTTATTTTTTATGTGAGAATAAAAGCCATTGGCTGCGTTCAATCTCAGACCGATAGGGTACCCGGATACCTATTTGTTAGTGTTTTACGTGTAAGATAACAGCTGATCAAAACAGCTGAGATGTCAAAAAAGGAATCCAAGAATTTCTGACAGAACAGCTGATTCAACACATAGTTGAATTTCAAGAAACTTGAAAATTGATTTCAGCTGTTAGTATTTGTTGGTAAAACAAAAAGATACAAAACGTTAATTGAAGTTGTATTTGAGGATGTTCTGTACATTATAGCCGATAAGGAAGCTATTTGTCTCCGAATTTTACTAGGTAATAATGATCTATTTTTTAAACCTCAAAATTGACTTATTTTGTTCTCGTTTTGCAGATGACCAATTTGCTAGGTTTAACTTATCCTGTTCCCGAGGTAGAACAAAATACAGGTAAATGTATATTAATCTTGGGGAAATAAAAAAATCTAACTTTTCTGTTTTTATTTATAAAAGCAGACAGAGGCGGACAGCTTGTGAAGCTAGAAGCAAATAAGGTACATAGCTTTCTTTAACATAGTTTACAGATTAACGTTATCTCTTATTTATTAAATTGTTACGCACATATCCATTCATCATCGTCCGACGAATCAGTTGAATTATCCATTAAATATTTTATCTTACAGCAATTTTGACCTCAAAGCTTTAATGTTTCTCTGCTTTTTGTGAACAGCTGAATGTTGTTTTTATTTTTTGACAGCTATCTCAATACAGCTATCCAACTTGTTCAACAAGGTATCTAAAAATCCACATATCCAAGATACCCTTATCAACACGAGAATGAACGCAGCCGTTAAGACTTTGGTCAATTTTATCATCTTTTTCATTATCTTGGTGTCCCTATGTAAATTATTTCACTTAAAACACTTAAATATTTGATTTAAACTATCCAGTTCTTAAAAACGCTCATAAACAAAGATTAAATTGTTGTTTTACCTATTCAGTTGTCTAAAAAATAAACCTCTCCTTTACGTATGAAATACTCTACAAGTGGGTGAAAACAAGACTCGGAACTCTATCTGTTTTTTGTAAGTAGTAGTTAGCAACAACATAAATACATATGTCCCAAAAACCCTCAATACTTGAAAAATTGTGAAAAGCATTTTCGAAAATGTTTGTGCCTATTCAGTTGAAGCGGAGTGTATGTATGTCAGTGAGAAAAGTTTCCTGTTGGAATCCACCTTAAAATGTAGTTTGACAGAAATCTATCATTGGAATTTTAAAAAATTGCACCGAATGAATTTCGGATTGAAAAACAAAAAAAAATGTTTATTTTACAATATTTTTATTTGTACTTTATACACGTTTAACTTAAAAAAAAAGGGTAGTGAAGTAAATTTTAAAATTTAAAATTAATGAAATCTAGGTAGAAACGGCGATCTCATTTCAACCTAGCCTGAGATCCAATTAGCACTGTAGTGCGCCATTTTGAAATCTAACTATACCCGTGTTTTGTTGGAAAATCTATCAATAGTATAGTAGGGTCTTACACGAATATCAAAAACAATGTGCGTAGTAAGAATACTACCGATAAAAGTTGAAGTAGAATCTTACTACGGATGGGTTTTTGACTTATGTTATTTCGTTCTCAAATGTTGGTACGATTGACATTGCATTTGGATCTCGACGGATGGGTTCGTTGAGTAGTTGTGCATTTGGAATCATGTGTTTTCCTTTTGGGCAAAAAAAAATAATCTGTTACTGTTGATATTATTTAGTTTTGTTAATGAAAATGGACTAACTGGGCTTATTTTGCAAGAGAAAACAATAGAAAAGATAATTAAGTTTTGCTATGTTTTACACCAAATATATATCTCAGTTTAGATTAAATAAATATGTTTGGTGTTTCCACCACACAAGAAGATTTCAAAATGATTAAGTTTGTCAACACTTTCTAAAATGGTGTTTCGATTTTTCTTATGAAGTGCAAGTGAGATAGTTTGATTCGTGTTAAACAATGAAAAACTTAATACATAGTTCAGCACCATATCCATCCATGTGCATTTTTCTTTTTTTAATTTGATTAAAACAAAACTATATTTTTTGTAAACAAACATGGAAATAAACAGACCATAATGCATAATGCATTATCTGTAAAACCAACTGCTCTACACAGGTTTTTCTTCATAAATTTTGACTCGACTCCTATCCCCGACCGGAATCGAGGCGAATCCAGCTCATTTCTATTCGATTCAGGTATATAAAGAATTTATGCGAGCTTCAAACTCGCTTCAACACAATATGTTCTTATTTTATATCAAATTATTTGGTTAAAACTTTGAAATCGAATACCGCATTAGTTAGTTAGTTTAGTTTAATTGACTTCTTTATATCTTAGCATAATAACATTTCATAATATTAATTTCTAAAGTCTAATTGGTATGGCCTATTTGGCCGTCTACCAGAGTGACATATTATAATATGAATTCATTGGAAAAATGCAGAAATTGTTAAAATTTGTTTTGTTTACTATTTTATATAATTAAAAATCTTCTTCAATAATAGTTTTTCTATAACGCAGTGCTGTGATAACATAGTTGTAAAGTCCATCCCATCCCTGATCGCCGTTGAGTATGCTGAGCATTTCTCCTTCTTCCAAGTTGCGAACAGGATATATGTATTGCAATAAAATGGAATGTATCTTCACGCGCTTTCAAGTTACATAGACTACACAGTAAAGGCAGATCTGGTCGGTGGGGTACAAAGTTGAGACTGAGTAATTCTCCTCTTGCTTTGAAAATAATATTTATTTTATTTAATGAGTTCTTATTTAGAAGGTACGAGTTCTGTTCAAGGTTATAGTTAAGACGATTATAAAAGCATCCAGACAGAGAAGAGCTGGCTTCCGATGCATATCTCTCAAACAAGATGCTTCCAAACTTTTCGAGGATCTCATTGAACTTTCTCCTTAGCATTTACGGTTGTTCCGTTGAGGATATGTTCATGGTTGTACCACATGTTTCGGCGAGGTTAGTCCATTCTTCGAACATTGATCCTTTTCCTTGGATAGCTGCTCTTAGAACTTTTTTTGGTATCCGATTACCATCAATTTCAAATACCTTTACAATATAGTTGAAGTGTATTGCGAGGGTATCCATAATCAAAGGTGGTGTACCTGTTTCTAGGTAAGTAGTAGTTTTTGGTAGTCGAAGTATTCTTTTCACAAAATATCTTAGGAATTTTTCCACATATTCAAAGGAGGAATATCCCCAAACATGCGTTCCGTAGAGCAGGATTAACAGTTCTGTAGAGCGGAACAACTTTTGCTTAGCGCTGTGCTCAACATACCCATTTCTGAAGCACCTTTCCCATAACGAAGAGATTGCGCGCTTGGCCTCCACCAATTTTCCCTCCAGATGTTGTCTCATATTCAGGGTTGAGGTAACCAAAACTCCTAGATATTTGTACTAGCGCACAATGTAGATTGTCTGTCCGTTATATTTCCACTGCACATTTCTTGAATATCTGCCACCCCCACTTCTGAAAATCATCATCTTCGATTTTTGCAAATTAACTTCCAGATTCCATCGATTGCAATATATCGCAAGCCTGTTTATCATCAGATGCATGCCATCTACTGTTTCGGAGAATAGCACGATGTCATCTGCAAACATAAGGGCTGGAACAGTCAATCATTCTACAGTGATTCCACCTCTCACTTCATCAGTAATATCATTTATGAAAATTATAAATTGGAGGGCGCTAAGAATACAGCCTTGCTTAAGACCAGTTACTGTTGCAAACTCCTCGGATATAGACTCGCCATCCCAAACGTAAGCTAAGTTGTTGTCGTACATCGCTCTTAGCACATTTATAACTTTACTTGACACACCTGATACAGAGAACTTGTAAAAAAGAGCTTGACGGTCGACAGAGTCAAAAGCTGCACGGAAGTCTATTAAGAAAGCGTATAATTTCTTCTGCTTCCTTTTATAAACATCAGCAATGTTCAGCAGTGAGAAAATATGGTCTATGGTTGAATAACTTTTCCTGAAACCAGCCTGGAATTCCGATAGAATGTTCTTGTCCTCCACCCACTTCGACAGTCTGTTGTGAATAAGTCCAGCAAATAGCTTAGCGCAGGTGTTAAGAAAAGAAATCCCTCTGTAGTTTGCTGGGTCCTCGTAGCTATGTACCTTTTTTGTGAAGCGGAAAAATAATTGACTTAGGAAAACCTTCTGGAACACATTACACAGGCTTCTTTTCTTGGTTTTGATAGTCAAGTATCAAAAATCAGCTTACACGATTTCACCTCTAATCTGACTTTCGCTATTTTTTTTGGAATTTTTTGATAAATTATTCTGCCAAATATTCAATTGTATCAATATAAAAACCGGACTACTGCAGATCGTTTTTTTTTTTAATGTAGCCTTGATCTAAATATCCGTTGAAAGAATACACTACATATGAAGTTCAGATCCTGAACAATATTTAAACTCACTTGTCAGTTAATTAGTTGGTAGTTTTGCATACGAAAACTGAAATACATTTTGACTATTCTATAAATAAACAAAAATTACTACACAAAGACGCGTAGTAGAAGACGAAACAATTTTAATATACGATATTGACAAAATATAATTCAGTAGCATTTGAATGCACGAACTCATTCATACCTAAATAGTATTTACTAATCCTTACATTGGGAAGGTTCAGGCGACATAAGGGACTTGAAAGTAAGGCAAGTTTTTAACATCTGATTGGCCAGCTGCCAAAAAATTGCCTTCCAATTAAGGCAACTTTTTTGGAAACTTGACTGGAAAGTTAGTCAAGAAAAATCTCCCTAACTATCAAGTCAAGTCAACTTATGTCAGAATGACAATCGATCATGTTTTTTTAATTAACTGAAAGTTCCTCTACAATTCATTTATTTTTCGCACAATTTCATTTAAAATTGTATGTATGTAAAAGGATTTCTCGTCAAATTGGAAAAGAAATAAGTAGCATTTCTTTACAATATGAAATGCAAATTGGGAGAACTGTTCTGTAGACAATAATGTTTTTGGTAGTTTTTTTACGGTAAACTAAAGGTAGAATTTATGGAAGTAAAGTTCTGAGTTTGAAGTTTATGACACTTAAAAAACTAACTATTTGACTTGGTCAAAATGTACGTTCAAGGAATGCAGTTGACTGCAAATGAAGCCCCTTATGTTGTCTGAACCTGCCCATTATAAAAGCGATTTTTAATTGTTTAAATTGGAAAAGCTTGGATGAGACTGGAAAAGTTTTTTATTGCTTCGGTATCTAGTCAACTTAGTCGTAGAGAATTGACTGAGGCATTTCTGGACACAGATAATTTGTATATGTAATTACACATAAGATGTTGGACCAATTATGCACCATACAAAAATTTAAATCGATGCTAATAAGATAAACTTTAAAAGAATGATATTATTTACATTTGAATTTATTTTGTTTAACTATTGTTTCTAATTAAAGAATTGTATTTTATTAATATTTTGAATATCAATTTGGTTTTGAACAATATCTATTTAGTTTAAATTTATTGCCAAATCTCTTCCAAAGTAAACTAAACTAAAGTTAATCACTTGAGCTAGGTTCTCCAAGAGGTTATCACCACTATATGTATATGGAACTATATTTATTTAAAAAAAACTAAAACATACAATTATATTCCTACCTGCATATCTTACTTATAGCTCCACTTGATTCAAATACGGTTTTTAAGTCGATTATAAAAATAAGTACCAACACAAAATTTATTTATCCAGTATTCCCAGAATTTTAACTATATCCCAAAATAATGACAAGATATATACATGTCAATATAATAGCTTTCGAACAGCTAAACTTTATAAGTACCTATATATTTTTTTTATTCATTAAAGATCCCAATGATTCTGTAAATTAAAACAAAACCTGCCCTTTAATTTAATTGTTTGTCTGTATATTTCAAGGACTATTTTAATTACAGCTACACTCACTTCTATGATCTATCTTTTCTCACGATAAAAAGACAAATATTATGTAGTGTTTTTTAAGTGTGTACATGAGCTCGTATAATTAGATTTAACAAAGTCCTTTGTTGTCAATGTTCTCAGAAGTTACCTGTTCTAACTAAGAGGTAACAAAATCTTATTTCATGTATCATACCTTCGACATTCCTGTATTATGTGTCAACTTTTTGAGAATTATTTTCACAATTCACTTTGATTCATTACCACTAACTTCTTTAACTTTGAAAAAACTTTACTTTTTCGTTTAACAGGTATTTTTTTTTTAATATGGAAGGGTTCCTCAACTATATTTACAAGACTTTCTATTTTTTCGCAATTACCAATAACCTTTTAGGTCGAAAATAAAAATAATACTTTGAATATGTTATTAGCAGTTAAGTTAAGCAAAGTGTATCGATTTTTCTATGACATGGTAAAATGTTTTTGATAAGTTTACGCTAAAGAGCTTTTGAAAAACTGAGCTTTTACCAGATTAGGGTGCATTTTTTTTGACATTTCCAAATCAAAACTGTTAAGCTTATCCATCAAAAACATAAATGTTAAATTTAGAGAGCGTTAAACTAGCTCGGTTAGTCATTTAGTTCCAGGTGACATACTTTTCGGCTGTAATGCGCAAGTGAACCTCGTTCTTCTTCTTGCTAAGTGATCGCTTTAAGCCCAATTTTTTTACAACGATATTTTACATACGAAAATGAAAACATCCGAGAACGAAAACAACAACTTTTGGAGGATTCGTCAATTTCTCGTAAAAAGCAGAACCCGTAAAAAAAACTTTAGATCGCACAGGCAGGGATTGAACCCAAGATTTCTTTGGAAAAACTAATAAATAGATATATTTATTAGTTAGTACTGATAACTTCCAAGCCGGTCTGTTGATTTTTGTTGCTTAAAAGTTTGAAGGTTTTCGTGTTGGGTTAAAAAAGTTGTCAGTTGAATTATTCTTAAAATTTTTTAAATTACCAACAATATTTTTCATATAAAAAAATAGTTTAGTTTGGAAATCTAGTTTTGTTAAATACAAATGTTAGAACACTATTTCTTATAAGTTAATATTAGTTGGAAGCCACAATCTCAAATATTTGAAAAGATATTTGTGTCGAAAATGAATTTTTACCAACTTTTGTTAAATTTTCTTTTAAGTTTCTATTTTTTTGTGAAAAAAAACTGTCAATTCGATTTTTCTCAAAATTTTACCGAATGTTGAAAACAATATTGCTTATAAGATAAAATAAGTTTGAAGCAATAATCTTAAGTTTTTGAAAAATTATTTGAGTCGAAATTCAATTTTTACCACCTGTAAGTAATGTTTTTTTATTATTTTATTTTTTATAAAAAAAACTGTCAATTCGATTTTTCTCAAAATTTTAACAGATGTTAAAAACGTTATTTTTCGTTGCACAAAATTGTTTTTGATATAAAATCATTTTTTATTCGTAAAATTTTCCAGGTAACTATAAAAAAACCGTTAATTGGATTTTTTTCAAAAAATATACTTGTTTGGTATCACGTTACACTACATTATATAAAATTTAATTCAAATCTGAAGTGTTTTTGGTTCGTGAGATATTTAGGGTTAACCAAAATGTTCAACTTTTTTTAAACTGCTATAGTAAAAAAAACCACCCGCGCAATTTTCTTGAGAGCCCTTTTGCTTCTTTCTGCCTTATTATCTGTATGACAAAACTTATTTGAAGTCGATATCTCTACTGGTTCTTGAGCTATGGACGACGAAAAAACGTCGCGAACGTACGCACGTACGCACAGACATCTTTCTAAAAATATTTTATTTCGACTCTAGAAACCTTGAACGTCGAAAAATGTCAAAATTTTCAATTTGACAAATCGGATCAATTACAAATACTTCCTATGGGAAGTTAATATGTACATATATTCTACTTATGCTCGGATGGTGATTTCGGCTAAAGTGATTTCTAAAAAATTGATTGATTGAATCTAGATTTATTAACACATTTTTTGATCAAAATGTAAGTTCTAAGGGTGTCTTAAGCATTGACATCTGACATCAATTGTCATCGTTTGTATCATCCACAACCGTTCTTTTTTAGGATTTTCTTTTGAAAACTCTAAACTAGTTTTAGTCCTTTAGAGAGGATGCATACGGAAGAGTATTATAAATTTAGCAAGTTTAAGTAAGAAGGGCTCAATACAAGTATTTTTTACTACAAAAGGAGGTCTATCTACCCTCGTTTAGGCGGACCAATTTTATAAAAAAAATATTTACAGTTATTAATTATACTTTTTATAAAAGCTAGAATTTATAACAAATTTTTATTTAAGTTGTTTCAGTCAACAGTTTTTGAAAATGATTGACTTCAAAGTCAAAATTTATGAAAAGAAAAGTTTCAAAATCGCTTTGAGTATTATACATTTATATTTCTCATGATTATGTAAATCGATTAAAATGTAATTGATGTAGTTAATTGTTCTTACTATATTTTTCATTAAAATTGAAAATTATTTGTTTCTATGTTTTCTAATTTTTGAGACAATTGAAAGAAAAGCTACAATGACAATACAAAGGAATATGTGTCTAAGGACTTGCAGCAATTTTTTAGAAAGAAGGCATCCATCATCAGTACACGGTTCAATACACAACCCATCAAAATGGTGTAGCAGAAAGCTATAACCGAACCCTTACTTAAGCAGTGAAGTATGCTACTTGATGCTAAACTTCCAAATCGCTTTTGGGGGAGAAGCTGTGTTAACAGCAGCACACAGTCTTTAGAAGACTCCAATTGAGTTGTTGACTAAAAATAAACCTAATATGAACCAGAAATGGGATGACAAAGAAGATGTTCTTGTTTGATACGATCTCAACTCAAATGGTTATGGAATACCTGATGAACTAATAAATATTATTTATAAAGACCTCCAAAAACATTTTAAGATGAAGGACATGGAAGAAGCAAAACATTATCTAGGTATACAATTTTGAATATTCAAATCGAACAGTTATGCTTCTTGAATCTTGAGTCCAAGCGAAGAAACAAGTAAGAAATTACCAAATATAAGCTTATGTCAAGCTATTGGGTTATTACTCTATATTGCTAACCCTGAGGCTCCACAAGAATAAAATCCAATCCAGCTTCTCTTCTGCAATCACATCCGCAATCCATTTTTTTTTTTTTTTTTGACTCGGTATATTATGTCTTGCCATGAGCAACTTCAAATGTCACATTTGTAATTAGAAACGTTGTTTACTTTTTTGTTCATTTATCTTTAGTGTCGGTAGTTATTGGTTTTGGGTGAATCCATTTCTCGAAGTAAGGGAACTTCATGATTTGGAGGCGCACCTACTCAAGTACTTATTATAGAAGGACGGTGTAGACTGTAAGAATTTTCGTAGAATGTCGGTCGAAAGCTTTGTAGCTGTTCTGTACCTATTAATTATAACTTTGACTTAATGAATTTAGGCACTCGACAACAATTTAAACGAAATTAAATTTTAATTTCAAAAAGACTGTGGAAAATGGATGCTCACCACTACATACAACACAAACTTCAAATTTGATGACAGGATTTTGATCCTCTCGAAAATCCAAACTGCGATGACCGGATCATGGACTGGATGTTTGATTGTTGGTTTCTATTGGATTGGATAGTCATCAGAAATGTGTTCAATGGAGACCCCAAGTAACGTTTTATGACCAGATGTATACATTGTTGTTAATTTTTTTATTAGAGAAATAGAATATCCGATTGAAAGTTGTAGAAAGTTAGGCGATATTTTGGGACTACTGTTTGGGTGCCAGCTAGACTGGTGATTCAAAAATAAAAAAAAAACTAGTGGGTATGTATTTTAACTCGCGGGAAGTAGCATAGCTAGGTCAACCGGAGCATGCTCTGGCCTACTTGAATTTGACAAATATGGAGCTAGAATCAATTGATATTTGCCGTCTTCGTATAAGAGAACCACGAGAAAAGATCATTTAATAAAAATACTTTCCATCAATGAAATGAGAGCTGACAATTTGATAAATCCACTTTCAAGGGCGGATCCAGGCTTTCAATCAGGTGGGGGTTCACATACACTTGACATAAAGAGTTTTTGAACACAGCTTAAGAATGTTCTTTAATATTCTCTAAATAACATAATGTGTATTTTAACTGTGGTACTGCGTCTTGCGAGGAATTGACAAATCCTCAAAGAGTAATTCTTGTCATGAAAAGTGCTTTCTCAAATTAGCCGTTGGGATTCGGCTTAAAATAGTAGGTCCCCTCCATCGCTGACAACAGTACTCGCACACAGGAATGGTTGAGAGTTGTAAGCCACTAGGCCCTAGTTCTCAACGGACTGTTGCTCCACCCAATTTATTTATTTTCCTTTTAATAACAATACATAGCTTAGAGTGTTTTTGGTGCATTTCATTTTTCTTCAAAAATAATATATTTTGTTCTTGTCAGCATTTCTATAAATGCTAAGAACGCTACAAAAATATAAATGTAGATACCCAGACAATGAGAATGTTCGCCAGAAAATTTGATTCTTTTTCGTAAAACAGAATATGTTAGGAAGAGTTGTGTGTCTTTTTTGACGTATTTTTTCGGGCAAAATAATCGGGAGTCTAATATTACCATCGTTATTAGTTTGCTTACTCGTAGATTGCACTGATGCTAGAAGACAAATTCGAAACAAATTAATGTTTTAACTTTTTGAAAATATTTTGGTATTAAAGGAGACAACAAATCTTACAACATTAAAGTACATAGTTTCTGTAAAAGTTAAATAAAAAAAAATTAAGGCATACAAATAAGTAGAAGAAGCTTTAGTACGCCACTCACAAACTACTCATTTCAAAATCTCTTTTCTCTTCAGTTCTAGAGAGATTCAAAGATCTTATATCAAATTGATAAACATGAAACGTTCATTGTTTTGCAATTAGCCATTAGTTTAACGAAAGTGTCACTTTTGCTGTTTTGGGGCATTTATATTCTTGAAATTCGTATGTAAATCTCAGTTCTATAGCACCCAAAGCAAAAAGTAGATTTCCTTAATTTTTAAAATCTTAAAATTTTTGTACTTTATCAAAATCAATTTTCAAAGGAAAAAAACACTTGGAAAGTCTTACATTATTTGTATGTGTCAAAATAAAATAAAAAGGAATTGAAGACGGGTTGCAGGACTTTAAAGCAACTTCTCTCAGAAAAGATCTTATGAAACTAATTTAAAGCATTACTAAAGTTTTTCCCATTCTAAATTGTGTGAAAACAAAGATTTTAGTTATTTTTGACAGCAAGCCTTTTTGTTCAATATCGTTAAATTACTAACAAATCTTATGATGAAATCTTTATTTATACAAATAAACTGTATAAGCTTTTTGGCTCATTTCAAAACCCATCTGAAGCGATAGGGTTCGTTGAAAATGCCCTTTCAGATTGTTTGATACTTTTAATGATTTATCCTTTGCTTATTTTATGTCAGGTAAATTTTCTTAAAATTTGTTTGTGAAAATTAAACTAGTTTTTATTATTAAATCATTATTGTTCCTTTGAAGAAGTCCTGGGGTGGAATCGGCTAAAGTGATTGTTGATAAATGAGAGTCAAAATAACCGAATTTGATCTATGTAAGGTGATAGCCAAATTAATACTTAAAAAAGTTGTCGCAAAAAATGTGATAGTCGTTTTCCTACAAATTCATATTGGCTGAAACACAAGCACGCTTCACGTTTGGCTTCACCTGACGTTTAAGAGTTCAGCCATAAGAATTCAATGCATGCTATCACAATGGAGTTTCGAACGTAATGTAACGTAATGTGACTCCAGTCGGAAACTCTCCTTCAATTATCTGAACATTTGCTCAACAGCTGTAAAAAAAATGTCAACAAACAAAATAATTGCTCTTTCGAGGGATATAATAGTAAAAATGTCATTCAAAGCAACCTATAAGCAAGGCCACCGTAAAGCAGCTTATAGAAAAATGAATGGAAAATTTTGTCAGTTACCTTTTCAAGGTAAAAATCCACATTCTTGCGACCGACAAAGCTTACGACATTCGAAAAAACACAAGAAAAGTAAGAACGTTATTTAAACACAGCCAATTTGATACTTTTATTAAACTATTTTATGAATCATTTTAAAATTTCAGCATAGCAACAATGAATTGTGACAATTATAATCTGTAGTTGAAACTGTTCAATGGAATTGAATTGAGTTGAATCATCTTAAACAGACACGGAATGAAAATGGTAGTCAAATTTGAATATAAAAAATATGATATTCAATTATCACCTTAGCCGATTCCACCTCCGGATCAAAATCTAGGTTTGTATTCTATTCCTCAACGTTTTAAACAGGGCAATTGCTTATAAAATGCATCTATGTGCATGTAACTCAACATTTATTGCTTGGTGAATGCTTTCATCAGCTTGTGACGTGAACGCCGACCCAAATGTCATATTATATCCAATGCGCTGGCAGCCCTATAGCTGAGTATATTTTAGTCACCACTGAATGCTTTCGTTTTTGTTTTATCAAAAGGAAAACGTCAAACAAAAAGAATCTACTTGTAATAAGCCATAAAGGCAGAACCCTACTACAAATTTAAGTTTGATTTTCTTCGTTTTTGTTGATTTTTTGATGAAAAAATGAGAAAATAACGTGTTATATATACATTTCAATATACGTTTTTTGATAAGACAAATGTACAATCATAAAAATGTAATGCACTCCTCAAATAGTTTGCATAATAATAAAATATTAACAAACATTCCAAAAGCATGTTTTTTCGTTGATTTTTTGCATTTATCCTAAACTATTGTTAAAAAAAAGCCTTGAGTGTTGTTTTTACGGAAGTGGAAAGGTTTGTGAATATCCTTAAAGTGGCCAGTGGTACACGTTAAATTTGGTGTATTTTTTTTACATGTTTTATACAAATGTATACTTAATTGAAAACCATTTAGCGAAAGCTAAGCTAAAATGATAAACGATGAACAAAAACTGTTGGAGCGTGCTGCAGAGGAAAGAGAAAGACTTTTTCAACGCTATTCGCTAGGTACTGATCCCAGCAACGAAGTTGACGAATGGGAAAATCCAAGTTTAGACATCTATCATAAGACGGACAAGTAAGTTGTTGTTTTGTTTGCAAAATTGGGAATGTTTTTATCCAATGCTGTAACGAAAATTGAACAAACGTAAATATGCATATATTTTTTGCAAACGCATCAAGTTCTTCAGAAAGTTAAGATTCTGCATCCGTCAAAAAATTAAAAGTTATACAGCCGTCATATTAATCAGTAATGTAACTAAAAAAGTCTTTTGTTGTTTATAAAACAAATAAAAAAAACAGTGACGATTTTCTGCTTTATATTCTTTACAACTTTTTGAATTATTGCTTGACTCAGCGCAAGAAAATACAATATCTCAGCATAAGTATCGAAGAATAGCTTTGCATTAAAAATATCAACCTTATTGCAAATTGTACGTCTTTTGCACAGTATTTTATAGTTGATAATACTAATTTTTAACTTCGTGGGCTGTTTAAGTCTATTAAAATATTTTACTGTCCATCGTTTGCTTGATCTTTATCTTTAAACTTGGTTGCTTTAGGTTTGTTTTTCTTAAATAAAATAATTGTCTAATGTAGATCCTTCAAAGTTTACAGAAAGTTTTGTTTACCTTAATACATTCTACAACTTATTTTACATCTTAATATTTATCTTCAAATTTAGATTTGGTTTCATGCATGATTCTCCCTTACCTGACATACATGATTCTCAAGAAGTCAAACGAACTAAAATCGAACTTGAACGGGATAAAAAGTGGATGCGGATGCTAACACAATGGGACCCTAATAATGAAAAACTTCGAAAACGTGTATTTAAAGGAATTCCAAATAGAGTTAGATGGCTGGCTTGGAAAAAACTTTTAAATGTTGAAGATTCAATAGATAAAAACCCTGGTACATACTCTCAAATGCTGGCATGGGCTAGAAAATATTCTACCGAAGCTAGACAAATAGATTCCGATGTAAACCGGCAATTTAGAGATAACGAAGTTTATAGAAAACGCTACAGTGTAAAACAGCGTAGTTTATTTAATTTACTTAACGCTTACAGTATATATAATCCCGAGCTGGGTTACTGTCAAGGCATGTCAGGTGTTGCTGGCGTTCTACTTCTCTTCATGGACGAAGAAGAAGCTTTTTGGGCATTAAACACACTTATTATCGATAAAAAGTATGCCATGCATGGACTATTTATTGAAGGTTTTCCAAAGCTTACACGGTTCCTTGAACATCACGATAGGATCATGGCCAAGTTAATGCGAAAGCTTCATAAGCATTTTGTGAAACATAATGTCGATGCAATTTTATATTCAATAAAATGGTTCTTCGTTATTTTTGTGGAGAGAGTAAGTTCTCAGCTGTGTTATATATACATACATACATGAAGTGAAATTGAATTTGAAAAACGAGTACATTTTGTTTTTGATCTTTTACACTTGGATTAATTTTTAAAAAATTCAAATTAAAAGGAGTTTTAATTTAATTTATTTTTCCATTTCAATTTCATTTTGAGTAAAAGCGAAAGCAAACCTATGTATGTAACTTTATTTCCAACTACCAACTAATCTGACTCATTATTTTGTTTACAGATTCCATTTAGTTTAAGTATAAGAGTTTGGGACGTATATCTTCTTGAAGGAGAACGTGTAGTTACTGCCATGGCTTATACTATTTTATATCTTCATCAGTCCGAGTTATTGAAATTAAAGGATATGGATGCTATAATAGAGTATTTGCAAGTAAAATTGCACAAAAATTTTGGATACAACGATGACTATGTACTGGAAGTGCTCGAACATGCTATGAAGAAGCTAAAGAGCTATAGACTAGATACACCGCCAGCGCCTAAACCTATAGAATTTCCCCAAAATCCGTTAGGCCAATTGATTGAACCCGAATTAGAAAAAAAAATCGGACATAGAAGATCAGAGTATACAGAGAACGAAAGACAAGTCATTAGCGAAGTGATATCTAGGTAACAACATACATTTGTTGAATATTATTTTTGTTTGTTTCCATAACTCGTTTTTTTTTTCTTTTTATTAAGGCAAGAAGCAAATGCAGTTGAAGTACAATCGACGGTTTCTTATGAAACTTCTGAATGCGCTACAGGTATGCAAAATGTTACTGTTTAGTTTGTTTGTTTTTGTGCTTGCCAAACACTTTTTTGTATTTGTTTAATATTTTTAATATAATATTTCCTAATATTAGTAAACGTTTTACTCTCAGTTATGATCATTCACCTATTTTTGCATGTAATCAAAATACTATGTTAATTTAATAACACGAAAAATATCAATATAAATTAGTTGCATTTCATTAAGCAATTGTTATTTTAAATATCCATTTTAAATCATCTCCGTAAATAACAATACAAAATTCTTTATTGTGTTCCAAAACATGTCACTGTATTTATAAAGAAAACATTAAAAAAAAAAAATCTGAGTTTTCTGCACAATGTGCCTTATCTTCAATAAATGTTTTAAATGCTATCAAAGAGGAAAAAAGCCTTAAGTTTACATGAAACTAATTAATATATACAGACGTGGTCATACAATTAAGCCATTTTTATATAGAAAAAGATTTCGTTAAAAATGACTAAACTTAACATAACGATAAATTAATTTATTTATGCAAAATATACATTTAGTAACTAGAAGTTCACATGATATTTTATTTTTAAATAACTTATTGCAGTAATGATATGTTGTTTTAATCGATTTTGTAAGTCGACACGTCATTAAGCAATCTGCAATGAAGAACGCTTATAAAGAACTAACCCTATTGAGGAAAACTTTTTTACCTTCTATGCAGCTAGTATTTAGTTGAATATACTTTCTGTTTTATTACTTTTACGTATCTTTTTTGCAATGAACACTGTTATTTATTTTTGTCAACTCTTCTTTAACAATGTTCCAAAGAGAGGCCTGGTTCGTAGGTTTTCTAGCCGCAACTGATTTTTGTATGATACCCCATTGATTTTCTATGGATTTAACAACCCCAGAGCAATGCTTCGGGTCGTTGTCGTGTTGAAATGTCCAGGCTAACGGCAAATTGTCAGCATAAACCCTATTTAAAAGACTGTCCAAAATGTCCTTGTACATTTCTCCTTACATATTTTCATGAATTTGCACCAATGGACCAACTCCTGATGATGTAAAACATCCCCAAACCATCACGGAAAACCCTCCATGTGTTCTACAGTTTTTTTGTGTATTTCGGGTCTAATTTTTCCAAAGAAGGAAGCCTCACATACTGTCTTCCTTCACTGCCAAAAACGTTGAACTTGGGTTCGTCGCTCCACACGACCAAATTCCAAAAATGTTGACTTTTATAAAGGTGTTCTTTAGAAAACCTCATTCTTCAAGCAATATCTGATAATTGGACATCATAGTCCTTCTCCATTTGGGCTAATAATTGAACGGGTGTTAAAAATGAACCCACTTTAGAAAGCCTAACTAATGTTCTGTCCTCATCCGGAGTCGTTTTTCATATCTCTTTTCGAGGTAGGTTCCCAAATATTGAACTGTGTTCCTAACTTTACCTCTACCAAAACCTAGTAATTTGTTTACTTTCATAACATTTTTGAAGCATTTGACAATAATTTTTCTTTTACATGGAGTAGAATTTTTATAGTTTCCCATAACTGACTTTAATTTTTAATAATACATTTCCTTAATAATTAAACAGTTTTAATACATTTTGATAAAATATCTACATGGAATTATATAAAAGTACTTGTTTCAAATGCAATGGCTTAATTATGTGACCACCTGCACTGCGTCTTAACAACAAATAAAGCGCTTTGCTTAAAACCAAAACATCTTTGAACCTTAAGTGACATACCGTTTTGATATTGAGATAATGTTAGTTGTTAACCGTTAAAAAAAAAAACGGACACAAAGTGGTACAGGAAAGCTTTATTGAAGGGAATATTGTACATTCGTTTTGTGGCTTAATTGTATGACCACGACTGTATATTAAAAAAACGCACATTTTTCGAATTTTTTGACTTAATCCTTTAAGTCTTACAAACATAAATAGATAAGTTTATCTATTAATTTAATCACTTTATACTTCTTCGGAGGCTTTTGGTGATCTAAGTGCGAGTCCGATTTCTAAATTACACTATCAGCTGGTTTTTTAGATATTATCTTTTAAAATTCGAGGAAGAAAACATTATAATTGTGTTTTTGAGACTATTTTAATTTATTCATTTCGTTTTTTTGTCAACAAAATTTCAGATAATTTTCCAAATATAGTATAATCAATAACTTAAGTATTGTACTATTAAAAAAATCAACACCAATAAAGACTCATAGCTTGTGAACACAGCTTTGTCCTCAATATATATTTCTTAAATTTCAATAATATCGAAGATAGTCGTTTCAAAAACTTGTTTTTTCTTTTACGGGCTATGGGTTTGAAAAAAAAACGTAATGGTCTTAAAATTGTGTTTTTACTTATGTGTGTTTTAACATATTTTTGTTTGTTTTAATTTATTTTGGGTTTTTTTTTGTTCTTCTTTTATATCGATTTTGGCCCTTGGAAAAGGTGATGCATTTTCAATGAAAACATATCAAAGTAGCACTAGCTTAGCAACTTCACCAGCTGTCAGCAATTACTCTTTATATAGCAATGGTAACGTATTCATAAAAACATGTTCTGAAAGTGAAGGCGAAGAGTCTGAAGAAAATACTCGTCTTTAGTATAAAACAAAAAATTAAAATGTATTCAAACTGAAAAGAAACTACAAATAAGAAACCAAACAATTGTAAATATAAACACTTTCAAGTTTATCTTAGTCTTTTCACTTGAAATAAATTACAATAAAATGGATAACAACTTTTTGCATAATAAACAAAATACAATTTCAAAGCATTTATATATGTACGTGTATTTTGCATTAATTTTTCTGCCATTAACTTAAAATTCCATACTTGAATCTCATTCTTAGAATATTAAATATTACTTTGCATTTAAAATAAATTTGCTTAAAGCATACTTAAAGAACTTGTAATTGTTATACGTTTGCATGTTATTTTGAAAATAAACTTAACTAAATGTATGTTCAATACACAAATAATATAATTTCTAGATTTTTTTTTGAAGTAGCATTTATTAGTTTATTTTTTGTATTTCAATTGGTAGAAAACTCAAGCTAATTTATTACTGTAGCATTTTATAAAATATGTTTGTATTAATTAAATATAAAATACAAAATAATTTTACCTAAAACAATAAAAACAAAGGTAGTTTAGCATAAAATATATCTTTTTGCTTATATTTAAAAATACATTTTATGTTTTTTCTAATACATTCGTTTCATGGGCAATGAAAAGAAAATAAATTTAAAAATTGAAATTTAAGATATATTTTGTTAGTTTTTAGTTTTGTTTTTTTTATTCAAATAAAATTTTAAATGCTGATGAAATTTCTTGAAAATTTATTTGATTTTAAAAATTTGTTTTATTTATTTTTGTTTAATTTTGTTTCGTATTTTGGTTTACCGAAATACAATAAATTACCATCAAAACAAAATTTAGTTACTCTAAACGTGCCAGAGGACTCCCATTCAATTCGAAGTTCGCTTGCAGGTACATCAGTTGCTTCACATGGCTCATCGGAGACATTTTCAATCGAAGACACTAAGTAAGTATGAGCAGTATACATTAATTTTTTGTAATTAAGGCAGCTTAAAATTGTCAAATTTTTTGGGTATATTTCACTCTAAATATATGGTAAACTAAACTTAAGGCCACATCCGTTTTTTTTTTTTTTGAATACACACTCTCGTTCATTTAACTTAAAGTAACACACACGTTTTGTTCATCAACATCTAGACATGGCAACTATATTTATTGGTTTTTAAACAAAACTGTAGAGTCTCTATAAAGACCTTGCTCACAAAATTTACCCTCTGAAACTCACTCTTTCTCTGAAAGGTAGATCCACCAAGATTTTATGTTAATTCTTCGGAGAAGTAAAGTTTTACTGTTGTACCGCATCCTATCTTCATATAATTGAGAATAAGGCGTCCCCAAACATTTCTTTTCTGGTTTGAAATATAGGAGTTAGTTATAAGCTTAGTGCTTCGGATTAACTTTCAAAGTGCTAAAAGAGACGAAGTTGTGTTCGAAGGATTAGTGGAGTCGGTGATTCAGAATTTAAACCAGCATAAGTAAACAGAATAGCTCATCAATTTTTAACAGGAAAAGTAAAGAGGAAAGTTCACCAATTCATAGTGAAGGCATATAAAAGACCTTCATTAACCCGCAAATAATATATGTATGTATGTACGTATATTTTATTTAGTACAAATTTACTATTACATTTTTATAAATATAAAAATATTGACATTTGTTTTACAAAAAACGTAATGTATACATATACAATTGGAAAACTAATTTCTTTGTACAATAGTTTCTCTGAGATATAAGTAATTCTTTAAATCTTCTTAAAACAGTTTCATTTTTTATTTCGAAAGGAAATTCATTAAATAATTGAAGTCCACGATTAAAAAGCATATTTTGAGTTTTAAAATCTCTATAAAACTGAAGTCTAAAATCAAAATTCGATCTTAAGTAGTGTGGTTGGCTGTCTCCCACGTAGGTCAGGCTTGATGTCAAGTATTTAGGTGCTAGATCGTTTTTTAATTTCAACACGAACAGTAACGCATTGAACATGATTCTTTGTTTGATGTTTAACCGTCTTAGACAAGATAGCATCCAATTTATTGATGTATGCAAGCTACATTTAAGAATGGATCTCATAGCTTTGTTTTGCAGAACGATTTATGTGCTCATTATTACCTAGAAATAGAATTGTAGAACAAACCTCAAAATGTGGTACAATAATTGTATTATAAATATTAATGGCACAAATTGTTCTTATATTTTTTCGAATGCGTTTAAGAAACCCAATTTTTTGAAAATTTGTTTCCACACATAACATATGATTATTAAAATTCAGGTTATTATGAAGTTGTGAAGCAAGCCAACAAAAAGATTGGATTAGACTTAAAAAAAACATTGTTTTGTAAAGATTTACCTGGCCATAACTCCCTGTTAATTAAAATGTGTGTATTGCATTATAAGAAAAAAAAATTGTTGGAATTGTTACCAACCAACGAAAAAAACTTCTCGTTAACACACACGATGAGGAGACAAAACACTTGAAGTCCTTTGTGGCCAAGTTACAACCTTTATTTTAATTCAAAATTATTCGATTCATCGGTAAACTTTCAATATAACTTTATAATATAACTTACAATAGTTTTTTTTTATTTTAATTTTTCTAGCACTTCAGTAGGTTTTCTAATTTTTAATTCTAATTTGTTTTTTTTTGTTCAAGCTTTCTTTTCTTTATGTTGTTGGTTAGTTGAGAGTAGGCAGAATATCACCGAGCCAGATAACTGGAAATCGGCTTTTGACATTCAAGTACTTTGGGAGGTGCCTACATTTAGTGATACTTCTTATGGGTGTTGCCAACAACCCCGATAGGTCCTTCCGTGGGGTGACATCTTTGGGTTTTGCAATGTCCAAGGTCGCCAGTTTAACGACAGGCTTTTCGTAGACCCCCGTTTTGGTATGAACGAAAGCGCTGCGAACTTGTCTATCTTTGGAAGTTCGGATTTGCACTACTCGGCCTTTAGGCCAGCAGTTTCTTGGGCTGTTTGGGTCCGTTATAAAAACTATATTGCCCACTTGGATTGGATTCACTGGTTTGAACCACTTGGCACGACGAGTAATTGTGAGAAGATACTTCATTACCCAGTGCTTCCAAAAGTGTTGGGCGAACTGCTGTTACATTTGCCAATTCTTTTTTAGTAACCTGAAGTCATCGTCGAATACTGCTAGTGGTTTTGAACCACTCGAAGATCCCAAGAGGAAATGGTTAGGAGTAAGAGCTTCTTCGTTGATGTCTTGAGTTAACCACATTTTCTACTTCAATAAACACATTTCTGAGAAATTCTTCCGAAGGATTCTTAGTTGGCATTATCTGATACAATGTGTTTTTTACGGATCGAACAAGCCTCTCCCAACTTCCTCCCATATGCGGCGATCCTGGGGGAATAAACTTCCATTTGGTGGCAGTTGATGTGAATAAGCCTCTATAAGTTTATCTGTATTTACGTTTTTAAAGGCTTCCTTCAATTCTCGCTCGGCTCCTAGAAAATTTGTGCCGTTGTCGCTATAAATTTCGATTGGAGTTCCGCGGCGTCCGATGAAGTTTCGAAGTGCCATAATACAGGAGTCAGAGGTCAGCGAGTGCGCAATCTCTAAGTAGACCGCTCTTGTGGTTAGACATGTTAAGAGAACACCCCACCTTTTTTCTGTTCTTCGTAGGATGGTGAAGTTCATTGGTGCAAAATAGTCTACTCCTAGGAAGGAAAACGGTCGACAAAATGAAGCAAGTCGCTCCGGGGGAAGCTGGGCCAGTATGGGGTGAAGCGGTTTAACCCTGTTGTTCTTGCACACCTGCTGCAATAGCAGCTCTCAGTTGACATATAAATATAATATTTTTGCGTAGTTCGTTCACGACTGTCTCATGATTTTGGTGGTTATAGCAGAAATGTACGTTCAGGATAATTAAATGGGTTACCCGATGGTCTTTTGGAAGAATAATAGGTCGACATTTTTCAAGTACTGGATTCTGCTGTTTGCAAGAATGGTTCCATTTTTGCTAGACACGGGCAGAGATTATAGAGCGTACTTGAAGTCTCCACCGAATTGTTGACTTTTGCGATTTCTTCGCCATACACTCTGGCTTGCGCTTCTTTTATGAGTGATCGTTCTGCAGACTGAAGTTCTTGTTGTGATAGTGGTCCGTAGGTCTTTACATATTTAAGTCTTTTGCTTCGTGTGTTGTAGACAAACCGGAGGGCGAAGGCTTTTCATAATATCCGATCATCGGAAGGGAATTTTTCCGACTCATACAATTTTGTTTTTATTTTTCATTTTAATGATACAAATTTCTCATAAATCGGTTACACCTGCGGTAAATTTGTTAAACGAACTATTGAAAATGCAGAATTAAAGTGATATTTCTTGAATTTTTAATATTTCGTAAAATTCGGAGAAAATTGCGTTCCGTTTGGATTTCTTTGTACTGATAGGGATGGTTTACCAAAGCATACTCTTATTTGCTGGTTAAAAATTGGACACACACTGATAAAATGAAAGCAATCTTCTTTAGCTTTCAAGTTACATAAATTGCAAAATTTGTCAAAGTTTTCATTGTATGGTATGAAAGCAATCTTCTTTAGCTTTCAAATTACATAAATTGCAAAATTTGTCAAAGTTTTCATTGTATGGTTTTCCATTTAAATGTAGAAGTTCGCATCTTGATTTAAAAATTAGGAAATTAGGAGAAAGAATCTTGGAAGTAATTCTTGTCACATAAGTTATAATTAAACTGGCTATAGAGTAATCTGCTCTCCGATTGGCGGGCATTTTTAATCATCTGATTTCGGTTATATTCTTCAAGTTCTTGGATGATTTCGTAGAACTTCGTTTTCACCTGAACAATATTGTTGAGAATGATCTGCACAACTTCTCCACAGGGAGCAGCAAAGTTTTCTCCATGTCCTCATCCACCAGTCCTTATTCGGAATTTCGTAGAGCATCATAACATAACCGAGTTTCCCTCAGATGACCTAACACTTAAATTAAATAATCAGCCTGTAACTTTAGACTTAAAGTAAAAAGTTTTGGCAGATATGTTTCCAAATAAATTGTATAATTTGTGCGGTTAAGGGAAAATTGAATATTTTTTTAAAGAAATTTCTTTGAAACTTTTTAATTTCTTTTTATTCTTGCGTACCCCATACTTGTGGCGCATAAAAAAGAGAATATTTCAAGACTATATTGAAAATATTATATTTTGTTGAAAATTTTTTTGTGATCGTTAGAGAAAATCTTCTTCCAAGTAACATTAAATCAAATTTGAAAAGTTTTTGCTTTTTCTACAAGGTGCTTGCTATAATCCAGGGTTGGGTTTAATAAAACTCCCAAATACTTGTATTCTTTCAATATTTCTAAACGACTTGCATTAAGTATCCAGGTGTTCCTAACTTCATTCCGATTGGAACGCGACCATTGCTTTCGTTTTGTCTGTGTTGATGACTAGACCCCACTTGACACAATAGTCCGTAAGACGATTTACCATCAATTGTAGGGTTTCTGCTGATTCGGATAACAAAAGAAGGTCATCAGCGTAGAGTAATACATTTATTTCGATACCCGCAATTCGGACACCTCCTGGAATGTGCGTAGCTATTTCATTAATAAAAAGAGCAAATAGAAAAGCATTGAGTGGACATCCCTGCTTTTACCAGTAAGAGATTTAAATGGTTTTGAATATGTTTTGCCATCTCAGACTGCAACTTCAGTATCTGTGTACATATAACGGATTATTTGGATGAATTTTGTTTTTTGCATTTCGATTCACCCAATCAAATGCAGCTTTAAAATCGACAAACTATGTGTATACTTTTTTGTTTCTAGCTTAAAATGCATTTACTATTGATGTTAAAGTAAATATGTGGTCAACAGTCGATTAGTTCTTTCTAAAGCCTGCATGTAAGAATGTTGTTTACAACCAACCAATTTTCAATCCTGTTAATGAGAACATCACAAAATATCTTCGCAATGACATTCATGAAGGATATGCCTCGGTAGTTTTCAACTGCATCTTATGGAATGGAAAAATTATCGATTTTTTAAAGGAGGACGGCACATCAGCATTATCAAAAATCTTATTAAAAAGTGTATGTAGATGGTTATAAAAGGAAGGGGTTGCATTTTTTAAATATTCGTAGGGTATCCCATCTTCACCGTGGGCTTTTCCGTCCTTGGCTCTTTGAAGAACAAGTTGTATTTCATTGACTGAAATAACTGCGTACAATATACTCGTATCATCACAAAAGTAGTTGTAAGGTTGATTTGAAGAAGATTTTTGAAATATTCAGATGATCATCGGCAAAAACACTTAAGCATATAGAGTTGTGTGAACCGTTAATTTCTTTTGCTATTTTCCAGAACTGTTTTGTGTTTTTGATTTGACTGAGTGATTTGGCTTGCATGGATTCAAAATTGGTTTTCTTAATGAAGCAGATTTTCTTATACTTCTCATTCGCTCATTGTATGTACCATTTTCGAATTTGATCATAAGAACATCTGCAGAAGGTGCGTTATAACAACACATCTATTTTAGCCTTTTTTATAAAAAGGTCATAGTTCTGAAGTAGTACCATTAAAATCTTGGCTCTTTATGTTGTATTTCATCGCTGCTAAATATAGAGCGAATTGTAAACTTTCATTTTAAACTAATAAAGTAAAAAAAACAAAGCCATGATATGTCGTTGTGGTGACATGATAATACGTCAAATAAACCTTCAAATTTGACGCTTTTCTTAATCGTCCTCGACTAAAATCTTCCATGCATGAATGAAATATTCCAAAAAATTGTCGCCACCAAAAACTAAATCGATATTTCAAGTATACATAAATGGACAGCGATAACAAAACCTGAAAATAGAATTATAAACAATGAAATAAAAAATAAAATAAAAAATAAAATAAAAAATAAAACGAAAGCAAAAAAATCGCCAAATTGAATGAACTTTATTGCTTTGATTCCAGTAGATATTAGTAGTGGAGTACCTGGAAAACTGTAATACCTCGGATTAGAGTTATAGTGAATGAATTAATGTGATCAATTGTTTTTTAAACTATAAATTGCAATGTTTACACAAAATTTGTTTGTGCACTCCGTTTTTTTCATTGTTTAAACAAATTATTAAAAAAAATAATGTTTGACCATATATTTTCACTTTAATCAGTAATTTTGGTATTTAAATGTTAAATCTTACCTGAATAGACATATAGAAAGGCTTGGAGGGGAGAGCGGAACGACAGCTGCTATGTACAATGGAATTTCTTGATATCTCTCAAATTAATTCATACTACTATTTTTTGTAGATTTTATTTCTTTATAAAAAAACGGACTGTTGGATTTTTATAAAAAAAACTACTGAATATCGAAAAAAATATTTTCTGTGAAATAAAAAAAGTTTGAACACAACATTTTCAATTTTTGAAAAGCTTTTTGAGTCGAAAGTAAATTTGTACCAAGTGTCAGTATTGTTTTTTTGTTAGGTTTTATATTTTTTGTAAGAAAAACTGTCAATTAGATTTTTCTCAAAATTTTACTGAATGTTGACTACAATGTTTTTTAAAAGTAGTTTACAGCCAATATCTTAAAGTTTTGAAAAGATATTTGAACCAAAAATCAATCAATTAAAAAGATATTTGAGCCGAAATTCAATTTGTAACAACTTTTATAAAATTTTCTTTAAACTTTTTAATTTTTGTAAAAAAAACTTAGAATTCGATTTTTCTCAAAATTTTACTGAATGTTGAGAACAATATTTTTTGAATGATAAAAGTATTTTAAAGCCATAATCTCAAATTTTTGAAAAGATATTTGTGTCGAAATTCAATTTTTACCAACTTTGATTGATGTTTTTTTTTAGGTTTTTATTTTTATAAAAAAAACTGTCAATTAGATTTTTTCCAAAATTTTATCAAAGACATTATTCTACGTTGCAAAAAATTATTTTGGAGTTGAAATCATATTTTATTCGTAACATTTTCGAGGTGACAAATTTGTTTTTCAGTTTTTTTTTATTTATAAGAAACCGTTAATTGGATTTTTTTCCAAAAATATACTTGTTTGGTATCACGTTACTATATATAATATAAAATTTAATTTAAGTCTCTAGTATTATTGGTTTATGAGATATTTAGGGTTAACCAAAATGTTCACCTTTTTTTCACTGCTATGGTAAAAAAAAACCACCCACGCAATTTCGTTTTCTTGAGAGTCCTTTCTGCAACTTTCTGCATTATTATCTGTATAACAAAATTTATTTGAAGTCTCTTCTGGTTCTTGAGCTACACACGCACACACAGACATCTTTCTAAAAATCTTTTATTTCGAAATTTTCAATTCGACAAATCGGACCCATTACAATAACTTCCTGTGGCAAGTTAAAAGATTACTGTTTAAAGTGAAAATATATTATCAACATTAATTTTTTATAATAATTTGTTAAAACAATGATAAAATGAAGTGCACAACAAAATTTTGGGTAAACATTGCAATTTATAGTTTAAAAAACAGTAAAACAGTAATCCGATGTAAAAACCCCCAGGCGCTCCACTATAGTCTATTTAAAGAAAATACAATTTTCTATAACATCATATGTATATAAGGCTTAATCACACTCATTGTAATAGGTATTATTTATATGTTTATTTGAAGCACTTCTAATCATTTTATAATTGCAAACATTGTAGAGTAAGAATTTAGAATTTGATGAAATGCTAATTTCTTTTACTTTGTTGAATGTCAGAAAGTTATGGTTATTATGTCTGAAACGCTCATATTTTTCAAACTTTGAAACATTCAGTCGGATTTTAAATCCGTAGTGTATGTAGGAGCTTAGACCCCCAGGCTTTTTATTGCAATAGTTTTGTTATTCTAGTCTTTTTCAAAATGTGGATATCAAATATACAATATGATAATATTATGTTTATTTACTTTCATGTATTAACATGGTTTTATAAAATTGAAAAAAAATCATCTAATTAAACTTATCTTTTTATTTGTGCTTCTTAGCATTCATTTGAAAACAGCAAACGTTCTTCGAAGTACACCACAGAGGGAACTCCTCTTAGCCTGACAACATTCTTTAGCGATCGGATGAATAAAATCGCATTCGGATACGACTGTTATTCCTCATACTGTCATAAATGTAATCGAAGACACATAAAGAATTAAAGGATATGTACAAAGCATATAATATACATATACACGTATATATTTAATAAACCAGTAAAACAGAAAAAAACATGACAGAAGAATAATTTTAGGGTACGGGACCCAATAATATTGAATTCTTTAAATGTTCATTATCTTCGCATTCAGGATAAAGTTCTTAAAACAAATTGATTATTTCTGAGGTAAAGAATTATCATTTTATCAAGTAAATACAAAAAAACTATATAAATGTATATAAAAGTCCTGTACGTTATTTTTAATTAACAGCCATTTTAATGCAAGTAGTTTTAACACACCTATGAGCATAGTTTTAAAATGTAAAAGAAAATTTTAACTCAAAGTTAAACTCGTACATCTTGCAACCATTGTTAAAAATATACGAAAAAAACAATAACCAAAATAATTTTTGTCAACGTGTTAGGAAGTTTTTTTTTTAAAGTATATAGGAATGGGATGATACAAATTTAGAGCTTAAATAAAATTTTCACAGCTCCAGTTAAAGCTGTAATTGTAATAAAAATGTTTACTTTTAGTTTTCAGATATACTTAGAAAATAAAATCGGTGGTTATTAAATATAACTGCGATCAAAATTAAAACCTTTACATAGGAATTGAATTATTATTAAACTAAAAAATACGTTTTGCATACTTTTTAAGAAATTAAATTTGTGGGAAAAATATGATAACTAGATCACGAATGTCGAAATAAAAGATGAGCATTACAAATTTTCAATGACAAATTTCTTTTTGTTTTCAAAACCTGGTGAAAGCTATCTTAACATCTCCAAGCTAAATTTGTGAAATCAATTTGTTTGTATATGTCAAAGTGATCTGAAACGATCTTCAATTTTCCTAAGTATATATGTGTTCAAATTCAAGTTCCAGCATTTGCTTCATTGAAATTTAAGAACAACAAAGAAAATATATAACAAACAGTGTTATACTCGTAAAGATTTTCAATTTAATGAAACAGTCTACTTTTGTCGCTACCGATTTTATTCTCTAAGATTAAATAAATTGATTATAATTATTTCAGGGGACCATAACTTCTCTCTATGCCAGTGGTCTCTTTAAATTTGCTTAATAAACTCCATACGCCCTATTGTACATAGAAAAATACAATTTTAATTTCAGTTGTATTTAAAATCTACATCACTGATTTTGTGAATGAAATATAACTTACGAGTACATGACCGATAACAAATTAAATAATGTTGCCAGTAATCTTAAAAAAAATTGTTTTCGAATAAAAAAATTATATAATAAGTCAATAAAAATAAAATAAGAATAATGATAATGATACAAATTTGTCAAATACTGTACATTTAGAATTTGATGCTTATAAATAAGAAACAAAGTATATAGAAATAAACTAACGAAAATAAAACAAACAAAATTATTTAAATTACTTATTTTTGTATTAACATGTTACTGCCATTTTGTCTTTGGCAGCATTATAATAAAATTTTAGTATTGTATTGTATTTTTGCCATATGCACGTTAATTTTATCTATAAATTGACATTATATTTTGCGGCGTTTACAAGAGTTACAATATACTGTTATTACTTACAAAATTAAATTGACGAAAAAGGCACTAATTAAAAGAAATTATGATATATCTCGTTCGTGCATTTCAACCACGTAGAATAATAACAAATAATTTGTATTAAACAATTGAAGAATGTAAGTATATGCATACATATGTACGTAAACTGCTTTCCGTAGATACTTTCGTTTATTACACTTCATCATATAATAACACCTGAACATCTTATTTGAAGAAGGAATAGTATTCCAATCTCAAATCGCATATAGCTGAAATTTGGTAAGGACACAAAGGACAACATCATTAAGAATTTCTGTAAAGTTCCAAGAAAATCCTATGTGATCATATAAAGTTATTTCAGTTTTTAATCTTCAACTTTTGACAGTTAAATAATAAAATTAATTTTTTAAGTTAAAAATTTTAGTTCGTGAGATTTTTCATAAATTGCTTCCACTTCCTTTGAAGAGGTTGGCATGTCACAATACTGAAAATCAAAATCCATACAAAAAATTTAATTGGAAAACGAAACCAAATTTGATATACCATTTTTTGATATTATAACATAGAAGATTAAA
Organism: Eupeodes corollae; assembly: GCF_945859685.1. Lineage (NCBI taxonomy): Eukaryota > Metazoa > Arthropoda > Insecta > Diptera > Syrphidae > Eupeodes > Eupeodes corollae. The sequence goes on along the minus strand of NC_079149.1, from coordinate 79,436,016 downwards.
TTCATTTAATCTGAAGTCAAATTCTTTTTTATCATTATCGAAAATTATGGCAGCCATAAAAATTAAAAAAAGAATAAAATCATCTGCCGACAATCATAACTCCAAAATAAATGTAATCCCAATCACAAACAAAAATAATGTTAATTATTAATTAAAAGTAGTTAACCAACGTTTTAATGTAGATATAGGAAGAAATATAATTATAGTTATATTCAAAATGTGCTTAACTTAAAATGGTTGTTCAACCATGAGCTACTCTTAAACATTTTTTATCATCATTTTGTTGACTAAAAGTACAAAAATTACCCTTCCCTTTTTTGTTTTAATGGGCTGCACCTTATGGTATTTAAAGCTTTACTTAATTCACCACAACAAAGCCTTCCGAATCTCAACTATTGAGACGATAGCTTAGATGTAGGCGTTTGAATATAATGAAATATCGAAATGTTTTGAGTTTTCGGAACTATAATTATAAATAAATTAAAATTAAACAAATAAGTTATATTAAATTTTTCAAGGTTTTGAGTTTTATGGATTTTGAATTTTGGAATTCCGTCCATTTCCCGTCTAGAAGTAATAACTGTTCCAAAAATTGTTAAATGTCAAAAATATCGAATATTCGCATATTTTTCCTAAAAGATTTTTTCAGTCTTAGTGAAGCATTTGCTGCAAGGTGCATAATTTTTTAAATGCTAATCTTTATGTTCAAAGTCACATAATTTCTTTGTGTTTTATATTGTGTTACAAACAGCGAACCTAAATTCTATTTTTGTTTGCTTTCAGAATTCAACATGGCATTATTTATTTTCAAAGAGTATTTTTTGATCTTTAATTGAATGTTTATTTTTTTTCAAAAAATTCTTCATTTAAACCAAAATTAAAAAGGTTAAAGTATTCGAAATGCGTTGAGACTCAAAGTACTGTTTAGGCACAACATGCAAATAATCAGAATTTTCTATATTGAACATTTCTTAAAACGTCTGTATTGTAACTTTTTCTCGTAGTTAAAAAAGTAACTAAGAACATTTACATGTACACTGTACATCTCAGGAACTAACAATTCTAGGTGAAGCTTTTTTTATCATTTTTATCAAAATCAAACCAAATCAGGTCTAATTTTTAACTTCTACAAGAAAAATTTATTTATATAAAAACTGAAAAACAAAAAGTATGTATCAATATCAATAGTGTTTGCTTTAAATGCTTTTATTTATTATCAAAGCTGGGTATACACGAACGAGCAATCTGGCTCGTTATATTATATTAAATTACATTGAACTGCAAATGTTTAAACAATGACAACACGTCGCTTCCGTATTTAACAAGTCTTAGTGATGATTCATGTGTACCTACAGCAAACGAAAATGATCTGCACTTTTGCAACTGCATTGATTTTTAACTATTCGGGTTCTTCTTTAGAAAAGAGTAAGTCTACTTTAGCGAATACGTCATAAGTTTTCCTTATCGTATACTAACTTGAAGACTTGACTTATGTAACCATTTTTAACTTGAAACGCTAGCGAAGCCGTTAAAGTAAATAAAATTACCTCAGCATTCTCGCAAAATTCCATAGATGTTCCAATTTTGAATGAAAATTCCGTCGCTCTGGCACAAATTCAAAAGGCCTATGATAGTTCGAAATTCTGTATCAACCTGTTTGATCAACTTCCTTCACAGTCCACTTATTAATTTAAATGAAATGTTCAACTGTCAACAGTCAAATTGTTTGTTCCTGAACACCGATTATTTTTAATAAATATGATTTAAAATCATGAAAATGAAAATTTTATTTAAAATCACTAAAAAGAAAATAAAAATAAACCAGCATAGGTGTTCTTATATGCGTTTCGCCCCAACGCATTGGTTAAGCTCATCAGACGATGACCATTACACCTTACCTTGACGCATATAAGAACACCTATGCTTTTTCATTTTCATGATTTTAAATAAAAATTTCATTTTCATGATTTTAAATCATATTTATTAAAAATATTAATTTAAACCAGAAGCATTTCAAGTGACTTCATACTCAGTACATGATGGAGGGGCAGTCTAGAAAGACTTTAGTCAGGTAGGCACCAATTGAGAACCTAGCATCAAAAGAGTGTTGACTTAAGTTAAAAACTAACTATCTCACGAATGATTTTAAATGATGATAAAATATTGGCATGTTTTCAAATTCTCTAACATGTTTTATGTTAGAACAATATTAGTAACAACTGCGATTTTTAAAGTTTAAATTAGAACCTTGGTTGAAATTATGGACTAGTGACAAGTATCTATCGTTTTTTCTTCAAAATTGAAAATAACATGTTAGTAATTTACAAAAATTATCTTTCCTTACTTTTGCATGCTTTTATTTAACTTTAAATGAAAACACATTAAAAATTGTAAATTATTGTTAAATGGCTGCGAATTCAATTGTATGCTTATTCTCTTGTATATAGCCATAATAATTAATGATTATTGTAAGTTTATTTTTTTTATGACAAAAAAAAACATATTTTATAATACATAAATTATTATCATAGTAAAAGTGTATTTTTATTTAATTTTGAAGTTTTCTAGGTTACGTTAACGTTTGATAAAAAGCGTCACCTGAACCGAAATCCTTTTAGATGTAAATCACGTTTTCATTTAGTACACAATTTAGTGATTTAAGTGAGTCTTCACAATTAAAAGGATTCCTTTTCAAATGTCACTAAGTAACGTGTTTATACGGTTACGGACTTGGTGAACGTTATAAGATCCACTAGACGCTCTGTGAAGCAGTTAGTCCATTTCTCTCGTCATTTTGAGGCATGTCTGAGATAATTATTTCCAATGTACTAAATTTGATTTGGGATAAACTCTCTTCGGTGTAAACCTATTGCTGAAGTTTCTTAAGCGTTTTCTTAAATTGTTCGTTTTATAATTTTTAAGAAGGTGATAAGTACAAAGAAGTTGTTTTTCACGAAATATAGGGCCAATAAGTGTGTTACACTTCGTGTCACATGAGTAGAGACCTTTTTTAATCGACGATATTATTAAAACTCCTAGATTTTTTGGAAAAACCCAAATATGGAATGAATGAAGTATGTATTTAGTGATATGTCTCTTTAATGTTTTGATTCATTGGGATTAGTATGATTGCGTCGAGATGAGTCTATTTTTTATTTAATACCAAAATATTGTCAAAATGTTTTTGAGTAGCCAGCTGTCCTCTTACATAAACCCTAATGCAACATAATCCGTTTTGGACCTTTAACTAGAAAATAATACCTGCAGACTATGGCATTCATAATGACGTGGACGAATTGTTTCCTTTCATATTAGGTCCAAAATATATTATTGTTACATACATACTTATCAACAACAACTAAAATAGTAGTATAAAACAACATTATTTTTCTTTCCTGACAGGTCGACGCGACGTACCATGCTCATATTGGCTGCGTTCAATCTCGTGTTGGATATGGTATCTTGAATAGGTGGATTTTTAGATACCTTGTTGAACGAGTTGGATAGCTGTATTGAGATAGCTGTCAAAAAATAAAAACAACTTTCAGCTATTTACAAAAACCAGAGAAAAATTTAAGCTTCGAAGTCAGAACTGTTTTAAAATAAAACATTCATTTTTTTCCAATTCCTTCTCAGCAAAAATTAACCCGTGTTCTTCAAGAACTTTTGCAATTTCTTGAAAAATTGTTCTTCGCCGGGTTTTTGGTTCTCGGAGCTGGTCGTTTCTCTTTCTACACCCTTCCAAGAAGAGCAGAATGGATTTATGCTCCTAACCTTAAAAAAAGGGAATAGAGTAGTTCTTCTTTGGGGTTTTGAATCATATGAAAGAATAACTTACCTTTCCTTTATGCGACCTTATTTGCTTGTAGCTCCACAAGCTGCCCACCTATGTCTGCTTTTATACATAAAAACAAAAAAGTTAGATTTATTTATTTCCACAAGACTAATATAAATGTACCTGTATTTTGTTTGTAGTTTAAAAAAATAGATTATAATTACCTTCTAAAATTCGGAGGTAAATATCTTCTTCATCGTCTATTATGTACAGAACATCCTCAAATACAACTTCGACTAACATTTTGTATCTTTTTGTTTACCAACAAATACAAAAACCTGAAATCAATTTTCAAGTGTTTTGAAATCCATCCATATGTTGAATCATCTGTTCTGTCAGATACCTACATAACCCATAAATTGTTGGATACCTTTTTTGATATCTCAGCTGTTTTTGATCAGCTGTTATTTTACACACAAAACACTTACAAAAAGGTATCCGGATACACTATCTGTCTGAGATTGAACGCATCCAATGTCTCAATTGTGCGTTACCTCAATACCATCATCATATATAACAATAGTTTACTATATTCAAATATTGTATAAGTTTAGATATATTTAAAAAAAAACATTAAGAACGAAATCTTAAAAATTAGGGATAGAGAACTGGTGCAGTAGAAGGGGGGGGGGGGGGGGAGGTTGTAACATATAGAGATATGCGACTCATCACATGAAACGGAAACCACTGCTAATAAAAAAATGGACATTCTACTTTGAAATAAGTGTGCAAGTTCCTTCAAATTCATTCAACAATATGTTGAGTCGGCCGTTCTGTCAGATACACACCTTTACCATTTAAGTTCTTTTGTTCCTTTTTTGACATCCCAGCTGTTTTGGAGCAGTTGTTATCTTACACGTACAACACTATCAAAAAGGTATGCATGCGGATAACTTATCTATCAGAAGGTGAGGGGCATCCAAAGTAGTTTTCCCTATTTTGTTTACCGTTGCATGCTGTGAACGGTCCTTCATTTCCCAATCCATCAACTCCTCCACCAGTTCGATGAGCTTAACGTTTTTAATTGTGCTTTTTTGTTATAATAAGTTCAAACTCAAAAGGATATCCTTATTATGTATGTAAAGACACAGTGTGACCACTAGAAAAGAGAGAGAGTGGTTGAAAGGAAGTGTCGGTGTACAATGGTTTTGAATTCCTGAATTTTGCAATAGCATTGAATGACGGCGTATGGTACGGAACTCCACATTCACGTAGTACGGCTAAAAAACGTCGTATCTCTGTACTTGACAGTACGACCAAATCTGGGCTCGCGAGTATACTGATGAGCATTGCTAGAACCGCGAGTATTACGGTTGTACTGTTTAAGAGAAGAAATGCAGCTGGCTGTTTCACATGAGCATAAACCGTTAAAATAGCGGTAAAAGAGGATGCAACAAAAAAAATTAGGACGATGTTCGAGTGACGTTAATTATCGTATGATGGTAACATCAGCAACCAATCTAAATGCTCTATGTACAATACTGTCCAAGAGGCTTAAATAAGTTGCAGGAGCACCAGCCAGATTACAGCCAGATCAGAGGTTAACCAAACTTATTGCATCGCCTTAGAAAACTCAAACATCTTGCAGCATTTTTGGTGACATCGCGTATGTGATCGTTCCACGAGAGGTGGTTCGTGGTACACTTACTGAGAATATCGAAATGTTCAGTCTACTTAATACAAGTGCCACTCATGGATAATGGCAATGGGGTATATCTCATTTTAACGATACAAGACAGCATTGGGTTTTCAAAGCATTTTTTATTCCCCATTGTACAAAGCTGTTTATATCGGAATTCAATGAGCTTATCATGTTTTGTCGTAATGTCGTTGTAGTTCCACATCCCAAAGAAGAGGGATGTGATTCTAAAAATATGATTCTGTGAATATGGAAAGCTAAGAGTACTATCGTTAGCGAACAGTGTATTGGATTAGAACTTGCAGACAGGAGATCATTAATAAAAATAAGAAGGAGTGTTGGAAATAAAATGGATCCCTAAAGAACACCAGCATTTATTTATTTTGTATTGAACGATCCGAAAGGTAATTACTAATCCAATGAACAAGGGATTCATGAATATCGAAAGTTAAAATATCGAAAAATTATGACAGACTACTTGTTTGTCTGGATTTGGAAGATAAGGCACTAATGCCTTTCTTTCAGAAAATCCAAAGGTAGGTGAACGGACTGGCCGATACTGTTTCCTCACTGTTGTTATACCGCCAAAACACGATTTTACATTTACAGTGAGTGTCATTAATATTCGATTTTTATTCTTAAACATACTTTTGGTGTTTTTCTCGTAGTTAAAGTTGTATTTCGGTTAATTATTTGGTTATTTTATAAACAAGTATAATATTCCATAAACATTTTATTAAACAACGCAAAAAGGACACGTGTAAGCACTTCATTAATATTCGGTTGTTTGCTTTCTTTGCTAAGTTTGACATTTGATCCGATTAACAGTTTGTCTATTCAAGAGTAAAAATAAAGTGCTCTCTAGACGTTTGCATACACTGTGCAAGAAGTGTTAATGGAATGCAAAAAGAAAATATCTGTATCAACAGTACGCCGAACCGTAAAGATAAATGGCTATAATGGTCGTATTGAAAGAAAAAAAAACATTTATAAATTTGTAATGAAAGGAACAAAAAAAAAACAATATTAATGGCACTCACTGTACATTTGTCAATTATAATTAAATACAAAATTAGTAATAATGGACCTTTGTGTACGCATACATGTGCCTATTCAAGATCTTAAGAACCAATGAGAAGGTTGAACTTTGTTTATAGGCCATCAATTAGGGCAAACCAGAAATCCCTATCAAAGGTAGATCTGCGAGTAATTTCAAACTTAGGGCTTTTCCTGCCAGTTTTGAAGTCAAACAAATTTAAGGATATATATTTGGGCGACTTTCCATTACCGCAGCACGAATTTCCTTCTGATTTTTTTACAGTTAGGAAGGGGTCTCCATAAAACATGTTTTAAATATTAGGGCGAGGAAACAACTTTAAGTCATAGAAAAAAATATTTTCTTTTTCGGACTTAACCCTACTTTTTTTGTATTGCATTTTTTGAGCCTAAAACGGTTTTTTTTTTAATTGATAGCACGGCGTACTAACAGCTAGAGTGGGTGCGAGTTTGGGTATATGCAAAGTAATTTTTGCATTTGTGTGTTGTTTTGTGTGTTTTGTATGTAAAAAAGTGAACTTTGAAAATTAATTAAAAATAGAAATAAATGTTTCCTCGCTCTAAGATTGCTGTAACTATTATTTATTTGCCATTTCTATCAAATAAAAAAACCGCGAGTCGAAATTCGTGCAGTGGTAATGGAAAGTTGAGCCTATATTTTCGAATGCTTTGAAAGATTAAAAAAACAAACGTTTGAAAATAATTCATTAATAAATTTGAAAAAATATAACACAATAATACAGCGTTGATATGATTTTACCGTTTTTTGCCCTGATGTGAAGGGGGTTAAATCAAATTGAAAAGCGAAAAAATCTGACCACACCGCTTCTTACACACACTTTCTTATTTTTTATTCTTAACACCTGATTTTTAGATTGTAAACAAACAAAAATGGCAAGTGAAGTTTCTCGTCTGAACAATTGATAGTTGAGTATTTTTAAATTTATTTCAATATTTTGTTTAACTTTTACCTATAAATAAAGTTAGTTTAATTAAGGGAAAATGACAGCTTACTTAACTAAAATCCATCATAAAACACTGTTAAAAGTCCTTATTTACAATCCAACTATATATGCTAAGGTGACACCGTACGATAATAGTCTAAAACCATTTTATCGTTTTTTTACCCAACAAAGTACTCAAGTTAATATTTTCGATCGCAGAACGAAATATTTACAAAAAGAAAGAGCTGCTAGAAAGTAAGGAAAGGCGCTTAATATTTTGATAATATATTGAAAAGTTTAACCTAATAAATTCAAAGCCCAGATGTAGCTTTATTTGATTATATAAAAGAAGAAATTGGGTTCCGGCTATCAGATCGTATATTCGACATAAAACGTGAATTCCGAAATGCTGCTGATATTGGATGCAATCGTGGTTTCATCTCCAATCATGTTCTTGCTGAAACAGTTCAACACTTGATTCTGTGCGATACTAGCCCAACAATGCTTGCACAGGCTCAAGGAACACCCGGGTTAAAAATTACAAAAATGGAAATGGATGAAGAAAATTTAGAAGTAAGTTAAAGTAGTGGCCTAAACATCTTCTTTTAAAATTAAGAGCCAAAGTGAATGTAAAGTCATTAAGAATTACCTAGGTATTAAGGTTTCCAAATGAACTTTTAACTGCATCAAAGCTTAATGATACATTAACATAATTTTGAAATGCAATGCAACCAAATTTGTATTTAATTTTTTTGTTGGAAAACGGAAGGCTTACTAGGCAACCCAGGCAATTAATTAAACATTATAGACTAAACTGCATATTACAGTCATAACTATACAAATGTTTAGATATAAACTATAAGTTTATTGTTTATGAGCACATATCAGTTCTTAAATATACAAGGGGTCTATGAATATATTTTTAGTTGTTTATTTTAAATTCCATTTTCCATATGAGTAATTTTTTCAATATCCATTTATTTATATTTCGTATTGGCCCTACTCTAGAACTAATACAATTTTTTATATATTTCAGTTCGAAGATGATTCCTTAGATCTTGTGATGTCAAGTCTTAATTTGCATTGGGTCAATGACCTTCCAGGATGTTTTCGAAAAGTCAATAAAAGTCTTAAACCGGATGGAGTGTTTATTGCATCCATGTTTGGCGGAGACACTTTGTATGAACTGCGCTCATCACTACAGCTAGCAGAGTTAGAGCGTAAAAATGGCATTTCACCTCATATATCACCATTTACTCAGGTAAGGCTTACGTTTTCCAAATCAATTTAATGTACACTCTAATTTAAGTTGTAGAACGCGTAGCATGCTAGAGGTCTTGAGCTCAATCCCTGCATGTGCAATCTTTCAAGAGTAATTGTTGTCATGAAAGGCGTTTTCTCAAATAAGCCGTTCGGATTCGGCTTAAAACTATACGTCTCCTCCATCCCTGACAATATTACTCCAACACAGGAGCGTTTGGGAGTTGAAAGCAATATATTTTATAAGACTTCAATTTTTACTTCTATAGCGGTTTTGTCTGAACATTTGATTAAACAAACTAGGGTGTGTTTTCTCATTGTTCTCTATAAAATTTTAAATTTTAAGGCGTGTTATCGATTTAATCGATGCAATTTATAGTTTTCCCCATACAAAAGCAAAAACGCAATACTAATTAAATTTCTGTTATATTTTCTCAAAGATAAGAGACATCGGAGCCATTCTCAATAACACTGGATACACGATGTTAACAATTGACACCGATGAATTGGTTGTGGGATATCCGACAATGTTTGAGTTAATGTGGGACCTCAAAGGAATGGCGGAGAACAATGCAGCATTCAACAGACCCGTGCACTTAAGTAGAGATACAATGTTTGCTGCAAGTGCAATATACAAACAGCTTTATGGAAAGGTTTAAATATAATTGAATTCATAATAATACATGTATTAAACTTGTGTTGTTTTTTTAGGATGACAGTATTCCGGCAACATTTCAAATAATTTATTTTGTAGCTTGGAAACCTTCGCCAGATCAACCAAAGCCACTACCAAGAGGAAGTAGTGAAGTTTCATTGAAAGACTTAGGAACGATTATTGAAAGTGGAAGTAAGACAAAAACATAGATTGATGAAAATGCAGTTTACCTTATTTATTTAAAGTCAGACTTTGAAGTTTTAAAGAAAGTTTGTAAATATTTTTTTTGTATAAAACGAATAACGCTAAGAGCCAATTAACAAAAATTAAGCTATTAGAACAACAAACAAAAACATAGATCATCTTGTACTTGCAAAAAGTGTAAATTAAATATTTAATGTAAACGTGATTTTAATTCAGTGCTTGTTGTTATGTTCACAATGAAACTAGATTAAAATTTGTTTATAAATAAGATTGTTTATGTGTGTATTTATTTGACAGTTGACAGTCCCTGCTATAAAAACTAAAAAATATCAATATTTGTAGAATTTCCTATCAAATTAATCACATTTTTCATTGCTGACCTTTTTGTCCAGCTCTATGTATATGTAATTATGAAAAGCTGATACAAGTTTGTGGACCAAGCAGGGAGTAGACAGGTCATGATGGAACTTATTGGGTTTATGGAATGTTATAAAAACTATTTTAAACTGAGGCTATTTATTTCAGAGACAATTTCTCATATTGAATGCCAGGCAGCCTTTGTTTAAAATCACTCTTCAATACTACTTGTACTGAACATTCAAATTAAACGGAGTATAGAAAAATTATAAGCCCTTAAAAATTGCTCATTTCTTTATGAATTCCAATTTCTTCTTTCACAATATTTGAAATAGGTAACATAGGTAAAATTCAGTTACATAGACTTCATAGAAATAAAATTAGCATACAAAATTGCACATACACTTTAAAGTTTAATAGTTAACTCCGTCGTTTAGTACTTAGTATACCTAGTAACCTTTTGCCTTAATTACGTTCTTTAAACGGTTTCGCATGGACAGAACTAGTTTTGAAGTCACTTCTGGTTGAATTTTGTTCCATTTTTCAATTAAAACGCTTTGCAGTTGATTATTGTTTCTTATTTACGATTCTCGGATTTTCTTTTTCAAATAATCCCAAAGATATTCGAAGGTATTTAGATCTGGAGTATGAGGCAACTGCCATTTCACATTATACAACAGCCATTCTTTCACAAGCCTTGAGGAATGCTTAGGGTCGTTGTCTTGTACTATTGCAAAGTCCTCGCTTAAGCCCATTTTATTGGCGCTGGCTTTTAAGTTGTCTTTTAGTATTTGCAGATAAACCATTTTATCAATCGTTGATTCAACAAATACTAAATTTCCAACCGCGCTAGCCCCCATCGCTCCCCAGACCATGACATTTCCGCCTCCATGCTTCACTGTTGGCTGCATATTTTTTGTCTCCAAAGCCGTGTTTGGTTGCCGCCACACAAACCTTCTTCCATCCGACCCAAAAATGTTGAACTTACTCTCGGCAAGGATTAACACGTTGTTCCAGAAATCATCCGGCTTCGAAACATACGCATTTACATGGTCCAAACGCTTCTGCACGTTTGTCTTTGAAATATAATGTCCAAACGCTTTTGCACGTTTGTCTTTGAAATATATTCTCTTTTTTTTATTTCACGTCCTTTATAACCTTTAGAATGCAATACGTTCCAAACTGTTTGTGGGTTTAGTGATATTCCATGACTTACTGTGATTTCTGCAGCTATATTGGGAGCACTTATTTTTGGGTCAACCATCACCATTCTTACGAATTTGTGTTCCATTTTGTCGTTTAAAATTTGTGTTCGACCTCTTCCTGGAGGGACTTCGAACCTTTTTTTTTCAAAATTTTTGATCTTAGACATGTTAAAGAAAAATATGTTTCAGCCAAAACAGCATTAAATTATATTAAAACAATTTGTTCTGCAACAAATATGTTGATGGATCTACCAAGTTAAGATTGTTTGAGTAAATCAGGTATTTGGCTATCAAAACTTTGATAATTTGAAAGTAGTTCAAGGTTTTTTTTGCCACTTCTACACCAAATCATGGTATACACGTCAAATCCGGTATACCACAAATATTCATAAAAAATTTATCTTCCAATGAACAGACACGATACAAATCTTCAAAAAGAAATTATGCAATACGCTCTCCGAGGTCGGTTATCTCCTTTTAAAGATTGGTAGGAGTTGGCTAATCGGCACTGCGTGAATCTCGATCTTCAGCTCAGATCGCTGGCAAAATGTGTTCTATAGTGGCATAGCTAAGGTGGATGACTCTCTTTATTTTCAATGTTTGAATAGAGCCCAAACATTTTCAACAAGATTAATTTGCAATGATTTAAACCAAATATTGTAACAAAAGTAATTATTTTTATGATAAATTTTCCTTTACCTAAATTTGTATCATTTTTAAATCAAGAACCGAAATGCTTGATATAAACTATAAAACACGTAAGTGACTTAAGCTCGATATATAGTGTAACGAGGTATTGGTAGATGAAAAGTTATTGGGCGGCAACGGCCTACTCACTGATAAACCTCCAGTTCCTCCAGTCGCTCAAGGTGCTCTGTTCTCTATGTGCTGAATATTGTGAAAGGTAATGTTATGTAAGTCATTGGGAGCCATTTGTATGAACTTTGGTACTATTTTTGTGACGGTGTTGGGGAGATTATAGGATAGGATCGGGCGATTAGGACAGGAATTAGGATAGGGAATGGGAAGGAAAGTCCGTTACGGCAGGTACGGTGCACTGCATAGCTCGTCGGATGTTGGGGGCCTGGGTCTTGTTACCGTAACTTACCTCTTTACAAAAAAACATAAAGTATGCTGAATACTTCGATGATTTTCACTACCACCATTTATTCACTTTTCTCGACGGCCGCTGATGACGTCACTGCCTGGCCTTGACCCAACCTTCCTGGAATCCGGTCTTCCTCATTTTCAGATTCACCTAATGCCGATGCAGAAAAATTAGCTGCCGTGAAATTACATTCCCGCCAAACCTGAAATTATACTCCCCATACCGCACCCCTTGGAAATATCTTCTCTATTCCATTTTTAAATCCAAATTACAAACAAAAAACAAACTGGATTGCATTTCATCATTAAAAATAAAAAAAAACTTAAATATCTCATTCCGAGAAATTATGAATTAATTATTACTCTTGATTGAATCATTGAAAATACATATAAAACAATAGGAAAACAAAACTACAAGAAAAATTTCATTGACGGTTTTACATAGTGGAGTTATTACTCCCTCTAGGCCACACTTAAAACAAAATACGTGCCAAGTTAAAGAAGGGCAAACCACATAGGAATGGCCGCGGACATTCCTCCCCATTCCCTAACCTAGTTCCCATCCTAGATTTACCCTCTCGCCCAAACCTATCCTACCCATTCTTCTCCCATTTGCCTCATTACATCTGGCATCCAACGTCTATACAAATGGCTCCCAATACCCTTTTCCTCTACCATTACCTCGTTACAGTAGTTTGCACAACCTTAATGAAATTGAAAATACATACCACTTTATAGCTGCATGTCCAATATTACAAGCTTTCTTACACTTGAATATTTTCTATTTACAAATAAATCATGCCTTGGGTTACCGTAGCAGATTTTTATTGCTTAAATAAATCAAACAAAAATTTAATGTTTAATGTTTCCAATTTTTCTAAAAGTATCTTTTCTTTGACTGTTTCCATTATGAAACAATACTCGAAATAAGTCAATAAGGCAGACGGCAAATTTTACCGTGCAATTATTCTTAGATATATACATACATATATATAATTCAATGGGATTCTATCTTTATTTCTTTCCTTCTTAACTAAGTTTTTGTATTGTAGACTGTTGGAGATTTTGGAATTTCTGGATTCTCCTTGTTTTCCGTCACCAACATCTTTCGTATTTGTATAGACTCTTATTACTGACTTAATAAACCATATTTACAATAAAGCCAGACAAAAATATTATGCAAATGTTAGAGCTCAAAAAAGTTCTTTAGAGAACTTTAGAGCACGTAGTCAACTCTTAAACATTAATGTTTTTTTTTTTTCATTTCACTTTTAAACTTTAAAAACAACGAAGGAGACTTATTTCAGAAGGTAATTTACGAATGACATTGAAAACATAATTATCTTCGCGGTTTCTCACCCAAGTTTCTTACACAATGGAACACATTGATTTTCTGCATTGTAAATCCAGGATTTCAGTGTAAAAAGCTACTTCTGTGCGAATAATTGAAATTTAGATTAGGTTTATAGATTAGTGAAGTAAACGTTTCAAGTTTTAAACTAATGACACTAAAAAAAACTAACTATAGTTGCCTGGATTTATTTGAGCTCATTGTCTCTTATGATGTCTAAGAACTAATTTCATTCAAATACTACAACGCACAGTTTAATTAAAAGCTAATTAAATTTATTGTGTTTTTTTTTTTTTTATTTAAAGAAGTATTATTTTTTAATAATATAGTTGAACAAAAGACAACAAAATCAAGAAATAATATTTGAAATTAATATCTTGAGTTTTATCTTATGCATAATAAGATCGCAGAATATTATGATGTTGCATGTTAGGGTAGACTAAATTTTAGGTCCATACAATAATACATATGCACAATGCCAATCGCCACCACCAGATAATCTTAAAATATCTTCTGTTGTAACTGCAGAAACTACATCGTCATCAAATTTCATCCATGTGTCAGATCCCTGTCGTACCCATCCCACATAATGTCCAGAGGAACTTGATCTTCCTTTGTGAGTTAGTACAGCCTGCAGAGTATAGTATCCAGAATTATTGCTCCCCAGATCTTCGGGAAATGAGGTCAGTTCAGCAGATGGAGCATGTTTATCATCTGGTTTTTCAGATGGTTCTTCTCTCAATTTCTCCAATTTTGCGTCTTCAATTTTCTTCAACTTCTCCCGCGCTGGTGTAAGTTTTGCTTGAAGTTGGGGCGTGCAAAGTTCAAACACATCAAAATCAATCGGAAACTTAATGTCTTTTAGAACTTTCGCATTTATACCTTCTCTTCCCTTGTATTGGAAACGAACAAATTGAATGGTAAGATATGCTGGTAAACGACTTATTTTCGATGATCTAACATACACGGCGTCCCTTCCCAGGGCTTCGGAAAATTTGGTAAGTTGTTCTTGCATTTTTGATTTTAAACCGGTGTGCATGTGTTTAACCTCTGGAGAGATGAAGCAACTAAGCTGCAAAAAGTTTTCTTTACTTAGACTTGCTGGCTCATCTGAGCATTCATTGCATTTCATTTCAACATCAAAAGATCCTCCAAAATATTGTTCTATGAACGAGTTATACTTCTTTTCACTTGGTCTTGCTGGTAACTTATCTTGCAGCATCTTCAATATTTCCGACCAACACTCATTGGCGTCTTGTTGCCTATAAGTTCCATTGCCTTCACTTTGGGAAAATTGAGGAAATGCTGTGTGCAAGGTTTGCAGCAACATTATAGGAGTAACAGTTGTGCCCTTCTCAAGCTGAACAACAAGCGACTTTATTGCCGTTGTTATTTTAGAAGAAGCCGATGAACTAGAAGGACTATCATCTTTGAATTCTACTAATGCTTCTCGCAATTCTGGCACTGACTTTAAACACTGCACCGTGGCATTCATGTAGCAAGTGTTACCCAGGTTAGTTAAGCCTGCCGGTAAGTCGAGGGCAGTTGCTAACTCGGACTCATTCATGTCTTCAATGAATTTAGTTGGCTCCTGAGGCAATTGCGGTACTTCTTCTTTTGTTCCTAACAAAAGAATTGCAGCACCTTCCTTGAGCTGAATGTTCCATTCGTTGTCTTTCAGCTGACTACCTTTAAACATTACTTTTTGGCGATCTGGTTGGACACCAGTTAGAGCATAAAGTTGAGCTTTAAAAAGAAGAGGTTCTTCGTCGGTGTTTACTTCAATGCCTGGAAAGTTTTCACGTCCCCATTTCACTTTTACCTTGTAAGAAGGCATTTTACGAAGATATTAATATTTTAGTTTTGATTTAAAAAAAACCTTAAGAAATGTTGTACATATACTAGAACTAGACACACAATATTCTCTTTTCAAGCGGAATGACGATGACGAATCACTTTCACCATCACTATTGCCTGGATTGGATCGGAAGCTATGATAATGATGGATGGAAATATAACGAACGGGTTCCTAATCAATTTTCCATTAATATTCCAGTGAAACTCAGAACTTCGTAAGAAACTTTGGACGCTGTTCACATAAAGCTAGATATGAAATATTCAAAGGTATGCGATGAATTTGCAAATGTGTTAGAGAAAAAATTCACACGCATGAATTGGGTATAGACTTTTGGAGTAAAATCGAAATCTTTTATTTTTATTTCCAAAAAGCGAAATCAATCCGTAATCAATATACACTCCCACGGGAATGACATGCGTTTGAAATATAATCCATACATACTTTATTTCGAAAAAAATCGAAATCGAAATCTTTTATTTTTATTTCCAAAAAGCGAAATCAATCCGAAATCAATATACACTCCCACGGTAATGACATGCGTTTGAAATATAATCCATACATACTTTATTTAGGCACCAGTTATAGCCATAATTGGTTTTCATCATTGAAAACAAATATTGAAATTTGGACAGGTCATTTATAGCTTTAAATGTTTCTGTCATTGAAACATATTTCCTGATTGAAATCCACCGAAAATGTTTACTGACAGAAATCTGTCATTGGAATTGTGTGAAATTATAACACAAATCAGTGGAACGATTCGTTTTACTTTTGCACCAACAATTCTTTGTGTGATTTCCGATCGATCAGTATATAATTTTCATTTCTAATCAAAAGGAAACACCGTCAAATATATACATTGATAGCTATAACTGGCACCTAAGACTCATTTCCTGAGGTTACATATTTCTTGTCATTTCTTGCGATTGTTGATAAATAACAAACTCACATGAATATGACAGGCATACAGATTAAATTCTGAATGAAGTCTCTTCCATTCAGAAAAAAGGAACATGAGATGAAAATGGATTTAGACGACAGATGGAATATAGCATAACGCAATGTTAATTGAACCAACGATTATAAATTAAAATAACCTTGTATGTTTTCCTCAGAACGATATTCGGTTTTCGCTGTATGTACATGAATGAACAAAATAAATGGCCATATTGCAGAAAAGTATAATGTTAAATATATTCGTGTTTAATTTTAGTTCTTCTTCTGCGTTACGGTTTGCCTGCTTCGAGGTTGCTTTAAATGACATTTCTCCCTCCAAAGAGCAAATATTTTGTTTGTTGAAATTTTTGTACAGCTGTTGAGCTGTCAGACAAAACAAATGTTCAGATAATTGAACTAGAGCTTCCGTTTGGAGTCACATTACGTTCTTTTCCTTACGATTGTGAAACGAAACGTGAGGTCGAAGCTCCATTGTGATAGCATGCATTGAATTCCTATGGCTGAACTCGTACACGTCAGGTGAAGCCGAAGCTGAAGCGTGTTTGTGATTCAGCCGTTGGGACTTTCATGTATTTATGAATACGAACGTGTTCATCTTCGTGAAGTCACTTTTTACAAAATTCGGTTTTATGGCTGGTTAGAAAATGATTATATGATAATATAGGTTTTCTATGGTGTGATGTTAAAACACGGACTAGAGAATAATGTTGAGCGACTCTAAATTGTAAAATTTGTTGTAATATATTTTTAATTTACAAAATACAAATATCAAGTTCAAAAATGTTTTCAGATCTATGAGGAGACAACAATCACAACAAATCTCAACTCTTGTGACCTGAAAAGTATTTGTTGCATGTGTTGTCAAAATGACAGTACAAACCATGGAGTTTACTTTAACTGTCCTTTTTTAGTTGAGTTTCAACAATAGAATTTAGCTGGGCATAAGCCCTTAACTTAACTATTAAAATGTTAGTTGGTATGGCAAAATATTTAAGACCTAGTTAAATATTTAACTAAACTTTAATCTTTATTATTGGTAAGGCCAATTAAGATACTAAAACGGCTCTATGGGGTGACTTTCCATTACCGCAGCACGAATTTCCTTTTGATTTTTTTACAGTTAGGTAGGGGTCTCAATAGAACATGTTTTAAATAGGAGAGGAAACACCTTTAAGTCATAGAAAAAATATTTTTTTTTGGACATAACCCTACTTTTTGTATTTCATTTTTTTGAAATGATAGCAGTATTAACAGTTATGTTAGGGGAGCAGCATGCCTCCCCTTACAAACTGAAAAACCCTGCTTCGGCTTCTTCTGCGTTACGGTTTGCCTGCTTCGAGGTTGCTTTAAATGACATTTCTCCCTCCAAAGAGCAAATATTTTGTTTGTTGAAATTTTGTTTATAGCTGTTGAGCTGTCAGACAAAGCAAATGTTCAAATATTAGAACTAGAGCTTCCGTTTGGAGTCACATTACGTTCTTTTTCTTCTGATTGTGAAACGAAACGTGAGGTCAAAGCTAAATTGTGATAGCATGCATTGAATTCCTATGGCTGAACTCGTAAACGTAAGGTGAAGCCGAAGCTGAAGCGTGTTTGTGATTCAGCCGTTTGTGCTTTATGGCTGAATCACATACACGCTTCAGCTTCGGCTTCGTCTCCGTTACGTTAGGCCCGCTTCGAGGTTGCTTTGAATGACATTTCTATTATTTCATCCCTCCAAAGAGCAAATATTTTGTTTGTTGACATTTTTTTCCTGCTGATGAGCTGTCAGACAAAGCAAATGTTCAGAAAATTGAACTAGAGCTTCCGTTTGGAGTCACATTACGTTACATTACATTCTTTTCCTTACGATTGTCAAACAAAACGTGAGGTCGAAGCTACATTGTGATAGCATGCATTGAATTCCTATGGCTGAACTCGTAAACGTCAGGCGAAGCCGAAGCTGAAGCGTGTATGTGATTCAGCCATTAATGTATTTATGAATACGAACGTGTTCATCTTCGTGAAGTCACTTTTTACAAAATTCGGTTTTATGGCTGGTTACAAAATTATTATGTGATGATATAGGTTTTCTATAGTGTGATGTTAAAACACGGACTAGAGAATAACGTTGATTGTTTTTAAATTGTATAATTTGTTGTTATATATTTTTAATTTACAAAATACAATAATATCAAGTTGAAAAATGTTTTCAAATCTCATCTATTCAGAAAGGCATTGACATACTAGATATATACTACTAAACAATACTAATTCTCAACAAAACCACCCCTTAAAAGTAATTCCAATTCCATCTCTTAAGCTACGCTTGACCTCTTGTAGGTTTTACGAAAAAAAGTACAATTATTTTGAAACGACATATTTTGCTCAGTATCAACAAGTTTTTTTACAAAGAAACTAACGACATCTTTTATTAATGCTCACCATATCATATCCAGTTTGTCAATAAGTAATAATTTTCTATTACTTTTCCAGATATAAAATGTACACAACAGGAATCTGAAGAAAAATAAAGGAATAGAGGTTTGCCTGCAAGTATTGAATTATTTGCCTTAAAGCCAAAGGTTTTCCATAGGCATTGAGTACTTATCTAAATGTTTTCAGTTCAGCCACAAAACCTTAATCATACCCTTTAGTAACCAATCGGAAAAAATCAGAATTATCAGAAAATAGTTAGCTTATAGCTAGCGTCAAACAATAATCATAGGTTCATCATAAGTGCATGTGGTAGTTGTAAGTAAGAAAATAATTCAATTGTAGCCTAACACACGCACAAAATACAAAACATAATTAACTTTAAAAAAAAAACAAATAAATTCAAGATTTGATAAAACCTCTGCTACCAAATTCTACGGTATCTTCAACAAAATCCAGAGTGGAAATTTCAGCAATTTCATAATCGATCTCAGAAGGTTCCTCAGGAGGCATTCCACCACCGGTCTCCCTCTGATATCGATTAACTTGTCTTAAATTGGTCCGCGCCTCTTGCTTGTAGCGGCACCATCGGTCCCTTACCTGTTTTGCGTCAATTCAAAGCCACTTGCCTGAAACGTTGCAGCAATATTTTACCAAGCTTTTGGCTTTTAATGATTTGCCGTCTTTTAACTTAGAATTTCTAGCTGCTTCCACCAGTAGCTCTTTCATTCCCTTCGTTCAGTTTGACGATATGCTCTGTTTTAAGTTTTGTTTTCAGCCATTTCTTAAATGTAATAGTATTAACAGCTAGGTATATTAGAGGGGGAGCCCCTTACAAACTGCAACCCCCTGCTTGGGGTTACTATAGGATTTGGGCTGGGTGCGAGTTTGGGTATATGCAAAGTACTTCTTGCATTTGAGCGCTAAAATCAAAGAAATCCCCAACAAAATAATAATAATAAATAAATAATAGAAAGTTGACCCGACTCTATTTCTGCTTGAATACTCCTATTAACCAGTTTTATCTTACTAGACCACTAATGCTCATGTACTTTTCATTATAAATAAGATTTCAAGTATTTAAGGCGTTGTTATGTCGGAATAACTTTACGCCGTTGATAATACGATCTTATATGTAAGACAATTAATCTGATTTTAGGAATACAATTATGAGAATACTTTAAAAAATCCCAATAATTACTACGCGCAACCATTGTGTTAAGCCAATGAAGTTGCTGGAATGTTCGCTGTCCTTGGATTTCTGTTTGTGGTATTGTAATCCTAAATACAGTTGTTGCTGCTAATTCCAAGTATTTTTTCCATTTTCCAAATAGTGGTTCAAATTGAAAACAAATACAAATAGAATATCGAAAGCACACCGGCATCTGTAGTCGATAATTTGGTATTTTATTTTGAATAAGCAATGAAAATTGATATGAATCCCGAAGTAGAAGAACCTTCTTTAAACATTCTCAGTACTCCATTATCTATAAGGTAAAATATTTTAAATGGCTTAGTAAAATGGTGAATATTTGTACAAACTTTTTTGTATATATTTTGCTAATAATAGTGATCTTATTGTCAATGGCACTAAATTTGAAATAAACGCAAACTTTGACGATGAAGAATTTATTTCGGATTTATTCGATGAAATCAACCCCGGATCAGATAACGAAGATGATTCGGACATCGATAATGCCAAACTCGTCTCCCCATGGCAGCATTCTTTTGAAGAACTGCGTCTCCAAATGACCAAGTTAAATGACTATATGTACAAAAAAGTCACGAAGGAGGGCAACAGTGAAAAAGGAACAGTGCCTCCCATGGCCCGAGTTTGCATTCGCTACAACGCTTATTGGGAGGGAGAGGGCGCCCCTTTTGACTCGTCATTTCTGCGAGGCTCTTCACATTCCTTTTACACAGGACGAGGTGAAGTCTTGGAAGGCCTCGAAGAAGCCGTCAAATCAATGTATAAAGGCGAAGAGGCTCAATTTGTCATATCTTATCACTTGCTCTTCCGCGAAATGGGATGCCCACCACGTGTCAAACCCAAAGCCGATGGGCTCTTTATAATCGAATGTGTTGATTTCAACGCTGTAGGTGATATAAATGCCACAGATTCACTTACCGATGAGGATCGCAATAAATTTCCAGCCGTCATTGCCAAAGCAAAAGATGTCCATCTTAAAGGAATTGATTTTTTCGGTCAAGGCATGTACAAGAACGCGTGTAAGGCTTTTATGAAAGCTGTTCATGCATTGAACTTCTGTCAACTTAAAAATGAAGAAGAGCAAGAACAACAAACTGCTTTCTTGATAAAGTTACACACAAACTTGGCTGTTTGCTACAATAAGCTTAACCAATCTAACAAAACCATTCTCATGTGTCGAGAGATAAGACGCCTAACGAACAACAAAATGAGTTGTAAAGCTCTTTTTCAGGAGGGAAGGGCTCTGCTTATGTTAGGTGAGTTTGCGAGAGCTCGAGCATTATTAGTCAAAGCTCAAAACCTGGAACCTAGTAATGCAGATGTTAATAAGGAACTAAAAACTTTAGAATTACGTTACAGTAAGTACATAGATAATGAAAAAGAATTATGGACACGAGCTATGTCTGTAATGAAGCAGAGTAAAGATAAACAAAAAAAGCCTTCACAAAATGATACGGATACAGCATTCCGTGAGGAAATGGCAAGTATCATAGAATCACTAAAGAAAAATGAAAATTTTAAATCCTTTGAACTGCCATCTGGTTTAACACCAAAAGAAATAAGCGTAGTTAATGAATTGGCCATAGAAAAGAACATGAAATTGCAGTCATCTCCTTTAGAAAATTCCACTTATACATTGGTGAAAAAATAAAATCAAAGCCTGGCTCTTCCAAAACTTTAAGTACATGTATGATAACTTGTTAATGCAGTTTGGTTTGTAAAACTTAAAGTCTCATTTCTCAAATATACATATTTCTATAAAATGAATTCAATTCAAATTTTGCTTCATGACTTTTCTTTTGTAAAAACCAGATCATTTTCAGACAAATCAAAATATTGAAATCAGAAAACAAAACAACAACTAACACAACATGGAAAAAGAGAAGTTCATAGAGTAAAAGTTTGGTCATGAGAAAGTAAAATAGTAAATTACCTACACATGCCAATTGGACTTCCAAAATTATAAATATCATTTAATCTTAAAGATGTAGTCAGAACTCATTGCTTGATTGATTTGGAAGGTAAAAGTAAGTATCGAAATCGGATACGAAAATGATTTGCTAAATTTTAGTAGTTTCTTTCTAGAGAGCGAGGTCGCTTTCAATAGTAACTATGTATTTATCTACTAATATCAAAGGGGAATATTTTTTGTAAATTTCAATACGTTTTTGTGAAGGGATGTCAAATGGCAAAGTCCAATTGATAACTTTATTGAATTTTTATTTTTTCATTAACTCAAAACACACATTTTTAATTGAGTAGGGTAGGTTTCGAACAGTAAGACAGTGTGATTTTAAATTACTATATATTATATATATTAAATAATACGACTCTTAAAATTATACACATGTACCAGTAATGAAAATGAAGGTAAGCTTAACAGTGGGGTTTTAGTTAGTGGCAATACTGTTTTCGGAGTTGGGCTTTTAAAAGCAGTCACTTGGTTTGCCATTTCATAATTATTAGACTTAACCTGATCGTTTCCAAATTCTGCAAATGTATCACGCAACACATGAATTTAATGAAGGAAACTTTTGGTGAACACTTTTCTCGCGTAGCGTCGTGAGCTTGTGGTATCACCTCCAAGATCGTTTGTTGTTTTTCTACGTGAATAAATTTGAGACGACAGACTAACGGCCCCGATTTATTCGAGGTAGCCGCGGCGGCCAATTCTAAAAGTCATTTTCGAACATAACGGCAAACCCTTGTCTTTATAATAAACTCTCTTAAAGACCACACCCTTTATATTGTTAGGCCAATTCTGCCTTAATTCTGTAAAATAAATTTTAATAATAGAAGCCATCAGAATAAAAAAGTCAAATGATTACATAGTGACACAATTATTTTCAAACTAGCAGCCAGAGAAAAAAAAAACTAGTTTAGTTTTTTTTCTCTCTGCTAAAACTGCTGCTACAGTTTGAACGTTTGGGAGAGACAAACCTTTCGATTTTTAAAGCCTTCTAGATCAACTTCACATGGGGAATAGTACGATAAAAAAAACTGGTTAATTGTACGTATTTCAGAATAAACCACCGGAAATACAAAGGTTCTGTATTAATTCTACAACCTTAATTGTCGTTGAGATCTGAAAATACTAAATTAAATTATTGAATAATTATGGCTTTGTCAAATTTGGATGCCTTAAATCTAAGAATATGTATTCCGATTAAGTTTGCATTCAGCGAAAAATCGTTTCTGAAAGGCAGGAAGTTGAATTTCATCGAAAGATGCTCTAAAACAAGACTTTGCTTTACATATTATGTTTAATTATCAATCAAATTATATAATACAGAAAATGTTCAGAAATGAATATCGTTTAGAAATTATTATTTGTCATTTTATATACATAAAACTTAAACTGGCGATTTATAGTATGTAGGTGGTTTTCAAACAAAGACGATGAACGACTCGAGCTAAGAAGCAATGTGACCAAAAGGCTTATTAAAAGAACGTAAAGGACAAAAGTATTTCATATGTGGATAGTGCAAGTGCTGTTAAAATAGAAAAAAAGCATATAAAAGTTCGAAGTTTGTATGTTCGGCAATGTTTTTTTGGAGGCATTTTAACACTGGGGCGCGTCGTAGGAACTGATCGATTAATAGATTTGTTGACAAAACCTCTCGATCAAGTTGCTTTTCAGATGCTTCGAAAGGAAATACGCATTGATCAAGTTTAACAATTTCATTTTAATTTTTTTTTTGTTTATCGAGAAAGTGTTAAAGTTTAGGATAAATTATCTAACAAAACTTCGTATTTTGTTTATTATGTACATACATACATTTGTATGTACCTATATGTATTAATTTTCTTATGAATCAATTTATATAGAAAATTTATTATCAAGTGGAAAAGTTTGGTGTAGAAAAACGACGGATTTCTAGATAACCCCTAGTAGATACATAATCAGAGATTGTAGACATGTGGTTCAACCACTAACTGAATCCGTTAAGCCTTGTTACCATGCTTGCAAAGCATGCAAAGCTTCTACTTATGAATGCAGTTTGGGCACACAATTAAAAACCACCCTGTATAAAGTTTTCTTCTCTTCTTCGTTTCCGGCTGCTAGTAGCAGCACTTTAACTCCTCCTGGAGCATAGGGCGGCAACCAGATCCTTCCATCTCTCTCTATTCCTAGCACGATACCTCATCTGGGACCACGTCTCCAAGTTTTGGGACCGAGCTTCCTTCATGGCAGATGATCTCCATGTTACTCTTGTTCTTTCAGGCCACCTTCTACCTTATGGATTCCATTGACAGCACTGCTTTGCTGCCGGCTCCCTCAATGTATGGCCAATACAGCGCCACTTTCTCTGCGCGATGTCAACATCCACTTTTGTTTGCCCAGTCCTGAGCCACAGTTCATCGTTAAATATGGTTTGTGGCCACCAGATGTACAGGATGTAACGTAGACAGCGGTTAACAAAAATTTGCAACCTTCTCGAGAGCACTTCCACGTTTCGCAGGCATGCAGAAGCACGAATTTTTCGTTGGACTCCAACAACTTTAACTTGGTACGGCTATTTTCCTTCAGTTCCACACTTTAGAAAGCATTCCGAATGCTCTACGGGCTTCATTTATTCTATTGGTGACATCCAGGTCCGATCTAGCATCGAGTGTCAAATACACATAATAGCTTTCCAGATAGATGAACTGGGTGACCTCTTCTACCGCCACCTGTCTTACAATAACCTGTTGTTGTTGGTTGTATAAAGTATTGACTCAAAATAATGTATTCATATGGTTATCAATTTTTATTTCATCTTAGAATTTTATTTAAGTAAAAAACCAAACATTTTCCCCAACAGTTTTGTAGCGAAACAAACGTTCGACTCAAAGTGAACAATTTTGAGAGTAAGTATATTGGGTTTGCCATCATTCGCCCTGAGTCGCAAGTCTCAAGTTATGTTCTTTTGAAAAATAGCAATTTTCGCTTCTTCATTCGTTTCAATCATTCTGCTATAGTAATTTTTAGAAACTTCTTTTTATGTTAAGCCTTTTAAATGGGTTTGAGCAGACCTCGGACGAATACTTACTTTTAACAATTGAGAAAATCTTAAGTTTAGTTACTCTAAAGTTGAAAACATCAATTTTCAATTAAAAAGAAAACAAAATCACAAAATGAAAACATAATTCCACAACATAGACAAAGACTACTTTACTGGCTCTAAGGCATTAAATTTCTAAGTTCTTAACTGACTGGGCTACTAACTAACTGGAAAATATTAAGATGACCAACACTGCCTAGTAACAATATGCCTAAATATTTTTTAAATCTTCATATTTGAACAATTTTATACAAATGTACCTATTTTTATAAAAATAGGTACTCTGGTACTCTGAACGTCAAACTTGTCGAGTTGTAGAAGCTGAGTAAGATCAATGATTCTCGAGAATATTCTCCAGATGAGTCCTGAAACGAAAGGACGTACTTATCCCTCTACCTAGAATCATTACCCACTCCCACTTAAACAAGGCATACCAGCCTACGTTTATGTCACTAACTCCCATCAAAGTTCCCACGGTGTAATGGCGAAAAAGCTAGACAGTGCCTCTATCTCCTATGCTCCTTCTCACTCTAGGTAACATAGCTGAATTGCTGTTACCGAATCCCAATCTTCTCCGTACATATCAGAATGATGATTTAACATCAAGTGACTCCTCACCCTATCTCTTCCTCCCCAACCACCTCTAATCTTTATTGGGCTGGATCTAAAGTGTTAAACGACCCGTGCCGATGATCAGCCTGGCTGGGGTCCCAATCTCTAACGGAGTATCCGGATACCTGGTGACCTCCGGATTAACTAGACTTATCTGTACATGCGAATTTCTCTTTTCTTCGCAAATCATGGGACCAAAGATGAATAAAGTCAAAACAAAAAACAATGAAAAAAATGATGAGACCGGTATCTCTTCAGACACCAAAACGGCCTTGAGTGCACAACACCAGCACTCCACTCAATCCCGTCAAGAAACAAGCCAGTTTCAGTGACGTCGCGAAGGGCAAAGTCGTGGTTCCGGTCTTTGACACGAGCGATGATGATGGCACAATATCTACTGATCGTTGGTCAAGGTTAAGCTCCCGGGTGGCTTTTTAAACATTTTGAGGGAGCTTCCAGGACCACTTCCTTCAATAAGCGAAGAATCTTGGTATCAAGGCCATGTTTAACTCATGGTTTGTGGCGATCAGAGGTCTTGTGACTTATACAAGTTCGCTGTCAGCCGGTTATGTGAAGTTTGGCCAGGTGCGAAGCTCGAAGTTGTCGCTAAGGAAGACATTCCTATCAGACCTAAAGCCCGCATTTGGATTCCAATCCAACCTGCTGGTATCGAGGGCATTCTGGAGATGATCAGAGTTTGTAACCCGTCCCTTCCGACGCATAAGAAGAAGATAGCCAAGCTAGAGAAGTGATAGGTCTTTATAGGAGTGCCATTGTGGTACTCAATAAAGAATCCTTGGCTCCTGCAGCCTTAAACGAGCTGGCTCTATAAACTATTGGCTTCGAATCCATTTAAATTCGAATTTATAAAAAAAATGAGGTTAACGCGAATAGCGGGCCCCCTACAACAATCGAAGGTGAACTCGCGGTTGGTGGGCCTGAGACGTGCATCCATGCCCTCTCCAATCGCGACTCCACCCTCCAAAAAAGTCTTAGACAGTCCATCCTTAATGGGAACTGGGGACGACCTTTACATGGCATACCAATCGCTACTTGTAAACTGTTGCTCATGCAAGACGCTGTGAGGAGACCAGGCACCAGGTGGAATAACATCACCACGTGTCAAGTCACAAAAAGCATCTGGCCAACACTGGATTTAAAACTTTCAAGGTGCTTGTTCTCTCTAAGCAGATCGCATATAAGCTCGATAATAGGTGTCATAACCGGACACTGTCTAATAGGAAAGCACCCCACGAGACTTGGCGTATTCTCAAATTACTTTTGCAGAAGCTGTATGGCCGAGTAAGAGGAAGAAACAGTTCTTCATCTTCTCTGTACATGCCCTTCTCTGGCTCGAAGGAGAATTCTTCTTTAACGATCTAAATAACATAATTGCATAAATATCAGCATAATCAGCCTCTCACGTTTCGTAAGGGACTCAAACTGGTTCCATTGAGCTTAGGAGGTATGTGGTATCACAATGGGCCATTAAACTGGTCTAAGTGTGCCCGTTTCCATCTTGGACAGCCATCACTATAACCTAACCTAATCTAACCTATTTTTAGGGAGAAGTTTATTGCAGGTACTTATTACGTAACATTTTAAAATGAGCACGATGCAAAAATTAAAGTCCAAAAAATCAGCCGTACTACTTTATCGTTTACGATAACTATAATTCTTCTAACGTCTTTATTTGTTTAAAAAAATTTAAATATACTTATGTACATTTAATAGAAAAAGTACAAAAATTATATTTTTGTCAGAAAAAAGGAAACCAACCACAAACCATATAAAATTATTGATAGGCACCTGTCTTCTTAGCTTTTACATACTGTACCTAAGTTCGTTTTCCCATCCCCGTACAATTCATCAAGTGACATCGACATGCGGATGTGTCATGAATGTAATTAGAGCAATTACAATTATTATTTTAATCAAAAAAAAAACTATAACTCAAGTATTTACATATGTACATATGTATCTACATACATATATACTTCACCAGCTTTAGTAATAAGTGGCGTTTTGAGTCGATTTTGTGATCGATTTTCTACTCAGCACAATACCTTCCAAACACTCGTAAGTATACATTTAGGTACAGTATGAATTCTACATAATTTAGTGTGGTATATTTTATATACTTTTTCTCTTTAATGAATACCTTTATGCACATGCAATGATGCATATCCGTTCCTACCCACCAACTACTTCCCCACACATACTGATCACACATTGTTCCTTCTATGTCATGCTAAAACATATTTTACGAATGTATGAATAAAAAAGGTATGGCGATAGAAAGTTGTAGGTAATTAAATTAGCATCCAAAGTAAATAATTTACCTGTTAAAAGAAAAAAGTATAAAGCCACATAAACTTTCGAATAGTTTTATATTGGGAGAGTATAGGTTGGTTGCACCCTTTTAAAAAGGTAAGGTTCCTTTTGCTATTGGGAAAAAGAAATATTTGTTTGATTATACCTACCCGCGTATTAATTCAATTTTTTAAAAAGGTAGTTATTCAAAAAATGTATGATCTACAGGATACCGACTATTCCATCGAATTTTGAAGAAAAAAAACATACAATTTTGCAATTATCTCACTTTTTAACCTATTTACATGGTTCTTCCTAAAATGTACATTTTTACATGGCCAATAGTGGTAATTGTAGTACCCGTTTCGTTGATGGATCCACTGTGGGGGGGGGATGTTGTTCTAGTGGTCATAACCCCCTGAGAGTTAATTTTTGTAGGAATTTCCTTGAATTCAAATCTTAGCGTATTGCGTTAATGGATATGACCCTCCTTATATTTTTAATAATTTATTTATTATGTATGAAAATTGAATTTGTATTTTATTGGTTTAAACTTTGTTGCTAAAATTCTACTTTTAACTGAGGACCTTAGACCAAAAACAAAATGTGAATCCAGCCCTATTCCAATCGCTTAGCTCATATTCATCATTTTTTGATATATTAACGATCCAGGGGGGTTTATATGAGCCATCAAGTTTATACAATGGGTTGTAGAGTAAAGATTTAATTTAAATATTTGTTGGTAAAATAACGTTATTCACCAAAATCCGGTTTGCTAATCTGACGCTACGGATTTGTATAGAACAGTTAAAAACAAGCATTTTTTACTATGGGAGGGGGTCTATCTCCCCCCGTTTGGGCGGTAGGGGCAATTTAAAAAAATATGTATATTAAATGGAAAAAAATAATTAAAAAATAACGGTAATAGTTACAATTAAGTATTATCAAATCAAAAATCAAATGGGGTGGCGCAACAGTCCGTTGTGAACCAGGGCCTAGTGACTTACAACTCTCAACCATTCCTGTGTGCGAGTACTGTTGTCAGGAATGGAAGGGACCTACAATTTTGGGCCGAATCCGAACGGCTAGTATGAGAAAGCACTTTTTCATTACAAGAGTTACTCTTGAAGGATTTGTCAATTCCTCGCAAGAGGCAGTACCCGCGAAATTTTTTTTTTTTTTAAATTCAGGTGGCAGAGGCAGGGATTGAACCCAAGACCCCTTGCATGACCGTCCAACGCACTAACATCATGCCACGGGTACTAATTAAGTATTA
This sequence comes from Eupeodes corollae, assembly GCF_945859685.1. NCBI lineage: Eukaryota > Metazoa > Arthropoda > Insecta > Diptera > Syrphidae > Eupeodes > Eupeodes corollae. The sequence goes on along the minus strand of NC_079149.1, from coordinate 79,406,717 downwards.
CTAATTAAGTATTATACCTTTTTTTAAAGCCAACATTTTTGTCTATTAGCTTGTTTTTAAATCAAGTCAAAACTATGCATAGTTTTTGAAAAAAATAGTTTTAAAGTCAAAATTTGTGCAAAAAAAAGGGTTAAAGTGTAATTTTTTAATACTTCAAGATTAATTACCACTGTTTTTATTTCAGAATTTATTGCTCTTATTTGTTTTTGATCAAAAATTAAAAACTAGATGATTTTATGTCTTTTATTTTTTGAGAAAATTGAAAATAACCACATATGCATAGTTTTCACTTGATTTAATAACAAGCTAATAGACAAAAATGTTGGCTTTAAAAAAAGGTATAATAATTAATTGTAAGTATTACCGTTATTTTTTAATTATTTTTTTCCATTAAATATACATATTTTTTTAAATTGCCCTTACCGCCTAAACGGGGGAAGATAGACCCCACCCTCCCATAGTAAAAAATGCTTGTATTAAGCCCCTCTACCAAAAACCGTAATTATTACTTGTCGCCAAAGTTATCGTACTCGTGCCAATTATTTTCATAATATCTTTTATGAGAGGAACAGTGGCACTTTCGTTAAACTAATGGCTGCTTGAAAAACAGGGTTGGGTGAGGCCCTAGTTCACACAGGACTGTAGCGCCACCTTAAGTAAGTAAGTACCTATTTGAGAAACAATTAAAGTTTCATATTTATTTATTTAATATAAAAGCTTTCAATCTGTCGAGAACTGAAGTGAAAAGAGATTTTGCAATGTGTAATTTGTGAGTGCCACAATAAAGTTTCTACCCAACTTATATGTTTACCTTAAAATTCGCTTTCATTTAGTTTTTAAAGAAATTATGTATTTTAATGAACCTTTCTCTAGAATTCAAGAACCTAACATTTTTCTCTCTGCAATTTTCAAGTTTTGTTGAAAGCTTTAAGATCAAAATATTTTCAAAATGTTCCGCAAAACAGTATGTTTTTTAGAATTTCAACACAGTTTTGTAACAGTTTTGCGTAAAATGGTCTCTCTAAATAATTGTATTTTTAAATTTGGCATATTTTGAATCCTGGTTGGAATCTTGAAATGCTTTCATATGTAGGGATTTGTCTAAATTAAATAGTTGAACCATATCTTGCTAAACAAGAGTGTTCTTCAATAGAATACTTTAGCACTAAAATATTTAAATGAAAGGTTAAGATACACATTATGTTATTTAAATTTTGTCAGCGATTTTTGTTTAATTCATTATTTCTTAAAACTATCTTAAAGCTAGACAAAAATTCATAAAACTAGCCTAGTTATCCATAACTTACAACTAACTTAATGGTCCCATGCGGACACTCTTAGTTAAACAATAATACGCAATTCTAATGCCTTTCGGCCTAAGATCTATTTAACTTCAATTCAATTGTATTTATTTTTGTGTTCATTAGAAAATAAACAAAAAAAAACTAATACCAATATCCTCTTTTATTTTTACTTAAAAACTACTTAAAATTAGGTCCTTAAATAACACTTTAAACTAACTTAAAATACCTATTCTACCTTTAAACTACTTAAAACTAGAACAACCACAGCAGCAAATCTAAGGTTTTTTGTTTTTCATATTTTGTTGTCTTTTTATTTTTTTGTGCCACTATGCCCATTCTACTTAAAACTAAACCCCTAAACTATAAAACAGGTATGTAAGCCGGCCAAGGCTTAAAACCCCATCCCGACTTCCCACTATCAGGTACCGATTGAAGCCCCGAAAATTAAATTGTTGTTGGAAGACATAGCTCTTGCAATGTGACCTAGAACGAGTTTTATCACGAAATTGTTAATTCTGTTGATTCGAGCCCAGTTATACTGGACCTCGTTGGAATAGTATAATGCACGTAAGAAGATTCGGCTGTTCGATAAAAGCCGGTACAGCGTCGTAAACACTGCCGCTCGAACACCCGAAACTTCTCCATCTGGGAAGGGGCAACGTTGAACCACACAGAACAACCATAAACGATCATCGGCCATATGAGGGCCAGCAAATTACCTTCACTCTGGGATCAAGCCGACTGCTAAATACTGATCTAACCAGATACCAGGTACTTCACTACACTTTTGCTCGCTAATGGCTGCCCGTGAAGATCAACGATAACCATCTTGCGTCAATTCTTGCACGTATCCCTCGTGGCCCTAACCAACGGAATCCAGAACAGAATTGTCTCCGACTTCTGGACATTTATTTTCAGTTTCTAGTCGTCGCAATATCGCTGAATCTTGTCGAATTCACGCTGCAAGAGAATTCTAATAACCTCAACCTTTCGGGCAGTTCTGCACGCAAAAAGATCGTCGGCGTACGCAATTGCCTTTGTAAGACTACCTATCAGATCGCTGGTGTAAATGCTGAAAAGAATCGGCGAATTCACCGCTCCCTGTTGAAGACCATTTTTAATTAAGAATGTTGTGGTAGAAGTTACATTGCCACTTTTGACAACAAACTTTATACCGTAAGGCATATCATAAAGTATGTACAACAATGGCTTGCTTATGCCAAGTCTGCTCAGTTTTAGGTAAAGACCCTCTAACCATACGGTGTCAAAGGCCTTTTCCAAATCAACCAGAACGGCACCTGTGCATTGTTGTTTTGATTTATTCCATTGGATATTAGAAAAGAGTTCATACGTAGCATGAATTGTGTCATGACCCGTCTTGAACCCGAACTGTTATCCGGAATTATTTTGTTGTCCGCAGCCTACTTAGTCAGAGCCCTCTTAATGATTTTTTGATTGATTTGACGGGTTGGAGTTGTGATGAAACACAGCGGTCTTCCAATGCACTGGATAATAAGCATTATTGAAGAGTGTGGTGTAAATGTCAATTTCCATTTTTAAGCGATGGTCAAAAACTCATTATAAGTCTGTGACAGCCCCCCCCCCCCTGTTTACAAGGCTGCATCCTTCCCTGTGGAGTAATGGTTAGTGCGTAAGACTTTCATGCCAAAGGTCTTGGGTTCAATCCCGTAAGCCATCTATTGTTTTTTGACGGGTACTGCCTCTTGCGAGGACTTGACAAATCCTCCAAGTATGGTTCTTGTTATGAAAACTACTTTCTCAAATTAGCCGTTCGGATTCGGCTAAAAATTAAAATTTAAGGGGCCCTCCCTGAAATGACTCGCACACAGGAATGGCTGAGAGTTATAAGTCACTAGGCTCTAGCTCTCTCTTTATTTATTTATTATTATTTATTAATAGTGGTCATTTAGTTAATTTAATAATCTTGATAATTTGTTGCAATTATTAGTATGTTTTAATTATATAACTGTGTACGTATGTATGTACCTGCATTCCTATTGGGCTGTAAGTAGTTTACACTGCCTTATAAAAAGATAAAGAAGTCTTGTACCTTAATATTGAATGAAAGCAAGTTGATACGCCCGAGCAGTGTTTTTATTTATTTTTTTTTAAAGGATAGTTTGGTACTGCATTCTTCCTAACAGAACATACATAGGTATAATTGTTCTTTATCGTAGGTACCTACTTCAATGAATAACATTGGAACCCTGTAAAAAGTAGATTTCGTAACAGACCCTAAGTTAAAAATCGTATCGACCTATACTAAGAAAAATTAAACACTTACCTACATGAGGTAGAGGTTGGCATCTATTTTTACAAGTTTCGGAATAAAACAAAAAAAACTATAACATCTTCTTTTGTATACCCAGTACTTGCCCATCATACCTACCCTAATTATAAATATATGTATGTATGTTTATGTACATATATAAAAAGAACACGCGTGTGTAAAACTTATTAAATATCATAATGCACTTAAAATTGATATTGAGCATTACCCCCTGTATTTTGAGTTTGAGTTTTATTTGGTTGTTCAATTTTAACTCAATTCAAAAAACTACCCCTATTAAGCAGATTGCACCCAAAACACCACCAATACACAACCAAATGCTTATATACTTCTAGTCTACCCCTGAAATAAATAGAAAGGTACATAATATAGGAGCACAGAAAATGCCTTAAAGTCATATGCACCAAATGTCACATATTTGTATATTAATAAAATTAAAATAACAAAATACAAAACATTTCGGACACATTTTCCGATTGCCTCTGAGTCTGAGTCCCAAGTTCCAACTCCCAAAGTCAAAATAAGATTGCTCTTTGTAAAGAAAAAAAGACAAGCTAGCATGCAGACCAATATAGAGTATATACTCTCGTATTAGGATGGATGAGACATTGGTTGAACACAGCACAGCACAGTACAAGAGTACACACTTCCGATACTATGCTCCTAGAATCTCATTTTTGTGTTGGGTTGTTTTAAGGGGAAACCATATACTACAGACAGAACACAGTCCGACCTGCCCGCCACACAATTTCATGTTCACTCAGTTGAATTAATCGTGAATCTTTATTTCATTGGGAACAGTTTTTTTTTATTTGTCGCGTAAAAGTAAAATTCTATAAATATTTATTTAAGGAAAAATTACAAAAAGAAAAACACATATATTACTTAAACATATTGTTTGGGTAAGTCTTACACCAAAAATTATCACTTTATTTGATATTGTTTTGTGAGCTCTGTGATTTTGTGAATTATCGAACAATAAAATAAAATAAAAGGACGCGCAGTAAAAAATTGTGAGAACCCTTGTGAAGCTTATTTAATTATTTGCACTGTACGCTGTACGAAAATAATAAACATTTATAATTTTTTAAATGATTTCGTCATTAAGTTTTGAAACTCAAAAATAAAGAAAATAATTTATTTGACAAAATAAATATTTTATAATTTGTAAATAAGTTCCATAAACGAATGTTCTATTTTCGTAATTTATTTTTTTTTTTAAAAAGTATACCTACTATACTTTAAATTATTTGTAGGTTCATTTGTAATTTATATTTTAAATAACTACTTGCGATCATAAAACACAAAAAATACAAACTCTAAAAGCGCATATGAAAACCGTTACGGAACAGCTGCATTGCATTTATGCAGAGATAACTACGATTCGATTTGTGAGATACTTTGTTATGTGCAAAAGTACTTCAAAAAATGCAAGCCAATTTTCAATGTGTTATTTTAAAATTAGATTGTGCTAAATATATCGTCAGACGATTAAAAATCAAAACCAAAGCTGTAAAATATTAATTCTAAGTTTTGACATTTTATTTGTCTCTTCTTTTGCATTAAAAGTGTCTTTTTTTTAATTTGTTCAGTATGTATAGTACATAATCTATTTATAAAAATCTCAGGGGAGGCGAAAAAATAATAGTTCAAAAATCATGTTTGTATTCTTAGGATTTTAAAAAGTCGTCCCATAGACTCTTCTTCGGTTTTTCAATAATTCATTGCGACTAGTCAAGCGGTCTTGTGTTGTGTTGTTTGCAGCAGATACAAATATGTATGTATGTTGAAACTCCCAATGACAATCATCTATACACATTAACGTAAACTATTTTAAACTTAGAATAAAATAAAAGAGACAAATCATGTGTCGTTAGGAAATGAAACTTAAAGAAAAGACAAATTTAGAAAAATATACCGTTTTGCAACATTTAAGTATTTCACTTGGATTCCAAACAAAAAAAAAATTTGCTAAACAAATAGGATTTCAGTTTAAGTGTGTAGGCCCATTTTTAATTTTATTTTAAATAAGTAATAGTTATGTATTTAAAAAAATTAAAACATGATGAATTTGCTACTCAGCTACTCTCTGTTACCAACATAATGAACCTAAAGTAAAGTTCCTTATAATTCCCATGATCATGTCTGTCTATAAAGTGTATACCTATATGTTGCATCGCTTTTATCATAAAAAGTTCTTAAAATGTCAAATTTTGAAACAAAAAATGTCTCAAAAGAGTGACAAAAATAAAATTAACGATATAAAAACTACGTTTTGTGCTCTAAAAACATGCGCATGGCGTATTTACAAAAATGTGCGACAAATAATATAAAATAAAATATGAACATTTCTAGCGCTTAGAATAATGAAATTGTATTAAGTTAATTTTTGTTTAACAATAACAAAGAACATTCGATCATTATGCTATATGTGTATATAAAAAAGAAAACCTTATTTTATTAATAAAAATACTAACAATACAAATATTGTCTCTGGATAGATACCAACGAAATAGGTCACTGAACATTATAAATACGTTTTTTAGATTGATCATAATCGGCTATTTTTATCACCTATGAACTCACAATGAAGGGCTTGATCTGATTAACACGCTCCTACTTGGAGTACACGTTTAAAAAGTCATTCCATCTTTATATACATACCTGCTAGTAAAGGAACTATTTAATATAATTTATTTTTAATATTATATATATATGTACCTTGGTCTACGTAAATAGGTACTATTTTCGTTTTTTTTTTGAAACATTTCTATTTCGTGGGCTTTTTGGTTGATGAAAAAATCTCTTTTTTATTCTTAAACAGGATCTAAATAAGATTCACACGTGGTTTTTGAAAACATTTTTAATGACAAATAAATAAGTAGTTATATACTCACACAATAATTTTCTTATAATAAATCGTATTGATTTGGTAAAAATTACAAAACGTCTTCAAATCTGCAATCATGATTTTGAAAAAATCTGGAAATAACTTCTGACGATTAAAATAAATTAGTTGGTGCAAAAGTCCTTTGAGCACAAGGCCCTAGTGACATTCTCCAAATGTAAGCATTAAAACAAAAGATTATAAATATCTTTTACCGTATTTCACTATAACTATATAAGAGTTGTCTTTAAAAATAGCACTGCAACGCATCAAAGAGTTTATGATGCAGACAAACTTAATTAATAGATGTTATTTAATAATTAACTGTTAAATTAATAACCTTATTCAGTTCTTTAAATAAATATAGAGAAAATGGAATTAAAATGCAGTCCATTTCTTAAGATTTCTTAGCTTTCTAACCATTTTTAAATTTTGCCAGTCAAAAAAATAGCACCGCATCATAAAAACAATTTTTTTTTGTATAATATTGAATATTTATTTTTTAATCTGTTTAAAAATTAGCCATATTTAATTTTGAATTTCCTTCCATTTCCTTTATTTGCAATAACTGCAGTACAACGCCTTTGAATCGAGTTTACGAGGCGTTGGCATCTTTCAACAGGAATCGATTTCCAGAAAGTGTTGACAGTAGTCCAAAGTTCATTATTATTGCTTGGCCTGCACCGAGACACTTCCGTCCTTACGTCAGCCCAAAGATTTTCAATTGGGTTTAAATCTGGTGACTGTGCAGTCCACTCCATAACTTCCACACAATTGTTCCGAAACCAATTTTTGGCCAATTTGCTGATGTGTTTTGGGTCGTTGTACTGTTGAAAGACCCAGTTCAACGGCATATCAACGGCATACCTTCCTGCAATATTTTTACATACAGGTGCTGATCCATTATACTTTTTATCCAGTATAAAGAACCAACACTGTAGTAAGAGAAACAGCCCCTTATCATAATGCTAAATCCGCCATGTTTGATTGTTTTTGTCGTATATTTTGTGTTGAAATCAGCATGTTGGGGCCTTTTCACGTATGATCGTGATCATTTTCCACCAAACAAAACAAATGTTGGTCTCATCTGTCCAAAGAACATTCCTCCACTTTGTTATGGGCCATTCTACATGGGCTTGCGCGAATTGCATCCGTTTGGTTACATGTTTTTTTTGTCAGGAGTGGTACCTTTCTTGGACTCCGGGAATATAAACCGTTATCCCTTAACTGTTTCTACACTTGCTGTCAAATTCAACACCACTTTCCGACTTTCTCCGTAACTGGTAAAAACGGTTCCTTTTTGTTCTGTCAAATCAATCTCTTCACCACCAAAGGGACATTGCTCGCTTCCGCCACGCGTTTCGGATTTTACAGTAAATGTTAAGGCATTGCGGATCTTTTTATTTGAACAACCGAGGATTTGCCTGATTTCCGAATAGGTTTTCTCATTATATATCATATTTTTATGGTTTTTCTATTTTTAAGATTTTTATAAATTACATTTAGAATAAGTTAAATAGTACAAACCTATGCAAAAAAAATTATTTGACAGAAAATATTTCAATAATAACAGGAGTACTCTCATCGGTGCTATTATTTTGACTGCTTTTATTTGACAAAAAAAAACTACTCAAATCAAATCTGCAGCTATTTTTTTATTAATTAAATACTCGCTGAGAGAATATTTGCCAACAACCATAGAACGGTAATATATAGTACTGGTGATTAAAAGTATACCACATTTATATTAATTGTTGAAAATGTAACAAACTACATCGTAGTGCAATTTTTTGGACCGCATCTATACATATGTATTTATCAACAAAATTGATTATTTATAGCAGTTTCATTGCTAAATTCTTAAAAAGCAGTTATACAAAATTAACCAAACTCCTAAAATAGAGATTTGGAAAACGACATATCTCAATAAAATGAGGCAATGCTGAAAAACAATTTATAGCTTGGAATAAAATGATTATATCGACATCTTCGAAATTGCTAGAAAATACATGTGTCTTCCAGCAGTTTCCAGCAGTCGTAGTTTCGAGTCTATGTGTTTCATATGTTAGCCAATAAGTTAATTGTGCTAAATCCAATTAAAAACTTTAAGGGAAACATTAAACCAGTTTCTGATACCGGAAAAACTAATTATAACTCCCTTTTGGCTTTTAGAGTTATTAGAAATTAATCAACCCTAGCACCCATAACATCTTATTCAGCAAAAAGCTATCAAACATATCAACTTATATAGTAAAAAATATCATAGAAATACCTATTAAAGTCGGATTCGGTAACCACCTTTTTAGTATTAGAACACGTTTTTGATTACAATGAAATTCATAGGAAGTGACAGTAGTTGTAGAAAAAGAAATATATTTATCAATTACCAATACCCGTGTTTTGTTGGAAAATCTTTAATAGTGTAGTAGGATTTTACACGAACAACAAAAACAACATCCGCAGTAGAAATACTACCGATAAAAGTTGAAGTAGAATCTTACTACGGATGGGTTTTTGACATTTATACGAGTCTCGAATGGATCTTATGTGATTTCGTTCTCAAATGTTAGTTCGATTGATATTGCATGGCTGTGTTCGTTGAGAAGTTGTGCATTTGGAATCATGTGTTTTCCATTGTGGAAAAATTAATCTTTTACTGTTGATATTATTTAGTTTTGTTAATGAAGATGAACTAACGGGGCTTATTTTGCAATAGAAAACAATAGAAAAGATAATTAAGTTTTGCTATGTTTCCACCAAAGGTTTATCTCAGTTTAGATTAAATAAATCATTTAGTGTTTCCATTGCACAAGAAGATTTCAAATGATAAAGTTTGACAGCACTTTCTAAAATGCAAATGGTGTTTCGATGTTTCTTATGAAGTGCAAGTGAGATAGTTTGATTCGTGTGAAACATTGAAGAACTAAATAGTTCCTGCTCCATGTGCAATTTTTTTTTAATTTGATTAAAACAAAATTATATTTTTTGTACACAAACATGCAAATAAACAGACCATAACGCATTATTTGTAAAACCATCTCCTCCACACTTGTTTTTCTTCATAAATTTTGACTAGACTCCGATCGCCGACTGGAGTCGAATCGAATCAAGCTCATTGGAACTCGATTCAAATACATAAAGGATTGAGGCGAGCTTTAAGCTCGCTTCAACACCACATGTTAATGTAGTAGTCTACGAACAAACCCCCTGCTTTAAGTAATTGTTAAATGAACTTTTTTTTATAGAATATCAATTTTCTGATGTTTTATTTACATTTCTTCTTGAAAATTGTCCATTTTATTAGTTTTAGTTAGTTTGTTTTTGCTGAAGTTAATTTTAAATTTTGATTTTCACAAAACTTTCTTCTATTTGTGTGTTTTTTTCTTGTATTATTTTTCTATCAGGCCTTTTAGTTGTACCAATTTTTAAATACAAAAATCTGGCTACTGCCGATGCGTTTTCTTGGGAATTTTCTAGTATACTATTCATAGAATGCCAAAAAACACGGGTAATGCCTTCTTATTTAAGAGTTTTCCAAAATTGAGTTCCTATTTTCTGCTCAATATTTTGACAACTTCTATAACACAACATAATTAGGTATCTATGTATGTATGTGTACTGTAATCTCAAAATCTATAAACGGATTTTCATGCGGGATTTCATCTATAGGATATTTCATACAAGGAAAAATGTTGGTGTATTAACTTATAAAAGTTTTGTAAAAATTGGCTATGATGATGATTGTTAATGGTGTTGCCTGAAATCAAACCGTCTGAAAGCTTTCATAGAAAACCTAAACTATTGGAGAATGACAAAACAATGTATTGTATTGGATTTGTGCTCTTTGAACGATAAAGTAGTATGTTAAGGAGCTATTTAGTATACATAAGTTAGTTGCACACGATTCTAAAATAAATTTAAAAACTAACGTTAATATAGTTTAGTTTAGTTTAGTTTATTTTCATCAAACAGAGTTCAACTCTTACAGACTACTTTAAAAAATTAATATAATAATTAATTTAAATATAAGTAGATATATGTACAGAAATAATAATAAATACAAATGTTAGCAATAGATAAATGTCAATGACAAAACAGATTGTGATAACAAAGCAGACATAACATTTTTTTAAAAACATTTCTTGAAATATTAGAAAAAATATTTATAACCTCAACAATAGAATTCGTTTCTCTTATGCAACGTGCAAACGGTTCGTTTCTACTATAATATCTTCTATGAAAAGTCTCTCGCAAATGAAAATTAGAACGGAGAGTCCTTGATGGAAAGTAAAAAAGTATTCGTTCTAACAAAAAAGAACATTTGATACGATTGCTTATTAAATCTTTCACAAATATTATTGAAAAATATTTTCTACTTATTTCAAGCGTTTGAATGGCAATAAACAGGCATCTAGATGGATAAAATGGTACTTCTATATCCAATTTAATTTATAGAAAGCATACCTAGTAAAACTTTTTTGTATTTTTTCTATTCTAGAATTTTCTACTATTAGTATATTGTCCACTGGGAAGAACCCGATAATTGTTTGGATATACTTAAATATAGCCAGTGTTGCTTTTTGTGACCAAAATATCGCAAACAACTTTTTTGTTTTAGGAATTTAGCTGTATATTTATAAACACGGACGTTTTTTAACACAATTTTCAGTTAAAATTTCAAAACAATCGATAAAGAGCTTTAAAATAATACGTTTTGTTCCTAAGAAAAGAACATTACAAAAGAATTGTATCGAGGTTGTCCGATGAAGAATGGATAATCCTGAAAAGGCTTATAGTTCACTTCATTGTTTTGTTTTTGGAAATATTTTTTTTTTGTACCGATATCGGCAACGTTCCTTTCCTCAGTCAACTAAATTGCTTAATTACAGTCTCAATCATCTTATATATGAATTTTATAAAAACACTATTACATTTTTTTGTATACTTATTCAAAGTTTTATTTTATTTTAATCTATTTAGTGTGATAATCTTGTAAATTCATACAAAATGTTAATGACTGGTGCAACAGAAACAGATACAGCGAGTTTGGGCTTAGTGCCGCAGAGAACTACAGCTACAGCGGCTATTCAACAGAGAGATACAACATGGACAAAACTGTTTGTAGGAGGCTTGCCATATCACACCACAGATAAAAGCCTCCGAGATCACTTCTCCGTATTTGGTGATATAGAAGAAGCTGTTGTTATAACTGACCGTCAAACAAACAAAAGCCGTGGATATGGATTTGTGAGTATATTCGATAAATTTACAATGTAACTGTAACAATAACTGTATTTAAACAAAAAAAAAATAGACTGGATTGACCCACAATCATAGCTTGCCATTAAAGCTCTAAAAATTGTATGCTTAGCAGTTCTTAATTGTTTTGTAAAAAATATGTCAAAACCTTCTTTTTGTTAAAATTTTACCAGATTTCAAGAACATCATTTGTATAGTAAACAATTATTATAAACGTATAAAAGTTTTTAGCATGCTGAATCACGAAAATGCGATTTGGAAAACATTTATTTATAGTTATGTTCAAATTCTAAAAGGTCGCGCTGAAAATTCCTACATTTTCATTAGTAAAATAAAATATAACTGACAATTTGTTTCTATTTTTTTTATATATTTATCAGAAGAATATATTTCGTTTTGTTCTTGAGATCAGAATTGTGTACTTAATGTTTATTATTTCGAGCCCCAACAAAATTCACTTGTAGTTTTGTTTGTATCGGAACGTTTACTTGTGCCCTCCAATTAATTATGTATCCGAAATTATTTCCAATTCCTCAAGTATTTCACTTCGTAGTTTAACTCCTTTACATATCTTTCCAATTCCTCTGAAGGTATCTTAGAAATTGAAAGTTCTAGATTAATTATATAACAATTCGATTCTTTTGAGCTTGAAAAGGAACGAAAGTATAAAAAGAATTGAAAGTACTTCAAAACTTTAAGTACAAAGAAATTGAATTGGATTATACTCGAGTACTTATATAGTTAGTTATGAAAAATGATAAGAATCTATGGAAGTTGATATGTCGAAAAATTGGCATATTACAATAACTTTCAGTATCGGAAGTTCATATTAAATGGTTTTAATCTTGTGTTATTTTATTTTCACAATAGGTATATTTTCAGGGTAATGTTTTTACTTATGTAATTATATTATTTATTTTTGTATGTACTTAAAAAATATGTATTTTTAAATTTCTTCTTATATTTCCAAAGGTAATTATGGGAGACAGAGCTAGTACTGAAAGAGCATGCAAAGACCCAAACCCAATAATAGATGGACGAAAAGCAAACGTAAATTTAGCGATTCTAGGTGCCAAGGCCCGTATGAATATAGCTCCTGGTAAGTAAGAATTTTCTACGTCTCTTATATTTTCAAATGAAGGTTTTCGACAGAATTTCAAAAAAAAAGAGGAATATTTTTACGCCATGTATGTTTAACTCAGTTCTAAACAAAAAGTAAGGATTTACAATTCCCTTTGGGCTTTAGCGCCAAGATAAAAAAACGGTTTTTGGCAGAGGGCTTAGGTTAGGTAAAGATGGTTGTCCGTCATGAAGTAGGACACACATAGTCCAGTTTAATGGCTCATTGCCACATAAATCTTGAAAGCTCTCTTTAAAACTCGATGAAACCAATTTGACTCCCTTAAGAAACGTGAAAGCCTGTTTATGTTAACATGATTGATATAGAAGAGCTGAAGAACTGTTTTCTCCTCTTCCTCATCCATTGTAGCTTCTGCAAAAGTCAGTCATATTAGACAGTTATGACACCGATTATCGAGCTTACATGCGATATGTTTAGAGATTGCAAGCACCTAGACGGCTAAAAATCTATTGTAGGTCAGATGTTTTTCGTGACCTGACACGTGGTGATGTTATTCCACCTGATTTTTGCCTTCTTAATAGCGTTTTGCATTGTATTGTTTCTTTTCAGCCGAGTACATCTTGCTTACAATTGCCTGGAATGTCTCTATGACCCAGCAAGGGTGAATATTAAACAGGGCTTCATTGGTATTAATAAGCATGAGACAAATAATACTCAACGTGTTTTGTGTCAGAAAATTTCACTTTAAAGTCAATTATTTCAAAAACTATTTATTGAAAAAAAACTTTATTTAAAATTAATTATGATTTTTACAATTTTGGCTTTTGAAAGAGGTATAATTAATAATTGTATGTGTTGCCGTTGTTTTTAAATATTTTGTTTCTTATTTTAATTTAAGTCGTAAGTAAGGGAGATAGAACCCTCCTCCCATACTAAAAAATGCTTGTATTGAGCTCCTCTTACCAAAAATCGTTATTTTTTCTCGGCGCCAAAGTTATCGTACTCGCTCCCTGTCTTTATTTATATGATAACATTTTATTGCTTTCTTTGTCGAGTTTATTTATAAAATGAGTAAAAAATTCACGTTGGCTTGGAAAAGAATGTTATATCTTGAGTGGAACAATTTTTTAACAATCAAAAATTATAGTTGCGTATCTTGCCCATCGCGATTCGCTGTTAACCATGACTCAATAGATGGTGCAGTTTATGTGTTGTTTTTATTTATTTAACTGAAACAGAGTGTATGTTTTTCATAGATGATAACCACACACAAACCATAATCCACTCATGCATAGTCACTTCAAAACTAACCAATACCATGCAAACATTGGGTTCAAATCACATTGAATTCTCCATATTCTTCGAACCGTAAATAAACATTTGAGTTGAGTGGATACATTAGAATAGAAAAATCATAGAACAATAGTTTTTTTTTAAATTTAACAAAAAAACTACAAAACCGAGACGACTATGTTTAAAAAATGATCTCAATATGTAATCAACAAACTTTTAGGTGGAACTATGATCCATTTTGATTTTAAACCAGTGATCATTCATTTATCATCAACATCAAATGTATGTACTTATTGATCATAAAAAAAAGAATTAAGTTGATTGATTTGTTATCAGAATAACAAAATCATTCAATTTTGACTATGTATATTTATGTATGTATGTACTCTCCAAATCCGTTTAAATACGCAGGTGAACAACCCGAAGTGCCAATTCTTCAATAGCTGACACGATCTTAACTATGAGATATCAGTGTCGATGGTACACAAGTTTTTTTCATAAAATCGTTGCAAGTTCTTTATTTATTACTTAATCATTAACATTGGCGAAAGAGAACAAATCCCTTCAATCGGTGCTCTAGAAATTATAGGTTTTCTATGAGCAAAATGCTGTTCTTTGAGCAAATGAAGCCGAAATAAAATGTTTAACTCATCTCAAATAGGGTACTAGTTAGGTGATATTCGATTATCTGTGAAATAACAGTGACTAATAAAAGAATAAACATTTCAATGATTACAGGGACAACCACAAATGCATACGATCACATATATTATACAAAGTAATTTCAGAAAACTGAATTAAATTTGTATTTATACATAATGTATGATAATAATCAAAATCATATTTTTGTACATTATTGTTAGTGTCATATATTCATGTGAAAAGGTTTAATAGCTCCCTGTTTCGAATATGGCAAAAACGTAATTAACAATAAATAAAAATTATACTTACATATGTGGAAAGGTTTTCCTGTCGATAAATCAATATTTAGCGAAATGTTGTTAAGTCTCGCTCGCTGTTTCGAATATGACAAAAACTTATTTAACAATAAATAATAATTATACATACATGTGTAAAGGTTTTCCTGATGATAAATCAATATTAAGCGAAATTTTGTTGAGTCTTTATTCAACTGTACCGTAGTGTACTCTTATACTGCTCTTTGTATGAGCATATAAAATAAAATACATTTTTTTAACACCAACTTACATTTTTAAAGGATTTCCCTATGCCGCTGCTGCTGCTGCGAGTTTGAGGGCTGGATATTCGATAATACCAAATCAATTCGGGTAAGTTTTGGAATGTTTTATCTAAAATATTTTGTTAAAATATTATTTCTTTATTTCAGTGTTCCCCCACCATACATTTACGGATCACCCTACCTTAGTGCTGCTGCAACGGCCTCTGCATCAGCAAATACAGCTAATGCAGCGTCCGGTTTAGTACCAATACAGGCTTCGCAGTTATCGCATGCTGCCGCGATTGCTGCAGCGACCAATCAATTTTATGAATATCATGTAACTGACCACTTATTGAAATACCTTAAATATTTTTTAATAATTCTTTGTTAATGGTCTTAGAACGCTGTTGTTGCTGCTGCCGCTGCACCATATGGTGGACAATATCCTACTGGCTTTGAAGCATATCCATATTCTGGCACCGTGGCAGGTAACTGCTTTACTGAACTAGGTATTTAAAATTTTGTAGATGTTTTAGAAGTATGTAAATTATGAATATTATATTAAAATCACAATGTGAGTGTCAATAATTGTTAACAAGCATTTTATGCCGCAAACACTATGGTCAAGAATTGCCACCAAATATATCGAGCTTGTGAGATGTTTTATAATTTTAATAACCGAATGAAAACATTTTCTTTGTTGTGGCTGAATTCCTAAAAATGACCTACTTTCTTTGATTTATTGTGGAAATTTGTTTTTTTTGTTGTCCTTGCTTGAAATTAAAAAAAAAAAAACGTATTCATATTAGAACAGTTGAGTATATAGAAAAGCAATCCTTGAGATTAGAATCTTTGGGGTAAGATTAAGGTTGTTGGTATATTTGCAATGCGTGTTGGCCTACATTGTTACACATAATGCATATTCATTGTGAACTTATACAAAATTGTTGAAATAGACTTCGATCCTTTTCAAAGGAAGGCCCTAATTTTTTAACGTAACCTTTTCATTTTACATTTTTATGATACAGTTATTTGACAGTCTGGTCAAACTCAAATTTTAAAACAAAAATCTTAAATGTAACATTTTAAGCTTAGTTCTTATACTAATAAAACAATTTCAATTTAAAAAGCAACAAAGCAAAAACCAAACCTAAAATTTACTTACCTTGAAAAGGTTTTGAGAAAGATAAGAAATTAAGTTAATACTATATCATAGATACATATATTCAAGATTCAATGTGTGCGTGTGAAAAGTTTTTGAGAATATTTTTAATTGAAATCAATATCCTGTATTTTTACATTAACGAACGTAATTTATAAACTTCGTCTTAAACCTCGCTTTTACCCTTTCCATTACGAATTCAAAATTATTGGTTTTATATAGTTTGTTGTTTGAGGAGATAGTAAGCAAATGCAACCATATTTTGCTACAGTTCTATATTTGCTAAAAAAGAATTCGCTTGCTTTTCTCGTCTGATGATGAATCCGGGGTCCGTTTTTCTTAATAGAACGAACATTACGACCTATACCATACATTTATATATATTGTCCAAAATATCAAATGGACTAAATATCAAAATGTTTTAGTGACTACAATAGTGCAGACTAGATACGCGTTATTGTTGATATTGCACAGGCTACTCATGCAGATTATTGCAGTTTTTTCACACTTCAAAATATGTTCCCCATCGAGCCCAAGGTCCAGAAAGTGCACAATCTTTTCACGAATTCTTTTATGTTTTGATTAAGATATTAATTTAATTAGTTTTTGCTTCAGATCATTCTATCTCCTTGTCAAGAATTAGAATAGCTTTAGAAGCATTTTCTTAGTCGTCAATTGTATCATTATCGGTTGTTATTAGATCGTTTTTATCTGTATTTGGCTCTTCTGTTTCATCAATTCTTAATCCTATGACATTAAAATAATAACTTGAGCAAGTTTTTCAATTTTTCAATCTTGTTTTTCAATAAACTAAGGGTGTATCTAAATCTTACTGAGCTAGGTTCTCTAGCTTGTTTACAACTGCTTCATGACAAGTAGCATCTTGACTAAAAATACCACTTATAAAAGTAGTTGGGAGTTGAAAACAGGTGCTCTCAATATATTGCAATGGATTTGACTCGACTTATGTATCTATTTATGCACATCATATAATCGATGTTTTTGTAGAAAACCGTGTTCTAGATTTCATCTTCTTCAGCAGATGTTTCTTAAATTAGAAACGGTTATATATTTAACAAGACCATTATTTGATTTGAATCCATTATGAACCGTTGCCACTAGCATTTTCATTGCTCTTTCTCAATTTTACATAACTCTTTATCAAATTATTAGCGTTTTCGAGTAAATCTTATTTGTTTTTTAAATTTGAATTAAGATTCTTAAATGATTAAAAATATCGTCATTTTTTCTCGGGAATTGGTGTATGATTTGGATGCTTAGTTTCGTTCCCTTTGCTTTCGAATAAAAGTGATATCGAGCTGATTTTGTGACTTTATTTTACTAAAAAATGTCTGCTACCTAAAACGTAACTTTTTACATTTAAAAGGTAAGGAATAAATAATTGAATTGTTCAGGTTAGGTGTGTATTTTAATAATATCAATATTTCAATTCAACGTTAATAATTTCTATATTTTATATTACAAAATTCAATGAACTTTGAAATCTCCCTTCTCATTTAAAAACAGTTAATGACCAAATAGCAAAAAAGGAATTAGAGTACATACCGAAATAGAATTACTTGTACTTGTAATTTTAATTGGTCTTGAACTTGAAATTATTCTTCTATCTGTGTTCTTAACCATTGAGCACAAAATTGTTTCTAAATACCAGACTGTATTGTCTCTCGATTATGAAATCCGTGCCATCATCAAAATCAAAAATTAAATTTTCACTATGTACTATTTTTGTGAGGCCGTGAGCACATACTGTTTTTGAGCGGGTATTCTACCAAGCAATCGAAGACAGTTTTATGTTGGTAGCAAAATAGAAGGTGCAAGTTTTTGTGAAAAGGTGTTTTTTTTTTATTATTTTGTTTACCTACACTACATTTTTTTATGATAATAAAAGCATTATTTTATTTAGTTCACTATAAGTTCTGTGAACTAAAGCACCGATTGGATATTTTCTTGTTTACATTTTTTTTAGATTACTTTGTAAATTAAATATTAAATTTGTTTATTTAAATCTTGTGTGGTTTGTCATAACGTTTGTTTTGATGATTGATTAGAATTGATGGTTTTAACACATTTCTTTGATCTTATAATAGGATAATATTTTGTTTCCGAGTGTCAAAATTTGATATTGAGTGAAAAGTTAAAACAATAACTTTGTTGTATTTCTTGATTCCCACATAGCAAAAAACCTTGTATAAGGTTCTTTCTGATTTCGCGACACAAAGCTTTTTCGAATGCTGTACACTTTATCCTAAAGTCAGGCAACGAGGAAAAACATGGAAAGTAATATGATGGCCATTTAAAATAATTCCATCTCAATCAATTCAGTATAAAACATATAAGGTTTACACTGAAAGCACACAATTTTTCCAGAGTTTTGAAACTTTAAATGAGATGTAATACCGTCTACGAAAAGCCGATTGCAGTTGGTGCCATACTTTAGCCGTGTAAGTTTTAAAATAAAAAAAATGTGTGTGCGTTGACAAACATATTGAAAACTGTTTTCAAGGTGATTTTTGGTCTTTGTTTTTATTTTTTTGGTTTGCTGTTTTTTACATTTATTATAATAATACAATATTTTTTTAAATTAATGTTATTTTGGGTAGGTATTGAATTATAATATAAAAATAAAATAATTTAATTATTGAAATTCAAGTTTACCAATGGAAAACTATTAATTTTTATATTATGTATGTAGAAACTCGAAGAAAATTAACCAACATTCTTTTTCAATTACAATAATTTTGATTATATTATATTTATATTTTCTTAATGATATTCAGCCACACAAAAAATTAAGAAATCATTCGGCATTATCTTTTGCATTTCAAATGCTTCGTCAAATGTCATTATCTTCAAATGTGGAACTTTGGCCAAACAAATACTAAAAACTTACCTTACCTTCAAGTTGCCTAACATATTATGTCACCAAAACCTGACCATTTTCTGCCAAGTATCGAACAATGTTTTGTTTTCTGGAAGGAAAATTGGAGAAAAGTTATGGAGTTTGGTCTAAATGTCAACACAAACGCGCACTCAATTTAACAATAAAACAGCGTGAAAATTAGGATGAGTCGGCGAAGAATAATGCAATGAATCCATTTTGTATTAGGAACGCTGAACGTCCTTTGGTTTTAATTTATAAGAAATCAAAGTTCGTTGCGTTTGAATCATTGCATCATTGCAGTTGCTCGGAAATGGCTATGGAGTAACTCCAATACTAATCGTAATCCAACAATGCTTTTAATTTAGCGTGTTTGAAGCTTTTAAACATTCCATCACCGTCTTTTATGTGTTGTAACCATCACGGGACGTCGTTTCAAATAAGAACACATCCGTACAATTTTTGTAATCCTTAAGCCACCTTTTTCTTTGAATGAAAAGAAAAAATTAATCAAAACTTCCTACAAATACCAATTATTTATTTTGAACAAAATCAGACATTTTCAAACATAAATTATGCCAAAGCCGCATTAGCCTTTTACAGTATTCACATATACATTGAGTTTTGGACATAATTCATGCGGGAAAAAACACTCGCAATCTTCTGCGAGATTGCTGATGTGTCGACGCTTGATTCTTCAAATAGATTATTTGTTATTGATGTAGCCAATATCATCAATTGTTTTAAAGAACATAGTATTGTATGTACAAGGACTTCGAAAATTACTCGTGTACCTAAGTTTGTTTTATACTACGAAGAATTACATTTTTAATGAAAAATTACGATAAAACAATGATAATCTTGAGACCTTACGGCAGTGTTCATGAGAATCAAATGTCTCGGTAAGAGAATGATCTCGGATGATTTTTAGAGCTCTCTTTTCAATTCTATCAAAAAGATTCAAGTACGTTATCGGGACATCAGCCCATTTATGAGAATTATAAACTAGTTTTGAACAAATAAAAGCTTTCTAAATTATATTCAGATCATAAGATGCATTGACTAAACACTTAGCAACATTTTTGGTGATGTCAAATATGTGATCACTTCAAAACAAGAAGTTTGTGATGCACATATGTAGAACTGAAAGCTGTTCAGTCCTCGATGCAAATGCCACCTGTGGATAGCGGCATTGGGGCTCGCTTTTACAGCAGACATTATTGATTTTTCGAAGCATTACACGATTTTTTATTCCCCATTGGGCAATGCTGATAAGATCAGAATTTCTTATACGCTGCCGTTGGTAGTCTACATCCGAAAAACAAGAATGGGAATCTTAAAACGAATATGAAAAGCTGAGGGTACTGTAATCAGCGAAACAATTTAGTGGGTTAGAAATTTCAGAAAACAGATCATTTTCAAAAATAAAGAAGGGTTTTTGAGACAAAGCTTACTTGAATTAAACGGTCTGAAAAGTGATTTATAAACCAACAAAGAAGATATTCACCAATACCAAAAGCACGCATTTTCTATAAGAGAGCTTGATGCCAAACTCTATGAAATGTTTTTGAAATAACAAGTGCAATAATCTTTTGAAGTCTTTTGTAAAAAAATAATTTAGAGCAGCTAAAAGACTTAAAGTCAAAAGAATGCATTACTTTTTACTGCTTGCATTCTTGTAAGTCTTTTAAAAGTCTTTTACATTCTTTGCATTCATTAAGTCTTTTGATTGCATTCAATGTAGTGCAGTCATTTGAATGCTTTGAAGTCGTTTTACTGCTTTTACAGCTCTGGTACTGTGGCTCCATCCTGTTGGAACCAGACTTCTTTGTGGTTCCTAGTAAACTGATTTAAGTTTGGTTGGAGGAAGTTCACAATCATGTGACAGTAGCGATCCGCATTAACTGTAACTTTTTGCCCATTTCCTTCGAAAAAATACGGACCTAACACATCAAATTCAGCAACAACAGATCAAACTGTCACATAAGGGATGTGAAGTAGTCGTTGATGAATTTCTTGAGGGTTTTCTGTTGCCCAGTATCGGAAATTTTGTTTGATAACCAAACTTGAGTTGTTTTTCTATCCGGAACAGGATCATGTCATTCAAGTTAAAATCGAATGCGAATGCTCGCTGAGTAGTAATCGCAGGACCACCATTACAGATATATTCCTCTGCGACAAATGCGCGATGCTCACCGTGCCACGCCATTATGATTACTAAAAACGTCACGAAGACCTCTATCTATCTATATCCGGAATACTATTTTATCTATAAATAGCTTTAAATATAAACGTCTAAAAATACGTTTTTTTTGTTATTTAATAGGTTTTGGACTTTTCAATATGGTTATGTTAATGAAAGGTCCATAGTCCATGCTTTTGCACCGTATAGCAGGACGGGGATGATGAGGGTCTTATATAGCAACACTTTGGTCCCTCGAGATAGACCTTTACCACTCAATTGCTTTCTTAGCCCAAAGAAACATCGGTTAGCTAGAGTTCTTTTTTGTTTGATCTCAGCGCTGGTGTTGTTTTCTGCGTTTACAGCAGAGCTACTCGTAGGTAGACGAAGTCCTTGACTACCTCAAAGTTACGTCTGTCGATGGTGACGTTTTGACCAAGACGTCGGTGCTGTATGTCCTTTCTTGACGACATCATGTACTTTGTTTTGCCCTCATTAACCGTTAAACCCATTTTTTCCGCCTCTGCCTCAATACTCACAAAAGCCCCATTGACATCACGCTGAGTTCTTCCGATTATGTCAATGTCATCAGCATATGCCAGAAATTGGACAGACTTTTGAAAGATAGTGCCTCTAGTGTTGACGTGTGAGCTCTGCACTATTCTTTCAAGCACAATGTTAAAAAAATCACATGACAGCGCATCACCTTATCTAAAACCTTTTTTGGCATCGAAAGGTTCTGTTAGGTTGTTTCCAACCTTTATGGAGCAGCGTGAATTCTCCATGGTTATCCTGCACAAAGGGACGAGTTTGGCAGGGATGCCAAAATTAGACATGGCTCTATACAGCTCGTCCCTGTAGATGCTATCACATGCGGCCTTTAAATCGATGAAAAGATGGGGGTGTAGATTTGGTGTGCTTGGGTTTCTCTAGGATCTGCCGTAATGTGAATATTTGATCGACTGAGGACTTTCCTGGTCTAAAACCACACTGATAAGGACCTATCAGGTTGTTGCCGATGGGCTTTAGACGTTCACATATTACGGCAGAGAAGATTTTATAGGCGATGTTAAGTAGACTGATTCCTCTATAGTAGGTTCTGTATAAAGGGTCTCCTTTTTCAGGATCGGGCAAACAATACTGAGGTTCCATTCATCGGGCATGCTTTCTTACGACCATATCTTACAGATAAGTTGGTGCATGCTCCTAACTGACTTATCTCTAGCTGCTTTAAAGAGCTCGGCATTCAACTAAGATATGGCAATCTTTACTTCGTCTAATTCGGGAGGACGGGATTGTTGGCTTTCGTTGTCTATGTTGAATGGATCATCCTGCCTGACAGCGGAATTCGGTTCGTCGTCGCCGTTATACAGTCTGCAGAAGTGGTCCTTCCATATCCTCAGCATTGACTACGGCTTCACTATCATGTTTCCACTTTCGTCTTTGCAGCCTTCGGTTCTAGGTTTATGTACCTGTGAATTTCGTTTCTCCCCTTTTCATAAAACGTTCGAAATTCATTCCTGCTTTTAAACCTCTCAACATCTTCGACCGCACGCTTCTCATGCCTTCTCTTTTTCCTTCTGCGAAGTCGGTGCTCCTCTCGCCTCTTCTGCTCATAGCTCATGAGCAGCTCTCGTCCTTTTATGCAGCGCCGCTTTGTGTGCCTGTTGTTTGGCTGTATTTGCCTGCTGACGTTGCTCATCAAACCAGGGGTTCTTTGTTGGTGGCTGCTTGAAACCAAGCACATCAGAGGCGGCTTCTCTGATTGCATCTTGGCAATGGTGTCACTGGTTTTCGATGCATTGCACTTCGAGAGAGGTTACTTGTAACTCGGTCGGAAAAGGATTTGGCAATCTCTTGCGATTGTAGCCGTTGGACGTTGTACCTTCTCCGAGCACCTCCCTGTTTTGGCTTGGGTAAACCCGAAGTGTTACCTTGGCTACAACGAGGTAGTGGTCCGAGTCGATGTTAGCTCCTCTGAAAGTTCGGACATCCATGACACTAATAATCTTAAAATTCATTAAATACAATAATGAAACTTTAAACATCGACAATTGGGACTCATACTTGGTGAAATAGTAAAAATGTGGAAAAGTGCAAACAAAATCATTTTTTGAAATGCTTAAATTTGTTTGTGTGTTGTATTTTTCGTCATGAATTTCGACATTTAAACAAATTAATATTTGAGCAAAGTTGATAGGAATAGTAAGAAGTTTTTTGAAATTTCGATAATTATTCTTAATCGCAACATTTTGTTATGTTCAGTGGCTCCCACGACTAATAAATTTTAATTTTCGCAATGTATTTTCTCCACAAAAATGAATGGAGGGTGTAAAAATGTATTACAATTTTATATGACATTTTAAATAAGTTAAAATTACAATTTAAGCCATTAAACAGCAAATTAATATTAAAAACAAAAGTAACTCAATAATTAAACTCCTCACACATAATCGGTCACTTAATATTTAGTACTAAGTTGCTTTCGATGTAATCGCTTTCTCAAGACTTCTCAACTTATTTTTTCACATTCCCCTTGAAGTCCCATCTTAAGGTCCTCACTGTTCCTAAAGTTCTTTTAAGCAACTCGACATTCCAGTTCATCCATTATACGCTCCATTGCATTAAGGTCATCTGATAAATGTTACCCTCCCCAAAATGTTACCTCCGATCACCAGAACATGAATTACATTCCCATACATAAGGCCGGATTGAGGGGAGGGTAACCGGGCGGAAGCTTCGAACCAAGATGGGACAAAACCGTCTATCGAAGCTTTCTCTACTGAGCATTGAGAGCGATTTACTCCGAGAACTGGATTTCAACGAAATCATCAACGATTTTTCGGCGAAAAAAGTTTAAAACGTTCCGTTCGTTAACCCTAACATTTAATTACAGATATTTTTTTTTCAGTACTAAAGGAATCTACATGATTTCACAATAAATTATTTATTGACAAACGATTTTTTCACTCGAGTTTAATTTATTAACTTCCCATGGGAAATTATTGTAATGGGTCCGATTTTTCAAATTGAAAATTTTGTCATTTCTCGACGTTTCAAGGTCCCTAGAGTCGAAATAAAAGATTTTTAGAAAGATGTCTGTACGTGCGTGTGTACGTACGTTCGTACGTCCGTACGTTCTCGACGTTTTTTTCGTTGTCCATAGCTCAAGAACCTGAAGAGATATCGACTTCAAATAAATTTTGTTATTGACAGTTTTTTGACAAAAAATAAAAACCTAAACAAAAAAATAATAAAAGTTGGTACAAATTTTATTTTCGACTCAAATATCTTTTCAACTTTGAGATATTTGCTTTAAACTAGTTTAATCTTTTTAAAAAGGTTATTGTCAACATTCAGTCAAATTTTGAGAAAAATCAAATTGGCAGCTTTTTTTACAAAAAATAGAAACTTAAAAGAAACAAACAAATGTTTAAAAACATTTGTTTTCGACTTAAATATCTTCTGAAAACTTTGAGATATTGGCTTTAACCTATTTTTATCCTTTGGAAAATCAGTAAAATTTTAAAGAAAATCTTCTTGACAGTTTTTTTACAAAACATAAAAACCTAACAAAAAAAACAGTACTAAAACTTGTTAAAAGTTTAATTACAACTCAAAAAGCTTTTAAAAATAAAATAAATATTGTCTTCAAACTCTTTTTATTTCACAGATGTTCGGTTCTTGATTAAATTGGTTAAAATTTATTTTCGACTATAAATCTATTTAACAAAAATAGATTTTCAAACTAAACTATTTTTTTATACTAAAAATATTGTTGGTAATTTTAAAACTCGTAAGAATAATTCAATTGACAACTATTTTAACCCACCACGAAAACCTACAAACTTTTAAGCAAGACAAATCGACAGACGGGATGAAAAGTTATCAGTGTGGGTCGCATACCAGCCTCTTTTTTTGAAAATAATTTGAGGCCTCCGCTCCTTTATTAACCCGAGGCCTCTGGACCTCTAAATCCGGCCTTCTCATACCTTAACCAACCAAACCACATACTTTACAGTAGCCCGTAGTAGTAGTTATCTGAGCTTTTAAGGCTAAATTTGCTTCTTTCCGTGAACAAAACCTAATCCATAATATTGTAATGTCTAATGTTTAACTAATAATACAAAAATATGTAGTTCGACCCTATTCCAAGAAGACGTATCCTGTGTTATATGTATGTAGAGATTCCGAAGATAAGAAGGAATTTTAGTTGATTAGCCTCGTACGCAGCTTCTTCTTTCCACTTTTCTGCTCACCTTTAATTTGTGAAATTATGAAATGCACAATGGAAGTTATCCGATGCACAATTTTTGGTATATTGTGTCCGATTATACGTGAAAGGTTAAATTAAGGATTTGTTTTTGTTTATTTTTTTATTTATCTGCTAATTAATAATTTGAAATGACGTTTTTGTTTTTATTTAAACTTTAATAAAATAATTAAGTTCTACTAATTCTATACATTTTCTTGGAGAAATTGCAATAGGTACGAAAATTTACATTTTCTTTGAGCGAATACTTGTATGAGACATTGTATATTATTTTGCTTGTTTGGGAACAAATCTTAGCTTTATTTGTAGACAATTACGTAGTTAACAATCTTTAAAATATTGTTCAACCGCATTGCCATTTGTGAGTTAAGATGAATAAAAATGGATTGTTTTTAAAGTTTACCCATTTTATAGTTTTTTAAAAGCGTTTGTTTTCTTGTAGATAGAAAAATAATGAAAGTATACAAGTTATTTCCTGAAGCGAAAAACTAATATTTTCGACATTTGACATTTATTGAAACGGATGTAACTTCTAAACGCTTGGTTATAGAAAAAGAAAGTTACTGACGCTATTTTGTAGTACATGTCAAAACAAAGAAAGGAAGCCTTTATAACTTTTTATGTAGGTACACTTGAGATTTGTGTCACATGTTAATAACGATGTCCTGAGTGACTGTACCAATTTTCATCGTATGCGAACTATTCAGAGGTGACATGTCTAATTTGACTGGGCTAAAATCCTCTGAATAGAATAAAGATTCTATCTTTAGTGTGTATAACACCAATAAACTCAATCTGTTTATTGATTTTGAAATTTTGTTTGCAAATTCCCGATGTGAATTCTTTATTCACGTCTTAATAGTAAGTGTTCGTTAAGATTGGTATTCCTTTTTTATTTGAATATTAAAATTAGGCCAAACGCGACAGAACAGAGCCCGAATAAGGCTTTCCATTTTGTATTTGTGTAAAGTGCATTTTTTGATATTGTTGTTTTCATTGTTTTTTTTTGTCTATATAAATTAAATTGTTTAATGTATTTTTTTTTAATTTTAGGAAATGCAGCAACTGCTGGATATGTAACACCTTACACATATGCAACTCTACCGCATACAGGAGCCGGTGCTGCGACGGGTGCTTTTGCAGCTTTAAGTCCCTATCAACAAGCTACAAATGCTTCTTTACAAGACACAAGACTTCAATAAAATTTTAACATTTTAGAAATTGTTTCTTGTCAGCGAATAACATTTTAAATTATATAACAAATATTACATGACAACCGTTATACTGATGGGCAATGAGCAGGGATAGTAGTGTAGATGTAGAGACTAAAAAGTTTGTTCATACTTTGATATCATTTACTTTGATTATACGTGAACCGTTTGTCATATCTTCCAACTTAACACTGTGCAAACATTTTTGCGATCTTATGTATCACGTAGGATAAAGCTTTTCTTGTTCACACCAATGTGATTAAGTTTGATAAGACATAGATAGTTATATTGAAATCAACAACCTTTGATGTTGGCTAGTAACGAATAGTTGGTAATTTATCAATATCAAGATAAGGTTGCATATATCTCTTAATGTTAACTTAAATTTCTTCGCAACCAAAATACACTATAACTTGCAATATAAGCGAATCCTTGTCTAAAACCAAATAAGAATTATAAACTTAAAATGAGTACATATTATTACCAAAGACTTTAGATTAAGAAAAAAAATGATTTGGATGGTTTGCAATTAAATATGCACACTATTTATACTTATTTAAACAAAATATTTCAAATTTATACGTAGCCCATAGCGACTATGTTAAGAATATTCTTTAATTTTATTGATGCCATTCATATGTAAATACAAAAAAAAATAGAAAAATTCATTAGATAATAATTCACAATATTTTCACTAAGGTGACTCAATAAAAATAAATTATTGTAATGAATATTATGCAATATGGGTGTTGTTTTTGTTTATGGAAATGATTGAACAATTTATTTGTAATTTAACGTGAGTACAGTATTGGTTTTGGTTAAAAATATGAATGTATTACTACTATGTAACTCGATTCCTCAATGAGTTTGCTCGAATTGGAAAAATTAGTACTATGTATCTATTTGATTAGTTTCCAACCAACGAGAATCAAATAGTTCTAGTAGTGCCAACTTTATTCTTATGAACTTTCGAATAAATGAGGACCTACGTAACTCGAAAGTAGAATTCAAAACAAGGCAACTCTAAGCTAAACTATAACATTATCTACTAATGCCTTTCGTCCCTAGGATCTATTTTACTTCAATTTAAATTTTATTTATTTTGTTTTTATTAGAAAAATTAAAAAAAAAAACTAATATCAAGATTCTTTTTTAATATTTTTACTTAAAACTACTTAAAATAAGGTCCTTAATATAAAACTTAAAGCTAACTTAAACTACCTATTCTACCTATAAACTTCTTAAAACTAGAACAACTACAGCAGCAAATCTAACTATCTAACATTTTTGTTTTTCATATTTTATTTTATTTTTTTATTCCATGTTTTTTTTTGCTTTGTATTATTTTTTTCTATTTCTTTTTGTGCCACCATGCCTATTCTACTTAAAACTGAACCCTAAAACAATAAAACAAGTATGTAAGCCGGATAATGCTTAAAACCCCATCCCGACCCACTATCAAGTGCCGATTGAAGCCACCAACTGGTTCTCCTGCTTCACCTTATCAGTTCGGTCCCGTTCAGGCACAGCCCTACTGAACCGAAGGAGCTCTGCTCCGCCTTGTGCCATGACGTCCCGATTGTACAGGAGTCGCCTTACCACAGTTCGTCGTCTGACGTGGTAGATTAATGAAACTGCCAATCTATCCACTTTCAAAATACTCGTCGTTCGGATAGAACGCCCCGAAAATTAAATTGTTTTTCGAAGACTTAGCTCTTGCAATGGGACCTCAAACGAGTTTTATCACGAAATTGTCCATTCTGTTGATTCGAGCCCCGTTGTATAGGACCTCGTTGGAATAGTAATGGACATAAGAAGATCCGGCTGTTCGATATAAGCCGGTACAGCGTCGTAAACACTGCCGCTCGAACACCCGAAACTTCTCCATCTGGGAAAGGGCATCTTTGAACCACACAGGACAACCATAAACGATCATTGGCTGTATGGGTGCCATGTAGCAAATTAATTTCACTCTGCGTTCAAGCCGACTGCTAAAAAACAGCCGTTTCGTCAGAGCGAAGGCTCCTCTGGCCCTGGTCAGAGCGCCAATTCTTGCACGTATCCCTCGTGGCCCCAGCCAACGGAGTCCGGAACAGAATTGTCTCCGACTTCTGGACATTTATTTTCAGTTTCCAGTCGTCGCCATTGTGTCATATCTTTTCGAAATCACGCTGCAAGAAAATTCTAATAACCTCAACCTTTCGGGCAGTTCTGCATGCAATAAGATCGTCGGCGTATGCAATTGCCTTTGTAAGACTACCTATGAGATCGCTGGTGTAAATGCTGAAGAGAATCGGCGAATTCACCGCTCCCTGTTGAAGACCATTTTTAATTAAGAATGTTGTGGTAGAAGTTACATTGCCACTTTTGACAACAAACTTTCTACCGTTAAGCATATCATAAAGTATATACAACAATGGCTTGCTTATGCCAAGCCTGCTCAGTATTAGTTAAAGACCCTCTAACCATACGGTGTCAAAGGCCTTTTCCAAATCAACCAGAACAGCACCTGTGCATTGTTGTTTTGATTTATTCCATTGGATATCAGAAACGAGTTTAGACGCAGCATGAATTGTGTCATGATCCGCCTTGAACCCGAACTGTTTATCTGGAATTATTTTTTTGTCCTCAACCCACTTAGTCAGAACCCTCTTAATGATGTTTTCGAAAACTTTGCTGATGCTCGGAAGAAGACTTATCGACCGAAGATTTGACGGGTTGGAGTTGTCCTTTCCCTTTTTCGGAAGAGGATGAACCACAGCGGTCCTCCAATGCTCAGGATAATATGCATTATTCAGTGCATTGTTGAAGAGTGTGTAGTGGATATTAATTTATTCACCTAATATTCAATCGCGTCAACAAAGTTGCATCGCATCATATATAAGTTGCTTGTTTGAACGCGAAATTATTTAATTTCAATTATTGAACGCTTCCGATCTTGAAAATTCTGAACGCATCCTAAATCAGAATGTTTTTGGTTCCCTCCTTGCTATTCCTTTATTTTAATTTTCGAATATTCTCGATAGTCTTGGTGTAAATGTCAATTGCCTCCATCGGTAAATTTCTTAGTACATCGTTGGATAACCATCGACACCTGCTGACTTTTTGTTTTTTATTGAATTGAAGATGAGCTGAAGCTCAACTTTCGTCACTAACGAGGGACTTGGTCCCGTTTGCTCTGCGATTATGGCATTTGCCAAGGAATCGTCATTGAACCGCATGAAACCGCGGTTCTCAGATCGCCATTGTGTCATATCATTTCGAAGGCAAAAGTGATTGAGTAGGGCTCTGTTTTCCAGGTCGTGGTTGGGGCGAATGCTAACATTCACCTTGTACACTTGCTGGAAAGCAGCTCCCACCGCCTCCACTTTTTCCTTCAATCTTGTTGAATTTAGGGAACATACTAGGGTCACTCGAATTAACTGACCGCATCTTGCGGTCCCAGTACTTGTTAATTGATAACCTGTAGTTCTCCTTAATCAACAGATTGACATTTTTTATTGACGACTTCAGTGTCCTAACCTCCAAGTCGTGTGGGTCTGTAAGTCATCTGTACAAGTTTTTGAGTCTTGTCAGTAAGCCACCCTTGTGCGCGTATTTTCTTTTTGTCAAAGTGCAAGTAAAATGTTGAATATAAGTTCCATATACCACCACACCGGGAATTCGTGATCTTTGCCATAAATAGAGTTTGGACTTTCGTTTCTCTTTCTCATTCATTTCAAAATTCATCATCAGCGGGCACATGACTCTTTCGATTGAAGTATTTTTTCGGCAAGTATTTTTGAAACATTAGACTTAAATTAATGTGTAGATATATTCTAGTCTGTTTGGACACGTTTTATTCTCTAACACCTATGTTATTAAGTTAAAATATTAGTGTCTTGGCAAAACAAATTTTAAAATGGTTTGGAGCTTTAAGTTTTTTAGAAGCTTGAAAAACTATTTTGATTTGATTGACATCTCAATTACATTGCAAATAATTTTAAAGAGACTCAATAATATGGTCTTAAAACTCGGCTTATCAAATTAGAACACAAATAATTTTTAACGCATTTCTTGATCAAGCTCTCATACATTAGAACTCTAATTTAGATCTTACCGTGATATACATAGAACTTCGATTTTTTAAGGTCTTGAACTTTGGGGCCTATGAAGTTATAACTATTCTTATTTTTGTTAAAACGACTTGTTTTTTCAGCTGGTTTAGGAGTTAATGACACTTACATTCACATGTGCATATAACACAGTTTGTTTTTTTTTTACTATATATTTTACAAACTTATGTTTGGATTCAAAAACTACACCCAGGTGCCTTATTCGTGATTCTCTTTTTGAATAATGAAACTCTATCATCTTATTTAAAAAAATGGTAAGAAGTGACTACAAAAACAAAAACAATGGCAATCAGGCACACATGGCCACATAGTAATCGGATGAAAAAAGATTTCATCATTTCATTTCAAATTTCAATATTCACATTAACGGACTTCCTATTCAGAAATATACAAATGTATGAGATCCAGTATTTTAAAGTGGCAATACATAAGACACAAATTAAATTGCGTGTAAGATCATTTAAAATTTAATATAAATTATTAAAAATACAAAATATAATGAAAAATCTTACTATTGCTAAATTAAGTAAAATACAATCTTTGAATGTAGAATAAGAAGTGAGTCTTTTAATTTTAATCTTCTCTTTTTATACAAAATTTGTCAATAAAATAATGCCTTTATTAGTATTCAACAATACTTCGATATTCAATAAGAATTCCCATAAAATGTTGCATCCGCATAATAGCCATGCACTTGAAGTGTTTTGGGCTAGCTTGCTTATGATGCATATTTTACTACCATAAGTCAGCGACCCCGTATTATGTTTGTTTTTCTTCAATCACTGAAAGAGTTGTTGTATATTTGGTGTCATATTATATAGCTTGTGCACTGAAGGTACCAGTTGAACTTTTCTCTCGAAGCGACCCAAGGTGCTTTTATCCGGTTTTTTTCATAGTCCTTGCTTCTGCACCGTATAGCAGGACGGGGATGATAAGGGTCTTATATAGCGACACTTTGGTCCCTCGAGAGAGGACTTTACCACTTAATTGCTTTCTTAGTCCAAAGAAACAGCGGTTAACAAGAGTTATTCTGCGTTTGATCTCTCATCTCAGCGCTGGTTTTGTTTTCTGCGTTTACAACGGAGCCTAGGTAGAAGAAGTCCTTGACTACCTCTAAGTTACGTCTGTTGTATGTCCTTTCTTGACGACAGCATGTACTTCGTTTTGCCCTCAGTAACCGTTAAACCCATTTTTGTCGCCTCTGCCTCAATACTCACAAAAGCGCCATTGCACTATTCTTTCAAGCACGATGTTAAAAAAATCACATGACAGCGCTACACGTTGTCTAAAACCTTTTTTGACATCGAAAGGTTCTATTAAGTTGTTTCCAACCTTTATGGAGCAGAGTGAATTCTCCATGGTCATCCTGCACAAACGGAGGAGCTTGGCAGTGATGTAAAAACTAGACATAGCTCTATACAGCTCGTCCCTGTATATGTTATTATATGCGGCCTTGAAATCGATGAAATGATGGTGGGTGTCGATTTGGTGTTTTTGGGTTTTTTCCAGGATCTGGCGTAATGTGAATATTTGATCAACCGTGGTCTTTCCTGGTCTTGATAGACAGAGGTTGGTTTTGAGAAAAACCTGTGGACGCCTGTGTCCTCTTGAATGCACATGTCTACCATTTGAACATTATATATATTAAACCTATCTTACTATTAAAATGTTGTACTTCTGTCTCCTTGTCGCTGTGTTTAAGGGGGTATTCTGGTGTAGAAATAAAAAAAAAATCGATTTTTTTTTTTCATATTTTCATAGTTTAACTATTTAAGAATATGTCTACTAGAGGACTTCCCCAAATTCAAATTATTTTCGGAGAAATAAGTATTTTACTGAGCAGCCATCCAAATCGGTTGGGCTGCAACTAATAGAACAAAAGACATAATGGGGTACTTTAAACGCGTTTTTCTCAGAACTGTCTTTTTGAATCTGATACCCACGATTTCTCAGGATCTGCCGACCCGATTTACTTGAAAATTTTAAGAGAGTCTTCTTTAGGGACTTGTCTACGTCCGGAACTACGGCCATCCCCAAATTTTCATTTTTACTATTTTTAACAAATCGAAGAATGTTCAAAAGAGTGGTAATTTTTTTTTTTTTTTGTAGGCAGTCGCCATTTTGTAAAAAAAAATGTTTGTAACTTTTCCGTAGTTCCAGACATTGCGACATTATTGTAGATTAATAATCTTTTTTAGTTTTTTATTTCAGATTTTTTAGGAGATTTAAAATCGTGGGTATGGTCACGCACCAAATTTTTGAGACGCACCACTCCATCAGCTGATAACTAACGGAATTTTAATTTTTTTTACTTTTTTATTTTTTTTGTATGCTTTAATGTGAATAAATAATGTATAAAAAAATTGATGGTAAAATTGTTGCTTGCTTTTTTCTACAGCACTTCAAAAATTAATTAATATAATATGTATACATATATAACTGAATTGTTTCAGTTGATTCTTGGGTAGTTAACAAGCAATAGAGGCACTATCTTTCAAAATTCTGTCCAATAACTAGCATATACTGATGACATGGGCATAATTGGAAGAACTCAACGTGATGTCAATGAGACTCTTGTGAGTATTGAGACAGAGGCTGCAAAAATGAGTTTAACGGTTAATGAGGGCAAACAAAAATCACATTCTGTTATCAAGAAAGGGCCTACAACACCGAACGTCTCGGCTGCCATCAAACGAACTCTTGCTAACCGCTATACCTTTGGGCTAAGACAGCAATTGAAAGCAACGAATATATCGCTATGTATGACTCTCATTATCCCCATCCTGCTGAACAGTGCAAAAGCATGGACTATAACACAAACGGACCCTGGGTTTGTTGGCCGTAGTTCCAAGGGCGGATTCAAACTTTTCGTCAGGGGGGGGGGGTCACATTTAGATGAGTTTTTACACACCGATCAAAAATGTTCTTTAATGTTTTGTAAAGGATGCTAACAAAATTTAATAATTGCTAAAATGACAACTTTAGTATCAAATTATTTAGAACACTGTTGTCCAGCAAGTTTTGGTCTAACTATTTAATTTGGATGACTTATATGAAAACATTCCAAGATTCGAACAGTTGTCTAAATATGCCATATTTAAGAGCTTAAATACAATAGCATAGAATGTTTTGGTGCATTTCGCGCAGAAATGTAGGAAATTGTTTTGAAACGTTGCTTTTTTCCAAAAACAAAACACACTTTTCTTGTTTTCATTTCTATTAATGCGAAGAAATCTGCAAAAATTAAAAAATCCAGAAAATGAGAGAGGATCTGATATGTAAAAATGTCGGCCTTTTTTTGACGTAGTTTTTTCGAACTTAATTTCCGGGAGTCTCTTATTATTATCGTTATCAAACAGCTTACTGTATTTGGATCTTATAAAGGCGTCAACAAAACTTAAAAATTGTAGAGACAAAAAGGTTTGGTTCTTGAATTTAAGGAAATAGTTGTATTTAAGAACATGATTTGGGAAGAAAAGTTTTGTAGTACTCACAAATTACACGTTTCAAAGCTTTGGTATCAATACATATGAAATGTTTATTATGTTTTTCACTTTGATATCAGTTTAACAAAAGTGAGACTTGATTTTTTGGGACATTTGTATTATTGAAATTCGTGTTTAAATCTCAGTTCTAGAGTATCCAAAGCAAATTCACTTCAAAAGTATATTTATTTAATTTTTTAAGATCTTTTGTATTCAACGGAAAACCAATTTTGAAAGAAATGAAATGCACGACTAGATCGCAAGAGCTTGATAATTTCTTCCAAAAAGTCTGTTTAAATTTAATAATACAATTGAAGGTTAGTTTAAGGAATTCAAAGGCAACTTAATATATAATTGATGATCTCTTATTCAAGGTTTATTCTTAAGAACCTGAATATTTTCTCTTTTTCTTAGAACCAATTTTTATGAAAATAATTTAAAGCATGACTAAAGTTTTTTCTAGTTCTAAATTGAGCGAAAATCAAGATTTGAGTTGTTTTAGACAGCAAACAAACCACTTTTTGGTGCATGTCGTTAAATTACTAATTAATCTTTAAATGAAATATTTACATATACAACTTAACTGTATAAGCTTTTTGGCTCACATGACGCCCCCCCCTGGATCAATTGGTCAAAAGTTGATGAGTTTGTGCTGTGTTTTTGGAATAGGGCTGAATATCCGATTCATATTATGTTCTTAGTCCAATCTTCAGTCAAAAGTAGTACTTTTGGCAACAAAGTTTTAAGAAGAAAAATGCAAATGTTGTTTTCATATATAAAATTAATAATTCAAAATATAATGGGGGTCATATCCATTAACGCAATACGATTAGTTTTGAATTGAAGGGAATTAATACGAAAAAGCAAAACAAATTATTTCCCAGGGGGGTCAGTCTTTTCTAGTATACACCTCCGCCGATCCGTAATTAGTGTTATAAAGGTACATCTTTTTAAAAGTAAATCTCTTCTCTTCGCCGTATCCTCCCAGTTATGGAAATTATTTAGTAGACGCTATTGGGATTGGGAAGAGAGGTGAAATAATTCAAAATCAAAATTGTTATTAAACCACCTGGAGGAGGCCTCAAGCTAATTGCCCCAATTTGCTCAACGAGGGGATTGAACAGTTGGTGACTCAAAAAATACAACCACAAGTAATTGTCTACAAAATTGGCATGTCTGTAGTATCTTTTTATATTTAATAGGTATATAGTATTAATCAACATTTGTACAATGCATCAATAATTTGAAAATTGAGTTCGTATTTTTGTTCTTGATAACTTTTCGTATGATTCACCCACTGTTCACGGACTTTCTTCCACTTTTGTTTATGTGCAGCTAACAACTGTGCCTTGGAAGCACCTTTCAAGCTTAACTCAGTCTTTTTTCTAGCGGCATCATCTTCATCATCTAACAAGGAAGAAGGAATTCTTGGTAGATCTGTACTCAGTGGTGCGGGCATTGCTGTTATTTCATCCAATTCCCGATTCTGGAGCTTTTCCAATACCTCCCCTCCATCATTTTCTCGAATCTCAGGGTCAGGTGATCTTCGGCTTCTATAACTCTTGATTGTAGTCGACCGAGGAGTATTATCCATCCAAGCACGACAAATCGGGTATAAGGGAGTGCTCTCGTCGTATTTTGACAAATCCAAGCTCCTGTCGAATAACTTCATAACAAAACTTTCGTGAATTTGATTTTGGTGCTGATCGGGGTAGCTTGAACTTGCAGAAACTTCATCAGCATCTTCTGGTTCGGTTTTAAATTTCTTAGGTCGCCCACGATGCTTTTCTTTGTCCGGCACATCTGGCAAGATTGTTTCCTCGTCTTCGCTGTTTATGACCAAATCGTGGAGTGCATTCTTAAGACGTCCACGAGCCATTTGCACTTCGTTCGGTTTCCTTTTGTATGTATATCTCACCGATGAGCTATTCATTACAACTTTGTGAATTAAATTACTATTTTTATTAGTATATATTCGAATATGATTGAAGGCGAGTTTTAATATCACAATATTGTTTCTAAATTTGTATTGTTGACAAATTTTAAACTTTGGTTCAATGTTCAATTTGAGATGTTTCGTTTTGTAGATATTTAATAGAAGAAATATTTACTTTTCTGAACTTGGAAGGTTTGCCTTTCGACTTGATAAATGAGAACCATATATTATTCCAAAACCTTTCCAATTACACTATGTTTACATTTCGTTTTATTGCCTGTTAGTAAGTCAGTGCGACTCAACAGATTAACTTTGCCCGATGGCGAGACAGATTTGTAGCTAAACCCATTCAAATTATAAAGTTAAGAACATCACAAGATCTAAAATTTAGGACAGCACAAATTTTTCAAACACTATATCAAAGTACACCACTAGGTACTTTTATATGCTTTTTTTTGACATTTATGGTATAATGTCACTGAATATCGTTGTGGTAAATCTGTCAGTTATTTTGGAAGTTTGGCAGTAAGGCTAGGCGCGCACATGCAGCTTTTAGTTTCAAAACTGTTTGGTTTCTAAACTGAGCACTATAGACTTATATGAGTGTCTGCGCACATGCTGAAACCATTCTGTCGCCAATTTGAGCAACTTCTTAGTTTGTGTTTTGAAACAAACTAGACGATCACCTCAAACCTATTCCTTAATTGGGCTCTCCATTGAACATTTCCGATGACAGAACTATCGGCCTGTCATCAGGTAATCCAATAAAGACCAACAATCCAACATCCAGTCCATGATTTGGCCATTGTAGTTTGGATTTTTTCAAGCGGATGAAAATCCTTTCATCAAATTTGACGTTTGTGTTTTATCTAATGGTGAGCGCCCATTTTTAACAATCTTTTTGACATTCAAATTTTATTTCGTTTAGATTGTCGTCGAGTGCGGTCATACCTACATATTTTTAACATTAAGTAAGTGACATTAATAAGAAAAGTGAAATTTGAAATAAAAGGACAAAACTGAAGTACCTACGAGCAGCGTAAGTCAATGAAAAAAAATGTGGCATTTGAGGTTGCTCATGGCAAGACATAATAATTAATACGCCCAGTCAAAAAAAAAAAAAACACTGGATTTCGGATGAGATTCCGGAAGATTAGTTTGTGTCACAAGAAATTATAGGTTACTGCACGGACATTCAACTAAACCATTGAATAATTTTCTGTTTTCTGTGTTTGTTGTGAAAAGAAAATTTATTTCAAACTTAATTAAATAATTTCATATCAAATATTTTGCGTCAATTTTGTTGATCTTAAACTTTTGAATTAAAAAGAAAATATTCATTTTCAGGTATAGTGGATCACAAAATTTGTGTATCGGAGCTAGCTCAAAATAAGATCAATTTACTCAGAAATAATGAATCGAGTGAATGACTCATAGAAATGAACTTTATTTACAGTCGCAAGTTTTCTTCAGGTAAACTAACAATCTTTATTTAAAAAAAATGTATATAATGGAATTCTCTAAACTGATGAATAGTTTTACAGTGCATAAGGTTTTATATAGCCTATTGACGCTACATACACTCTATGTAACGTTGCATAAATTAGTACTTTAAAAAAGAAAAAACAATAGGGAAATATATTCCATATAGCTGTCATTAAGAAGCTTAAATGTGTACATTCAAAAAGTTAATGCAAAAAGTAGAAAATACACACATATGGTAGTGACATCTATCTCTGAAAAAGCTTACGAAGGTTGTGTTTAGTATTTTAAAATTATAATATAATTTGTCTATATTAGCTTAACTTAACTTTTGTATTCAAACATTCTAATGCCATCTTGAGGCTATGACTAACGTTTAAGAAAACAGCGTAATGATAACCATAGAGGAAATATATTATAATTATTATAATATATTTCCTCTATGATGATAACACTATAGATTTCATATACAAAGATATTATGTCAATATCTGTCATAAGAAAGGTGTGTTAACCAATTACATTAGTTCTGAGAGACAACTATTATTCAATTTCAACTTTTATAACATGTATTGCTGGTTTGGAAGCTAGGGTCATATTAACGTTTGACTTTTATGTTATGGATATGAGAGGTAGAAATTTGCAATAGTTTAGTAAAAGACAAAAGATTTTTTCACTATTTGAAGTTGAATTTGGTTAAGATTTAAAAAAAAAGCATATTGCGATTCGTCCCATAAAGTCCATAATACCAAAGGCTGATGGGATTCAATCTTTTATAAACTTTGAAGTTTGGGACTAATTGTATTAAAAAAATTACAACGGCATTTATATTTATATTTATTGTATTTGTTTATAGAGAGTTTATGACTTAAACTAAAATTGCTTTTGCCATATCTCTCAAAAGATTTTGATTTTGTTTTAAACGTACATCCTTCAGAGCCTTGCACATGAGAGCGAACAACTAATGAACGAATGGACGAACAAACGTGATTTTACACATTTCAAAAAGCCAATTTCAAACAAAAACACATTTAAATTATTAGAAACCAATTGATACTCATGTTAGGATAATAAAATTTGCATTTTGTTCTCTAAAACAAGACAATTTTGTAAAAACAATTTGGCAGTAACGAACTGCAGTTTGGTTGCTACGAACTGTCAAACTCTATTCGCGTTCCACATACCATCCACACTGCAACGAATAAATTGTTCGCGCTCAACTTAACCCCAAAATTATACCTCCCTTGTTTTGTTTGTTGAATGGGGTAGTTATAAATTGACAATTCGTCGCTGTCTGGAAATAGAAACAAAGCTCATGTGAAAGAAAAGTCAAAATGTGCGAACATCCACAGTTCGCTGTTTGTAGGTCATGTGCAAGATGCTTTACTCCATATGTTGCTTTTCTACTAATGTATTTACACACGCGCATGACATGCATCTAAACAGTTGTAAATATACAAAGAAGAATAAAAGGCAGGGAGATAAAAGGTTGATTTACATGTGTTTGCATTTGATTTCTGCAATGAAAGGATTCTACAAGTAAAATTAATGTTTGTAAGATGAAGAAAAAAGTCTTAAATGCAGAAAATTGTCATTTTTTTAAAGGAAATTCTATAAATGTAAAAGTCATGCTTATAGTGCAGACAAATATGTTCATCTTTATTATAACATTTTCGTCTGCATCTATTGGCTTGCACATGAGAGCGAACAACGAATGAAAAAATGGACTAACAAACGTATTTTTACATATTTCAAAAAGTCAATTTCAATCAAAAACACATTTAAATGATAAGAAACCAATTGACATTCATTTTAGAATAATACAATTTGTATTTTGCCTTCTGAAACAAGACAATTTTGTAAAAACAATTTGGTAGTAACGAATTGCAGTTTGTTTAGTACGAACTGTCAACCTCTATTCGTGTTCCACATACCATCCACACTGCAACGAATAAATTGTTCGCGCTCAACTTAACCTCATAATTATACCACTCTTGTTTTATTTGTTGAAAAGGGTAATTATAAATTGACGATTCGTTGCTGTCTGTGAATAGAAATAAACCTCATGTGAAAGAAAAGCCAAAATATGCAAACATCCACAGTTCGCAGTTGACACAATTTTGCAAGTGTGACAAAGCTTTACATTTTTACTCTATTTTTCAATTTTGTTATGTTGCATTTACGTTTTTACGTTTTGTGGCACTTTTTTTTAAGAATTTCATTAAAGTTTCACAGAAATTGTAAGGTTCATGCATTTAATTGGCTGTTTGACATAAAACTTCAAATGACAGTTCTCCACTAACGTGTCCTTCATAAT
Source organism: Eupeodes corollae (assembly GCF_945859685.1). Classification (NCBI taxonomy): domain Eukaryota; kingdom Metazoa; phylum Arthropoda; class Insecta; order Diptera; family Syrphidae; genus Eupeodes; species Eupeodes corollae. The sequence goes on along the minus strand of NC_079149.1, from coordinate 79,366,341 downwards.
TATATCAGAGGAATGTATATGTATATAATTTGCTCAGCGTTTAGCTCTGATCGCTCATAGATTTCCTCAGATACATCAATTTTAAGATTTCGATTGACATATAAATTTAAGTTCAACTGGAAGTTGAAATGCCACATTCAACAATCCAACCTGAATATAACTCAAACCTATTGCCTCTCATATAAACATCGTATGCTTTCACAATCCATCTAGTTTAGTAGCAGTAGGGGTAGGTGTGATTCTAGTCAAAAACACTCTATATAAAGATATAAATCCCCGGTAGACATCTTGGTTTGCCTACAAGCTAAACCGGAAATCAGCCTCATAAACTTTTTCATAGTGTGCGTGTAATTTCTCCTCCAATTTATTAAATTTCCCCAAAAAACTCAGTAAGTGTGTCTATGTATGCGTGAAAACACGTCAATTTTTTCTCGTTGAATTCGTTCACATTACAAATACAACAATGTAAACAAATGGGTTTTGGAGGGTGATACGTACGAAGGATTTATATCTTTACTAGAGTGTTTTTGATTCTAGTCTTCTTTTTCATTCATCTCTTCTCTTGGAAAAAATAGTTTATCAAGTACAAAACACCCAATTCCATTCCAGAAAATTGCAAAATTTATTTATTTCTATTAATATAAAATAGCTTTTTAATTAATCACTTTCTTATTAGTGTATGGTTTGCTTATTTATGGAATAAATGCCTTCAATTATTTCAATACTTTTCATGTAATAAGAAACAATTAAAAAGATTTTGAGTGGTTCGTTCAATGTTGAAAGTTGTTTACCTTCTGAGTTCTATTTGTGTACAATTCAGACAACAGTAAGTTTTATTTTTAATCTTTTCAACAAATCAATTCGTATTTAAACATTGCACAGAAATAAAAACATTCCAATCTTCACGATGTCGTCATTCTTTACTGCAAGATGTCTTCTTTTTTTGTTTACAAAATGTTAACCTTCCCTTCGGCCTTGCTATTCTTGTTATGATTGTATTGATTGGCTAGTTCAGTTCTTTGGGTATGTCTACCGTAGTTATTTATCCCAGATAGATTAACACATCTGTCTAAGGTAATAGTTAATTTCATTAATATATTCCAAACAAGACTAACCGAAACTACCTTTATTAATTTTTTATTAATAAAAGGGTTGGTATTGTTAAAAAAATGTATATTCGTAAATAATGGGAATCAGGGTATCTAATTGCAAAATTAAACTTGTGGCACTTGTACTCTTTCAAATTAAACAATATGCATATTTATATAAATATTTACTGTGTAAAATTTTGGTAAGTACAAAAATTATTAATCTTCATACCTATTTGCTCGCCAAAGTATTACAGTTATCTTAAAAGCTGAAATTGTAGAGTTAAAAATAGATATGTATGATTACATAGGTCCATTGACTATTAACATAATTTTTTGATGAAGTCACCTTCCAATAGTTGTCTTAAAAATTTTAAACTACTTTCAACTGTTGAAAATGTGTTAAATCCCATTTCTTCTCACAAAAAATGGCAAGCAATTGACTAAGTAAATTACAAATGTAAGAATTGTGTCGTTAATTTTTTGTATTAATTTTTAATGTTTGTTATGACGTTGTGAGATTACAATCAAATTTAGTTTGGACGTTTTTTTGCTTTTTAAATAGTTATAAATTAACAGACACCCACGCTGTGAATATGAGTTTGATAGTATATCAAATTCCGACCAAAAAGTTGTTGCAATTGTTTAAATTGTACCCGTGCCTGCATACATCAGAGCTGCTGTAAACAAAATCTTGTTGTATTATTATTGGTATTTCAATCACGATGATTTTAATAATGCAGGCAATGTGCCCTTAAATGGACAAACAAGTTTTCGCTTTTTGACCTACTTTGTATCTTCGATACAAAATGTTTTATACCTATCATATATTTTTTTCCTGTTCTTTATCATGGATTTGAAGTGAGGTGAGAACCTTATGAATATTAATTAAACATTAAATACAAAAAATGCATATGCATGTAGTCCAAACAAAATAAATATACGGATTGTTTTGATTTCGTTGAAGCACATAAATTATGTATACATTGTTAAAACTATTTAACAATACATTGTCATTGAATTTATTCATGATTGAGAGATCAAAATTAAATGTATTTATTTCGATTTATAGTATTTCCGTTTGTTTGCCTATTTTTCATAAAATATTGTTTTTTTCCCGAATATAATAAACTCCAGAAAATAGTAATAAATTGTCAAATTAAATTGTATTAATGAGATAGTTTAATGGTTAGGGTGTTTATTAAGGTTGTAGTTACAACATATTTGAGGAATACAACGGAGTTTACCATTTGAATAGTCAACAAATAAATATACGGATTGGTATATCATCATTTTGATGAGTCAACTTGTTTCAGTGTTTAAGCAAAAGCACACAAAAACAGCCACTGTTCCATTCCAAATGATCCAACCGTGCCTTCTTTTATAATTATTTTAAAACGTGCGCAAATTAATAATATGTCTTACATCAGCTAATTTTGTTTGACTTAAATTATTTACATCCACAGTCAACATATGTGATGTTCAATTGAGATATTCGCGTTTTTACATACAAAATTTTTAATTGATGTTATTTGTACGTACTTGTCAAAATATATTAATTTGATAGTAAGTAAATGAATTTCATTATTGCTTTTCAAATAAATTACAATTAATAAACAATTATATTAACTTTAATATGCAGAGAATGACAATTAAAAAAAAAATAGGCTGTTGGCGATGCGCACTGATAACTTCCCATCCTGTCTGTCCATCTGTCTGCTAAAATTTAACACAATGTTCATAACAATATATTGCGTGAGAGAAATAATTTAAAGTCATTTCCTTTATTTGTTCTCCTAATACTTGATTAGAAAACCATTTCTTATCATTTTTAAAATTTTTTTTTTAGGTTTTCGAGTTTTGTTAAAAAAAAGTTCTTAGTTGAGTTAAGAAATTAAATTAGATTAATTAAAGTTACCAACAATATTTTCCATATGATAAAAAAGTTTGATTTTAAAATCTATTTTTGTTAACGAGATTTTTAATCGAAAAACAATTTTTACTAATTTTAGAATCATTTCTTATATACAAAAATACAGATTGAATTTTTTTAAGAAAATGTAAAACAGAATGAAAATGAATACCTTCATTTATTCACATAATATCGAACATCAATGATTACCAATTTTGCGTACTATTTTTGTAGATTTTAATTTGTATGAAAAATTTACGGATTTTTATAAAAAAAAATTACTAAATGTCGAAAACAATATTTTCTATAAGATGAAATTAGTTTGAAACCAAAATCTTAACTCTTTGAAAAGAGTCTAAAACAATTTTTATTAATTTTTTTAGGTTTTTACTTTTGGAAAAAAAAAATGCAAAATATCACAAAACGTTATTTTGAAGATTAAATCATTTTTTGTTCGTCAAATATTTGAGGTGACAATTATTTTTGTCAGTTTTTTTATTTCAAAATTATATCAGTATATATAAAATTTAAATCAAGTTGCTAGTTCTTGAGATATTTTGGGTTTCATCTGTGCACTTCTTACAAAATAAACTTATTTTCGAAAGTACCAGAAATTCCAAAGATGAAACGCTTAATAGGAACATCAAACTACTATCTGAATTTTTCGAAAACTTCGGCCTTTTTGTGCTGAATGGGTTGACAAAAGGTGATGAATATGGTGAATTTACATTTTATCAGCGGTCAAGGAAAATCAGTTATTTACCTATTTGCAACGTATGGAGAATGGGGCAATGTAATAAGAGATTTTAAGGTGCTACTGGGCAATTTCTCGGCTCACTTGCCAATTGTTGTTGAAACAGAATTCGAAGAACGAGAACAACAAAGTGTGGATGCAAGACAAAGCTGACAGGTACAAAGCTCTTCTAAATCACAACTTTAATCAACAGCCACAAAAGAACAAATTGAAAACAATATAATAAGAGTAGTATATGCTTATCAGCAGGGAACCACACTTTTGTTCATTTTACTCCTAAAAACAAACGGTATGATAGCGATTACAATAAATTACGCAAACTCTCATTTAAATATTTTAAGCTCTTAAAAGCAACGAATTCTGAGTATTATAAGAATACGTACATAAGGGCCAACAAAGATTTAAAACAGCTTTGCGCTACTAAGAAAATAAGCTACAACATAAACCTTGCACATCAGCTACAGCTTAGTAAAAATTCAAATGAATTTTGGCAAAACGTTCGTGAGCGTGAGGCGGAAAAGTATGAGTTCAGACTCTAGGAGCTCTTTTTAAAACTCTGTTGTCGGAACACGTGTGTTTCCGAACTGAACTGCTATCATTAAGTGAATTGGAAATAACTCTCACGAAAATGAAAAACACCAAAGCACCTGGAAGCGATAAAAAATTCACACAATAGCTTAAGGACCTACATTCTGGATTTCTTCAATCGCCTCTATGAGAATACTTGTGTTCCTTCAAATTTCACTAAAACCCTCATTTTCATAATATTTAAGAAAGGAGATCCTAATCATCCTGATAACTATAGGGAAATATCCATTCTCAACTCGCTTAGAAAGATATTTGCTAGAATTCTTTAGAAAGATTATCTAGCTGGACTGAAAGAACTAATCTTCTCAACATATTTCAAGCTGGCTTCCGCTCTGGGTTCACATTTTTGCATTGACTAGCTTAGCTAGAAATCAGATTGAAAAAAATAAAAAAACTTTGTCTGTTTTGTTGATTTCAAAGCTGCATTCCACACAGTAAACAGACAGGCTTTGCTTTATAAGCTTTCAAATATGGGAGCATCCCGAACATTTTTGATGATTTATTTTCAATTTCTGAAATCTTCAAACGCGGCTGTATGGGATGGATCTAAACTGTAAGAGTGGTTCGAAACAACGGCAGGCGTTTCACAAGGATGCATTTTGAGCCTTCTGATATTCGTTCTGTTGGTAACGATTTGGTATTACTAGCCGACAATCCTTTTTCACTGCAACTTCAAATTAATAAATAACAGTCGTACTGTCAAACATGGGATCTAAAAATTAACGTTCAAAAAACATAAGCAACGATATTTGAAAACCGACAATGTAGAAGAGCCCCTGAAGAAGCCTGGAGGCTTGGTAGCGAACGGATTGAATGTAAACGTGAATTCAAATATCTAGGAGTTCTGTTTACATATAACTTAAACTTTTCCAAGCACGCCAAGAAAAAAAGCAGTGAAGCTAAGTTAGCACATAAATTATGTATACATTGTTAAAACTATTTAACAATACATTGTCATTGAATTTATTCATGATTGAGAGATCAAAATTAAATGTATTTATTTCGATTTATAGTATTTCCGTTTGTTTGCCTATTTTTCATAAAATATTGTTTTTTTCCCGAATATAATAAACTCCAGAAAATAGTAATAAATTGTCAAATTAAATTGTATTAATGAGATAGTTTAATGGTTAGGGTGTTTATTAAGGTTGTAGTTACAACATATTTGAGGAATACAACGGAGTTTACCATTTGAATAGTCAACAAATAAATATACGGATTGGTATATCATCATTTTGATGAGTCAACTTGTTTCAGTGTTTAAGCAAAAGCACACAAAAACAGCCACTGTTCCATTCCAAATGATCCAACCGTGCCTTCTTTTATAATTATTTTAAAACGTGCGCAAATTAATAATATGTCTTACATCAGCTAATTTTGTTTGACTTAAATTATTTACATCCACAGTCAACATATGTGATGTTCAATTGAGATATTCGCGTTTTTACATACAAAATTTTTAATTGATGTTATTTGTACGTACTTGTCAAAATATATTAATTTGATAGTAAGTAAATGAATTTCATTATTGCTTTTCAAATAAATTACAATTAATAAACAATTATATTAACTTTAATATGCAGAGAATGACAATTAAAAAAAAAATAGGCTGTTGGCGATGCGCACTGATAACTTCCCATCCTGTCTGTCCATCTGTCTGCTAAAATTTAACACAATGTTCATAACAATATATTGCGTGAGAGAAATAATTTAAAGTCATTTCCTTTATTTGTTCTCCTAATACTTGATTAGAAAACCATTTCTTATCATTTTAAAATTTTTTTTTTAGGTTTTCGAGTTTTGTTAAAAAAAAGTTCTTAGTTGAGTTTTTCTAAGAAATTAAATTAGAATAATTAAAGTTACCAACAATATTTTCCATATGATGAAAAAGGTTGATTTTAAAATCTATTTTTGCTAACAAGATATTTAATCGAAAACAAATTTTTACTAATTTTAGTAGTATTTCTTTTATACAAAAATACATATTGAATTTTTTTTAAAAAAATGTAAAACAGAATGAAAATGAATACCTTCATTGATTCACATAATATCGAACATCAATGTTTACCAATTTTGCGTACTATTTTTGTAGATTTTAATTTGTATGAAAAATTTACGGATTTTTATAAAAAAAAATTACTAAATTTCGAAAACAATATTTTCTATAAGATGAAATTAGTTTGAAGCCAAAATCTTAACTCTTTGAAAAGAGTCTAAAACAATTTTTATTAATTTTTTTAGGTTTTTACTTTTGGAAAAAAAAATGCAAAATATCAAAAAACGTTATTTTGAAGATTAAATCATTTTTTGTTCGTCAAATATTTGAGGTGACAATTATTTTTGTCAGTTTTTTTATTTCAAAATTATATCAGTATATATAAAATTTAAATCAAGTTGCTAGTTGTTGAGATATTTTGGGTTTCATCTGTGCACTTCTTACAAAATCAACTTATTTTCAAAACGTTCGTGAAGTTAGCGGGTGGCGGAAAAGTATGAATGTAACTCTCGAAGCTCAGACTCTAGGAGCTCATTTTAAAACTCTGTTGTCGGCTGAAGAGAATCTTTCATACTTTCATACTGCGTTACAGAACACGTGTGTTTCCGACTTGGACTGCTCAATGTCATTAAGTGAATTGGAAATAACTCTCACGAAAATGAAAAACAACAACACACAATATCATTAGGTAAATTGGAAATAACTCTCACGAAAATTAAAAACACCAAAGCACCTGGAAGCGATGGAATACCAGTAGAGTTTTTCAAAAATTCAAACAATAGCTTAAGGACCTACATTCTGGATCAACCTCAATACTCATCAACCGCCTCTATGAGAATGCTTGTGTGTGTTCCTTCAAATTTTACTAAAGCCCTCATTTTAACAATACTTAAGAAAGGAGATCCTAATCATCCTGAGAACTACAGGGGAATATCCATTCTCCACGCTTAGAAAGATATTTGCTAGAATTTTTTATGAAAGATTATCTAGCTGGACTGAGAGAACAAATCTTCTCAACATATTTCAAGCTAGCTTCCGCTCTGGGTTAACATTTTTGCATTGACTAGCTTAGCTAGAAATCAGATTGAAAAAAATAAAAAACTTTGTCTGTTTCGTTAATTTCAAAGCGGCATTCGACACAGTAAACAGACAGGCTTTGCTCTATAAGCTTTCAAATATGGGATCATCACGAACATTTTTGATGCTTTATTTTCAATTTCTGAAATCTTCAAACGCAGCTGTATGGGATGGATCTAAACTGTCAGAGTGGTTCGAAACAACGGCAGGCGTTTCACAAGGATGCATTTTGAGCCTTCTGATATTCGCTCTGTTTGTTTATGATATTCCTTATATTCTACAGGGTAGCGTTATCTTTGCGGGAACTATCATCAAAGTTTTGCTCTATGCTGACGATTTGGTATTCCTAGCCGACAATCCTTTTTCACTGCAACATCAAATTAATAAATTACCGTCGTACTGTCAAACATGGGATCTGAAAATTACCGTTCAAAAAACTAAAACAATGATATTTTGAAACCGACAATTTAGAAGAGCTCCTGAAGACGCCTGGAGGCTTGATAGCGATTGGATTGAATGTGTACGTGAATTCAAGTATCTAGGAGTTCTGTTTACATATAACTTAAACTTTTCCAAGCACGACAAGAAAGAAAGCAGTAAAGCTAAGTTAGCATTGAATTCAATGTAGCCGACTTTTTTGGCAAATCCCGATATTGACCATGCGTCAAAATTCAAGGTCAATCAACACCTGTATGTGCTATGGGATACAAGCATTTGGGGTTACTCCCTTCGAAGAGTTTGAGTTAGTCCAAAGACATTTTCTTAAACGCATCTTTCGTTTGCCGAACTCCACGCCGACCTACGCGATTCATGTCGAAACAAGATTACCACCAATCTATATAAGAAACCTTAAGGCTACTTCCGACTATTATACGAGAGTGATGAGAAGAAGTGATACCGGTCTTCATAAATTGATATTGGTTAGACTATTGCAAACAAATGCATCACCTTTCAGGGAATAGAACCAGCTGACCCTATCTCATGACGTCGCGTTTTCAATAACTGAACGAAATCTGCATGAGTGGTATGACTTGTTTGCGACTATCATCTCAAGAATAGATGATTTGATCAACACTTGAGCAGAGCATCATCGTCTTCTTCTAGAAATATTTATAGTAAACTCAATCACCGAATACCTACGGAAAAAAACTATTTTAATGTTAAAAACTCAGTCGATTTAATAAGTACAATTTGTAAAGCAAGGGTGGAAATTCTCAACCTTAATTTCATCCCCCAAAGAGTTCATTTGCAGCAAATTTGTAACCTGTATAACAGAAGAGAACTAGAAGATGTTTATCACTTTATAGCTGTTTTCCCAATTTTGAAAGAAATTCGGCGATTGTATTTCCAAAAAAGTTTTTTGCTTATCAATAGTCTTCACGAAATATTAAAACGTGCTCGTGGGTGGTATAAATTGTACAAATTTTGTAAACATGCTCAAATGTACCGTAATAGTTTCTAAAATAACAGGTATGCTCTACATTATTACTTTTTGTGTTTCAAATCACCATCACGATTTGAAGGTGATAAAGAATTTATAATAACAATAATAATATTTTGGGTTTACCAAAATTTTCATTTTTTTTTAAACTACTATGGCAAAATACCCACTCAATTTGTTTTATAGTCCTTTCTGCATCTTTTAACATTATTATCTGTTTACAAAAATATTTATTTGAAGTCGATATTTCTACTGTTTCTTGAAATAAGGACGCCGAAAAAAGCTTCGCGAACTTCTAGGAATTTAAAACGTCGAGAAATGTAAACATTTCAAATTCGACAAATAGGTACGATTACAGTAACTTCCTATCGAAACGACATTGAGTCGAAAGATGTGCCCATAAAACAAAATGCAAATGCCAGATTGCGTTTATGGTCGCTCGGTCAATCTTTGTCGAGCATCTCATCTCATAATGGAATACGGTTAAAATCTCACTAAAACAGTATGTCTGATTGAGATTTCGACATGTATAAGACTTTTTTAATACGATCGCATGGTCCTATCACCTATTTTCCCTTTCATTTATATTTTAATTTGTTGCTGCATCAAAGCGGAAGAGTCTGAAATAAACACCACCAACGTCCAAAAGTGCAGCGGCACCATTAAAGTCAATCTTAGTAGTTTTTTTTTCTTTAAAAACTCGAAAAACTTTTAAAATTTTAGCTTAGCTTATTGTGACAAATCTTTTAAACAGATCTATGTACATACATTTATAAAGACAATACATCAAAATATTAATATTATTATTAACTACTCTTTATTTTGTTATTTATTTTTTAGCTATGGGTCAAATGGTTGGAGTTCTTAAAGCACCTCTCGAAAAATACTCGGGAAGCGTTTCCAATTTACTTGGAGGAAGAAGAAAACGCAAACTAGTCAGCGGATCAGACGCTGAGCTAAATGACTCAAATAATAGTGAATCTCAAACGCCAAAAAAGCAAGTTAAAATTTTTAATAATCGCACAATATTTTAATGTCATTGTTTCACAGAAAGAAATTACTTACAACAACACAATACATTTATCAAGCGCTCTTTAAAGAGCAGAAAAATTCTGACATATCAGTGATGGCACAGGGAAACATTTGGCATCTCCATAAAGTATATTTATGTCAGAGTCCATACTTTTTCAGTATGTTTAATGGCTCTTGGAAAGAATCATATCAGGATTTTGTTCATATCAAAAATCTTGATTCTAAGATAACCTTAGAGGGTAAGCCAACACATAAAAGTTTTTTTTATTCATTTTAAGTGATTTTTTTTTAACTTTAGCGCTGGACGCTGTTTTTGGATCCATGTATTCAGACGAAATTGAGATCGATCCAAAAGCTGTTATATCTATTTTAGCAACTGCAACTCTTTTCCAACTCGACGGAATAATTGAAAAATGTAGTGAAGTTATGATTGAAACAACAAATGCATCTACTGCAATCAGCTATTATGAAGCTTCCTGTCAATATGGAACAATTAATGTTAAAAAGTCTGCATTTGAGTGGTTGGAAACGAATTTATTGTGTATTTATAATAAAAATACAAAACTGCTTAAGGACATAAACATAGACTTAATGACTGCATTAATATCCAGCCCGGACTTGTATGTTATGCAAACTGAGTTCTCTTTGTATACCCTGATTCGGACGTGGATGTATATGAGATTATTTCCAAATTACGATCCGGAAAATTGCTCTGCTGAGGAAGCAAATGCACCACAGAATTATTTTTCAAATCGACACGATAAAAACTCATTCTTGGAAACGTCAGAAGGCAATCGTTTTATAAAAACTTTTCAAGCTTTGCGTACCGAGTATCTGACTAATCATCATATGGATTTAAAGACTGTACTTGCTGATAATATTATCCCAAAGGAATGGTTAAATTCACATGTTATGAATCATTGGAATTCCATTTTGAAAGTTGACCATCTGCCAGAAGATGGGTAAGTAATTGTTTACTATTTATACATAGACTATCGAAAATTTTACTTTAAGAGTCAAAAAGAAAATTGGTTTTACTTCTTCTTCTTCTTCCACTTAAAAACGAAAGTGGTTGTTCTGCATCGAACGTAAATTTATTATAAGTAAAATGTCCCATTTTCTAGAGCAGTTCTTCGAATTTCAGTAAAGTGTTTTAGGATTTTTATTGACTGATACCGTAAAAGTTGTTTAACACTCTGCAGTTATTTTACTATACTCTTGTATACAAGTTCCACCCAAATTTTGCATATACGACAACACCGAATAAAAGTTTTATCTCCATTACACTTCGATGAGAGCCTGAGACTTCGAGGGATATTTTTCATCTCAAAGAAAATGTGGCTCGTAAAACGGTTTTTTTTCTGGATCTCTAATATAAGTTCTAGCTAATTATTAAAAACAAATAATATCATATATTGCAACCTCTAAGCAGCGATCTTACTGAAATGAAATTATTGATATTTACTGATGGTAATTATCCTTTAATATCTAACCAAACTAAATATCTAAAGATCCATACAAAAATTGTTTGGTTTTACCATAACATTCATGCAAATGTTTATATAAATCATTAAAACTACTGCTTTTCTATTTATCCTACTCTATAGGTCTCTTTCCGACCGAATGGAACATTTAATTTGTCCAGCCTTTCTAAAGTCATGGACACGCTGATCAATTTTCAGCTTAAGAAATATCTCGAAGAATAGAACATTTTTAATGACCAGCAGTAAAACTTTCGTAACTATAGGTCCACTGGTGTTCTCATAGCTTATCTCACTGAAAAGTGGAACATCGCTTTGTAGAGAGTAAGATAATTGCACTTGAGATTTTAAAGACTTTTGATACAGTTTGGCATCAAGATCTTTATGAAAAATGCGTAAATTTGGTTTCTATGAATCTCTTCTTCGTTAGATTAGTAATTACTTTTATTACCGTTCAATTTAAGTTAATACGGCTTCGTCTTGGCTTTCTCTTTCGAATTTTTGTAAATGATCATTTTCGTGGAACTGCAAATCCACTAGCTGACGAAAAGAAGCATCAGCTTTTTTTATTCGTTTTTAGTTTCACATCCTTGTTCTTCGAATGTGGGCTACTAACGGCAGCTTATGATATAAGCTAATTAATGTCTGACCTTGACAGTATGGCCCAATGAAAAATTAAAAACCGTTAGTACATCGAACAGCTAATAGGGTTGTACTTGCATTGAGGTGACTGAACAGCTTTCAGTTCCAGGTAAGTGCGTTACAAAACATCCCTTGTGGAGTGATCACATATTTGAAAAATCTAAAAATGCTCCTACGTGTTTAGGGTTTTCCTTTTAATCCGGCTATAATTAATAAAGTTTTTATTCTTTCGAATCTTGAGTATAATTTTATAATTGGGACTGGCGCTCAAAAAACGTACTTGAATTTCTAAAAGAATTTTAGTTTTAATAGAGGGCCATAAAAATGGTAGCCGATCGTTCTTTTTCTAAGACTTTTGCTACACTTGAACTCGGTCGCAAGTTCTCACGTGTATCATTATTTTGTCGCTATTTAAAAAAAAAAAATGGTTTAGTGCAATAGCGAATTGCATTACGATGCTCAAACAATTCAACCTTAATATCCCTACTTCTAGGAATCCTCATTAGTTTACCCTTGAACTCAATTTCAGACGTAATGGTTGAGTACAGGTATTCACTACACGATTGTAGAATGCATTACAAGGATCAATTATTCCACTCATTATAATGTGCAGACATTCAAAACTGTGTGCATCGGTATTTCCTTTCTAATCCTATCCTCCTATCCTAATTGCTCGCACAATATAAAATCAAAATGGAACGAACTAAAAATATCATAAAGTATCCGCAGCTTTACTCGCTATTTTATGTAGTTTTATTTACCTTCTAACTAATAGTAATAATTTTATTTATTTAAATTAATTCAATTTTTTAAAAATTATGTTACAGCCCACGCCAACTAGATAAAGATATATTCTTCAATAATTGTATGCGATGTGGTCGTATACTTCTCGAGCCCGGCTATCAGAAATGGAGGTGGACCGGATTTAATTTTGGTTTAGATATTATTCTTATCGTAGATTCTAGAGTACTAAGTATAAGGCGGCACCATAGAAACGAACATGAACGTTTGTTAAGTCTTCAAACTAAACGACAGTTTATGATAAGGTAAAACCTTAGGAAATATATTGCTAATTTTTAAACTAATTTATATTTATCAATTAAAGAGTATCTGTAACATCAATTAATTCACAACGTCAACGTGCCTTTACCCAGAAATCTGATATTACTTCCTTATCTTTGGAAAAGAATGAAGAAGTTACGCTCATGCTATTGGACACAAAACTGGTGCATCCTTTATTGATATCGGTGAATCTTCTTGTAGTCACACCTCCTACAAATCAAGGTTTTAAGGAAAACCTGCTTGCTAGTGACGAAACAAATCAGATTCCAATATCAGAAATTGGTGGTGCTAATGTAATTCTTGATGCTGCAACTATACTTTCAGATCCAAGTTCTTCATCAAGTTCATCAAACTCAACATCGTCTTCTTCGAGTCCCTCTTTTGTTTAAATAATTATATCAAAGAACTAATTGAGTGCCTTTATTTGATAAACAGTAATGCTATTTACCAGTGATTATATTATAAAGAAGTAGATAAATACTTTATTTTAAGCGCACTAACAAATTCAACATTAAATAGAATCTTTGTTTTATTCGATTAAGTGAAAATTTCCAGACAAAGAGTAATTTGCGCACAGAACTAAATGAATTAAAATAAGTATTAAATGAAAGTCAATTATTGGTGGTTTTAAAATATCAAATGAAAGATATTTTTCACAGATGTACCATCGTAATTATTTCTATGAACAAAGTTTCATCCTTTTAAGTTAAAAGCAACTAAACTAATCCATAAAGATATAAAAACACTTTTGAATAATTTCGAATAATTCATTCATTTGTAAAGTACCTCCTTCAAAAACTAAGTTTTAAAAATCATTTAAAACATGAATGACCGTTACTTACATGTACATATATAAAAACGAATGAATTCAAGAATAGAAGAGAAAAATACCTAATTTAAATTTATAATGCTAAATTTGTCTATACTTATTGTTAACTTGAATCTATACCGTATTGTTATACTTCCTATATTAATGAAATAGTACCTAATTTTATTTTGAAATTGTATATTTATTAATAAATACGAAATACAAATATATACATCTGTTGGAAAATATCTGTAACTTGATACACTTGAAGGTTTTACACACCCACATCGTGCTTGAACTTGTCGCAGTAAAATAAAGTTAGGTACTAGTAAAAACTTTTCGTTTGGTTCCTATTTCAATTCGGTTGATTTTAGGCCCAACTCCCATACAAATTTGCGCAAGCTCTTTTGGAGTTGCTTATTTTTATAAGTGTATGTAAATATTTTAACTTTTACTAAACAACGCAGTACTTGAAATCATTTTGGTAGACTATAAGCTCTATTGTAAGATAAAAATAATTTGTTATATAATCGTTGATATTAAAACTAATCTTTACATACTTAGATATATTGCCATAATGATCTAATTTTCGATAAGCTAACTTTTTACACTTAAGTTTTTTACTTGTTTCTTCTTTTTAATTTACCAAATTTCAATATCTATGAACGCTATGAAGATTTCGAAATGTTAATAAAATTTTGTATTTTTTACAACATTATGATTTGCGTTAAAATTTAGTGAACGTCGTGCGGTGGTCTTAAAAAGTATTCAATGCAAAATGATCATTGATCACACTCGTTTCGTTATATAAAACTGGAAATTTTCTTGTGAAATGCTTAGCACAGAATAAAATGATAAGGCCATTGAAAACAGAAACAAAACTAGAAGAGATCAAGAGTACTGTGGACATTTTTGAGTGTGAATGATGTCACATACAACTTTATTTATTTATTTAAAAATTTAATCGTCTTCCAATTTCTACGCTGAGTTACAAAAAAAGTTTCTGAACTTTAAATCTTAAAATAACTTTTGGATTTCAACACAGCTATCTTTTTTAACGTACATAAATGGAATTGATTCATATCGAAAAAGCAATGAAGGATAACTTAACGAATTAAGCACAAATTGAAGAAAAAGAATATAATCTTAAAAAAACGTCTTAAATTTGTTTTTTTTTTCTTGACCAAGTACGCTTAAGAAGATCTTAGGTCACTGACTGTTCCGTAGAGGACAGATTACATCCTTATCTTTTTCTTCAGTATGACATAAATTTAAATAGATTTCTCATCGCACGTTAAGCATGATTATTAAAGACTAACGTTCATCGCCTGTCATTTTAAAAGAACATATGTACATTTTTCTGAAGGTTGGTATTAAAAACGTCGATTGAACGTGATGTCAATTCTTATGAGGTTTTTGATGGGCAAAGTAAATCAATTTATTCTTGATCTAGATCTGTCAAAACACAAATTTCCTACTACTACTACAAGAAAAACTGTCCTGCCAAAGATATGACAAAAAAATATAGCCTTTGAGAAGGGTTCATAATACCATAGGCTTTTTAAAGTATTTTGTAGATTAGAATCGTAATTATTAAGAAAAAATCTCATGCGATTAATTTGTTTGTATTCTCAGTCTGATTTTACTTTTATACGTACATATGTATGTATGTACTTGTTGCCAAACATGGCAGCATTGTCACGACTTGAGAGCCGACTAAAATTATAACCGGCTAACCTCAAACAAAAATTGGCGCCTTTAATAATTAATATGAAGTTGCGACAGAAAGAAGTAGAGAAAAATGAATTTTTTAGTTCCTCTATTTGAATCTAAATTAAATTATAACTTTAAACTGAATAAAATAGTTTACTAATAATTTGGAAATTGTTTTTTATACTGCGGTTACAGTACTTAAGTTTGTCATTCACTCGGACATTATTCAGTCGCTAATCAATGCACAGCTTATAATGCTGTAGTTGCAATGGAATTTGTAGTAGATATCTAAAATGTCTGTGTTCAATAGGTAAAATCGCTTAAGTCTATTTTTATAGTTTTTTTTAGACAGTGGATTTTTAAAAAAATGTTGCCTTTGAAGATACAATCTTAAAAATAGTAAAATTAAATTTTGAGAAGTTGAGTATTTAACACATTTATTAATCTTCCTTTTGTCTAAATTGATACATAAGTAGTTGATACATAAGTTGTTTTAACTTTTGTAAAAATAAAAAAAAAAATCACTTAAGTCCACTCAAGAGCCTTTCCATTTTGAGCACAATTTTAATCAAAGTCCCAAAAATGTTGAAATTTTTGTTCGAAAAGAGAATACAACGACTGTTGTTGGTTATCGTAAACAAACGTTTTTTTTAGAGTCTGTCAATAGTTTTGTATGTATTTATAGAAAATTATCTTCAAGTGTAGTAGAAATGTAAATAAACGAAATATTCAAAAATTGATGAAAATTTTAATAACTTTTATTAACACAAACAATTTTTTTAAACCGACATAAATAAATGAGATGTCTTGAAAAGTTTAATTTGTAAAAAAAATAATTGACATTGGAATACCCATCCATTTTAGTTTCTAACCAGATTGTCTTATAGGTAATAAAACGAAGTTTTTTTTAAATAAAACAAGTGTTAATTATTTTATATTATGTTATTTTTAAACGGAGGCGAATCGGCTCTTTTACCATATTTTATTAGAAAATCAAGAGGTAGTTTCAAATTTGAATAGGACAATATTATTTTGGAATGAAACTACGGTTCAACGAAATTTCTAACATTTCTGCGTGAAATGGACCAAAAACCCTTTAAACTATTGTATTTCAGCTCTTAAATAGGGCATTTGTAGAAAACAATTGGAATCTTGGAATGCTTTCATACGTAAAGAGTCGTCTAAAATAAATATTTAGTATCGAGCTGAAGGCCCTGGTAACTAATGCTCTGATAAATATTTATTGAATTTTGTAATTATATTATTGTTCAATAAAGTATAATAATAATAAATAGTTAGACCATATCTTGTTGGACAACAGTGTTCTAAAATAACTTTTAACTTTAGCCCTTAAAATATGTAAATGTAAGATTAAAATACACATTATGTTATCTTATATGTGTCAGCCTCCTTTCAAAAACTTATCTTATGTTGTAGTAAACTTAATATAAGTACGCGTATGTTTGAGATAATTATCCTGTTAAAAGTGAAATCAGGGGTGGAAACGGGTAAGGTGATGATTCAACTGTTGTTGCCTTGGTCAAATTTTAAATTGATTCTTATAAAATATCTAAATAAAAGTATCAAATTGGCTGACTTTGAATAAAATTCTTACTTTTCTTGCTTTTTCGAATGTCGTAAGCTTTGTCGGCATAGGAATGTGTTTTTTTTTTAAGAAACAAAGTGAACTAAGAACATTTTCCTGTCGTTTGTGTTAGCGTCTGGTAGCTCTATTTGAAATAAACATATTTGTTTGAAAACTACTATCATATTTTTTTGTGACAGCTTTTTAGGTATCAATTTGACTATCACCTTACGTAGACTAAGTTCGATCATTTTGATTGTCATTTATCAACAATCACCTAAGCCGATTCCACCCCAGTATACGATCTCAAGTTTGTCTGCACTTTGTTTTAATTTTTCTTTTAAAATGCTTAAATAGACCTTATTCAAATCAATTCAATGATTTTAAAATTCCCAACACCACTGAATGACATACACCCCCATACAATTACACCACCGCCCCTGTGTTTCACAGTTTTATTTGTGTTTTTTGAACTAAAACGTTGAATTTCGTCTCGACGGAGAGTATTACGTTGTCCCATAATTTATTTGTATACACATTTGCAAAGTCCAGTCTTTTCCATTTATTTATTTCACTTACGAACGGCTTTTTACTAGGTGTGCACGACTTAAACCCTGATCTCTGGAGCGATCTTGCAACTGTTTCACTTTGTACTGATTGACACGCAATTGTCATATTTCAAGCTGTATGCAAAAAAAAAAGCTTACAGGACCGTTACAAATGTATGCAGTTAAACTGGTAAGGTGCAGAAGTATATGTTCCTATAGCTATTAGATATAATTAATGTATGTTTTTAAAATTTGTTTCAAATAATATTTTCAATTTCACTGAAGATGGTTACCATATTGAGATCCAACCCCCTGCTCAGGATGCTGTTGATTATTATAATAATAAGGGATGGTACTCTACTGTACTACTGTGGTTGATTATCGGTAATAATCGAAATTCAAATCTGAAACTTGGGGTTTGGTGTGAAAAGCCTATAAGATATGCTGAAGTGATTAAAAACAAGGGTTTTGCTACCAAATACTAATGATATCTTAGTAACACTAAACAAAATATGCATATGTACAGCTGTGTTCAAAATAATAGGAGAGTTTTTACAAAATTTGCTCAAGTGTTTTTTTTTTACCATGTGTATACTGGTAATCAGCCCATTTCTCTACCGGTAAGTATAACGGGACATTGAAGATGATAAATGAACTGGTTTGCAATTCATAACCGTTTACATTTGTAACCAGAGATCAAATGATCTTTACTCTCAATAAAAAAAAAATAAAAAACTTAAAAAAAATAAACAGTAAGTAACTAAATTAAAATAGGAATATTAAATAGTTGGAATATCGAATATCTAAACAAGTTTGGTTATTTAGTGGGCCGAGGAAAGCACTGCACCGACAAAAAACGGGAAATCATACAAAAGTTGCGAAATGAAGGAAAAACGTATAAGGATATAAAGTTGATGTTGGGGTGCTCCGACCAAATGATCGCCAATGCTGTAAAATATGAAAAAAAGTCGAAACCCGAGTGAAAATGACGATCGTCGTATTGTTCGCTACAGCCGAAAGGATCCTTTTGGGTCCTCTAAGATGATCCAGGAAGATCTAGGACTGGCAGTTAGTAGCATAACAATAAGAAGACGATTGTTGGAACACTATCTTTCCGCTCGCAGTCCACGAAAAGTGCTGACGCTTACAAAAAAACATGTAGCCGCTCGTCTGAAATTTGCAGGAAGCCATGCTTATTGGCCTGCAGAGAAATATCGAAACATTTTTTGGACTGACGAGACCAAAATTGTTTTATTCGGTGGAACTGGCTCTACGTCCGACGTGGAGAAAATTCCGAGTTTAAGCCTCGGTACACCATTAAAACGGTAAAGCATGGAGGTGCTAAAGTGATGGCATGGGGCAGTTTCTCTTACGCTGGTGTTGGCCCAATACATCAAATCATTGGCACGATGGACCAGCGCGTTTATGTGGATATAATGTCCAGTGTGATGCTGCCTTATGCGAGTTGGAATATGCCGGTTTAATGGGTATTTCAAAAAGACAAATACCCGAAGTACACCAGTAAGTCTGCCAAGGAATGGTTTCGGGTCAATGAGGTTGGGGTTATGGACTGGCCAGCTCAGTCGACTGGCCTCAATCCCATAGAAAATGTATGGGCAGATGTGAAAAAGGGAGTTTCTCCACGAAGACCCTTGAATTTGAGGCAGTTGTGGGACGCAGTCGAGGAAAAATGGAACCAAATTCCAGTTGAGCGTTGTCTTTTTATATACTTTATTTTGTTTACTCCTATTATTTTTAACAATTCGTTTTGGCTTTATTTTGATAAAATTCATGTTTTTACTACCTTATTTGTTTTAAACAAAGTAGTCTTTAAGCACAATAATAAAAGACTGGATTACCTATTTTGTACAGAAGAAAAAATAAATTTAAAAAAATTATACAACTTTTGAGTCACGACTTAATCTAAAAAGAACAGGCACTCCTATTTTTTTGAACACAACTGTATGTATTTTATAAAAGTTGCTTTTGTTTTGACCAGCCTTATATTGAACTAACTGTTCTAATTGTATTATATTTAATGAACGATTATAAAAACAGCTTTATTTTATTTTCCAAAATATAAAATATACAATAATTGAATAATAAATTTGTTTTTAAACTAAATGCTCAATAATCGAGGCAAATAAATGCTTATGTTTTGGTCAACACTGTATCTTAAATCACTTGCTAGCTTACTTATTTACTATCAGTTTGCTCAAGTTTTACTTGTCGATAAAATTTTATATCCTATCTTTCAAGATACATAATGTACATATGTATTTGATAGCTGTCGACATCTCAGAAGTATGCATTAACATTTTTTTGGCTTTTGAAGAAACAAAAAAATAAACAAAAACGAAATGCGATATTGGATGCAAAATATCGTTTTAGCACAATTTCTTTCGTTTTTAAAAATCGAATCTGACTCCCTTATAGTAATAGACAATTATCATTACTTAACGACATTTTCATTTCCAAAATGTTTTAATTTCATACTATCTTAACCAATTGGATATACAAAAAGTTCAAAAACTCAAAATCGTGCGATTTTTACCAATATTTTCTTCGACAGCAAAATACTGCAAAAATGTTTATTCTCCCATTGAAAATGTTTCCTATGGGGTGATTGATAGTCTACCGTTAGGAGTTGGACACAAGAAATTTAATAATCGCAAAAAACGTAGGTTGTACGCTTAACTTAGGGAGTCACTGTACATATTTCATTGTAAGTTTTTATTACATACAGTTCTGTTCACTTGATTAAACGCACATATTTTTTTTACACAAATTTGATTTTTTTATAAGTGTGTGCAAGAATTATCAAGCAATTGCATTTTTTAGAAAGCTTATTAAGTTCTCAACAAAAAAACACCAAAAAATGGTAGGTGAGTGGAAGATAACGGATATTTTTTCCCTTTTTTTTGTATATGCTGTAAGAAAAGTGAAGTTTTTTTTCGTTCACTTGATTAGACGCACACTTTAAATTATTTATTTGGTCGCGATCTAGTACGTGGATTTGAGTTCGCTTCAAAGTTAAAGCATTTTAGAGCATTTAATATTGTTTTAAATCAAAAATGGGGAAAAAAAGTTGTATCCGCTGAAGAAAATGGAAAAATTGCGCGTTCCATTCCGAAGGGTTTGCCATGAGAAAAAATAGGCCGAAGTGTCAATGTTATAAGGAATTACATAAAAAACAGTGCTTCATATCTAATGAATAACAAGGGACGGACAAAAACCTCTTTAACTCCTCAGGACAAAAGAAAACTTATAAGAATTGCGTCACATTCAGCTGCCTCCACCAGCAAAATAAAAGAAAAACCGGGGATAACTGCAAGGATATCCACTGTTCGGTGAGCTATTTTGATCGCAGACCATCTGAAATTAAAAAAAAAAAAACTTTTAAAAAAACCTCCACTAAACGCCGTACGAAAAGAACAGCGGTTGGAATTCGCACGCCTTCACATGACGTGGGATACCGAGCCTGGAAGGCGAAATGTCGTTTTTTCAGATGAAAAAAAAAATTAATTTGGATGGCCTTGATGGGTATAACTAATATTTCCATGATGTAAGAAAAGAGGAAAAGTTTCTGACACGTCACCATTCGAGTCAAGGAGCAGTAATGGTTTGGGGAGCCATTTCGTAGGTACTATGGGGCGTTCGATTTGGTGTTCGGTTCCAACAAAATGACGGGACTTTCGTACAAAGCTCTTTTGGCATCAGCCTTCAACGCTATGAAAGAACTGATTGGAATTGTTGTCATGGCCATCTTATTCACCTGACCTCAATATAATTGAAAATGTTTTGGAAATGGCTCACGCGTCAAATTTACGAAGGAGGTAGGCAGTATTAGACCTGTGAAGAACTAATTGTCGCCATCAAAGAAGCCTGGAAGAAGATTTAGAAAAATTGTACGATTCACTAAAAAATAGAATTTTTGATGTGATTTTAACACATGGTGGTTCTACAAAGTACTTAAAATATAAAAGAAACATACAAAAAATAAATTTGAAAAAATTAAATCAAAAAGTCTGTGTTTCATTTTTACTACCATTTTACAGGGGCGTCTAATCATGTGAACAGCATATACAAAAAAGAGAAAAAATATCCCTTATCTTCCACTCACCTACCATTTTTTGGTGTTTTTTTGTTGAGAACTTAATTAGCTTTCTAAAAAATGCAATTGCTTGATAATTTTTGCATACTTATAATAAAATTAAATTTATGTAAAAAGAAATGTGTGCGTCTAATCAAGTAAACAGAACTGATGTACTGTTTTGTATTCCTGGATAGAACCATAGAGGAAATATATTAAATAATAAAAAATGTATATTGATAATATATTTCCCCTATGGATAGAACGATGGATGCTTACTGAAAGTGACTATTTGCAAGAGCTTGCAATAGCTCTGAGCAACAGTTAGGCGTACACTTACACGCAATTCAAGAAACAGAATTTGCGTGCAACTGTTAAACATGATCATGTTACAGGGATCTATGGCTTTAAGTTTAACGGGTACCTTTGAGTTCATTGACACAATTATGGACAAAGGAAAATGTCTGGACATGCTTAAAAGAAACATGCATTAGTCCACAGAAAAACAAAATTTATCAGCAACATTTTACTCTAAACAAGATACCGATAAACATAAAGGAACGGTTCCTTATAATGCCAAAGCAGATCAAGACCCCACCGCTCAGTCTCTCACAAAATAAATTTTTTGAATCAGTGCCGCGATGTTTTTTTTCAAGGGGATATGAATACCCTTATTATGATTATACACAATTCGAGCAATTAGGAAGGGAGGGTAGGATTGGAAAGGAGATACCGCACATTGGTTTTGAATGCCGGCACATTGTAATGAGTGGGAAATATTGGGTCTAGTAAAGCATTCCACATTTGTGTAGTGCGACTAAAAAAAGAATCTCTGTACTTTACTGTACGTCCGAAAATGGGCTCTAGAATAAGCTGATAGACATTCCTAAAAGAACGGGTATTATGGTTAAATTGTTTGAGAGGAGGAATGCAACTGGCTATTTTACTAGAACATTGTTTATGAAAATAGCAATAAAATAATGACAAACATGAAACCTTAGGGCCTTGCTCAAGAGATACAAAAGTTTCAGTTAAACGACGATCACCTATCAATTTTAGTGCTCTTTTTTGAATTTTGTCCAAGAGATTTAAATGTGTTATTGGAGCACCTGCCCAGATATGGGAATTGTACTCGAGTTTCGGACGAATAAGCTTAATAGATTGTAGCCAGATCAGAAGGGGTAAAAAACTTCTTGCATCTTCGTAGAAAACCTAAACACTTAGCAGCATTTTTGGCGATGTCAAATATGTGATCACTCCACAACAAGTGGTTTGTAATGCACATACCTATGACTGAAAGCTGTTCAGTCTCCTCTCACTGGGGGAGGGTTACGCTTTTGTTACAGAAGACAGCATTGAGTTTTCGAAGCATTAAATTCTACACGGTTTTTGAATCCCCATTCAACAATGCTGTCAAGATCAGAATTTAATGAGCTTATCATACGCTGCCGTTGGTAGTCCACATCCGTAGCACAAGGATGCGAATATAAAAACGAATATGAGAAGTTGAGGATAATGTCATCAGCGAAACAATTAAGTGGATTAGGTGATTCAGGCAAAAGATCATTTATAAAAATAAGGAAAAGTGTCGGAGACAAAACGAAGCCCTGGGGCACACCAGCGTTTATTTTGTGAATATCAGATTTGAACCCGTCCAATACTACTTGAATTCAACGATCCGAAAGGTAATTTCTAACCCAACGAAGAAGGGATTCATCAATACCAAATGCATACATTTTTGAAAAGAGAGCTTGGTGCCAAACTCCATGAAATGCCTTTGAAATATCAAGTGCAATGATCTTACTTTCTCCAAAACGATGTAAAGATTTGTTCCACTGTTCGGTGAGATAAACCATGAGATCACTAGTGGATCTATTGCAACGAAAGTCATACTGCCGGTCATTAAGATATTTCTTAAGTTGAAAGCGTTTCCATGACCTTGGAAAGAAGTTAGAAACACCCTGGACAAATGCAGTTTTCCATCCACTCGGAAAGAGACCTGTAGAATAGGACAGAAGAAAAAGATTACGCAGTGGTTTTGCCAGCGTTGAAGAACATCTCTTCAGAACAATAGCGGGGATACTATCCGGTCCAGCGGATTTGTGTATGTCAAGATTTTTAAGTACTCTAGTAACTAAGGTGGCCCTACAAAATATTAATCTTCCAATTTCACCGCACTCTTACATTTTTTCTTAGATTAATCTCCAAAAGTACTCTTAATTTCGTGTCAAATATTTGAAGATTTTATAAGTATTTTAATTTTTGAGAGTAACTCCACATGTCTTCCTGCTACGTCCCACGAAATCAAAATTCTATATCCAAAAGTTTGTCTAATAGATCGAGTAATTTAGTGAGATAATCATTTCAGAAAAATTATTCTAACCGAATTAATACAAAATTTTTGTCTGAAAAAGAAGAATCAAAATAAAAACGCTTGTGCCATTAGATTATCACAATTCAAAAGTGTCTAGCATATTTTAATTTTTTGTTTTTACCTCCAATGGTCCATTAATAAAGAAGATAAAATTAATTTAATTTTAATATTTGTAAGTACAGTACTGAACAAAAGATAATTATCTGTTATGCTATTTTTATATTTTATAACATTACTTTTTATAAAGCAATACAATTCAAAAAGGCAAAATTCACATAAAATCTAAACATATTATAATATAAATATATATTTATGAATATTACGGTGAGTTAGACAATAAACTTTGTATTTTATTTGAAATTCGAGTAAAAAAATGATTGTTTGGCATCTTTAAAAATAAATCTAATAAATTATTTTTAACAAGTAAATTCCATTACACGGAACAAGTTTGGAATATTTTTAAATACTTTGAATGCCGAAAAGCAATTTTTGTTTACTTAAGTTTTACCAAAGTTTGATGTTAAATAAAGGATAAACATTTGAAATTTTTTTTAAAGTACCAACCAATCAATTTTTCACCACCCGAAGCAAAAAATAAATTTGTTGTTCTACAAACCATTACATAAATAAATATGCGTTGAATTATTCAGAGTAATACTAATCAACATTTTACATTAGGATTTTTGCTACTGTACACTCAGTAGTTACATTTTACAGGAATTTACATACGATTCTATTAATATAATAAAAAAATAAGTTTAGTTTAGTTTGTGTATTTTGAAAAGAGGGAGCTTTAATAATTATTGTTTATATATTTACTTATATAAATATTAACCGTCTCAGATGCTAGAAATTCGCTTTTGCAGTTTTGTATTAATTAAGTTGAAGGAACATTTTTTAAATTGTTATTTTTATATTCGATTAAAATTGAATAACATTCTCTCTGTCAATTTAAATATTTCTATCGTGAAAAAAAACTTAGCATAAATATAAACTAAACAATATCCCTAGGAGCACTCAAAAAATGGACAGAGTTTGAAACGGAGTGAGTTATTTCTGATAAGGTTTCCTTATGCACTCCTCCGAAAAGTATTAATTCACCATTTCCTGCCACCATTGAAGACAGTATTAAACGTTCTGGAGCACCAGGAATAATGCCATAGTTTTTATATTCAATCCATTGTAAGAACGGATCAGTTTCGGATAGGGCATTTTTGAGATCGCACACAAAAAGTGAAAGAACATTTCGTTTAACGCGCTTTGGTGAAGGTTCCTTTATTTTTTGCTCGGCAACTAACGCTCTTCTAGAGTTTCGTATGGCATTCATTTTTTCCTCCATTCGTCGAATGCGTTCATGATGATCTTTTGATAGACTACGCGCACGACTTTGTACGTTAAATGCAGCCATGCGAAAAGGATCCTGAACATAAAAATGGTATTAATGGTAATAATGCAGTACACGTTTTAAAGTTTATTATGATTTTACCTACCTCATGCAATTCGTCAAAACGTTTCGGTAAACGAGGTTCGTGATCTCGACATCGAAGAGCTAAATTTCTTTGCAAGCGGTTTGCGGTCTCGATATCTTTATGATTTTTGTCATGAGCCACAATTGGAGCAGGTGGTGCCGGAGCAGCATCATTGTCATTTCTATTACCTCGTAATTGTGGTCGGTTATAGTTTCTCTCCTCAGGAACGGGCGGTGCATGCATTCTCGGTAGTATGTTATTATTGTTGTTCTGATAGTTATTGTTCATACCAATGCCTCGTCGATTTAAACGTACATCATCCACTACCCTAAAATTATCTAAATGATTTATTCCACCGCCGCCGCCACCTCTTACTTCAGGAAATTGTCCAGGGCCTCTCATCGCCGCAGGGGATCTTGTCTGCTTCATCATTTGAAAATCTGTTGGCAAATTTGGCGTTGGTCCCAACACCACTAACTTAGAGTCTACCTTACAAGCGGGATTACACCACATGTGTGAGGCCCCCCATTTTTTATTTTTCACTGGAATAGATTTCCATTGCCATTGCTCTTTCGACATGTCCAATACCCATGCATCTGTGTATATACTGTTGGGTCCGCCACAGCCACCAACAATCAGAAGATGATCCTCATCCAAGTTAACTTGAAACTGCCCATACCGCGGGGGTGGCTTTGTATTACCCACAATTTTCGGTATTGACCAAGTAAACGAGTTCATATTTAGGCACCAGGTATCGTTAGAATTGTTATTAACGCCTTCAGATATCTGATAACCCCCAAAAACAACCATTCTATGGCGATGGACACTTGCTGAGTGCCCGGCCATTGGTGGCGGTGTGGGAAGTTGTGCGCGAACGTGAATCCAACGGTTCATTTCAAGATCATAAACGTGCAACTCATCGAATAAACACCAGGGCTGATATGGTGGATGGAGTGACGGATATCTCCATCCACCAAATAAAATTAATTGATTTTGGTAGCAGACCATTGAAGCAGAGCCTTTAGGAGACGGATAGGTGCCTAATGATATTGGACGCTCCCATTTTGTATGCGACAAATCAAATCTCCATAAATCATTGAATGTTGTGTCAGACGAGGAACCACCACCAAATATAAACATTGAATTTTCGTGCAGGACAGCTGAATGCGAGAATCTTCCAGCTATTGTTGAGATTTCTTCTTTCGGTCGATACATCTCCCAGCAAAGACGAAAGTCGTTTAAGCCTTTTTGTAAATTCATTTTGGAACGGCGTATAACATCTGCAAAAAATATAAAAAATGATGAAACAAAAATTATATTATTCTGATTCAGTGGCAATTTTAAAAAACACAAAGAAGTGAATATGAAAGTTAATGCAATGGGGATACAATTTAGTAAATAACGAAATGCAGATCTTGAATCCAACAAAATTTCACAACTAGAACACCGAATATTATTGACAAAATTTGCTGGTACATAAATGTTAAAAATGTCACAAAACATTTTTAGGGCAAAGCTAAATTAACAGTTCTGATGTGATATTTCTATTAATAATAATACCTAAAATGCACTTTATCTATGAAATCTTTTCGTGGTTACTTAGGAAAATATCAGAAATAACTAGTTTTCGAAATGTAAACATTTAATTCAAAAAATTAAGTTAATAAAATGCAATTCATAAACAATAAGCCCATCATTACACTGGAACATATCCCGGGGCTTTGGCATCTGCTTTATTCTAATAAAGTCAAGTCAGTAGGTAAGAAAATGTTTTTACAAACAAGAGTGTGGAAACTCTCTTGTATAGTTTTATAAATCAAACTGTTTTAGTTCACACTAATTGGAGAAATTTTATTTGTGAATTTTTTGAAACTTACTTTTTACGATAGAATTCCATCGTTTGCATACTAAACGGCATCCTTGAAGATCGGCGTAGGGCGGCAGGTAAGTGAAAATGAATTCAATAATTTCGTCGGGCAGTTCTTCGATATCAACCATATTTATGTAGTTCTATTTGTGTGATATAGAATAAGTAGTATTGATGTTTGAACTTAATATTTTCTTAAAATGTATTATTTTGTGATATTACTAAAACTAAAAAAAATATTAGAAATTTATGTCTTCTCTTTTGGTGTCTTTTTTTAATAATTTTCTTTTCCTTGCTTTATATCCTCGTATTCTGTTTTGGGTTTTGACAGATGAAAATTATAATTTTCAAAATTATATTTTTCAATGACAATCAGGATGAATGCATTCAGCCATCAAATATCTATATATTCACAATAGATACATATGTTTGTTATTTCTTTTCGGAGTAGAAAAATTAAATAAATGTATTCCTGATCGTATAATTAAATCAAGAATGAAGATTTTTTAAGACTTATATTAAACCAGTGGACATTTTGATAAACAATTATTTATTATGAGGCTATACTGAATTAAAAACGAGTACGATATTCTTGTCATTTTTGTATATAAAACCTGTAGTACAAATACCGTTGGTTTTAACGGGGCCGCATCTATTGGCTGCTTTATATATACTTTATTTAAAAAACTTCCAATGCCACCATCATAGAGGAAATCTATTATTATATATTTCCTCTATGGCCACCATAAGGCTACGGCGAACGGAAACAAAAACAAAAATTGCTCAATGATAATACTATAGATTTTATATAGAAAATGGTCATAGTAAAAATTAACGAAATTCGTTCTGCTTATCATTTTTCGTTGATGGAATTGGAATCGATAGTGTATCAGATTATTCCCATGAGCACAACAAACGTTTTAACAACTATTTTTAAATTTTGACCCTTTTTGCACCTTGTTTTTTTTTTTTATTATTCGAAGCGCATGACGTTCGGCTTCGACAGTATTTTTTTTTGTGTTGAACAAAATAAGAAAAAAAGTGCCTACTAAATAAAAACTAGAAATTGAAGAAGATTGAAAAAAACTTAAATATAGGAAAATCACAAACACAAAAAGATCCACAGGGCAAATCTATGTATGTATGTATGGTATGGATATATATAATATATGGATATTCAAGCGTATCTATTATGGGTAGCTATTTCCGCTATCGCTATTTTGCTTTCTAGTAGGAACTCCAGGTATTTTTAAACTAGTTTTTTTTCGGTGGTACGTTTAAATTTTTTTTCTTTCTATTTTTTTTTTTTAATTTTGAAATTGAATTTTTCCTTCTTTATTTTTATTTTTAAATTTCATTTTATTTCAATTTTTAAATTTCCTTTGGTTTCAATTTTTTAAATTTACTTTAATTTCAGTTTTTAAATTTCCTTTGATTTAAATTTTTTGTAGGTTTTAATTAGGGCCGCCGGAAATCAATCTATTATAAATAAAAAATAACATTAAGTAAATTCCTATACTACGATAATTTAACAGACTCACCACCTTTTCTTGTACTTTGCTTGATTCTTTCTTTTATCCAGAGTTGTTGGCACTAATTAAAATTCAACTTAGTTTTCACTATCTTAATACACCTTTTCTTTCCTATAAGGAATTAATTTTTATATTTGTATTTAAAACAAATTAATAAAAAAAAAAAACTAACTATACCAGAAATCTTAGTTTGCTGGTCCAATTATTTCTTGTATTTTCAGATATTTGAATAGAGTGATATAAACTCTTATTGTATCTCTTTTTTTGCCTGTGTTGGTTTGATGGTAATTTCAGCCCACTCTCATTTGTCCAGCTACCACACAGTGGAGTAGAAAGTGAGTTCTATTCTAAGTTCATTAAAATTCTCTATATTTGAGCAAACAAACAATACAAACGAGTTAGCAAGTGTGGTTTGAGAGACAATGGGCTTTTCAACAGGCAAATTTAAATTTCCTCAAAAATTTATTTTTTTGTGGCGCATGGAACACGATTCGAATTGTTTTTATGTTTTCATTCCATTAGTGTAACTTCGTGCAAGTGATAACGAGTGCAATAGAGCTATCAAATTCCAAGCTTAATTTTTGCTGCAAAAAGAAGTAAATATGAAAAAAAAATCCAAATCTGCAGATATGATCTTAAATTAAAAATAAACTTTGCCCCATGGAATACAAAAACAGGGAAAATTTGTGTTTTAGCAGATCTGGATCAAGAATAAATTGATTTATTTTACCCCTGGAAAACTCCATAAATCATTTTAGCGAAAGGTTCGATCATTGGTTGTAAGCCCCTTTATGTTTCAGGTATGAGTGTAGAAACTCTTGCAACGTATTTTAAAAACCTCCTTTGCCCATTTGTTATTCCGTCTTCCTTCTACTATGCTTTGAACTTGAACTTTATATAAGTCTACAAAAAAGCCAAAACAAGGAAGTACTGTGAGAAGATTCGACGTTAGACGGCTACAATCGCAAGAGACTGCCATGTCCTTTTCCGATCGAGTCTCTTATAACCTCTTAAGGAGTCCTATGCTTCCTGCATTAAGCATTGAAAACCAATGGCAACATTACCTTGCAGCCATCAGAGATGCCGCCTCTGAAGTGCTAGGTTTCATACGGCCACCACAGCGAAACCCCTGGTTTGACGACGAATGCCAGCAAGCGCACGCAGCGAAACAAGAGGCATACAAAACGGCGCTGCACAAAAGGACTAGAGCTGCTCTCGAGCTCTACGAGCAGAAGAGGAGAGAGGAACACCGGCTTCTTAGATGGAAAAAAAGAGAGCATGAGAAGCGCGCGATTGAGGAGATAGAGGGATGTCACAACAGGAATGAGGTTCGTAAATTTTGCCAAAAGGTAAAAAAACCTCCCAAATGTACAAGCCAAGAACCGAAGCCTGTAATGAAGAACATCGTAGTGGAACCGCAGTCTATGTTGAGAATATGGAAAGACCACTTCTCCAAATTATATAAAGGCGATGACTAATCGAATTCCGATGTAAGGGCGATAGAATCACTCAACCTAGGTGACGCAGATCAACAATTCCGCCTACCCGACCTAGAGGAATTGAAGATAGTTTTATCTAAACTTAAGTCAAACAAAGCTGCTGGAGCTGACGGCATCGCTGCCGAACTATTCAAAGCAGCAGGCGATGACTTGGTAGGAAGCATGCACCAACTCATCTGCAAAAATGGTCGGAAGAAACCATGCCCGATGAGTGGAATCTCAGCATAGTGTGCCCGATACATAAGAAAGGAGACCCTCTAAACTGCGCCAACTACAGAGGCATCAGTCTCCTTAACATTGCGTATAAGATCCTCTCTGCCGTATTATATGAACGTCTGAAGCCATTCGTCAACAACCTGATTGGTCCTTATCAGTGTGGCTTCAGACCAGGAAAGTCCACTATCGACCAAATATTCACACTACGGCAGATCTTGGAAAAAACCCAGGAGCTTCAAATCGATACCCACCATCTCTTTATCGATTTTAAAGCCGCGTATGACAGCATCTATAGGGAAGAGCTCTACCGAGCAATGTCTAGTTTTGGCATCCCTGTCAAACTTATCCGTTGGTGCAGAATGACGGTGGAGAATGCACGCTGCTCTATCAAGGTCGGAAAAGATCTTACCGATGCATTCGATGTCACAAAAGGTTTTAGTCAAGGCGATGTACTGTCATGCGACTACTTCAACATCGTTCTGGAAAGATTTGTGCAAAGCTCAACCGTCAACACTAGAGGCACAATCTTCCAAAGGTACATCCAATTACTCGGATACGCAGATGATATTGACATAATTGCAAGATCAAAGCGTGATGTCAGTGGAGCGTTTTTGAGCATTGCGATGGAAGCGAAGAAGATGGGTTTAGTTTAGTAGTCAATGACGGCAAGACCAAGTATATGCTGTCATCAAAAAAGGACACTGAACGACGACGTCTTGGACAAAATGTAACCATGGACAGCTATAACTTTGAGGTAGTTATTAATAAAGACAACGACACCAGCGCTGAAATCAAACGAAGAATAACTCTTGCAAATCGCTGCTTCTTTCGACTTAGAAGGCAATTGGGAAGTAAAGTCCTCTCTCGAGCATCTAAAATCACCATCTATAAGACACTTATCATCCCGGTTCTCATTTATGGCGCTGAGGCCTGGATCCGGTCAAAGAAAGATGAGAGCGTCTTAGGATGCTTCGAGAGAAAAATTCTTCGGGTGATTTTTGGTCCCGTACGCATAGATGGAGAATGGAGGAGAAGATATAACGACGAACTGTACGGGCTGTACAGCGACACTGACCTAGTTAGCAGAATTAAAGTCCAACGGCTTTGATGGCTAGGTCATGTAGAGCGGATGGACATCAACGCTCCAGCCTGGAAGATCTTCGAATCCAATCCCGAGGGACGGCGCAGTAGAGGAAGACCGAGACTCAGGTGGCGCACCCAGGTGGGAGAGGACCTCAACCAACTTGGCGTGCGAAACTGGAGACAGCTAGCTAGGGACCGAGCTGGCTGGAGACGCTTGTTGGTTGAGGCCCAGGTCCGCCCCGGACTGTAGCGCCACCTTAAGTAAGTAAGTAAGTAAAAAAATGAAAAACAATAAAGGGGTACGTGAGCTTTTTGTTGAATGAAAAAACATGATCAACTGTCATTTTGACAGAAGTAGACTTGACTTTATAGTAAGGGAGATTTATTTTAGTTACTTTCCAGTCAACTTTCCAATAAAGTTGCCTTAATTGAAACATTTCGAACATTGGTCTTTCATGTAAGCTCCTTAGAATAAACAAGCAATTCACACATATGCAATGGCATCACTATGCCAGAACTTTTTGATACTACAACAGGTGTTTCCCAAGGATGTGTCTTAAGTCCAATTTTATTTGCCTTCTCATTAATGAGTTACCAAAATTGTAGGTGGTGGAGTGGGGGTGGGTGACGAACTTAAGGATGCTGCTCTTCGCAGACGATCTGGTCTTACTTGGTTAATCCCCTTTCCTCACTTTAGCTCCTTATTAATTACTTAAAAACTATTGCGACCCATGAGATCTGCGAATAAGCAGCGTTAAGTCTAAATTTTTGTTTTAAGTTTCCAAAAGCAAATAATGAGATTAAAACCAACTCCTTTTCCGGGAATGGTTCGATATCGCGGATATTTACGAAGTGGATCTCAGTCTTTTAAATCAGCCCAGTAAATTTTGGTATGAAGCATTTTACAACTGCATTGCCAATGTACATAGATGACCATTTTTACCAACAATGCATTCATAGCGAACAATCCTCGGCTGATTTCCTTAGGTAAAAGACATTATTTTAGTAACTATTTGTCCAACTATCAAATGAGTACGATGGCATGAGGCATGAGTTGAAATCTTAGGACTTTACTTTAAACCGCATAGGCAAGAATTTTATCTACTTGTAATTTGTTGAATAAAAATAAATACATTTACGACTTTTTAGCTATACATACAAATATGTTCAATTCTGAAAAAAATAAGAAAGAGGCTTTTTCTATTTTTCTAAAACTAAGGATATTTTGAACAGTAATGATGATTGGAAATTAGGTAAGTTTTAATTTTTGCGATCATGCACTTACATAGATATCGATATAGTATTGATTTGTAACCTCGCTCTTAAGTTCTTTGTTGGCCATTCTTAGTGATGTAATGATAACCTTTGTCCTTTCAATTTCTAGTAAATTTGTATTAATTAAATTATATGTTAAATACTTTCCACAGACGAACCTTGTTGCCATGTTTTTTTTTTTGATTATTTTTGTATGTATGAATGTATGTTTTTATATATTCTTCATTTGAACTAAGAAATGTTGATAAAATTAATAATATAAAGCCAGTAATCAAACATATTTTTCTGGTGTTCAAAAAAAAAGGAAACTATGAGTTTTTGGTTTTATTTGTCCGAACAGTTTTTAATGTCTTTAATTTAATTTAATTTCCTGCCTTAAATTTAGAAAAAAAAAGAAAAAAATATATGAAGCTTGGCTAGAAAATGTACTTATAAGAAGCATTTGAGCTTACGAGCAACTTCATTTCTGGACAAAATTAATGGAACTCCTAACAGAAGGTTAGCAACGCAAAGTCGTAGATCGGCTTATGAACGAGCTTCTGGATGAATGCAGTTAAAAAATAGTTAAGGACGAGAAAAGAATAACATCATTTAATTACGGCAAAAAGCAAGTTTAAGGACGTCTGAACGATTATGTGTAATGCCAAGACAACTAAAACGGAAGAAACTATTTGGAAATGAGTCTGTAATTAAAAAAAAATACTTAACGCTATAGACATATTTTGTACAAGTCGTCTAGAATATTTTATGGGAACGAGACTTTATTTAGTTTATCCCAAAAACAGGCAAAGTTATCAGCGATAAAGGTTTCAAAAAACGTATACGAATTGAAACTATCAACTATCCTCTACCAAAACAAGGTACTAATTAATGGCTTTTATATTTAAAAAATAATCCCAAAAATTATTTTGCATATAAAGTTTTTATTGTTTTTATGTTTGTTTGCGTGTTATTATTCTTTTTTTTAAGTTAAGTTCGGCTTCAGGTTGCGAGATTTCGATAGCTGGGGAATTTGTTTTTTTTTCGGTTTTTATATAAAAACTATTAGAGTACATTTAGTTTCAGCTAGTAATTAACATTTCATCATACATTTACGTTCAAGGGTTTCCTTAAAGATGAAGGTTCCTTTTTTATTTTTTTATAAGCCATTAAGGGTTCGATTAAAGGGGATATGATCCTATAATACCTTCCCTTAGCTCTTAGATCATCAGTTCATAAGGCCTGGTTCCTTCGAAGCTTCGATAACAGGCCTGTTCCTTCAAGACGGTCTTTTAACATATATAAACGGACAACGAAAATAAAACGGTTCCACAGTTCGGAACTTAATCCTTCAAAACTTTGTTGTTCTTACCTTGTCCTCAGACGGATTCCAACCAAGTTCAGTAAAAAATGCGCTTAAAGATAAAAAAGATTTCATACGCTTTAACGGTTTTATGTGTATTCATTCTAGAACATGATTTAAACAATCAGCATGGTGTGGTATATAATTTCTTTATTAAAATATAACTCTTATTTAAAGACTACAAATCTAATTCGACTGGCTTGGGCGCGTCCGTTGAATAGAATAGACGTTAGAATACAAATTTTTATGAGAGCGAGCCAAACAACCTTTTGTCTCGCTTCTATGTCTCAGGTTTCAGAGTTTCGCGCTCAGCGTGCGACATCTAGCTACGAAACTCTGAAACCTAAACATAAGGGGAATTACACATTATTAATGATAGTTGCCTTAATTTTATACTACAACTCGGCCAATCTGACAATTTGATCGCCCACGATTAAATTAAACAAACAAGTCTTAAGTTATAATCATGAGATGGTAGGTGTCGCCCTTAATCAACCGAACCTTCAGAGTCTCGATTCTTCCAAAGTCGAATATTTCGAGACTCGACAATGCCATCATATGGCAGCTGTGTGATTTGACAACCTTCGATATCGCGTATTACGTATCTATCATTAGGTAGAATTTTGTAAACAACGTATGGGCCTCTGAACTTTGGAACCAATTTCTTATTTACACCGGTTGTTGTATCTACATTTTTTATTACTACATAATCACCCTCATCGTATATACGTGCCGGGTTATTATGCTCATTAAAATATTTAATATTATATTCCTGAATCTTAGTGATTGCTTCTGAAGCCTTTTCTCTTGACAATTCAAGATTTCTTTCCAGTTGACTTAATTGTTTATCATCAAGAAATTCTGTTAATTTGTCGATTACTACTCCCCTTTGGTTAATACCAAATAACAATTGACTTGGTGTATTTTGAATAGCGCGATGTATAGTGTTATTTAGTCCGAATTCTATTTGTGTTAAAGTAACAACCCAATCTGAGTGCTCGATTGGTTCCGAAAGCTTAGCAAGCATGCCAGTTAATACCCTATTGACTCGCTCTACTTGACCATTGGCCTGTGGCGAATGAACTGCCACCTTAACATGATCTATATTCTGGTCTATAACAAATGAACTAAACTCTAGTGATGTAAAGCAGGTTCCCCTATCAGTAATTACTCTTGATGGCCTACTGTAATACTCAAAATATTTTCTTAGTGCTGCACATACTTCTTTTGAGCTTGTAGATACAACTGGGTATAATTTAGTGAACTTTGTAAATGCATCTATTACCACTAATATATGTTTTCTCTTTGACTTTATTGAAGGGAGAGGACCAAGATGATCCAAGTGTATTGTATGGAATGGAATGGGCTCCTTAGGAATATTGAACAAATTGCGTATATTAGATCGAACTGGTGCTGAGTGCATTATGCAACGGATACAATTTTTAATGTATTTTTCAACTTTTTCCTGAACATTCGGAAACCAATAGTGACGGCCAATTTGATCAGAGCTTTTTGTTACACCTAAATGCCCAATTTTCTCATGGATCATTCTTATAACATTAGTTTCCATTTCAGATGGGACATAGAATCGAAGTTTACCATTTTTATTTTTTTTGAAGACAATACCATCCTGAACTAAAAACGAATTATTATCTTTTAAATATAGTTTGTTTTTCATTTCCAAAATCTTTACATCTCGATTTTGGGCTGCTCTGAGTTGGAAATCAACATCCTCAGAGTCAATAACGGATATAACATTACATCTGCTTAAGGCATCAACATGATTCATATTGGCACCACTACGATGTTTGACCTTATAATCATAATCCTCCAGCTCTAAGGCCCATCGAGCAATTCTATGATTAACATTCTTTTTGTTCAGTGTCATTGTTAAAGAACTGCAATCAGTTACGATTGTAAAAGGAATACCTTGCAAATAAACACGGAACCGACGTAAAGCTGAAATTATGGCTAAAGTTTCCAATTCAAAACTATGGTATTTGGCCTCTTGATCAGTGGTGCTTTTAGAGAAGAATGCTACCGGATGTAATTTATCATCTTCTTGTCGTTGGAGTAGAACTGCACCATACCCTAATGAACTTGCATCGCAATGCAGTTCTGTTTCTTTCCTTGGACTATAGATTGCCAATACAGGTGGAGATGTTAACCGTTCCTTTAAAGTCTGAAAAACATCTTCGCATTCGGAAGTAAATCTAAAAGGAGTTTCAGCTTTTAATAAATTATAAAGAGGTCTTGCTATTCTTGAAAAGGATTCGACAAACCTGCGAAAGTATGAACAAAGTCCTAAAAATGAATGCAATTTCTTTCTGTCTTTAGGCACAGGATATTGAGCAATCGCTCGAATATGGGAATCACTAGGTTGGATGCCATGTTCCGTTACTTTAAACCCTAAGTAATCAAGTTTCGAATATGCAAAGCGACATTTTGACAAGTTGAGCTCCAACCCATTCTTCGCTACACAACATAAAATTTTAGTAAGTATCTCAAAATGTTCAGTAATAGTTTTACTAGCAATTAATATATCATCTAGGTAGACAACTATATCTCCTCTGTCTATAAATTCACGAAAAATTTGAATTATGAATCTCTGAAAAACACTGGGCGCATTCTTAAGGCCGAAAGGCATTTTAAGAAATTCCCATTGACCGTTCGGGGTTACGAAAGATGTTAATTGTGTTGAATCTGCTGCTACCTTTACCTGGTAAAACCCACTCTTAAGGTCTAATAAGGTCATAACCTTCTTCCCCTCCAGGTATTCAATGCAATCGTCTATCAATGGTATTGGATGAGGATCTCTTACTGTACGTTTGTTCAATGCTCGATAGTCTATACACATTCTGGTTTCACCAGATTTTTTCTTAACTAAAACTATTGGTGCAGCATACGGAGAACTACTTGGCTGAATAATTCGTTTTTCCAATAGGTCTTTTATTATTTCACTCACAGTACCTTTTTCTGAGACTGATAGCCTTCGCGGAGCAAAACAAACAGGAATATCAGATGTAAGTCTAATGTGCATCTCAAAATCCTTTGGTGAAACCATAGTTTTATCAAAATTCAAATAATTTTGAGATACTATATTTTTAATAGTTTTTGAAATGTCTAAACTAAGATTTGAATCAATATCTATATAATCTTTTCTATCCCATATAATCTCAAAAGCATGGCAGCCAAATAAATCACTATCTACCTCAACATTATTGTATTCTCTCTTCACATCAAGATCGTCTTTAAGCTTAATCCGATCATGATCAAATGTATTCAACTTGTCTTTGAAGCAATCACTAAGTTCTTTAGGTTGTATCTTTAATTCACCGGCTAATACGCTGCTCCCAAAAACATCATTTATGTTGTTCTTATAATGACTACACTCTGAAGGTTCGGTTTTTTCATCAGAATAAGTGCACATATACAATTGGTTAGAAAGAAAAACTTTATTCGAACAAATTTCATTTTGACACTGCTCAGAAGTTATATTAACTTTATTACAGTTCATGTTAAGTTTTATATTAAAGATTTCAAGGAGATCACGACCAATAAGTAAAGGTATAGGAGTTACTTCATCTGGAATAACCATAAGGGAAACAAGATTTAAATTATCTTTTATATTAATATAACAATTAATCGTACCGTACGTAAAGAGTTTAATGTTTCCTAATCCTTTAAATCTTGAATACGTTAATGATTCTTGAAC
Organism: Eupeodes corollae; assembly: GCF_945859685.1. Taxonomy (NCBI): domain Eukaryota; kingdom Metazoa; phylum Arthropoda; class Insecta; order Diptera; family Syrphidae; genus Eupeodes; species Eupeodes corollae. Next base: position 79,328,149 of record NC_079149.1, on the reverse strand, counting down.
GTTAATTTCTTCAGGCAGAACAGACTTTCGTATGAAACTAATCGGACTACCGGTATCCAAAAGAGAACAACAATCGATAAATTTTGTGCACTTATTCTTATTTGTCATAAAGGCGACACTCACCATCTGAACAGCATCCAAACTCTGAGTCAGCTCCTTGGTGTCATCATGTAGGGCATCCCGGTTCACGGCTCCAACTCTGGTCTTCACAATATAAGGGCAGTTTTTGTAAGTGTGCCCCTCGTCAGCACATTTGAAACAGGATCCAGCTGGTCGTTGCTCCTTTGGACATTTTGCTGCGATGTGCCCATACTTTGAGCAATTAAAACATCTCTTGGACTGCTCGTTGTTTGATGCTGAAGTTGAGGGAACCATATTTCCTCCAGAAGTTGTTGCCCTAGCAACCATAGTCCTCGGAACTCTTCTTTTTTCGTATCGTGGCAAGAGGTTTTTGAGCTCTACTATAGTTTTGGCGGCAAAAAGAATAGAGACATTTGCTGGTGAATCCCTCAAACCATCGATAATGAATTCGATCAACTCTGCCTCATCGATTTCAGCATGTGACCCAAGTTCTTGCATACATATGACATATCGAAGAAGTGGCTCGCCCTGACGACGTACTCTCTCACTCAGTTGACGATAGACCTGCTGTCTGCTCATCTTATGGTCGAATTCTTTGATAAGTATTTGCTTCAAAGAATCCCAGTTGTCAACGTAGACCGTGCGTAACAGCATTTTCGCAGTTCCCTGCATGAGACGGCGTGCAGACAAGTACTTGCATCGGTCATCGCATCCCAGCGAGTCGGTCACATCTTCGTAGTCAACTATCCATTTAGTGATGCTGTATGGATCGTCACCGTTGAATGCAGGAACAGCATTTTCGATGTCTGAGAAGTCCACTGCACGCCATGGTGCAACCGAAGATGTTGTGGGCGCTTCCATCTGGTCCAATTCTTTCCTTAGCTCAAGGATTTTTTTCCGACGCTCAAGTCTGGCCAGCTCTTGTTCTTCTTCCAAGTCTTGGACATCAGAAGCTGTATTACTGTGCCTGTTATCAGAAGCGGCCAGTGTTTCGGAAGTATTCTCTCCATTCGGAGATGCAGAAGGTGGAGTTTCCTCGGTTAGCTCAGCAGAAGGTGGAGTTTTCTCAGTTAACTCACCAGAAGGTTGTTGGGGTGCCACTGTAACTGTACTTTCATACAATGCCCGAAGTTGAGCTAGAGAAGCCGTGTCTGGCACATCTACTCCAGCGCTCTGAAGTGCTTCAACCAATTGTGCTTTGTTGAGTTTTGTCATAGCTGGCTTTAAATCCGCAAAAAGAGGTAATATACACAATAATTTAGTTTTCTTTTGGTGTATTACCCCACATCTGACGTTGTGGTATATAATTTCTTTATTAAAATATAACTCTTATTTAAAGACTACAAATCTAATTCGACTGGCTTGGGCGCGTCCGTTGAATAGAATAGACGTTAGAATACAAATTTTTATGAGAGCGAGCCAAACAACCTTTTGTCTCGCTTCTATGTCTCAGGTTTCAGAGTTTCGCGCTCAGCGTGCGACATCTAGCTACGAAACTCTGAAACCTAAACATAAGGGGAATTACACATTATTAATGATAGTTGCCTTAATTTTATACTACAATGGTGAAGTTAACATTAAATCCTTAATGGCTTTAGGTATCAAATATTCGAAACTCGGCATTGCTTTGAGGATTCGACTAAAAAAATACAAACCAACCCTATGCCTTATACTCATCAGTTCAATTCATTCTTCATGAAAGTACCTCTTTAATCCTCATAGACGGGTTGTAGAATCTTTTTCATCAATCATATGCTCAGCATAGAATAATTAATATTTAAAGAACAGAATATCCTTAAATGTTTTTATCTAAATCAAAGAATCGTTCACTTTTGTAATTCCTATTTATTGCAGTTTTGTAAAATTATAGAAAAACATTAGATAAAAGGAGAAAATGGTTTAGGTTGAACGTAAGCTAATTTGTCTATTTCTAAACATTCACGAGTAGGCTTTTTGTACTACGCCTCGGTTACAACTTAATTTAAATGTGTAAGATCCTTCAGAAATGCACTCTGTTAGATTTAAGATGTTTTTTTCTTTTTTTTACTTTTGCTACTGCAATTTGATTGGTTATTTGTTCATTCATTCTACTTTAAGAAGTTCTACATCAAAAGTCAATGTGGAGTTTGGTGGGATAATTCCTGGATGTCCACGACTGCCGTAAGCGTAGTCTGGCGAACATACCAACTTAGCTCGTTGGCCTAGAGAAAGCTGCTTAACGCCTTCATCCCAACCACGGATTACCTCTCCACGGCCAATGGTGAATTTGAATGGTTTACCGCGATCGCGCGATGAATCAAACTTGGTGCCATTGTCTAGAGTTCCGGTGTAGTGGACAGAAACAAGTTGACCACTTTTTGGGTATGTGCTTCCTGTTAAAATCATTGGTTAGACTTTAATATTTGCATTAATTTTAGATATTGTTTTTTCTTTTACCGTCACCAGGAGTAATTGGAATAACGTCTACGCCCATATTTAGCTATAAAGAATATTATTATCTAGATGAAACACCACAAAATATTGCTAAGTGGAACCGCAGAGTAGAGCGTGGTTGCGAAGAAAATTTCGGTATTGGGCAAAAAACGAAAAAATGGAGGATATACGACATACGCATAGCCACGAGTCTCGACTATCAAAATTGCTTTGGTTTACTGAACCCCTTAAGTTCTTAGGCGTGGTTCCCACTAAGATGAACCTAGTTTCAGGCAACTTATGCAAGAAGCACAATAAGCATATTTAAAGTTGTCTACCCAAGCAACTTAACACATTCCAATACGATTGACTTTTACTTTCCGGAACTGGAAATTCTTTAGATAAAAGAGGATATAAAATATTGAAATTAAATAAGTTGCATAAATGAAAACAAAACAGAATACAGAGATCTACATAAATGCAGATTCAAGAAAATTGTGGTGCACCGGTATAGATTTATGCGAAATTACGGGTGCAAGAGATTGATAGAAGATGTTGCAAATGTTTGTTTTATTTTAGAATAAATCTCAAAGGTTTTAATCCCCAATGAGATTTTTTTTCATTTCGATATTTAATTTGACGTTCGATCTACTGGAACAACCGCATTTAACAGTACTCAAAAGAAAGAGTTGCATTTAACAGTTTACAAAAGGAAAAAAGATTTGATTAAAATAAAAACCTTTTGAGATGAGTAAGTAAATAGATATTTTTTGTATAATTGTGTTGTTAATAAATTTGTTTAATTTACAAAGGGATATAAATTAATTTAATTTGACTTTGCCTCTCTGAATTAACTGCAATGTAGTATACAAATTTGATTATTCTATCTTGTTTTAATGTAAATATACCCTAAAAATTATTTTTTAAGAGCGCTTACATTTTTAATGGAGAATAAGTATTCACCAGCTGCATTTTGAAAGTGCAATAAAATTTTGATTGTAAGCAAAAGAATGAAATTCAAAAAGTTCATTACAAATTTACAAATTAATTTAACTATGTTGCCATGAACTTGTAGAAATTTTAAGCAATTTCAAGTAATTTGTAAGTTCCTAGCAACTAGGTTATACTAAGTGGGTACTAGATATTGACATGCGTTATAATGCGTTTTACTTTATGAGAATGTTTTTCTTTCAAAAAAATTGTTGAAGTGTATGATCTTTTTTCTTGACCATAGGCCCACTGGGCAATTTTCCAGCTGCCCTGTTTGGTTTTATTTGTCAATTGTTAAAGACCTTTTTATACAATCCCCTCTCTTATAAAAGGAGTTTAATTATATACAACAAATAGAGTTCAAATTAGTATTTATATATTATTATCATTATCATTATCATTAGTATTTATATATGTCAAACATATCTCTTTATTTTAATATGGGGACCTATTGGAAATATCAACACCCGTGATTTATTGGAAAATCTATCAATAGTATAGAAGAATTTTACGCAAATAACAAAAACAATATGCGTAGTATGAATATTACCGATAAAAGTTAAAGCAGAATCTTACTACGGATGGGTTTTTGAAATTTATACGAGTCTCGAATATATCTAATGTGATTTTTTTCTCAAATGTTTTTACGATTGATATTGCATTCGCATCTCGATGGCTGTATTCGTTGAATACTTGTCCTTTTGGAAATAAGTTTGATAGCACTTTCTAAAATGCAAATGGTGTTTATTCATGTTAAACAATGAAGAACTCAACAGTTCAGCAACGTATAAGAATACGCTACCTACTTTATGTGCATTTTGTTTGGATTAAAACAAAACTATTTTTTTGTACACAAACATGCATTATCTGTAAAACCAACTCCTCCACACAGGCTTTTTTTTACAAATTTTGAATCGACTTCTATTCCCGACCGGAATCGAATCGAATCAAGCTCATTGCAACTCGATTCAAATACGTATGGAATTGAGGCGAGCTTTAATCTCGCTTCAACACCACATGTTAACGTAGTAGTCTACAAACAAACCCCCTTCTTGAAGTTATTATTTTATCTCAAAGCTGCAATTGTTAAATCTTATTTTCGTTTTGCTGAACTTAATTTTAACAAAACTTTCTTCTATTTGTGTTTTTTTTTATAATTATTATTTTGTAGTACCCGCGGCATGATGATTAGTGCGTTGGACTGTCATGCAAGGGGTCTTGGCTTCAATCCCTGCCTGTGCCACCTTAATTTAAAAAAAATAATTTTCGCGGGTACTGCCTCTTGCGAGGAATTGACAAATCCTTCAAGAGTAATTCTTGTCATGAAAAAGTGCTTTCTCAAATTAGTCGTTTCGATTCGGCCTAAAATTGTAGGTCCCTTCCATTCCTGACAACTCGCACCCAGGAATGGTTGAGATTTGTAAGTCACTAGGCCCTGGTTCCCAACGGACTGTTGGGCCACCCAATTTATTTTTATTATTCTGACAGATCTTCTTTCAGTTATACCAATTTTTAAAAACAAAAATCTGGCTACTGCCGATGCGTTTTCTTGGAAATTTTCTACTGTACTATTTACAGAATATCAACAAAAAAACACGGGTTATGAAATTTAAAAATGATTACATGTTCATAATTTCAACTTCCATATCTTTAGAAAAAAAAGAAATTATCTCAAAATTATTCCTGAAATATCACCTTCTCCATAAAAAAAAAGTGCTAATCTTTGTTCTTACGCTGATCACTTCTTGAAATCTCCCTTTAAAATCAAATTCGTTTCAGGTTTTTACAAGCTCACGTTCAGCTTCTCACTAATTATTGTCAAACAAGTAAAATATCATTATTTATTGACATCCATTTAACACATTTGAAAATCGATTTGATTAAGCGTTCATATTTTGAAATTCAAGTCAATCAAAACACATTTGCCAAACATATTCGAAAGTGTGAACCCCCCTATAGGTTAGGTACGCGTTTGTAATGTAAACGAGCACAAGCATTCCATACGTTCAACCACTACTAACTTCGCTTTGTTGAATTCGAAAAAGAAAATTTTGATTAATGGCGTTTTGTAATTTGTGGAGTGGAGAATAGATAAAGATAATAGAAAATAAAGTCACTAATTTCAGCTGAATGTAGTTTTCAAATTGGAAGGAAAAATTCTTACTCTAAATTCTTATAAGGATAGAAATGGAATATAATTGAGGAATATTCAAAATATTGTTGGTTATTATGTGCCTAGTGTATTTCATGTTTTATTGTCTTGTGATCAGATTTTGAGTTTCTTCAATTTTTCCTTCAAACTGAAACAAGTGTTGAAAAACTGAAGTGGTTGTGGCAACCTGGCGACCACCTCCTTCCGAAGCATTGGCAAACAAAAAAAAAAAAACGGTGACGCAAGCAGATTTGTCCAACGATTTGTTTATTTCAAATCGCGTGTGTGTATAAATTTCTGCAACGACGGGAAAAAACCAAGTATTCTCTTCTATATTATCGATCAGCAATCAGGAAGCAGTATTTATCAACAAAGAATCCTTTAGGTAAGATTTATTCAATATTATATATAATTTTTGTTTCTTTTTGATTTTGCCTTTTTTATCCTTTTAATTCATTTAAAGTATCTTCATTTTGTGAAAAAATTACATTTATTTTGTTTTTACTTGCTCAGCGGAGCAGTTTTATTTAGTTATAATTTTATTTCGTTACTTTATAATCAACAAGTTAATTTTTAAAACAAGAATTCAACTCAAAACTTTACCATCAACAATGCTTTTTTATTCTTTTGTTGCACCACTGATGCTTCAATCCTTTGCTACTGCTACTAATTGTCGATTTGCTACTTTCCCTGAGTAGATGACTAATATCCAATTAATTTGTTCAACTTTTCATGTTTTGAATAGTTAATTAAAGTTAAGTGTTACTGCATTATAATATTTCAAAGCAAAACTTTTTTTTTGGAAAAAAGAAACTGCATTTTCTTCTGTTTTAAAGTTTCGTTGTTTTTTTTTTTAATTAAAACTACATACATAGTACCCTAAAAGAAAAACTAGGAGTTTAATTTATTAGAAATATAGTCATGTACTTACTTAGAAGATTTGTGGTTATTGTGCTGTTTATGATGAAAGGGTTTTCTGATTAATATAACCGATCGCGTAATTATTTCAATAAACCCGATAAAAATGATTCAGAAAGCCGAAAAAAATGGCCAATTTGTCAATGAGGTTAAAAAAGGATTTAATAAGCTTTATAGAGCCGCATAATATTAACTTATAAGGCTTTATTTGGCAAACAACGAAATAAAAGTACAAATCTGTAACTTTATCAAGAAATACACAATTACAAGAAACATGTGGCAATATACATTGCATACTAATTTTGAAGTACAACTTATTAGTCTTATGTCCTTTTATTAAATTGTATCTTTTTTACAATTAAAAATGATTACTAAACAGGAAAACTGACAAACTTTAGTATTTTATACCAATACACTTTACATAATTTTTAGTTGAAAATTTCCCTTCTGTATACCTATTTCTTGAATTAGTTTTTATTTTTTTATTTTTTTCTGTTTACTTTAAGTTTATTTTGCCTTTTTATATTTTTAAAATAATTAATTAATGGCGAGTCCACTATGTTCATAGGAACCAGGGCCCAGTGGCTTACACTCTTAATTTTCCCGTGTTTAGTTTAATAAATGCTTAACAAATGACGTCGATATTCAATTCTTGCAGACGCAAAATACTGCTCGCATGAAGTAGTAGGTGTGGAAGTTAAAATTCTGGGAGTCAGCTTAAAATACTAATCGCTATGAGAAGAGAACTACTTAAACTTTAACTTCTTTTCAAATCATATTATTATAATAAACTGGTATTTTAATTTTATATGCAACAAGTTATGTACAAGAAAGAAGTTAAAGGATTAGTAAGATACTACCAATTAAACAAAAAAAAAAAAAAAACAAGAACTGAAATCATTTTGTTTCCAGGGTCGAACTGAATTGAAGAAAATTTAAATAAAATTTTTACGAAATAACAATAGTAAATAAATTTAATAAAATAATAGGAACGAGGATAAGTAGTAGCAGTAATATTGACTTCATTTCATTATAAAGGTTAAGTTATAGTGGCTGTCCAAGATGGAAACGGACACACTTAGGTCAGTTTAATGGCCCATTGTGATACCACATGAATCTTGAGGCTTCCTTCTAAGCTCAATGAAACCAGCTTGAGCCCCTTACGAAACGTGAGAGGCTGATTATACCGATATGATTTAGATCGTTTAGATCGTTAAAGAAGAATTCTCCTAGGTATTTCTTGCGTTTTCGAGCTAGAGCAGGGCAAGTGCAGAGAAGATGAAGAACCGTTTCTTCCTCTTCCTCGTCTATACAGCTTCTGCAAAAGTCATTTGAGAATACGCCTAGTCTCGTGGCGTGCTTTCCTATTAGACAGTGTCCGGTTATGACACCTTATCGAGCTTATATGTGATCTGCTTAGAGAGAGAAACCCCTTGAACGTATTAAACCCAGTGTTGGCCAGATGTTTTTTGTGACTGGACACGTGGTGATGTTGTTCCACCTGGTGCCTGCCCTCCTCACTGCGTCTTGCATTAGCAGCAGTTTACAAGTAGCGATTGGTATGCCAGTACTTGCCAAACGTGGTAGAATGGGCTGTACTGTACCATTCCTGGAGAGTTCATCTGCCTTACAGTTACCTGGAATATTTTTTCTATGGCCCGGCAAACAGCAAACTTGAAAATTAAACTGTTGCGCCATCTCCATTAGAGATGATCGACAGTTATGGACTGTTATAGAGTTTGAAGAGACAGAGTCCAGAGATTTGATAGCGGTTTGGCTATATGAGAAAATACGGATATCAGATATTGAGCCAGGACAAGAATTCCTTTATCGCCAAAAGTTCCGCCTGGAACACGCTACAATGATTGGAATGGAGGAATGAGATACTTAATTTCAGTCGTTCAGAGTACACACCTCCACCAACCCCTTCTTTGGTTTTTGACCCATCTGTGTAAAAATGGATTGACTCAATCCTCCACGAATCCTATCCTCCCAAAAACATCTGGTAGGTATAGAAATCTGGAAGTTTCTGTCTAATTGCAGTTGGGGGATGGTATAGTCTGTGTGCTTTGGATTTGATTCTAAATACCTTAGAATTACGGAGTGGCCAATGACGAAGCTTTAAGGCGAATAGCAGAGCTTGCAGCTATTTGTTTGCTAAATATGTCAAGAGGTGTAAGGTAGAGCAAGGTGTCCAGTGCCGCAGACATTAGCTTTTTTGACTCTTTCCTGTACGTTGCGTTTCCAATTTAGTTTTTTGTCTATGACAAGACCCAGGTTTGTAGCCTCGTGTGAGAATTTTAATTGGATTCCTTTAATATAAGGAGGGTTGACAAATGGATTTTTTTATCTCCTCGAAAATAAGACCAAATCGGTTTTGTGTGGGTTAACACCCAGTCCACACCGATCAGGCCAAAGTATTAGTCTGTCTAAGGCATTTTGTAAGAGTTCTTTTAGGATGTTAAGATGCTTTCCTGAAACTGCTATAGCAACGTCGTCCGCATATGCTATCAAATTACATTTAAAATTGGACATATTGCTAGAAAGTGTAAAACGTCTTCCCTTACTTTCATATTACATATGTTGCATAATATAGGCAGTTCTGGTTCGTGTGGAATGTAATTCAAATTAACTAATTCTCCTCTCATTTTTAGAATAGTGCTTATTTTATCAGTTGTATAGTACTTTAAGAGATATGTTTTTTCTTCAAGATTGTATTTAAGTTTGCTATAGTACACCCTGTATAGGGAAGTTTTGGCTTCATTGACATATTTTTGATATACAGCGTTGTTCCTATAATATGCATAAGGTCTTTTTAAGGTAACCTCTCTTCCTCCATCGCAATCACTTTTACTATGTAATTGAAATGCATTTTTAATGTGTTCAAAAACATAGGATCCGTTCCCGTTTCTAAATGTAGCATGTAGTTGGGGGTACTACTTGGTAATCTAAATATTCGCTTAAGAAAGTAGCGCAGAAATTTTTCAAGTGCTTCAAATGAACAGTATCCCCACACTTGGGCTTCATATAAAAGAATTGTGGATGCTGTTGCTTTGCACTGTGACTTACATGTCTATTACTTATGCATTTGCTCCAATTCTCCAACAATTTCAATGGGTTTATCTTGCAAAGTCCACTTTTCATTTCGACTGTATCTTCCGCCAACATTTGTAAATATCATCATTTTGGATTTTGTTAGGTTTACAGAGAGATTCCAAGTGTTGCAGTACCCATCAAGCTACCCCGAAAGCTATATTATTTGTTTATTTACTTTTTTCGATATTCCATATCCATATAGCTTATAGAAAAGCGCCTCTCTAGAAACAGAGTCGAATGCTGCTCAAAAATCTATAAAAAATGCTTAAGCTTTTTGTGGTCCCTGTTGTAGATTTCAACGAGTTAGTTAGCGTAAATATTTGGTCGATTGTGGAATAGTTCTTCCTGAAGCCCGCTTGAAATTCGTGAATGATTTTCTCCTTATCTACCCATTGAATAAGTCCGTAAAAAGCACTGCACCAAAAAGCTTGGTTGAAGTATTTAAAAAAGATATTCCTCTATAGTTTGTCTACTCATTACAATCACCTTTCTTGTGCAGTAGAAGTATTATTGATTTCAAAAAACTCCCCGGTATATCAGCATTTTCAAACATTATTGAATTCAGATACAAGTGCTGAAAGGAATTCACTCGTACAGTTCTTAAAATTCAAATGAAATGCGGTCGTCTCCTGGGGCTTTGTTATTTTTAGATTTCAAGATAACACTTTGAATCTCTCCTAGAGTTATCGGTGAATTTAGGAGTTCATCAACAATCCAGGGTGCTGCATATTAAAATGGCTGAGAGATTTGTGTTGTGTTGAGCAAGTTTTCAAAGTGATCTTTAATTTGTTCGGCTGGCAAGCTTAGTGCGATATTGTTTTTTTTTAACCATTGACATGCTTAACAGCTTTCCAAAACTCTTCTGGGCATTTTGCTTTGTTTAAAAGGGCAATATTTTCCTCGTTAAACGCTTGTTTTTTTTTTAGAAAGGCATACGTTTTTGAAATGCTTATTTGCTTTTGCATATAGTGTTTTTAACGTATTTGTGTTGTTCTTTCTAATAAGCTGGAGAAATGCAAAAGATGCATCTCTAGCTCGCTTGCAGTCTATATCAAACCACCTTTAGCATTTTTTAATGTTATTTTGGTTACGGCTTTTCTCATTATTTCTGTAAGGCTTTCAATATTTGGTGACGCATTAATATTTGTCAGAGCTACGACTACTTTGAGGATAATACTATTTACTTCAAAATAAAAATAAAAACAAAAATTGATCATTAATTTCAAGGTACTTTAGATATAAGGTCAATTATAAATACTGTATAAATCTATTTCAAGCCTTTGAAAGCGCGTATGATAATTACATTTGGTTAAAAAGTGTAGATCGCTATTAAAATGAGGGCGAATTTGACATATTAACTAAAGAATTTGATTAACTTTAATGAGTACTTTTAAGTTTAAGACTAGTTAATAAATTCATAACTGTACCATAACTATATCCTCTTCTCTATCTTACATTCTTTATCAAACCGTGGCAGTACATTATACTACAATCCTCTCGATAAATTTGAATTTTATATTGTTACGGTATTGCTATCGTCATAGTTTGTACTTGGATCTATCTTTTATAGCGAATCATCAATTAGCACTGACTTGTATTTTCTTTCAAGGTGTATATAAGCCTTTAAAAACATTTCTGCGAAACCGTGTATTCAGCATAAAATGCTATCTTGTAATTTGACAATCACTCGTTTTTCCTGATTCCGTGTCACTTTGATACACTCAAAATTATAGATTTGTTAAAAAATAAATCCGAGCAATATACCAATAGTCAGCAATGAAGTTAGTAAAATACCTTTGGTAATCATATGTTCATACAGTACCCGTGGCATGATGTTTAGTGCGTTGGACTGTCATGCCAGAGGTCTTGGGTTCGATCCCTGCCTATGCCATCTAAAGTCTTTTCACTGGTACTGCCTCTTGCGAGGAATTGACAAATTCTTCAAGAGTAACTCTTGTCATGAAAAACTGCTTTCTCAAATAAGCCGTTCGGATTCGGCATATAAACTGCAGGTCCCCTCCATTCCTGACAACATTATTCGCACACAGGAATGGTTGAGAGTTGTAAGTCATTAGGCCCTAGTTCTCAAACGGACTGTTGCGCCACCCAATTGTATATTCATATGTACATGATGTGAATGGGCCAAAGCAATTCGAATGTACTTGCTGTACGATTTTCGTAGTAAGTAACTGCTCTCCGTTTTTTCGATTTTAAACAAGTTACAGAAGGGAACTTTTCTTAACTAATATCTATCCTTGTTACCATACATGATTATAGAATATAGTATTGTTTATTAAAATGACACAACCATAGCCATACGTCATTGACTTCACATTCATAGGCTTGTATAACTGGCTAACACTCTATTTGCAATTTTAAAATAACATGACTCAGTGAAGCAATTTCCAGTGGTCAAAACAGATTCTAAGCTACCTTTCCCTCAAGCAGAAAGAAAAATGTTTCTAAGTTTTTTTAACATGTAACAAACCATTAAGCTCTATGAACACTCTTTCCATCAACAAATGTGTGCGTTATGTGTAACTTTATGTCCACAACCTTTCTATTCAGTACTATAGATTAAAAGCTTTTTAATTGTTCAACAGTTCTCAATGCCGGCCGCCGCCAATAGAAAAGCATTCGCCAGCTTTATTTTGTTGTTTTGTAAACCAAACTTTTCTTGTTTTTGTCGAAAGTCAAAATTCTTAAGGCTCTTTTTTGAACATAAAGTATTCTAAGTATTCACTAATGAAAGCAGTTGAAAGAATATCTTACACATTTTAAGCCTCTTAAAAATTTTGTATCCGATGTTTCCAAGATTTGAAATTTTAACCGTCGAATCCTTTTTTTTTATTTTAACGAATACTAATTCTAGAGCTTTGTAATCTGGATCAAAAACCTGTAGATCGTAATGTAAATGAAAGACAAAACGACAACTTGATAAAACAATCCAAAGGAATATAATAAATAGTTTAAGGTTAAGGACTAAATAATAAAATCATAACTATAAACCATAACTTCAATTGTTTTCACTATCTCACGTTGCTTTGACTTAATTATTAAATTTTGTAGTAGAATATAATTTAGAAGTCTTGAACAATAAATAACTAAAATGCTTGTTTAGAACAAAATGTAAACATTAAATCGTGTAGGTACATTAAATAGATACAACAATCTTTTAATTCATTTAAAATTGTTTCGTGCGATGACGCCCAGCGTTGTGCTTAAATATGACTGTAGTTAACTAGAGGCAGAATCAAAAAGAAATTAAAGAATTAAAATTCAATACAAAATTAATTTTCAATCAATCGCAGCGCTGGGTGTTTTCAATTGTGTATAATGTTATTTATTTAATGCTTAAAAAATTCAGAAAAATATCCCAGCGTTGTAAAGATAGTTTAAATATACATACATATCATTTTTAAAAGACAACAATTTATGTTCTAGACTTTGACTTTCTAAAAAGTACAACAACGCCATCGAGATCAATTTTTTTCGAAACAAAAGTTAAACTTCGAATTAGAAAATGGAAATTAGTCCAGGTCGTGCACCATTTGATGTTGACGATGATTTCACTCCATTAAGAAAGCCACATACTCGTGAAATAAAAAAAGCAACATTGCCGACATCCACACCTCCGAAAAGTCCTACGCCATTGTCTCCAATGGCTAAAGTGTTTGTCCCAAAAGTAAAGAAAAATGACAGTTCTGACTACCAATCGGATTCTTTCTTAAGTCCAGTGTCTCAACAACAAATTGTAATCCAACCAAATTCGGTTAATAATCGATTACTTAGAATTCAGCATCCATTAGAATACGCCGCCGCTGTGAATTCGAATTCGATTCAGATGAACGTTGCTTCAGTGTCCTCTGCCGTACAAAACCGTTTAAGTATTCAGAATAATTCACAATCGGACTTTAACTCAAATTGCTTACAACCAGCAGAGGTGGAAACCATCGCTCTGGATTACTTGGCTACAGTGATTCAATGTTTAAACGATAATCCTGGTTCCTTTGACACCGTTGCTACAAGATTTTTAACAATCTTTGATGGAATGGAGAACAATGAATTTGTTTTAAGTAACGCTATGGAAAATATATTTACTGAGTCGATTGACAATCCGAACTTTAGATACATGGGCGCAAAACTTTATAATCTCTTGCACATGCTTAATTTGCGCGATGATTCTCTTTTCCATACTCTCCTTAAATGTAAGCTTGAGTATCAGCAATCCGAAGTAATGGAATATATGCAAAACAATTGCGAACAGAAAGTCAGAGAAACTGCATTATTCCTCGCTGAGTTGTATATGCAATTGCGTGGAGACGACACTCGAATTAAATTGATTGCTGAAAACATAGTTTTTTCTCTGAAGCAATTGTTGACTAAAGTTTCGAATGATAATATTCGTTGTATATGTTTGACACTGAAATTAGCTGGATATGATTTAGACTCAGATTGTCGTAACGACGTTAGTGTGATTTTGCAAAAACTAGAATCAATAAACAAAGACAAACCAGGAAAATATCCTCTGGTCAAAAATGTGATTTCCCTAAAGAAAAACAATTGGGGACGAACTGTGTTCCAAGAAAATGCTAATATGCTGAGTAGCCCAAATGATTCAAACTGCGAAGCTACTAACGAACCAACGTTTTATGGTCCAGATGGAAAAATCATGACCAAAGAAGAAAGCCAATTTCTGGCCACAAGCGTTTCTAAAACTGTATCATCCACTGAGGACGATGAAGAATATGATTTGGAAGTTGATTTGGACCCAGAAATGGATGAAGAGACGGAAAACGCATATCGCAAATTTTGCAAACTAAATAAAACGAATAATTAGATAGTTTTTTTTTAATGCTTTGCAGACGACCCCATTCTCATTTTATTTGTTTGTCCACTTAAATTTTTGTATTATTTATTATTTAATGTGAAAAAGATTTAAAAAAACGTATTCGTTGTGCATATCCTATATTTTTATGTTATAACTTTAATTTAATAATGAAAAAAAAAATGATATAATAATTAAACTTTATTTTTTGTAAAACAATATAATAACTTTGTTTAATTTTGTTCAGTTATTTATTTTCAATATGCCAGTTGTTTTTTTTCAACAATCGATTATTAAAAAAGTTTTTATTCAAACGTTGTATTGACACTAAAGGACACGTCATAACGATACCTTTTAATTTAGTTTAAAAAAAAACAATGGAAATATGTATCCTACTCCATTACGGACAGCCTCTTTAACCTAACGTAACCATGGACATATTTTTTGAAAGACGGCTTTAGTAAGACAAACCCTTTTATATTAGGTTTTTAATTATTTTTTTAAACTTCGGATTGTTCTATTAAAATTTCACCAAAAATGGCAAGAATATGATTTTTCTTGGTAGAATAAGATTATTTAATTTGTTGGTAATTTTTGTTTCTAAAAACCTATTGTGTGAGATATTTTGTTAACCAAATTCGTTTAAAGTAGTAATCATACGCAATGAGAAACAATATGTGAATTGAAAATTGGTCCATTGTCTAAGATTATCCATCAATTCAGAAATCGTGTTAAAAATTCAAACAGCCTAAAATTGACCTGTAATGCTTAAATTAAAAAAAAACCCTAGCTACTGGAAAGTTTCTTGTAACTTAAAAAAAAAATGAATAAATTTGTTTCGGGTTTTCCACAGCAACGAGCGAACTCATTTCCGTTGATATTAAAATAAGTGTTTTGGTGAATCCCTCAATAGCTGTTTTTTTTTTTTTTTTTGTGTAGACTATGGAGTTAAGACAGTTTATGTCAACAACGATTGCAAGGTGAACGAACTGAATATATCTAAACATTAAGAAACTTAAATCAATTTTTGGCGAATAATTCGCTTAAATGTTTCACACTTCTTTTTTTTTGTATGCTATGAAATGATGATTAAAAAATGATTTTGCGACAGAATTTTGTTATACAATGTTAAAAGATAAGTTAAAAAGCATTGCATTTAATGAACAGAACTGAATTGTAAATCATAGGGCTTATGCAATTTATAATTACAAAGTTGGAACACTCCAAAATGTACGTATACCAAACGTAAAATTGAATTCTAGTTTTTAAGAAAATTAAAACATGACTAAAACTACTTTTTTAGTTTTTGTATTTATTTAAGCTTCAGTATTTAATTAAGAATTTATAGGAACATCAAATAATTATAATACTTAATTTGAACAACTGTACCGTTAAAGCGAAATAAACCCTCTTTGCCACTATCTATGAGTGGCACTTGCATCAACGAAACTGAAAATCTCGAAAAATGCCGCTAGATGTCTAGGTTTATTGATGACTTGCAAGAAATTTTTCATTCCGTCTGATATTGCTACAATCTACAAAACCTATATACGTTCCAAACTTGAATATAACTCTCATCTCTGGGCTGGTGCTCCAGTAACTTATTAAGCCTCTTAAACAGTATTCAAAGAAGATCTTTTAAAATGATTGGTGACATTAACATCAACTACTTAACGTCACTTGAACATCGACAAAAAGTTTCTTGTCTCACCTTTCTTTACCGTTATTTTAATGGCCTATGCTCTAGTGAAATAGCCAGTTGCATTCCTTCCCTTACTACGTGAATGTGGAACGCCTTACCACGCTCTATATTTCCCTATCATTGCAGTGTTTAGGAATTCAAATCAATTTACACCGACACCTCCTATCCAACCCTTCCCTCTTTTCCTAATGCTCGCACTGTGTCTTTGGCATATTAAAGGCACATAAAAACCTTTTAGTGTTCGCTAATTATAACAAAAAAAAACTATTACCAAATAAGTTAGTTTAAAAAAATATTAAAGGAATAATAAAAATAAATAAATAATGTGGCGTAACAGCTCGTAGAGAACCAGGGCCTAGTGACCTAAGTAATATCAAGTATGGAGGACAGTTTGTATGCGAAATCCGAACGGCTAATATAGGAGTGCACATTTTATAATAACTACATATGTGCAGGTTCAGACAACATAAGGGCCTTCATTTGCAGTCAACTGCGTTTTTTGAACGTACATTACATAGACCAAGGTAACTAGTTAGTTTTTCAAGTGTCATAACCTTCAAACTCGGAACTTTACTTCAATAACCTCTACCAGTAGTGACTACCAAAAACAATTTTTTACAGTACTCTCCTCAGGCAAGCTACAATTACATCCCGACCTGTATTTTGTATTTAAAAAAAAAAAACATACTTATCCTTTTCCAATTTGACAAGAACCCTTTTACAGAAGATATTAAATGAAATTGAGAGAAAATAAAAAAAGCATTGATTAATAAAGTTCAGCTTTCAGTTACATGAAGAATTACGATCAGCTGAAAGGTTGATTACCTTTCCAGTGAAGTTTCTAATAAAGTTGCCTTAGGTAGGTAGGTAGGTAGAAATGGCAATCTCAAGGCAACCTAGCCTGAGATCCAATTAGCGCTGTAGTGCGCCGTTTTGATACCAAAAACTCGTTTGACCTTTGATTGAAAGGGATAGATTGATAGAGAAGCTTCATAGCGATTATGTTAGAGCCATTTTGTCGCATTGAGAAAAAAGATTAGGTCTCTAATCTTTGTCTCAGATAGCTCATCAAGTTCTTGAAGAAATGCTTTTCCAAAGTATTTCATTCTAGTGTTTGCCAGACATTTGCAGAGGAAATGGATTATCGTTTCACTTTCTCTTTGGTCACTACAACTACGGCAAAAGATTTTGTAAGAGATACCCAACTTCTCTGCATGAACTCCTATAGGCCATTGTCCGGTACAAACCGCACCAATCCTGGCTATGTCTTGCCTTGGCCTGCATAGAAGATCGTTTGTTCGGGTTTTGTTATAGGTGGGCCATATCTTCCTAGATATAATGCAGTTGGGTAAATTGCTCCACCTTCGGCTTGATTCAGTTTGGTAGATAGAAAAGATTTTACCCTTCATAGCAACAAGAGGAATGTTAACTATTTCCACAAGTGAGCTATGACGGCCCGATCCTTGCCTGGCTAGCTCGTCAGCCCGTTCATTTCCCACGATACCACTATGGCCCGGAACCCAGATCAGGGTGGCACCGAGGTTAATATTCAGGCTCGCAAGCTCATCGCGACATTGCTGGACCAATTTAGATGAGAATATGGCCGAGCTAATGGCTTTGATAGCTGCCTGACTGTCTGTTCTGTTTTGGTTTTGGGTTTTGTTTAAGTATCTTACATGCCTCCCTTATTGCCAGCAGTTCAGCCTGAAAAACGCTAGCAAAGTCAGGAAGCCTAAAGGATTTGGCTACATTTAGGGATTAGGGAAAAGATCCCAGAACCAACTCCGCACTCCATCTTTAAGCCGTCAGTAAAGATGGTTGTGTCGAAACCTATCGACACGATGTCATCCTCTCAATCTTTTCTCGATGGGAAAATAACCTTAAAACCCTTACCAAGGTTCAAAGTAGGAGTGCAGTAGTCAGACCTTCTTAACCCGTACCTCAATATTTAGTTTCCAGTTTAGTTTAGGGTCGAGTATAACTCCCAAATATTTTGCACTGGAAGATAATGATAGGATTTGACCGCTGAGTCGAGGTAGCGTGAAGGGCGGTACTTTAGTTTTGGTGGTAAAGAGCAACAGTTCAGTTTCACTTTGGTTAACTCCTAGTCCACAACTCGTGGCCGAGTTGCTAACTTTCTTCAAAGCTGACTCCGTGATTTCACTAATCACAGAGGTGTACTTTCCTGACACCAATAGCACCAAAACATCCGCGTAGGCTACCGCCCACATCTCTCTAATTTAACGAGAATTGTATCCATGACCAGAATCCATAGAAGAGGCGAAAGGACACCACCCTGGGGTGTTCCCCTACTCACGTGTTTTGTTGCGATTGTATTGCCTAAAATGGCTCGAATCTTCCTATGAAGATGAAGTCTTCTTCACCGAACTTAACGAGCGATTCTTCTATGGATTCTGTAAGGACGTTGTTAAAAGCACCTTCTATGTCTAGGAGGTTGGCAAGAGTAAATTCTTTATAATGGATTGTTTGTTCTACAGTACGCACTAAGATAAGCATGCTGAGAGCTTTCGAGAGGTCGTTTAGGATTTCTAAGTTGTCTTAATTAGAAGGCAATTTTTTGTCAGATTCTAGAAATTTGCCTTACTTTAAAGTTCGCCAGAGCCTGCCCAATTGCTCTTGGATGATTTGTCAATTCAGCCTGCCCAATTGCTCTTGGATGATTTGTCAATTCAGTACCCGTCAAGAGGCAGTACATCCGTAAAAAACCTCTAAATGGCAAAAGCAGTTCTCCAGAACTACATTCCTACGCATTCACAGCAAAGTGACGAGACGACAAAAGTTTTCAGAAAACTCATAATTCCTTGTACATTCGTTTTACCGTTATTTTTAAGTATTTTGTATTTTAAATTATTTTGTGCCTACTTGCACTGGGTCCTATGATTGAAGTTTAACGTATTTTTAAATAGTTTTCATAATACAAATGTATTATCTTATTTATGAAATGGTGGAAAAAAGAAGAAACAAAATTATTTATATATATTATAGGTATATACCAAAATGGAAGAAAGTGGCCCCAAGTTAAGGAATCCAATTTTGGCGCCAATGTTAATGCACTCTCAATTGTTTCTAACAACCTCATGTTGGCTTTTTATCAGTAAAATCATTGTGTATAGGAATTTTAAAACAGTTGTGAAGTTTCTCAAAACATAATAATTAATAAAATGTAGGAAACCACATACATCTCATAATACATACAAATAAAATTAAAAATAATAAGACACCTGTTTTTTTCAAATAAACACTACCTTAACGACGACCTAAACAAATAAAAACTCAAACCTAAACTTAACTCAAATTCGATATCTACTGGATGAAAATAATATACAGTACGATCTCGATTAACTCAACCCTCGATTTTACAAGTGCAACATTTAGCTGTATACTGGAAATCTACAGTTTGCAGACGAAATACGTTTATCTTGCAAAATGTTTAATTATTTTAAATAATTTTTTCTATTACATTTATTCAATTAAGTTGAAATTAAAAACAAATAGTAAATTTCTCTGAAACAAAACAAAATAATTATTGATTTGAGAAGAACATGAAGTATTTATTTTATATTTACGCAACGAACTAATTTAATTAAGATTTCTAATGCTTTTGCTGATTTGTTCGAATCGAATTATTTAAATTCAAGTCAATGTATTAACATACATATAACTAGCGTTGTTTCGGATAATTGTATTAATATGAAGACATTTAAGCGCGTCTTTATAAAATTTGGAAGAATTTTATGTTTATTTTTAATAATTTGCTGACGAATGGAATACAGTCTTATAAATCCAAATTTTAAAAGTGTTCCAAAACAATTCAATTCTATTTAAAGACCAGTTAATAAACTAACGGTTATTCCAAAATTATGTGAAAAAATAGTTTGTAATCTGTTATGTTTCCTTTTAAAAGAAAAATGCAGGTCAACTTGTACTTATTTTTAACCCTTTTTTCTCACTTTATTTTAAATAATATTGAAATAGGTTTTCAAATGGATGTTGTCTATACAGGTTTAGCAAAGGCATTTGACAGAGTAGATCGAAAAATTGATTCAAAAACTGAAAGGAATAGGATTTCATTTCAAAATCCTTGATTGGTTAAGTTAAAATCGAAAAGGGCGTACTCAATATGTTAAAATCGGTTCGACAATTTCTAAATTAATAGATGTTACATCAGGAGTTCCTCAAGGAAGCCAGCTTGGTTCACTCCTTCTTTCATTAATTAATGATTTACCAGATGTTTTTTTCTAATTTGACAAGTCTTATGTTTGCAGATGACTTACAAATATTTTCATGTATTAAAAATTCTTTTGATTGTTTTCAGTAGCAAGAAGATCTTAACAGACTTTCAGAATGGTGCCATAAAAACAAACTGCTTCTTAATGTTTATAGATGTCAAATTTTTCCTTCACTCATTCGCTCATCTCCGTTTTTTTCTGAGTATTTTATTAATAATATTGTTCGAGAAAGATTTTTATCAAGAAAGATCTTAGGGTTATTTTTGACTCATAGAAAATAAATCCAATTCAATGTTAAGGTTTATAATTCGTTACTGGAAGAATTTAAAAGATCCGTTCATTTATTTCCTGTTTTTGCTGAATACAATTAATTCGTATGCTCCGAGTCGTTTCCTTGGAAATCGAAATTTATTTTATTAAGAAAATCACAGATCTAATTATTCTTTAAATGAACGTCTGAATCAATGTGTTGGAGAAATAAATATTATCTTCAATAATTTTGATTTTAACTTTAACTTTTACTATACAAGATACAGTTTTATAAATAAGTTAAGTTTATATTTTATATTTTTTTGGGAAGTCATTCCGTAATTTTCAAAACGATAACCGTCAACACGATTATCATTAACGATATCGTCAATAATTTGCTTCACAACTTTGTCACTATCGTCTCATCTATCGTTTTCAGTATAAGATAACTGAAATGTCAAAATGAACTCAACGAAAGATAACGCTGGTTCGATAACTTTAAAATATTATTAAACTTGGGTTTTGTCTATGGGAAATTGTGAAAATTTGCAACAATGTTCTTACCAAACTTATCAACTACTTGTTTATTGTTACTGTTACCGTTTTTTTGCCGCCGACGATGTTACTATAATTTATTTAAGTCTGATATTATTGAAATTATGAAGGCCTCTTTTGAAAAACTTTGAACAAAACTATAATAGTTTTAACTTTGTTGTGTTTTTGTTCCATTATTTAAAATTGTTCGTTTATTTATCTTTTATTTGTGTTATTTATTTATTTATACAACTTTTCATAACAACAAAAAAATGCAATAGTACAGTTAACTCAAAAGTAAGAAATTAACAATAGAAATAGTTCCACACATTGTAACATATATTTTAAATCTTCAGCTAATAAATTTGAAAAATCCCTTGAAGAAGCTGGAAAATAGCCAGCGAAACGACGGACGGGTAACAGAAGATGAATTAGTTTTTTATTAATTGCATCAAGAATATTGATAATTAAAGCCCAATCAAACAAACATTACATATTAAATCAAGAACTTACTATCCAACACCCAAACACATAATAGTTTAGATTATTTTAAAAGTGAGAAAGAAAAAACAAAAATGTTTAAATACGTATAGCTTGGAAGAGAGGGTCTAATTTATGTCTTATTTGTTTCCATAATAATAAATTTTATTTTTTTGCGAGTTTTCATTTTCACTTTATAACAAAATTTAATTACACCGAAACATTTTTATATCAATTTGCTCAGTTAGTATTTGGAAATCAATGACATACGATTTAGCTATCGTTTTGGGTGTATTACTTTGATGATTATCGTCAAAACGCTATCGTTTTACGGAATGACCCCCTGATTTAATCTTGGCCAGTGCTTAAAATATGTACTGCGTTATTGCAACAACCTCGGTCATTATAACCACACTTGTTTTAATTGGTTTCGAAAATCGAGAATGCACTGTAAATGAATTTGAGTGTTTCTCGCGTTCCACAACGAATAATAAAAATAAAAGAATAGTTGAAGACATCTAGTTTATTATTATGGAAAATGGAAACGTCATTCCACGTCCACCATACCTGATTCATGTATCTAAACCACAGTTGGCAACAACCTAGAACAACCTCTCGAAATCGAAACAGTAACTAAAAACCAACCACTGAACTGAATCAGAATTCAGAATAAACACGCTACATGCACTCCACTCCGAATCCAAAGAAAATTTAATTTCAGTTCGAGTCTCTTGCTTGTGCCGCTCGCTTGTAGATTGTTTATGAAGCGCTAGCGCAGTGTCCGCACCTCTCCGACAGTTCAAATCACTGAACCACGAACAAAAACTAAATTTCAAGTTTTTATTTTCAGTTATACCTAAGTGTAGTGTAGATTACTTTTGTTTGTCAATATTAAATCGATAACGGGTCGGGAAATACAACATCAACAAATTATTCTAGCGGTTGCCTAAATCCTTAATCATTTTACCTACCTACCTACGGTTGTGGATCAGCATTTTGTGTTTTAAATTAAAAGATCTAGGTACATAAATATATATTGTGTTTTCTTTTTTTATTTTTGTATTCGAGTCCGCTCCGCCACTTATTGACACAACTTTTTATTATTATATGTATCTTTTTTGTATATCTACACAAGTCTTGAGTGCTACTAAGAATTTTATAAAATATTTCCAATTGATCCTCTATAATATAGATGAACATCTATAACAAAGTGATATAAATACAAAACTAGTACCTAGTTATAATTGGATTTGGACTAGGTATGTAAAAGTTAATAAGGCGAAGACGCATTTTTGTTAAAAATTAAAATGAATGTTTATAAATATGTATGACACTATGTCTATGTTTCGTTTTTGAGATCATTTTTTGGGCTGTGGTCATAGGATGGAGAGACATAGAGAAGCACAGTAAAACACAAATCAAAAGAGACACATAAATGTATTTGTTAAAAAATCAAGTTTATTCTTCTTTATTATAGTTGGATACTGGTACTGGACTGGGTCTGGCTACGTAAACGTATCTTCTATACATACCATATTATTTTCTCATTTTGAGCTTGAGCTATTGGTTTGTTACTTTTTCTTCTTTCGTTCGCATTTAGGTTTTATTCTCATCGCACTCGCAACTCCATTAAATACTACATTATAAAGAAGTTAAATTACCTACCCATATTTTGAAATACCTATCTATTAACTTTTTTGTTTGCGAGAAGCAACATTATTTAAGTACAAGTACCTATCTATGAGTATTGAGTATGTCTGTTTTTGTTTTTCTTTTTCTTTAATAGAATATTATTATGGGTCTCTGGAAGGTATATCTAGAAAACTTGTTAGACGGGATCACTACTTTAAATACAAGTTTTAGCTTGGGATGGGATAGACGATAGAGTTGAAAACTAAGCTGTATCTTTTGGTCTTGTGTTTTGTATATTGTATCAACCTCATGCCATTGCCTTATTTCATCAACAGCGTCTTTGTGTCGTGAACGTGACTCTTTAATTCCTTTTTCTTGCTCTCTTTGGTGTTGTTGTTATTTTATTTTGATGGGAGACATGACATCAGCAAAGTGAAGTGAAATGAAGTTTCATGGGATGCGTGAATATGCCTTATAGATACATGCGCATCAAAAAAATTTCAAACAGCAAATTCAAAATAATGATACTTAATTAGGTAAAGGATGCAACAAGGCCAAGTCTTCATTTTGCGAAATTCAATTGATTTTAAAAGTTGAACGTTATTCTTAAAATTGAAATTAAAAAAAAAGGAAAATAAGATTTAATTTATGAGTTAGTCAAAGGATATTATAGAAGCTAACTTAAAAGAACCTTGGGGAAATCCGCAATTCAGCAGGACCCATTCTTACCCTGTGTTTATAAAGGTTTATTTATAATTCTAAGTGAATTAAAATGCTCATAAACAGTTAAATGATTATTAAGTTAATTTATTCAATTGTTTCTTTGGTCTCAAGGAGAAACATAATGGTTTCAAAATTGAACTAGGAGAGAAACAGTCGGTGAACAAAAAGAAAATACTTTGTGCTACTGTTTCAATACTCTTTAATCATACTGTATTTGTCATTTTTCTCTATCTATGTACCTATGTTCTTTTGACATTTTCATTAAGATTTTTGGGTGTCTGACGTATAGCATGTGTAGATAAGATAAATATATGGATGTCGTCATCACTGAGAATTTAGGTCACCCATTCAATGAGATTTTTTTAGCTATCGGTGTTGCTGATTTTTCACACTCATAAACAAGATTTTCAACATAATATTTTTCTTTCATGCAATCAGTTAAAAATGTAGGTATATAAGTAAATATGTATGTATATGTAGGTATGTATTTACATGATTACACACCTGTTGAAAAGACGAAGTAGGTCCTTTTGGGTATGGTAATGGTAATTTGTTTTGTTTGTAGATAATTTAATTATGTTTATACATAGGTACATATAAAGGTATCTAGTCTAACTTTGAAAAAGTACTCAGTGGGGTTTTGTTGTATTTTTCAAACATCGTATTTGAGAACATGTTTTTGGCGAAAGTGTATGGTGGTTTTGAAAAGTAAAAAAATCTATTACAATCAGAAAATTATCATACCTGTACCTACCTGTTTATGTATGTTATTTGGGAAAATGATTTTTTTCTGAACAAAATTAATTCGTTTTATTCTGGACTTATCCATTTGATCTATCGCTAGCCAATTACTGCTTAGCTACTTAGCTCTTACTTTAAAGTTAGGCATACAGTAACGTACAAAACAACAGGACGCTCTAGACATGAGCCTTAACTAAGGCCCACCAAAAAACAATTTTGAGTCTATAAATCACAAATGCAATATGAATATTCCTTAATTAGTTGTTTTAAATGGAAAAAAGAATCGTACAATCGTACAAAAGTCGATGAGTTCTCAAAAGCTTAAAAAAAATATAAAAAATGTGAGGGTCTAAATAATGAAGTAGGTAGGTAGGTATAAAATTATTGAACATTTTGTTTCACTAATAAGCCAAAAGAAGGGAACGTTGAACTCACCAAAGAATTTTTTTCCAAAGCTGTAGGTACCTAATACAAAGCTTTAAAATATATTTTTTTTAAATATATTATTGTTCTGCTTAAAGAAAAATTAAACAAACATCTATGAGACGCACATTCACAATATTAAATAAAATGAACGACTGGGTCGCACGAACTTGCTTATGTATCCAAAGAGTCTGTTTAAAAATATATCTCTTAAAGATATCGAATTTCGCAAACAAATGTTCAATATTTTATAAAAAATCAATAATATAAACATGACATTATCAATAATCAAACATTATTTAGACACTACCCGTGTATATATCCATAGTATAGTAGGATTTTACACGAATAACAAAAACAATATCCATAGTATGAATAACACCGATAAAAGTTAGAGTAGAATCTTACTATGGATGGGTTTTCGACATTTATACGAGTCTCGAATGGATCTTATGTGATTTCGTTCTCAAATGTTGTTACGATTGATATTGCATTTGTATCTCGATGGCTGTGTTCGTTCAGTAGTTGTGCATTTGGAATTATGTGTGTTTTTCATTGGGGAAAAATCAATCTTTTACTGTTGATATTATTTAGTTTTGCTAATAAAGATGAACTAACTGTCCTTATTTTGCAAGAGAAAACAATAGAAAAGATTATTAAGTTTTGCTATGTTTACACCAAAGGTTTATCTCAATTAAGATTAAACAAACCTTTTTGGTGTTTCCACCGCAAAAGAATATTTAAAAATAATTAAGTTTGACTGCACTTTCTAAAATGCAAATGGGTTTTCGATGTTTCTAATGAAGTGCAAGTGAGATAGTTTGGTACGTGTTAAACAATGAAAAACTGAATAGTTCAGCACCATATGCTATTTTTTTATTTTTTTAAATTTGATTGAAATAAAACTATATTTTTTGTACACAACCATGCAAATAAATAGACCATAACGCATTATCTGTAAAACCAACTCCTCCACACATGTTTTTCTTCGCAAATTTTGACTCGATTTCGATCCTCAACCGAAATCAAGGCGAATCAAGCTTATTTCAATTCGATTAAGGTATATAAAGAATTGAGGCGATTTTCAAGCTTGCTTCCACCAAATGTTAATGTAGTAGTCTACGAACAAACCCCCTGTTTGAAGCAATTGCTAAATGAACTTTTTTTTATAGAATCTCAATTTCCAGAAGTTTTCTTAACATTTCTTCTTGAAAATTTTCCATTTTATTAGTTTTAGTTAGTTTTTTTTTGCTAAGTTAATTTTGACTTTTGATTTTCGCAAAACTTTTTTCTATTTGTGTGTTTTTTAATATTATTCTGACAGATCTTCTTTCAGTTGAACCAATTTTCAAATGCAAGAATCTGGCTACTACGGATCGTTTTGTTGGCAATTTCTCTTACTTACTATAATATACTTACTATAAGAGCTTGTGCAAAAAAATTATAATTATTATTGAAATCGGTTGATTAGTTCTTGAGAAAACTGAAAACAAAATAACGAACATATTTCTTATATTAAAAGAAGCCAAATTAAAAACAAATTTTGTAGGGAAAATTACAAAAATCTTTGAGAAAATTCGAATTTTTAAGCAATTTTTTATTTTTAGTTTTGAAAACGCCTTACGCGAATAGGCGCAAAACCCTTATTTCCCAATTTCAAATTAATCGACCCAATGCCTTCGTCTGTGCAGAGGCCAGGACAAACAGATAGACGGACGAAATCGGAGATGCCACTTTTTTAAACGTAATGTTATGTTCGAGTTCGAAATTTTTTAAGATTGCAAAACTTGCCACATAATTTATATACATAATATTTACGCAGCAAATTAAAGTTATTTATAATGACATAATATTTTATCAATTTACTTTGGCAATAACGATTTTTGTTTGAATTGATAAAATTATATTAACCGTTAATCGGGTGAATTATTGTTGTTGTTTTGATTAAACTATATCCACTCATCAAATACTGTATTTAATTTACTTACAAACTCAGATTATCTTATGCTTAATATCAAAGCAGCACATCTTCGCTTATTTTGTTACAAGTAAAAATACAGAACTTTTTTTTATTCAAATAAGTCCTAACATAGTGTGTTTTTTTGAATATTATTTTAAAATTTACATGCATTTAGAAAACACTTTCTAAGTAATAAACACAATGATAATTAACTTTCATGACAGTAAATTGCCTTCAAATTACTTTTTAATTGATATGGACGAAAATTATCATTACTTCAAATTAATTGTTTTTCTTCATACTTTCTTTAAAAATAAAACAAAATTCACAACGCAAAGAAACTAGCATTTAAGTTCAAGGCTAGTATTTTAGTAAAGCCATGGAGATAAGAAGTAAGTTATAATAAGTTAACACAGCTATTCATAAACCTACAGTTTTTATGCCGAATCCGAACGGCTTATTTGAGAAAGCACTTTTCATGACAAGAATTACTCTTGAAGGATTTGTCAATTCCTCGCAAGAGGCAGTAAGGTGGCACAGGCAGGGATTGAACCAAGACCCCTTGCATGACAGTCCAACGCCCTATCCATCACTCATCGAGTAAGCTGGGGTTTAAAAAGCAGAATTACAAGTAATCCCTCTCAACATACAGAAACTATATTACATATAAAAGGATTTCTTCTATTTGAATAAGCATGAAGAGTCTGACGAACGATTAACGGTGTGAACTGTGAACAACTAAAGCGAATCCTAAGTTAGGCGCCAGTCATAGCTATCATTGAAATCGATCCAGAAAAATTTTTGAATTGATATTTGACGGTGTTGCCCTATGATTAGAAATAAAAATTGTATACTGATCGATCGGAAATCACACAAAGAATTTTTTTGATACATTTCATAATTGCATATTTATTTTCCTCTAAAAATGTATTTTTCAATTTTCCGGACGGAAATTCATTTTCCCGAACAGCTGATACTTTTATGTTCAAAAGTGAAACGAATCGTTCCACTGATTTGTGTTCCAATTTTACACAATTCCAATGACAGATTTCCGTCAGTAAAAGTTTTTAGGTGATTTCAATCAGGAAGTTTTTTTCAATGACAGAAACTTTTAATGACAGCTATAATAGACCTGTCAAGAAAATGCCAATGTTTGTTTTCAATGATGAAAACCAATGATAGCTATAACTGACGCCTTAGTATGTATCTGAATATATTCTAAAGGACTCTGAATTTGGAGATTCTGTCATTTTCGCTGACGAGTCTAAGCTTAACATAATTGGCTCTGACGGAAATTTACAGTTTATTAAGTATAAAAGTGTTTTGCAAATAATTTGAAAGGTGCCAACAATGTTCTATCTGTGTTGGACAATAACATCCGTAAAAACAAAACATCTAACACAGATGACCTTAAAAAAGGACTTATTGAAGAGTTTAAAAAAATTACCCCTGAAGTAACGAACAAACTCCAGGCTTTTGAAACTTACAACCCATAATTATTAAATGTTATTTATTTTTCTTGTATCAAATATGCTGTGACCATAAATTTAACAGAGTTTTTAGTTTTTGACAGTAACACTTATAGTTACTCTCAAAATTGAGCGTACACCAGCGAAAAAAAAACTGTTTTGCTGTTTGAAATTATTAAAATGTTATGGTTTTAAAATTTTGTTTTCAATTTTCTTTTTTTTTTTAAATATTTTATGTTAAATAAACAAGAGGAAAAATAACAAAAACAATTAATAAAAATAATAAAAATTTAAAAAAATAAATTTTCAATTGACTTTTGTTGGTTTCAACCTTCGCTTTTTTCTCACAAATGATCGATGGAATTGAGTTCCGATGACTTAGCTGGGGTCTTGTGCTTGTATTATACAGCAACCATTCCTTCTCAAAAAGCGATGTGTGTTTTGGATTGTTATCTTGTTGGAAGTAAAAGTTTACTAATAAATTCAATTTTTCTGCAGACTGACGCATATTTCTTTCAAGAACGTCCAAAAATGTCCACTTGTCCATTATTGTGTCAATAAATTCAAAGTTTCCAGTCCCATTTGCCACCATTGACCCCCATAACATACCATTCCTCTCCCATGCCTAACAGTGGCAAGAAAATTCTCTGTCTTGAACAGAGTATTGGGCTTTCTCCAAATAATTTGCTTTCCATAAGATCGAAATAAGTTACTTTTGGTCTCGTCCGAGAACAAAACATCGTTCCAGAAACTTTGGGATTTGTTGAGGTGCTTTTTAGCGAACTCAAGACGTTTTCGCTTATTAATTTTGGAAATAAGAGGTTTTTTTCCGAGCAACTCTGCCGTTAACATCATTCTTCCGAAGAACGCGACCATCATTTTCGGTTGAAACTGAACATTCAATAAGTGTCGCCATTTCGACCGCTAAGTTTGGTACACTCGTTTTGAGGTTTACCTCGAATTTTCTTAAAATGATTCATTTGTAATGCTGAGAAATTTTTTTCGTCCTCTTCCAGGTTTGTTTTGGGTCGTACCTTCACATATTCGTTAAGTATTGTTTAGACCGTTGAATGTGTTCAGCCGACGATTTCGCCATTTTCACGTAAGGATTTCTTGTTTAAATGTAGTTTTAAAATAATTGTCATGTAGCAATGTCGGTTTTTTTCTTTTTTCTACCATTTCCACAAAAAATGAGGAAGTGAATATTGAAAGGAAAATTATTTCTACGACGAACATTGGTTTTAAATTTAATTGAGAAAAAAAAAAACAAGTAAATATAGCAGTGCATTTTTTGAAAACTTGATTTAAGAAACCATAAATACAAAGTGTACGCCTAATTTTGTGCGATGAAATGTTGAGATAATGAAGTTTTTTAAATATTACCTTGTGTTTATTGTTTGAGTAATGTCTTTTTTTGTATTCCTAAGAAAAAACAAATATAATAAAAGATAGAAATTAAAAAGAATTTTCCAAAAACATTGCATCTTAAATATGAAAAGTAACAAATAACTAACTCTCAATTGAGTCACTTTTGGGAGCAACTGTATGTATGTACATTATATATGTATGTTTTACTGTGTATTTTTTTGATTGTTTTTAATATTCTTCCATATAAAATTGAAATGTTATCACAATCCTTTAAGGCTGGAAAATTATACAACTTAAACATAAAACTAAGGCCGCATGCAAACAATGTGAGTGTTAAAATTAACTTTTGAAAGTAGACATCCGTTAATTTCAAAAATAAATAAGTATGATTATTTATGCTTAAAATTAGAAAAGTGCAATCGAAGTAGAAGCGCCCCCAATATACATCTTAATGTACAACAACATTTACCAAGGACCGTTACAAAACTACCTTCGAGAGAATGTAGTCAATTTGAGTCTTTTCTAAAATTTAATAAAAAAAGAGAAAGATCAAAAAGGTTTCTCTTAAATCAAAAGGCCAGAGGGGTGTCTAGATAATAAGGGTTGAGTTTAAAAATGCAACTAGTTGTACAAGCCATGCCGCCAAAATTCATGCAATGCATTTATGAACAGAAAAACTACTGCAAGAATGCGGCAGATATACAATATCAAAAACCAGTTCATAAATGTCATCAAAGTATGACAAAAATAATTAAGTTTTTTTTGAGTTACGCAGGTTTTGGGTTTTTAGTGTCTTAATCAAATTATTTTAAAATGTCCAATAAAAACGTTTTATTAGAACTTATTTTAAATATTTTGAATGGAACAAATTCATTCATTAAATTATTTCTATGAAGTATAAATATTATATTTCAACTTATTATTAACCAACCATTTTATTTTTTGACAAGAATTTAATAAATATTTAATTATTTTACCTACTCATCTTGTTCTGAAATTTTCCTGCAGAGCAGCATCAGAAATAAAATGACTGCAGGTTTGATCGCATTTGAACTGTCAGACTGTTTTTTTGAACACAGTTACCGACTGCAGTAATGCAGTGTATTTACGTTTATTAACGCAAATCTGCATTACTGCTGCATTTTTACATTAATAAACTTACCCAAGGTTCCGTTTGCGGTTGTTCTTGATTTACCCAATCTAGAAAGTTTTTGAGCTGTTAAAACAAAATATGATAGCATTTTAGCGCAAAAAGTTGGTTAAATAGCATAATAAAAAATAAACTCGTTTTCAACTATTTTAAGTGTTTGTATTTTATTATTTTTTGTATTTTATTGGGCTTGAACCCTACGTCATATATATATATATTCTTGATATAATAATTTGTCTTGGAGCTGGAATGGACCTTACCAGTTTTGCTTTTAATACAAATTTAAAGATATATCTAACAATTGATAGATAGATAGATATTTTATTTTCATAGATAAATGCTTTTTACAAATAATTGTTTTTGTTTTTATAATACGCAGCTTGCTCAGAGATTTGATATTTAATTTATATCTTACAACTGAAAAATTTTATAATATTTTAAAGATATTTTGAATTGAAAATTACATTTGAAGGAAAACTATGATATATATATATATATCTAACAATTGAAACTACTTTCATATGAACATATACAAAAAAAAAAAGATATTACTCTTTGGTTTTTATTTTTCATGCACGCACATATTAAATTGCAAATGACTACACCTTATTTATAAGATTGATAAGATAAGTACTTGCTGTAAAAGTTATAACAATATAGGAAATAAGTAAATGTGAGTTTGAACTTGAACATACAAGCATGTTATATACATAATGTTAGGGATTATTGAAATAATACGATAAGACATGATACATTTCCAATTCCAGTGTATTTGGAATAAAAATGATATAAAACAATTTTTATCGCATTTCAGAAAAATTCTGTTTATATGACTTTATTTCAAAAACGCAGAAAATATTAAAACGTTAATGTATTCGTAGTTGTGACAAAACAAGGGATGAACAAAACAATGAGAGTGTTTATGCTTCATTTAAGTTCACAATTATTTTTAAAATATCAACTAAAATTGTTATTAATATGTGGAAAGAGCAAGGAGTAGCAAAGGCGTTCGGCTTTTTTTTTTGTGTAAACTGTGTTTTAATTCACAACCTTTTATTTTTTTTTTGTATAAACTAGGTTTAAGTTCCTTTAGTGCATTTAGTGTATTAACCAATTTGAATGCTATATTAACAGGAAATGGCTTGAATTCATTTTTAAAATTCGCGTTTATTTCCTATACGAAATTTGACATGAGCCTCATACCTTTAAAAAACCCAATTTTTGAATTATGTTTACCAACAGATGATTTCTCTTACCCTTACTAAAACAAAACATTGAGCCTCTATTTTTAATGAAAAGTAAGTGCCATATTTTCAAAAGGATAAAAGTAAAAAAGGCTTGAAAACTGCAATAATTAAAAAATCGTCTAGGTTTCGAAGATACCTATTTCATTTAAAGAGATTAAAAAACTGGAAGAATTAAAATATGTACCTTCATTTAATTTTCAAAATAAGGTTAAGCTTTCTTTTTTTTATAACTAAGATATTTAAACTATCAGTCCTATTTTGTTGATTCACGTGGATCGTATCGTATATATTCGATTCACCCATTCGATTCCCTTTCACACTGCCTTTGCATTCTGCTTTCCATAGGGTGAACTAACAAACCAGACAGCAAATGAAAAATCCGCTGCATTTTATATGCGGATCTGAATTGTATAGTATTAATGCTTTCACGTGAATAGAAGAATACCGCGCAGTATTACCGACGTTACCGACATACACAGATTCATTTTGAATGAATAGCAGAATAATGATTATTGAAATTTCAAGTAAAATTCCCCCCGATGAAAAGCAGAATAGGCCTGTATGTTCTCATCTCAATAAATTAAAAAGGAACTTAACCAGGGTCTACAGGGCCATAATTTAAGTATTGGTTAAGGTGCCGACTGATAGGTACTTTACAAAACACTAATCACATATTTCATGATTCATTTATTCTAGAGTTAGTGATACTCAGGCATTCGGTTGAATTACTCATTGATTCTATAATTTGTTTTAAATTTTTGAAGTGGTTTTTAGGTTTTGACAAAGTTTTTTTTTTGCTGAATTTTTTAAGCGGTTGTGAAAAGAAATGTTATTTTATAAATCTACTGTTTTTTAAATTGATTTTATTTTTTCTTATATGCTTGCCAATAAAAAAACTGATTTTCATACGTTTTTGAAATATGTCATTGAAAATTTGAAATATCATTTATTTTTTAATTTAGATTATTCCAATTTGCATGTTGGAAGTGTTACTCGTAGTTACAAAAGTTTAATTTTCTGAATATTTTGCTAAGGACTTAATTTTTGACTCTTTCTAGAAGAAATTGTTAAAGAAATCTTGTATTGTTCCATGTATGTATGTACATATGTTAATGCTTTAAAGATGATTTGCCTAATTTTAAACGATTTTAACATCTAACTATTCCTTCACAATTTTCTTAATTTAAAATGACGGAATGGCTACTTAATCCATATGACATCTACAATTATTCTAACAGTGGAATTCCATTTAATGGCTGCGTTCAACCAAAGACAGATAGGTTATCCGGATACCTTTTCGTTAGTGTAAAATAACAGCTGATCAAAAACAGCTGCGATGTCAAAAAATCAATACAAAGTTAACTCAGAATTTTTGGGGTATTTAGGTATCTGACAGAACAGGTGATTCAACACATGGTTGATTTTCAAGAAACTTGAACATTGATTTCAGCTTTTTGTATTTGTTGGTTAACAAAAAGATACAAAATGTTAGTTGAAGTTATCTTTGAGGATGTTCTGTACATAATGGACGATGAAGAAGCTACTTGTCTCCGAATTTTAGAAGATTATCTCTTATATATTTAATGCTTCGAAAACTCAATGCTGTCCTGTCGTTGAAGCGTAAAATACCCCCGATGCCGCTATCTATGATTGGCACTTGCATCCAGGAAACTAATCAACTGTCAGTACTCGTTATCAGATCACCTTTTATGGAATGATCACATATTTGATATTGCCAAAAATTGTGCCAGGTGCTTAGGATTTCTCCGACGGTGTAGAAATTTTTCACCCCTTCTGATCTGGCGGTAATTTACAAAGCCTTCATTCGTCCAAAACTTGAATATAACTCGCATATTTGGGCAGGAGCCCCTAAACAAGTTTGAACCTTTTAGATAATACAAAAAGGGCTTTGAAAATGATATAGGCGATAGAACTATAACCGAAACATTTACATCTCTCGAACACCGGCGCAATGTTTCATGCCTTTCGTTGTTTTACAGATACTTTTACAAACAATTTTCTGTCGAATTAGCCAGTTTCATTCCTCCCTCAAACAATTCAGTCGTAATACCAGCACTTCCAGGAATGCTCATCAGTTTGCCCTCGAGCTCAATAGTCAATTTCGGACGTACTGTTAAGTATAGAGATTCTTTTTTTAACCACTCATCGAGAATTTGAAATGCTTTACCCAACTCTGTTTTCCTCTCCCATTTCAATATTCAAAATTTTAAGACCAATGTGCACCAGTATCTCCCCTATCATCCTTCTCTATTTTCCTAAGAATCGCACTGTGTTTAACCGTAAACGTGTTAAGGGTATTAAAATCCCCTTGAGCGCCTGTACTTTATAAAAAAAAAATTGTTACGCACCTATCATTTCATCATCGTCCGACAAATCAGTTGAATTATCCATTAAATGTTTTATCTTACAACAATTTTTGTGAATAGCTGAAAGTTGTTTTTATTTTGTGACAGCTATCTCAATACAGCTATCCTACTCGTTCATCAAGGTAAATACAAATCCACCTATCCAAGATACCCTATCCAACACGAGATTAAACGCAGCCATCCGTTTAAGCGTATTTGGTTTGTGTATTTTTACGAACTGTCACTTTTTAGAAATGTTTCGTTGATTGTTTTTTAATAAAAGGCAATTATCAAATTCCAATATTTAGTAAAACGAATTGAAAAGTTCAAAATTTTGGAGTCCCTTAGAGAATTGCTAGCAAATTGCTAACTAGTAAATTGTTAAACCCTTAACAAAGGGATCAAATTTTGCATCAAAATTTCTCAAATCGTTTAAGGAAGAAAATGGCTTTTTCTTCAA
Organism: Eupeodes corollae; assembly: GCF_945859685.1. Taxonomy (NCBI): domain Eukaryota; kingdom Metazoa; phylum Arthropoda; class Insecta; order Diptera; family Syrphidae; genus Eupeodes; species Eupeodes corollae. The sequence continues at coordinate 79,292,918 of NC_079149.1, read as the reverse complement.
TTTGTATTAATAATTATAAAAATTATGACATCTTATGTTTTAAAATCAAAAATTATGTTATTTCACACATTCGAAGACAAGTGTCAAGAAGGTACAAGATGCGATTCTGCTACCAAAAATAAACGTGTAACGACCATAAATTTAAGTATTAAAAACAATTTTAACCATTAATTAAATGTATTACAAGAATACAATACCATTCTCAATTCGTTTTTATATTTTGTATTAAGTGCAAAGTAGTGGGGAATAATTCTATGAGATTCTTTTATAATGTATTCAATTTAATATGATTTTTTTTCTTAAAGTAAGGACAGTCGATAGGTAATTTTTCTCTTCGCAATACACTTTTACAATACAATAGAAGTTTCAAGCAACGATCGTTTTTTCCATCACTGTATATGAATGAATTGTGCACGCATGATCAAGCTATCTTTAATTAAACATTCTTTCTGAAGTATAGTAATGATGAGAAATAAATACTTCGATGCCATAAAAATTCCAACAAATGTCGTCAAAAGTTTATTTTTACAGAATGTTTTAAATAAATATAACTAGCAATAATTTTTATAACGTCATTCCTACAAAAAGAAAGAACCTCTTCAACACGATCTACAATACACAACCTAAATCTTGGAAACAAATTAATATCTTTAATGTATCTACCACTTGTTGGCGAGCAATAGGTATGCTTAATGTAAGAAAAAGATGCCATTCCTACGAAAACAAAATAATAGCATTGGGCATAAACAATAACTGAATAAATTATACTTCATATCAAAACGATGGAGCGGCAAACCAAACGGGATCAAGTTCAACCAGCAAAAATAAATTTATTGGGACTGATTAAACTATTAAGAAATATTCATAAATAAATGTATGTAAGTACATATTCTTAAATATATGTACATAATGTTCTTTAAAATACTTTTTCCTTTACTTCTTGATACATACAAATACTTCAAGATTATTCAATATCTCAAGTTCGCTAAAATAATGCAATCATCAAAATGACGCATATCGGGAGACACGTTCCGTAGTTTCTATCTCATTTTAAAAATTTCGTCATCGTTAGGCGTTATACTGAGCGAAAGATGAATCATACATACTCCCATTCATATGAATGTGTTAGCGAATTGTGAGTTTTTCATAAATTGTAAGTCTTAATAATTTGCCCTAAGTACAGTGCTTGGTTTTTGGGTTGTATATTATTATGGTTCGAAATGCAAAAAATAATCCGTTTCGATAAAATTATTTAGATAAAATATACAAATCTAACTTTCCGTTTTCTTACGTTAGTTTCAACAGAAAACAAAAACACACAAATAACCGAGGGTAATAAAAACGGAATGGTTAGATGATGTCACTCAGAGTTAAGTTTATAAGAGTAGAAGTTTCAATTTAGAATGATTTTGAGTTTCTCTGATTAATGCTGACTGACTTTGTTTTCTGAATTAAATCATTTCTTGTTTAAGTGGATGTATGAAGGTACTTTGGGTCATAAGAACACAATAATCGAATATGTGTTCATATTTATTAAGAATCAAAGTTGAATGTAATTTCCTGTTACACATTTCAGATTTTGTGTTTATGATATGACCTTAGTCTGAATTTAGTTAAGGCACCAGTATGATAACAACGACGACGGCGGCGATGCCGCACAGTGGTTCAGGGGCGGACAAAAATAATTTTATCGACTTTTAAACATTTAAATGTTTGACTTTGTAGTTTGATTAAGAAATAATTGAAGCATTAGGATCGGTATTTTTACTTGCGACATAAAGGAACAATATGGCAGGTTTTTCATTCGTAAACAATTCGAACTCATGATGTTGCTCAAATTTGACATTACGATTGTAAAGATGTCGAAAAAAGTGGGTAACCCGATTCATTCCGTCTGTCTGTCCTAGCCCCTAAGCCTTAAGCATTGGGTCTATTGACTTAAAATTTTTAAATAAAGGTTTTGAGCCGATTTGTCTTAGAAATTTTTTTCATTTTTTTTTTCAAACTAAAAATAATAATCAAACAGACCGCTAGATTTTTAACTCTCCATAGGAAGTTATTATAAAGGGTCCGATTTGTCAAATTGAAAAGTTTGACATTTCTCGACGTTTCAAGGTCCCTACAGTCGAAATAAAAGATTTTTAGAAAGATGTCTCTGCGTGAGTGTTCGTATGTCCGTATGTCCGTACGTCCGTACGTTCGCGATGTTTTTTCGCCGTGCATAGCTTATAAATTATACATATATGTGTTTATCAAATAAATTTTGTTATAGAGATAATAATGTAAATACAGCCCTCAAGAAAATTGCGTGGGTAGTTTTTTTTAACATAGCAGTTTAAAAAAAGGTGAACATTTTGGTTAATCCTAAATATCTGACGAACCAAAAACGCTAGAGACTTGAATTAAATTGTATATAGTATATTGTAACGTGATATATATATATCATATTTTTATATATATTTTTTGAAAAAACCCAACCAACGGTTTTTTTATAAATCAAGTTTTGAGGTTGTCACATCAAAAATTTTACGACTAAAATATAATTTTATAAATAATAAAGTTTATAACATCTGGTAAAATTTTGAGAAAAATCGAATTGACAGATTTTTTTATAAAAAATAAAAACATTAGATACTTAAAGTTGGTAAGAATTGATTTTTGACTTAAAGTTCTTTTCAAAACTTTTAGATATTGCCTTCAAACTACTTTTATCTTTGGAAAAATATTATTGTCAACATTCAGTAAAATTTTGAGAGAAATCGAATTGACAGTTTTTTTTTACAAAAAATAAAAACTTAAAAGAAATTTTAACAAAAGTTGGTAAAAATTGATTTTTAACTCAAATGTCTTTTAAAAATTTTGAGATTATAGCTTCTAGCTTATTCTAACCTATAAGAAATATTGTTGTCGACGTTCTGAAAAATTTTGAGAAAAATTGAATTGACAGTTTTTTACAAAGATTAAAACCTTAACAAAAAAAAAAAAAACAATATATAAACTTGGTAAAAATTTACTTTCGATTCAAATAGCTTTTTAAAAATTAAAAATATTGTCTTCAATTTTTTTTTTATTTCACAGAAAATATTATTTTCGATATTCAGTAGTTTTTTTTTTATAAAAAATAAAATCTACAAGAAATAGTACGCAAATTTGGTAAAAAATTGATGTTTAGTTTTTAATATCCCTCAAATTTATTTTATTCATTCAATTTTTATAAATTTAAAAAAATGCTACTAAAATCGGTAAACATTTTTTTTCGACTAAAAAACTATTTAACAAAACTAGATTTTTAAACTAAACTATTTCTTTATATGAAAAATATTGTTGGTAATTTTTAAATTTGTAAGAATAATTCAACCGACAACTTTCTTAACCCAACATGAAAACCTACAAACTTTTAAGCAAGATAAATCGACAGACAACATGGGAAGTTAAATTGAAGAAATGAGGTTTATTAAAACATCCTAAATAACTCTTACCAAAAATATTTTAAAAATAAAATTTACACATTTTGTGCATTGAACATTTATTTCAAAGAATTTTCAAATACTTTATTTTAAAAATTGGTTTGAAAGTACATCTTTAAATCATAAAATACAGTAAATATTTTTAAACAGAATCTTTGGATACATGAGCAAGTTCGTTCGACCTAGTCGTGTATCTTATAAATAAATAATCAATTTCAAGCCCCAAAGTTGACAAAAAAAACTTAAGTGATTTTGAAGCCAAAAACGAGCTTTCTTCAAAGAGGATTCTTTTGAATTTTTTGATGTTTTTACTTAATTGGGGAAAAACAAATACAATTTTGGAAAACAAAAATTAAGATGTATAGTTTTAAAAATTGTTTGTACTAATTACTCTATACAAGGAACCGTTAAGTATAGAATACAAAACAAATAAGTTACAAATTAGTTAGTAGTTTAAGTGGCAATGCCTCCAAAAATTGTTTTAATTGAATAACTTCAAATATTTTCCCTAAACAATGAAAGCAAGTATGTATATGCATATTTATTATTACGATTTAATAGTTATTACTATGACTTCCTTAACGCCGTAAATTATATTTTTTGATCATTTGGGAAAAAAAAATCAGTTAACACTAATGTTTATACTGTGGGGTATTACCTCTTCATGAATGTACGTAAAGAGACCATAGAGTTCATTCTGAATATGGCCACATGCAAGAATTCAAAATCTGGCGAAAAAATGAAGAAATAAACAAAAAGGAAAAGAATCAAAAAATGTAAATTGAATTTAAAGGAGAATAGAACTTAGGGTGAATTTCGTAAAGCTTGGCAGTAGATCAGATAATGACAGAAAAACATCTTAGAAATTTCTAAACAAACCATAACAAGGCAAATAACTGGAGTTAACTAGGACTTATCCATCGCTTTTCAGTAATATTGCAGGCAATCAATGCTTATTTTTCGATTGATCCAAAAAAGTTCGAAAATTACTGAGAGACTACAACATATCCTTACATGGATTTGTGTGTTTACAGTTCAAAAGGTTTTGATACATGGAGGAGAAAAACAAATAAAAGACCAACGAGTTTTCTGTATGCACCCCCAAAAAATGTTGGCAATAAACTCTGTTAGGCTGCTTACTGAGCTTTTTGTAAAAATCTCTACATCTCTATCGTTTTCTAAGAAATTGACCCAACAATAATTTGGATCGCCTCTAAAAGTGGGCGTGGTAAAAAAGGCGTATTTTATTAAAATTGTATGCAAATGTATTACTTATAATATTCTATCTAGTTTTTGTATGCTATTTTATTGATTTGTATTGATTATGGCCTCTCCATATAATTTAAAATACTGGGCGCTGCCGCTGCAAAATAATTACGAATGGTTCTTGAAGGAAAAAAAAAATTCATTTGTTTTCTTAGAGAAAAAGCCTAGTCTACTTTTAAAAGGTAGTTTTTTTTATTTTAAAGAAAGGGTTACCAACAATGACTGATAAAAAATTGTTTATTTTTATATAATATATGTACATTTGTGTAAAGATAAAACCCCATTTTATGCATACAAATTATATCTATTTATGTATCCTATCAAAGCTATTTTAGATTTAGGCCGGGGGCAGTGGCAGGCTATTCCATATGGTAAATTTTCTTATCTCGAAAAAAATACTTATTATTATCCTGTTAAAAATTGAGTGGCATTTTGACTTCCAGGTATGGTAGCATTAAGTATTGTATTTTTTCTACACATAATTTGCTAAGCGCCGTTTGTTTAGTTATTCAGTTATTAATAAATAATATGAAATAGAACTGTTTTTTTTTGTACAATCACACATTTTACATACATTGAAATGATTCCAAACTTGTGACCAGTTTTGGTTGTTACTTTAAAAGAATACAAACATTCGATATACTTTTAAAAATTAAAGCAAACAAGCCAAAATAGTATAAAAGCTTTTTCAGTATCCAGGTAGATCCGTTTTTTTCTATTTTTATATACTCCCACATGTTCCAATTCATATTACTATTGCGCCTTCTTACAAACCCCTAAACTACAAATAAACCTAGTGTTAGGTCGCAACAAGTTTTAATATCAAATCGAATAGCAAGTTTTTGAGAAATTTGCTGTAAATTTTATATTTTAAATAAAGTTATTATTAGTCAGACACTATTTGCATCAAATTTTTGAAACACTCAAAACTTGAAACATCGAATCCGTGAAACTACTTTTGAACGAACTCTATAATATGTGTTTACATGCAATTCATGATCGTACATTTGTCTTTTAACTTTGTTTTATATTTTGGTTGTATTTAGTCTGATTTGATTATTAAAAGACAAAAACGAAGGAACAAACTCCTATGAAATGTATTATTATTATTTTTTAAATGTTTTCTTCTAACTTTGTGTATTTCGAGGTTTTTGCATTCTTGATTTTTGCATTCTAGATTACGATATTTGGTACTTGGTGCTAAACCCATAGAACATAATGGGCGTTCTTGTGGTTCCTTTTTAAATCATAGGTTATTTTGACAATAAACGCTGTTTCCTACTCTAAATCTTTAAAAAAAGTCAATATTATTTCTTCGATGAACGAAATGAGAAATTTTGCGCTCTTTAACAACGTTGGTTATTATTGAAAACTAATTTCCAAAGTGCGTCTGGGTGTTCCATCGCCATGTGAACCGACTTTTTTCACTTACAACAAAAGCCATACCATAAATTTATATTTTAACCACCCATTGCATAGTGATAACATTTTATTCTAACTTATTGGATTCTTATACAGATGGGTCAAAAACAAAAGAAAGGGTTGGAAATTAATTCTCTCATTCGGCCTTCTCAATAATTGTAGAGTGTTGCAGGCGGAACTTTTGGCGATAAAGGAAGTCTTGTCCTGGCTTAAAGAAAACGTGATATGCGTATCTGATATCCGTATTTTATCAGATAACCAGGCCGCTGTCAAATCTCTGGACTCTGTCTCTACAAACTCTATAACAGTCCATAACTTTTGATAATCTCTAATGGGGATGGCACAACAGTTTAATATTCACCTTTGCTGGATGCCGGGCCATAGAGTAGAGACATTCCAGGTAACTGTAAGGCAGATGAACTCTCCAGGAACGGTACAGTACAGCCCATCCTACCACGTTTGGCAAGTACTGGCATACCAATCGCTATTTGTAAACTGTTGCTAATGCAAGACGCTGTGAGGAGGGCAGGCACCAGGTGGAACAACATTACCAAGTGTCAAGTCACAAAAAACATTGACAAACAGTGTATTTAAAACGTTCAAGCTAACCGGACATTGTCTAATAGGAAAGCACGCCATGATGCTAGGCTTATTCTTAAATGACTTTTGCAGAAGCTGTATGGACGAGAAAGAGGAAGAAACGGTTCTTCATATTCTCTGCACATGCCCTGCTCTGGCTTGAAAACGCAAGAATTACCTAGGAGAATTCTTAGTTAACGATCTAAATCATATTAGCATAATCAGCCTCTCACGTTTCGTAAGGGACTCAAATTGGTTTCATTGAACTTAGGAGGAAGCCTCATGATTCATGTGGTATCACAATGGGCCATTAAACTGGCCTAAGTTTGTCCGTTTCCATCTTGGACAGCCACTATAACCTAACCTATAGTACTGGAATATTCAAAGGAATAATTATAATACATTATTCTCTAACAACAACTTCGTTGAACTTTAATTTTTTCAAATATTTCAACAAAATTCTGTACAATTTCTTTACGAAAATAAATAAAAACTTGTAATTTCAAAAGTATCTAGAAGTTATTAATTACAACAATTTTAGATTTATAAGTAAGACATGTCAATATTGCAATAAAATCAAATTAAATCCGCAAGCTATAAGCAGTTACATAGCGAAATTGTCTTATTATCACACACTTTACCGTTTAATTCAATTATTCTACATTTAAACTTGACCACAGCTTCGTACGTTCGCCTTAAATATATAACACGACAGATGACAATCAACCGCAGATCGGACAATTGCCATCAGCTTTGTCCTAAGGCACTGTAACTACAATTTCTACTTATCTATGGAACATCGCCACTTGCTTTAATTCTTTAACATTGCTCTTTATTCATTACTCAATTACTTTATATACTTCTTACAATGTCATTGTTCGCTTAATTCGATTTGGAATATGAATATCATCTTAGTGATGCTCATGCTCACAGTGTTAATCTTTTCTAGTCAAGTTAAATATATAGAGGAGCTAAGAAACAAAAGTTAAAATACCAACTTTTTGCGCTAGTTGTTATTTTGGTTTCAAACCATTTATTTTATCGAGTACCAAGAACGGTATTAATGGGCAAGAGCTGACATTTTCATTGAATCATTAAGTTTTTAAAAGATTTAATTTTTGAACCAATTGGTCCTAACTTCATGATTTTCATAATTCATTTTTGCTAATAAAATGTAAAAACTTTAAATATAGATTCTAAGTTCCTTAATTGAATATAATAGTGCAACCTTTAAAAAATGATCGAAATTAATAAATATTATGTATATACAAATTAAGCAATACGGACCGGTACATATTTGACCTATCATTTCTTTTTTTTTTTTTTTGAATACATGTGCAAAAAGCTGTCATTAAACTTTTAGTTATGCTCCAACAAATAAAATTATAAATTACCAAAATTATTCTGCATTTTTTAAATAAATTAATTATTTTATATTTTTAGAAACAATTTTAAGTGATATTGATATCCTTAAAACATAAAGATGCCGGCAGAAACAAAATCTTCTCCAGCTGGAACTGAGACAGAAACACCTACAAAGAAAAAGTCAACAGCTGTTTCCACATCAAAAGCTGCCCTGGCACGCGTGACTCTCCTTGATGGTTCTATTTTAGATGTTACAATTGATGTAATAAACAATTATTATTATTAAATCGCTTATTTCTCATAAAATAAATATTATCTAATTTAATTAGCGTAAAGCCAGAGGACGAGATTTGCTGAATTCTATTTGTGCGGGCTTAAACATTCTGGAAAAAGATTACTTTGGTTTGATTTATCAGATTCCAACTGACGATCGTGTTTGGTTAGATCTAGAGAAACAGGTGGCTAAATTCTTCCGAACTGATCCATGGGTGCTACAATTTGCTGTGAAATTCTATCCTCCAGAGCCGGCTCAACTACAGGAGGATATAACTAGATACCAACTTTGTCTTCAAGTGAGTACCTTCAAATTTTTAAATAGAATTGATATAAATTAAATTAAAATTTTCTCATAGATTCGTAACGATATCTTGGAAGAACGATTACCATGTACATTCGTTACTCATGCCCTTTTGGGTTCGTATCTCGTTCAATCCGAAATGGGAGACTACGATCCAAAGGAAATGCCAGACAGAGGTTATTTAAAAGATTTCAAAATTGCACCAAATCAGAATTCTGAATTGGAGCAAAAGGTCATGGATTTGCATAAGACTCATAAGTATTTACAGTGCATACCCCCAAAGAATGATATTAATCAGGTTTATTTTTACAGAGGACAATCACCTGCTGAAGCAGAATTGCATTACTTAGAGAATGCAAAAAAACTTGCAATGTACGGGGTAGATTTGCATCCAGCTAAAGACTCTGAGGGTGTAGACATCATGTTAGGTGTTTGCGCATCTGGATTGCTTGTTTATCGTGATAAGTAAGGAAATTTAAAACAAATTATGTGATCGATTCTAATGATCAATTTTTTTTAGATTGCGTATCAATCGTTTCGCTTGGCCGAAAATTTTGAAAATTTCTTACAAACGTCACAATTTTTACATCAAAATCCGTCCTGGTGATTTTGAGCAGTACGAGTCAACGATTGGCTTTAAGTTAGCCAGTCATAGTGCTGCTAAAAAATTATGGAAATCCTGCGTTGAACACCATACATTCTTCCGTTTGATGACACCAGAGCCACCAACTAAGTCAAGTCTTTTTCCAAGATTCGGATCTAAGTTCCGTTACTCTGGCCGAACCATGTATGAGACCAGAAAAAATCCTGTAGAGCGTGCAGCTCCCAAGTTTGACCGGAGCTTATCGGGCCGTCGGCTAACCAGCAAGAGCATGGATGGTATGTACTTTAAGAGAAAATGTACTATATATGTTAGTAATACACCTAAATTTTCGTTTTTTATACAGCTTTAGCTTTAGCTGAAAAAGAACGTGAGAAAGATGCTCAAAAGCGGCATACTATGGGTCACCCACCAGATCACATTCCAGATTTAGATCCACCTCGCAGCAGAAGTCCATTGAAAAAAGATAAAAAAGAAAAGGTTTGCCTACATTTTTCTTTTAGATTTAAATATTTAAAAATTAAAAAATACAATCCATTTAAAATGACAAATACATATATTCAAAACAACAAAATAGTAATGTTTGCTTACTTTTAATTTCTCGATATTAATACGTATTCAACTAACATTTTTTTTTTTTGGTTTTTTTTTTAATTGTAAATCCAACATAAAATTCATTCACTTAACTCATAAACAACACACGCAAACACACAATCCACAACACATTGGTTATCAATTTCTCAACTCATATAATTTTTTGTATGTATCACAAAATAAATAAATTTATTTATGAATGCAATACAAAACAAATAAAAAATAATTGATTGATGACAACTACAGTTGAAGCGTGAATCAAGCACTGGTACAGCATCTGCTTCATCGCAGAGTTCAATTGAAGGCGATTACGAGACCGGTGCAGATTACATTGTCGACGAGCAGGTTATTAAAAAACATCAAAAATTAACTACCATGACATTTTTTTGTTTTTCAATTTTTGTATCCCAAACTGTTTTAAAATATTTTATTTATTTCGATTTTGAATTTCGTTTAGTTAATTTTCCTTTAGCTCGCTTTATATAAAAAAGTTGTATGTTTGACAGAAAATTGAGCTTTATTTTTTATTGATTTACTCGTAGGTATACTTCTATGTTTGATAAGATCGATGTTTGATTTTAATCGCTTTAAAGATAGACATATCATAAATACGTATAGATTGCCAACAAATACAATTACAGCCCAGTTAAAACAATTTATGAAAAACTTGCAGTTTTTAAAAGTTGCAGAACAGTAAAATGTTTAGTTTTTGTTTTGGTATTTTAAAATTAATAGAATCTAAAATTTTAGAAGAGAGATTATTTTTCCCATAGAATCTTGTTATAAGGAACTTTTTATGTTTTTTTTTTTAAATACATAAAATAACAAATAAACTTTATAATAGGTACTTATTAAATTTCTATAGACATAATTTTCGATACTATACGTTTATAGTAATAATATTATTACGATATAGCCTAGAATTACTTAACAATGTATTTCAATATTCGTCAGGCCGCAATCTTATTCGTTGCTAAATAAATAAAGAGAAACACGTCCTTTATTAGATTCTTTGGAATCAGAGGATGATCTTAAACAACTTCTCTATGAGTAATCTGTCTCGACTGTTACTTCTCTTTGAGTATTATGTCTCGACTGTTGTTGATGCAAAAAGAATCCGCTAAATCGTTCTTTAACGATCAAAACGCGATTAAATGTACATTGGTAGACTCAGCGATTAATCTTAATTGATTAATAATGTAAACTGACAACCACGTGTTGTACCCGTAAACTTTAACTTACTCTGAATTGGTACGCATTTCATCAATAAAAATGTATAAAATTAAAGGGTAATTGGAAAGGAGTGTTGCAATTTCCAAAGATCAAAAAATAAATTACTTAAGGCCACATGCAAAATTTCAAAACAAAAATACTAACAAATTAATGAAATATTTACATTTAATGGTTTAACAACATTTATTTATGTATAACGTTTTTTTTATTAGTAAAGACTAATGACTATGTCCTCAATAAGACGGTCTGGAATGGAAACATACATTTTTTTTTAATAATCACAGGAAATTTAGACCCAGGAATCACGAAAAACTTGGATTAAGGTTCTTCAAACGGTCTGCCAACTTCACAAACTTTATGAAAAAGCCATGGTCAAATGGTTTCAATCAAGTTAAAGTGTGATGAATATAGGGGTCATGGCATGGGGCATTGTCTTTTTGGAAAATCCAAGGCAGAGGTCCAAAGATGCTTTTTATTTTTGGAAATGATCGTTCCAGCAAACATTAATAGTTGTTCCCGGTTATTATTATGGAGAAAATTAAATGTCGATTGTGCCATAGAAGATTATAGCTCGCCACACTCTTACACCTGACGGCTATGATGTCTTTCCAAAATAAGCTCATTCTTTCTCAAATCATATGATTATGAATACAAGTTGTAACCAAAGGATCAGCAATATGGCTCCTTTAAACTTTCTTGCTTCTATTAAGTATCCTTGCTATTTCACGTCCTGAGAGTCGTAAATCCCTTAGAGCATCTATTTTTGCTCTATCTGTAGCTATCGAACTCTTTAAAATATAAATATAAATAATATTTGGCAGGTTAAGACAACATAAGAGACTTCATTTGCAGTCAACTTTATTCTTTGGACGTAAATTTTGACTAAGTCAATAAGTTATTTTTTCATGTGTCCTGAATTTCAAATTCAGAACTTTACTTCACAAACTTTTAGTTTAAGTTCATGTTACAAAAACTACTAAAAACATTACTGCCTACAAAACAGTCCTCAGACAATGTAAAAGTCTATCACGATTTGTATTTTGTACTGTAAAGAAATATTGCTTTTACAAATTGACAAGGGACCCTTTTACACAAAACATTAAATAAAGATATGCAGAAAATAAAAAAATCATAGAGTAATAAAGTTCAGCTTTCAGTTGAATGAAAAGACATGATCAACAGTCACTTTGGTAGAATTAATCCCTTATGTCCTTTGAACCTGCCTATTCTCAGTGGCCTCATCCATTTATTTATACTCTTTATTAAGAGTTTAATGTTTGGTATTCCCTTTTATTTAAATTTTATTATTTGTAATGGTAAAATACGTACCTATTCAAGGTATTAAAAGTTTTCGGGTACAACACTTCCACCAGCTTTAAAGAGCAACAGTTATTTATTTATCCTAGTGGTTGGTAGTATACCTACATATGTAATTCCATATCGGGTCTCCACGGATTGCTTTAGCCTACTAATATTTTTTTAATATTTTTATAACTTTGCTATCCAAGTAGGGCTATGTGGAAACCATTCATCGTTGCAATGTTATAGTAGCGACATAATATTGTTAACTATTGTGTCGTTTTTGTGAAAATGATTTTAAAAATTATTTTAACAGGGCTATTTACTCTAATCAACTTTGCACTGCTTTTACAAATAAAGTATATGCATTTATCGGAATATACCATAATACAAAATTATTATAAGAAATTTTAAGAAGTCAAATTCAAACAAGGCTAAGTCTTGAGTTTTTTTCATTTTCGCACATGATATCAACATAGCTATGTTAATTATTTCTATTCTTTTTTTGTAATAAATAACTGTGATCTTATTTCATATTAATATTTTATTTTTCTTGAATCCTATACTATACATTATTTATGTATGTATACTCTATGAAAATAATTCACTTTATGGCAGACTTATTTATCTGTTCCAAAATTCCAAAACTCATGTTTTATGTTGTACAATATAATACAGTCTATTTACATAATCTTAAGGTTTAAAGTTTGTTCATCTACTATGAAAACCCGCAACGCAATTTAAATCACTAATTTTCGTATTTCAAAAATAATCAGCACAGTATGTAAGCTAGTGCAAAAAAAATACCTATAATATCTCCTCAGCGTACACATACACAATACCTCGTTATATTTCGCTCTCAATGGCTTTGTTACTCGTTTTTTGTGATTTTTCTCAATTTTTGTTTGTATTCAAATACATTAACTTTTCTGTCCATTCAAAAAAATAATAAAAAGAAATTAGAACTTATTATAAGTGAACTCCTTGCACTTTAAATTGTTTGGAAGGAGCTCGTGAGTCCTAAAAAATCATTGGAACTCATGTTATTTTCAAAGCTTACGAACTTTCTTCTGTTCAAAATTTTCCAAAATATTAATCTGATATGTGAGCTCCATTTGAATAATGATGCTGTATTTTGGAAACAGTTTTATGTCCGTATTCTTTTGGCAGTCACTATCAAATAGCCAAATAGTTGTTCTATAAGATCAATTAGCATTTCATAAATAAAAGACTCTAAAAAACTGAACTTTTTTCAATCTTATCGTTTTTAATTATTCTGTTTTAAAAAATAAAATTTCCTTGTGTGTTTTTCCTTAATATATGTATGTATGTATTATGCTCGACATGTATTATTGTTTAAGAATACAATATTTAATTAATTATGTTAATAAACTATGTGCTAGAATTCACAAGCGCAAAAAAGATTGAATTCTCGAAAGAGAAAGGATAATAAAAAAAAAACATTTTTCTTTCGAGGATTCAATCTTTAATGTGCTCGTGTATTCTCGCACTATGTGGCAAGGGTGTTACACCCACCAAATATTTTTCCTAGAGCTTTTCAAATGTAAGCTTTTTAAAAAGACGATATGGCAAAAACAAAATAAAATCACAAAAAAAAGAGTTGCTCCATTTTTTAACATTTGTGTGTTGGTTGATATGTTGTAAAATTACCTTAAACAAAATTTATAAAGTCATAATTTTGATATTTTTTGTGTGATCATAGAAAAAATCAGGTACGAATTGGCAACAAAAACAAAACAACTACCAACACTACATCATATATAACTTTTTATGTTTATTTTATTACATAAACATATTTTTCTAAAACTCTATTTAAAAAATAATCCCTTTGTAATTTATTATTCAATAAAATATATACTTTTTGTTGCATGTGTGCTTGTTTCTTGTCTTATGTCCTTAAGCTTTTATTATACAATTTTATGTGAAGTCGCATTTCGTGAATTTAAATTGTGTTTTTCTAATAGGCCCGTCCTGGCGATTCCGATAAAGAAAACAAAGACAAGAAATCGAAGGATGACAAGGAAAAACAAAGCGGCAAACCTAATGAAGAAATAAATGGTATTTTTGAAAAATAATTTTTTGGAAGTGAACGTTGAACTTATATAATTTTTTTGTTGTACAGGCAATGATGGTTTAAATGGTTCAAACCACTCAGAAAAGTCTACCGGAAAAGGACGTGTAAGTTAAAACTTTTGTTTTTTCATTGTTTTCTTAAGAACAAATAATTTAAGAATATTAACATGAGATACGCAAATTTGCAATGATATATATACAATTAAAAACAAAAAAAGTCGTCTGTCTGAATATCATCGTGTGGAAATCAGGGATTTTGATTTTAATCAATTGATTGATTTTTTAATTATTTTATTTTAATTATTTATTAGATACTAGAACCTTTTTTTTAAGTTTTTCTTAATTTTTTATTTTTATTTTCAATTTATTTTTTTATTTTCAAAATTACTCAGGGACTTGGTCTCTTCTCTGGAGGCCGAAAATCCCCGAAGGACAAATCACCAAAAGAAAAAGAACAATCACCTTCACCAACAAAAGATTTAAAAGATAAATTCGGTAAAACAGGAAAAGAAAAAGTTGAAAAAGTAGGCGTGTTAGCCACCTCACCAGATAAAACAAATACAAATACTAATAAGGGTCAATCGGGTTATACTAGGCCTTATGAATATTCGGAAGACGATGCTGGTACAAGTCCAACACGAAAGTCGTACGTCCCTGGTGGATTCCGTTACGACCAAGATCCAAATTCCAATAAAGGCTATGACGGCAGCGAACAGCTGTCACCTGGATCACAACAGAAAAAGGTCGGATTGGCTTTTAATTATGCTCCTGGCAACGCAGAGCAACTTAAAGAGCATGCTCAAAAGTTGAAAAAGGGAGAATTATCGCCTAAGACTCGCGATAAATTGAACAAAGGCCAATTATCGCCGAAAACTAAAGAAAAGCTACTTAAAGAAGGAAATTTGTCACCCAAGTCGAAAGCTAAATTACTGGGCACAGCTGAAAATGCTGCTCCCTTAACAGATGCTCACGGTAGATCTTACTCGCCAAATGAAGGCAGAGGTGGTTATACATCTGGGGCTCCTGGTAGCTATAAGCCAACCATTGATCCAACAGCTGCATTTTTGGATGCTGAACGTTATGCCAAAGAAAAACCAAACTCTGGTTTAGATAGAGTGGGAAAATCTGTTGCCGGTTTACCAGTTAAAGATGCCGCAAAGGCCAAGAAGAAGAGAGTTAAGATAATGGTCATCACATCCAAATTCGACCCATCGACTAAGAGAGTCGATACCGAAAGCGGCCTAATCGAACACTCAAGTGGTATTTTAAATCTAGAAACTGGTCGCATCGAGTCCAAGTATGGTTTAATTGATCCCAAAAAAGGTACTCTTGAAGCATTGAATACAATGACAGGAAAAAAAGAAACATACCAAGGTGAAGTCGATCCCAAGACTGGTAATTTGCATCTTGTAAAAGGAGTTGCTGATCCAAAGACTGGTCGCGTAGACGACTCCTTGGGTCAGGTCATATGTATTACAGAACAGGATAATCCGGTTGTCGAGCTCACTGTGATTACAAGTAGAATCGACCCAATAACGAAAAAAGTGGACACTGTTAATGGCGAAGTCGAACGCTCTTTAGGCGTTTTGAATTTAGAAACCGGTATTTTGGACACAAAATATGGTGAAATCAATCCGAAGACAGGTGAAATCAAAACAGTGGATCCTAAAACACGAAAAGTTATATCTTCAAAGAATGTCACAGTTGATCCAAGTACTGGTCAAATAACCATTCTTGGAGTAACAGATCCAAAGTCCGGAAAGATTGATACAAGTGTTGGGCGTTTGATTGAAATCGGCCAACAGATTGACCCAGTTGTTGAAGTTACATCTTTGTCTGGTAAATATGATTCAAAGAAGGGCATAATTGAACCCAAAACCGCTGAAGTAGAAACATCAGCAGGACAATTTGATCCTAAAGCTGGCAAAGTTGATACGAAATACGGTCAAATCGATCTTGTCAGACACACAATTACATGTCATGATCCAAAAACAGGAAAATCAAGCGTTAAGGATGTAAAAATTGATGCAACCACTGGTCAAATTGTTCTTAAAAACCAAGTTAATCCCAAAACTAACAAACTTGATAAAGATTATGCTCGCATCTTATCATTACGCATAGTTCAGCATCGTGTCGACCCAAAAACACAACAACCTATTAATGATTTACGTGATGATAAAGATGTCATTATTGATCCCAAGACAAATCAAATTTGGGTTCCTACTGGTGTCAAGGATCCGAATACAAATGAACTTCAATATGTATCTAGTAGTGTTGACCCTATAACTGGTTATGTAATCACAATCTACGGCTACTTAGATCCAAAGGCAAATGAAATTAAGCAACAAACAAAATTAGACCCGAATGTGATTAAAATTGAACCAAACACTGGGAAAATATTTACTGCTACTGGTGAGGTTGATATCGAAACCAGACAACCACTATACGCTGCTACCCAAGTTGACCCAGAGAGTGGGGAAACTTATACGAAAGTTGGGCGTATTGATCCAAAAACTGGAAAAATTATTATTGTAAAAATATTTTTAATCTCAAAGACAGACGAACGCGGCCGTCCAGAAGAGTTTGACCCTCAATCGGTAGAAATCGATCCCAAAACGGGACGCATTTTAAAATTCTCCAATAGAACTGTTTATGTTTATAATATGATTGATCCAATAACTGGTGAAATTATTCAGGTTGATCCAAATGATCCTCGCATAGCTGGTGCTCGTACCACAGTCACTCACACCATGACGCTTTCAGGAGAGATTGATCCAATAACGGGACGCATTAAGAGTGAATACGGACATATTGATCCTGAAACAGGCGATATCGATCCAGATACTGCTATTATGGATCCAGTTACTGGAAAACTTATTCTCAATTATGCACAAATCGATCCAACCCACTTTGGTAAGGACGTTGAAGTCAGTACTACTACGGAATCCGTTCCAATTACCCGTCAGCAGTTCTTTGATGGTATCAAGCATATGGGTAAGAATGCTTTGCGCCGGGACTCTGAAGCTAGCAGTGATGACGATATGACGAAGCAATATGAGTCAGAGAATATTAAAGAGATGCAATCAGGAACACCAAAATCTGGAGGTGGAAAATTGGGAAAATATGTAAGCACACCAACAGTAGTTAAGACAACGACAAAACAAGTGCTTACTAAGAATGAAGATGGCGTCACGCATAATGTTGAGGAAGAAGTTAGAAATTTAGGCACTGGCGAAGTAACGTTCTCGACGCAGGAACATAAGGTTAGCAGTCATTAAATATTTAAAGTATTGAAGGGGCGTCATTTGATATACATTTCTTAATATTAATAATGGCTTTGAATGAAATGAGCTTTTCAAAATAGCTGCAAAAGACATTTATGAATCTGCTATAGCTTTTTTGGCACTTAATCATTATTGTTTGTATGTATGTATATGTTTATTGTTTATTGTTTGTTTTTTTTTTTTTTATTTATTGCAAGCGCTTATGGATTAACAGGCAAAATTATTTCTTACTAATACAAATATTTTTTATATGTAAACTTCATACGCCACAACTTGCATAAGTTTTCCTTTCAGTTTAAACTTTTTCAAAAATGGAAATTCTATAAGGTTTGAATATAAATGAAATATTTATGTTTACTTTAAAATCACACGGTTTGAGTATAACATATTTTATATTAAACCAAATGCTTCTTTAAAAAATACATTTTTGTCTTTAATGACCACAATTTGCTGACACATACATATGACCACAAAACTAAACGACAATTTTAAGTGGATAATTTATTATTTGAACTTAAAATATTTTATTATATCTGTACATAATCAACTGGTGGATGTTTCAAACAAGAAATGAGCCGAACAACCTCAGTATATACTTTTAACTAAACTTCAATTCTCGTGGAAATTTATTTTAAAAGAATGAACGGAATATTAGTTTTGATTTCCCAATCATTAAATTTGATACAAAAAACTTCTCGCATTTGAAATATCATGTTTCATTCGAAGTGAATGAAATATAAAATGTGCATTCCTTTTAAAATTAAAAATAGATGTGAAAAAAGTTTAATTGTTCACAATCTGTTGCCATGAAGTACCACAAAGTTGTAGTCCTTGAAAAAAATAATTAAACGATATAATGTTTCATATTTTCTTTCGTGGATACAGCTTAAGTAGTTTCAAAAGCAATTTTTTAAGGCGTTTCCTTTATGTCCCCTGCTTTTTTATAATTACATTTTGACTTAAAAAGAAAAGTTAAATTTTTGTATCGGATAAAATATCAAGCTCTCAAAGCAAAAAATTCAGCTCACTATTGATGTTATGCTTCCTGCTAACTTTCTCTACTATCATGCTTTCTTCTTGTTTCAAATGTTTTTGCTAAAAAAATGACCAAAATGATTTATTTGAATTTTGTTTGCATTAAAAACAAAAACGTTTTTATTAACACAACAACACAAAAAACCTAGGCCGAACCTCCAAGAGATGATTCAAGTGGTGCTTATGTAACAGCCACCGCTGTTACTACTCGAACTGCCACCACCCACGAAGACCTGGGTAAGAAAGCGAAAACCGAACAACTCGAAGAAAAAACTGTAGCCACTACCCGCACTCACGATCCAAACAAACAAGAACAGCGAGTTGTAACACAGGAGGTTAAGACAACTGCAACAGTAACAAGTGGTGACCAGGTAAGATCCGGCCTAAATACAAATCTACAAAAACTAGAAAAAAGTCTGCCTGTTTTCTTTTTATTTTATTTAAATACTTAATTGGTTTGAAAAAAAAAAAACAAAACTGCGCATGCATTTTTTTGAATGGTACAATTTAATTGTTTTATGTTTATTTTGTAATGAATCAAACAAAAATTTACAAAATTTTTAGTTTCAAAGAAGAGACAGTATTTCATCGGCAAGCTCTGGCGATTCAGGTACTCCAATTGATGGGCCGTATGGCTCTGTGGTAAAGTCGATAGCTTATCAGGTTTGTACTTAGATTGCAATGAGTTTAAATAAATATTAAAACAATAGTATAGTTACAATTACATTGTTCGTTGTGTTATTTAGTTCCGCATCAAATTTATTGTTATAAGTTAAGCATTTTGAAAAATTGTAACCATATATCATGTGGAAATCATTTATATTACATTTTATTATATTTTTTCTAAAAAAAACCATTAAATAAAAACATATATCATGAAATTACAGCAATCTCCAACAAGCACGGGACCACATGTTGAACAGACCAGAGTTATTCTGGGTGAGGAAACACCCGGATATTCTGGCCATGGAGAAATTGTTTCCTCACAAACAGTTAGTAGCAAAACGAGAACTGTAGAAACTATAACTGTATGACATCAATCGATTTGTGAACGTATTTATAGGTACAATTATTAATTTTTTTTTCAATTTCAGTATAAAACCGAACGAGATGGAATTGTCGAAACAAGAGTAGAACAAAAGATAACAATTCAATCAGATGGCGATCCGATAGATCATGACAAAGCATTGGCTGAGGCAATTCAGGTATAAAGTTTAAAAGAATAGTTTGAAGAATATTTACAAAATCGTTTTCTGGTTTATTAACATTAACATTTTGGAATTGCAGGAAGCCACAGCTATGAATCCAGACATGACAGTCGAGAAAATCGAAATCCAACAGCAAACACAATAAAATACCACATACCTACCAATTAAAAACAAAACAAAACAAACTATTTCTGAATGAACTTTTTAGAAAACTCTAATTTAAAAATTTATTTTTTATTATTATTTTAAAGTTATACAAATTTATCTTGCATATATATTAAGCGTTTTATCAAAATAGTTTTTAAATAAATCATACTTTATATATTTACAATAAAATCTTAATAAAAAACACATTTTGAATAAATAAAGGATAACTCAGGACACACACAGCAGCAGCAGTTATTAAAAAAATTAATAAAATATAATTGAATCAATCAAAAAATAAAATATATATACTGCGTTTAAAGTAAAAATTATTAAACAAAATTTATGGTTACACACATTAAAACAAGTTCAAATAAATACGTCCTACCTATACACACTCCCCCACCACTGATACACATTCTTTATTATTTATCATATATTAATATTATCATAAAGTTAATACATTTTTAGTGCTCAGACTTTAACAAAAATAAAATTGTGAATGTACATAATATAAAACTTTTATCAGTAAATCCTAAGTGTTTAACGCTCATAGAATATTTATTCACTTCAATGTAAAGGAATAACAATATACCCCCACAAAAACAATAAACATTTGGTACAACCAACAACAACTTGCATGTATGAAGTTAAGAAGAACAATGTCTTATAAATAATAACATGGAAAACTCCTCATTGAAGGATATTCAAAAATAAACGCAATGTGCAATATTTCAATGAAAATTAAACTTTACCATTTACACATTTACATATACGTATGTACGTGTTGAGTTTCCAAAATCATAGCTAAGAGTTTCATTACCTAATAAAACTAAACTTTTATAAACCAAGTTTCAATAAATATAAAGTTTTATATGTGCCTGAACTTATGTATGTATGTTGTAGCACGAAACATAAATATGAAAATTCTAAACATAGGAGTTTTAATTGTTATTTAAATTCTTCAGTACATAATTTTGATGAGGTTTGAAAAACGTAAGGATATTTTTAGTTTAATTTTTTGTTATAAATTTATGTTCTGCTATCCATTTTATGATTATAGATTTATATCGATAAAATATGACCAAGATAATTTGAGATGCATACTATTTTTAAGAAAAAAGTTTCCTTTTTTAAATACTAAACATTACATGTAGATTCTTAGCTTTTGTACTGAAGTATCTATATATTAAGTGGTTCTGAAATCAATTTGAAGTACAATATTTAGGGAGACTTGCATGGTATGCTCTAAGAAACTGTTAACATGAAAAATCTTACTTGTGGTCTGATAATTAGGCAATCCCCTTTTTCAAGACAGAAAAAGTTGCGTTTTGTATTTCAAGTTCGACTCAACCTCCAATTCAAGACCAAATACTTGTGGAAGCTTTTACTCCTCTATTGAGCATTTCTTTGTAATTTTTAAAATCTTAAATCACAAACGAAGATACAATAAGGACTTAAAATACTTACAACATACAAAAAGATGAAAGGTAATAAATTTACTTAATCAGAGTTCATTCCATAGTTAGTTATGATTTTGTTTACATTCGTAAAATTGATTTGTTTTCATTGGCTTTCAAAGCTCCAGTTACTGATATTTCATTTTTTAGTTGTTTGAAATAAACATACAGTACTTTTTATTTATGTTTTATAGACCGTAATATTGTTTGTATCTCTGACACATTCCAATCTTATTTATTCTTTTCTTGTTAATTGCAATGCGATATATTTATTAATATATTTTGTCTTGTTTTAGTTTGCCTTTAATATATTTTATTGTATATTTGCTATGTTGGATTTCAAATCATATTACATTTTATGGTAGTTATAACAAAAATAATATTATTACATTATAACAGTTATTATAAAAACAGCATTTAAAAATTATTTATGATGATTATACATAAATTTGTACGTGTCTCTCAAATAATATTTTCGATACTAACAATAAAATTGTATTAACAAAAATTAAGCTATTTTGGCATTTAAAAATAGAATAACAAACAATAACTACATGTGCTAGCTTTTAGATTTTTCACAATTGCAAAGCAATGATTTCTTTTGTATTAAAAACTAATATCTAATTATCATAAACAAATAATAATTTGCATTACAGATGTTGCATTTTCTTATTTTTTGAAGATCGCAATAACAAAAATAATATTACAAATTTGAAAAGGAAAAGCTTGAAGGCTAAGAATTTTTTTTATTGAAAACAAAAATAAAAACAAAACTTATTTGAAAAATGCTTAATGATAAACAGTAAAAATAAAATTGGAAAAATTGCGTTTTATTTGTATAACATCAAAAAGGATTTTCAAATATCAGGCTTCAAAGCATACAAGTTGGACAACTCCGAGTAATTATGCGGCCAAAACATTGACAATATGGCTTCGAAAGAAAACCGACAAAAGTCTACACGGATGAGCGGACTGGTGCAACCTATCAACTATATCAGAAATTCGTAGCTAACAATGGACAATTCCGACGGGGGACAAAGTAGTCCATTTAAAAATTAAATTAGGATTTGAGAAGGTTTTGCAAAACGGACAGACGGAAACGCAATCCCCAAAATTTGCAAATGAGTTAAGCAATATGAAGGACTAAGCCTTAACTCAAATCTGAAAAAAAGAAACGAAAACAAACTCCCCTCCTCTGATCTGCCAAATACAATAACCCACAATTGAAACTGGTCATGGATTTAATTTGCCTAAGGTTTTAAATTGCTGACTAGATTGAAGACTAGACTCTTAATCTTTCAAGTCATTGTAGCTGAAGTGAAAAAGTGAGCCTTTAGGTAGCCGTCTATCAGGAATAGGTTTCACTACCAGAGAATTGTTCTAAAATGTCAATTACCAAATTTAAAATTGAGGAATTGTGAGAGCTTAATAGTCTTTTGGCTGTACTTTTTATCTGTCAGTTTATTGTTCAAAGCTTTTGGTAAGGTAAGTAAGGCTAGTAATTGTGCTTTATTTCGAAACAAATACAGATTTTATACTCGAAAATGACTTTTTCGAGTTTTTTTCACATAAAATAGAAAATATAATAAAGAAATAATACTTTCAATGCCTTTAATATAATATGGACTAGCTGGTGAATCGATTATTATGCATTGGAGGCAATTCTTTATTTTTTGGCTTTTTTAACATCATCAACAAATGGTCTTACAAATTAGTCCAGTAACAAGTGTATTCCTATATCACACTAACTTTGGCTAGCAAAACGTACAAATATTTAGCTAATACAAGGTGATTCGTCAACTACACTTTTTGACATGATTCTTAGTCAAATCTTTATTTTTGTCGAAAAAAGTAGGTCCCTCGATTCCGTCCGTCTGCCTGCCTGTCTTCGCCCCCAAAACCCAAACCATTCCGTAGATTAACTAAACCTTGGAAGTTAAGGTTGAAAGCTAAGACTAAAAATAAGAGTAGTCCCCATACAAAGGTTTTGTCCAAAATCGTAAATTTGCATTTTATGAGAAACAGAATGATAGTTTTTTCTTGATTTAAAGTTTTCTCAAATACTTACTTACTTACTTCTCACTTTCTCAACTACTGTCTTAAAAATATTTGATGATCAAAAATGTCATTGTTTTTATTTTTGATTTAAAAAAAAAATATTTAGATTTTTTTTGATATTCGATGTCTTGAAAATGGGTTATCATATTTTTACATAATTGAAATGTAAAACGTATAACAATAAGCTCTAAATGACGGTATACTAAAAATACATCTAACCTTGAATTGAAGAATTGTATATATATGTACAAATTAATTTATTAAATTATAATCTGTCTTTTTGGATAGGTACATGAGCAAGTTCGTACGACCCAGTCGTGCATTTTATTTGCAATGAATTTTATAATATATTTCAAAAATAGATGAGATTTTATTATATTGGGGAATAATTGGTGCAGGTAAAATTAAAAGAAGTAGTTTTGTGATTTTATATAATTTTTATAATTTTCAAAAAATTCATTTTTACTTTAATGAAAAAATGCTTGCATAAGAAAAATCGTTTTTTAATTTCTAGACAATGGGTGATAAAATAAACATACATACTTTTTTTGCTCAGTACAACAGTAAGATAACTTTTCTTTTCCAATTTCATATAAAATGCATTTTATTATTTTTATTTGGATAAAGGGGTAATGGACACCCTTATAATTATTAAACAAAGTGCGAACTTTTAGGATGCACATTGGTTTTAAATGTCAGCACATTGTAATGAGTGAGAAGTATTGAGTCAGGTAAAGCATTCCACATTCGCGTAGTGCGGCTAAAGAAATTGGTCTCAAGGGTAAACTGATGGGCATTCCTAGCAGAACGGTATTACGGTTAAATTGTTTAAGGAGAGGAATGTAATTGGTAATTTCGCGAGAGCATTGTTTATAAAAATTACGATACAAAAATGACAGGCATGTGACCTTGCGGTGGCAGTGTTCAAGAGAAGCAAATGTCTCTGTGAGAGAACGATCTCCTTTTATTTTTAGAGCTCTTTTTTTCAATTTTATCCAGTACGATATTGGGGCTCCAGCCCAAATATGAGAGTTATACTCAATTTTAGGACGAATAAAAGCCTTGTAAATTATAGCCAGATCAGAAGGGGTAACAAACTTCTTGCATCGTCGGAGAAAACCTAATCACTTAGCAGCATTTTTGGCGATGTCAAATATGTGATCACTCCACAACAAATAGTTTGTGATGCACATACCTAGGATTAATAGTTGTTCAATCTCCTCGATGCAAGTACCACCCATGGATAGGGCATTGGAGGAGGGTTACGCTTTTGTGACAGTAGACAACATTAAGTTTTCGAAGCATTAAATTCTACGCAGATTTTGAATCCCCATTGAACAATGCTGTCAAGATCAGAATTTAATGAGCTTACCGTACGCTACCTTTGGTAGTCTACATTAATTTTACAATTATCTTCTGTATGTTCATTAATGATTTACCATCTGTCTGCAAACATACTGCAGTTCACCTCTATGCTGACGATGTTCAATTGTATCTAGCTCGGCCAATTGACAAAACAATTGTTCTTGTAAGTAAATTAAATGAAGATCTACATGAAATTTACTCTTGGTCTATAAAAAATGGTTTGCTACTAAATCCCAGAAAATCTCAAGTTATTCCAATTACTAAAAAGAAACTGGCTCTTAATACTCTACCTGATGTTTTATTATCTGTAGACAAGCTTAACATTGTTCAAACTGTGACAAGTCTGGGATTTGTTCTGAATTCAAACCTATCAGGATACGACCATTCAAACTCTGTTATAGGTAAAATATAGGGATGTCTTCGGAAATTGTGGATGGCTGCAAGTTTTACCCCACAAGATACCACCCAAAGGCTTGTTAAAAGTCTTATCCTACCACTTATTACTTACTCTGAAGTCGTATGCCCTAATTTAGATTCTTTATCCCAACGAAAACTTCAAGTTGCATTTAATGACTCGTTAAGATACATCCATGGGCTTCGTAGATATGACCATATTTCTCACTATGTAAAAAACTTTATGGGAAGTACTTAAGACAACTATATTGATGCCAGAAATTGTATCTTCTTACATAATCTTATAAGTAGTAAGACTCCAACGTATTTATATAAAAAACTTAATTTTGCTCGTTCCCTTAGAACTTCCTCACGCTATAACTATCTCAATTCATCCCGTTTATTTTTTATTCACGCCGTTTAATTATGGAATTCTTTACCAATAAGTATAAGATCTATCGCTACTGCCACTCGCTTTAAAAGTGCCATCTTCACTTCACTTCAACTTAATCTCAAAGCTACTCTTTCTTTTTTTTCTCATTTGTAAACTCTTCTTCTTTTTTTCAAACTCTTTTTCTACTGCTTTATTTTATTTTTCTTCATTTTTAAAATCTCACACTTCTTTGCTGCTACTCGTATCTCTAAAATAAAAACTCAGAATTTTGTAAATTTAAATTTAGTTTTAAGTTAAGGAATTTAAATTGAATACCTAAAAAACTAAATTAGTTCCTATTTATCTTATCTCTTTGTACTACAAAAGATATTAATCTTAATGTACAAATGTTAATAACATGTATACAATAAATTGAAATTCAAATTGACATCTGAAGAACAAGGATGAGAATCTTAAAACGAATATGAAATGCAGAATTTAGTGAGTAAGGAGTTTCAAAAAATACGCTTGTAAAAACTAACTAAAAATTGGGAAATTCATACAAATTAAGGCCTGCCAATACTGAATTCAAGACATACAATCAAAAGAGAATATAATGTTAAATAATTTTGTAAAATCTGTCTGTTTTGATTTTGAGCTTGTAATTAATTTTTGAAAAACAAGACAAGTGCGGCAAATGTGACCTACGCGGCTAATATAGCCTTTAATGGTATTGCCCAAACCAATAGAGCGAAAAAAAATGTAGCACTACGAACACTTTCAAACCGGTTTAGCCTCAGTATTTCGTGCTTAATGTGGAGCGACTGTTGTGAAGGATATACGGGGCGTTTTTTTTTTTTTTTTACTTTGGTTGTAATTTTTTGGTAAGTTTTCTAAAGTGTTTTAACATTAAATTTTGAGTTAAATTGGTAATTTCTTTTTTAAATTAAATTGTGTTTAGTATTTTATTAACATGTGTGATATCATGATTTAATAAAAAAAATATAAAATTTGTATGTACGGCCCATATTTAAAACCAGGTGGGCCATATTTGCCGCAATTTTTCTTAATATGATTTATGGAGTTTCTCTTAGTTTTTGTTTTTAACTTTTCGTTATGTTTCTTTTTTAGTTAAAGTTTTTAAAAGCTGAATTGAAAATGCTTCTATTTAAAAAAAGGTTATCTACCTATATTAAAAATATAAAAGTTCTAGAACTGGGTCTCAAAAAAAGTACTTTTAATTTTTTTTTGTAAGTGTTCTACATAAAATAATAGTACATAAAAAGAAGAAATATACTTTTATAGTAAATATGCTTGCGAATTAACCATCTAGAAAAAAAGCCTAGGTGATCGTCCCCGTACTCTGATTTGTAAGAATTACCTACATATGTACGTTCTTTAAACTTTAGAGTAATTCGAATGATTCGACAATTTTAAACAAAATAAAGTTACATTAAAAACGAATTGATATTCAACAACGTTGTAACAGAGCTTTAAACTAATCTACTCCAAAAATTAAATTGTTAATAAAAAACTTTTTTTTAGAACATTCTTCTCATCTTCTCACATGAAATGAATTCAGTTGTGAGCTCATCCAATCCGCACTTTAAACGTGGCTTTGTGTACTCAACAGATTGTCATGGAAGTCATTCAACTCTGTAGGTATAATTCCACCTGAACGAAAAACAAAATACAGAACCTATAACCGAACCGAGGCAAGTTTAGCTAAATGAACTTACAACGTTTTCCTATTCTCTTGCTTTTTTCTCACATATACATACATATGTATGTTCATACAGTAGCGGCCAAAAAATAGAACCGCAGATGATCATAAACTTTATGAAATGAAAGAATTGATTTGGTATTGGGAATAGCTGCTTTCTTTTTAACATTGTCAAAATAGCACCGTATCCAAATGGCATCTAATAAAATGAAAAGTATACTTTTCTTTATTAATTTTGGGTGTTTGTGCTGCGTGTTTCGCATATTTTCTTTTGAACACCAATCCCGTCAATCTCGCAGTATTACACCAGGATGTTTTTCGGTTGCGTGTTTTTGACACTTTACTTTCATTTTTTGATCTCATGCACAAAGTCAAAGTGTGAAAATATTTAAAGAAAACTGCACATTTTACTACAGCAATGATTATTGACATCCTGCCTTAATACGGATAATAATTCCGAAATGTTGGATAGACCTTTTTGAGGATGCTTTGAAAATTCCCAAGCAAGAGAAAAAAGGAATTGGATTGAAATCTGAAGAGAATCCTTCATTTTCCTGACGGATGAACTAAAATTAAATGATGAACCATTGTTTTTATATTATATAAGGATGAATGCAGAAACATTTAACCTGCTTTTGTCGTTCATTGAAAACGACCTTAAAAAAATACAACTTTGAGAGACAGAAAAATTGGGTATCACTTTGTTTCATCTGGTGAAACATTCCAAAGCTTAAACTACCAAGCTAGACTCTTTCAATTATTTCTTCATTGAAGTCTTTGCTCCACTTGAATTTGTCCGGCGGAGTATTTCTTGTTTACTCGGAAATATTTGAAACAATAATAAAAAAGCAACGCAAAGAAACAAAGAAAGGCGAGAAAAAGAAACGTCAAAAACCATCCAAGACAATCCTGAACCCACAACACTGCGGATTGAGACTTTTAAAAGTATTTCTATTTCACCTCCTTTCTATTTCGCACTTATTTGTGTCTTTATAAAAACGTATGAGTGTAATGACAAACTCTACTTTATTTTTCAATTTGTTAAATTTGTGGTTCAAACAATATAAGGTAGCATGTATTTTAATTTTAATAACCGTTTCTAAGCCACCACTATTTTTTATGGGTAACTAGGAATTGACAAATTCTCTAATAGTAATTCTTGTCATGAAAAGTGTGTTCTCAAATAACCCGTTCGTATTCGGCTTAAAACTGTAGGTCCCTTATATCCCAGACAAAATTACTTGCAGATAGTAATAAAGTGAAGAGTTGTAAGTCACTAGACCCTAGTTCTCTACAGACTATTACGCCACCTAACTTATTTTTTATTTTGGGTTAGGTTCGAAATATGGAAGCAATTCCCACCATACAAATCAATCTTCATTTTTTCTCAAATCATTTCGTATACTGTTCATTTCAGTGCTATTTTTTTGACCCCAACTGTATAATAATGTACAGTGCATACTCCAATGAACAGGTTATATGAACAACTTTTTAGTGCTATTCAAAACAAGTATCTTCTGCCGGCTTGTCACTTTTCAGTCGGTAGCACTTGTGTTTGGATAAAATTTGTTTACGTTAGAAAAGAGAAAAGTTTTTAAAAATATAATTATGGACCTACACAAATATGGATTTTTGTTACTAATTTGGTATAATTACAATTTAACACCTGTATCAGCATCTTGTCTTGGTTGCGTCGAACTCGATCACATAACATTCAACAAGTTAATACCAAAATTTCCTAATGCCTTGGTTAAATTTGATATTGCATTTCCCTATGGTGATAAGCACGAGGCCTTCAGCCAATTTTCAATCGAAGCTCATCAAGTGACAAATGATTTACTCCTTGGCATTGTTGGCATTAAGGACTACGGCGAGAAGGAAAACAGTGATTTGGCGGCAAAGTACAATGTTGACTCCGAAAATTATCCAGCTATATTTCTTTTTCGTGGCAGCTCAGTGGACGATTATGTCAAATTTCCTTCCGATTCGGAAGTAACTGTGGAGAATCTTAAGGAGTTCGTCACCCATAATACAAATCTCTATATTGGCTTAGATGGATGTGTTAAGGAGTTCAATGATTTTGTTTTGGGATTCTCACAGAAAAGCGCCGATGAACAACATGACCTGATTGAAAAGTCTTCGGAGATACTTGACAAAGTGCAAGGAGATGAACAGAAAGCAAGTGGCAATGTTTATATATCATTTATGAAGAAAATTCGTGAAAAGGGAGCACAGTTCGTTGCAGCTGAAACTGTGCGCCTGACAAAGCTAAAAAATGGTAAGGTCAGCGATACTAAGAAGCTCGAGTTATCGCACAGGTTGAATATATTGCAAGCTTTCAAGAACGAACCAAGTGCTGGAATCAAAACTGAGCTATAGGTTATCTATAAAGTACTTTGTTCTGGATAAATAAGATTGTGTTTGTGTGTGAAATAAATGTCTGTCAGGAAGTTCGTTTATTTGTTCTAATTAAATAATTGTTGAAATCGGTATTTTTGGATATTTTAACGTTTGTTTTGATGAGGTCTGTTACATTTATTTGATTGATTGGTAGCTTTAATTCTCTTTTAATGTATGTACTAAATAACACATTATTTATGGAACACAAACATTATATAAATAGATGTGTCATTGACAAAATATTTCTTTTTTTTTAATGTTTACATATGGTTATGTTTTATAATTGTTAACAAATTATTTCTAAAAACAATAAAAAAATATATGTACATATGTATCTGTAATCATCACTGCAATTTTGTATTGAAAGAAAATGTCAAAATAAATTTGTTTGTATTATCCAAAAATAAAAGAGTTGAGCTCGAAACTTGTTTGAATTTTTTTTTAAATCTACAAACAGTGATGAAAAAATAATATAAACGGTGCAAACACAGGCTACAATTCTTAACTATCATCTCCGTGTATTCAGGATCGAATTTAGAGGTTCTAAATTGTCTCAAAGACAAATTTGTTCGGATAAGGTAAAAAAAATCATGTCAGATTATCAAGGATCTTGAAAGATGCGATTATGCTAACCATTCTAAATTTGTTTCTATTATTTAAGGCTAAGTTAGTGCGAAATACTTCACTTTTAGAATTTAATATTATACTTTTTCCTTGAAGTATGGAGCGTTGTAAGATATTTTTAACTTCCCATAGGAAGTTATTGTAATGGGTTCGATTTGTCAAATTAAAAATGTTGACATTTCTCGAAGTTTCAAGGTCCCTAGAGTCGAAATAAATATTTTTTAGAAAAATGTATGTGCGGGCGTGTGTACTTACGTACCTCAGGAACTATAAGAGATATTTTGTTATGCTGATAATAATGCAGAAAGATTCAAAAAGGGCTCTCACAAAAATTGAGTGGGTGGTTTTTTTTTACCATAGCAGTTTAAAAACAAAGTGAAAAGTTTGGTTAACCCTAAATATCTTACGAACCAAAAAAGCTAGACACTTCAATTAAATTGTATATAATATATTGTAACATGATACCAAACAAGCATATTTTTTGAAAAAAAATCCAATTAACGGGTTTTATTTATAAATCAAAACTGAACAAAAATTTTTCACCTCGAAAATTTTACGAATACAAAATGATTTTGTCTCCAAAACAATTTTGTGCAAAGAAAAATAACGTTTTCAACATCTAGTAAGATATTGAGAAAAATCTAATTGACAGTTTAAACTTAAAAGAAAATTTAACAAAAGTTGGTAAACATTGATTTTAAACACAAATATCTTTTCAAAAATTTGAGATTTTGGATTCCACCTAGTTTTAATGTATAAGAAATGTTGTTTTCAACATTCAGTCAAATTTGTAGAAAAATCGAATTGACATTTTTGTTTACAAAAAATAAAAACCTATAAATAAAAAAATTAATAAAAGTAGGTAAAAAATGATTTTTGACTCAAATATCTTTTCAAAACCTTGAGATATTGGCTTTAATCTACTATCTTCTTTAAAAAATATTGTTTTCAACATTCAGTAAAATTTTGAGAAAATCCAAAATTAAATAAAAGAAAATTTAAAAAAAGTTTGTAAATATTGATTTTCAATAATTTGCGATTCTGGCTTTCAACTAATTTTCACTTATAAAAATATTTTTTCAACATTCAGTTAAATTTTGAGAAAAGTCGAATTGACAGTTTTCTTATAAAAAAAACTAAACAAAAAAATTAATAAAAAGTGGGTTAAAATTGATTTTCCGCTCAAATATCTTTTCAAAACTTTGAGATATTGGCTTTAAACTTCTTTTATCTTTTAAGAAATATTGTTGTCAACATTCAGTAAAATTTTGATTAAAATTTAATTGCCAGTTTTTTTACAAACAATAAAAACCTACAAAAAATGTTTACAAAAGTTGGTACAAATTGATTTTCTACACAAATATCTCTTCCAAACTATAAGATTATGGCTTCTTGCTAATTTTATCGTATTATAAATATTGTTTAAAATATTCAGTAAAATTTTTTGAAAAATCAGATTGACAATTTTCTTACAAAAATAAAAAAGTTATTAAAATTTGGTAAAAATTGATTTTAGGTTTTAAAAAATATTGTTGGCAACATTTAGAAAAATGTTGAGAAAAACATAATTGAAAGGTTTTTTACCTAACAAAAAACAATACTAAAGCATTTTTACTTTCGACTCAGATAGCTTTTCAAAAATTGAAAATATTGTCTTCAAACTCGTTTTATTTCGCAGAAAATATTGTTTTCGATTTTTTTCATAAGACAATAAAATCTACAAAATATAGTACGCAAATTTGGTAAAAATAGATGCTCGGTTCATGATATCTCTCAAATTTATTTTATTCATCCAATAAAATTTAAGAAATGCAAATTGGTAAAAATTTGTTTTAGACTAAAAATCTATTTAATAAAGCTAGATTTTCAAACTAAACTATAAACTATACAAAGTTATAAAATAAAACAAAAATTAGGTGGCCGTTGAGAACTAGGGCCTAGTGACTTACAACTCTCAACCATTCCTGTGTGCGGGTAATGTTTTCAGGGATGAAAGGGACCTACAGTTTTAAGCCGAATCCGAACGGCTTATTTGAGAAAGCACTGTTCATGACAAAAATTGCTCTTATAGAATTCGTCAATTCCTCGCAAGAGGTAGTACCCGTGAAAAAACTTTAGATGGCAAATGCACGTATCGAACCCAAGTCCTCTGATGTGACAGTCCAAAGCCTTTTTTTAATTAACATTTATTAATTCAATCGTATTAAACCTATCTTTAAGATAGACAAAAATTCATAAAACTAGCCTAAATCACCATAACGTACAACTAACTTAATGGTCCCATACGGATACTATAAGTTAAACTATAATACTTAATACTAATGCCTTTCGGCCCTAAGATCTATTTTACTTCAATTTAAATTTTATTTATTTTTGTATTTATTAGAAAATTTGAAAAAAAAACTAATATCAATATCCTTTTTTATTTTTACTTAAAACTACTTAAAATAAGGTCCTTAATACAGTCCAACGCACTATCCATCATGCAATGGGTACTACATATTGTTGGTAATTTTTAAGAATAATTCAACTAACAACTTTTTTAGCCCAACACGAAAACATACAAACTTTTAAGCAAGACAAATCAACAGACGGGATCCCAGATTTTTTTTTTAATTTGTTTATACTCTTCCCAATACGCTTTTTATTGCATGGAATTTGCAATTTGTTTCAAATATTTACAATTTAAAATAATCAGAATTTTCAAACTAACTAAATTGATCAGAGTTTAGTAAGCTCTCTACTATAGTAGGTATGATAATCTTATTTCAGAAATATGTATATGTACGTAACGTTTGTGATTTTTTTATCTGATAAGTTGGTTTGATAATTTTTTTAAGTTATTATTATTATCGAAGGAAATCAATCAATTACATTAGGTTAAATTCAGAGAATTAACTATAGGAACCAAATTAATTAGATTAGCATGTATATTTTTTCTTTAAAAAAAACCTTGCCATTTTAGGGTTTCCTATAATTCGTTATAGTAATATTTCTTTTCATTCAATATAAAGTTAGTAGGGAGATAAAACTAGATTCAATTGAAACGTTAGGTGTAAAGCAGGACTAAGTAACTTATAACTTCAAACGAAGTAAGAAATTGTATTACATATTTGTTTATAAAACAAACAGTGCAGGCATTTATTTTTGGTGCATTTGTTAAGAAAGTATTTGTATGCAAAACTTTTGAGCAATTATAAGGACATATGTAAGTAAAGGTAAGTATTAAACAATAGGAAAACATATGAGTTAATATACCCGAAACTTACCCTTTAAAAAACTTCATATTAATTAACTAACATAGTAGAATATTTTTTTCTGTTTTTCTCACAACATTTCTTTATTAACCAACGGGAATCGAATATCCAAACACCAACCTAGATCCCATAAATATTTCATCCATGCTCCAAAAATAGTCGCAAGAACATCTGCAAGTAATTCTACGCACTAAAGTTTCTCCTTCGAAAATAAAAATTGCTCTTATAGTCTTTAAATAAAATATTATTGTAGAATAGTAAATAGCAAAGGACTATTTTCAGAAGAAAAAAAAAACAGCAGTATTTTAACACATGCACACATGATGTGCGTGGGAAGAAAGAGGGAATATATTTCTTAATATTTCAGTTCCAGGACTATAGTAATTTGATACCTCACATGATTGAAGTGTGCACAAAACACGCGCATTTTTGTAAAGCATGTTTATTGTTGAAAATGTTTGAGAGAAATGATATTTTAATTTATTTGCAAAATAAAGGAAAATAATTGTGTGGAATAGTTAAATTGTTTTATCGTTTATGTTTTTTATAATAAAATGCACAAGTAGGTACTCTTGAAATTTATTGAAATTTTAGTAAGTTGATTCCCTATAGAAAAATAAGGAAGATTTTTGTAATACAAATATTTACACAAATGTACGCCAAGAAAACACTAGACTACTGTTATGCACATATTACGTGACAGTTTCTTTTAAAAACCAAAATTGGAAAATTATTTGAAGAGAAGTTACCCATTTTCAAATTAAAGTATAGCCTCAAAGACAATATTAACGTAAAACACAAGACTCACAACTGTATGTATTTATATGAACTATAATAGTACTATCTTGAGGAAGGACGAACGTAACAACCTCTGGGCAAGGGCGGATCTAGACTTCAATCAGACGGAGATCACGCGCTTAACATATGGACGAGTTTTTACTTACCGCTTAAAAATGTTCTTTAAAGGAGATTTACAAAATTTAAATAACATAATGTGTATCTTAACCTTAAATGTACACATTTCAACAGCTAAATTGACAACTTTATTTATTAAATTATTTTAGAACGCTATTATCCTGTGTATTCGCACACAGGAATGGTTCCCAACGGACTGTTGCGCCACCCAATTTATTTATGATTTTAATTTAAGTGTGAACCAAGTGATTTCTAGAATTCAGTTTAGAGATTTTAAGAATATCAATAAAACACATCCTGAAAATGATATAAACATGATAGCATGAAATGACATTTTCCTTATGCTTTCACCAAGTCAAGTTTTTAAACACAAATCTTAGTATTTTATTTAATCAACACGTTTCACTACAACACTAGTAAACAATAGTTTACTAGTAGGATTACAGACCTTATAAATCGGCGTGATCTAGCATATCGACGCTGGAAACGTCGCTCAGTGAGTTGTAAAAATCATTACGAAATAAAGTAGTTCAAGAGGTTAGGCGCGCAAAAGTACAATTCTACTCTTACCGTCTAGATTTAAGATGCGATGGTCGTAAACTACTGAACAACCTCCGCCAGCATGTTATAGGTAAACAAAGAAATAATTTTTAAACTGCAAATAATATAATTGAGCTAAACAGTAAATTTGCTTTTACACCTTTAAAAACTCGAAGAGATCATGAATTTCTCAATACCATACCGCCAACTTCTACAGACAATTTATTCAGTTTCGATTGTGTGATTATTTGCCTTAGACAAAGTTGAAAGTTGCATAAGTATAAAGTCCAATGCCACTGGTGCTGATGATATGAATCCAATTTCCATTAAAGTTATTCTTTACACATTAATAAAAACAAATCTAACAAATAAAATCATCAATGGAAAATACAGAAATAATTCCTATCCCCAAAAAACTCGCTTTGTAATGAATTTAGACCGATTTCAATACTTCGTTTTCTATCTAAAGTATGTGAAAGGATAATGCAAAAACAATTCAGCAGCTTCCTCAGTCGCAACAACTTTTTAGTCGATGTTCAATCGCGGTTTCGTTCACCCCATAGCTGTATTACGGCACTAACTAAAATAATCGAAGACATAAGGACTGAACTCGATATTGACAAAGTAAATTTTTAAGTCCTATTAGACTTTTTCAAAAGCATTCGACACGGTGAATCACTCGATACTTCTGAATAAACTGCAACGCAAATTCAACATATCTTCAGAAGCTATTAAACTGCTTTCTTCCTTTTTGAATGATAGAAAGCAAGCTGTTTTCTTAAATGAAAATCTCTTCGATTTTCTTCCGATTCAACCAATAGTTCCCCAAGGATCAATTTTATCCCTCCTTCTATTTTCATTATATGTGAATGAAATCGGTTTCACTATAAATGAAGTATCAAAACATTTTTATGCCGATGACATTCAAATTTACAAAAGCCGTCGTTTGGGTTTAATTGACGACTGCGCTTTCACCTTGAACCAAGAACTAGAAAAGATATCCTACTGGGCGTCGTGCAATAGGTTGTTTCTCAACACAAGCAAATGCAAATGTCTGGTTATATCAACAAAAGAATTAGTGTTAACATACTTTCCTTCCATATTTCTAAACCAGAACCCATTACAATTCGTAAATTCCAGTAAAAATCTAGGAGTAATTTTCAATAGAACATTGACCTGGAATGATCACACCAACTGATAGGTAAAACTAATGGGACGCTTTAAACGCTGTGGACCGTCCAAAACATCACTCCATTTAAAACCAGACTAATGCTAGCAAGGACTCTAGTTATACTTTTCTCACTAATTGATGTGAAATTTTTTACAACTGCGATTACTATACATTTTTGGGTTAAGAAGGTACAATGATGTTTCAGATTTGCAAGATATTCTACTTAATATGCGTCTAAATGAAATCATGACGCTTCGAACATTGACACTGTTTTTTAAAATCTTGGAAACACGTCAACCAGCCTATCTCTTTAAAAAAACCAGAATGTCAACATGGAACAGATCAACATCAGTCGATCGTTTTCAAAATAGGGCATCGCATAATGAAATATTGGTGCATCTTTTGTTGGATTCTTATGTTTTTGAAAGTGATCTTTCAACACATTGGAAGATGGATTCGGAAGTTTGTCTTCCATTGAGCGCCCTTAAGGTTTTCACAGAATTTATTTGATCTCTGAAATAAGCCAGTTGTAAGGCTTTTGCTTCATAAAACAAAGTCTTTTTTTCCTTTGGCTTATCTGAAAAATAATATTAGATTAGAATCTTCTATCTGTTTGGAATTTTTATTTGTTTCGATGTAAAGTCTTTTAACACATCGTTTACAATGTATCTGAAACCATACAAAAGATGTTTTTCGCATTCATCGTCAAAACACTTTTCAGTATTCCATTAAATGCATGATGCGTTTGTTTGTGTAGTGGATACGTTGATTTAATTACTCTTTCAATGTCTGTTAGATTTAACCCTTTTTCGATTTGAATTTCTCGATTAACATTGTGAAGATAATGAATAGCTTAATTTGCTTTCAATAACAGTTTTGGTGTCAGTAGTAGTTAATTTAGGCTCTCACTTGGTTTAAAAAATGTTACAAGACATAATTCTGTATGCACCTGATATGTGAAATTGTTTTGTAAAAATGATGGTGAATGACGAAATACGCATAATAGTTAAAAAAAAAAAATATAAATGTAGCACAAACATAGGAGTGTGGCGCATTTGAAAACCAGTGCTTGTTTAAACATTTACATTGTTTTTGCTTCTCATTTTTTCGAATTGAGATTAATACTCAACTAAAATAATCAAAATTCTGTGAAAATTTACAGAATTCTCTGCAAAGCGCAGAACTAAATTCTTGTCAATTTTAACACATATCTATGCACATATTCGACTGGGCTATAACACAAATTTTTCTGTAGATATAGTTTCGAAACAGTGTGACTGTACAATTTTTGATCTAATTTAAAAAAAATCGCTTTGAATTCTTTGCATTTGCTAAAAACTAAATTATTCATCATATTTTGTTATTCCTTCATATTTATATAGGTATTATGTACTGTACATATATGCATAGCAACAACATGGATGATTATGTATATAAACCCAAGCCACCCCTCTAATTTCAGTAACCCTCTTTGACGGCTGCACTGAACACAAGTAAAAAAATCAAAATAAAAAAAATCGGAATAGATTTCACACCCAACCGATCTGCAGGGTAGGAACACCTCACCCTCATGGGGTAGTTTTTTGCACAAAATTGAATATTAAAATTTCGATAATAAGAAAGCATTAAGGGTTGAATTTTTTTTTGTAGGATATGTGTTTTGTTTATGTTACCCAGAAGTATCTCTATAAAATGTGTGGATTATTATATGTACTTACCTTCCCCTTGTTAAGCAAAATCCTGTATGTATATTTCAGGACATACATACATTGCATCAGATGAAAGTTTCCTTTAGAAAAATAACAAACAAAAAACAAGTTCTTCTGCAAAATATGGAAGGAGATGGTTTCAAAAAAAAAAAATATATTACGGAGGGTTGGAATTATATAAGAATATTTTTGAAGTTAGCAAGCATTAGGATTCGCTGAAAGTGATACATTGCAAAAATTATCGTCAATAGTTTGAACCAATAGTGCAAATTTTAAAAAAAGGGGTTGGTAACGACAATGGTGATTTGTAAAACTGCATTCAAAATAACTGCAGAGATGCAGCCATTTTTGTTGTTAGTTTATAGGACCCGAAAGAAATTCTACGCACAAACTCATATTGAAGTCCTTATTTTTACCTTAAATAATTATAACTCAATGATTTTAAGGAAGTTTTTGTATTTCCGTTATAAATTTGACAATATTTTCATAAACAATGTTCTATGGATTCATTTCTTAAACAATTCAATCGTAATATCCGAATTTGTATATGAATACTCATCAATTTAAGCTTGAGTGCAATTTCAGCCTTACAGATATACATTTTTAACCAAACTGCACTTACGTGAAATGCCTTGCCAGTCTTGAACTAAAGTACATCAGTATCCCCTTTTAAATCCCATACCACTTTACCAATTGCTAGAATTATAAGCGTATTAATAACCCCTTCTGTGTCCATATAATAAATACAAAACATAATGTTGTTAAGGGCACACAATATCTGCTTGGAAGTATAAACTTAGTGTTTCGTATCAGCAAATTTTGTCACTACTGTAAATACTGCAAATGTACATATTTTATAAGAATTAGTTAAAAACATGCCAGCATCTTACAAATATTTAAAATATTACGAAATTATGTTTAATAAAACAAAAAAGTGTCCTCATATTGATATCTTTTGAGTCAACTCATTTCGAAATTTTATAAATTATACCTCGTTCTCGCTAATTTCTGAAGTGAAATATTATTTTTTTCATAAGTATTTCTAAAATAATTGCATCGGTATTTTGCCAATTTTAAACAAACAAACCTCTATTATTTTTCAGCCTATGTACAAATATTTTAAGCAAAAACCAATTCTTTATAACTAAATTGACAAATTTTAATTTTTTTCAAGCTATAAATTTTGAATGTATTTTAAACTTTATGACAGACTTTAGGTCTTCACAACGAAAGCCAGACACATAGATCCATTTTACTGAAATAAAAACTATTTTTCGTAAACATCTGTTCAAATTTATGCAAAGTTCTATAAAAATCGTTCTGTAAATTCTCAAATTAATTGAAATAAATATATAATCTTAAAATACTTATTAAAGATACACTCAGATAGTTTTCTATACAATATTCATAATATTTGAAGCGACGACCCCGACGAAAATGACATTTTTCAAAAACCGCACACTAATTTCTTTAAACTCAGAGAAATGAAGCTGAATAAAATTAAAATTCAAAATTGCAAATGCTACCAAACAGCAAGGTTCTAACCATCACCGTGGGAAAAACATTTTGGACTTCCTTCAATAATTCGGATAAAGTTGAACTTAATTTGCATTTTCTATAAATTGCTTCAAACATCTTAAATTTTCTTAACCATCGTCGGTATCACATTAAGGGAGCAAATTAATATGCAAATTTAACCCTAGCTGCATCACCAATAAAAAAACTACACTTCTGGTGATCTAAGAAAAGTCTTACTCGTAAAGAGAAAGATCAATTCTTTTTGTTAAATATGCAAATTAGCAATGCAGTTGCGTACCTGCTTATGGGACATTTGGTGTCCTTGTTTTTTTTTTTTATACTCAAGATCAAACACCTTTGGTTGTTATAATAAATAGTCTAGCAGAAAAATGCAATTTGGTAAAAATTATGTGTATGTGCCATTATCAATGCAATTTAAGAAATTATGCAAATCTCGTGAACATCTTTTGAACCGGGCGGGTGAAAGTCTTTTTTATTATCTTGAACCTCAAGGATTCTTCCTATATGCACACACATCGTGGGAAAAAGGGGTAACTCAAACAAAATATCTGGGTTATGTTTTCATTTTTTTTTGCAATTTGCATATTTTACTCAAGTAGTTGTCGCGTACCATTTTTTTAAATTGGACTATGGAATGAGTCCTAGTTCTTACGCATTTCTTCTAAGCAGAGAATGCAGGTACAAATGTCTTGAAATTTCCTTAAGAAAAATATTGGTACGGCGAAAAATGCGGAAATGAAATTAAATATGCAAATTATTGATTTCCTTATCGTGAGATTTTTTAATAAGAAAAATATAAATGCCATTGAAAGTTTGTAATAATTTATTGCAATTCCAACCATTCATTTATTGATTACATCAATTAGAGTTAACAGTATACTCAAATGGACTAATGAATTACACAAGTTTTATTTGAAATATTATCGGTATATATAAAAATAGATGCCACTTTTCGTTTTAATGTTATAACTTAACAATGCCTTTACTGATTTGGCTAGTTTTGAATTATTCGTGGAAGTCCAGAGAAGGTTTTTACGTAGAAAAAATTAAAAAAAATCCTGAAAAGGTGTAAAATCAATATCTTTCTATACTCCCATATACAAAAAATTTGTACTAATACTTGAAGGAATCCCGATTTGTTGATTACCTTGGAAATGTACAACGAAGCTGTATCTAATAATAATTGAAGACATGTGTCTACCCATTGTAAATAAAGCATTACCATAATTGGGTATGACCGTACCAAATCGTAAAATACTTGATTTTTTTTGATCGTGAATTGCAACGTGAGCAGGAGTTCAATTCTAATGATTTATATAATGGTACAGGCAAAACCTTCGTTGTACCATTAATTTAAGCGACTATTTTATCGGAACAGTAAATTTCATTGGAACATGCATCTTCGGGAATTGTTGCTACATTATTAGAAGGTGGTTGGACCGCACACTCTGCATTCAAATTGCCATTGAATGTTCGGGTGATTGAAACTCCAACTTGCAATATTTCGAGAATTTCTGCTATGGCAAAATTTCTGCGAATAACATCAATTATTTTATGGGATGAGTGCACAATGGCGAATAAAATATCAATAGAAGCATTTAATCGAACAATGCAACTTTTACGCGGTAATCAACAGCTGTTTTGGTGGTGCTCTAATATTCCTGTAAAGAGACTTTCTTCAAACATTGCCTGTCATTCCTCGATCAACTCCTACTGATGCAATAAACGCCTGTTTGAAGTCATCAGTTCTTTGGAGATATGTACGAAAATTCACACTGAACATCAATATGCGTATTCACCTGCATAATGATGCAACTGCCCATGAGTTATCAAATTGTTAGAAATTGGTAATGGCAAAATACCAATCGACAGTACCAACGGATTTAAAACATTCCCGAACAAGTTGTGTGCAATTGCTCAGTCTATAGATGAGTTAATTGAATGTGGTTTTCTGAAAAAATTATGATTAGTTGGGAGAGACACCATTTTAGTACCGAAGAGCATTGAAGCGAAACTGCCAGGTGTAGTCATAACATACATATAAATCAATTGACAGTGTTATGAATCAAGATGAGGCAATGAATTATCCAATTAATTTTTTTAAATTCATTGGAACCGGCTGGTAAAGCACCGCATTGCTTGAATCTGAAAATAAGTTCTTTGATTATTATTATTACGAAACATTAATCCACCAAAACTGTGTAATGGCACCAGATTGGCAGTGAAAAATGTATTGTCAAATTTGATTGAAGCTTAAATCTTAACTGGTTAATTAAAAGGAAAAGTGTTTTTGATACCGAGGATCCCTATGATTCCAACTGATATGCCATTTGAATTCAAGAGATTTCAATAGCCTGTGCGTTTATCATTTGCGGTGTTCATAAATAAGGCCCAAGGGCAAACACTTCACGTTTGTGGTGTCAATTTGGAGAAATCATGTTTTTCACATGGTCAACTTTATGTTGCCTGTTCCAGAGTCCGTACCCCCAACTGTTTATTTGTTCATGCTCAAAATGGAAAAACTAAAAATAGTTTTTATCCAACCGTTTTAGACTAATTCATATAGAGCCACCATAGTAAGAGTACCCAATTATCTTTTTTATTTTTTAGTTTTTACTCTTTGCTGATAAATATAATATGAATAATAATATATGGGTCATTTGGACGCAATTTAAAATATTTTTTTTTTTTTGAATAAATGAACTTAATAATCATTTTTTTTATAACTATGCCTTATACGTAGCGAAGCACGTACCGAGCGGCTAGTAAAATATAAAATTGAATTCGAGTTGCTAGAGTTATTAGTTTGTCAGCAATTTTGAGTTATTTTTGCATCTTTC
Source organism: Eupeodes corollae (assembly GCF_945859685.1). Classification (NCBI taxonomy): domain Eukaryota; kingdom Metazoa; phylum Arthropoda; class Insecta; order Diptera; family Syrphidae; genus Eupeodes; species Eupeodes corollae. The sequence continues at coordinate 79,250,383 of NC_079149.1, read as the reverse complement.
TGCATTAAATGTAAAACAAAATTTATTTGAAGTCCATATCTCTACTGGTTCTTGAGATATGGACGAAGAAAAAAGCTTCCCGAACGTACGGCCGTACGTTCACACTCAGGCACAGACATCTCTTTTCAAATTTTTGATTTAGATTCTAGGGACCTTGAAAGTTCGATAAATGTTTCAAAGTTCAATTAGAAAAAATCGGGCCGACTCCAATAACTTTGTATGGGAAGTTAAAAACTATCTTATTAAGCCCTTCCGATTCTGGGTTTTAACGTTGCTAAGCATTACAATTTAAATTCACTACATTTTCTTGTGCTTTTTGTTTTGTATTATTAATTGTAAACAAAAATGAAAAAACGTTTAATTTCGGGAAGCTAATCATACAATAGGCTCAGCTGCATTATTATTGTTATTCTGCACAATATTAGTATCAACAAAAACCTAGCCCATGAAGAACCATTTTACATAAACCATAATCTACTAACTCCGGTTTTTATTTCATTCAAATTTAATTTACAAAATCAAAAACATGAAAATAAATTAAATACAAAAAGTCTGGTATTTTATTAACAATTTCAAAATTGTCCATTTTATTAAGTTAAACATATCTCTGGACCATTTTTTTACATTGAAAACCCTACCGGACTACTATGGAGATTTTGTTTTGGACATGTACTATATATTGAATCCCAAAATCAAAAAATATATCATATAAATTCAATTTAACAAAATTCATTCATCAATGCATTCTTAAATCCTTTTTTATGATAAATGTAAACTAGTACGTAACTACCCGCACATACTTTCAAATTGACGTTTTAGATACTCAGGTTTAAAATACTTTTCTTTCATCACATAAAGTTTCTTCATGCTGTTACCTTGTTTTCTAAGCCATTTAAGCATTCATATCGTAATTATGCCAATTTTCTTGACAGTTTGATTGACTTTGAAAAACTTGAAATCATAAACTAAGGAATGTGTTTACCTTATTTTCGTTTCAAATGTGTCCTATTTATGGCATTAGTTTGATGAAACACGGACACGGTATGAATTTCAAGATAATAAATTTAAATTAGCATATCATATGTTTATGAATATGGATGTGTTTCCATTATATGCAAAATATCATTGGTAATTTTTGAATTTTTCAACTGGCAACTTTTTCAACAAAACACGAAAGCAAGACAAACCGACCGACGGGATAGAAAGTTATCAGTGTAGGTCGCATCCCAGTCGGGGGTGTTGTTCTCCCAAATTTTGGTTTTTGTAGCTTGGGCTTCAATTCTGCAGCCTTCGCTTGATTTCTTCCCACAAATGCACAATGGTGTTGAAGTCCGGTGGCTGAGGTGAGGTCTTGAACGGTTACTGGGAATTATAACGCAAACGATGTATGATTAGGATCGGTATTTTGTTGAAAGTAATGTTGCTGGTGAATACAGTTCTTTTTGCTGTCTGACGCATATTTCTTTTAAGAATGTCCAGAAATTTCAATTTCTACATAATTTTGTGAATGAATTCAAAGGTTCCCATTCTACTTGCAGCTATAGACCCCTATAATATGACCAGGCGCTGATTGAAGAAAATGGGTGCCCGGGTCTATTTCAAATTTGAGGCCCCCTAAAAAGATATAAAACCCAAGCAAGCCATTAGACCCTTCCTTTTTGATTATTTAAACTTCTAAAAAATAAGAGTTGGTAACAAATGATGTAGTAATTAGTATTTATTATATTTTAAGAAACTCATTATTTCAAAAGGCTGCTCTACTTCTTAGGTTGATTGGAATTTGTGGGTTATTTTTTGGGTTCATTAGATTAGACAGTTTGAATATCGCGGTTTTCCGGCTTAAGTTTCACAAAGGTTTCCGTGGAGCCCGGGGTCCGACCTATCCAGCTGTTAATCCGGGCCTGAATATGACATAATCCCATGTTTAACAGCGGAAAGTTAAATCTTTCTTTATTTGCTTTCCGTCAGTTAGTTTAAATATATTAAAAAAAAGTTGAAGTAATTGCCAAAAACGGCGCATCTTAAATGTTAAAAGAATTGCGAGTACTTATTTTCACATGAGTTTATGTTCACTTTTGGGAGTAACTGTATGTATGCAGGTATCCGGAAGAAAAAAGAAGAAAAATGATATCTCTAAACGTTTAACGTCATTAATCGTACCAGTAATAAAAATTCCATCACGTAAATTCATATAAATATTTATAACCCAATATGAGAAAAGTTAAATTTTTAATGATTTTTAAATAATTTTATAATTTTAATTGCGACCCAGACTTCGTCTGAGTTCCAATACTCCAATATCCTTTCTAGTGCAAAATTAAGCTTTTATCTTAAGTTTTAATCGCTATCAAAAAAACTAATTTCCCAAAGAAAAAAATGTCAGTGAATACTTGTGAATATTTATCTATGTATATTGTGGATGTGCGCATTACATATGTACGTATGTATGTATATGTTCAACAGTATAATCATTTATGTCAATTTTTCATGTCCTGCACGATTAGAAAGCGAATAACTGTGCAACTAGCATAAAAGGATAGCGGTTAAAATTAAAATCAACTTTCAACTCCCTTGCATTCCAATGCAAATTCAACGCTATGGTTTTCTGACCACAACTCTTTTTTCAAAAGACACGGCCTTGTGGTAAGAAATCGCGAGCAGCCATCTGAATGGATTAGCGATAAAATAATTACCTGGCGACTTTGCGGCGAGTCATTTTCTTTTTTAATTTTACAATTGGCATTCACATTTTATGAACTGACGTGTGCAAATTCAATTGCATGTCATGTTCACTGTTCAGGTCTTTTTGATGTTGTTGCGTTTTTTTATTTTTGCAGAAGTTCAATCAATTTCGTTTCCAATTACATTGAGTAAAATGTAATGCGAATAATTTTTATCTGATCATATGCGGTTAACTTTGTATTATAGACACATTAGCTAAAATATAATATTTCGAAACTGGTGGCAATAATTAAGTGCACGAATTTAGTGCAGGTAGGAAAAATAAAGGAGGGATATTTACCTACTGGCATCAGGAATGTATATCTACCAGTTTTCACTTGCTTCCCATTTCTTATTAAATTATGCAAACAATTCTTCCTGCTTTTAAAAGGGTAATTCTTTTAAAAACAAAATGCCTGTATACATACATATATATATTTAAGATTCAAATTCGTTTATATAATTGATTGAAAAAAACACAATGTTCAAACAATAACGCTGAATCAACAAAAACAGGAACGCAATGCTTAAGCTCAAATCAATGAGTAAAGAACGAGTCTTTTCAATAATATTTTCTGTATTTTAAGATTTAAAAATGTAGGTACCTGTTAAAATGTAAGCGCCATTTGGATAAACTACTTTTTATATACAAAATTTTTCAATTTTAGTTGAAAAATATAAATTTATTAAGATCTTATTAAAATACGTTTAACATTTCAATTTGGTAAAAAAATGAGGCTTGGATGCGACCCACTTCCCATCCCATCTGTCGAAAAAGTTTGTATGTTTTCGTGTTGGGTTAAGAAAGTTGTCAGTTGAATTATTCCTAAACATTTTTAAATTACTAACAATGTTTTTCATATAAGGGAATAGTTTAGTTTGAAAATCTAATTTTGTTTAATAATTTTTAGTCGAAAACAAACTTCTATTAAAAAAACACTGAATATCCGAAACAATATTTAATTTTTGTAAAGCTATTTGAGTCGAAAGTACATTTTTAACCAGTTTTAGTATTATTACTATTTTGTTAGATTTTTATTTTTATTATGTGGGAAACAATATTTTTAAAAGATAAAAGTAGTTTAAAAGTAGTTTTGAAAAGATATTTGAGTCGAAAATCAATTATTGCTATCTTTTATTAATTTTTTCGTTTAGATTTTATTTTATGTAAAAGAACTGTCAATTTGATTTTTCTCAAAATTTTTCAGAATGTTGAAAACAATATTTCCTATAATTTTAAATAAGTTTGAAGCCATATACTCAAGTTTTTAAAAAGATATTTGAGTCGATATTCAATTTTTAACAACTGTAAGTAATGTTTTTTTAGGTTTTTATTTTTTATTAAAAAAAATGTGGATTAGATTTTTTTTCAAAATTTTATCAGATGTCGAAAATATTATTTTCGTTGCACAAATATATATGTTTGGTATCACATTACAATATATAATATAAAATTTAATTCTACCGTCATTTATTCGTTAGATATTTAGGGTTAACCAAAATTGTCACCTTTTTTTAAACTGCTATGGTAAAAAAAATAGCCCACGCAATTTTCTTGAGATCCTTTCCCCATCTTTCTGCAGTATTATGTGTTTCACAAAATTTATTACAAGTCGATATCTCTTCTGATTCTTGAGCTATGGACGACGAAAAAAAGGTCGCGAATGGACGGACGTAAGAACGTACGTACACACGCACGTGCAAACATCTTTCTAAAAATCTTTTATTTCGACTCTAGGGACCTTGAAACGTCGAGAAATGTCAAAATTTTCAATTTGACAAATCGGACCAAATTACAATAACTTCCTATGGGAAGGTAAAAATCTACGAGTCTGTTTGATTTTTGACCAACACATTTTTATGGGGAATATTATTATTTTTAGTTCAAAAAAAAATTAAAAAAATGTATGAGGCAACAAAATTTCTTAGGAGTATTGAGGTTTGTTTTCAGCGAATTTTTAAAGAAATAGAAAAAAAAAATGTATAATATGTCTTTCGAAAAAAATGTGTGCAAATAATTCAATATTTTAAAAACTATATCATATCTCTTTTAAAAGCTTTATTATTTGTAAAATAAAATTAATGAATTTTTTAAAAATTCGTTTAAAATAATTTGTATTTATTAATTTTCTAAAAAGTTTTATAACAAAATACATCTTTTAATAATTTACCGTTTAGACAAATTTTAACTATTTATAAAGAGTTCAGCTCATGGGAAAAATTATGAGCACATCCTATATATGAATTACTCTCTTACAATTTACCATTTTTAGAACTTTCAAATAATTTTAAGTAATTTTGAAAAAATAAGTGCTTTTCCTAGTTTTTGTGTATACAACTGTCAACAAATTTGAAAGAGGGGTAAGAAATCTAAAAATAGTGAAAGGAAAACTATTTTATATCTCAAAGTCCCGAAAAGAAAATGATTTTCTTGGTTCGGGTATTTTCAACAGCACTGTTTAAGGATACAGACAATATAGAAAAAAAAGAGGCAGCAATGCGACCCACACTGATAACTTCCCATCCCGTCTGTCGATTTGTCTTGCTTAAAAGTTTGTCTATATGTACTCGTATCAATTTTACCAAATTTGTGCACTATTTTTTGTAGATTTTATTTTTTATGAAAAAACGGACTGTTGGATTTTTATATAAAAATTACTGAATATTGAAAACAATATTTTCTCTGAAATAAAATAAGTTTGAAACCAATATTTTTAATTTTTGAAAAGCTATTTCAGCCGAAAGTAAATTTTTACCAAGTTTTAGTAGGTATTGATTTTTTCAGAGTTTTATTTTTTGTAAAAAAACTGTCCATTCGAATTTTTTAAAAATTTTACCAAATGTTGAAAACAATATTTCTTATAAGATAAAATTAGTTTGAAGCCAATATTTAAAATTTTTGAAGAGATATTTGAGTCGAAAATCAATTTTTACCAACTTTTATACATTTTTTCAGGTTTTTATTTTTTGTAAAAAAAACTGTCAATTCGATTTTTCTCAAAATTTGTCCTAATGTTGAAAACAATATTTCTTATAAGAAAAAATTAGCTAGAACCTATTATCTCAAATTTTTTTAAAGATATTTGAGTCTAAAATCATTTTTTACGAACTTTTGTTAATTTTTCTTTCGGTTTTTAATTTTTTGTACAAAAACTGTCAAATCGATTTTTTTCAAACTTTAACTGAATGTTGACAACAAGATGTTTTGAAAGATAAAAGTAAATTAAAGCCAAAAAAAAAAGTTTTGAAAAGGTATTTGAGTCGAAAATCAATTTTTACCAACGTTTATACATTTTCTTTAGGTTTTTATTTTTTGTAAAAAAACTGTCAATTCGATTTTTCTCAAAATTTTATCAGATGTCAAAAACATTATTCTTCGTTGCACAAAATTATTTTAAAGATGCAATCATATTGCAGTCGTAAAATTTTGGAGGTGACAATTTTTTTTTTTCAGTTTTATTGATTTATAAAAAACCGTTATATATATTTTTTTAAAAAATATACCTGTTTGGTATCACGTTACAACATATTATATAAAATTTAATTCAAGTCTCTAGCGTTTTTGGTTCGTAAGATATTTAAGGTTAACCAAAATTTTCATCTTTTTTTCAAACTGCTATGGTAAAAAAACCACCCACGCAGTTTTCTTGAGAGCCCTTTCTGCATCTTTCTGCTTTACTATCTGTATAACAAAATTTATTTGAAGCTGATATCTCTTCTGGTTCTTGAGCTATGGACGACGAAAAAAACGTCGCGAACGTACGGACGTACGGACGTACAAACGTACGTACACACGCACGCACAGACATCTTTCTAAAAATCTTTTATTTCGACTCCAGGGACCTTGAAACGTCGAGAAATGTCAAAATTTTCAATTTGACAAATCGGACCCATTACAATAACTTCCTATGGGAAGTTAAAAAAGTTGCTGCCAACCTTGAAAGATAACAAGGAATGAAGAAAAGTCTGTCGTTAACTCTTTAAACTAAATCCGCCCTCTAAATTAGATGCAAATTTCTTAACAATTTGGAAACACGATTTATTAAAAAAAATAAAACATAAATCTGTTTATGTTCCTTAAATTATAATGCCAAAACCGTTTACAATTATATAGTGAACAAGAAGGTATGGAATTTCTAAAAGCGTACGTTAACTAGGAATCAGACTTATTATGTATATTTCCGGACAAAAGCAAATTGTATCTTTCGGAGTGATGGCCGTGAATTGCTGTGGCGAAAACCAAACATTGCTCCAAACAAAGAAAATTTGCTTCCAACAGTCAAGCTAGGATGTTGCTGAGAGTTTCTTTTTCCAGCAAGACAATGGTTCCAAACATACTGCTCAGGAAAGGATCCTCTTAAATGCTCCTTATACTCTCAAAACATCGATACAACTTACTTTACCCTCTTGGAAAATCAGGTTTTCGTTCACACCATAGCTGTATAACGATACTAACTAAATTAATCGAAGACATAAGGACTGAACTCGATATTGACAAAGTAACTTTTTTAGTCCTACTAGACTTTTCAGCATTCGACATGGTGAATCACTCGATACTTCTGATTAAACTGCGTCGCAAATTCAACATATCTTTAGAAGCTATTTAACTGCTTTCTTCCTTTTTGAATGATAGAAAGCAAGCTGTTTTCTTAAATGAAAATTTCTTCGATTTTCTTCCGATTCAACAAGGAGTTCCCCAAGGATCAATTTTAACCCCCCTTCTATTTTTATTATATGTGAATGAAATCGGTTTCATTATAAATGAAGTATTAAAACATTTTTATGGCGAAGACATTCAAATTTAAAAAGGCTGTCCTTTGGGTTTAATTGACGACTGCGCTTCCACCCTGAACCAAGAACTAGAAAAGATATCCTACTGGGCGTCGTGCAATGGGTTGATTCTCAACACAAGCAAATGCCTGGTTATATCAAGAAAAGAATTAGACTTAACATACTTTCCTTCCATATTTTTAAACCAGAACCCATTAGAATTCCTTAATTCCAGTAAAAATCTAGGAGTAATCTTCAATAAAACATTGACCTCGAATGACCACATCAACCAATTAGTGGGTAAAACTTATGGAACGCTGTGGGCAGCCCAAAACTTCACTCTATTTAAAACCAGACTAATGCTATCAAGGATCCTAGTTATACCTGTTCTCACGATTCCATCGGCAAAAATAAATTAAACATAGCCTTTAATAGTATCATTCGATACATCTTTGGGTTAAGAAGGTACAACCATGTTTCACATTTGCTAGAGATTCTGCTTAGTATGCCTTTTAATGACTTCATGAAGCTTCAAACATTGATACTGTGTTTTAAAATCTCAACCAGCTTATCTGTTTGAAAAAATCAGAATGTCGAAATCTGTTCAATGCTTAATGCAGGCAGCATAGGACTCCTTAAGAGGTTATTAGAGACTCGATCGGAAAAGGACATGGCAGTCTCTTGCGATTGTAGCCAGATTGTAGTGGTCAATCTGGTTGACGGTTGATTGATCAGGAGATTTCCATGTCCCCTTGTGGATATTGAGATTTGTGAACTGCGTACTAGCTACCAGAACGTCTCGCCCCGCAGCGAAATCGATCAGCCTGAATCCGTTTTCGGAGGTGGTGTTGTGCAGGCTGTATCTCCCGATGGTGCCACTAAAGATGTATTCTCTTCCTAGCTTGGCATTAAAATCTCCTAAGACAATTTTTATGTCATAGCCAGGGCACTGCTCATATATCTTGTCCAAGAGTTCTAGGAATATTTCTATGGTGTCTTCATCTTTCTCCTTTATTGGGGGCATACACGCATATTAGGCTTATGTTGGCGAATGTTGAAACTCAAGACTTTTTGCCTGAGTCTAGTTCCAACATCAAATCCACACCAAAATAGACGATGTCTTTGTTCTCGGTAGCAGTCGCCGTAGTATACATCGCAGTCTTTTACGAGTAGTTTGCCCGGTCCATCGCATCGCACTTCTTGGATGGCGGTAATATCTGCCTTGCAGCAGTTTAGGGCTTCCGCTAATTGTTCGGCTGCACGTGGTCTGTTAAGGGACCTAACATTCCACGTACATATCCGTAGTTCGTTGTCCTTATTTCGTTTGCGTGGGTTGTCAACAGTGAATCCGTCGGTATCCGAGTCTTGTTGGTGCTTCGCAACTAAAGGTGTTTTTTACGTAGCCTGGAAGTCACCCCCACGACAGCACAATCCCCAACCTGGAGGGCCAGATCCTTAGTATAACTCCAAGGACAAGGAGCCGGATAAACCGCTCCTTACAGGTGTTCACTAAGTAGTTCAACTATTACCATTACTAAATTAGGAATTTAAAACAAACCAAATTCAAAACCCTCTCTCCCTTTCCTTATGCTCACACTGTGTCTCTGCATAATAAGGTGTGCTTATTATTTAAAAAAATTGACGTATTTACTTTGGCATACAAACATGAACATTTAAATGTTTTGAATTTTTAACAAATGTGTACAAGAAATTAGGCTGATCCTATTTAAATCAAATCACATGTTTTGTTAAAGTTTGTATTGCGTAAAAGGATAAAAATTTAAAGTGAAAACTTTGACAGAAAATAGAACCTACATATTTCAAATATTTAGCGCACAAAAACTATTATATTGGGTATCTACATAATTATAGAATATCTGTAATAACACACTCTTAAAAAAAAATAATTTAGGCCAAAGAAGGACAATCAAAAAATAAATTGGAGTACATATGTAATGTATGTACATTATCTGCGTCCGGCAAAAAAAATTAAAATGTACGATGTGTGTTTAAGACCTTCAATTGGAAAATGTGTGCTGGCTACAACATACCTAGTTTGGTTTCAATTTGATTATTTAATGAAGGAGTAGTGCGTGTTCTAATTCTTTTTTTTTAGCCAATTCGTAGGGATGTATATGAGCGTGTACATTATCAAATACTAAAGAATAGATAGAAACTTTATACAAAATTACTGCTATTAGATGCGGTCGAAATGGTGGGTTGATTTGATTGTCCTTCGACATTTGCACTAGAAGCCATACCCCATATCGTGCTAACCATCATATGCGTATACTCAACTCACTCAATCCATTATGGTGTTGTACATTTTTGTGCGTAGAATTTTAGTATTTACCTGCGGTTATTTTTTCGGCAGCACTTAATAATTCATATGCAACACACGTTTTGCCGTTTAAGTTTGTGTTTTTCGTTTAAGGACGAAACATATACAAAACTTGAATATATAGTCTTGCACGCTATATGTGGTTAATTTTCGGCAATCGATTTCAAAATCCTAGAATTGTTCAGCGACGCATTAGTGCTTCTATAGTTCTTTTAGAATAGCTAAGTCCAATAGTAATAACATATTTTTTGTAGCAATTTTCATTGAACTACGAGTAACATGTGCCTTTTTTTATTGCTGAGTCCATTAGTCCTCGATAATGATAAAAAGTAGTGCTTATTTATTTACCTCTTCTTTTTTTTTTGGATCGATCGATGGAGTGTTTAATTACTGTCTTTCATTTAGAAAAAAAAGGATGACCTATGAACGTACCTACATAAATGACAAAAAATGGCAGTTTTACCATTAAAGGATATTAAAAGTTTTGTTTTAGAAGGAAAGAAAGTATAACTATTAGTTTTGAAGATTTATTTAAAAAGCTATTAGTTTTACACATTTATGTATTCTAGCACTTTTATTGTATATGTTGAACTTGAATAACTAGGGCATTAGGCACGATACGTATACAACAAAATAAAAAAAACTCTAGGTCCCATGGTCTTATAATTATAATTGAGGATTTTGAAAATTTTTGGATCAACCTTAAAATAAACTGTCCGTAGAGATCAAGGACCTAGTAAATTGCAATTCTCATGTGAGAGTAATGTTGTCAGTGATGGAGGGGACCTACAATATCAAGCCGAATTTAAAAGGCTGATTTGAGAAAGCACTTTTCATGACAAGAATTACTCTTGGAGGATTTGTCAATTTCTCTCAAGAGGCGGTACCCGTGAAAAAGCTTTAGATGGCACAAGCAGGGATTGAACCCAAGACCACTGGCATGTCTGTCTAACGTTTATCGTACAAAAAGCTGAATAATATTTTGAGTTTGAGTTGAGAAGGATGTTTAAAATAATAACTTTATAAATTCTTTGCTCTTTTGAAATTCTCTTTAAGTTCTTTCTGGATTAAGCTCTTTCTAAGTTTGCTGTCAAATTTGCAACCATACGAACAAGTACAAACATTTATTTATTTGATAATTTTTTTATTTAATTCAAAATTCATGAAACTAATTTAAGTTTCCAAAATCAAATCTACAATACATAAACTTACGTAACTATACAAAGTCGGCTTCCTTAGAAGTTGAAATCCTTCTACGTCGAAACCCCCTCTATAGGTTAGCTTAGGTTAACGTGGCTGCGGATTTAGAATCCACACACTTAGGCTAAAAAAAGGCTCATTGTGATAACACATGAATCTAGAGAATTACTTTTTACTAGTCGAACCATTTTGAGCTTTTTATAAAGCGAAGAAGATATTTGATATCCTTTTTAGCTAGTTCACTGGGATTATCAAAAGAGAGTCTCCCAGATGAAGTTTGCGTCATAGTGAAAGAGCAGGGCAAGTGCAGGGAAGGCGAGAGATTGTTTCCTCTTCTTCTTCGTCCATACAGCTCCTGCAGAAGTCATTTGAGGCTACACCAAGTCGTATTGCGTGTCTGCTTATAAGACAGTGTCCAGGAAGAACACCTATTAGGGAGCTAATATGAAGTCTGCTTTGAGATAACAAGTCTTTAGAGCTCTTTAGGTTCAGTGAAGGCCATTTCAGTTTTGTGGCTGCGCTTGTTAGTAATTTGTGCCCCCTAGAAATTGCTATCGGTATACCTATCTTCTCTCTTTAAGGTGAAATAGGCATGACGGTTCCATTTTTAGTGAGTTCACGGCTCTACAATTTCCTGTGATGTCTCTGTGGCCCGGCACCCAACAGAGGCAAATGTTAAATTGCTGCGCCATTTCCATAAGAGACGATCGACATTCGAGGGCCGTTAGAGATTTGGTTGAGACTCCGTCAAGGGATTTGATAGAAGCCTGACTGTCAGAGAAGATGCGGATATCAGGAGTTGATATCACGTTTTCCCTTAGCCAGCAGAGAACCTCTTTGATCGCTAAAATTTCCGCTTGGAAGACGCTACAATGATTAGGGAGGCGGAATGAGATGCTTAAATTAAGCTTTTCTGAGTACACACCACTACCAATTCGCTCATTTGTCTTGGATCCATCTGTATAAAAATGAATACTTTTGTTATCCAGGAGTTTTTTGTCTTCCCATTCATCTCTGGATGGAATGGATACCTGGAAGTTTTTTCCAAATAGGGGGTTAGGAATAGTGTAGTCTATGTACTTTGGTATAGAACCAAAGGGGTTCTAAACACATTGTTGTTGGCCCATTAAGATGAGGTGTTGAGTCTTATAGCTGTTCTCGCTGCCACTTGTTTACTGAAGATGTCGAGGGGTGTCAGATGGAGGAGAGTGTCTAACGCTGCTGAGGGTGTGGTTCTCAATGCTTCGCTTATGCAGAGACATGCAGTGCGTTGAATTCTGCTGAGTTTGTCGTAGTATGTATGTGACTTTCTCCAGTGCAGTCCACCATACTGCAACCCCGTACATAAGTATTGGTCGGATGACTGATGTGTTTAGCCAGTAGGTTATGCGAGGTTGAAAACCCCATTTGCTCTCTATGACTTTCTTGCAAAGGAAAATAGCTGCTCTAGCTTTTTTAACCCTTTCCTGAATATTAGATTTCCAACTTAATTTTTTCTCTATTGAAGGAGGCACAATTATTGGGATCTTGTATTTCCGTGTAAAATGGACGAGGTCTGTTTTTTGAGGATTAATACTAAGTCCGCAGTGATCAGCCCATCTAGTGAGCATATTGATTGCGTTTTGGAGGAGGTCTCTCAGTGTATTAGGATGTCCTCCTGTGACGGCGATAGCAACATCATCGGCATATGCAACCACTCTGTAGCCTTTCCTCTCAATGGATATTAGTAGTTCGTTAACCATTATGTTCCACACGAGAGGGGACAGAACGCCACTTTGCGGAGTGCCTCTACCGACAGACCTTTTCGTACAAAAATTCCCTATCTTAGAGTTTATGATCCTGCTTTTTAGCATTAGATTAATCAATTCACAGATTGAGTATTTGACATTTAGGGTCGTCATAGCGAAGTGATAGCGAATGTGTCAACGTTGTTGAAAGCACGCTCAATATCCAGGAAGGCCACCATAGTATATTCCTTTTGCTCTAGGGAGTATTCGATAGTTCTTACCAGAGTGTGCAAGGCTGTTTCTACCGATTTCCCTTTGCAGTAAACATGCTGAGACATCGATAGTCTCTTATCAATGCTATTACGTATATGGATATCAATCAATCGTTCCAGAGTTTTGAAATTGAATGATGATAGGCTTATTAGTGTTAGCTCTAACTCGAACAAATTCTTTAGATTTTTGGACTATTTTAATCCCTCTAACAGAAAACTATAAAATTTTAGTTTTACAAAATCTGACTTTAAAAGAACTTTATTATTAGTTTGGTAGGTAATAATTTTTTCATGTGAGGGAAATCCTTATTTTTTAAAATTCATTGCTAACTTTTGGATAAATTATGGCCAAAAGAAAATTAAATAGTTACATAAGATCTTGACCCGAAGATAAATTAAGGAAATTGAGAAGGGAGTTGAAATAAAAAATTAAATTGTTTTTTGAACAGATATTTGATTAGAAAACTAAATTGTACTATTTTAATTACCTACTTACTTACTTAAGGTGGTGCTACAGTCCGGGCGGACTTGAGCCTCAACGAACATGGGTCTCCAGCCAGCTCGGTCCCTAGCTAGCTGTCTCCAGTTTCGTACACTAAGTTGGTTGAGGACTTCACCCACCTGCGTGCGCAACCTCAGTCGCAGTCTTCCTCTACTGCGCCGTCCCTTGGGATTGGATTCGAAGACCTTCCGGCTGGAACGTTGATGTCCATTCGCTCTTCATGACCTAGCCATCTAAGCCGTTGGACTTTAATTCTGTTAACTAGGTCAGTATCGCTGTACAGCCCGTACAGTTCTTCGTTATATCTTCTCCTCCACTATGTCTTATAGATGGAGATTTTAGATGCTCGAGAGAGGACTTTACTTCTCAATTTCCTTCTAAGTCCAAAGAAGCAGCGATTTTCAAGAGTTATTCTTCGTTTGATTTCAGCGCTGGTGTCGTCCAATCATGTCAATATCATCTGCATATCCGAGTTATTGGATGGAACTTTGGAAGATTGTGCCACTAGACACTCTAAGAAAAAAGTGAAGCTGATTGAGAAAAATGGAAGTAGCGTTCAAAAATTAACTTTTTCATATTATTCCACATATTTTTAAATTAAATTATTTCAATAAAAAAATAGATTTATTTAAGCCTCCATATTACATAATTCAATATGTTAATGTAACATTTCTCAAATTAATTCTTGGTTGTTGGCAACGAAAACGCAAAGATTAAAATGTACCTACAAAAAAATTTGTCTTCAAAAACCTAAATACCATTTGATTTTTCAAGAAAACATTAATTTTTTTAAATTTGTACCTTTTTAAAAATCGATTGAAAATATTTTTGGTATATAGTTTTGAACTCATGATTAGACCTCTTGCATTTCAATTTTGTAAAAAATTATGACCTATTTTCAAGATATCAAATTTGGAAAAAAATAGTTTTTAAATTAAAAATAAAAAAAAACTAAATAGTATTTATACTACTGTTATTTTTAGTTTGAAAAAGAACATGAAAGACAAACAGACAAACCGACAAAATCGGGGGACCCACTTTTTTCTACTTCTCTACCATCGTTATGTCTTGTTTAAATTAAAACTTGAAATGCAGCATCGAAAGTAAAAATAACAAAAGGGTTGAATTAGAACACAATAGATAAAACGGAACCTCACCGTTTAAAGACTACATATAAGAGTGATAAGAAGAAAAAGGAGTAGGTTCAGTTTATTTTTATAAAAATTGAATTGAAAATAGGTAGAAACAGAGATCTTAAAAATAAAGTAGATTTCAATATTTTGATGATGGTGCAGAGTAGGAAGTAGATTTCTAATTTATTTAAAAAAAGGAGTAGATCTACTTCATCTCGTGAAAGTTCTCCATTGCTAATATGTAAGAGTGTTCAAAGTCGCCTAAACCATACGTTCCGGCAGATTTCTGCATTTGGTTTCATATCTGCAAGTGATGTTTTTATGTGTTATAATAATAGTTTAATTTTAATTCGCATAGAAACGTATTTGACTCGAATATATGTCCTATTTAAGCACGTCAGATGATCTGATGCTCCATTGTCAAAATACTAATCTTCTATAACTAAAAAGGATATTAACATCGCATTCTTCTTTTAGACTTCAAACATTTACCGTACGTCCGTACGTTCGCGACGTTTTTTCGTTGTGCATAGCTCAAGAACCAGAAGAGATATAACAAAATAAAGTTTGTTATACACATAAAAAGGCAGAAAGATGCATAAAGGGTTCTCAAGAAATTTGCGTGGGTGGTTTTCAAAAAAAAAGGTGAACATTTTGGTTAACCCTTAACATCTTACGAACCAATAAATAATTTTATATAATATATTGCAACGTGATACCAAACAAAAATCCAATAAATTGTTTTTTTTTTTTTTTTATATAAAAAAAACTGAAAAACAAATTTGGCACCTCGAAAATTTTACGAGTGCAAAATGATTTTATCTCCAAAACAATTTTGTGCAACGAAAAATAAAGTTTTTAACATCTGATAAACTTTTGAAAAACATCGAATTGACAGTTGTTTTTTATAAAAAATAAAAACCTAAAAAAAAACATTAGTCAAAGTTGGTAAAAATTGAATCTCGACTCAAATATCTTTTCAAAAATTTGAGATTATGGCTTTCAGGTAATTTTTTCTTTTAAAAAATTTTGTTTTCAACATCCCAAAAAAGTTTTGAGAAAAATCAAATTAACAGTTTTCTTACAAAAAATAAAAAAATTAATAAAAGTTGGTAAAACTTAATTTTTGATTTAAATGTCTTTTCAAAACTTTGAGATATTGGCTTTAAACTACTTTTATCTATTTAAAAATATTTTTGTTAATATTCCGTAAAATTGACAGTTTTTTTTACAAAAAATAAAAACCTAACAAAAAAACAATATTAAAACTTAGTACAAATTTACTTACGACTCAAAAAGCTTTTAAAAATTAAAAATATTGTCTTCAAACTCTTTTTATTCCACAGAAAATATTGTTTTCGATATTCAGTAGTTTTTTTTTTTATAAAAAATCAACAGTCCGTTTTTTCATAAAAAAATAAAATAAAAAAAAAATGGTACGTAAATTTGACAAAAATTGATTTCGGTTCTTAGTTCTCTCAAAAAAATTTCATTCATCCGATTTGTAAAAATTTGAGAAATGCTCTAAAGTTTTTAAAAATTTGTTTATATGGAAACCATTGTTATTAATTTAAAAATGTATAGGAATAATTCAACTAACAACTTTTTTAACCAAACACAAAAACCAACAAACTTTTAAGCAAGATAAATAGACAGACGGGATGGGAAGTTATCAGTGTTGGTCGCATCCCAGCCTCTTTTTTTAGCATAACTATACCAATTTTTGACTACATATGCAGTTTAATTACTCACATTTGTTTTTGTTTTTTTACAAATTTAAAAAACTACAATTCAAAATTGTAAAAAAAAATAAATTCGACTCAAATATTTCGAGAACATATAACAGCATTGACTTCAACTCATTTTATTTTAGAAAACAATAGTTTTGTTAAAATTTTATAATTTTTTTTCAGAGAAATCGTATCGACAGTTTTTCAATAAAAATAAAAACTCACAAAAAATTGATTCACCTTTTATAACACATTGTTATTTATACCTGATGAAGTTCTTAGACCAATCTATAAACAGATTTTTGTATTCCAAATATTTCGATAAAAAACAGCCTATATACACTTCATTTATGATGCAATTAGACCTATTGCAAAAAAATAATCAGTTTAAAAATGGTTAAAATGGAAAGTTATCAGCCTCTTTTTTATTTTCGTTTTTTTTTTTATCTCTTCCCCGTTGGCCAACATGTGTTAAGTTAAATTTATGTGGCTTTATTTATGAAAGGATGAAAACATTAAAATTTTTATTTCTGAAACCCTCATACAAGAGCAATCTTCTATAAACACTAAAAGTTACATTACCTTAAATCAATACCTTAAAAAATTGAAGTTCAATTTGCAAGTAATCAAAAGACCAGTCATAAAGGACTGGTCATTGAAATATATATTGAAGTTTTATTAGGAAATATTGCAAATATGGTTTCGAGATGTTGTTTGTATTATTTTTATAGCACCAATTTTCCAAACAATACGTTCACCATATCGAATCAAATGGCCTATTCAAAAACGTACTCGTAGAAGGACCGAGGAAAACTGATTCCAATTTCAACCCTTTTTTATAGTTTATTTTTTATTTTACCAGTTCCCCGAATATGATGGACCAAAATTAAGTGGTTGACTATGCCTACTCAAATAAGAATTTATTGAAATGGGTTTGTATTCGTTTTTATTTTTCAATGTTGATCTGTTTTTACGATGAGTTCTATTGTATTAAAAATTCTGTTGCCGTTCGTACGGTTTATCTTTATTGTATATTTTTGCAAGGCCTAAATTATGAAAATCAAATCTTTATTATTTTCTTCTTTTATTTTTGGGAGCAGCAATTTAAGGAATGAGTAAACTTTTTATAAGACTGTGGAGAATTAACGCATCATCATAAAGGTTTAAAACAATTTGGCAAAAAAGGCTTTAGACAATGTGATGCGCTATCATTCGATTTCTTTAACATTTATCTTAAAATAAAAGTTCAGAGCTTCCACGTCACTAGAGGCATATCTTTCAAAAGTCTTTGCAATAACTAGCATATGCTGATGACATTGATATAATCGGGAAAACTCAGCGTAATGGATTTTGCGAGTATTGAGAGGGCTTAGAGGTTAACACAGAGGTGACACAATCTTGACATTACTGGAAAATGATGATATTTCAATAGAGGTTTGTAAAAGACAAAAGCTATGATAAAACGTCGAATATGTTGAAAAAAATTCTGGTTTGCAAGGAAGATTAAAGGAGAAGTGCGAATTTGCTACCTTTGTACCTGTGCACTGTGCAGCACATTCTCTTAGCTTAGTAGGCCTTCATGCTGCTTATTGTGTGCAGGAGGCAACAAGTTTCTTTCAAGTGGTTCAAAAAATATACAACTTTTATCTGCTTCAACGCATAGTTGGAATAAATTGAATGTATGTTTAGGTTCACATAGAGTTCTAAAAAGCCTTTCTGAAACATGATGCAGTTAACGCGCTATCATATAAGCAAATTACTGAATCCTTGACATTTATCTCTAGAGATCCAGAGCAAGCTCCAGATACAGCCTGTATAAGAAAATGTCAAACTGGAGTTCCTCATTTTAACAAACATTTGGAGCACAATATTAGAAAGAATTAATAAAACCAGTAAGAGCCTTCAAAGAGAAACAATAACGATTAACGTTGCTGCCAATTTGCTTTGTTCACTATATTCTTTCATAAATGAACCAAGGGAGAAATTTGAGAAATTTGAAGCGTGTGCTAAAATTAAGAATCCGAATGGTAATAATAAAGACTTGATGCAACTAAAAATAGTACGAAGTTCGCTTGCCACATATTTTGATGGTCATGCTAATTGGGAAAGAAAAATATTAACTTTTTTTCCATTATTGACACTATTTCTTTGCAATTAAAACTACGATCCAATTGCTATCAACAAATTAATGCTTTGTTTGGCTTTTTTGTCGATTGCAATATTTGACTTCATTGGAGTTGCAAAATTCTTGCAAAACAGTTTTCAAAAAAATATCATGGAGATGTCAGTGCAGAAAAACTTGAGGTAGAATGCCTGCACCTCGTACAGTATTTAAAAGAATTCAATAAAGATGTAAATGAAGATCTTATTACAATATCAAAATTGTAGAGTCTAATTACAGTGGATGAAATTGGGAACTCTTTTCCAAATGTAGAAACTGCCTGTAGATTTTTTGAATTGAACCGGATAAAAAATTAACTTCCAAGCACAATGCTACAACTAAATAGCTTGTCAATTTTATCTATTAAAAATAAATTACTGCAGGAAATTAAACTTGATGACTTAATTCATGATTTTGCAACTGACATAGTCAGAAAACTATGCCTTCACTAATATTTTATTGTAAGCTTAAACTTACACATATATACATATATATATAAAACAGAAACCAAATCAAAAGAAATAAACTTACATACACTTAAAAAAATATATAAAAATATTAGAAATCAACCAAAAACACAATAAAAATTCTCAAAAACCAACTGTAAAGAAAAATGTTCAACTATTGAAGGTAAATTTAAAAAAAATTATAAAAGTATACAAAAATATGTTTTTTTTTAGTTCTTTTTAAAAGGTACAAATATTTATACATATGTAATACACAAATTAATTTTAAAATAATTTTCTTAACCTAAAGAATTAAAAAAAATATATTATACCTACTTTTGGTGGCCCTAAATCCTATTGGGCCCAGGCCCCTAAAAGTCTTAGAACGCCCCTGAGAAGAGGAAGGCTGCTAAACAGGTGGCGCGCACAAGTGAAGAGTGACCTCACCTAACTTGCAATGCTCAACTGGACACATCTAGCTAGGGTTCGAGCTTGATGGATAAGCTTGTTGGGTGAAGCCCTATTTCACACAGGACTGTAGCGCTACCTGAAGCAAATCATACTTTTTATATTGTATGGTATGCATAGATTAATATGTTTTATTTAATACATAAATTAGTATTTTGGTACGAATAGAAATGCAAGTGCTTTTACTAAAAAATTTCTTTTTAAACTACATTTTATAAAAAATTTTCAAATCTACACTTTTATTATAAAGAGGAAAGATTTGTATTTTTGTATATAACGAATAAACTCAAAAAGTACTGGACCGATTTTACTAATTCTTTTTTCATTAGAAAACTACATAGTAACATAAGCTATATATATATATAAGCTGCGAAGAGTGTTCATGATAGGAAAACAAAACGTTCGACAATATTATAGAATACTAGCGGCCCGTCCCGGCTTCGCAACGGTAGACATAAATAGGTACAACTCTAATAGTCTCTGCACTGCTTCAGATGTACTTATGTACCGGCCGTTCAAAGAGTGCTTTTCCCACGGACAATTGTATGTGGCACTTTCTCAAGTGGCATCTCCGGAAAATCAATACGTTTTGTTGCCACCAACAAATACCACAGCCAACGAAGTGTACAGGGAGGCTTTAAGTCAAGCATAGCATTTTTTCTAATTAAGCTATTCATGGCAGTTTTAATTAGCATGCTTATAACTTAAATATATGTACGTATTTATGTCTACCCGTACGAAGCCGGGACGGGCCACTCGTATTCATATAAAAAGGTACAAGTGAACTATTTCTCACCTGCAGTGGTAAAAAAATACTCAAAAGTGGAGTTGTTTCCTTATTTATGGAAAGCCAATTCCCGTGTTAATATAGTTCCCGCACATTTTTTTTTTAAATCTTAACATTAGAGTGATCTAAGATATGTTGGCTAAGTGAAAAAAATACTTCTCGGTAAGGTCGTAACCCACGCTACTCCACTGCTCAAAAGGTTGAGCGTAAACAAAATTATTGCAAATTATATAAACTTGCCTTTTTAGATAAAAAGTGTTTATATTAACAAAATTGAAACCATAGAAACGGTGATAATCAGGAACAATTATGTTTTTAGATCTTTGATCTGCCATAATATACAAAAAAAGAGAAGATTTCATAAGACTTTTAATCTATTTTCAGAGCGCAAGGATGAAACCCTTATTTTATTGAACGATAAGTAATGTATGAATTTAACGAACTCAAATAAAAGTGAGATTTTTCTAAAAGCCACAGATTTTTTAATGTATTCATACTTTTATTTGCATGATTATGTATACTTACATACATATCTTTACCAGCATTATGTAGATTTTAACATTTGATACCAGACAGCAAACAGATTCAATCAATTTTAACCCCAACGAAGATGCGATAACCCCCCATTTGATATGACAACCCTTGCATTAGAAATCTTACATATTAATTTCTTACTTTTTAAATATAGTGGTTTTACCCTCACCTTGTCCTTTTATGATGGGAACTCTTAAACGCGACATTTCTTTGAATATATATGTGTTTTCATTTTCTATTATTAGGAACCTAATGTAGATTTCCTGCATAGGCAAAATGCATAAAAGGGTCAAATCGGGTACCAAATGCTGTCAAATATTAATTTTATCTCTCGTTGCAATATACTCACTTTCACCCTTATTTTTTTTAAGTCAATAAAAAATACTTTCCAGAGAGTTGTGAGTATTTACTCGTATGAAAAGGAATTTTCTTATTTTATGTCAGCACATTGTAAAATACCAAATAAATTTCAACGCAATTTTCAATTTATTGGCAGAATTGATTGCCACAAAATTGATATTTAACACATGAGAATTTTTATTAGTCAGGATGCGGGTTCAATAGAATGTCGACATGAAAATAAGTTTATCTGCAATGTATGCAGTTGCAATCAGGGTTAGTGTTGCAACAGTATATATTAAGAAGTAAGAGTTCAAGGCAGAAAGAGAACGATATTTCACTTAAAAATTAAGACTAATGAGGGAAAAGTTCCTACAAATTATGTAGTTATTGAATGGTTTTCTAACCTTGCGTTTGCAGCTATAGTGGAAAAAGATAAAACCGGCGTAAGATTATCAAATATAATAATTTAAGAAATTATTTGCTTACAACAAAAAAGAACTTGAAATTGGATTTGGTATAACCATGCCATTGAATTTAGACTTTGACATTCTTTGTTTTTAATGAAAAAAAAAAAATAGAAAATCCCAGATAAAACTGCTTAACACTGCATGTACTTAAAATCTACCATCTGAAACAAAAAACACATCGACTTTTACTTTAATACTATAACGGCCAATTCTTTGTCAAAATTCAAGTCTAAGCTTGGTTTATTGACTTTAATAGGACTTCAATTAAGATATCAGTCTGAGATAAAACTTCGACTTATTAGACTATGAAAATTGAGGGTCTAGGATAATAGAACTCGGTTTAGCAATGTTTTTAATTCTTTGAAAAAAATTATCAGGAAATATTGTTTTATTAAATTTGAATTCATTGAATTTTTTTAAATGTGTAATAATTATAAATTGTTATAAAATATAATTATGGTCGCGGACAAGCCCTGATCACAACAACTTTCGGTCTAAAATAAATAAACATGTCTATGTACATATATATAATATATATAATGTTTTTAGGTTTTAATGTTTAGCTTCTGTCCATGCAAGAGAACATATAGGTACAATCATAGACAATTTTTCAAGAAATAACTTTTGATCTCAAACGTTCCATATGTCCATAGGTAGACATTTTTTAAAAAGGCATAACGTTTGTTAAATTATACTTTGTGTTGCAAACGATATTCTTACATACAAGTTCCAAATCAGTGTTACTCTCTTTGATGTTTTTCCGGACACGATCTCTTTACCTCCGCCGCGAGATAATTTCAGTTACATGAACGTTTCAAGGAAGTCATATTTTTCAATTTCTGTAACCACAGCAAATATTCTAATTTCTTACTTACTTACTACTGTCCTGTGTGAACTAGGGTCCCTAGCTAGATATGTCTAGAAGTTGGGTGAGGTCACTTTCCACTTGTGCGCGCCACCTGATTCGCGGTCTTCCTCTACTGCTCTGTCCTGTGGGTGTGGGTTCGAAGAATTTCCGGTACGGAGCATTGGAGAGGTGCTTTCATCCGCTTTTGTCATAGTCTAATATAGCCATACTTTGGTCCCTCGAGAGAGGGCTTTACCACTTAATTGCTTTCTTAGCCCAAAGAAACAGCGGTTAGCAAGAGTTATTCTGCGTTTGATCACAGCGCTGGGATTTGTTTTCTGCGTTTATATTGATATTTAACACATCCTCATTAACCGTTCAACCCATTTTTGCTCTGTGAGCTCTGCACTATTTTGTCAAGTACGATTTTAAAAAAATAGCATGACAACGCATTACCTTGTCTAAAACCTTTTTTGACATCGAAAGTTGTTTTCAAACGTTATGTTTGTTTCCTAGAATCTATCGAATATTTTTAGGCAGATTTATTTGGAACAAAGAATGACGTTTTCAAAGACTGGTCAAATTTTGAAAAAAATCAACTAACAGTTTTCTACAAAAAATAAAAACGTAAGAAAAAAATTGGTAAAAATTGATTTTCGGCTCAAATATATTTTTAAAAATAAAATATGAAAAAAATATGAAAAACATTCAGTAAAATTGGAAACTTTTTTGGCTCAACTTTCCATTACCGCAGCACGAATTTAGACACGCTTTTTTTTATTTGATAGCTTTGTGTATATACATAATAATTTATTATAGCAATTTTAGACCAAGGAAAAATTTATCTCTATTGTAATTTAATTTTTAAAGTTCACCTTTTCACATACAAAACACGCAAAAATGGTTGATTTTGACACTTTCCCCTGTTTTTTTGTTCAGTGTTGCCATACTTGATTTTTTTTTCTTGGGTAAACTCGCAAATACCTCAAATAATGTAGTGATCCCAAGCAGGAGGTTGAAAACCTAGCTGTTAGTACACCGTACTATCAATTAAAAAAAATTGTTTTAGGCTCAAAAAAGAAATACTAAATAAGAAGGGTTAAGTCCGAAAAAGAAAACATTAAATTATATTATTAAAGGTGTTTCTTCGCCTTAGTATTCAAAACATGTTCCACTGCCTAGCTAAAAAAAATCACAAGGAATGGAAAGTTGCCCCACTTTTTTTACAAAGTCCGAAAACCTATAAAAACATAAAAAAAACTGATAAGAAATAGTTTTCGACAAATGGTTGAGTACAAAGAAGATATTGTCAATTTTTTCACCTCACATTGTATGTATATATGTGTGTTCACTGAGTTTTTTAATAAATTTGCTAATGGCATCACTTTCTTCTTATTTTAATAAAATGCCTGACTCCGAGTAAATTGTGTTTTTTTTTTTTTAATTCTCCCTGCAATCTAAAATCAGAGATATTCACCCAAACTCTATAGCATTTGAACTCTTCAATTCATCTACATTTAAAAATTAAAAAAGAACAAATTAATTGGAAACTTAGATGATTGTGAAAAAAGAAACTACGAGTATTTGTGAAACGACATATGGTACATTAAAGTTTGAAAGCAAGTACATATCTTACATTTGATTTGCAAAAGGTGATGTTCGCAGTTACGACTCAATTATAGCTTTTATCACAATTTAGTGTAGCATGTCCAACTATAGTTTCATTTTGCAAGTGGTTTCTTCTTAAGAAAATTACAAAATTACAGTTCAAATTGTTAGATTTACAACACAAACCTATTACCCGTTATGATTGAGTGGAAAAGAAACTAGCTCAAACGCTTCTTTGTTCAGTCGAACATTTTTCAAGATTCCAAAATAATTGATTTATGAGTAGGTACATTCATTATGTTGTTAATAACTTATTTCATATAGTTACATTGGGCTAGGAAGTTCCAAAATATTTTCTTTATTCCTTAAATTGATTCTCAGCAATTGAACTTTTTTTTGTAGTAATTTCTCGTTCTGGTGATACAAAATTTGCATTGAAGTATACATTACTGTTCATGTTCACTTATTTTTATTTAAACCTCTATATCTTTTTACTTTTTTCACTAAACTTAAAATTTACAGTGGAGCTGAAGTAAATTATCTTTCTCACAGAAAATTAATCAAAATATATGAAAGTGACACCTAAATAGCTATCACTAACAAACCATAGCAAAAAAGTGATAATCACCTTACGTGGAGCAAAATCATCCATTTTGATGGTCAACAATCAACAGTCACCTTACACGATTCTACCCCTGGTCTTTATATAAAGTGTATTTGGTTATTAGATCGAGTTTCAAATTGATTTTAGAACATTGTCAAGGAATTGGCTGTAAAACATTTCTGAAACCCTTAAAGATTATAATTTTCCAATTCCAAAAAAAGTAAACATCATCATTGTTATAGCTATCTCATTTTTCTTTTCATATTCAAAAAAAAGTATTAAACACACTATTGACATCTTTGCCTATCCGTAATTTAAAGCCAAAAAGGGGTTACTAATACGAACATGCAACAGGACAGGCAATCAGATCAAGATTAAAGTATCTTATTGGCTATTGCATTTAAACAAAAAGAAAAACTTCCCACACCTCGTCTCTTTCAACTGGCGTAACCGTGTCATAAAATTGTGAATTCACTTCGATTCGATAAAAAAAAATCGAATTAAAGATATTATACAAAGATTCACATAATTTTTGTCAGTAAAAAAAGGACAGCAAAAAGGGAAATCAAAAAAAAAATCTCAGAAAAAGAATGAGGAAAAAACAGGCTGCGACTTTTGGCCTTTTCCAACCGTCCAGCATAACGATTAAACAAAGAAAATATCTAACAAAGAAAATGAAAGAAAAAAATTAGGCATCCTGATGACACTCATAGCTGCAGTAACCTACACCCATGCTGCCGCCAGCCACGCCATGGCCATCACGCGATTAAATGCGCGAACAGGTTTTAGTATCCAAGAAATGCGCACGAAAATAAAGAAATACCTATACCTTTTTTTTGGTAACCTGTGTGGACCCTCGCTTGTTGCAATGTTCACAATAATGAAACATATCCCTGGTGTGGTGCCTCATCACGTGACAGGTGAAAAAGAAAACATCTAACATTTTTAACTGAGAGGAGAGGACTCTGCAACGCAACAAAAGATACACAATAAGCTATAAAATCTATGTATTTGCAGCAGGTTTTTATGAAAAGATCCTTTTTAGATAAAGCGAAAAAAAAAGTCCTAACCGAATTTCAGAGTTTTAAGTTTTCCACAAATTTGATTAGATTTCAATTAAATTAAAATTGATTTTAATTATATTGACATCAAAATCAAAATTTTGAAACATTTCCGGTCAATTTTTTGACAAAGTTCTAGTCTCTTAAACTCGGTTTATTAATAAATTAAGACTGGATTGAGTCTTAACTTCTTTCTTCATCATGTTCCCAAACGTTAAAACCATGATTTAGATCTCAGTTTGAGATAGAACTTCACTTTATTAGACCCTCAAATTTAGGGGCCTAGGAAATTAGACCTCGGTTTAGCAATGTTTTTAGTTATTTGAAAGAACTAATTTTTAGATTCATTTCGGCTTGGATAAAATTCCACACTACAAGGATTTGTATGTGCAATAGTAAAATACTCTTAGAAAATATATAAACATAAACGGTTTGCCAAAAAGTCATAAATAGTGAAAAATGTCGTAGACGCTGACCGTTTCATGAAGCGTGAAGGTAACATTTTTCACATCAATGGATGAGATGACATGATTTATATTTTCGTGTATTATGGCCACGATTATTGAGTTTGCGCACAGATACCTAGACGTGCAAATAATTAGAAACGATTTTTCATAGCCATTTTGTTTTGGCTGTCTTGCTTTCTTCTTTAATATTTTTTTAATTTTCTTTTTGCTGGAAATTTGTTTTCGTGTCTATTTTATCTAATCATTTTTTTTTTTAATTTATAAAAAAGATGAAAAAAAAATAAAATTAAAGCCTGAAAAAATAACGTTTAAGTTGTTTAATATTTGATTAATTTATTAGCATTTTATCTTTATGATATTATTTTTTAATATGTTACTAAATATTGTTAAATATTTTGTCGAATAACCACGGTTATCAAGTACACACTGCAATCTTTTGAGTATAGAGCTAACCAAATCTTCACAAACATTTTTTTGGAATCGATTTCCAAAATCCAAACATCCTGAATTTCTTGGAATAAATTACTCGTAGACATATTTCCAACTTTTTTGTCACTCATTTTTATTTTTAGGTGCTGCCATAGGTTTTCTATTGGGTTAAGATCCAGGCTGCACGACGGCCAGTCAAAAAGAGTGATGGAGTTGTCTACGAACCATTTTTTAGTGTAACTGGCCGTGCGCCCAAAAAGTCCAGCTTCGAGGAACCCATCTGCTGCGCCAAGCACTGCCCTTCCTAATTTCCCTTGCAGTTGCAAAAGGTTTTTTTGCTCTCCCGAACAATTAGTGCATCTTTCCTGTGAGAGGTTGATTTTGGTCTCGGCTCTCGGCTCTCCTTCTTTCCGTCACATGATTTGTCTTTGCCCATTGTGATGACCTGACTAAACTATTAAAATTCAATTGTCAAAAAGACTTGATACAATAAAGTGTAACTTACAATTCCCAAAAATAACTTTTTTATCTTGAAAGTCTCAAAATAATGTTCGTTTCTAATTATTTGCACCATCGATTTTGTGGTTATGTGCCTTTTCCTTTCTTTAATGAAAAAATAACGGTGTCCTATTATACTATTATGACTTTATAGTGAAGTTGCCTATAGATTTCAATGTAAACGAAAAAAAAAGATGGCCGCATTTATTTAAAGAAAACGTAATAATCGGAAATTGCATATGCATATGCAAATCTGTTTAAATATGTTTTGACATTGTATTTATTGATATTTTATGCATCTGAAAAAATATTTAAAAATTCAAAATTTTTAGAACTCAGTAAGACTTAAACTTATTTTTTCTTTTCAAAATTCATGCTTATTCACTTAATAACGAATGTTATAAGGTGCCCCAAAGCTGATTACATTGTTGTCAAAGGCTTTTGTCTTGATTTTGTCTCGAACTATTACCTAAAGTTTTGAACATGCGAGGAAAATTAATCAATTGACTTTAAAGATATTTTGGCGACAAAAATATATTTTGTTAAGTAATAACTTCCTTTCTCTTTCTTCTTTTGCAAACATAAGGAAAGGATTCTATTTGTCTTCTGTCTTTTAAAATATTGTCTTGGCATTCTTTTTTCTAACGCATTCCTTTCAATCAATTATTAATTAAATTTTTTAAAACCTTCTACAAAAACGGTGATTCTGCCACAGCCATATATCGTACTTTAAGAGGAGATTATGGTTTACATAATCATTCAACTACGCAAGTAATTGGTGAAAGTGTGAACAAATTTGAAGATACTGGATTGGTTACATCGTTTTATTCGTTCCACTGACAACATCGCTCCTTTAAGTGAAAGTGTTGTCGAAGACTCGAATGTGTCGATTCCTAGTCGTTCTCAGGAACTAAGACTGTCTTACTGCACGTTATGGCGTATTTTGCATTTGGATCTACACCTACTTCCATATATAAAGTCTAGCTCACACAACAACTGAAGCCATTCACAACATCGTAGTTACTTCGAATGGGTGCTTGAAAAACAGGCGGTGGGCGATGATTTTTCGAAATAAAATTTCTTCAGCGATGAAGCACACTCGGTGGGTATGTTAATAAACAAAATTGTCGTATTTGGGGCTCTAGAATTCTCAAGTAATTCTCAACTACATCCACAAAAAGTAAAAATGTATTTGGGGCACTCTTTGGTCCGGAGGTGTAATTGGACCTTATTTCTTCAAAAACGCCGATGGAACGACTGTCACCGTCAATTCGGAGCGTTATGGTCTTATGAAAACCGTAATTTTTTGTCTGCTAAAAATATGTGGTTTCAACAAGACGGTAATACATGCTTCAAACGAATATGGGTTTATTGGAAGAGACATTTCTCGTCGTGGTGATATCAACCGGTCACCAAGATGCGATTTAACACCGTTGGACTTTTTTGTGTGAGGCTATGCGAATGACCGTGTTTATGCAGATAAACCTTTAGCTCTTGAGCACTTAGGAAACAACGTTCGTCAAGTTATGGCTGAAATACCCCCAAATATGTGTCAAAAATTATTTCAAATGAATCGATGATTGCAACAATTCGTGTGATGGTCATTTAAATTAGGCAGTGTTTCACACATAATGTCAAAGTTCAAACTTGTATGAACAAAATATTTTATGTATGTTTTATTTACGTTTACTTTTGAAACCGCAGATGGATAACAATGTATTTACTTTTTTTGCAATTAGTTTTAACGATTAATTAAATATAAATGCTTATTTATTTTCATCGTCATTTAGAGATTATAGTAACTCTTACAGGCTAGCGAAATACAAAATTTGTCTTTACATACATTTTAGTTAATTAACCAGAAAAAATAGGCTGAGCATATTTTTAAGTTTATCCCTACTCAAATGAAAATTAAAATCAATAAATCAGATATTCGGTTAATTTCTCTGACACAGCGAGATATTGGCTCGTTAACAGCATAATTTACTCTATGAAGTACCTCATAGAATAAATAATGATTTCTTAGCACTCGAGTTGGAGCATGCAAATTTATAAGAGACAATAAAAACGGACAGTCAATATGATAGGATAAAATATCTTTTATAAATATTATGGAAAATATTTTGAGACGGTTTTCTAAGGTCTGAATGCCAAGAAGTTGACGTCGAGTATTATAAGGTGGCACAACATCAACGTTCCATCTAAGTTTATAATAACTATTCTTGTAAATTTTCTTTGAATTTCTTCAATTCTATCAGAATGAGTTTTGAAAAACGGATTCCATACCACACAGCAGTACTCCAGAACTGATCTAACATAAACAATGTAAATCATTTTTAAAATATAGGGATCACTTAGACCTTTAGAGTTGCGGAAAACAGATCCAAGCATAGAGTTGGCCTTATTAACTAAGAATTCTAAATGATTAGCGACGTTGAATTTAAAGTCAAAATTGACTTCCAGTTCTTTTTTGGTAGAGACTCTATCGAGAACTTTGTTCTCAATATGATAATCATATACAAAAGGAGACGAGCGGCGTGAAAATGTTAAAAATTGACATTTAGAAATGTTGAGGTTAAATTTATGATTTTATACTATGTTGATATAGCTTTGAAAATATTCTTGAAGAAGCACACAGTCAAGCGGATCCTTAATGCATCTCAGAAATTGGAGATCATCGGCAAACATCAAGGAAAGGAATTTAAGAGAAAATCAAGTAGACCATTTATAAATATAAGAAACAAAAGTGGTCCAAGATGGCTACCTTGAGGAACACCCGAGGAAACATCTATTGGACTTGAGACGATCGAATCAGTACAGACATATTGAATGCGTCCTGTAAGATATGAACGCAACCAATTTATCAAGTTAGAATGTATACCTAGTTTTTCCAGTTCATGAATTCAAATTTTAGTGTGAACTCTGTCCAATGCTTTGGCATATCGACTTGATATCCTTTTCTTAGATTATTTAAAACAAAGTTAGAGAAAATTCTAAGATTTGTAGAATTTGATCTCCCCGATACAAATCCGTATTGAAATGGGGGATGTAGTCTCATTTAATAAAAACGAAAGTTTGTCGCACACAATTTTTCCAAAAAGTTTTGTCATTACGGATAACTTGCAAATCGGGCGATAGTTGGATATGTCCTGTTTTAGACCACTTTAATGAATAGGAGTTATAAAAGATATTTTCGATTCGGAAAGAAATACACCTTTCCCAAGTGACCTGTTAAAATTAATAAGTATAAAAATAAAAATATAAATATTCGAGACAGGGAAGGCGAACAATTTTTAAAATAATGGGAGGAATTTCGTCTGGGCCGGATGCTCTCTCAACCTCAGTTATGTTAAAACTTAACAGACCAAAGTTAACCGTATTATAAGATGGTGCCAAAGAAAAAGCATTTTTGTAAAGCAAAGTAATTAGATTTGAAAAATTTGTCAAAATTATTGCAAATGTTAGGTATTTATTTCTTTTTAATGAAACATTTTTGTATTTTCTAACAATGAATTTATATCTTGCAATACAGTTTCACTAAAAAAGGATACTGCAAAAGGCAAGCTTAAACGCATTTAAATCAGATTATATCCAGAATAAAATGGCTCATATTGTAAAATAAGACTATTTGACCTTTTACTTCAATCAAACAGAATGCTTATAGAGTTAGAGATGCTTATAAAAAGGAGGTTTGGTGATTCATATTGTGAGCCTTTGGTATTCAAAGGTATAAGATAGACTGCAATGCAATGCTATAAAAAAGATAATCATCTCGGAGCATTTGAAACAAAAGATGCATTCTTTTTAGAGTATACAAGAAGGGAATGGGTAAAAAACCTGTCGCAGGTATTTTCAAGTAGTTTTTTTGTCCTAATGGATCTATGGCGACCTTTTCGCTCATTCGAAACATTTGTAACATAAAAGAATAGGAAGGGCTTAGATTACCCAGTCACATGAAATTGAAGATAATAATTTGGCGTATATATAAATGTCTGTCTCGTATGTACTTAGATATATCTTATGTCTCGTATTTCAAGCTAATACGACGCCATCATCCAAAAAGGTGCTGAAAGGCTTTTTTGAGCCCCAAATATGCTACAATTCAGCTCTTTAACCTATATAGGCTTTGAGGTGAAAATGGGCATCTTATTTTTGGATTTAAATTAGAATTGTTTTGATATATTTCAATGACCCAATCAGCGGAGATACGAAGTTGCTGGATCGGACCTATAAGTCTATATATTCATAATATGGCGTAATGTTGGCTGTTAAAGGTCTTATTATAAAAATTGACTAGGAATCGATAATCCATGATTTTCTTGAGAGACGCACACTGACGCTGTTTCGATTATTCTCCTCGCTAGCTTAGCCCAACAAATTTGTCTGCAGATTTCACTATTTCCGACCGAGAAGTTACGATGATAATACTTTAGTTTTTCGAACTGATGGGACTGCAAAATACACTACACTGTAGTGTATTTTAACAATTCAGTGCGTTGTATCGTTCCATTTGTATAGTCATTTAACTTGCTAAGTAAAATTGCAAATAGCTCGTTTTTTTATATTGTGCGCGCACTCAAGGGGATATGAATACCCTCATAATTATTACACATTGCGAGCAATTAGGAAGGGAGGATAGGATTGGAAAGGAGATACCGATGCACATTGGTTTTGAATGCCTGCACATTGTAATGAGTGGAAAATATTGAGTCTAGTAAAGTATTCCACATCCGTGTAGTGCGGCTAAAAAACGAATATCTGTACTTTAGTGTACGTCCGAAATTGGGCGCAAGGGTAAACTGATGGGCATTCCTAAAATAACGGGTATTACAGTTAAATTGTTTTAGGGGAGGAATGCAACTGGCTATTTCACTAGAATATTGTTTATGAAAATAGCGATACAATAATGACAGACATGAAAACTTACGGCGTTGCCCAAGAGATACAAACGTTTTAGTTAAATGACGATCACCTATTAATTTTAGAGCTCTTTTTTAAATTCTGACCAAGAGACCCAAATGTGTTATTGGAGCACCTGCCTAGATATGGGAATTGTACTTGAGTTTCGGACGAATATAAGCCTTATAGATTGTAGCCAGATCAGAAGGGGTAAAACACTTCTTGCAGCTTCGGAGAAAACCTAAACACTTAGCAGCATTTTTGGCGATGTCAAATATGTGATCACTCCACAACAAGTGGTTTGTAATGCACATATATAGGACTCAAAGCTGTTCAGTCTCCTCGTTGCAAGTACCATTCATGGATAGTGGCATTTAGGGAGGGTTACGCTTTTGTGACAGTAGACAGCATTGAGTTTTCGAAGCATTAAATTCTACACGGTTTTTGCTTCCCCATTGGACAATGCTGTAAAGATCAGAATTTAATGAGCTTATCATAGGTGTCGTTGGTAGTCCACATCCGAAGCACAAGGATGCGAATCTAAAAACAAAGCTGAGGGTACTGCCATCAGCGAAACAGTTAAGTGGGTTAAAAGATTCAGACAAAATATCATTTATAAAAATATGGAAAAGTATCGGAGACAAACGGAGCCCTGGGGCACACCAGCGTTTATTTTGTGAATATCAGACTACTTGAATTAAACGGTCCGAAAGGTAATTTCTAACCCAACGAAGAAGGGATTAATCAATACCAATACACGCATCTTCGATAAGAGAGCTTGGTGCCAAACTCTATCAAATGCCTTTGAAATACCAAGTGCAATAATCTTACTTTCTCCAAAACGATGTAAAGCTTTGTTCGACTGTTTGGTGAGATGAACCATGAGATCACCAGTGGACCTATTGGAACGATAGCCGTACTGCCAATCATTAAGAAGCTTCTGTTCTTCAAGATATTTCTTAAGCTGAAAATTGATCTGCGTTTCTATGACATTGGAAAGAAGGGACGTAAGTCCAATTGTACGATAGTTAGATGGTGAGGAGGATTCGCCTTTTTTAGGGACATGCTGGACAAATGCAGTTTTCCATCCACTTGGAAAGAGACCTGTAGAATGTGATAGATGAAAAAGCTTACCAGCCAGCGTTGAACAAAACCTCTTCAAAACAATAGGAGGAACACTATCCGGGCCAGCGGATTTGTGTATGTCAAGATTTTTTAATAATCTAGTAACTGAAAGTGTTCGAACAAAAGATTAGTCCCATAGAATCGTTTACGCTTTTTAAAAGTACAGGAGGAGTCATGTCACTCATTGGCAGCGTCGAATTAACAGCAAACTGTGCTGTAAGCAAAAAGGCTTAATCAATCGACGGTTCCGACGCTCATTTTTAATGACACTCCTCATTAAAAACTAGCTTCGGAACCGATGAAGACGTAGTGTTACGCACTTATTTTACAAATGGAGTAATATTTTTTGCCGTAATTTCTGGTCATGCAAGAATTTAATGCGTCGTGTATGTCCGTTGAAGGTCTTTCTGGTTGTTTGAACTTATTCCGGTTTTCCTGAGTTGGGTTGGCTTTTGTAATTCCGGAAACGATATTCGGGATAAAATTCCACGTCCCACAAAGAATTAAGTTTGTCATAATATCTGCATGGAATCCATGTCACTATCGAGGAAGCATATAGTGGCTAGTTAAAGTTATTGAAGAATTTATTGAGACCGTCCGAGTTGGCTTTCTCATATTGCCAAACGGTTTTCGTAGGGGTTTTAACTTTAACTGGCATTTTTTGGCATGAGAAAATTGCAGATATGACACAAAAGTCTGATGTGCCTAGAGAAAATAACTCGCTACTCAGAAGATAATGAAACTTGTTATTAGAAAAACCTTATATTTGACTCGGGTGTTGTAAAACTAAGTGACCAAAAAGTAGAAAATATTTAGAAATCGAGTATTTCTTCACATCTAACCATTTGTTTAGAATCATTTTTTAGTTCTATGAGTTCTAAGGTGCTTTTTTGATATTTTTGTAGCATATATGTTCTTTTTATAGCTTGGAAATTCGTGGAAATATTAAACATTTGAGTTTGGATTATATTTCTCGACATTTTACATTTTACAATTCCTTTTTACAACTGTTTGGCAAGGTTAGGTTAGATTAAAGTGGCTGTGTGTGATGGAGTAGGACACACCTAAGCCACATGAATCTAGTAGCTTCCTCTAAGTTAAATAAAACCAGTTTTAGTCTCCTAGGTAATTATTGCGTTTTTGAGCTAGAGCAAGTCATTTACAGAGAAGGTGAACATTGAGGTAGTTGCAAAAAATGTATTTTATGTTTTACAAAAAATATTGACAAAAGGTTGAAAAGGCACTATAAAATTATGGTACTCCATTCTTTACAATTCCTAAAGCTATATTGATTGCTTCTGGTTCTTTATTGGAAAGCAAATTTTCTTTGAGATATGATATTTTTGATTGCGATGTAAGGAAAAACTATTTCACCACTAAATTGTTGGGGTGGTTTAATGCGTGAGATACTGTGAAAGGACTTTTTTATTTTATACAATAATTTAACGACCCTCATATATAGTTTTTTTTCGAATTCCCAGAGAAAACTGCGGGTCACGAGATTGACTTTTTTATAGAAAGTCACACGTTACATTTATATATATATATTTTTTTGCGATACTTCAGAAATTAATTTGATGATGGATATATAAAAATAGTTCTAAGCGGGTTATAGTATAATGTAGTTTCTTATTCCATTTCCACAAAGAGACATATTGCAACGAACAAATTTGATTTGGAAGATAGTGATAAAATCTTCTCAGTAATCTATAGTATTTGTTAAGTAAAATGCTGGTACCTTATATGTGTACTACCTATGCAGAAGGGGATCTAGGTAAGCTGTCATATGGAGAAGGGGGGATGTCATAAGGCAAGGAATTGTACTAGGGTAACATCATCGAAACCTAAACACTAACACTAACTAAAGGCTTGTCATTGAAAGTTGTAATTGTTAATTTTGAGGGATTTCAAAACATAATTCTGTGACTTATTTATTGATGCTCAATAATAGATTTTGTTTCTTCTATTATCAGAGTTATCCTTCTTCAATGAGTTATAAGAGAGTATCTTCTTTAAAAATGCAATATTTTTATGTTGGCCTTTTTAGTATTGATGCAAAGTTATGAAAATTCAAATTTTTGTTATACAGATAATAAGATAGAAAAATGCAGAAAGGGCTCTCAAGAAAATTCCGTTGGTGTTTTTTTTTACCATAGGTTTAAAAAAAAAGGTGAAAGTTTTGGTTAACCCTAAATATCTCACGAACCAATGACACTAGAGACTTAATTAATGAATTAAATTTTGTGTTATGTAGTGTAACGTGATATCAAACCAGTATATTTTTGGAAACAAATCCAATTAACGATTTTTTTTATAAATAAAAAAAAATTGTCACGTCAAAAATTTTACTAATATGAAATGATTTCATCTCAAAAACAATTTTGTGCAACGAAAGATAATATTTTCAAAATCTGCTAACATTTTGAGAAAAATCAAATTGATAGTTTTTTTTTATACAAAATAAAAAACAATATTCATAATTAGTAAAAATTGAATTTCGAATTTTTAAGAAACTTAAAAGAAACTTTAACAAAAGTCGGTAAAAATTGATTTTTGACACAAATATCTTTTCAAAAATTTGAGATAATGGCTTCCAATTAATTTTACCTTATAAGAAATATTGTTTTCAACATTCTGAAAAATTTCGAGAAAAAACAAATTGACAGTAAAACCAAAATAAAGCATTACTCAAAGTTGGTAAAAATTGAATTTCGAATCAAATATCTTTTTAAAACCTTGAGATTATGGCTTCAAACGTGTTTTATCTTATAAGAAATATTATTTCAACATTCGGTAAAATTCTGAGAAATATCGAATTAACAGTTTTTTTTACAAATATAAGAACTTAAAAGAAAATTTACCAAAAGTTGGTAAAAATTGATTTTTGACCCACATGTCTTTTCAAGAATTTGATATTATGGCTTCCAATTAATTTTAATTAACAAGACATATTGTTTTCAAGATAAGGACAAACTTTGAAAAAATTAAATTGACAGTTTTTTTTACAAAAAATAAAAACCTAAAGAAAAATTTAACAAAAGTCGGTAAAAATTGATTTTCGACTCAAATATCTTTTCAAAACTTTAAGATATTGGAACATCTTGAAAAACAGTTTTTTCGAATTCCCAGAGAAAACTGCGGGTCACGAGAATGACTTTTTTATAGAAAGTCACACGTTACATTTATATATATATTTTTTGCGATACTTCAGAAATTAATTTGATGATGGATATATAAAAATAGTTCTAAGCGGGTTATAGTATAATGTAGTTTCTAATTCCATTTCTACAAAGAGACATATTGCAACGAACAAATTTGATTTGGAAGATAGTGATAAAATCTTCTCAGTAATCTAGTATTTTTTAAGTAAAATGCTGGTACCTTATATGTGTACTACCTATGCAGAAGGGGATCTAGGTAAGCTGTCATATGGAGAAGGGGGGATGTCATAAGGCAAGGAATTGTACTAGGGTAACATCATCGAAACCTAAACACTAACACTAACTAAAGGCTTGTCATTGAAAGTTGTAATTGTTAATTTTGAGGGATTTCAAAACATAATTCTGTGACTTATTTATTGATGCTCAATAATAGATTTTGTTCCTACCATTATTATCAGAGTTATCCTTTTTCAATGAGTTATAGGAGAGAATCTTTTTTCAAAATGTAATATTTGAATGTTGGCCTTTTTAGTATTGATGCAAAGTTATGAAAATCCAAATTTTACAGAACACCCTCTATTTTGCCTGGAAAACAATCAGGCTAAGAAGAAGGGTATTAAAAGCTTAAATAGTGACCAAAACTTTTAACTTCCCATAGGAAGTTATTGTAATCGGTCCGATTTGTTGAATTGAAAATGTTGACATTTCTCGACGTTTCAAGGTCCCTAGAGTCGAAATACAATTTTTTTGACAGATGTCTGTGCGTGCGTGTACGTACTTTCGCGAAGTTTTTTTTCGTCGTTCATAACTCAAGAATCAGTTGAGATATCGACTTCAAATAATTTTTGTTATACAGGTAATAAATAAGGTAGAAAAATGCAGAAAGGGCTCTCAAGAAAATTGCGTTGGTGGTTTTTTTACCATAGCAGTTCAAAAAAAGGTGAAACTTTTGGTTAACCCTAAATATCTCACGAACCGATGACACTAGAGACTTGAATTAAATTTTGTGTTATGTAGTGTAACGTGATACCAAACCAGTATATTTTTGGAAAAAATCCAATCAAGGTTTTTTTTTATAATTAAAAAAAATTGTCACGTCAAAACTTTTACGAATAAGAAATGATGTCATTTCCAAAACAATTTTGTGCAACGAAATATAATATTTTTAAAATCTTGTAAAATTTTGAGAAAAATCAAATTGATAGTTTTTTTTATACACAGTAAAAAACCAAAAAAATCAAAGTTAGTAAAAATTTAATTTCGAATTTTTAAGAAACTTTAAAATTTAACAAAAGTCGGTAAAAATTAAAAAAAAAGATATTTGTGTCAAATATTTTCAAAAATTTGAGATTATGGCTTCCAATTAATTTTACCTTATAAGAAATATTGTTTTCAATATTGGTATAAATTGAATTTCGAATCAAATATTTCAACAATCGGTAAAATTCTGAGAAATATCAAACTAACAGTTTTTTTTAAAAAAATAAGAACTTAAAAGAAAATTTAACAAAAGTTGGTAAAAATTGATTTTTGACCCACATGTCTTTTCAAGAATTTGATATTATGGCTCCCAATTAATTTTAATTAATAAGACACATTGTTTTCAACATAAGGACAAACTTTGAAAAAATCAAATTGACAGTTTTTTTACAAAAAATAAAAAACTAAAGAAAAATTTAACAAAAGTCGGTAAAAATTGATTTTCGACTCAAATATCTTTTCAAAACTTTAAGATATTGGATTTTAACTACTTTTATCTTTTTAAAAACTATTGTTTTCAACATTCAGTCAAATTTTGAGAAAAATCGAAATGACAGTTTTTTTTACAAAAAAAAACAAAAACCTAAAAAAAACAATACTAAAACTTGGTAAAAATATACTTTCTACTCAAATAGCTTTTCAAAAATTAAAAATATTGTCTTCAAACTTTTTCTATTTCACAGAAAATATTGTTTTCGATATTGAGTAGTTTTTTTTATAAAAATCCAACTTCCGTTTTTTCATAAAAAAAAATAAAATCTACAAAAAATAATACGCTAATTTGGTAAAAATTGATGTTCGGTTCTTGATATCTTTCAAATTAATTTAGTTCCTCAAATTTGTAAAAATTTAAGAAATGCTGCTAAAATTGGTAAAAATTTGTTTTCGACTTAAAATCTATTTAACAAAACTAGATTTTCAAGCTTAACTTTTTTATATAAACAAATATTGTTGGTAGTTTTAAAATTTTTAAGAATAATTCAACAGGAAACTTTTTAACCCAACACGAAAACCTACAAACCCTTAAGCAATAGAAATCGACAGACGGGATGGGAAGTTAGCTGTGTCGGTCGCATCCCATCCTCTTTTTAAATTTTGTGTTTATAACTAGGCTATACATACATATGTATATATAAAATTATATGTAAGTAAAATTTTCAAAGCAGGTATTTTAAAATGCAAGCAATCAGCACAAAAAATACACTCTTGTATGTATTTTTCAAAAGCGCCAAAAGTAATAGCCAAGGTTTTTCAAAACTTCATATAGAGTAGACTCGCCATGGTATAACTACATGTCCGACAAAAAGATGGGTCCGGAAAAAAGATCTCCCATATTTTAAAAGGCAATGACAAATAAATGAACAATTTAACAGACAAATTTTATTGAATTTTTAAATTAAATACTATGCCATTTTACATTAAATAAAATAATTACTTAGTTTTAAACATTACCATTATTTATAAATAGCTTTAAATATAAACGGCTAAAAATACGGGAGGTTTTTTTTGCATTAAGAATTTCCGAAAACTAAATAGAGTAGATACTAAAATGCCTTAAGCTGTATCTAATAGATAAAGATTTGTACTGTGTTTTTACTTATTTTTTGCTTTTTAAGCCTTAAAAGCATCGTACCTATATTGTTTTTTTTTACTTCTTTAAAAAGATACATTTCAAAACCTGAGCTAATAGAGAAAGTTGGAAATTAAATTCTGATTTAGGACAGCAAAATCCTGTGTACAATTATTGTTTGGTTAGTAGGATAGAAAACAAATCTTGAATTTGTTGACCTGTGTTAGAATAAGAATCAAAAGAAATATCTACAGACGTTGAAGATTATTATGAAAATTATGATTTACCTGTCCATTGAGAACAAATGTATTATTGTTTTAAATATTTTAAGGCAAACCGGCGGATGTATTTTTAGCAAACTTTTCATTTTATAGCAAACTAAGTATTACTTAGGAAAGCACATAAATTCCTACGATTTCTTTTATTTGCTTCCTGTTCACTATACTTACATAAACTAATACATAATTTTTATTTTTTTAATTAATTTGTTGACATATGTACCTACAAGTAGAAACTTTGGGTGAAATGAAGTTTTAGTTTTGGGGTGTTTTCTTAAGGCCAAAGAACAAGAGAAAGAGTTTGTAAGTTTATTCCCACATCCTACATTTCCTACATCTTTCCTGGCTTATGAAATCTGCTTCTTTTTTAGTAAAAATATTAAAATTGCCTATGAGAAAATATAAAAATTAATCTACTCTTATAATATTTAATTTTTATAATGTAGGTAAATATTTGTAGTCTATATTCGTTTTTTCATCCTCAAGGTAGAAGGCCAAGAGAAACATGGAGATCATCTGTCATATAGAAAGCTCCGTGCCAAAACTTGGAGACGTGGTCCCAGCTGAGGTATCATTCTAGGAGTAGAGAGAGAAGGAAGGAACTGGTTGCCGCACTATGCTCCAGGAGAAGTGCAACGAAAACGAAGAAGATATTCGTTTTGTGAAAAACAACATTAGTTGGTAAATTTTAAATTTCACTTAGCTTTTTAACATTAATCGCCTTCAAACTTGTATTTTTATTCTTTATGATATAATAAATTATAAAAATACATATGTATAGGTAGATAATCTTTTTTGGCATTTAAAATCGTTTTTAAAATATAACTCTTTGTATTGGTTTATCAGTGAGAGCAAATACATTTCCCCAAAATACATGCCGCACGTTAAAAAGACCTGAACTATCACTCCGATGATACAATGTGTTTCGTTTCAATCGCCATTGAACAAAATTTTATAGAGAAAAACAGAGAAGCGATGGAGGATGAAAAAAGGCGCCCAGTAGTGCCCATAATTGCCACAAGCCAATCCGCGCCGGCTGCTAAACTTGCCACCGCAACAAAAATGCTTGTTGAATGTGTATAGTATGAGCAACGTATGCCTATGTAGGGTTGCCATACCCTAAACTAGTTCGATATAGCCAAGTTTTAAAATATTTATATAAATTTAATATAGCCCCAAAATCGAGGCAAAAAAGTAGCTTTAATAGTTTTAATAGAGCCTCAATACAAATTTATTTTTATTAATAAAATATGTTATGCTATGGTTTATCGATTTATGCTTTGTTAATTGAAGACAAATGTATTGACACTATTTAGAGGTTGCTCGAGCAAGTTTAATAAAACTTGTCGGCAAGGTTTTTATCGTGGTAATTAAATTGTACTTTTTCAATTATTTTCCCTAACCTTAGTTCAAATGTGACTTCAAAATTACTCTACCACGAAAAGTGTACAAATATTATATATGTCACCGGAAATGTTTGTAATCCACAGTTTTATATAATTTCTAGGAAATGTATGTAATGCCAAAAATCGCCAGGAAATGTGTGAATTTAATTTTTCTATACACATTGCCTAGGAATTT
Source organism: Eupeodes corollae (assembly GCF_945859685.1). NCBI lineage: Eukaryota > Metazoa > Arthropoda > Insecta > Diptera > Syrphidae > Eupeodes > Eupeodes corollae. The sequence goes on along the minus strand of NC_079149.1, from coordinate 79,209,394 downwards.
TTTACTACTCCTAAGCAGCAATAGGAATTGTATATACCTAAATCCTATGTTTTATACTTCTCCGGTTTTTATCATGAAAAACAGGGTTTTTTACGCTGGCATCAAACAAACTCCTTATAAAGCCCTTTTTGGGTGTACAATTAAAGTCTGCAGTTAATAAATGATTTTACGCAAAATATCGAAACTGAAGAAGATTCAGAGAAAATCATTGAAAACCTTCAACAGAATGGTGAAGAAGATCCCAAGACATCTACTGCTAAACTAAATGTAAATAATATGATATAACCAATCCCATTGTGTGAGACAAGCACAATACCTTCAGCCAGTGCATATGATAAGGAATGCATTGTCTGTTCAAAGAAACGACCGTAGTAGACAATGCGGATGTGCACTGCACGCAATTTGTTCTGTAATAGAAGAGGCAACGAAGGGATAGAGGTCCAAACTCTATTGTGTTCAAAAAATTTAGTAGTTTAAAAAAATCGTCATTCTGCTAATAAAAATCTGAAACAACAGGCAGGAAAAACTTTTAAAAACAAGTGACAAAAAGTTTCCTTTTGTGTTAATAAAAACTTCTGTAAGGGTTTCTGTACCAAACCGACGACGTGGTGACGCCCAAAGTATTATAGTTGTAATCGTAAAACAGATAACGAGCTTTATCATATTGGAACAGAGAATGGACTTATACAACGCTTGTATTTCAGATCTGAATTCAGAATTCAGTGTGTCCCCAAGAGGTATTCTGAATACCAAAAGAGTACCTATTACCAAAATTTCGCTACGCTCATTTGCGGATATAATAAATAATAAAATAAGATCTTTCACTTAAAAATAAAGTAATACAAATTTAAGAACAAATCTTTTTATTTCATTTGTAGTTTCCAGGTTTTTGAAATATAAAACATTAATTAAACACATTTCCTAGCGTTGTTAAGCAGTTGTATACAACTCCTAGGAAATATATACATCTCCTAGGAAATAAGTGTCTTACAAATTCTTTTGTAAACATTTCTATACATTTCCTAAATAGACTCGACACTGTATACATTTCCTAGGGATTGTATAAAATTCCTAGGTTTCCGGTAACATATATAAGTCTTTTTGAGACTATGTGTATAAATTCGCTTTTTTTCAATAAATTTATAAATCTCTTCCTTGAGTATTCAGTTAAAATATTTATAGTGTTCCATAAAATAGTCAGCTGTCTTCAGTTTTTAAAATAGATAAGTATATTAATAAATACAAATCAATATACAACACAGGCATTTCGTAAATATGAGCAGATAGTTAAAATCGAAGTCCGAAGGAAGCAGGAATTAGCACTAGAAATTAACTCCAAATAAAGACTAATAACTTTTGATAATTACCAGAAACTAAGACAGATACTTAAATTACTTAAAATGTATCCAGAAGACAAAGATTTGCAATTTGTTTGTACTTTACAAAATCAGCATACAATTTCTGTTAAAGAATATGTTGTTTTTTAACTTAGTCTTTAAAAATCGGTTTTAAGTTGACTTTAACATTTTAAAAATTGCATATTTTAAAAGTCTGATGTGATAGAAAGCTTTACAAAACAAATTCCTTGTCCAAACTAATGTTTATAGTTGTCAGAAAGTGGATTTTTAACTTGGAAACTTTGTTTACAAAAAAATATGAAAGATATGAAGATACACTTTTCAGTAATTTCTCTTTTATATATACAATACTAAAAATAGTAAAATTTAATTTTGATTAGTGGAGTATTTAATTATAAATTATATTATAAATATAAATGATTTTTTATCAAAACAACTTATACAGTTTTGTATTCATTAAGATGTTTATAGGTCGGTTAAACCATTATTGTATTTTCATTTTTATTTTTATTTAATTTTTTTTGTTTCTTAAATATGGCCAAGCATCTTCAACCAATAAAAGAAATATAAACGCAAGAAAAGTGTGGTAAGATATTTTAACTTGACATAAGCGATTTTCTTTTTTTGAATAATATCATATTTTACCAAAATCATGTCTGCCTATTATCTGATAGTTAAAATAAAAGTTTACATAAGAAGAATTATCCCCTTCTTAAGTTGTTTTAAATTTTATTAAACAGTACGAATCAAACTAAAGCTATTTTACAAACATACATTTCATGTTTTAAAAGATTAATCAACGAGGGTAAAAAGAAATATAGTTTGTAAAGGGAATATTTTTAAAAAAAAGGATAAACAGCTAAAATCATTTAAGTCGAGTTGGAGAAAAATATCACCCAAGAAGATTCAGTACCCGTGGCTTGATGGTTAGTGCATTGGACTGTCATGCCAGAGGTCTTGGGTTTGATCCCTGCCTATGCCATCTAAAGTATTTTCACGGGTACTGCCTTTTGCGAGGAATTGACAAATTCTCCAAGAGCAATTCTTGTCACGAAAAGTGCTTTCTCAAATTAGCCGTTCGGATTCGGCTTCATCCCTGCCAATAGTACATGCACACAAGAATGGATGACAGTTGTAAGTCACTAGGTCCTAGTTCTCAACGGACTGTTGCACTATCCAATTTATTTATTTTTTATTTAAGACGATATAGCCCATTTATTATGGGAACAGTGCGATTGACCGCAAACTAAAATATCTTATAACGAAATCTGTTTTTTTTTTTAAATCTCACATTTTTAATTTAAAAATATTACATTATAAAAATTTGGCATTCAAAAATACAGCAGATTACGCACAAGCAATATAAGGCAGATCTTTAATCTCGCATTGAAATAAAATACATGTTTTGAGATTTTGGTTTGTGAGATTTTAGTTTTGCGGGCTATGATATGCGCGATTTTGTATTTGCAAGATTTTGATAGAAGAGATTTTTGATTTTTTAAACGAGATTTTAAAATGCGGTCAATCATACCCAACCATTTATTATTGAGCTATCATATTAACTTTACGACAACTTTTACAAATTTTTGGTAAACAACTCACTCTGGCAAGCCTTAACTTATGAAGCATAAATGCATATTGCTCAAACACTTATATGAAAATATATAGGTATATATATATGCATGTGCATATGTTTCATCTCTGCGCTGATCTACACGCACAACGCGCACTTATACAGTTACATTTTGGGGCCAGAGGGCTTCTGTAGATAAATTCGCTGCAAGTGTCAATGAACTTTCGTTATCTATATCATTCCGCGTGTTATTGCACCATTCAGTGGAAACACAAACGAGTCGCGCATTTAGGGTCCAATACACCGCGCCATGGAATCAATACAGAGATGTGTTGGTTTGGTATAGTGAAACGATCGCAGCTGTATGGGTTTGAGATATATTATAACCAAACTTAACCAAAAATTATTATCGAAATAGCGAAATGTGTTTGATAAAGGGGAGCCCCTATACACATTTTACTAAATTTTTGTAAAACTAGCTTAGGTTGGTTTCATGCACTTTTAGAGTTTGCCACAATATCTGATGGCGATGGCGGGGAGAACGAATAATACCATTAAGGCAAAACAAAATTAATAATGTGGTTGTGTGTTGGTGCACAAACTGTTTTTTTTCTGTGTAACCTTTTTGAAATATTTACACAAGCAATTAAAGATAAATCGGTTGTTGTAATATTGGGAAACTTTTTAACAGTACCTACACAATAGGCAGTTTAGGTTTTTAGTTCAGCAGAAATGTAATATTTGGGTTTTTATAGGTGCCTACTTCTTTGATTAAGGTATTAAGATGGATAAAAACTGTAAGCAGTTTCATGAAAATTAAAAACTGTAAATATGCCAACTTCAACTAAAATGTATGCATGTGGGTAGGGTAGGTATAACCTAGGTATAGTTATTAGAAATGTAGGTAGATATATAATATGATATCTTCATCACTTATTAAAGTTTTAGATATTAATTGATCCTTTTAATATGTATCTTTGAAATAAATAAATTTGTAGACTGTATACCCTGCCCATATGTAGTTCTTAAGGTATAGCTTTTTAATGAAGAAATTACTTAAATCTATTATAATTGTATACAATAATTAGGTATTTAAGTAGGTTCTACATTTTACTTTCACCCGAAATGAAATTGAAATCTATTCAAAATATAAATTGTTGTTTTGAAGTTCACTTTTATCGATATCGTTTTTTTTTTAACGCGATTTTCAAGTGATTTGAGTTCGAAAAAAAACAAACCCTAACTCCTTTATCTATAATGCACTTGGTTCCTGAGAATTAACGGATTCTACTTTGTAGTTGAGGGAACAGACAAAGTATTTAAAATGATTTTTCAGCACGCCATATTTCCCTTCCATATCATTTCGAGTAAAACAATGTTCTTATAAAAACTTACACATTCAAAAAATAACCAGAGTTTTTCCCATAACTATATCTTCGAAAACTTCTTATCGTAAAGAACTGCAAACTTGCAGCAAGCTGATGTGTGCATCAACACAATGCAAATAAAAACCACGAATATTCTGTATTTACTTTATTGAACAAATAAAAAAATAAGAATTTATAGAAATTATGACAATCAACTGAATTATTTATTGACTAATGTGATATACATATGTATGTAGATGTGTAGCTTAATGATTGTATTGATGTGATCTGTCACAGAAATTTTCCTCAAACACTGAAAATAATTTAATTCTTACTTTTACAATTTACTCAATATTTGTTTGGATAATCTAAGCTAGGTCTCTACTAAATCCATGAATTTTGAATTTATTCAATTGAATGTTCTCTTCAATGATCTTATAATGGAACTGATATACTTACTTACTTACTTACTTACTTAAGGTGGCGCTACAGTTCGGGACGGACCTGGGCCTCAACCAACATTGGTCTCCCTCTCCTCCTCGGTCCCTAGCTAGCTGTCTCCAGTTTCGCACGGCAAGTTGATTGAGGTCTTCACCCACCTGAGTGCGCCACCTGAGTCACGGTATTCCTCTACTGCTCCGGCTCTCGGGATTGGATTAGAAGACATTCCGGGCTGGAGCGTTGATATTCCATCCCAATAATTCACGGGAGAAACGGTAAATGCCATACTAACTGCTAAGGAAGTTAAAAATAATTTAATAAAAAAAATGTAAGCCATCGAAAACTGTAATCGAGAATTACAAAAAACTTTATTAGGCGCTAGTTATATCTATTATTGGTTTTCTTATTTGAAAACAAATATTGGAATTTTTTTGACGGGTCTTTTATCGCTATTCTTAAAAATGTCTTTCATTTAATAAAATTTTCTGATTGAAAACCACCGACAAAGCAGTTTAACGATTAGTTTCAGTTTTGAACACAAAAGTATCAGCAAAATGAATTTCCGTCCGGAAAATAGAAAAATGCATTTTTAGCAAAAAAATAAATGCGCAACTAAACTTTTTCTCAAAATCTTTGTGTGATTTTTAATTGATCAGTATTAGTTTTCATTTCTAATCAATGGTAAACACCGTCAAATATCAATTCAAAAATGTTTCCGGATCGATTTCAGTGATAACTATAACTGGCCCCTTAATGTTTATTATAACTGAATTTACAAAAACGTATTGAAAATTAATTTTTTTTTTATAGGTTTAAGGTTTAAGGTTTTATTTTTGTTGTTTTTTTCGATAAGTCATATGGTAGGGATAAGCTTTTCTCATGTATTTAATTTGTTTAAGGATCTTAAAACAAAAACATAAGACTTAAAATGATGAAATTAATTATTTGTATGTTGATGTAAAATATTTTTTTAATTGCCAATTTCTTATTTAATAAACAAAAAGTGATGAATTTAAAATTTTTTTTATTTTATATCTTTATAATTTTAAAATGTTGGCCTTTGAGTCTGTTTTCGGAACATTAGCCATTGCAGTAGATCAATTAACTTCGAATTTTGAAAGTACTATTTTAAGTTTTTAATTTTGTTCATGGACCAAGCATGTATATGTTGTTTTTGGATTTACTTCTCAATTTAAGAAAAAACTCCCCAAAATGACATATAAATACTACTCTTGAAATGTTTAACACGACAGCACCGGGTCAGACAGGCAGACGGACCGAATCGTGTCACCCACTTTATTCGAATTTTCTATATGGTCTCTCTTTTTGTCTTAACCCAACCTACTGGCTCTAGCCTTGTTTTGCACTTTATACCGTTCATCGTCTATAATCTATATGAACACCGCGTTTTATTAAAGTTGTTCATGTTTAATATCTTTGTTTTATATTAATTGCCTTAAATGCATATATGTAATAACCACCAACTCTATTTGTGTTTTCATCGAAATCATTAATTTACCTTAATTTCAGAAGTGTCTTCTATTGATGAAATCAGAAACCTAAAAGGTAATATTTTCATTCATATTCCTTCTCCTAAGAAAACATCCCCTAATGCATCCTTTTTCCATTGTGAAAAAAGCAGGGTTCAGACACAGGCACACAATAAATAATCTTTTCTTGTACCTACAAAATTTATCAAAGGTTGAATTTTTTGCAATGTATACCTACTCAATGTAGAACTCTGTTTCTAAATTCAAGAAGTCAATGAAGAAATCCTTTTTTTAAATGCTTAAATAAAATTGCGTTCTTTTTAAATTATACTCAGTTATAGTTTCGAAACGGATTAATATATTTATAAATGATATTTTAAGGTCAATAATTTGTAAATTAGCTTTTTTTTTAAATTATATTAAAAATTGCACATGGATGCCAAAATTTGTATGTTTATTCTACAATCAGGAGAATAAAAACGTATATCTCTAAACAAATTTGGGCTCTGCCATTTATTTAATATTTAATAATTAACTATTTGCTGAAAATCGATTTGGTACTCAAGTTAAATACAATAATAGAATGAAAATTTTGTAATCATTTTATTGGATTTGCGAAACAACATCACAACACATTTCTTTTCTCCAAAACTCTCCATCACCCTTTATGTCCGTATATCGTGGGAAAAAGTAAATAATAGTAAAATAACAGATTCATAATCATCTAAACCATTTCACCTACTTTACATATTCCATTGCTAAAACTACCTTGAAGAGTAAAATATAAATAAATATGCATTTTTAAAGAACAGGAAAACAAAAAAAAACCCTTCACCCTGTGAGCATCTTATTCTTAAATCATGGACAAATACTTTCAAAAAATTGCATTGCCTCACCGTGAAAGCAACACACAAAATTAATGCACATCCTTTAGAACCTACGATATGCCGGTGACATGATTAAATCATTGCACAGCTTGAACTACAAAACATCATCTTCCCCATAATCTGCAGGGAGACTTTTGATTTTAATATGCAAATTATTCTGCCACACAAAAATATATGCATAGGTATTTTTGTATTATCCTTCTTTGGCACGTAGGTTTGCACAAGCAGGAATATGTAAATGTACGTATATGTAATCAAAAGATATGTTAATTATCTGAACATTTTCGGCAAGTGAAAAGTGTAAACATCTCATCGATCAGGAAGGTTTCTGGATTCGCATCATATCGTGGGAAAGTGGAGTCTTGTCGGAAATATTTATTTTCATATCCGCAATTTGCATTTTCACCTATTTTTACAATTAACTTTAATAGATCACTATCCAGAAGATTTCCTTCTTCCGTGTTTCTCAAGATTCACTTTTTAAAGGGTTTAGGTATATTTATAGGTGAGATTTCAGCTGTTATGTCATGCATATGGATTTGAAGCTATTCTATTTGAATTTAAGTATATATGAATTATGTCGTAGAGGTTCAAACGGAGTTCTTAGCAAATCCTGGGTTTTAAATGCATTATTATGTTATGTATCATTTCCAGATGCGAATGTAGTAAAAAAATAATTTCGGCGGGTTTCAAAAAATACGTATTATATAATTTTTTTTTATTTTAAATGTCAAGTGTTTTTTTTGCACTATTTTATATATGCAGGTATTAAAAAAAAAGATGAGGTGAAGTTTTTCTATTTTCATAGTTCTCTTTTGTTTGTTTTCGCATATTAAAATTTACCGTAGATTGCTAAATTAAATTTTGAAATTGTTGTCAAACACGTTTTTTTTAAACTCACCATGGAAATACTAGAAATAATGATTTTGAATGCGTTCCGAACCTTTAGACCGAAGACATAGGGTCATATTCATAGTTCCTTGATAAGTTCTGATTTTATCTTAGCTAAATTAAACTTCAGTTTATGTTATTTATAGACAATTTAAACCCATTTTAGAAAGATAATCTGGAGTCTAAAAATAAACGCGAAAGAACCTATGTTTAAGCTGTTTCTAAATCTATTAAACGTCAAAAATAAACAAACTGATTGAGTAAATTAAAGTACGAGACATTTTATTTGGAAATTAAAAATCAAAAATTAAAATGTCAAAAGACTTAAGCATATATCAATATTTTGATATTTTGCTGGGTGTTGGAATGCTAACTACTAACAAAAAACGAAAGCTCTACTTAACCCGATTGAACCCCTTTCAAATAGATGAAGACGATTTCCATGAACGGTATCGATTCGAAAAAAAACTGTCAAGTTTATGATTGACCTTCTAAATATTATAGATCGAAATTTAATGAAATTATTGCTAATATCTTCGTGCTTCCAAGTCTTAAAACCACCAGTCCGCCTTCACAAAATGTCTCAAGTAACAGCAAACAAGATAGTTAAAAGGGTTTCAAATATTTTTGCTCTCCTGCTAACGCAATTTATTTTATTCCCCTCTACATTCTACAAGCCATTATGTGTAGGTTTAAGTTATTTTTTTCAAAAATGTAGTAGAATATGCCTTAACCTTGTTTCTAACTAAACAGAGCGGGCAAATTCTTTATGAATAGCAGCTGTGTGAAACCTATATTTATGTTAAATTTAAACTCCAGTTCAAATAGACTCGGTTTAAAATATGACGATGCATATGCCCCATATTATTTTAAATGCAAAAACGCATTCAAATGGTTAAAAATATTGAACTTGGGAGACATCACGGTACTTTCAATATTAATTTGATTCTTGTACTTGAAAAATAGGAAAAAAACGCGTCAAAGGCAAAAAGGGTTGCTGTTTTTGTTTTAAAATATTATTGTGTCACAATTCAAGAAGTGAAAAAAGTTAAGTTAAAAGATTTTTTTTAATTTACATTTAAAACTAACATAAATGAACTGATCAACTTTTCGGTGTTTTGATATTTAAATGTCTCATAAACGGTCGTGAGATCGTTTTAAAAACGAGTACAACTAGGTCATTTTGAAGGTCATTTTCTGTGTTAAATATTTCTTTCTTTACCAAAAAATACAGAAATTTATTGTGCACAATTTCTATCACCGTAGCAAATGTATTAAAATTTTCGTTTGACACGTTTGAGAATTTAAGTTAGAAATTAATTTTGTACTATTTCTGTTTTTTTTTTTCTTTTGAGCAATAATGGACATTTGATTACTGCAAGTATTCCAATATTTGGGGGAGGGGGTTAACCCTCAAAACCCCTAACTGTGTTCACCCCTGATAACATCTAATTGAAAAACAAATTCATGAGTATTTTAAAATATTGATATTATTAATGTAATTTATTACCTATTCTGAGTGCAAGATATTGATCGTATAGTTAAAACTTTAAACAGAATAGTATTATGCATCAGTTTATTGTATTGCCTTCGCAAAACTTACAGCATAATCATTGTTTTTACTTGCGATTTATAGAAACTAGAGTTTTTAACTAAACACGAAAATACGATGTCGAAAAAATGAGTCCCGCGATTGCGTCCGTCTGTCTGTTCCGATTGAGTTCAAACTTGGAAACATAGATTTGAAGCATACTGGTGTCAGACCTTTTATATTTTTTAAGACCAAAAATAACAGTAGGTAGGTATCGAAAAATCGACCGATATATTTTTATTAAATTTTTTTTCAACTGCACTACATTTTTCAAAATTCAAAAAACTAAATATGCAGTTAATTGAACTTTTTTTTATTGAAAACTAGTTGTGGGAAGAAAAAAATATTTGAAATTCTTTTCTTCCACAGCTAAATTTAAGCAAAAAAGCTATAATTAATTACACCGTTACATTTTCGAATATCCTTGTTTTATGCCTGGATTCACGGTGTAAAGTTAGCACTACATTATTTTGCAGGTACATTTCTAAATACGTTGTTTTATACAGAATCTTGATCTTGCTACTCAGACGTGCATTTTATTCAAACCGCTTGACAACAATTTTGAGCTTAAATCGGGGTATTGAGATAGTCAAATGCATCCAAGAAGTAGCACTGCAGTCAAATATTATTAATTTAAGTACAATTGGTGTATTTATGGCAAAAAATGACTCATACTACTAAAATGGTGTTAGCAAAGAATTATGGATGTGTGGGGCTTATAGACGATTCTATATTAAAAATCTTGTAAGCAGTAGCCAAAAAAAGAGTTCTTGTATGTTAGTTTAAAATATGGGTTATACAACTTTATTTTGCTCAATTTGTGAGCGAAGTTGTACATAAACAGTTCAATCGGGCTCCGTTCCCGTTCCCACGTCAATGAATTCCAAATTTGATAAATTGGGTTGTTTTTGGTTATAATTACCACAATCACTAAAAGTTTAAAAAAATTATTATCTCCTCTATTTTATTAGATTCCGATGTAACTTACTCATCTGGAATACCCACATAGGGTATTCAAAATTTAAGGATTCAAAGTGAATCCATCGTACCGGGGTTGAAGCTCCAGAGCCACTCGGCACACTATTTTCGATACGAAAGTAAGAGCGAAAAAAGTTTCAGAGCGTGGTCCATTTACTTTAGCACTATTCGACTGAAAATAGCAAATTTTACTGTCACCAATTCGGGTTTAATCATTCGATAACCATAAACTTACCAGGCCTTCCCAAGACAAGGTATATATCCCCAAGTATTTATTCTTGCCATTTTATCTGCATATTTTTGGTCGTCTTTAGTTTTTTACTTAAAGTATCAGCCGGGTTCGAACTCTTTATTTGTAGTCATTTTTTTAAATTTTTTTTTAGGAAAATGTTGTTTTTTTTCTATTTATTTATTTATTTTCGTCTTTCAAGTAACATGACTTTATAGAGTCTACAATTAAATCAAATAATAATAAGATTTATAACATATGAGTTAAATATAATTAGCTTAAAATAATACAGTTTATAATAAATTTAATAAATGTCTCTTAATATCTAACCTATAATTATTATAATCAATTAAAAATCAAATTTATTAAAAGCAATATAGGAATCAGTAATGGGTTGTGTTTGGCATAATTTGTACTATGAAAAGGAACATGTAAAAAATTTCCATCTCTAGGTCGCAAACTACGAGAAGGTACGTAAATATTAAACATTGAAGCAAAGTAGAACAATCTATGTTATAATTCAAAACATCGAAAGCAAAGAGTATCGAATAAAGCTTTCTTTTCTACACTTAAGTTTTTAAATTAATTAATTTGCACCTGGTCTTATAAGATGGAATATCTGAGTTTCAAAAAACCTTACGTAAAGCGAATTTGGTAAATATTTTCTGAACTTTTTTAATCCTTAGGATACTTTTGAGTAAAGTATCCTTACAACAATACTCCAGCAGTGGTCTGACAAGGGATAAATAAAGGGTTTTAGTGCGTATGGATCTTCAAATCATTTAGAACTTCTAGATATAAAACCCAACATCACGTTAGCTCTAGAAAAAATGTGGTCAATATAAAACGAACAACTCATTTTATAGTCAAAGATAACTCCAAGATCTTTTTGTCTTGTTAACCTTTGTAATGGATGATTATAATTTGGCAAATCATTAATAAAAAAAAATAAAAAGGAGTGGCCCAAAGTGGCTGCCTTGAGGAACACCTGAAGAGTTTAGCGGGCTGCTAAATTGCTTTTACAAAAAGAAGTAGAGGTGCAGCGGAGAAACTATTGTCCAAAAATGATAAAGCTGACAACACATCATCTAAAGATAAACAAAGGCTAATAGCATTTTGATTGAAATAATAAGGTCTTTCGTCTCATTGCATAAATCTTTTACTAGAAATAAATCTGTTACATGCTAAAAAACTAAAATTAAACATTTTACTGATGGATTTTACTGGTATAGCTATAAACGGCCCCTAAAAAATAAACACACACAAAATATTTGTTATTGCTCCAGAAATTTCTTTTAAGTAATAATTTGCATTCTCTGGTCACAGTTCAAATGCAAGGCAATGCAAGTGCACTTAAGACAGCCTGTTATTTTAATTCGCTGCACATCTTTTTACTTGAGCTTATTCTTGAATGAAGAAAACTTTTTGATACATTGTCTGACGTTAAAAGGTGTAGCTTGCTCTGTTTCAAGAGAAACTTTTACAAACTATTAAACATAAATCCCTGTGTATAGCTCAACTACATCATTTCCTTTTACTTTTACTTTTAAAATAATTTCACACTTAACAAGTTGCATTTTAGTGTTCACACACGAAAAAAATTGTCTTTTCCTCAATGAGTTACCCAAATTAAACCTTTCTGGTTTTTAAGTGCTGCTTTTGTATCCATTAATTTCTTTTTCTTACGAAACGTGACCAATCAAATTTTGGGCCTATAGGTAATTTTGTTTTCAAAACACCCGCAACTCTTTGATCCTTCGCTGTGGCCTGGCTCTGGTGCAAGTATATTTTCATTTCATATATACACATACATACTCGTATATTGAATGCGCTTCCGCTCTAAAACCGCCTAGACTATACAACTCAGTTCTTTGTGCCTTAAAAAAAAAAAAAACAATAATTACATGACATGGTCGCCATTTTCACGATTTTCATACAAAAATAGAAGTCTTGAAGTGCACAACCATTTAGGTAGGGGAAGACAGCGCTGAATCGGGCACGTTTTCTTGTTATAGGGAACTTTGCAAGATCTGCATCACTAAGCGTCATGCATTTTTCAAACGCAAACGAATCTGCTTTCAAACTAAATTAATCGAGAAGAATTCTGGAATAATATCAATTTTGACAGTTAACGATTTTACGAGCAATGTTTTGACATATCCCCAAACGTTGATCGTAATATCATCTACTTGCATTCTCACACTACATTTAGCATAAGGTACCTTCTCTTCCCAGTAGGAAATTTGCTCACCAATGAAAATTTTGTGTGAAATCGCCAAGGAAATCAGCTACTCGAATCATTTAGGAATAGCATGCAATGAAATCCTTACTGAAAGGCATTGCGTTTTTCCTATGATTATACAATCCACCCTATCTTTTTCCTTGTAAAATATTTCATTCCCGATATGAAGCACGAGATGGGTGTTTTGTTTTTGTTTATATTTGCCTTTTTCTTCTCTACCTGCCACTGAATAATACGGAGATTGGCTTCAGTTTTAGAATTTCAATGCTCGGGTTTTTTACATACAATAAAAAATTGCCGTTCCCGTTCGTCAGCCTGGTTTGCTTCGAGAAACAAAGTTATTTCCAACAACAACGACCGACGGTGATGGCGACGCATGGTTGAAGGATTGCAATGTTCGGGTTTTTTACATATCATAAAAACTTCAATTCGCGATCGTCAGCCTGGTTTGCTTAGAAACAAAGTTATTTCCAACAACAACGCACAGTGTTCGGGGTAAGTGATTTTTTTTTGAGATCATTGTTGTTTTTTCGAGAAACAGTTTTTAGTTGAATTTCATTGTTCATAGTGTCAACAAGTGAGTAAAGCTTAAAGTTATTAAAAAGAGTTTAGAAAATAAATTATAATTGTAAAAAAGTGAATATTTTGGTAAATTGGTAGAATTTATGTTCAAATGGACAAGAAAAATATTCAGGTAATTTCATTTAAATTACAAATCCCTTTCTACAATTATCTAATCCTATTTTATTTCTCTTTTTTTAAAGGCTTCCGGATCTAAACAGTCGGCAATGGACTTCATTGAATTTTCACCCACAAAGCAGCCAAGGCGGATTTTTAAGAAAACGGTAATTATAACTATCATTATTTTATTAAATTAAATTTCTATATATCTGCTTTACATTTTGTATAGAATCAACAAGATATGATAGACGAAATGAGAGCGGACATTAAAAGGCAGCATTTTTTTCAATAAAATCATAAAAATTTACATGGCTGTTTTTTTTTAATATTTGTATCCAAAGATTTAGGTATGAGTAAAAAATAATTCGATAATAAAAACATGATTGACTTCATTTATGCACATTCACGACATTTTTCACCAGGTCAATTTGCATTAGTGAATGAGTTACATTGGCTTCCCTAAGGAAACCACTGGTCAATATTCATTTATGAAAAAGGCCTTCAATTTTGCAAAGTGAATTCCTTGGTGAACATTCATCACATTTTTCACCAATGTAAAGTACACAAGTATATCAGCAACTCCACTAACCCAGTGATTTCCCCGGTGTGAATTCACGGTATTTTTCATCAACTAAAATTCACTTTGGAATACACCAAATGCACTTGCTTGGTGATTTCCTCTCTGAACAGTCACCATGAAATTCACAACTTGGTGAACGCCAATCCAATCCCCATGTTAATTTCACTGATGTTTTCACCATGTTTTCATGGGGTGTAGCTTCCATTCACCAAGGAAAAAGTTGGTGATTCACCGATGAATTTTTTGAAATTTCCTACTGGGTTATAGCGTTTAAAAAACATATTTAAAAATTGCCATGAAATGATTAATCTTCTACAACTTCAATAAATGCATTGACTTGAAAATACAAAAATTCGAAGATCAGGTTTATTGACATTTTCGAAGATCATTCAAATCATTAAATTTTCATACAATATTCCGTTTTTGTACACGAGTGGTCAGCTGCCTAAATTTGACCCACCTTCTTAAAGGTTTTTATATATTTATATATATTAGCAGTGTAATCAAATCATTATACGTTTTCTAATGTCTTATGTGGTCAGATACATTTTATCATGGACCATCTACAAGACACCTATACGAGTATGTCAGATACCTGCTTATAGTTTGGATACGTCAATAACTTGCAGAAAATAGAGACGGAAAGGGACGCTTTTTCATGGCTTCTTTTTTTCTATATACCTACCAAGCCTAGTCTCCGGATAGTTGCGTACGTGAATATTTTTCAATGCATCAGTGACTGATGCGATGCGGAGTGGATACAATTTGAATCTAAAAATATCTTAGAAGAAAGATGGGCCATCGTAGGTACGCGTATACTGCACGAGGTGGGGGAGGAAGAAAAACCCGAAATTCTGGAAAACCAAAAATCGTGTTGGTGTAGGGCTAACATCGCGTTGTCGGTCGACAAGCCATGGCCTCGAAGACGACGACGCGACGGACGCAAATAAATACAGTGCAACTCTATACCATCATCATGGACGCACGCTGATTGTAGAATGGAGTTGTGGGTATTTGTTTATTCATACCACGAAAATTCGAAGGGGAAACAGCATAGAAATACAAAAAAAAAATAGATACCTACCTAAATTTATACATATCTATCTATGTAAGTATCTATGCGTATACTTGTAAGTATCTATGTATATACTTGAACCAACAAAAGAGAACTTCAAAATGGATACATAGAATACAAATGCATCCACACATGCGTGCATAGTATCAGGATAATTGTAACTAAAATTAAACATACGCGCTTATGGTTTTTGAATTAACATTGCATGTTATTGGATGCATTATGGGCATAGATATGTGTAAATTTTAAGAAACTGTTCAAAGAATATATTTGAAATGTGGAGGTCTAATTTAAGGATAAATAAAGTGATATTAAGTTATCTATTCACTAAAATTTTCAAAAATTCACTGTACTTAAAGGAACACTGCCCTCAGTTTTGACATCTTTATTATAAAGACATAATACTTACACTTACATATAATTACAACTATTAATTATTGAGTTTTTTAATTACGAATAAAAAAAATTATTATAGGTATACCCTTTAATTTGTTTTAATTTTATTTTTTATTTATATCATCTTTTGATAAAATAAATATTTTAAGAACAAAAATTATATTATCCCCAAAATAATTTCATGAAACGAAGAATAACGATTTTTATACCTGATACAATTTTTTTTTACAAAAAAAGAATTAATACCTAAGAAAATGAAAACTAAAAATTAGTTAAAAGTTATTTTGGACTTGATTCATATAAAAAGCATAGATATAAGAAGTTCTTAGCACTAGGTATAATTTAAATAACGAAAATAAATAATTAACAATTTTGAAAGACAAAAAAAAACCTTTTATAATTTTGTAAAAGTGATTTTCTACTCGAATGCCTTTATTTGTTCTGAAGATATTGGATTTTAAAATTATTTACTCCCATTTAAAATATTGTTGTCAACATTAAAAGGCCTTGCACGTGAGAGCGAACAACAAATGAACGAATGAACAAACAAACGTGATTTTACACATTTCAAAAAGTCAATTTCAAACAAAAAACACATTTAAATTATAAGAAACCAATTGACACTTATGTTAGGATAATAAAATTTGCATTTTGTTCTCTAAAACAAGACAATTTTGTAAAAAATTTTTGGTAGTAACGAATTGTAGTGTGGTTGCTAGGAACTGTCAAACTCTATTCGCTTTCCACACACCATCTACACTTATTCGCGAACAACATAACCTCAAAATTATACCACTATTGTTGTGTTTTTGTGTGAAAGATCATGGCTGATGAAAATATGGAAAAAAGGGTAATTCAATTCGTCGCTGTCTGCGAATAGAAATAGAGTCCATGTGAAAGAAATGTCAAAATATGCTAACAGTTCGGAGTTCATAGTTCGTAGCTCATGCGCAAGATGCTTAAAGCACTATTCACATGAGCACGAACAACGAATGAACTCACATGAGAGTTTTAAATTCGTCGCGAACGAAGTTTGACTTTGACAATTGTTTTTTTGTTTTGCTTGTGTTTATCATTATTGTGTTTTGTTTTGTTTTGAAAACAAACGATTGGGAAAATGCGGTGGAAGCCATATTTGTTTAAAAAAAAAATTTGTGTCCTTGTTAATAAACAAAACAAGAAAAAGATTTCATGTGCATCCATTTAATGCAAATAAGACTGCTGGAAAAATCTTCAGAAAAGTTCATTACATATTTTAGAATGTCAAAGGAAACATTTGACTTCATTTTGAGCAGCCGAACACCATTAACCACCGAAACCAAAACAAGAATTTTTTTAGGTTAAGTACGCGCAATTATTTTATTCGTTTCGGGCAGACGGCAATGACAGGCCCATAACTTTTTATTTACTAAAATTTGAACTGTACATTTTGTAAACTTTATTATGGGAAAAATAAAAATCTAATCTATTCGTTGCAAGTGTGGATTATGTGGAACGCGAATAATACCGACAGTTCGTATCAACGACAATTTTTTTCCGCGACGAATAAATTTGTTTTCTTAAATTTATTAATATATGATATTGAAAAGTAAAAGAAATCATCATAAATCAAATAGAAACTATGTATATTGCTATGGTTTTGTTAAGAATTTGTGTGGAAATATGTCTTCAAACGTATAATAAACCCACATTTTGTATTTTATGCGTCGTTCCTTGGTCGCGCTTATGTGAATACTGCTTAAGTATTGTTTTTAGAAAGATTTTTATTTAACAGTATTTTCTTACAAGAAACCAAATTGGTTAAAGTTGGTGTTATACTAATACACTCTGAGAAAGAAAAAAGATAGTAAAATCAAACTTATTTTAACTTATAGAAAATATTTCTATTAATATTTTGACTATATTTAGAAAAATCCGAGGCAATTTTGTTTGCCAAAAATTCACAAAACAACTAAAAACTACAAATTTATCGTTGAGAACTAGGGCCTAGTGACTTACAACTCTCAACCATACCTGTGTGCGAGAAATGTTGTCAGGGATGGACGATACCTTAAATTTTAATCCGAATCCGAACGGCTAATTTGAGAAAGCAGTTTTCATAACAAGAATTACTCTAGGAGAATTTGTCAATTCCTCGCAAGAGCCAATACCCGTAAAAAAAGCTTTAGATGGCACAGACAGGAATCGAACCCAAGACCTCTGGCATGAGTTTTCGTGTTGGGTTAAAAAAGTTGTTAGCTGAATAATTATTATTCTAATTAATAATTATTATTATTCTTTAAAATTTTTAAATTACCAACAATATGAGCTCGCCAAAAACGGAACACATAGGAACACCACTTGCTACATGCAAATATCTTCTCAAACAATATGCTCTAGAATCAACAAATGCTAGTGGTCACAGAGCAAAAATGGCCAAGCATAGACTTAAAACGGTCAAAAGGCTTGATATCCCTGAGCAGACAAAGTATAAGCTTTACAATTGGGGTAATAACACTGCACTGCCTCATAGGAAGACATGCTCTGAGGCTAGGGGTCTACACAAATGACTTCTGTAGAAGCTGCATAGACGAGGAGGATAAGTAAACAGTCCAACACCTTCTATGTACATGTCCAGCACTCTCCATTAGAGGGAATAACTTTCTCGGTAATCCCTTTTTCGATAATACCAGTGAACTGGCAACGATTGACACAAAATGTCTCTCTAACTTCATTAAAGTACAAAATGGTTTGTTTAAGTTCATTACTCTCAGATGAGGAACCTCATTAGTAGTATCACAATGGACCCTTGAGGTCTAAGTGCGTCAATGACATCTGAGCCAACCAACAATATGTTTCATATAAAGAAATAGTTCAGGTTGAAATTCTAGTTTTGTTAAATAGATTTTTAGTCAAAAACAAATTTTTACCAATTTAAGTAGCATTTCTTAAATTTTTACAAATTGGAGGAGTGAAATTAATTTAAGAGATATCAAGAACCGAACATCTATTTTTACCAAATATGCGTACCATTTTTTGTAGATTTTATTTTTTTATGAAAAACATGACTGTTGGATTTAAACAAAAAATTACTGAATATTGAAAACAATATTTTCTGTGAAATAAAAAAGTTTGAAGACAATATTTCTAACTTTTGAAAAGCCATTTAATTCAAAAGTAAATTTTTACCTAGTTTTAGTATTGTTTTTTGTAAGGTTTTAATTTTTTGTAAAAAAAACTGTCATTTCCATTTTCCTCAAAATCTTACCACATTCTAAAAATGTTATTTTTGTTACATAAAATTGTTTTGGAGATAAAATCATTTTGTATTCGTAAAATTTTCGAGGTGAACATTTTTTTCAGTTTTTTTTTTTAACTTATTTTATTATTTTGATTTATAAAAAAAATCGTTCTTTTTTTTTTTTTTAAATATGCTAGTTTGGTATCACGTTACAATATATTATATAAAATTTAATTAAAGTATCTACCGTCATTGGTTCATGAGGTTAACCAACATTTTCACCTTTTTTTAAACTGCTATGGTAAAAAAAATCACCCACGCAATTTTCTTGAGAGCACTTTCTGCAACTTTCTGCATTATTTATTTTATTTGAAGTCGCTATCTCTTCTGATTCTTGAGCTATGGACGCGAACGTACGGACATACGAACGTACGTACACACGCACAGACATCTATCTAAAAATCTTTTATTTCGACTCTAGGGACCTTTAAACGTCGAGAAATGTCAACATTTTCAATTTGACAATTTTGACCCATTACAATAACTTCCTATGGGAAGTTAAAAATCCAGTTGAAAGTTTTCTACAGAAAAATGAAAACCTATAGGAAAAAAACCTTCTTAAAAGTACTTAAAATTTAAACTATAATATTTTGAGAAAACTACTGTTTTCAAAGTAGTTTCACGCCATAGAAACATATTGCTGTTAAAATTTTGTAATATTTAAAAACAATGGCGCAAAGTTTTAATCAAACTATTGTTAAGGGTTTAGCAATTGGTAAATATTTAGCAATTTATTAATTGACTCCAAAATGTTAAACCTTTCTTTTTGTTTTGCTAATTTTATAGTAACTTATTAATTGACTTTCAATACAAAATGATCATCTACACATCTCTAAAAAAGTGACAGTTCGTAAATATAATCAAAGCTTAAACGGATCTTTTAATTGAATTCCCAACTGTTGACTGGTCCACTGTTCTTATAAACATAATTGTACATATGTCATATGGGTTTAGCGAATTGTTAAATGTTAAAATAGCCTTCCCTGATTTTAACTTTAGCAATTTGTAAAGATATAGTAAGATGTTTAGGTCGTTTAAAATAAGATCTTTAGCTAAGTAAAAAAAACTAAAAATGGATTGAACAATTTACTTGATCGTTAAAAACCGTAGAGGATCTAAAATATTTCTGCAATTATGTTTGAGCTATAAGGAAATAAATCTGCTTAAGCCAACTATCATATATATTAAGAAATAGCTTCTATATCGTTTCTAATTAAAGTCAATACAAAATTGCGCCAATGTTTAGAAAATCTACTGATTTAATTCGGTATAGATACTTTTAAGGCAACTTTAAATAAATATGATAACTACGTAAATCTATCTACACATATGTAGATATATTAACGTATGTCTGTTTATGTCTGCATGGCAAAAATAATAAGGTTCTTATGAATGTCATAAACAAGTCTACTGAAATAAGAAAGATTTGTTAAGAGAAGAAGGTAACTAGTACCTACCCTTCTCAAGATCCCCAGCCCCAAAAACAAATATTTACATTTTAAATTCATACCTATACTCACATAGGTAGGTCCATGCGTATACAATAAAATAACATAACTTAAAACTTAGGTACAGTTGTATTAGTATTTCTATACAAAAAAAAACTAAAATCCTTCTAGTGTTTATATTGAAACATTCACATTCAATTAAAACAACAAGTCGAAGTTATTCTCACGACAAACCTAAAATGTACCTTCATGCATATGTATCTACATATACAAATGTATATACAGGTTCCAAATTTATCCCTGCGTTCGTTGCATAATCACGAAACATGCAGTTCTTTCAAGTACCATCTCTTGGGCCTTTCCTATATTTTTTATAACTTATGCCTACCTACCTAACCCAGCTAGTGTAAAAACATTTTTCTGCATTTTCCTACGCCTTAAAGATAAACTAAAAAATGAATTTTTGACTTCTATATGACCCTGAATTCCTAGGTTAACGAACCCACGCATAAAAATCTATACAAAACTCGGGATGCGAACACTAAAAAGACGGAAAATATAACTCGTAGAAGTGTAAAACTGTACAGTAACAGAAAGAAAATGCAAACATTTAAAAACAAAGACCGTAGCCATAAGAGTTTTGTACAGGGGTCCAATCTTTAATTGAGTGAGTACATTTCTTTTTGTTGTATTTTCTCTTCTTTAAAAACTAAATATTAACAAAGTTGGATTGGTTTTTAAAAAACAACTTCAATATTTTTTTTCGAAGTTGATTTTTGTAAGCTGTCACTTGGTTTATGCTCAATTTTGTTAAGAATTTCATTATAAATATATTTACTCCTGAACAGCGTGGAAATTGTACAAATTGATTACGCATCATTTATTGAGTCAGATAAGCTCGAGACAATTGACATTATTACTGAAATTCGCCAAAACCCAAAAAAAAAACAGCAAAAAGGAGTCGAAAATTGGGCTTCTTGATTTTAAATTATAGGAGTCATTCGCAGCGGCCACTTTCCCGAAAAATATTTGAAACATATTGGCGAAATCTTATCTCTATAATAAAGCTAAATACTTGGCCATAGCGTTTAATTCTATGCGTTTTATGTGTTCCTAAAAACCACACGTCTACAAACAAAAACGTCACCTTAACCTTAATTTTAAAAAATTAAATTGTCGAAATTACGTTTTTTTCCTGTTGCACAAATAAAACAATATTTTTTGAAAAGAATAAGATGTCTTCAATTCGAATTTCGCCTATACCTTTTTTTATCACATGAGGTTTTTTAAATATGCAACTTGGAAAATGCTTAACATTTAACAAAAAGAGGCATTTTTAAGCCTAAGAAACAATTCTATAAATCTGTTGCTTTATTTTTATAAAAAAGTAGAAAATAGTTTATATTCTGCTACAAAATAATTTAAATGCAATACAATATTTAAAAACCTTATTAAAATAGCTGACATTTTGCGAATCCAAACTCATGTTTTAAAAATACTCGTTTCAACCTTATTTTTTTTATTTTTAAAATATATTTCAGATTCGTTACAAAACTTACACTTTCAAACCGTTTTAACTTTTTTTAGCATACTTGGTTTGACGTTTCTTTTAAATTTTTGTAAGACAAGTGAACTCTAACAATTTTTTAAATACTAGGCATATGAAATAATTATTAATTTGTTATTAATAGTATATTTTTAATATGTTCTTGATAAGAAAAAATAAAATAAATTAATACAAATGTTTTAATTGAATGGTAAAGAGAAGAATTTTATATTTGGAACACCATTACGGATTTTTTTTTTTGAATAATGGCATGAAAAAACCTGAGCTGTACTTTTTTGTGCGTATGTTTGAAATGTGCCGAGATGGAATGAGGCCATACTAAGTTTGATTGTCATAGGTTAGGTTTAGGTTAGATTAATACATTTTAAGAAGAAGATAAGTTGCTGTTGTACATTTTTATATACGACGTGTTTTGTTTTTCCTTCCTTGAACGTAAAGATTTTGTGGTTTTGAGATTCGTGAGCACGCTACATGTTACTGTCCATGAGAAAAACATTTTTTTTTCTCCAAATTTACAGCGTTTGCCCTGAGCTTTATATATTGTTATTGCAAATGCTGCTTTCAGAGGAAACTGCACTCTTTAAAACTGAAACCGCAAATCGGTTGGAATTATCGGAATTCGGGGAATTCCAGTCATAGCTTTTATAATATTTTTTCCTAGGTCAGTAATCTGTAAAGATTTCTTATTAACAGGACTGGAACACCAACCTTCAATCTCAACTTATAAGAAGGCACCTCTGATAATTCCAAAGAATTTAGAAACTCTATGGGGTATGATTTTACTTGCTCCGTGTCCATAACGTTGTCTACTGAAAGGTATTCGACGATATCTCCCTCCACATTTATATGGCTAACTATCGCATTAGTTGGAGCTAAAATTGCCCTCTCACACAAGCACTCCCGATTGCCCATATTTATATGCAGGTTTAGATAGACATTGCTTTTTTAATTCATATGTGCTACAGACAATTTGACAGAATTCATGACTCAACGTAATCGAGCCGTTGGTTGAGGTCAAAAGTAACTCATGTCTTTTCTTAAGTTTTAAACTATCTCGTAACCAAACTTTGTAAAATCGATCGGCCACCTGAATTTTCCTATGGGAATGCGTCATTTTCTCAGGATAAAAAGTAGCCTATGTCCTTTCTCGGATATCTCCATACCAAATTTCATGCAAATTGGTTCAGTAATTCAGACAGAGTTACTTTCGCATTCATAATTTTAGTATGATGTATGTACGTGTTTTTAGAATTTCAAATAGTGATATCTTTAAATCCTGATATCACTATTTTGAATTCGGATTTTAATTAAGGCGACCAAAACCCATTGTAAAAGTTCAATTTTAATGCTAGTATAAGAAATCCTTGTCGACCAGTGTTAAAGTTAGATGTTATACATATTATTTACGAGAGACTAAAGGTATATGAATACGTATTTAAGCTCAATTTAAGAGATGTAACATTTTTGCGACACGTTTAATACAGGATTTAAATAGAAAGATTTTAGTATTTACAACTTAAATTTAAAAAGATATGATCCTTATCTAAAGATATGGAGACATGTAAGTATTTTAAAATATTGATATAGACTACCCATTAAAAAAAGCACCTACCTACATAACTGAATTTTTTTTAGATACGACCTTGGCTGTTAGATTATGGACATGAAGAAATGACAAAGAAGAATACAAAAGAAAACTCAATTTTTGATTAGAACTAAGTGCCTAAAAGAAAAACAAAACACACACATAAAAATAGTCAGCGTGTTTTTTATGCGATCTCCTCTTTGGATTTGGATGCACTGCACTTCGATCAAATTTGCTTGAGTTTGATATTTTTTTTATTTTTGAACATTTAGCCATTTTAAATTTGTTGAACATTTTTCATCTTACAGTCTCTTTTGCATTCGTTTCTTCTCCATTTTGAAAAGATACAATTAAGTAAATAAAAATGCATACCTATAGCCTTCTATAGGTTATAATTTTTCCCTCTTTATTTGTGTTTTTTTATTCGCTTTAAATTCTATTATTTCCTTTCAGATCAGCCTTCACTTGTTGTGTTTTTTGTTTTTGAGTCAATTTTTTGGGCGTTGTCCGTTTTTTAATTTATAATTTGAATTGAAAACTGGTTATGAACAGGTTGGAATGATTCTCAAAAGGAATTTCGATTGTTTCTTTTGTTAAAGATGCTGCGATGCTGTAACTCGGGGGACAGAAATCCTTTGTTAATAAAATGAACAAATTTATCAACAGATATTTTACAAATCGTATTTATGTAGATGAAGTGCGAAAAAAAAACAATTTTTCTGCTCAGATTCGTTAATATTTTGTATTATTATTTATAATATTTCACAGTGAAACTACTAATAGAATAATATAGTTTTAGATGTTTGAAACTACTTTTACAACTAATTGATTGTCATTTGAAAAAAGTGAACCGGAACCTAATAATTGTAATTATTTTAAATTATTCAACAATAATAAAAGTAATAAATAACATCCCCGGTGGAATGCGTTTAAGCATGTAGGAATGTTCAAAAGACATTGGCGCAAAGTATTAATGAAACCTATGGTTTATGACTTAACAATTTATATAGAAGCTAGCAATTTGCTTAATAAAATTGCAAATTAACTTAGGGTCTCCAACATTTTAAACCTTTCTTTCGTTTTGCTAACTAGAAAATTGCTAATGGCCTTTTATTAAAGGACGAGCATCTAGACTACTGTTGCCGTTTTGAGTTGTTTCAAGTCAGATTTGACTGGATTTTTTCTTCGTTAACTGGAAATAAAATACAGATCAAGTCAACATTT
Source organism: Eupeodes corollae (assembly GCF_945859685.1). Taxonomy (NCBI): domain Eukaryota; kingdom Metazoa; phylum Arthropoda; class Insecta; order Diptera; family Syrphidae; genus Eupeodes; species Eupeodes corollae. The sequence goes on along the minus strand of NC_079149.1, from coordinate 79,184,511 downwards.
TGTTTTGGACTGGAATCAAGTCGAAAAATCGAAACACTTTCTTTAATTATTTGCTCATAGTGAACTAAGTGTAAGCGAGTTATTATAATTCCTATAAATTATAATAATGTATTAGTGAAACATACTTATACGTAGCAACTTGGCTACGAAACGCTATATAAAGTAATAAATGAATCACCCAATCGTGTCCACCTAGATAGCTGTCAATAGAATTTGCTGTTTCAGGAATTCACAAGAAATATCTTCAGCTTAAAAAATATTTTGCAATAACCGAATAGACTGAAAACTCTTTTAAGATAATCTAGTCTGAGTGATAAGTAAGGAAATATACGTATGATGCCTATTTATATGTTTTTTTTCAAACCAATTTTAGAAGAACTTTAAAGGGTTAAGGGTGATTTGAAACTTCTCATATTAAAGCTTATCAACAAAAATTGTTAGGCCCAACTGTGGTTATGATTTTAGTCCTGATTTAGATATAAGTTGCTTAAGGCTACAAACAAAGCCTTACCTTGAAGTCGAATGCGAAGAAAAACTAAATGAGTTAGAATTAAACTTGGAAGTAAGCAAGGAAGATATTGATGTATTTAGACAAAACTGTAAACATTTTATCATAAAGCTAGTAAAATCTTAACATTTTAAAGCAGATAAGAATGCTTTCGGTAAGCGAATGTCTTTCGCAAAATAAATCCTCCCTGCAACTGCAACCTGTTTGGAATACAATGAATGTCGAGGCGATTATAGGTGACAACATTTCTAGATTTTCACTTTGTAAGATGGAACAACATAGAAGAAACAGCACCTTTTTGGTGTAAAGTTTCATCTTATAGAGATGCTAGTGGAGAAAATCCTTTTAGAGAATTGGCAAAGTTCGATATTTCGGTATTGTTATTGCCAATATCAAACGCTGAGGTAGAAAGAATTTTTAACCAATTATAAACTTGTTCAAAACCAAGCAAAGAAACAGGTGCTATTTTAATTATAAGAAACAATTTGGGAGGGGTAAAATGTTGCCAAAATTTCATCATTACAAGTGAAGTTACGAACAAAATTTTGAAACGGGAAACAAAACAATACATCGAGTTCCGATTCGGAATAAGTATATTCGTATATCTTAATTGCCTGAAAAGAATTATTCTTATTATCATTAATTTAGTCACATGCATTCTACATAATACGTTGTGAATAATAGGAAATAAGTAATTTTTTGTTAATTTTTCTATTATAGTTTTTGTTATAAAACAGAATAAAATATGTTATTTGTTTGTTAAAATGTTTTTATTATTTGACTGATGGATTTTTCCGTGATTTAAACTTTAAGTAATAATTGTTAAGATATGGCAAGATTTTAAAATCGTTCAAAATTAGGTTAACCATCTTTTAGGCTTAGTACATTGATAAAATTACTTTAACATTTTACAATATCGTTTTTCGCCACTATTTTTGAAATAACATTGTCATTCATTCTTGGGGGAACAAATTACAAATTTTTATAGACAGGGTCCGGCAAAAAGATATCCCATATTTTAAAAAGCCAATGACAAATAAATAAACAATTTAAAAGAAAAATTGTATTGAATTTTTTAAATTAAATACTATGCCATTTCATTAAATAAAGTAATTACTTAGTTTTAAACATTACCATTTTATCTATAATAGCTTTAAATATAAATGTCTAAGAATACGGGAGGTTTTTTACCTCCTCTTACCAAACCTTGATTAAATCCTTTTTAAGAGATTTCTTCTTATAGAATACTTATAGAATACTATAAGAACAAACAGAGACAGAAAAAAAAAATAAATTATGTTGCACAACAGTCCGTTGACAACTATAGGGTCTAGTGACTTACAACTCTTAACCATTCCTGTGTGTGATTACTGTTGTCAGGAAGGAAAGGGACGTACAGTTTTAAGAAGAATCCTTGGAGGATGTGTCAATTCCTCGCAAAAGGCAGTGCCCGTAAAAAAAAAAACGTTTAGACGGCACAGACAGAGATCGAACCCAAAACCTCTGGCATAACAGTCCAATGCACTAACCGACATGACACGGGCTTACGGTATTACACGGACGGAAGTCTGACAAAAATTCAGATCAAAGTTTCTCTAATTTGAAACTAGCAACTATATCGTTTCACGGTGAGCATCGCGCATTTGTCGTAGAGGAATATATCCGTAATGGCGTTTCTGCGATTACTACACAGCGACCATTTCGCATTCGATTTCATCTTGGACGACATAATCCTATTCCGGATAGAAAAACATTTCAAGTTTGGTATTCAAACTTTAGAGCAACGGCTTCTGCGCCAAAGAGAACATTGTCTGGCCGACCTTTAAACGCACCAACGCCGTAGAACCGGCAATCTCCTAGCGAGACGTTCAGCACTTTAACATGCAGCTCCCCTTGGATTGCTTAATTGGAGTGTAAGACGAATTTTGCACACAAAAATGATGATCGCACAAGGATTAAGCGAGAGAGATTTTGAATCTCGCCGAGTTGTTTGTGAAGACATTCTTTAAAACATTCCCGTCGGTGCTGTTTTAATTTCCTCTGACGAGGCACATTTCTATTTATCGGGTACTGTAAATAAACAAAATTTCCGATACTGGGCAACAGAAAACCCTCAAAAAATTCATCAACGACTACTTCACAACCCTAATGTGACAGTTTGGTGTGCTGAATTTGGCGTATTAGGTCCGTATTTTTTCGAAGAAAATGAGCAAAAAGTTACTGTTAATGCGGATTGCTACTGTCACATGATTGAAACCTTGCTCCAACCAAACTTAAATCAGTTTGCTAGGAACCACAAAGAAGTCTGGTTCCAACAAGATATAGAGAAACAGCACACACTTCACGGCGTTCACTAACCATTTTGAGAGAGATGTTTACCTGGCCACCAAGGTCCCCCGATTTATCACCTTGTGATTTGTTTCTTTGGGGCATTTAAAGGCCCAAGTCTACACTCATCGCCCAACATCTTTGGAAGCACTTAAGGAGGCAACCAATCAGGAAGTGGCAGCCATTCACCACAAATGACTTGACGAGCAATGGAAAACTTACGCGAAAGGCTTCGTTTAATGTATTTATAATAGAGGACAATATTAAACTTACATAATGTTTAAAACTAAGATATTATTTTATTTAATGCAAAATGGCATAGTATTTAATTTAAAAAATTCTATAAAATTTTTCTGTTAAATTGTTTATTTATTTATCATTGCCTTTTAAAATATGGGAGATCTTTTTGCCAGACCATGTATAATCAAAAAATCAGAACCTATATTTAATTCTTCTGAAGCTAGAAGTCAATATAACACACATTTTTTAATATAATTTCCTCCCACTGAATTTGATGCTTAAGATCTTATTCCAATTGTCTTGCAAGAGATTGGTTATCAAAAGACATAATACCTCATGTTTAACAAATATGTTTCATTAAATAAATCAAATTCCCCTGACATGTCTTTTGTCATTTTCGTAAAAGATCCTCTGATGCCTGAGAGCAACGATACCTATCGCACTAATGTAACAACTATACCTTAACTATTCCATAGTGTGGAAAAGATCAGGATATGGGGGCGAATTGCGTACATGTTCCCCCTTTTAAAATTGCTTCACAAGAAATACTATTGACTTTTTTTGTACAAATATTACATCCCCCGAAAATCATCTGCAGATCCTTATTCGAAGAATAACATTTTCCCATGACTTCTTCCTCCTTCAATAAACACCTTGTATCTTTGTTGAGGTTTTTCTTTCTTTATTTATAATTTAAAGGCTGAACGCATCTTTTGTGTGGAATGTGTACCTATTGTGGTACCTGTACTTTTTCTTTTGGTGAATAAGGTTGCTGCTGTCGATGGTTTAGAAAGTGAAAGGATAAAGAAGACAATGAAAGTACTACTGATTATTGTTACTCGTTATACAATTGTACTATTATTATTACACACACATAACCTATATATAGATATACATATATGTATATAAATATGTAGGTTTATACATTTTCTAAAGAAATTTTAATTTAATTATTTCGATAAATTAGATAATGTTGAAAAGAAGATAATATTTTTTTTGGCATTGCGGATTTGAAAACAAAAATGAATTGTTTTAAACAGTAACTCTTTTCTGGCGTCTGATAAATAAATTGTTTTCGAAAAATAGTCTTCTTAAAACAAATGAATACCTGCAAATATTTTTACAAATTCTTTACAATTTTGCCAAATATTGAGAGTTTTTGTGACATCCTTGGGTTCTTCCTGTTTCCTTTAGAATGTTAAAAAGAATTCATAAAAAAGTATCCAAATAAAACTTCGATTTTTGTTTGTAAAGTATTTCTTTCGTAAAAAAAGAAGTTTTGTTTGAATCAATTAATATAGGTACAACGACAATTTAGTCGGTATTTATAAGAGTTTTTAAATACTGAATATTTTAAATCAACAATTGTAGTGTTTTAAGTGAAATTGAATTTCTGATCCAAAATTTTAAGACCAACGGGTAGATCTAAATGTCTTAGCATTATTTCAAAAGCTAAAATCGACTTGATTAGACAGCAAGACCTTACCGGAGACGTGCAGCAGCTGATAAAATTGGTCGATGGCTTTTGTTCGTATTTAAAAATAAATATTTTAGTACAGATAAAACATAAAGAGAGGTAAAAAGAACTGCAAAAACAGCAGCTTCAAGAATAGCAGTATTAAGGTGTGCATCTGATTCTTGTGATTCTGTAGCTAAAATAAAACAAAAAAGGGGCTAGGATGCGACCGATTTGTCGATTTGTCTTGCTGAAAAGATTTGTAAGTTATTAAGTTTTGTTAAAAAGTCGTCAGTTGAATTGTTCTAAAAAAAATTTAAAATTACCAACATGATGCATGATTTCAAAATCTATTTTGGTAAACGAGATTTTTATTCGAAAATCAATTTTTACCAATTTTAGTAGCATTTATTAAACATTTTTATTTCTTCTATAAACAAATACAAATTGGATGAATAAAACTAATTCAATATCTTCTTTAATTCACGAGATTTCGAGAACCGTACTATTTTCTGTAGATTTTAATTTTTATAAAAAAATGTTGGATTTTTATAAAAAAAATTATTGAATATCGTAAACAATATTTTCTGTAAGATAAAATTAGTTTGAAATCAATTTTTTTTTATTTTTGAAAAGATATTTGAGTCGAAAATCAAATTTTTCCAACTTCTAGTATTTTTTTCTTAGGTTTTTATGTTTTGTAACTAAAACTGTCAATTCAATTTTCCTCAAAATTTTATTGAATATTGACAACAATAAATTTTACAAGATAAAACTAGTTTGAACACAATATCTTAGGGTTTTGAAAAGATATTTGAGTCGAGAATTTTTTGTAGGTTTTTATTTTTTTATAAAAATCAACTATAAACTCGATTTTTCTCAACATTTTACAAGATGTAAAAAGCGTTATTTTAAGTATTTAAGCACAAAAAAATCGTAAAATGTTCGAGATGACAAATATTTTGTTCAGTTTTCTTGATTTATACAAAAAAACGGTAATTGGATTTTTTCCAAAAATATACTAGTTAGGTATCACGTTACAATATATAATATAAAATAAAATAATATATAATATAAAATAATAAAATGTAAATTAAGTCGCTAGTATTATTGGTTCGTGCTTTTTTTTGGGTAAACCAAAATTTTCACCTGTTTTAAAAAAACCGCACACTCAATTTTTTGAGAACAAAATTTATGTGAAGTCTATATTTTTACTGGGTCTTGAGCTATGGGCGAAGAAAAAAACTTTGTGAACGTACGAACGCACGTACACACGCACTCACAGATATTTCTCTAAAAATCTTTTATTTCGATCTAGTGACCTTGAAACGTCCAAAAATATCAAAATTTGCAATTTTACAAATCACACCGATTACAATAACTTCCTATGGGAAGTTAAAAATTGGAGTAAACACAAGTCTCCCAACAGTTTAAAGAGTTAAACAAGCCATCTAAAGCGTAATTAAACTTAAACGTTATTTGAAGAATAAGGGAAAGCCATGCTATTAGAGTTTTTTAAAACTCAAATAATTTGGACAAAAGAATGGTATCACGTGTTTTTTTCAGACGATAAATCTATTTAACTTCGGTGGTCCTGATGGTTCAACCTTTTATTTTCACGGTTTAAGAAAATAAAAAGGTTTTAAAAGCTTCATCAGAACTGTGAAGGCCCTGTTGCCGGGTATAAGGGAATCTTGGAAGGAAATGCCGCGTCGGGAGAGATGCTGCAGCTAACCAGACCAAACACTTTTTGCATTAAATATTCAACCAAAAAGACTGTACAAAAAATTGGTTATATATGATCTGATATGAAACTGGATTTGTTTTCTATTTATGTATTTTGTTTTCGGCTCCCTATCTTACTTTGCAAGGTTTTTAATTTGCTGCAAAATGACCATTCCCAAACGAGTAAAAGGGTATTTTGTCCAGTTTCATAGTTTTTGAGAAGATTCAGCATTTTTTTTATTAGTCAAAAAAGCTGAAACAAAATTTGTCACATCGAAAATTTTACGGATAAAATATGATTTCATCTCCAAAACAATTTTGTGCAACGCAGAATAATGTTTTTGACATCTGATAAAGTTTTGAGAAAAATCGAATTGACATTTTCTTTACAAAAAATAAAAACCTAAAAAAAATTAATAAAAGTTGGTAAAAATTGATTTTCGACTCAAATATCTTTTCAAAGCTTTGAGATTATGGCTTTCAGCTATTTTTAACTTATAAGAAATATTGTTTTCAACATTTGGACAAATTTTGAAAAAAAATCGAATTTACAGTTTTCTTACAAAAAATAAAAACCCAAACAAAAAATTTAATAAAAGGTGTAAAAATTGGTTTTCGACTCAAATATATTTTCAAAACTTTGAGATATTGGCTTTAAAACTATTTATCTTTTAAAAAATATCGTTGTTAACAATCAGTAAAATTTTGAGGAAAATCAATTTCTTACAAAAAATAAAAACCTAACAAAAAAACAATACTAAAACTTATTAAAAATTTTACTTACGCCTCAAAAAGCTTTTACAAATTAGAAATATTGTCTTCAAACTTATTTTATTTCACAATATATTATTTTCGATATTCAGTGGTATTTTTTATAAAAATCCAACATTACGTTTTTTCATAAAAAATAAAATCTACAAAAAAAAGTACGTAAATTTGGTAAAAATGTATGTTCGGTTCTTAATATCTTTCAAATTAATTTCATTCATCCACTTTGTAAAAATTTAAGAAATAAGTAAAAAAATATTGTCTACTAAAAATCTATTTAACAAAACTAGATTTTCAAAATAAACTATTTCTTTATATGAACAATATTGTTGGTAATTTTAAAATTTGTAAGAATAATTCAACTAACAACTTTTTAAACAAAACCCGACAAAATGAGAAGTTATCAGTGTAGGTCGCATCCCAGGTTCTTTTTTGTTTTCAAATTTTCTCAAGAACTTAATCCACAGATTTCAAAAATCTTGTCTTTCAATGCAAGCTCTTGTCGATGGTCAAATGTTCAAATTGATGATGATTTTTGATGATCTTTCTTTTTATTGTTATTTATTTTTGTTTAATGGCATTTAATTTTTTTTGCAGGTATTGCAGCCGGCAACTTTAAGGTCGTAACGAATTTTAGGAAATCTACATTTTGAAGGGAATTTGCTTAAGATGTCTTGGAACTGAGATTTGAACACGAATTTCAAGAATATAAATGTCCCAAAAACAACAAAGTTAAATTTTTTTTAAACTAATGGCTAATTGAAAACACAATGCACGTTTCATATCTATTCATATAAAAGAACTGAAGTTAAAAGAGTCTAAAGCATTATTTTGGTAAGCTTAAATTATTAAGATACAAAATCTACGTATATAGTTCTACACTGAAAAAATTATTATACTTAAAAACTGTGAATCTCGTTCTTAAACCGAAATTCTTTAATTTTTAAGGAATATTCACTAAATTTAAAAACGATTTCTTTAAAAAAAGTGTGATTTTAAGAATAATTCATAAAATTTAAGAATCAGTTTTCTTAAAAAATTTTCCTTGTAAAATATTTGTATGAATTTTGATTAAGAACGAATACACTGGTTAATGAATAAATTCATAAACTTTTAGTACCAATTTGAAAGAATATTTCATTAAATTTCAAGAACGAAATTCATTAATCCAAAGTTTAAGAACATATACATTTAATTTATGTAGTTATGCATAAAAATTATGAATAAATACTTAAACTCTGTTTTAAGTACCTTTTCTTAAAATTGATGTATTTTTTCACTAATCGATCAGTAGAAGTCTAAGAATCTTTACATTTGTTTATGAACAAAATTCATTATTCCTATTAACTAAGGAATTTGTTCATTAAATGTATGCAGTAATGCATACAAATTATGAACAAATACTTTAACTTGAGGTTTTAAGTATTCTTTCATATTTTTTTTCAAATTTGTACATTAATTGAACAACTTACTGACAGGTTTAAGGAATTTTTCATTAAATCTAGAATCTGTATATCCTTTTAATATCACTTTGAACTATAGAATTTCATAAATTCTTAATTGAAGAATACATTTTTTTTAATAATTGTAAATCATGAATTACAAACTTTTACTTTATTTTCAAGTTTAGGAAAAAGTTCTTCACAGTACTTTTTTGAGATTTTTTTTCTTAGAATATACGAATGCAATGAATTTTTTTATGAATCGAAAAAATAACAAACATTTCACCGTTATCCAACTTTTTATTTACTGTTACAGGATTTTTCATATTTTTCCAAAGTTTAAGAAAATATTCACAACCTTTAAAAATCCGTGCATATTTTTAAATGTACAAAATTCACAATATGTAGTTCATATTTTTAAGTATTTTTTCTAACTCTTTTTATCACTTCTTTGATATTAATATTTCAAAAAATAAAACTTCAAAAATTTTCATATTATCCGAGGAATTAAAAAATATCAAAAAGAATTTAATTTTAATTTATTTTTATGTAAATATGTATGTACATAGTTTATTTAGTATTATTAAGTTTAATAATAAAACATTTTTATAACGTTTAAACTAAAGCATTTCTTTTATTTAACTATTTGCTGTTTTTCAAATTGGGTTGTTTCTTTTTTGTTGGTTTCCTGTTTGGAATCAATTTTATTTTTCAGGAACGATCTGAAGGATTGAAATGGTAATCTATCATACGTTTTATAAATTGAAAACAATCTACAACTTTATAAAATAATTCATATTTATTGATGATTTATTTCATAAATTTTAAGAAACATTTCACTTACTTTTTCCGGAAATTAATGAAATATTTCCTAAAATTAAAGAAATAAATTATACATTTAATGATTTATTAAATTAATGAAATGTTTCCAAAAATTTAAGAAATAATTCATAAATTTAATGATTGATTTCATAAATGTAAGGAAACATTTTACTAATTTTTTTCCAATATAAATGAAAAAATCATAAAATTTTACTTACTTTTTCTAGAAATTAATGAAATGTTTCCTAAAATTTAAAAAGTAATTCATATATTTAATTATATATTTCATAATCTTTAGGAAACATTTCATTAATTTTTTTTCGAAATATATGCAATAAATCATTAAATTTAAGAATTAAATCATACTTTTTTTGAACATTTCTTAAAAGAAAAAATAAAAAGTTTAAGAAATAATTCTTAAATTGTATGAACATTTCTTAAAATCTAAGAAACTTTTTATAAAATGTCTTCAAAAATGTTGGAATATGTTTATGAACAGAATTCATAAAATTTAAGAACTTGTTCTTACTTTTTAAGAAAGATTCATTCTCTTATGAATTCGTTTTTAAAAAGATGCTTAAATTTAATGAATTTATACGTTGGCTGATTTCCCACGAATTTTTTCATTGATTTAATGTACAAATTCATTTATTTTATGTACCTTTTTGATTCAGTGTATATTACAGTTTTTCTTACTTTGTGCATTATGGGTGCAGTACAATGCGTGAACTGCTATTCTATTTTTGTGAACAAAAAAACAAAAACTCCTTTAACGTGATGAAAGTAACTTTAAAAAAGTCAATAATATTTTTTTTTAATTAGATTTTAATCAACAATAATTTTTGTTCTAATAAAATAATTTAATTTTTTATTAGAAGTAAAGTGAAATATATTATAACGTTGATAATAAAAAGCCCTTTTGTTATATTTGGAGAGCACTGCTATTTTTATTATATCTACATTGAATGATTTATGCTTTTTTATAAACTCTTTCAATTTATATTTCATATATTTTTTTTTTCATTTCATATATTTTATTGAACAGGTTATACTGTAAGATACACTATCTCTTAAAATACTATAAACTTAATTATTATATTATGTGTTGTGTATATTTGTTTGTGAATTTTCAAGATGAAAATTAAATTAAATTGTATGTTTGTATGTGAACAGTTTAAAAAAAGTTTAATTTAAATTAATACAAAATAAAAATCAAGAAATAATACTTTATAACTAACAGAAAAAAAAATAAAAAGAACTCAAATCATCACTACCTTAAGGTATGCAAATATTCCTCAATTTTAATTCGAAAGAGCTAAGTACACTTTATCATTCTTAAGGATCGAGGAAGGCAGTTCCACAAACGAATCGCAGCTATGCAAAATTGGCGTTCTGATACTAAGAACGTGTAACGTATGGGTAAAATATTTAATGTTCTATTAGAATGTGAGTAACGTATCCTTTCATAAAGGTAAGGTGGTTGAGGCATTTATATAACATTATTTAGCAATACAAGTGATCTAAACTTGAAAATGTTTCAAGAGTAAGGCCATAGACAGAACTTGAGAAATTAGAAACTCGATCGTAACTTTTTAATCCAAAAATGAATCTGGCAACATTAAGTTTGCGCTTGTGCGCAAAAGTTTCACAGCAGTAGAGCATTATAGGCACGAGCAATGTTTTATGATTTGTCCAAAGTAGACGAAGGCCTCCGTAAACAGGACCTATTGTCAATCTTATGTGGTAATTCCAAGAAAGCGTTTTTGTAATTAAACCTAAGTTTTTGGCTGAATCGACAAACTCAATTTGTTTATTATTTAAAATTATCACGGGAAAATAGGACGTGTCGATGGCTTTTCTTGAAATTACCAAACATTTTGATTTTACTGGATTATGACAAAGTCCATTTTTCGCTGACCAAGAAAATATATTGGCAAGGTCTTCGTTGACTTCAACGGCAGCGTTTTCAACCAATCCTAAATGAAAACTTTTACTTATTTGAACATCGTCAGCATACATATCCAATTTAGAGTTCTGCATTCATAAGGGTAAATCATTGATGTACATAGAGAAGAATAGTGGTCCTAATATTGAACCCTGCGGAACCCCTTTTTTAACCATAAGAAGTTCTGAAGCAGAAGAGTTTGCAATAACTGCCTGAGATCGTAAATGCAAATAAGAATGAACTATAGACTTGCTGAAGAAGTAGAAAAATTAAATTGATTTGTTAGTTTACTAAACAGTATTTTATGATTGACCGTATCAAATGCCTTTGAAAAATCAAGGAGAACTAAAAGATGACATTGTCGCTATCAACAGCTTGTCTGATGTTTTCTACAACGTTAATGAGAGTTGTGGTGCAGATGTGCTTAGGACGAAAGACAGATTGGTTAACACAACGCAAATTGTTCTCAGTTAGCTAATTCCTTATCTGACCATTCATAATTCTCTCTAAAAAATGGTAAAATCGCAATCGGTCGAAACTCACGTTGGTTTTTTGGAATTGGAATAATTTTTGCTTGTTTCCAAGCTAATGGAAAAACATTCGACATTAATATTGTATTGTAAAGATGTGTTAATTATATCTTAGAATGTAGGGTAGGTAGTATAGCTTTAACAAAGACTGGATGAATTTCATCTATTCTAATAGAGTTTGATTTTATATTAATGCAGCTCTCTAAGACGTCAGCCAATGGCGGATGCAGGGGGGGGGGGTCGTAGAGGTCATGACCCCCCTGGGAGATAATTTGTTTGCTTTTTCGTCAATTCAAAACTAATCGTATTGCGTTTATAGATATGACCCCCATTATATTCTGAATTATTTATTTAGTATATGAAAACAACATTTGTATTTTACTTCCTTAAACTTTGTTGCTTAAAGTACTACTTTTGACTGAATATTGGACCAGGAACATAATATGAATCGGATATTCAGCCCTATTCCAAAAACACAGCACAAATTCATCAACTTTTGACCAGTTGACGATCCAGGGGGGTCATAGGAGCCAAAAAGCTTAAACAGTTAAGTTGTATAAGTAAATATTTCATTCAAAGATTTATTAGTAATTTAACGATATTCAAAAAAATGTGGTTTGCTGTCAAAAACAACTCAAACTTTGATTTTCGCTCAATTTAGAACTTGAAAAATCTTTAGTCATGCTTTAAATTATTTTCATAAAATTTGTTTCTAAGAAAAAGAGCAAATATTCAGGTTCTTAAGAAGAAACCTTGAATAAGAGATCATCAATTTTATATTAAGTTGCCTTTGAATTCCTTAAACTAGCCTTCAATTTTATTATTAATTTTTTTTGACACACATAAATAGTGAACATTGAAGTGATTTTTACTTGCGACATACATATAGGAACTATATGGTATGTTTTGCATTAGTAAACAATTTCGAAATAGAGTTTTTAATCAAATATGACATTACGAAAAAAGTGGGTACTCCAATTCCTTCCGTTTGTCTGTCTTTCATATCCCCTACAGTCCAAAAAATTGTGCTGATTGAAATTAAGATTTTCAGCCGCGTAGTGTAAGGCGTTTTGTTCGTTTTATCAATACGAAAAATAACTACAGTCCCCACACAATTTTTTTGGTTCAAACATTTGATTTTTCTAAGACTTTTCCAAAATTTTGTGTTCTTAATTTGGCTTCTTTCTACAAGAAAAACTTATTTTCGTATTAGGTACTCCAGAAGGGTACCCCTAAAAAAATCATTATTTTGTTTTTTTTTTTCTTAAGAACTAATGGAACGATTTCAAAATACTTCTCTTTCTGTGCAAGTTCTTGTCAATGATCAAATTGATTTTGTATGATCAAAAATGTATTTTTTTTATTTTTAATAAAATACTAATTTTGTTTACAAAACTCGATATCTCAGAAAGGGGACAACATTTTTTTACGAAATTTAAACGTAAAATGTTCATATATTCATAAGCTCTTTATTTAGTGCTTACCTATACCAAAAATATTTTTAAGACAAAATTTAAAATGATTTTCGAAAAAAATCTAGATTTTTTGACAAATAAAATGGCATTTAAATTTTTAAGAACAACCTATTTTAGAGGTACATTTTTAAATCTTAAAATATAGGCAATATTTTTAAACGGACTTTTTGGAAGAAATTATCAAGTTCTTGCGACCCAGTCTTGCATTTCATTTCTTTCAAAATTGGTTTCCTGTTGAATACAAAAGATCTTAAAAAAATAATTAAAACTACTTTTAAAGTGAATTTGCTTTGAATGCTCTAGAACTTAGATTCAAACACGAATTTCAATAATAAAAGTTTCATATTTATTTATAGAAAAGCTTTGAAACGTGTAATTTGTGAGTATCACAAAACTTTTCTTTCCAACTTATTCGTTTACTCACCTTACTTTGTTTTAATTTAATTTCTTTAGAGAAATTATGTACTTAAATGCAACTATTTCCTTTAATTCAAGAACCAAACTTTTTTGGCTCTACAATTTTTAAGTTTTGTTTGACGCCTTTATAAGATCGAAATACGCGTAAGAAGATTGATAGTAAAGGGTGATTTTTTTGAGGTTATGATTTTCATGCATTAGTATTTGACAGATCACGCGGGATTTCAGACATGGTGTCAAAGAGAAAGATGCTCAGTATGCTTTGACATTTTATCATGAATAGACTTACTAACGAGCAACGCTTGCAAATCATTGAATTTTATTACCAAAATCAGTGTTCGGTTCGAAATGTGTTTCGCGCTTTACGTCCGATTTATGGTCTACATAATCGACCAAGTGAGCAAACAATTAATGCGATTGTGACCAAGTTTCGCACTCAGTTTACTTTATTGGACATTAAACCAACCACACGAATGCGTACAGTGCGTACAGAAGAGAATATTGCGTCTGTTTCTGAGAGTGAAATGTCGATTTGTCGCCATTCGCAGCAATTGGGTTTGTGTTATTCGACCACATGGAAGATTTTACGCAAAGATCTTGGTGTAAAACCGTATAAAATACAGCTCGTGCAAGAACTGAAGCCGAACGATCTGCCACAACGTCGAATTTTCAGTGAATGGGCCCTAGAAAAGTTGGCAGAAAATCCGCTTTTTTATCGACAAATTTTGTTCAGCGATGAGGCTCATTTCTGGTTGAATGGCTACGTAAATAAGCAAAATTGCCGCATTTGGAGTGAAGAGCAACCAGAAGCCGTTCAAGAACTGCCCATGCATCCCGAAAAATGCACTGTTTGGTGTGGTTTGTATACGCTGGTGGAATCATTGGACCGTATTTTTTCAAAGATGCTGTTGGACGCAACGTTACGGTGAATGGCCATCGCTATCGTTCAATGCTAACAAACTTTTTGTTGCCAAAAATGGAAGAACTGAACTTGGTTGTGGTTTCAACAAGATGGCGCTACATGCCACACAGCTCGCGATTGTATGGCCATTTTGAGGGAAAACTTCGGAGAACAATTCATCTCAAGGAATGGACCGGTAAGTTGGCCACCAAGATCATGCGATTTGACGCCTTTAGACTATTTTTTATGGGGCTACGTCAAGTCTAAAGTCTACACAAATAAGCCAGCAACTATTCCAGCTTTGGAAGACAATATTTCCGAAGAAATTCGGGCTATTCCGGCCGAAATGCTCGAAAAAGTTACCCAAAATTGGACTTTCCGAATGGACCACCTAAGACGCAGCCGCGGTCAACATTTAAATGAAATTATCTTCAAAAAGTAAATGTCATGGACCAATCTAACGTTTCAAATAAAGAATCGATGAGATTTTGCAAATTTTATGCGTTTTTTTTTTTAAAAGTTCTCAAGCTCTTAAAAAATTACCGTTTATAATAGAAATAAGAGACTCCCGGAAATTGAGTTCGAAAAAACTACGTCAAAAGAAGCCCGACGTTTTTACATATCAGATCCTCTCTCATTTTCTAGATTTTAAAATTTGTGTAGCGTTCATCGCATTAATAGAAATGAAAACAAGAAAAGTGTGTTTTGTTTTTGGAAAAAAAACCAATCGTTTCAAAACAATTTCCTACATTTCTGCGCGAAATGCACCAAAAACCCTCTATGCTATTGTATTTTAGCTCTTAAATATGGCATATTTAGACAACTGTTCGAATCTTGGAATGCTTTCATATGAGTCATCCAAATTAAATAGTTAGACCATAACTTGCTGGACAACAGTGTTCTAAATAATTTGATAACTAAATTTGTCATTTTAGCAACTATTAAATTTTGTTAGCATCCTTTACAAAACATTAAAGAACATTTTTAAGAGGTGAGTAAAAACTCATCTAAGTGTGTGACCCCCTCCTGATGAAAAGTCTGGATCCGCCCTTGCGTCAGCTTCAGTTACCTACGAGAAACTAAAACAAGGAAATGAAAACGACGCATTCTCAAATGAAGCAAAAGATATTTCTTCATTTAATTCAGAGTTTGGAAGCGACCAAAACTTTTTATTGAGCTCATCACAGTCAACATGGCACGAGTACGATAACTTTGGCGCCGAGATATAATAACGGTTTTTGGTAGAGGGGCTTAATACAAGCATTTTTTACTATGGGAGGGGGGGGTCTATCTCCCCCCGTTTAGGCGGTAGGGACAATTTAAAAAAACATGTACTTTAAATGGAAAAAAAATAATTAAAAAATAACGGTAATACTTTCAATTAAGTATTATACCTTTTTTTAAAGCCAACACTTGTGTCTAGTAGCTTGTTTTTAAATCAAGTCAAAACTATGCATAGTTTGCGAAAAACACTGTTTTAAACTCAAAATTTGGTCAAAAAAAAAGTTAAAAATATGGTTTAGAGTGTAATATTTCGAAACTTTTAGATTATCTACAATTTTTTTTTTTAGAATACATTGCCCTTATTTATTTTTGATCGAAAACTGAAAACTAGATGATTTTATGTCTTTTAGTTTTTGAGAAAATTGAAAATAACCACAACTACTATTTTAATTTAATTCTTTTTTTTTGCTTCAAAAATCTTATTTTGATAGTAACAATGGTAGGTGCAAGTTTGGTTGTATGCAACAGTGGGATCCCTAAGGGGGGCCATGCTGCCCCCCTGCAACCCCCCTGCTTGGGCTCACTATAGGATTTGGGGTGGGTGCGAGTTAGGGTGGGTGCAAGGTGGAGAGGGTGAAAGGTTCGGTGAGTGCATGCAAAATTTCATATGCATCTAAATAAACTGGATATAAAAAAAGTAATTTAATTGAAATATTTTGTTTTGGTAATTTTCAATTTTCTCAAAAACTAGAAGACATAGAAACATCTAGTTTTCAGTTTTCGTTAAAAAATAAATAAGGGCAATGTATTCTAAAAAAAAAAATTGTAGATAATCTAAAAGTTTCGAAATATTACACTCTAAACCATATTTTTAACTTTTTTTTTGACCAAATTTTGAGTTTAAAACAGTGTTTTTCGCAAACTATGCATAGTTTTGACTTGATTTAAAAACAAGCTACTAGACACAAGTGTTGGCTTTAAAAAAAGGTATAATACTTAATTGTAAGTATTACCGTTATTTTTTAATTATTTTTTTTCCATTTAAAGTACATGTTTTTTTAAATTGCCCCTACCGCCTAAACGGGGGGAGATAGACCCCCCCCTCCCATAGTAAAAAATGCTTGTATTAAGCCCCTCTACCAAAAACCGTTATTATATCTCGGCGCCAAAGTTATCGTACTCTCCCCGTCAACATCATGATAGTTCATCTTTTTTTGCTTGCCAATGCCAATTTCACGTAAGTTTTTCCAAAGGTTTCTACACGCTTGTGAAGGATCTAACTTTTATATACCTATTATGTTAATGATGACTACGAGTAGATACATTAAATCCCTAGTTATATTTTTTCTTTTATCAGAGTTACAAATTTGACCCCGAAGTAGCATATTATGACAATCCTAATATGCTTAGGTCCTAGACCAGCACAAAGAATCCATCTTATTTAAATGCCATCAGCCTTACCTCTCGTTCTATATTTAACATCGTTCTCCTACCCAAAACCACTGTAGTTATAACTGTATACATACTTTAATACAAATACACTCTCTCAAAAACTGGAATTGAAACAGAAAATAACAAAAGTGGTTTGTATTCGGTGTGCAAAAAGTTGAAGAAAACAACAACAAGACATTCATGCAATTTTGTCATTGGCGAATATTTTGTTACTTGCTCTTAAAAAGCACCCCTTCCATAGCTTTTGCAAAACAAGATAGCAAATCCCTTATGCGTAAGAGAGATAACGACATCTAATACAACAAAACAAACAACAAAAAAAGCTCCTTTTTCGCACAAAATAAAACCAAATAAAAGCTTTATTTTTGCAACATGCTGATTGGTTATTTTGCAGATGTAGCCTCGCGCTCGTACCGGTTCGTGAAACTTCGTTTTTTGCTAACGAAATTTTGCGAAGTATCTTCGTTGTTGGTGTGGTGCGTATTTTTTCGCTATCTCGATTCTCGCCTCGCCGCACAACGGATGAACCATTGAGGTAGGTTATGGTTAAGTAAAAAGAAAAAGTAGTGAAAATATTGCTGAATGAAGCTAACAGTGCTATGCTAAATTTCGGTTCGGGTCTTCTGAAGAGAGGCGTTGGCGCTTTTTATTTTTGCCACACAAGACACAATACAATGATCAGTTTCATTTTGAACTTGAAATTTTTCAAGTTCAAGTTTATGTGTATTGTATGGTTGTGTGGCATCGGTAGGTTATGGCAAAAATCACTCACGTCACGTATTTCTTTTTTGGTTATATAATGGCGAACGGAAAAGAAATGGATAATGGCTGCTTGATGAGGTGACAAATGGATGCACGATATTAAATTGCCATTATACCTATAAAAATGAATAATTTTGCAACATAGCTAATCAACAATGTAAGAAAACAGTATTTTTTTAACAATTTATTAGATTTTAACTACACATATAATGTGATAGATTATGAAAGATTAAAACACCAAAGTTTCCTTCTTTTTTTTTTAATGAAATGGCTACAAAATAAATACAAATTACAATTTTTTTGTCACTTGAAATACAATAGTAGGTAAAAATAATTAATAAAATATAGTTTTAAACAAAAGAATGATAAAATGAAACACTGATTCTAAGAAATAAAATATTGGTCCAAATAATTTTATTTATTATTCTCGTTTCAACAAAAATAAGTTTAGAGGAAAAACGTTCACGTGTTATGAAGAACATAAAATATTTGTCTAAAAGGCATCGAGAGAAAAATTATTTAAAAAGCTTCCCTTTTCAATTTGATTGTGTAGGTGACATTTTGTTTATTAAATCGAAAACATAAATAGCTAGGTATACCACTCATGTAAATTGTATAGCTATGTATTTGCGAGGCCTTATACGTTTTCATATAACAATACCTATACTCATAAAAACTTACGAAATATGTCTATACAAATGTACGTAGGTATGTTTACTATAAAAGCCCAGCGAAATAGACCTTTTCAAGGTCAGTTTATTTGTCCATACTTTAGACTTAAAAGTCTAATATAGTAAATACGTATGTACGTATATATGAATTGAGAATTAAGTTCTAAACTCTTGATAGCTTAGATAGGTTATAGCTTACATTTAGGTACGAACGTACCTATACTGCCTACGAACATCATATATTTTTTTTAAAGTTATAGAAAAAAGCTTGCCGCGCACAAGTTGTAAGAGAAATTTTACATTACAACACCAGCGCGAGAGCGCTGCGAAGCGTCATGAAACATATCTACCAGGAAAAAAAAGATCTAGGCGAAGAAGTATTTGTAAACTTTACATAAGTACATTTATTATATAGGTTTCTATACATAATTATGATTGTATGTAGCTTTTTATATATACATATTTAGCTAGGTACATCTTTAGATACTTTTGCAAATCCAAAATTCACTTTAGATGTGACGAATTTTTTTGCAAGAATTATTGTTTTTACTTTTAATTTGGAGCCAAAAGTGCGCGTGGTTACTCGGAAATTGAAATTGTTGTATATTTTGTCCTCCTATTTGTTAAAAAAACAAAATACCTAAGTGAGTGCTGTTTCTTTAAAAATATGTGCGCCCTTTAAACGGATAATGTATAGATAAAAAACGAAAACAGAACATTGTTTGTTTTATTGTAAACCGCAAAAAAATAATATTGCGTGGTAAAAAAATAAACGCACACTTCAGTAAAAACTATGTCTAGGTCAATTTAATATAAACCATATTTTTGGTTTATTTTGTCAAAAATTTGTACCTAATGTGAGGTTAAATTTTATTTTCCGCGAGTGATTTAATTATAGAAGCATTTTATAGAGCTTTTATATATAAGTTATATATATGTACATTATACCTATAAGTTGGTACATATCTACGAAAGTAAATCGAAATATACCCCTAATGAACATTTTGAAACTTTTGTTCATATTTGCTAACATTTAAATATTTAATTTGTGCATTTGAGGAATAAGGAAAGTGTCATTTCCTTAACTGCACTTCATGTGTTTTGGTATTATCTATATATTATAAACCTCTGTAGGTACTCGTAGGTAGATATTTATGTTTGTATGCCTACAAGTATAAATTATGAACTCATAGTGAATCTCAATGATATTGACGCGAATGTAATTATTTTTTTTTTTAAATAAAGAACACACTTTTGTCTTCAATAAAGAACTTCGAATAGGTTCTTTACCAATAAAAGCTATTTTTAGAATTGCATCAAAATGGAAACTATAATTATAGAAACCGGTGGGAACTACAAGGATATTTCTTCAAGTAAGTAATATTATAAATCATATTTATGCATGTTTAGTTCAACATAAAACATTTCCTTATGCTATATTTTAAATTGTAGGCCTAGGAAGGTCATTGTTGTACATAAATCTGATTTCATTTAAAATTCAACCTAAACTTTAAATTAAATAAATATAGATTACAATCATCTTCTTCTTCTTCGTTTCCGGCTGCTAGTAGCAGCACTTTAACTCCTCCTGGAGCATATGGCCAGGGCGGCAACCAGTTTCTTCCATCTCTCTCTATTCCTAGCACGATACCTCACAGCTTGGACCACGTCTCCAAGTTTTGGGATCGAGTTTCCTTCATGACAGATGATCTCCATGTTTCTCTTGGCATTCCACGCCGCCTTTTACCTTAAGGATTCCATTGAAAGCACTGCTTTGCTATGTTTTCTCCGCGCGATGTAAACTTTTGTTTACCCAGGCCCACATTAATAGAGGGGCTAGGGGGGACTGCAGCCCCGAGACCCGCGGAAACGAGGGCCCCATCCCATTAAGAAATTTAAACCGTAAAACAGCGATATTTAAACTACCCTAAAAACGTTAATCCCATATAGCCCAACTCACAATTAATCTCATAAACTTTAAACCCACATAGCTCAACTCGCTATTAAGTAGCTATTAACCCAAAACTTTAAACTCAAAACATATTAATCCATGCAGCCTAACTCACAAAGGATTTTCTAATTGAAAAAAATGTATTTCTCTGCTTCGTATGTTTTTGTGCGAAGTGTGGAAATATGCTAGACTAATTAGTTATTATCTCGAGTACCTTATTTATTCTTGATTAAGAGAGATGTGTGAATTGAGCGTTTAAGTACATTTCGATATTAGTGTGGTAAAATTTAGAATTGTTAATTTCCACGAGTCCGTTTTGAGTTTAACAATCGAAAAATGGCGGGGAAAGCTTCTTGGATTTTCGATGCGGCAACTCCTCGGCGTATCGTCCGAGAGCGTGGGCTGCTAGCGCCCGGGTTATTGGGTTGGCTCGCTTGGGGTTCAGGACGCTCTGGGTTATGAGGGGTTGGCTTGCTTGGGTTTTATAACTTTTTAAGGGGCCTCAAATTTGAAATAGCCTCGGCCCCCATTTATTTAATCTGGGCCTGCCCAGTTCATCGTTAGATATGGTTTGTGGCCATCGGATCATGATATGATTATATAGTATTCTTATTTCTAAAACTCTACATTCAAAATCAAATGGGGTGGCGCAACAGTCCGTTGTGAACTAGGGCCTAGTGACTTACAACTCTTATCACTCCCTGCGATAGACATTCCAGGCAATTTTAAAGCAGCTGACCCCGCCAGTAATGGTACATTTCATTTTACCACGTTTGGCTAATAATATACTATTATACCAATCGCAACATGTAAATTGTTCCTAATGCAAGACGTTAAATGAAGAAGGCAAACATCAGATGGTATAACATTACCACGTGTCATGTCATAAAAACATCTGGCCTACACTAGATTTAAAGCCCTCAAGGTGCTTGCTATATCTCTTAGGAGATCGCATTTAACCTCGATAATCGGTGTCATAATCGGGCACTTTCTAATAGGAAAGTATACGCCACGTGGCTAAGCGTATTCTCAAATGACTTTTGCAGAAGCTGTATGGATGGAAGAAACAGTTCTTCACCTTCTCTGTACATGATGCTCTGCACTAGCTCAAAAACGCAAGTATTAACAAAGAGAATTCCTCTATAACGATATAACATCTAAACCCGGTATTCCCAAAGAGTGCTCCGTCTAGAATATCCAAGTGCTCCGCGGAAATATTTGAAAAACTGTAAAAATTCCAAGACGGACTAGTTAGTCTTGGCTTCTGATCTTGTAATTTTGATCGCATCATGATTCGAATTTGAAATTCACATTTAAAAAAAAATCAGCATATATATAGTACCTTACTACAAACAAATTTCAAACAATTTTGTAGTTCTAAGGAACACTTTTGCATTATCTTGAAACGGTAAAAACATATTAATGGACAAATTTTATTTTTTATTCCATCTCACTCTTATAAATTTACATTCAATACAACGAAGACTAGTGAGAGTGACGATTGAAATAGAAACATTTTTTGTTCAATTTGTTAATTTGCTGTTTCTTTTAGAGCGTGAGTTTAACTTTATTTTGTTTTTATACATATCTACAATTTTCGAAAGCATTGCTGGCTTAAGTCTGGATCTTTGAAAAAAGCAAGTAAATGCTCCGCAAAAGCACCCGAAGTTGTCCTTTGGATAGCTTCATTTTAATTTCATAGTAGAAGAAGCAGGATGGAAAATGAATTATCTGAAGATAAGAAAGAGGCAGAACATGTATGTTTAAATTTTAAAGCGATCTCCTGTTGGTTGTGTAGTTAGGTAGGTGTTTAAAACGGATAAGAATAGTTTATTGGCGTGATCAGCTTAATGAAGATAGAAAGATAAAGACATGTTTATGATGGTAATGAAGGAATGTTATTGGTAGTAGGTAGAAGGTACTTACTACAATCCAATCACATTCCCTCTTTTCTACAAGTTTTCAGCTCAAACATGGAGTTATTGCGTTCAATTTATTTTTTTGTTAAAGTACAAGGAATTGCTATTCATGTCAGTTCTTGTACGTTTTGGATTTTAGTTATGAGTGACACGTAAGCAGTAGTTGTACAGTTTGTACGTTTCTTTAACTAGTACTAAGTATTTATTGTTTTATATAGGCGAGGGCACGTAAAGTATGTGTAAAACAACCTTATTCTTAAAGAATAATATTTTAAAATCGTATATACAAAAGTACCAAGATATTAATTCTTGATAGACACTTTAAAATAGATTGTTGATTAAACATATAATATTCGTTAATCCGATGCAGTGGCGCTACACGGCCATAGTTGGTATTTACAATAGTTATAGTTATAAAAATACATACATAAATATGTATCAACTGTATTCATTTAGATAAAAGATAGGAATGCAAATAAAATTTTGTCAAAATAATTTACTTTAAATATGTTTAAATAATTAAAAAAAAAGATTCAAAATTTTACCTGAAAAATAACTTTGCCTTGAAAAATTTAAATGCCATTTTATCAATCAAAAAACCCTTGATTTAATTTTTTTTTTTGAAAATCGTTAGAGCGTTTTTTTTTTTTAATTATTTTTTTATATATAAAATTTTTCAATTTTGTTCTAAAAATGTTTTTGGTATGCAATTGTTTAGAGATTGTAAATATACGCTAGACATTTAAATTTCGTAAAAAAATGTTGACCCGTTTTTGAGATATAGAATTTCGAAAACATAAAATTCAATATTTTTTAAAAATCCAAACAATACAAAATTACATTTTTGATAATCAAATATTGTTAAGGCAATATAAAAGCTTATTCAGAAAAAAATGTATTGAAATCAGTTCATAAGTTGGGAAAATTAAAAACAAAATAACGGTTCTATGAGCGGTACCTACCATTCCTGAGCAATACTAAAAAATATGTTTTTCTTATTAAAAAAAGCCAAGTTAAAAAATAAAATTTTCGAAATATCGTTTTTTGACCAAAAAAATGTATGGGGCCACTGTTAGTTTTGATCTTAAAAAAAATGAAAAAAAGGCCTAACGCGAATCTGCTCAAAACGTTAACTTCCAAGTTTGAACTCAATCGACCCAATGGTTTAGGCTGTAGGAGCGTGGATAGACAGACATAACCGACCGGACGGAATCGCGGGACCCACTTTTTTCGACTTCTCTACCATCGAAATATCATGAAATATCAAAGCACAATGAATGTACAAATAGCATTACTATATACTGATGTTTTACTCTAATTTATAAGGTATTGTATCTTAATGAGTAAATTCATGCAAATAAAATAAATGAAATGAAATGTTTGATTAAAATGTCGAGTTCGAAATTTTGCACGAATGCAAAACTTGCCATATATGTAGTTCCTATATGTCGCAAGTAAATATCAGTTAAAAGGAAGTACCACGAATTATATTTAAATTTTGGATTTGATGAGACAAGTTACAAGAAACCTCACTGCGTAATTTGCGGTTAAGTGTTGCTATGTTTCAATCAAAACTTAAACGTCACTTTACAGGGATTCATCCAGATTGCAAAAGTAACCCGACTGATTTCTTCAAAAGAAAGTATGCTGAACTTACTAAATATCAAACCATTATTACTCTTATCACTTAAAGACAGTAAACGAAAATGCGTTGATGGCGTCCTACTTGGAAGTTTCCGAATAGCGCAAATTGATAAAGTGTTAAAAACATTGTTGAATGTTTGTTGGGTGAAAAGGGCAAAAAATAAGTTGACACCGTTCCTTTGTGAAATACCACAATATCAAGACGAATCGGAGACAGTCCTTTCAAGAAGATCTGCTCTTCTGCAAGCCGTTGCCAATTTTTAATTTGATTGACAATTTTTTGTATTGTAAATAACATACAATGGTTAAACTGCATGGATTTATGCACGGACTGTGCCATGGCCATGACTGGAAAAACGTCCGGTGGCATCGCAAGCATAAAGCAAATTGTTAAAGGATGCACAAGTAGCCACTGCGTTATACACCCCCATGCCCTCGCAATGAAAAAAATTCCAGTGTCCCTTAAAGAGTTGTTGGAAGAAAGCGTGAAAATAATAAACTTTATTAGCCAAAGAATACAAGGCTTTTTAAAGTATTGTGTGATGACATGGGTAGTCTAAATACATCTTTACTTCTTCACGCAGAAGTAAGGTAGCTTTCTCCCAGAAAAACACTGGCGTGGCTTTTCGAAATGATAGCTGAGGTTAGAATCTTCGTCATTGACGACAATGTTGTGTAATGAGCAATGAGCGTTGGTTATTGAAATTGGCGTTGGTTATTTAAAAAATAAATGATTTAATTGTATCACTTCAGGGAAAGGCAATAACAGTGAAAAAATATAGAAGAATTTGAAAATAAAATTCAGTTTTGGACTGCATCTATAAAAAATCGAAACCTAGACAGCTTCCCGATCATTCCCGATGATGTTTTAAATGAGTTTAATATCTATCTAGAATGTTTTTTAGATAGCTTTCTCTACTATTTCCAGACGAATTCCACCTAAACATTAAGGAAAACGTATGGTTAATAAACCCGTACTATGCCGCGTTGGAAAAACCACTTGATATCGCTGCAGTTTGAATGCTTGATTGATCAACAACAAATTCTTCGATAGAGAACTTTTCGCAACAAAGAAGTCTTTATCAGAATTCTGGTGTATGTTGAAAGACGAGTTCAGTTTACTGTCAGAGAAAGCTAAAATAATAACAATGTATCACAACACAATTGCCTATATTATACCGGCCTATAAGTAAGTGTGTCTTACTCTATCACGGACAGCCACTTTAACCTAACCCAACCTACCTCGAACATTTTAAAATCTATCACTTTTTTATAAGGACGACCACAGTGGTACTTTTTCGAAATTATCCCTTTACCTCATTTTTTAGAAAAATGATTTTTAACACTTTCCTGTTATGGGATTTCAAAGGATTTTTTTGGAATTTCTTGTGTTAGTTATCAAATTTTCACTTGTACTTCTTTTGTGTGTATATCTCTAATGTCTCAGATTTTGTGGGTAATTCTCAAATCTCAACGTTTTTGTTTAAAAAACCAAAGATATTTGAGATAGGTACCTACCACAGAAATATTCCAAGTCTTCCTTTCCCAATTTTCGGAAAAGCCAATACATTTTTGCAATGGCGGCTCCAGACACACTTAGATGAGTTTTTACTCACCACTTAAAAATGTTCTTTAATGTTTTGTAAATTATGCTAACAAAATTTAAATAATATAATGTGAACGAGTATATTAACCTATCCTTTACACATTTCAATTGCTCAAATGACAACTTTAGTTATCAAATAATTTTATAACAGTGTTGTCCAGCAAGGTACGGTCTAACTATTTAATTTGGATGACTCCGTACATATGAAAGCATTCCTAGATTCCAAAAGTGTTCTAAATATGCCATATTTAAGAGCAAAAACATAATAGCTTAGGGGTTTTTTGCTGCATTTCACGCAGAAATGTAAGAAATTGTTTTGAAACCAAGCTTTTTTTCAAAACTAAAATATACATTTCTTGTATCCATTTCTCTTTATGCATAGAACGCTAAAAAATTTAAAAATCCAGAAAATGAGACAGGATTTCTTGTGATGAAATGTCGGACTTTTTTTGACGAAGTTTTTTCAATCTTCATTTTTGGGAGTCTTTTATTACTATCGCTATCAGTCTGCTTTCTCGGATTTTGATCTTAAAGGAGTTAACAAAACTTAGGAATTTTAGAGGGAAAAATTTTTGGTTCTTCAATTTAAGGAAATATTTGCATTTAAGTTCATAATTTACCCTAAAAAATTAAATTAAAAGAAATTATAGTAAACAATTAAGTAAGGAAGAAACGTTTGTGTAGCACTCACAAATTACACGTATTTCTTTTCACTTCAAATATCAAGAGATTCAAAGTTCTTATATCAATAGATATGAAACGTTTATAATGTGTTTTTCTATTAGCAATTAATTTAACAGAACTACCACTTCTGCTCTTTTTGGGACATTCATATTATTGAAATTCGTGTTTAAATCGCAGTTATAGAGCATATACAGGGCAAATTCACTTCAAAAGTAGATTTATTTAATTCTTTAAGATCTTTTAAGATCTTTTGTATTGAACAGAAAATCAATTTTGAAATAAATAAAATGGAGGACTTGCTATTTTTTACCAAAAAGTTTGTTTAAAAATATTTCCTATCTTTAAACATTTAAAAATGTACCCGCAAATAAGTTTTTCTCAAAAAATTAAGATCAGTTCATTTTTTTCATAAATAATTTAAATTCTAAATTTTGTCTAAAAAATATTTTTGGTAAGCATTAAATAAAGAGCTTATAAATATATATTTTACATTTAGATTTCGTCAAAAAATGTTGATCCCTTTCAGAGATATCGAGTCTTGTTAACAAAATTAACACCTTTTTAAAAATTAAAAGAAAACACACATTTTTAATCATCATCATTTGATCATCAAAACTAGCTTACACAGAAAGAGAAGATTATTGAACCATTAGTTCTTGAGAAAACTTAAAAACAAAGCAATATCAAAATATGTTTTTCTTGTAGAAAGAAGCCGAATTAAGAACACAAAATTAAGAGAAAGTTTTAGGAAAATCAAACCAATGATTATACAATTGTTTGGGCTGTAGGAGCCAGGAAAGACACACAGACGGACGGTATCATAGTACCCTTTTTTTCGACTTCTCAACCGTTCGTAATGTCATATTTGATTAAAAGCTCTATTTCGAAATTGTTTACTAAAGCAAAACTTGCCATATAGTTCCTATATGTATGTCGCAAGTAAAAATCACTCAATGTTCACTATTTATGCGTGTCAAAAAAATTTAATAATAAAATTGAAGGCTAGTTTAAGGAATTTAAAGGCAACTTAATATTAAATTGATGATCTCTTATTCAAGCTTTCTTCTTAAGAACCTGAATATTAGCTCTTTTTCTTAGAAACAATTTTTATGAAAATAATTTGAGGCATGACTTAAGTTTTTTGAATTCAAATTAAGCGAAAACAAACATTTTAGTTCTTTTTGACAGCAAACCATTTTTTGGTGAATCTATACTTATACAACTTAACTTTTTGTATCATATGATCCCCCTGGATCGTCAGTTCGTCAAAAGTTGATGAATTTATGCTGCGTTTTTGGAATAGGCTGAATTTCCGATTCATATTATGTTCTTGGTCAAGTCCTCAGTTTAAAGTAGTACTTTTAGCAACAAAGTTTAAGGAAGTAAAATACAAATGCTGTTTTCATATACAAAAAATCAATAATTCAAACTATAACGGGGGTCATATCCATTAAGGCAATACGATAAGTTTAGAATTGAAGGGAAAAAGCAAACTAATTATCTCCCAGGGGGGGCCATGACCCCTACGACCCCCTCTGGATCTGCCATTGCATTTTTGACTGTTCTATCCGAATAAAAACTATAAAACCGAATTGACGTAGTTGTTGTCTATACATAATTTGTGCGATATCTTCCTTCTAGCATTATTATAAAACTTGTTTGAAAAAAAGATATTTTCCAATATACCTAACCAAAACAAAAACCATTTTCTCCTATAACATAGTTTTATAAATTAGCTTACCAAATGCTTTTTAACACTTCAATATGTTTTAAGGTTTTTTTTAAACCCAAATATTGTGCTTAAAAGTTTTACAATGTTTTAAATAAATACCATATTTATATTTATACTTTTAAACAAAATCTATGGTTTTGAGCTTTTATATTAGTATAAATAAAACAAATTTTAAATCTACGGGTACATTGTCTTGAATAATACATAATACAGAGCTAGAAGGGTTTCAAGGACTTCGACTTGCACTTTTTTTATTTAAATATCCTTTTTTGTAATAATAAGTTGTCATAACATTCATATTTTTAACCCTTCGCTCAATGTATACCCAACATAAATATGAGATTCCATTGAAAAATTCTCAAAAAATTATAAAAATAATTCTTTGTTACCCTTTTGTTTATGGTATTTTATGGAATAGGTAGGTATACATTCGGGTAAATACAAATGTTCTTTTCTTTAATAGTTTCTCTGTCAAAACATCACCGCAAACATCAAGCAGGTAAATTCTCTTACAAAATAATTCAGATAAAAACAGGAGCGCCTCATCAATGAAAACCAAATCCTGAGTATTCATTGTTTTCATTTTCCGTCAATCATGAATCCTCTCAAAGGTATAAAACCATTAAAAAAAAGAAGAAAACTGGCCTGCAAAATGTTTGAATACAATTATGTGTGTTCATTGTAAAAATATATGACCTCCGGCCAAAGAGAACGGACGTTCGGCACGAAAACGTTTTCCTTTGAGGATTTTCATACAATAGAGTGGCAAATTGTTACTTTATGACACCTCAATTAGGAAAGACAGTACCTAAAGTGGTTGTTGCAGTTAAAAAGGATTAGTTTTCAGTTTTATAACATTTATTACACCCTACGCCGCCACCGCCGCCGCCCGCCGCTTCCGCTAAACCCTTTCGATTTTGTTTTTAATTTTAAAGAAATGTGTTAATGAGACAAGGATATATGTATCTAAAATATTTAGTATTTTATGGTAGGTATATTCCAAAATAAATCTATATGTGCATGAAAAGTGCAAAAGGGTTGCTAAATTAAAGGGTTGCTGTTTTATTTGCCGTTTCCTTTTCCTAGAAATGCGGATGCAATTTTGCCGGCACCATATACATAGCTCTTTTCTATAATGACATGATACCCTCAAGCGAAGGGCATTTGAGTGATGTACTTACTTCAAATTCTTAAACATATTTTTAAGAATATAAAAAATGACATATTGTGCCTCTTAAATAATTTGAAGGTTAAGATGGTCCTAATACCTAACCTACCTACACAGCTGTTGGATTTAAATCAAATTTGCATTTGTATTTAAGGAAGTTATAGTAAAAGTATTGAATAGAAATTGATTGGTAAATTGTTTCTCATTAAATAATTGCAAAAGATTAATTGCTGATGTCGAATCGAGTCTTTTAAAGAGACAATTAATTAACTGTGTATCATTGACTTTTGTTCTTTGTACAACCGCTCACTGTATATCTGTGGTGTACAAAACATGATAACTATACCTTTTAACATTTTTTCCTTGAATGAATTTTAAACTTCCCATAGAACGTTATTGTAATCGGTCCGATTTGTCAATTTGAAAATTTTGACATTTTTCGACGTTTCAAGTCCGTAGAATATAAATTTTTAGAGAAAAGTCTGTGCGTGCGTGTGTACTAAATCCCGTCCATATCTCAACAACCAATAGAGATATCGACTTCAAAGAAATGTTGTTATACAGATAATAATGCAGAAAGATGTAGAAAGGACCCTCAAAAAAATTTAAGTGGGTGTTTTTTTTACTAAAGAAATATAAAAAAAAGTGAAAATTTTGGCTAACCCAACATATTTCACGAACCAATAGTGCTAGAATCTTGCAAACATTTTGAAAAAAAAAACAATTAATGGTCTTCTTATAAATCAAAAAAATAACTGTGACCTTAAATATTTTACAAATAAAATATAATTTTATCTCCAAAATATTTGTATACCTACAACGAAAAAATTAGAGAATAATATATTTGACAGTTACAAAGTATAAAAACCTAAAAAAAACTCCTTTACTAAAACGTATTATAGAAAACACTGTTTTCAACATTCAGTAAAATTTTAATAAAAATCCGACGGTCAGTTACACAAAATGAGTAAAAATTGATGTTGGATTCTTGATATCTCGTAAATAAATTTAGTTATTGACTTTATTGGCTTTCGACTAAAAATCTCGTTGGCAAAAATAGATTTTGAAATCAAACTATTTCGTCATTTTCAAAATATTGTTGGTAATTTTTAGTTAATTAAAAAAAAAAAACAATTGTCATCTTTTTTGACAAAACACGAAAACCTACAAAAACAGCAAGAAGCTCATAACAAATTGTTTTCGACTCAAGTATAAGAAGAGCAAAGAAAGATATTGACTTCATTATATTTATCTCACACAAAATATTGTTAAAAATTATTTGTTAAACTTTTAAGAAAGACAAATCGACAGACGGGATGGGATGTTACCTAACGATAGCGAGTCACTGATTTAATGAAAGGAATGTTTTTTAGACTTATGGGTATTAAGAAGGAATACAATGCATATAATTAATTTAATGTTTCATTAATAAACAAAATTAATACAATTTAGTATATATTAGCAATAATGTACGGATTAGTGTCTTCCAAGGCGTCAATCATCACCAAAAGTTTCCTTCAATTGAATAAATAGATGCGTCGCGCCAACCAGGCCCAGGCCTTGGGCATCAAGAAAAAAGGGGTCATCATAAAAGTAAGTAGAAGCAACCGAATCTTTACTGCTCATACGAGCAAAATGTGTAACAGATTTTGATGGTTTTGATTCAGAAGAAGAAATATCAATACAAAGTAAGTTGCAGCAAATTGTTCTGACAAATCCATATACAGTCTATGTACCTTGTGCATCACACTCTTTAAATCTTGTTGGTCGCTGTGCTGTGGATTTCTGTCGTCCAATCGCTTAACAATTTTTTTTTTGCATCAACTAGTAGATGGCAAACGTTAAAATCTGCTCTTCAAAATGATGCTGCAGATACTTTTGTCATTATTAAATCGTATAATAAATAATTAGATAGTTTAAACGACATTTCTGAAGATAATTCATTAAAAGGAGATGCTAAGGGAAGCTGATGATCTACTAAACAAAATGAATAAACTAGAATTCGAAGATGAAATATTTCACTATTAACAGCCGAATTTGCTTTAATGCTTGTTATTTGAAACGATATTTTACAAAGTTTTCAAAAAGTAAGCAATGTTTTGCAAAGCAAAGACATGCAAACATGACATGCGCGAATTTGTATAGATCATTGTCCGATCAACTGGAGAAAATGCGTGATAACTATTACGCTCTAAGGAACTTCTACTTGATCTTGATGGCAGCTACATGATTATACTATTTATTAAACGAATTCGCAAAAAAATGGCTAACGATGGTAATGCCGATAAAGATTCAAGCCCGAAGGATATGTTTCGAATAAATGCTTTTTATATTATTATCGATATAAGTTAAGAATACAAATGGATTCCAGAGGTCAAATATAAAGAAATTTCTGAATGATTTAATTTTCTTTGCACAAGCAATGAAAAAGTCAACGTTTGGTGTCAGATTATCCGAAAGATTTTTAAATCCAGAAGTTGCTGACGAGTTAATACAATTCCATTGTTATATGATGCATAAAAATGGCTATAAATAAAAAAAAACAATCAAGCAAATGTAAACCATACAATACAAGAGAATACATATAGGCAAAGGGGGCTCCATTTACTTTTCAGGCCTAGGGCCCAAAAAAGCTAAATTTGGCGATGTGTTGCGCTATCCGAACCATATCATTTCGCTAATAAATGTGCACAAATTGCAAACGTTGTCCATGACTAAGTCTTAACTAAACTAAACATAATTCAAGTGATAGCTGTCAAAAAGACTAACTACGCAAAAAAATTGCTATAGATTGGAAAACACGCGTCTTAAAAAAAAAAAAACAATACAAATTTAAGCTTAAAAGATCCAGCTTCAGCTTTATTTTATTAATAAATACAAAACAGATTGAGCTAAATTCTTCATATTTTGTCTTTCTTACATTTACTCACATATTATTGCCTAGATAAAGCTGATTAATAGCCCGAAAACCGGACCAAGAAAATTTGTACTTTTTGTATACATATACTACTGATGTTTATTGTTTATTAGAATTACATGAAATACAGTTGATTAGATCATTTTTTGGCATCTAAAAGTGAACTACCTTAACTGCCATAATCCGTCTTTAAAGGTTGTACCAAAATAAGAACTAGAAATAATGATATTTTTGTTGCGTTCAATATAATAATATTTTACTACATATCTATAATTTTAAAAATGTGCATATTTTTTCACCATGCCCTGCACCAATCACCGAATCTCACCAATTTAAAAGATGATATACAAAAACAAAATATAACACAATATTTGCTTCGAATGTATCTATCTATGTTTGTATGGAAATGGAAATGCATATGTAACATAAATAAGCATATGCATATATTAACACAATGATATAAGCAAACAAAAATTATCGCGCGTCATGTTGGAAAGTTGCGGCCATGTTTGATGCGCTTAAATATAGTGCCCTGTTTAGAAACATCGGTTGCTGTTGCGGTCATTGCACTTTTAGCTAAACACACATTTCACCATGCTATTGCTATATATGATAGAATGTGTTTTGTATATGTATTATTCACATGTTAGCTAAAAATAGCACTAATTTGAGAAAAATGTGCCCTTTCTTACAAATGCCCCAGATGAGCAATATCTATGATGGAAAAACTTATAAAATACTGACTGTACATTGAAAAATATAATGGCAAAGTTAATGACATAAAAAATATAGAAGTGATGTTTTAGAAAGTAGAGGGTAAATTTTAAAAATAGACAGTTAGAAAGTCACTAAAAGTATTTTTGGGTCTGTTCAAAGAGTTTAGTTTTCAAATGTTGAATCCTTATATAATGTGCAATGTACAACCGCGTTAAGGAAAATATCAGTTGTATTTACGGTATTATGAATGATAAGGTTTTTGAACAAAGAGATACTATTTCGCGGGAAAAAGATTATGTTAAATCCAAAAGCAAATTCACACCAAACAGCAGATTTATTAAATTTTTAAAATCATATAAGTTTTTGTATTCAACAGAAAATCAATTTTGAAAGAAACAAAATGCTGGACTGGGTCGCTACAACTTGCTCCTGTCTCCCAAAAATTCTGCTTAAAAATAAATCTTAAATTTTAAGTTTTGCAAAAAAAGTTTTTCTCCAAAATTTTAAAGGCATTTTATTTCTCAAAAATTTTTGTAGCCTTGTCTTAAAAATATTTTTGTTTTGCAGTTTTCTGAGATATCGAGTTTTGTAAAAATTTATAGAAAGTTTAAAAAATATCTATAACTGTTTTGAAAAAATAGACAGACAGACAGAAAGACGCACAGAATCGAAGGACATTTTTTTTTTTGATTTTGTCATGCTTGTTTAAAAGCTGGGTTGAGTTCGAAATTATTACGAATTACAAATTCTTTAGATGTAATTGAAGGCGAGTTTCAGGAATTAAAAAGCAACTTAATATCAATTTGACGATCTCTTATTCAAGGTTTCTTTTTAAGATCCTAAATATTTGCTCTTTTTATTAGAAACACATTTTATGAAAATATGGTTTTTCCAATTTCTAAATTGCGTGAAATAACATTTTTTGTTGTTTTTGAAAGCAACCCACTTTTTGGAAAATATCGTTAAATTACTTACAAAACTTTTGATGAAATATTTGATTATACACCTTATAAATGTATAGATATAGACGTGAATAATTGTCCATCTGGATGGAGATCGAATCCCAAGTGTACCTAAATTGATATTATTTGTAGGTATCAATGCTTAAAAAATATAACTTGGCCTTTAATTTCCTTAATAATGAATAAAGTAGACATTAGCAATACGGGCATCATTTTCTTTTGTATAGTGTGAACAAAAATTACTATTATTGGAAAAATTGGGTCTCCGCAGGCGGCCTTAACCCAAGCTACGTCACTGTTTTTTTTTTAAATATTTATGTACAATACATATATTTAAAAGATTATGAGGAGCGAAAAAATTCAGTAAGTTTAGCTGATAAGATTCAGAAACTATACCATTTACAAAAATAATATGATTGTATGTTGGATTGCACATATAAGTCACGCATACTTGTAGCTACTCGTAGAGTGCATATAAAGGAATAACATATCAGAAAAATTAAACTATTTGGAGATAACAGAATTGTAGTTTATACACATTAAAAAGGTATAAAACGCGATTTTTTAGTCTTTTTTGAAGTATACAATAAATACGAGATAAAATAAGGTGAATGAACTTTTTTCTAGACTCGAATTTCAAATTCGTAAATAGAACACTTATTTTTTAAACCAGATATAGATATGAAAAAAAACACTTATTAAGGATTTAATAATTTAAACATTATGCATACTTCAATCAGAATCACTAATAATAGTAATTATGTATGGTAAAGTGTAGGGAAGCGCAAATGTAGCTTAAGGACAAATTGGATCATAACATAATGGAAACGTAAAATTTAAATGACAAAAAAATTAAATAATTCTTATAATTATAAGGTTTTGATACTTAGTTTGAAATTCAAAAACAAGTTTGATTACAAAAAAATGTTTAATAAACATTGTTTTGAAACAATCATGAAAATGTGCCAACGCTACCTACTATATACATATTTGTTTTGATCTCGGAATATCATCCTATTGAATATTTTGGAGCAGAAAAATAAAAAAAGAGGCTGGGATGCGACCCACTATTGAATTATTCTTAAAAATTTTAAAATTAGCAAAAATAATTTTTATATAAAGAAATAGTTTAATTTGAAAAACTATTTTTTTAAATAGATTTTAAGTCGAAAACGAATGTTTTATCATTTTAGTAGCATTTCTTAAATGCTTACAAATTGGATGAATGAAATTTATTTGAGAGAGATCAAGAACCGAACATCAATTTTTACCAAATTTGGGTACCCAGTATTTTTTGTAGATTTTATTTTTGTATGAAAGACTGTAGGATTTTTATAAAAAAAAACTACTGAATATCGTAAACAATATTTTCTGTGACATAAAACAAGTTTGAAAACAATATTTTTAATTTTTGAAAAGCTATTTGAGTCGAGGGTAAATTATAAAAAAGCTTTGGTATTGTTTTTTTTTTTGTTTAGTATTTTTTGTAAGAAAACGGTCAATTAGATTTTTTTTGTAAAGAAACTGTAAATTCGCCAACAATATTTTTTAAAAGATAAAAGTATAGTTTAAAATCAATATCTCAAAGTTTTGAAAAGTTAT
The DNA here is from genome assembly GCF_945859685.1 of Eupeodes corollae. Lineage (NCBI taxonomy): Eukaryota > Metazoa > Arthropoda > Insecta > Diptera > Syrphidae > Eupeodes > Eupeodes corollae. Next base: position 79,148,943 of record NC_079149.1, on the reverse strand, counting down.
TTGAGTCGAAAATCAACTTTTAACAAATTTTATTAATTTTTTTGATTAGGTTTTTATTTTTTTGTAAAAAAAACTGGCAATTCAATTTTTCTCAGAATTTTACTGAATATTAAAAACAATATTTCTAGAGAGATAAAATAAGTTTGAAGCCATAATTTCAAGTTTTTGAAAAGATATTTGAGTCGAAATTTAATTTTTACCAACTTTGAGTAATGTTTTTTTAGGTTTATATTTTTTATAAAAAAAAAACTGTAAATTTGATTTTTCTTAAAATGTAACCAGATGTAAAAACGTTGTTTTTCATTGCACATAATTGCTTTGGAGATTAAATAATTTTTTATTCGTAAAATTTTCGAGGTGACCAATTATTTTGTTCATTTTTTTTTGATTTATAAAAAAACCGTTAATTTGATTTTTTTCCAAAAATATAGTTTAGTATCACGTTACAGTTTATAATATAAAATTTAATTCAAGTCTCTAGCGTTATTGGCTCGTGAAATTTTTATGGTTACCCAACATTTTCACCTTTTTTTAAAAAACTGCTATGGTAAAAAAAACCACCCACGCAATTTTCTTGAGAGCCCTTTCTGTATTTTTCTGCAATATTATCTGTATAACAAAATTTATATGAAGTCGATATCTCAACTGGTTCTTGTCACGCACAGACATCTTTTATTTCGACTCTAGGAATCTTGAAACGTCGAGAAATGTCAACATTTTCAAATTGAAAAACCAGACCCATTACAATACTCGTAACATCCTATGGGAAGTAAATAAAGTAATAGTCAATCCCAAACTGCTCTTTAATGTATCTTATTTTTATTTTTATTTTATTTATAATTCAAAAAAAAACACACACACTTTTCTAATGAGAAAAATCCCATCGCAAATAAACGGAGATTACAGTTAAGAATTTTGGTGGAAGCACAATGAGTTTTTGCTAGTTTTTTCACCATCTGAAGCTAGGCCAATTTTTTTAATGAAATGAAAAACACGTGCTGTGGACTAAATTCAGATTTTAAGTACCGAAATAATGGTTAAAATAAAACAAATTGATGGTGATCCACACTTTTCAAGACATGTGTCAAGGTTGTTAATTCTTTATTGAAAGATGAGAATATGCCATTTATAATAAATGCGAAATGATTATGTATCTATATCTATATAATATAAAACCGAAATCAAGCAAAAGACGAAATCGTTGTTACGGTTTGGCTTCGAAACTTTTTATCCAATTATGTCATGCAGTTTTTTTTAAAGGAAAGAGGATATCAAGGAGCAGGTTTAAGTGCAGATATAAGGTCCGATAATGTTGGCCAATAATTTGTTATCTATACATATAAAATCCAAACATAACTGACTCACTGATCTCACGTTTCGATAGGAAATATGAATACCAAGTGCAATTTCTGTAGGGCATTCTGCTGTTCAGGACGAAAAGGTTTATTGGCAGAAATTGCTGAACCACCGGAACCATTAAAATTTCTTTTGAATCATTCTCATCGAGATTCTTTACATCATTCTGGATATGGTTCGTGTTTACGATTTCCAAATGACGTCATTCGGTGCCAATGGAATCAGACATGGAGGTTTTATGCCTACATTTAAAGTTCCAGGGTAAAGTCTATCAATTAGCTGGATCTCTTTTACCAAACAACCCTAACGAACCGAAATTTGTACAAATATATTTCGTGGGTGATTAAGTGAGCGAAGTACAACGGCGAATATCGATAGCCTAAAATACTTACAGAGAATTATTATAAAGAATGGAAAAACCCCTCACGCAACATTCAAACTGCCTTTAGAATTGCAAAGCCAAGAGCGTCCATTTTGTAGTATCTAGCTCACTAACTAAAGTGCTTAAGAAACGACGTTTATCGTATGGGACCTTTCGGCTATGGTAAATAAAGGTGGGCCTGAAGCTATAGATCGTACACTTAGAGATTTTAGAGCTGATGAGCGTCCGATGGGATTTTCGGCAAACATTACCAGTTGTGCCAAGAGGTACAAAAAGTGATGAAATAAATGCCTGCCTAGAATGGTCGTTTCTGTGTTATTCTGTCAAACTTTTAAGATTGATCACAAATATGCGGGTGGCGTACGAATGGTCGACAAAAAAAATGTCGACTGGCCAACTGAAAACTTTACAGACTCTTTAAATGTCGACTGAAGTTTGATCGACAAAAAAAAAAGTTGCCCATTTAAATGTCGACTATAAAAAATGTCGACTGAAAAGTTGTCGGTTAAAATGTCGACTGTTGTAAAGAAAAAAACAAGAAACTCTCTCTTTAATGTGGAAACTCAATTTTATTTTTAATTCAATGATATACTATACACATCGGTTCATAAAAAATTTCACATGCATGCGTCGAATGTAAACATTAACAGTTAACCACGAGTGACTTGTTGATCGACAGTGACGACCTTTTACTAGTCGATATTTTCAAAATCGACATTATAAGAGTCGGCATTTTGTTCGGTCGGTATTTTTATCAATCGACTTTTCGACAATCGACATTATAATGGTCGAATTTTTTAAATCGACATTTTAAAAATCGGCAAATCGTACCCAACCCCAAATATGCGGGTACATTTGGGTAGTGATAATAATGCAGCACAATTTTCAAGAACTGTTTTGGATATATTAAATGGAAATATTTTAAATAATGATGGTGAAGTACTAATAGAACCAACTATAGCGTCACCGGACAAGACGAATTAATAGCTAATGTTGACCCACAAGTCGCCCAAACGATTTTGTTACAAGCCTAAATAATTTCAATGTTTCAGGCCCATCAACAAACTTATTTTTCTATTGATAATCTGACTGAATACATCAGGACTTCCTCCGCATAAACTGGACTTGAAAATTGGGACTCCAATAATACTTATGAGGAATTTAAATGCACTGAAATTATACAATGGTACTAGATTACGGATAGTAAGAATGTGATTGAAGCTAAAATTCTTTCCGGATCAGCTCAATTTTAAGTCGTTTTCATACCCAGGATACCGCTGATTACTAAGGAATACCCGTTTGAATTAAAAGGAGTACAATTTCCTATAAAACTTTGTTTTGTTATATCTACCAATAAGGCGCAGGGGCAGACACTGGAGGTTGCAGGCCTTGACATCACAAATCCCTGTTTTACCCACGGACAATTTAATGTTGCTTGCTCCCGTTTCAGCTCGGCAAACTATCTATATGAGTATGCTCCTAGCCAAAGAACAAAAAATATTGTTTACTAAGAAGTATTATAACCGTAATAGAAATATGTACAGAAATAATATATAAATTAACAAATAAAAATGTGCAATATAAGAAAATAGTAGTTTTTTCATCTTCATTTTTTGTATATAAAATAGTTGAATAGCTCCCGGGTGAAGCCGGGTAAACCATCTAGTTTAAAGATAAGCTACAATTTTAACCATCAAATAATTCCTTAGCAATTATTGATTTTCGTAACCATTAATGCGAATTCTAGCTGTCACCTTTATAACAAAGGCACCATTTCACACTTTCTTTTATTTTTAACTACAACTAGTTTTTCTAAAACTTTCAATGTTTCTATTTTTATAGATTCTTTTCATTTGAATTTATTTGATTTGCATATCAATTAATGTTAAAATTCATTGCACCTATACCCAGTGCTATAGATAGATACAATAGAGAAGACAACAAATATGAGCAAATCTTAAAACAAAGAGTCGAAACAATAATATAATATACATGATTGGACAACTATCTAAAATAAACATTAACTGCAAAATTAAATTAAAAACAACTTCAATGACAATGACCAGACAGACCCTCGTCGTCAAACCAAAAACCGCTATTCCACACAGCCCAAACAACCATCACTTATTACTAGTGTAAGGCTGATAACAATTGAATTTCCGGTATAGTCGTAATATAACATTCACTATGTCAAAATCTAAACTGAAAACAAACAAACAACAAAAGGAACACGAAAAGTATGCACAAATCCAAAACGAACTATCAGACAATGCGAACACATTATATTACACGAATTATAGGTGCGTGCAGCAATTTTTGTTCATTGACCCTCATGAAAGATAAACTATTTTATTTGACAAATAACAGGGTCTAGGATGCCATTATCTTGTGAGGTTCTGATGAGCATACTTAACAGAGTATTTAGTATAGAACAAAAGGCCAACATCAACAATATTGTAAAAAAGCTTTAATGAATTTCAGGTAGCATTGTTTTTGTCAATTATTATCTATAGATACTTATTCATAATGTTGTATTTTATGACTGTGAAAACTTTGTTTTGTTCTTTTCACACTTTGAACTTGTATACTCGTACACATTTTATATGGACTGTCCAGAAGGAAGGTTTTTCTAATAATCTTGGTTGAATTATTAATAAGGCGTAATTATAATGTCGTTATTCAGTTTTTAAAACAATCATTTTTATGTTATCTAACTCAGTATTCAAAGCTTTTTAATACACTTCTTTATTTATGCACCTTTTTTTTCGTTTTAGTCTTTTTTAAGCATATCTAATAAAGCTTTACCCGCAAGGTTGCAATTTGAGTCCTTCTCACTTTTTATTAACGACAGTGGACACAGTGTTCCAGGGGTGTTTATTATGGTGATTTGCTTATTAAGGTGCTTTTATATGCGGATGGCCTTGTCATTCTTACTGACACTCTAGTAACTCTACAACTGCAAATTAACAAACTAAACCAATATTGTAACTCTTGGGATCTTTAAATAAATAAATAATAAAGTCGAAGATTATATGGTTTTTAAAAAATGTAAATACTTTGGTTTTACAATAACACAAAATTTAAACATCGTACCTCATATAAAAGATAAAACATCAGCGAAATGAGCCATTAACTGCATTTGGTCAAGTTTTTTTAATAACAATCGTATCGAACGATTATGGTAAGATTCAAAGTATTTGATGCAAGAATTAAAAGTTCACTCTGTTATGCTAATGAAGTGTATTGTTACGAAGTATGTGAAGACTTTGAAGTTATCCAGAGCTATTTCTTCAAACTATTTTATTTATTTTATTTTTATTCTTTAACTTTTATCAGAATTGATCGTTTCGATATAGTTACGAGTATAGAGAATACAACAGAATTGTTTTTAGTTGCCTTTGATATGTTTTATAAAGGTACAGTTGCATGATGTTTCTGAAAACGCCTTATTCAAAATGGTGCCGTAAAATAAGGCCAAGTTAAGTAAAACCATTTTTTAAAACTTAGTGGACTTTACAAAAGTGAAATAGGGCTAATTTTCAACAGTTGGTCATATTTCACTATATGACAAAATAAAATAAGGCCAAATTATTTGTAAGTTTAGCTATGTTATCACTAGTACCCGTGACGTGATGGTAAGTGTGTAGGACTTTAAATTTTCTAATGAATAAAAGAATAAATAAAATTGAATTGAAGTTAAATTGATCTAAGGCCCGAAAGGCATTAGAATAAAGTATTATTGTTTAACTTAGAGTGTCCGTATGGGATCAGTAAGTTGGTTGTAAGTTATGGATAATTAGGCTAGTTTTATGAATTTTAGTATAGCTAAGAAATAAAGAATACAAATTAGTTTAAAAAAGTGCGTAGGTCTGTCATCCCAGAGGTCTTGAGTTCAATCTCTGCCTGTGCCATCTAAAGTTTTTCACGGGTACTGACTCTCGCGAGGAATTCACAAATTCTCCATGAGTAATTCTTGTCATGAAAAGTGCTTTTCTCAAATTGGCCGTTCGGATTCGGCTTAAAACTGTAGGTTCCTTCCATCCCTGACAACATTACTCGCACACAGGAATGGTTTTAAGAAACTAGGCCCTAGTTCTCAACGGGCTGTTGCCCCACATAATTTAATTACTTCCCATAGGAAGCTATTATAATGGGTCCGATTTGTCAAACTGAAAAATTGGACATTTCTCGGAGTTTCAAGGTCGAAATAAAAGATTTTTAGATATCTGTGCGTGCGTGTGTACATGCGTTCGTACGTTCGCGACGTTTTTATCGTTGTCTATAGCTCAAGAACCAGAAGAGATATCGACTTCAAATAAATTTTGTAATACAGATAAAAAGGCAGAAAGATGCAAAAGGGCACTCAAGAAAATTGCGTTGGCGGTTTTGTAAATATAGCAGTTTAAAGATAAGTTCAACATTTATTTAGCCCTTAATATCTTACGAACCAAAAACTTAAATTAAATTTGATATAATATTACGTAACGTGATACCAAAAAAGTATATTTTTGAAAAAAAAATCCAATTAACGTTTTTTTATAAATCAAAAAAACTGAAAAAAAAAATTATATGACCTCGAAAATTTTACGCACACAAAATGATTTCATCTCCAAAACAATTTCGAGCAACGAAAAATAAGGTTTTTAACAACTGGTAAAATTTAAAGAAAAATCGAATTGACAGTTTTTTAATAAAAATAAAAACCTAAAAAAAAAACATTAGGTACATAGGTACTCAAAGTTGGTAAATATTGAATTTCGACTTAAATATCTTTTCAGGAATTTGAGGTTATGGCATTCAACTAATTTTAACTTATAAGAAATATTGTTTTCAACATTCAGCAAAAAATTGAGAAAAATCGAATTGCCAGTTTTTTTTTACAAAAAGTAAAAACCTAAACAAAAAAATTTATAAAAGTTGTTAAAAATTGATTTTCGGCTCAAAAATTTGAGATATTGACTTTAAACTACTTTAATCTTTTAAAAAATATTGTTGTCAATAGGTATTCAGTAAAATCTTGAGAAAGTGAACACGAGTGTAGTTAGAAAAAGTTAAGTTGTCGCCCGTAAACTAATTTTTGCTGAAAATAAACTATCTATTGATAAACAAATTTGTATCCGCAATTTCTGCCAAAAAAATTTCCTTCAGAGTAGGCTACGAAAGTCTGATGGGGGTAACATTACAATAGATCTTTAGGCCACAGTGCACTAACCACATGTTTATATTTAATTCCATTTTTTAAAATATTGAGGACAATCCAGATACATATAGGAGAGGTGTACATATGTAAAAGAACCTATTGTTAAAGAATTATCAATCTACTAGTTAGCAATTTGCTTAACATTTTACAATTTACTAAGGGACTCCAAAATTGTAAACCTTTCTTTTCGTTTTGCTAACTATAAAGTAAATTGCTAGTTGCCTTTTATAAAAAAACGAGCATAATTTTACTACATTTTACTAAATCGTTTAAAATATTTCGACATTAAGTTTAAATGTTATAGGTACATCACATACTTTTTATGGAACGTTTTTAAAGTTTTTCAATTTATTTTAAAGTAATATACTTACTTGTATAGGTACCTTAAAAACAATGCATTTTCGTTCACAGGATATATACATCCATATGTTTTTAAATACTGAGTTAACCGCGATTGATGCTTATAAGATGTTAGAAAATTGTTCATGAAAACAATTGATGCTCTTACAACCTAGGTATGTTACACCAAGAACTACTTAACTTCCTATAAAGGTACCCAACCTACCTGTTGAACTACATGCAACTGATACATTCTGCTTAACCATATCCTTCTATACAGACTAAAGACAACAAGTTTTAAGTTTTCACTTAACTGTATAAGTACCTACCATAGATACAAAAACTTGCTAAATTTAAAAACATGCATGCAGGTTAGGTATCCAAACATTAAAAATTGTTAAAATATCTATACCTATGTTCTAAAACTTAATCACTTATGCATATCCTTTCATATACATAAGAAGGTTAAAGGTTTTAGTAAATGCAGATACTTATATAAAGCTACCTTTACCTGCCTATAACAGGTGAACAAAATATATCTATCTACTATTTCTCCTCTTATTAAATTCGAAGGCCCAACAATAAAAATCGAGGCGAAAATCTTAATTTCGTTTACAGACCCACTATAATAACGACATACCCCTTTGCCTACATCTTATATCAACCATATAGGTACCTAAACCAATCTGTAATACGCTTCCAATAAATATTCGAATCGAACTTCTATTTTCTGTTTAGGTAAATTATTCAAGATGACTTTCTCCACTATCTCTTTCTAACACTTTAAATTTTGTCTCTCCTAAATATTTCTGCCCAATGCAAACACTCGCGAAGGTTAGATGCGTATAGAAATAAAAAAATATAAAATAAAAAAAAGAAAAATATACATTTCGTATTCGTATCTATGAAATGAACAACAAAAACACACATTCCTTGTGGGTGCATTTTCTCTTCGCATTGTCTGCTTCTCTTTCTTACGTTCGTGTATTTCTCCACCTATCTCATTAATTGTTGCACTACATGCGTATAATATTTAACATTATGTGATGAATAAAAAACCGGGACCACTTGTAATAACTGCAAACACAAAAACCAACACTCCTAAAAAACCAACTCATACTTATGCATCTGCAATTTTTTTATTTCTAAAATGCATCCCCGATTGATAACATATACATTCACAAAAGTGCGTATTGCGTATATGTAGTATATATATCTATCTCGCTTGTACGAAACATTTTTTTCACATATTCTATTTTTTAAAGTGGTGAAAAATAATGCGTTTCACGCATGTTGTCTATGTGTTGTGCTGTTTTGCCTTTGCCGTTGCTGTTTGACTATGATTTTTTTTTTGCCCATCGAATTTTCACATTTTCCCCTGAACGACATTTATACAACAACAACAATGCATTGCGCTCTGCCACTTCGAATTAAATGTATTTCGTTTTCGGTTTTCAGTTTTCGGTTTTCGGAAGATTGCGAGTATTCTACTGTGGCTGTTGCAATCGTGGGTTTATTCAAGTTTGAGAAGTTGAAGTTGCAACTACGTGCTGTCGCATAATAGATACACCTTAACCTTTCTAAAATACTTGTAAAAACAAATAATTATAGCTGCAATTTTCATTCCCGTTTTTCTTTTTCTTAAATTTAAGATCATAAATATTTTTTGGCAAATTATTCAAAAAAAAAAAAATTATATTATTGCTATTTCCAAACTCGAGTTTTTATGTTTTTTAATTTGAATTTGATTTGAACGTTTGTGAACCTTGGATACTAGAAAATTTTTAAAAAGTGAATGAACTTTTAGATAATTAGTACCTATCTAAACCAACCTCTGACTTAAGTTTTCTTCTGATAGTATAGAGACCCATGAAAAGTGAAATTAATTTTTAATTAAATAAAAAATAACCTAAAAAAAACACAAAATTAAGTAAATTTAGTGCAAGCACCACACAGCCATATACATTCTTTGAACGTTTTGGATTATTTTGAATTTGGCTTTTAATAATTTTTGGTTAACTCGCTGTGTGTGTGTGTTCAAAAAATTGACATCAAAATTTAAACTTTACAAAATTTCAAAAAGTAAATAATTAAAAAATACTATATTAAATACAACTTGCCATTGGATACAATTCTTTCAAAAAAACAAGGAATACGCAAAACCATACTACCTATACATTATTTTGGAATGTGGCTTTGAAAGTTTTTTTTTTTAAAAGGTGAGTAGAAACTGTGTTTCAACCATTTATAATTTACCACAAATACGATTACTCTAAGACATAAAATGACCCTCGATTGAATTTTGTTATTATTCATACCACCTATTTTTCAAACCTGTTTCCGGACTCGACAAAACTAAAAACAAGTTGGTAAATAAATTTCGCAATTTTTTCCACTAAAAAATTTATAGCAAAACACACATTTCATCAAAAGACTTTTGAGCAATAATTTATGGAATACTTGTGTTATTTGGATGTTCATTGTGCATGTGTGTACGTTTGCTATATAATTGCCCTTTATCGTAACAATAAAAACTTAAACTTAAAACTTGACTGATCATAACTTTTCTATGGGATATTTTAATTATGATAACGGTATTTACTGATGAGATTATTGGAAAAATTTTGAAACATTCCTGAACCCTTTCAAATTGTTTGTCCTTTTAGACCAATTTTTGGTTTTAATTTAAAAATGAATAATTTGCAGTCTGGAATCAGTTTATGTTAACTTAATGAACGAAATATTTTGTATCTCTTTTCTTCTTAAGATGTTTAAAATTTTTCGCTTTTGAGGGATAAAACTTTTACAGAATTAAATAAGTTTCTATAAGTTTTTTAAGTTTAAAAGACTTTACTCAATTTCTTATAACTATTTAATATCCTTAATTCCTTATAAGAATCTGATCATGACACACAAGGTATCTTAAATTGATACATACACATTTTGTGATTTAAAAAATAAAAAGTTTTAATGGAGTGAATATGGAGTAAAGTTATTATTACTGATTTCTGCTCATTGTAATTTTGAAAGCTCTTATCATCTATCTATTAACTTTTTTCCATCCCATTTTTACTTTAGAAGATACTTTAACTTTACAATAATAAAAAAACGGAAATAATACCTCGCTCTTTTAACTCTAATATTTACCCACTCAATTAGTTTTAAAAGACACTTGTGAGCTAATACGATTAGCCTATCGGTTTACATTTTTATATTCTTTCTAAAACAATCTTATAACACAAACATATGAACAATATAAAAACGATCAAAAATGTGTTAACGTTTTAATCCGTTTTATGACAACACTATTCTAACAACAGGTTTAAAAATGTACCTTCATATATCCCATAATCATTTCTCTGTTATTTTTTTTATCATTTAAACTGCTAATCTCTTTTCTTACTTTTCACTTAATAATCGTCTTATAAGATCATTTTCTTTATGTTGTTAAGAATCCAGTTGTGCAATTTCAATTTCAACCCCGTAACCTTTACCATCCATTCCGAAATAAAAGATACGATTTTTTTTTTGTTGTGTTTTTAAATGAAATCAAAAGAAAATAGAAAAATACCTGCTATGTCGTCCCTACAACTATATATTTTATATAAAATTAAGGGATCCTTTCTCTTTTTTTTATCGATAAACAAAAAAGAAACGATCGTCATTTATTATACTCTTGGATTGTTACCCTCATCCTCGTATGTTGTTGTTTTTGTTTGCAAGGATCTTATATCATTTTTCATCTTTTTTTGTTTCTTCTGTTTGTACGTCGCGTCGTCGTCCTTTGGCGTCCTTCGTCGTCGTTATCAACCTGCAAACACTTCGAAATAGGATATTTTGCAGTCTGATAGGTTTCTTTGTTAAGATAAACTGCGACGCACATGTCTTTCATGTGTCAAGATCTTATAGCAATTTTGCTATTTCATTCCCATTGGGATGACCTTTTGAATATCATCTCCTTAAAACCCCAGATGTGTGGAGGAGATAGGATCGTCAGACAGTAATTTATTGTGGGTTTGAAATGAAAATGATAAGCTACCTATGGTTTCGAACAGTTTTTAGGCTAAGTTAGCTACCTACCTCTAATGCACTCTTATAGTTTTATTATATCGATGAAATTTTTGTCTGCGAAATTGAAAAGACCTGTAAGGGAAAATTAAATTTCGAAACGATCGAAATCAATTTACTGCTTTGATTAAAAAAAAAATCGAAATGATGCTGAATGCCCAGGAAAACTAAACCTCTGTTTGTATAGGTGCACATGTTTAAGTTTCACCATATACTTTCTCACTAAAACTTTTGTTATTTTTTTATATTCCAAGAAGTCAAGATTAATATTCTTATGAATATCGTGAAAAAAAGTGTGATTTCTTGATTGAATAATTGTTGTCTAAGCATATAATTTTATTTTAAGCTTATATTGGGTCAGGAAAAAACGATCGTGAACATAGAAAATAAAAGAGAAGAAAATGTCGTTGTAAGGTTTCCCGGGCGCCATTTAATTTTTAAAAACTGTCTTGCATTTTTGTATAAAACATACAAACATATATACATACATACATATATACATGTGTATTGTATTGTGTTCATGTGTATAGTAGATTTATGCCAACACATTTAAAAAAAAAACTAACTTAAGTCAACGGTCTAAGTCTTTTCGATCATTCGAAAATAACCACATGACACGAAAAAACAATTTAATTTTCTGCAATTTTCTTTTTTTTTTTTGTTCCCTATTTTTATTTTTTTGTTTTGTCTTTGGTCAATTTAACATATGGTGTAAGACTCGGACTGTATCAGAACTTGGTATATACTCATTTTATGTAGAATGTATATATGTAGTTATCTTGAACTTGGGATCTTATTGACATCTGGTTAGCATTAGATTATTTTGGTATATATATGTACGTATATTTTTAGACGCATTTAAAAAAATAGATACATATTATTAAAAAACAAACACATTACTTTTTGAATGCATTGAGATATCTACTAAGATATGTTTTTGGTGCAAAAATATTTTACTTCAAAAACATTCGATTTTAGGTGAGTTTTTGAGATACGGTTAACATTGTTTGGTCGTTAATTTTGCATAGATATGTACTAAGGTCGGATCAAAACTTTATATCAGGGGGGGGGGGGTGTTAGAACTCACACTTAACATAGAGACGAGTTTTTGAGCATGTTCTTTAATTGTATCTAAATAACATGTGTATCTATCTTAACCTTACATTTGCATATTCCAAGGGTTAAAGAGACAACTTAAGTTATTAGGTTATTTATGAAACTCTTGTAGTCTAGCTATTTAATTTGGATGACTCCGAAAATATGAAAGTATTCCAAGATTCCAACAGGATTCTAAACATGCCATATTAAAGATTAAAATTGTTTTTAGTGCATTTCCCGCAAAAGTAATAATATATTCTGTTCTTGTCAGCGTTTCTTTAATTGTGAAGCTACAAAAATATAAATGCAGAAAACCCAGACAATGAGAATGTTCGCCAACAAAATTAATCTTTTTCCGTAGGAAATAAAACCGAATATGTTATGAAGAATTTTCTGGCTTTTTTGACGTATTTTTGTCGGAGCTGGTACTCAATTTTAGGGAGTCTATTATAACTCTCGTTATCAGTCTGGTTACTCGTAGATTGGAGCTGATGCTAAAAGACAGCTTCTAAACGAATTACTGTTTTGCGTGAACCTTTTGAAAATATTTTGTTCTTAAGGAATTCAACAAAACTTAATTGTATATTATTATCTTACTATAACAACTAACACATGCACTTATGATGAGCCTCTGATCGTGGTTTGAAGCTTGCTATAAGCTAACTACTTTCTCAAATTCTGAAGTGTAAATTGTAGATAGACAAATGTTTGGTTCTTGTATTTAAGGAAATAGGTGCAATAAAGTTCATAGTTTCTCTAAAAATTAAATAAAAACAAATCAAGGTAAACCATTAAGTTGGGAAGAAACTTTAGTGTGCCGCTCACAAACTACTCGTTGCAGAATCTCTTTTAGCTTCAGTTCTCGAGAGATTCAAATCTTTTATATCTAATTAATAGATATGTTTAGTTCTAGAAAATCTCTAGACTTTCTTAATTTTTTAAAATCTTAAAAGTTTTTTCTATCTTACAGATAATAAATTTTGAAAGAAAAGGACACTTTAAGAAAGCCTTACACTATTCATGTGCGTCAAAATAAAATAAGAATTAATTGAAAAAAAAAATATAGCAATTTAGATTTTTCCAATTCTAAATCGTGTGAAAACAAAGATTTTAGTTATTTTTAACAGCAAACCGCATTTTGGTATGATTATCGTTAAATTACTTGCAAATTTTAAGATGAATGCTTTATACGAGGTGTGTTCAAAAAGTACCCGGAATTTTTAAATTTCGAGATCTAGAGAGTCCGAAGGTCAAAATTTGTGTTGGTATACATGTCCCAAAAGTATGATGCAATTTTCAGCTATATTCACTGTGTACTTTGTCTGTGGTAGTTGCTAACGTTCGGCGTGTTTTTATAACCATGGCTATTTTTGCTTGTTTAAACAATGTTTGACCAAAAAAACAATCGCATGAACATCGCCCAGGAGCTGTTAAATGACGTCAACGACTAACCAAGTTTACTTGAAAGGCTCACAACTGGTGATGAAACATGGGTGTACGGTTATGATATCTAAACCAAAGCACAATCGTCAACCTGGAAGCATCCAACGCCACCAACTAAAAAAGCACTTCAAGTTCGATCAAATGTTAAGGTTTTGCATACTTTTTTCTTCAATTTGAATTGCATAGTGCATCAAGAGATCTTACCACAAGGTCGTACGATTATTAAGGAGTATTACCTTGAAGTTATGCGACGTTTGCGTTTAGCAATCCGAAAAAACGTTCAGATTCAGAAACAATACCGGTCATTCCCCAACCTCCATATTCACAAGATATGGCTACGTGTAACTTTTTTCTGTTTCCAAAGTTAAAGAGATCCATGAAATGACGGTGTTTTTCCTCAATCGAAGAAGTAAAGGCCGAATCGATGAGAATGCTCAAGGACATATCATAAAGTGAATATCAAGAGTACTTATATCTAGGGGGGCTACATTGTAGTCGACCACAATGATGTAAACGAATAAATAAATATTTTTTGATGGAAAAACGAAAATTCCGGTACTTTTTAAACACACCTCGTGGATCATTCAACCCACCCTGTATCTTTAATTGGTCAAAAGTTGATGAATTTGTGCTGAGCGATTGTTATCATTCAAAAGTAGTATTTTTAAAAACTTTTTTTAATGCTAATTTTATATTCATTTAGAAAAAGTAAATTACTATACAAATATAAGGGGGGCTATATCTATTAACGCAATACGAACACCTACAAACATATGTATCTACCATCCTTTTGACTAATTTATTTGTAAACTTTACTTATAAACAAATAACTTGAACCTAATAATATGAGTATAGCAATATTGAAATTAATATTTTCAAATTTCCATAACCTGACACTATAAATATAGGTGAGAAAACACATACATATCAAGATACTAACCTTGTACCTATATAAAGCTATTAGTTGCTATTATAAATGCAAACCAACAATATTGATAAAATAATAATTGTTATTTTGGTTGAACTAGTTCTTGGACTCAAAATTTGAATGCATAGGTACATGTTCAATATTTAATTTCTGTTATACGCATATTCAAAGTGTATACTCATGTTCCTAAAGACTTATACTCAATATCCTTACCCCAAAGATAAAATTTTATCTTTTGTTTTCGTATAACATACATGAGCCTAAAACTTCCATTCGTAAATAAATATTCTATAGTTCGCATAAAACTAAAAAATACGCAGTTTCTATTTCTTCAAACAAAACAAAAACTGCACCCACACAAAATCATATAAAACGCATTTTCCTTATTTCCTTTATTCTCGAAACACAAAGCAAAAAAAACTCAGAGTAAATAAAAAAATATATCGTACAAAAAAATTTCATACGCGTTAAAAAAAAAGAAGAAAAAAACAGCCCGGAAGTTTAGCGGTTTTATTTAAATTTTTCATCAATCTATTTTAAAAACGGGGGTTGAAGTTGAGAAAAACACAAGAAGCCATCGGAGTACACGTATTTTGTATGCAATCCAGAAACCAGAAAAGAATGAAGCGGCGGCGACATAATTTTCCATTATACATTATGTATTTTGTTTTATGTTGTAAGTTGTAAGTTGAATACCCACCTTATGTACTTGTTTTGCCGGTGATTGTGTTTTTCTTCTGCTTTTTACATTTAAGTACCTTAAACCTTACCTATGCTTTTTTTCGTCGCGTCGCGGTAGTCGTGAAAAAATGAAAACAAAAATTCTGCACGCAGTCGGCTTTTCATTTATTTGATAGACTCGGAGGTCTAACACATATACATAGATATGTATATAGACCCTGTATACAACATACATTATTTTTTTATTTTATGGCAGAAAATGGAAAATGCGACGATGCGTAACAAGGGCTATTGTCTTTAATATGACATTCTATTTCTTAGGCGCTTTGCTTTGCTTGGCTATTTTTCGCTCTTAGCTCTTACACGCATAATTTTGCTTTTTAAAGGGATCAAATGCCAAAAAAAAAGAAAACAGACACAAAACAGAGATGGAAATTGCTCTTTATACATTTTCGTTTGCTTGTTTTGCATTACAAATTTGTTTACATTGCATGCCGCATTTAATTGATTGGGGGTAGATGAGGACTAACGAATATAGTTTGTATGAGATATCTATCTATCTATGAGTATAAGGCTTTTATTTTGACTTAAAACGAAAGAATATTGCAAATGCATAAAACTAGTGACCATGACTGCATTGAAAAGAAAGAATATTTTTCACAAATGTCATGACTCTGTATGACAGGACAGGATGTAGGTAATTATGTATTAAGTTAATTGTATCTGAATTGTAAGAATACATATATTGAATAATGTAGGCCTATAGGTTCATATGAATATGCATTTATATACATGTACATACACACTGTCGGACAAAATAAAGTGCAAATCCAAAATCTTAAGTCGGATTGAAATATTTTCATTTAAATACATATGTACGTGAGTGCCATTAATATTTGGTTTTTAGTTTCTTTCCATAAAACACTTTACTTAAAAACCAGTTTTTCTTTAAAATATTTTAGATTTAATAATTTCAATATATACACATTTTTTAATCAAAATAGCAATTTAACAAAATAAAAAACACAAAGAATACGATAACTCAAAAAATAACACTTCATTAATATTCGGTTTTTTTACGTACTTATATTAATTTTTTAATTAATCTTTCTTACCATTGATTTTAAGATTTAGTTGGACACCCTTGATTGGATAAATCACCGTTCAGTCGCTTGGGCATGTTTTTTATAATTTTTTGAAGGTATTCAATGCCTATTTTTCTAAATTCTTCTTAAAGCCGTTGTTTGAGTGCACTTATTGACGAGACAGAGTTTTTGCGAACTCAACGGTCCAATTCATCCCACAAATTCGCGATTGGGTTAAGGTCTGGAGATTGTGGAGGTGTTTGGATAACTTTAGGACAGTTATACAGAAGCTATTAACTTACAACATGCGCCTTGTGCTCCGGGTCTTTGTCCTGGTAAAATTTGAAATTCCTTAAAATGCCCATTTATTCAGCACTTGCATTTAATTTCCTTTTAGGATCCTCAAATAGTATTCCTTATTCAATATACCGTCGACGAATACTAAATTTCCCATGTCTCTTGCCTAAATGCACCCCTAAACAATCATGTGCCAGCTTCCATGCTTCACTGTTGGCTTTGTGTTCCTGCTTTTAAGCTCTTCATTTGGCTTGCGCCACACCATAACTCTCCAATCCGATCCTAAGACGTTGTACTTACTCTCGTCCGCAAATATTACATCATCCCACCAAGTTGCATCCATATTTTTGTGTTCTCTCGCAAATTTGATCCGAATTTGTTTGTTAAACATATTTATAAATGGTTTTTTTTTTGGGCAACACGATCATTGTAGCCATTTGTCTTTATGGTTCGGCGTACCGTTGATGCAGATATTTTCATTTTGCATTCCATTAACAATTCTTGCACAATTGAACGATCTTACACTAAATTGCTTTAAAAATGTATGAAACGTCTATTGAACACTTTATTTTAACGGTACTCTTGAATAGACAAACTGTTAATAGTGGCAAATGTCAAACTCAGCAAAGAAAACAAAAAAAAACGAATATTAATGAAGCGCTTACATGTGTCCTTTTTGCGCATCCCATTATTTTGGATTCTTTCCCAAAAAGACGGTAAACTGCAACGCTCATCCAAAGGTATTCTGTCATCCAAAATGGACCAAAGGTGCTCAATAGGGCTAAGGTCTGGGGTTGAGGTGGCCGTTAACTAATCTTTTGCAATTCTGCTTGTATGCTTTGTGTTATTATCTTGTTAAAAAATATAATATTCCAAAGACATTTTTGAAGCAGAAGAAGCTATATTTTCTCTGACAATATTGACGTAACTAGAACCCGTCATTTTAGTGTCCATTTTAATAATATTTCCAACCCCACTAAAGGAAAAACATCCCCATACCATAAGCGACCCTCCTCCATGTTTGATGGTATTTTGAATGCACCTTTGGCTCAGTCTTTCCGATGGTTTGCCCTAAACTCGTTTTCTGGCTTTTAAATTTTTTAATTCAAATTAAAACTCATCGGGCCAAATTACGTGATCCCAAAAGGATTGTGGCTTTGATAGAAACTTTCTGGAAAAAGCTTATTAAAGGCTTTTCTTCGCAAAAAAAATTCTTAAGCCACTTTCATTCAGTCGCCTTTGAACAGTCCTTGGTGTAATGGATAACTCCAGGTCTTCTTTGATGCTTCTGGCCGAAGATTCTCGAGCCTCAATTTTTATTCTGCGGTCAAAAAACATCTGTAGTCTTCCTTTTTCCCTTTAAAGCTGACGACAGCTCTTTGTTGTACAAAATTAAAATAAATTGTTCTTACACCAGCTGTTTCATAATATCCTTACCCGAATAAAATAAAAATAAGCAATTAAATGAATATAACTTTAAATTTAATTTATACACCTTTTAATATTTTCCCTGCTATAAAAAATGTTCCTAATTTTTTTTTTTTAATATTTAGTAAGAAATTGAGAGAGTAATAAAAATTGCACTTTATTTTGTCTGACAGTGTATTCTTTTAATTTGATCATACAAAATTGCCAGTTTAGGTTTTGAAATCTAAGTAGATACAATGGCATAAGGAGGATTTTGATCAAGGGCTGTATTGAAATTTTTGAAAATTCACCAGTTTCCTACAAAAAAATTTAATTCAAATCTCGGCTCTAAATTTTTCTATCAAATCAGACTGTTGATTCGTTCATAACAAAATATTGTATGTGGTTAATAATTTGTAGTAATATCTTTCTTTGTTCTCCTAGTACTTGAGTCAAAAACTTTTCCTTATCAGTTTTTTGTTGTTTTTGAAGGTTTTCGTGTTCTGTTAAAAAAGTTGTCAGTTTTATTTTTCTAAAAATTTAAATAAATTTAAATTTAAATAGAAATCCAATTTAGGTACCATTTAGTAACACAAATACTGATTGTTTTTTCTAAGAAAATTTAGCACAGAATGAAATCATTTTGAAGTCAATACCTGTATTTATTCACGACATATTGAGAATCGAAAATCAATTTTGCGATTTAAATTTTTATGAAAAACTGACTGTTATAAAAATTTTAACCAGATGTCAAAAACGTTATTCTTCGTTGCATAAAATTATTTTGGAGATAAAATTAATTTTTGCTCGTAAAATATTAGAGGTCAGAACTGCTTGTTTTCAGTTTTTTTATTTGTAAGGCAATTTCGAGCCTTTTCTGCATTTTTCTGCATTATTATCTGCATAATAAAATGTTATCTATATATAAATGATATCTCCACTGAGACATGGACGACGAAAAAAACTTCCCGAACACATACATCTCCCTCAAAATCTTTTATTTAAACTCTAAGGACCTTGAAACGTCGATAAATAGCAACATTTTCAATTTGACAAATCGTACCGATTACAATGACTTCCGATTGGAAGTTAAAAATTACTTTCAAACCTTTTCGCTGTTCTGTTGAAAGACGTTTTATTAGTAATATTTCAATTAAGGCTATCAAAATGGATTGAAAAAGTGCAACTTGATTGTCAGGAAAAAGCACTTATTTAAGGAATCAGCAATAAGCTATACTTAAACGTTAATTCCCAAATGAAAATAGACTTTTGATACAGCTAAAAATACCTTTGTATATATTTATCTAAAATCTGGTACACTTGGAACACAAAAAATCATGTGTATGACAATTTTATTTGTATCTATCATTGTTCCCATTGAAATTAAATACTTATTCTCGTCTTCAAATATTTAGGAGATTTTATTCTTTTCTTTAAAAGTATATTTCTAAACTCACTTCACTTATACATAAATCATATTTAAAACAAAAACGTTAAGCTATACAAATTTATATTTTTAATTTTATTTTTTTTTAGATAACTTCATGAAAAATACAGATTTGATATCCGAACTGGCGCTTAAAAATAACATCTTCTCGACCTTTCAACAAAGCTTCATCAGGATGGGTGGCCCAACAACAGCTGAAGGGCAAACCTATTGCTTGCGATGGAACAATCACAAATCAAATTTGGTTGAAATTTTGGACGCTCTAATCAAAATTGAGAGCTATGTTGATTGTACGATTGTAGTTGACGATCAAGTACAATTCAAAGCACATCGTGTTGTATTAGCAGCAAATTCTCCATATTTCCAATCAATATTACAAGATGTCCCCATGGATCATTGTAGTATTTTGTTTCCTGGGGTTCAAGC
Source organism: Eupeodes corollae (assembly GCF_945859685.1). Lineage (NCBI taxonomy): Eukaryota > Metazoa > Arthropoda > Insecta > Diptera > Syrphidae > Eupeodes > Eupeodes corollae. Next base: position 79,128,786 of record NC_079149.1, on the reverse strand, counting down.
GTTTGAAATGCGTGCGCTTTTAGAGTACATGTATACCGGAGAAGTAAATGTTACACAGAGCCAAATTCCAAAAATAATGAGAATAGCTGAACAACTCGAAGTAAAGGGTCTCTTTGATATGGCCGACTTAAAAGAAAAATTCAATAAATTCGAAGAAAGTGGAAGTAGTCCATATGCGACCGCAACAGCAGCTACTGCTTCTATTGCAGCTTCTTCTTCTTCCCTACCACATTCTTCACACGAACGCCGTTTAAATGGCGGAAAGGACTCCAATGAAAATTTGAATTCTTCACCAATCATTTCAACTTCTACGAATATCAGTCCATCTGCTGCACCTACAAGTAGCTCGTCACCTACATATTCATATAAATCGGCATACCCGAACATGTATTCAAAAAGTCCACAGCCCGTTCCCTACGCTATGGATCGTCATTCGTCTTGGCCAATTTCGCCAGTGGTACCAAGTTCATTACCAAACACCGCTTCTATGTTGAGCTCCGTGTATGAATCTGCACCCGATATGAACCCTCTGAAACGAAAAAAGTTGTCATCTATTTCGAGTATGCTAATGAACCGCGATACGCCTATTTTGCGAAATGTATTGGCCCAAACACATTCTGCAGATTCATCGCAGCCTATGCCATTGGTTTGTCAACCTGCTAAAAATGAAAAGACTGAAAAATCGCCACAGGTTAGCGCAACTGGTGCAAATTACTGCAATGGAGCGGACTATAATGATAAGGTAAACTTTCCTATTACAAGTTTTGTGTGTTGTTCTTTTAATAAAAATGTCAGTGTGAGCTAGGAGTTTGAATTCATATGCAGAGGTAAGAATGCAATGTGATTTAACCTAACCACCTAATGTAGCCTAGAGGTAGAGATACTTGATATACGTTTGCGTTTAAATGTATTAATGCATCTTTGCTGAGCAACAAAAGTAGTCGATTGTTTAATTTTCTTAAATTATATGTGTATGTATATAAATTATATATTTATTATAAATATATAAATATATAAGTATACATATATACATATATACATATATACATACATATATGTTTATATTAATTGAGTATCAGTTTTAACAATTTGTATTTGTTTCGTGATTCTAGAAAGTAAAATACGATGAGCCTCATTCACCATACACTGATAGATCGTACGACGACGACGGGCTTGACAGTCCACAAACTTATCCAGGAGAAAATCGATTAGGTTCATTTGGATCGCAACAACAACAGAAACCGGAATGGAAGCGTTACAAACAGTACACTCGCAGCGATATTCTGCAAGCCATCGAGTGCGTTCGTAATGGCATGAGTGCTCTGCAGGCATCACGCAAGTTTGGAGTTCCCTCGCGCACACTCTACGATAAAGTGAAGAAGCTTGGAATAACTACCGGTCGACCCATGAATAGAACCATTAAACGTAGTCCAAGTACAGGTGGTGGCAGTAGTGCTGCATTCCCATATAGTCATGGTTACGGCCAATCGGAGCCTTTGCTTTCATCGATGCATGATAATGTTGACAGAGAAAAGGATCAGGAACGCCATCATCCTCCCACAATACCCCATCCAGCAGCTGCTCTCTTGGATCCTGCATTTCTGCAGCAAGCTTTTGAAAGCCGCGGTGGTGATATCGCTGGACGAGAAGCCTTACATGCAATGGCATTAGCTGCTGCAGCTCATGCTGCTGTTAATGGAATGTCAACTAGTCCGGGAACTAATGGAACCGCTCGCTCACCCAGTCCTAGTTTTGCAATGAAATATGGTAGATCAAAAAGTCCAACTGGTCATCAATATCATGAAAGAAATTTATTGATTGAAAGAGAAAAAGAACGTGAGTGTGAACGCGAACGAGAGCGTGAACGAGAACGTGAACGAGAACGAGATCGTGAACGTGAACACGAAAGACGCATCATCGATCATGAGATGAAAAAAGAGAAAGAGCGTCTTCAACGTGAGAGGGAGGCTGAAACTGATCATGAACGAGAAATATCTCAGCACAGACTTGAAGGACAGGATGAAGAAAATGATCAAGTCGAAGATTTATCGGTAACACGTAAAGAAACCACTTCACCAAGTTTTAATAATCATCATGGTGTCATAGTACCCCCAATGAGCACCAAACTCCCAGCTCATAGTAGTGACGAATTTAGAGCAAATGAAAATTTATCACGTGAAATTCTAAGAGACGAATGTGATTAGACATAAATAAGATATTTATAGGCTTATAGATATTGATGAGCAAGAACAGTTACCTTCTTGTTTTTATTTATTAAGTAGGGCTATGTATTCAGTGCAATAGGTTACTCTAGTACCTAGTTTGTTCCTCTTTATAAGCAGCAATTAGACTCTGTGTCGCATTGACTTTAAAGGATTATGTATTCTTAACTAAGCCTTTCATCTAACATTCAGCTGAAAGCATTATTAATAAACAAAAATACTTTGAACTTTTGCAGAAAATAAGAATAACGTTCAACGTTACTTCAAACATATTAAACAAAATTTTAAATAAAAAAATAAAGGAATATCTAAACTTAGCTTTAAAGCAGGCTTTAAAAGTCATTCAAATGTTGCTCAATGATATACTTTGTAAAAGGAAACAAAGTTAATTCTATGACTTTAAAAATTAAACATTAACATTATCATTAACTAAAAATTCAATTCAGCTGAAATGTGTAAAAGGTTCTAAGAGACATACATGTAGAAAAATTATAGTAAGGCTACATTATTTTCTCAGTGCAAACAAAATATAAATAGTGTAAGTGTTGATATGCATAAAGCGTATATAGTAAAATTTGTTGTTAAATCACCGAGTGCCTAAATGTAGAAAAAATATTATCTATGTTCGAATGAAGATTATTATTTTAAAAATGTCCAAAATAATTTCTTACATGTTATTTGCCATTATAGTTTATTTTAATTTTCTTGACTAAGAACATTACAAAACCACTTCAACAACTTTTGCCATCAATCATTTTATTTAGTTCTTAAGCTTAGATTAAAGTTTTTCTTCTATCTCTATCAAACAAAAAATATAAATAAAAATAAAAATAAAAAAAGACTGATATTGAAGAGCTACAAATATATTAAATTTAAAAAAAAAAATATTTTTCTTAAAACAAAAAAATACGTAAACAATATTTTCCTATATTGAACCTTTATTGAAATAAACTCAAGAAAGCTACACAAATGGACCTGAATTGTTAAGAAATGCAAATAGAAACATTATTAATTTTATAAAAGAGAAAAAATGAATACCTCCTAAAAAATATTAATAGTCAAAAAAACCTGCCAGTGATTTGTTTAAGAGCTACCTCCTTAGATTAAATTTTAGTTTTAAAAATTGTATGTATCATAAATATAATTAAGTAAATAAATCAAATCAAAATCAAAATACCTCATTTAAAGCAAATTATACAAATTTTAACAATTATCTTAACAATGTTCTTAACCAAGTTATAATTTTAATTTTGTATGTTAGTTTTATTTTTATGTTAAAAGACTGAAGTATGTATAATCACATTAAAAGTATCAAAAATATATCCAACATAGTTTTGTACCAACTTGGAATAAGATTAAAAATGTATTTGTTATCTAAGGTTTTTAATTTGAAAAACTTTACCTACGCGCTGGGGCAATGCAATTTAAATGCTCTTTTAAATCTAATTTTATTTTCGATACATAAATTAATTGCTAATGAATGTAAATACATAAAGTTATTACTTTGTTTTCTTAAAAATCAGTTAAACTTATGATATGCAAAACGTTAATACTATTTTAAATACAGAATTCAATGTTTTTGTGTTAAGAAATTCAGTTTAAGGAAAGAATTTAAAAATGGCAGCACGAGCACATTAAAATATTTTTTTAATCGTTTAAGTTAATTTAAAAACTAGAATTTTACGCAATATGAAGTATGCTATGAATATGTTTAAGTTATTATGTTCCAATCGTATATTCAAATTCATAGAAACCCTAAGTTTTCAAACTGACTGAAATAAAATTAAATAAATTCTTGAAAATATAGCACAAAGTGAAGTTTATTTTAATTTTTTTTAGAAATTCACAAATAAGTCCCTAATGAGTTATCCGTTCGGAGCGGAAGCTTGTCCGTAACTGATTTCGACGGAAGTCCATGATGTTGTGTTCGATAGAAACGGACACACTTAGGCCCATTGTGATACCACATGAATCTTGAGGCTTCCTCCTAAGCTCAATGGAACCAGCTTGAGTCCCTTACGAAACGTGAGAGGCTGATTATACCGATATGATTTAGATCGTTTAGATCGTTAAAGACGAATTCTCCTAAATAATTCTTGCGTTTTCGAGCCAGAGCAGGGCATGTGCAGAGAAGATGAAGAACTGTTTCTTCCTCTTCCTCGTACATACAGCTTCTGCAAAAGTCATTTGAGAATACGCCTGGTCTCGTGGCGTGCTTTCCTATTAGACAGTGTCCGGTTATGAGACCTATTAGAGAGAGCAAGCACGTTTTAAATCCCAGTGTCTTGCATTAGCAGCAGTTTACAAGTAGCGATTGGTATGCCAGTACTTGCCAAACGTGGTAGCATGGGCTGTACTGTACCGTTCCTGGCGAGTTCATCTGCCTTACAGTTACCTGTAATGTCTCTATATGGCCCGGCACCCAGCAAAGGTGAATATTAAACTGTTGCGCCATCTCCATTAGAGATGATCGACAGTTATGGACTGTTATAGAGTTTTTAGAGACAGAGTCCAGAGATTTGGCCTGGCTATCTGAAAAATTACGGATATCAGATGTTGATATCACGTTTTCTTTGAGCCAGGACAAGTTTTCCTTTATCGCCAAAAGTTCCGCCTGGAACACGCTACAATGATTGGGAAGGCGGAATGAGAGACTTAATTTCAGTCGTTCAGAGTACACACCTCCACCAACCCTTTCTTTTCCTTTTGACCCATCTGTGTAAAAATGTTTCCACCGATTTACATTTACAGTAGGCATGTTGAGACGAAAACAGAAGGCTTGTATCGATACTTGCCCTTAAATGGATATAAATCAATCTTTCCAAGGTCTTAAGAAGGAATGATGATAGACTTATAGGTCGTAGATCTTTATTATTGACTTTCGAGCATTTACCTGCTTTGGGTATAAAAACAACTTTAATTTCTCTCCATGCCGGGGGAACATGGAACAGGTAAAGACAGCTGGTAAAAACTGCCTCAAGGATTGGTGCAATTATGTCAGAAGTCTTTTGTAACTCGGGTGGTATTATTCCATCTGGTCCTGCAGATGGAGAGGTTTGAAGCTGTTGAGAGCCCATTGTAGCTTATCCCTTGTGATCAGACCTTGTGGATATGTTGTATTTGAACTTGAACGTATATAATTGTTGCAAGTTTCGGTAAAAGAACTACCAGGAAAGTGAGTGTCTAATAGTAAGTTCTGCGATTCATTACTTGAATTTGTCCAGAAGCCGCCTGCATTTTTCAAGCAGCTTGGCATTGCTGGACTAATTGAAAGAATTTTCCGTAACCTAGAGGCTTCAGAAGTTTCTTCTATCGTACCACAAAAGGATCGCCTAGAAGATCGCTTAGATTTCCTCAGTACCTTCTTGTAGATTTGTAGGTATTCTTTGTAAGAGTCCCGGTGAGGGGCTGGTCTTGCGGCTTTGGCCCGGTTGAAAAGTTTCCTGCATTATTTCCTGAGCGAGTCAAACTCTGAGGCCCACCATTGTGGTTTCCCCTTTCCTCTTATGTGTATAAGTGGACAAGCAATTTCTAGCAATCTGTTCATAGCTGAGGTAAATTCGTTGACTTTGTTGTCAAGTTCGTTAGCTTAAAAGGAATGACTAGATAGTCCAGGTTCTAGTAAACTCTGTAATGAGTTCCTGTATGAAGCCCAGTCAGTTTTTCGAGAGTTTCGAAAATTCACATTTATATTGGACTGGATATACATGGAGAACGAGTGTTCGTTGGATACTTTCCAGTCCTCGATCATATGGTGTATAGTATCTGAGACAAGAGTTAGGTCTAAGACTTCTTGTCGTGTTTTAGTTATGAAGGTTGGTTCATTTCCAACATTACTTACTAAGAGGTTCGTACCAAGAATATAATCCAAAAGAGACTCACCTCTGTCGTTGATATTCGTGCTACCCCATACAGTATGATAAGCGTTAGCATCGTTCCCAATAATTAGGCGGATCCTTTGCCTTTTCGCTTCAGCGACGAACTTCTCCAAGGTTTATAAAGGAAGAGGACCAAGGTGGTCATGGCCAAGATACGCCGACACTAGCCTTGGTCGTTTCCAGCCTAACTACGGTGGTACCTTTGTCACTGAAATGATGGAGTAAAAATACATTAACGCTACGTTTCACTAGTATGCAAGATCTAGGTGCACCTTTATCTGTCACACACAGTGTGTAGTTCCCAGGAGTCCTAAATCCTCGAACAACGGATCCCACAATCCATGGCTCTTGGATCAGGACAATGTCTTCCCCGTTGCTTGCCAGACGGAGAAGAAGTGAGGCCGAGGCCTTTAGGGAGTGTTGGAGATTAATCTGTACTAACTGCAGTATTTTGACAACAATTAGGCAGATCCTCCACCACGGTTTTGTTCTGATCCTCTAGGTCTGAGGATGAACCCAAGAGTTCGTCCTCGCTAAGAAGGATCATGTTAAGGTCCTCCTCAGTCTCCATTAAGGATGGACTGTCCACGACTTTTGTAGGGGGTTGAGTCGCGATTGGAGAGGGCATGGGTGCATCGTCACCTTCTGTTAGGAGACGCCCAATTCCCACCAATCGCTAGTTCATCTTCGGTTGTTTTTGGAGTCCTTCTTTCCGCGTTAACCTCATCTTTTTTATATAGATTCGAATTTTAATGGATTCGAAGCCATAGTTTATGGAGCCCTCGTTTAAGGCTAGAGGAGCCAAGGATTCTTTATTGAGTACCCCTATCGCAACGCATCTTTCGTTGGAAACTCACTTTCGGTTATAGTTACTTTTCATCGGAAGAAAATTGAAAGTATTTTCACTACCCGACGCATTGCGATGGACGTCAATTTCAGACAAAGATTTGCAAATTCAGTGCCGTCGAGAAGAATTCCGGGCCTGGGACGGAAAAATCTCGGACCCCCATATTTACCATTTTTTTTAAAGTTCATGCCTAATGACATGCTATATTCTAATTTGAATTACGAATAGCATGAAATTGGAACCAAAAAAAAGTTAATCATCGAATCAATCGCAAGAGTATCGTCCAGTTATAGTTGAAATGGTGGATGGATAGAAAATAATTCTACATGCGAGGAGATCAGATTCCGAACAGAATCATAGATTCACTTCGATATTGTCAACGAGATGTTAGCAACTGATAATATGGTCGATTAACTATTGAAAAAAAAATGCCATGAAGATATATTATCTAATATGAAAATAAAATAGAGCGAAGTAAAAGTATATGAAATTTGGCTTAAAAAAAATATGTATCGTTTTTCTTTATAATAAAATATTATCATAATGTTTTCATTAGAGTTAGTTTGATTAAATGAAATATTTTCTTTTTGCAAACGAGCTTTCCTAGCTTTCTGATCCGCATAGTGTAGCAAGTCCGGAAACACGATCTTCTGATGAGCACGAACGATTTTTCGAACGAAATTCTTTGTTCTTGCAAGGACGCTAAATGAACGTTCGGCACTAGCTACAGTTACAGGTGTGGTGGAAAACACACAGAGAGCAACACAAATGTTGGGGAAAATCGTCTCCAAGTTCTGGGAATAAATAGCATTGAGAAAGCTCAATGGTGGAAGTTCTGCTTCAAAAATGGCTTCATATAGGTGTTTCAGATGAATTATTTCTTCTTTCAACTCTTGAGACACATGCGAGTTATAATTTTGGATGAACCTTGTACGGAGGTTTTTAATCTCAGTTTTGTCCATTGTTGAAAACTGTCATAAAAATGAAAACGTAGCATTCAAAATTTTCATCGTATTGAACCGTCGAGAAATTCGAGATATAATTGAATCACCAATGACGGAAGAGGTGTTCGCCTTGAAATTTATTTCTTCGTCTGTTTCAATTTACTCTCCGGCTCTTCGATTTTCTCCAAAATGTCTCTTTAATTGCCTTTTTCCGTTCGATGGGAACGATTCTGGAACATCCCCCAATTCAGTTGCAACTACTTTGCATTCAGATAAAATCTGATTCCATCCGCTTCGAATAATGTTCAAATCGGAGATCAAGCTGTCGATATTTCGAATTTCAACTTCAATAGTGATGTTTCTAGCTTGAAGAATGGAACTTTTTTCATTTATAGCGCTAAGAACCATGCACCAAATCAAAGACATCAGGACGCATTCAAATGTGTGCACACATATTTTTTAAAACGCCATTTGCATCTCTTTGACCTTCAGTAGTTTATATCACTCAATTCTTCTTATGATGTTCCAAGTTTTTTCAGATGATTTGCAAATGGTTTCACTGCCTCAATTCTAATAGTACCTATGTTGATGATGAATAAAGATAGAGTATATAAAAATAAAACACTCTCCTTAATTTTACAGGCCCCTAGAAAATCCCGGGCACCTATCGACGGGGCTGTGCAAATTAACAGTAAAATCTTAAAAGCGATGTATTTTCGATAGTTTGTTTTGAAAGAGACAACATTTTTGGGTTTTTAAACTATGAAAAATAGCTGTAATAGTGTAGTTTTTTATATTTAATCGTATCTATTAATAATTATATTGCGCTAGCATTTTTAAGTGTCTAATAAGATGTCCCCTTTTTCAATTCAAAACTATCGAATAAAGTTCCCTTCCTTTACCAAAACTTATGTTTAAAAGAATTAAGCCATAATAATTAGAAATGGATAGTGTAGAATTATTTTTGGACGCCGAGTCCAATGAGCTAAGTGCACGAAAAAAATGTAAAATGTATAATCGACAAACGAAAGCAATATACGCGAATTATTCGACGTGGCGTAAGTATACGTATTTTCTTATCTATTTCTTATACTCTAACTCTACAACTCTTCTTATCTTCTAGTTCGCTTCCAAATTTAAGAAAAACGTTCACTTAAATAAAAATGTGTTTGCTTTTATTTTGGAGAAGATTAAACACAAATACAAAACAAATCATCGGTCTCTCAAACAAGTTCCCGTAACCAAACCTGTACTTTGGAGAAAAACTCCCATTTAAATGGAATGCGTTGAACTTCTCCATAGAGTAATTTCCGATCATCTAATCTGAGAACCACCTCGAAGCAAAATGTCTCAGAGTCATAGGAAATCAGAGACAATTTAGCTCGGACAGTTACCTTGATTCTGTAACAGCTCCAGAAATCCAAAAATTAGTTTTCATCGCCGCTATTTTGTGTTGCAAATGGTAAGGTAGTGTGAACTTAAATTTAAACAAAGGGAAAAAAGAGATAGCTGTATGATAGTTTTATAGCCTTTTCACACCAAACCTAAAACCGGGTTTTCGACATAATATTTTCGAAAACCCGAAAATCGTTGACACCGACCATTTAAACGTTTTCATTTGACATTTTAATTTATTTAAAACCGACTGTCAAATTATTTGTGATAACAAAATGAATTCTAACCAATTCAAATTGATTTTAACGTAACACTAGCTCGCCTCGAAGAAGAGTTTCAGCTGAAATTCTAGGGACGGGTGGAATGGGCTCACGACATGAACCAACAAGCTCGCTTACTTTAACCGGTCCAAACAATTCACTAAGGAGAAGCTAATGTTCTAGAAAAGATCAAAAAATCAACAACAAACAAAACTTACAATACAAATTCATTTTATTTAAAACATTTTCTCCTTCTTTCACAACAAATTCAATCCAAAATACTGAGCTTATGACTATTGCTTCTGTTGGCCTAATGTTCCTTCAGAATCGTCATATATTGTGGCCGTCCGAGCAACTTATAGGCGGGGTTGAGAAGATTCTTAATGCCAGATCAAAAAAAGTCAATTCCTAGTTCCAGATTCGTACTAAAATCAAACTCATCCAGAGCGATCACTGAAGATGTTTTGATGGGCTGCAATTTCTCCATGACTATCTCTTTGGTTTCTTTCTTTGAGGACACGCTTGGCTTGTCCAAAGGACTGAGGATCTTCTTGATGTTCGCATTACTGTCCATCAAGGGGCGATAGCCCACTGTTAGGGTTTTATTTACTGGAACAATCCTTCCAACATTGTGGAATGTTTTGGCGCAAATTTTCCTAGCCCGCTGCGACATAGCCTCCACCAGAGATTTTCTTTCTTACTTCTATGAGCAAGTCTCCCTCGTCCTTGGGGTCGTTACGCCAGTAGCCATAGTGAATTCCGGTTCCTCGCTTAACAAAGAGCGTTTGAAACTCTGAAGGATCATAAAAGAACCGTCTGTGCCGTAAATAGTCACTGGGCTTTTATAGGCTTTTCATACCAAGTACAAAACCTGGTTTCGCGAAGAAATTATCTACATTGAAAACTCAAGTTTTACCGTAAATTTTTGCTAAGCCACAATTTTCGTAAACCACAAGTTTTATATAAAACCTCTCGAAAACTAGTAGCAATTCAAAGTTGAACTAAACACACAAACCTTTCGAAATATTCAGCCCTCAAATTAATATAAACAAAACGGCTGATGGCTGCTGTCAAAACAAATATTTAATTTTGAAATAAATTTGGTCGTGGTAATATTATTTGTACAATTTCCTTACAAAATAAGAATTATTGCTTTTTTTATTTACAGAATATGGAAGAGAAAAAAAAGAAACTTTGGGGGAGCTGCGTGTCAACAAAAAAACGTCGACGTCAGTCTACTTTTCTGTATAATTTTAGATGCCTCCAAGTGTGGCTAGGACCTTAAGATTATGTCATTCAACTTTCCATAATGATCTACTACATTTCGGACCGGCTCGCGTTTATTCGAAATTTAATTCGAACAAGCTGTCAAATGTCATTTCATTTTCAATCCAAGAGCGAAACCTACATACCTAAAGAGCTATAAAAATAAAACTTATTTCTTTTAAGATTTTGTTTATGAGAAAATAAAAATTGTTTTGTGAAAGAATTTTGTGACTTTTCGTCCTCGAACTGAATGATTTTCTCGGTATATAGCTAATAAATTATTAGGTAGTTCAAGTAACAAGCTTTTAAATTATTTTCTTCTTACAGAATAAAAAACATTGACCCGAAATTCGGCCATGTGCGGGGTTGTTTTATAGTTTGCTAAAAATTTCAAGGAAACAAATAGATTGCAAGTTCCCCTGCAATGGATAGCGAATCCTCTTCATCTTCTTCACTGCCGTCAATCAACGTGGAAGCAACAAGCAGCACAGATCAAAATCCTTCCTGTTCCATATGTAAATGCGCTGATGGTAAAGTTGCAGAGATCTCGGACGTCGAGGAACTGAAAAGTATAAAGGATCAAATTATCGAGGTACAGCATTCAATGCACTATATTTTATGCTTAAAATGAAATTTATGAAATTACTTTTACTTTATCAGTGAACAAAAACACAGCAACCTCTTTTTCACGTTGCCCACAAAAATAGTGCATTATAAATTTTTGAATAAGCCTTGAGTTGGAGATGAAAATAGAATATCTTATTCGGGTTCTTAAATCTAGTTAAATTGAAATAGATCAACAGTGCGTTATTGATTTCTCGGATATTCTAAAATGTTGAAACTATTTCTTGACAGATTTTCTCAAAACGTTTTCCGAAATTAACAAAAGAGTATAGTTCACTCAATTCTTCACTTCGGTGCTTATGCTTATTCTGAATCACTTTCTTCTGATTTATTTACAAAGTTGCAAAACCTAAATCTCGTTTTTTCCAAAAAAAACCACCCCTGATGGTAATTGAGTTACGGTGTCATGCCAGAAGTCTCTGGTTTAAAAGTATTTTCCTCTTGCGAAAAATTAACTAATATTCCAAGAGTAATATTCCCTGAAATGACTAGAAATGGTTCTTCTCAGACGCTGCTGCGCGACGTTATTTTTTTTGTATTTATTTATTTTATAACTCGAATGAGTTCTAACTGATTTCTTCATTAAGTTGTAAATTGTTAGAACTCTAGTTACGATCTCGGTTTGAGTTAAAACTTTGTTTTTTTTTTTTATCTCAAATGTGGGGCCTAGGAACTCGAAAACTCGATTAAGAAAAGTTTTTATTTCTTCTAACGACTCGATTTTTGTATTACATTAGATTTAACAACAAATTCAACACCATACGAATCTTAAATACAGAATATGCAATGACATTTGATTTTTATAAAAATGGTGAAGTTTGTATGTATAAATGTAACATTCAAATTTGAGTATGACCCATATCTTATACGATTACCATGAACAAACTTCAGAACAATCTCACTTACTTACTTAAGGTAGTTCTACAGTCTTGTGTGAACTAGGGCCTCACCCTAGCATGGACTCTAGCTAACTCCAGTTGGATACTCCAAATTGGTTGAGGTCACTCTCCTGCGTTGTAGGCTTTGATTCGAAGATTTTCCGAGCCGGAGCATTGGTTTACGTGCGCTTTACGTGACCCAGCCTCAGTCATTGGACGGTGCATTTTCTCCTCCACTCACCTTGTATGCATAGGGGACTGTAGACCACGCGAAGAACTTATCTTTTTGTTTGAAGATTATTTCATGAAAATGTTGACCTTGTCTGCGCCTCAAATGGTTTTTATCCGCTTATTCCAATTTAGGCATACTTTTTCCAACATTTCGGCCGGTATCTCACGTATAATTGTTTCAATGTTGTCTTCTAATGCGTTAATTGAAGCGGGCTGGTCTGTATAGACATGGGCTTTAACATAGCCCCAGAAAAATAAGTCTAAAGGCGTTTAATCGCACGATCTAGACGTCCCCAACGTGAAATAAAATGTTCACTGAACTCGCCTCTCAATATGTCCATTGTTGCGCGTGCTGTGTGGCATATGGCACCACATATAAGTTGAAACCACATGTCATGCAAGTCAAGCTCCTGCATTTTGTGCCAAAAATGTTAGATATCATCTCACGGTAGCGGTAAAAAAAGTGAATCTTCGGCCAACTTTCCCATTCACCAAAAATTGTACGTTGCAGTAGGTCGTTCGGCTTTAATTCTTGCACCAGCTGTATTTTGAAAGGCATCACACCTAGGTTAGGTTAGGTTATAGTGGCTGTCCAAGATGGAAACGGACACGCTTAGGCTAGTTTAATAGCCCACATGAATCTTGAGTCTTCCTCCTAAGCTCAATGGAACCAGCTTGAGTCCCTTACGAAACATGAGAGGCTGATTATACCGATATGATTTAAATCGTTAAAGAAGAATTTTCCTAGGTAATACTTGCGTTTTCGACCCAGAGCAGGGCATGTGCATCTTCTTCGTCCATTCAGCTTCTGCAAAAGTCATTTGAGAATACGGCTAGTCTCGTGGCGTGCTTTCCTATTAGACCGGTTATGACACCTATTACCGAGCTTATATACGATCTGCTTAGAGAGAGCAAGCACCTTTAACGTTTTAAATCCACTATTGGCCAGATGGTTTTTGTGACTTGACACGTGGTGATGTTGTTCCACCTGGTGCCTGCCCTCCTAACAGCGTCTTGCATTAGCAGCAGTTTACAAGTAGCGATTGGTATGCCAGTACTTGCCAAACGTGGTAGCATGGGCTGTACTGTACCGTTCCTGGCGAGTTCATCTGCCTTACAGTTACCTGGAATGTCTCTATGGCCCGGCACCCACCAAAGGTGAATATTAAACTGTTGCGCCATCTCCATTAGAGATGATCGACAGTTATGGACTGTTATAGAGTTTTTAGAGACAGAGTCCAGAGATTTGATAGCTGCCTGGCTATCTGAAAAAATACGGATATCAGATGTTGATATCACGTTTTCTTTGAGCCAGGACAAGACTTCCTTTATCGCCAAAAGTTCCGCCTGGAACACGCTACAATGATTGGGAAGGCGGAATGAGAGACTTAATTTCAGTCGTTCAGAGTACACACCTCCACCAACCCCATCTTTTGTTTTTGACCCATCTGTGTAAAAATGGATTGACTCATCCTCCAAGAATGTCATTTCCTCCCAAAAAGATCTGGGAGGTATAGAAATGTGGAAGTTTCTGTCGAATTGTAGTTGGGGGATGGTGTAGTCTGTGTGCTTTGGAATTGATTCTTAGTACCTTAGAATTACGGAGTAGCCAATGTTGTTGTTAGTCCACTGCGACGAAGCATTGAGGCGAATAGCAGAGCTTGCAGCTATTTGTTTGCCAAATATGTCAAGAGGTGTAAGGTAGAGCAAGGTGTCCAGTGCCGCAGACGGGGTCGTGCGAAGCGATCCGCTTATACATAGGCAAGGTGAACGTTGGACTTTATTTAACTTATCCCTGTTTATACCTTTCTCTAAAGCAGTCCACAATAATGCAGCACCATACATTAAAGTCGGTCTGATTACCCATGTGTATATCCAATGCGTGATTCTTGGTTGTAAACCCCATTTATTACCAATAACTTTTTTGCAAGAAAAGAGAGTTACATAACTTTTTTGACCCTTTCCTGTACGTTGCGTTTCCAATTTAGTTTTTTTTTTATCTAAGACAACACCCAGGTATTTAGCCTCGTCTTAGAATTTTAATTGGATTCCTGTAATATAGGGAGGGTTGACAAATGGAATTTTGTATCTCCTCGAAAATAAGACCAGATCGGTTTTGTGTGGGTTGACACCCAATCATTTTGTAAGAGTTCTTTTAGGATGTAAAGATGCTTTCCTGAAACTGCTATAGCAACGTCGTCCGCATAGGCTATCACTCTGAAGCCCTCCGCATTCAGACTAGTTAGGATTTCATTCACCACTAGGTTCCAGAGGAGAGGGAATAGAACACCACCTTGCGGTGTCCCTCTACTAAATAATCGCCTACCCGAAGAGTTGCCCAGTTTTGAGTTAATTATTCTGCTAGTAAGCATTAAATGAATTTCCTCCCGAAGCGAACTCTCTACAATGTGAGTGCAGATGTGTCTACGTTGTTAAAGGCACCTTCGATGCAGGGAATATTCGACGGTGCGCACTAAAGTGTGTAACGCTGTTTCCACCGATTTACCCTTTATATAAATTTATCACAATCGACAAATACTGTGATTTCAATTAAAAAACTATTGCAATGAAATTTTACTTGAGTTATAATCTTTATTGCCACATGCAGCTTAAGCCCACTATTAACAGTTTTGTGTCCGAACTAAATAATTATGTAAAAGGACTAAACTGTACAATTATGTTCATATATACGTACATCTCATTTGTGGGCATTAGCAAGACTAAAATATTCATTTTGATTCAGTATGGGGTTGCAGTATGATGGACTGCACTGGAGAAAATCACATACTACGACAAACTCAGCAGAGTCCAACTCACTGCATGTCTCTGCATAAGCGGGGCATTAAGAATCAGGTATCCATATCATCCAGAGATGAATGTGAAGACAAAAAACTCCTGGATGACAAAAGCATTCATTTTTATACAGATGGATCCAGGACAAATGAGGGAGTTGGTAATGACGTGTACTCGGAAAAGCTTAATCTTAGCATCTCGTTCTGCCTCCCTAACCATTGTAGCGTTTTCCAAGCGGAAATTTTAGCGATCAAAGAGGTCCTCTCCTGCCGGCTAAGAGAAAACGTGATATCAACTTCTGACATCCGCATCTTCTCTAACAGCCAGACTGCTATTAAATCTCTTGACGGTGTCTCAGCCAATCTCAAAGGGCCCTTGAATGTCGATCATCTCTTATGGAGATGGCGCAGCAATTTAACATTCACCTCTGTTGGGTGCCGGGCCATAGAGACATCACAGAAAATTGTAGAGCCGATGAACTTGCTAAAAATGGAACCGTCATACCTATTTCACCTTAAAGGGAGAAGATAGGCCTACCGATAGCTGCATGTAAACTTCTGCAAAAAGAAACAGCTTTTGCGATCACAAACTCTAGGTGGCACAATTTACCAACATGCACAGCCACAAAACTCATATGGCCTTCATTGGACCTAAAGCGCTCTAAAGACTTGTTTTCTCAAATCAGACTTCATATTAGCTCCCTAATAGGTGTCCTTCCGGGACACTGTCTTATAGGCAGACACGCAATACGACTTGGTGTGGCCTCAAATGACTTCTGCAGGAGCTGTATGGACGAGGAAGAAGAGGAAACAATCTCTCAGCGTCTCTGCACTTGCCCTGCTCTTTCATCTGGGAGACTACTCTTTTGATAATCCCAGTGAACTAGCTAAAAAGGATATCAAATATCTTCTTCGCTTTATAAAAAGCTCAAAATGGTTCGACTAGTAAGAAGTAATTCTCTAGATTCATATGGTATCACAATGGGCCTTTTCTTTTGCCTAACCTAGCCGGTGTTAACGTAAGACGGTGTTTTTGCTATTGTGAGTCTACTCACTCACTCACTTAAATTGAGAAAGAAGTTAACATGTTTATGCAATTTTTAGCTATCTGTTTTTAAAAGTATGTTTTCTTTGTATATCACCAAAATTATCTTAAACTTTTTAATTGTAACGTCTTGAAACCTTTTTTGCCAATAGACGCTTTTAACTTGTACTAAAGATAGTAACCAAGAGAACATTGATTGTTGAGTCGAATATTATCTTAATCTAATCTGATTTTAAGCCTTTGTATAACTGACTTGAACTTCATTTCTTATGTGTTTCTAGCATTCGAGCATCATCAAAAAAGTAACCCATGCCTGCTTAAAATGTCTTTACAAATTGTATACGTTCATTGAGCATAGTCGAATCGAAGAATATAAAAAGTCTCGAAATAAACAACTATTTGTTGTAGGTGATCTCATAGTTGAAACTGGTGGAATTCGACCTTCAATATCATTGTCATCAGAATCCTCTTCATCGTCAAATAGCTCTATTATCCCAGATGAACAAATATTTGAAAGAGAATTTGCAGGTGGCAAAAATATTCGCATGGATTCAGACTATAACAACGACAGTGATGAAATAAATGAACCTGAAGAAGAGGAAGAAGAAGAGCATATTGGCGAAAACAATGAAAATGCCATAAAAGAAATATCCATGGAAGATCATCAGAATCGAAGAAGGATTTCCGATCACTCAGATGATTTGGACATCATGTTTGAGACTTCGGAATCCGCTTTGGTTACTGAATCTGGTGGCAATCCCGGCCAGTACAAACCGCAACCGCAAAGATGTTTGTATTGTTCAAAAACGTTTGTGCGGCCGAAAATGTACGATAGACATATCAGAACGCATGAAAATAAACTTCGGAGTCGCAGTCGAAGTGCATCTAGGGCTCGTTCGACACCTTCAAATGTTGTTTATAAATGCGACGATTGTCCCACTACATTCTCTAGTTCGCAACTGCTCAAAAAGCATTCAAAAATTCATCTCAAGCAGCATAGTTGCAATTATTGCCATTTATACTTTTTTACTAGCTCCGAACGTGATATCCATCAAGCTGAATGCTTTGGAAAGGAAATGGCCAAGACATCCATCACGAGGCATTCTACACGATCCGTGACTCGATCTCTAGCCGCTCGATCACAATATGCACAATCAGAAATACTGCAAAAGAAAAACAAAGCAGAAAACCACTGTGCGTCTATTTCGAAAGAGATTGGCATAACAAAACAGTCAGCACAATCTGTGGGATATGATGATGAAGATGATAACGATGACGAATTGTCAGTATCGTGTTCGGATCATTTTAGCTTTGTTCAGAGCTGGGTAAACAAAACATGCAAAATGCTTAGTTCTGAAATAGCTGCTGAGGATCCAATTGTTTTATGTCAAAAGGAGTATGGTAAGCAATTTTTTTTAAGTATTCCATGATACCTTTAAGATATAAAAGATTTCAACTATAAACCAACATTTTGTTTATAGACATAATCATGCTAGAAAGGCTAATAGAGCAATCTGAAATTTTTCAATATACCTGCACTTTTATTGGGTGTGGTTATACAACAAGAAGACTACGAGATATGTGTTTCCATGAAGTAAAAACGCATAGATCAAAAACGTATTACAATTGTCGAAAGTGTAAAGGTCGATTTACTTCAAAGTAAGATTTTACATAAATAATTTCATATTTAATTTAAATATTTAATTTTTTTTTGACAGATTGTTCCTGGATTATCATTTGTATTTGCAAAACTATGGCGAATATCATTGCAATAAATGTGGAATGACATTCATTTATGAGTACAAGCTTCAGCATCATTTGATTCAGCACCAACAACACGAATCATTTCCCTGCCTGTATTGTAATTCAAGTTATATGTCAGAGACAGAACTTCGAATACACGCCATCGAAACTGGCCATAACACGAAAAAAAGAAAGAAAACCATATCAATTGATAGGCTAATGACAATAACAAATGCAATTCCGCCTGAACCACAACCACCAAAGAGAGAATATAAGTTTACAGAAAAGATATTAGATCTGCCAAAAACCGACACCAAGCGACCAATGGATATTATTTGGCCAAAGTACACTAAAATATTTTTGGGGGATCTTGACTTTCAATATCAGCCAGGCAGAAATTGTGTCAAAACAAATTAGATGTAAGTTTTTATGTTTTTTATTACGTATTAATATGGGCAGGTAAAATATGCACTCCGCTTCAACTGAATACGCACAATTTTTTTCGAAAATCCTTTTTAAATGTTTTCAAATATTGTTATTTTTATAAACTGTTGATGCTAACTACGCCTTTAAGATGTGAAGTAAAAACTTATAAAACAAAAATCACCAACTTTAGTGTTTGACCAATGGAAAAATCTACATGAGCTGGAAGTATTTCGAAAACTAAAATCGACTTGATTAAACACCAACTTCTAACCGCAATTTTTTTTGCTTACGAGCTCTTACCACAATATGGTATTTGCACCATTTCCTTTTTTGATTATATGTGGTTTAAATTCTTCCTAAATAAGCAAATCATTCACTATTCCTTCCTTTATCGAAGCCCTAATTTAGACTGAGTTTCAACGTCCGTGCATTTAATGCTTTGTTTGATTCCATCCAAAGAATTGTTTCGTCCTATCCTCGCACTGAAACCTGTTACGGGAGATTTCAATGTACACAATTCTTCATGGATTCACCATTCAGGCCAGGCAAAACCCGAGGGAGTGTGTGCAGAAATCTTCCCTGAGTTGAACCACCTAACTCAGCTGGTCAACGAGCCCACCCGAATATCGGACGTTGAAGGTCGAGCAGAAAACACTCTTGACTTGTTTCTTACCTCTGACCCTGATAAGTACACTGTTAGTGTTCTATCTCCTCTAGGCACACCTGACCATTGTGTTGTATCAGCAAATTTCTCGTGCCAAAACTGTTCAGTTAAAGAAAGAGCTCCTGAGATCAGGATCTTTAACTGGTCACTATGCTTCCTCAATAGTGACGTTGACGCCAGCGCTGATATGATCACAAATCTAATTCTCCTGGAAATGAGAACTTTTATACCGAACAGAGTTAAAAGTACCAGACTCAAGGAAAACTCATGGTTTGATGCCAGCTGTAAAGAGGTTATTAGGGCCAAAGAGGTAAGTTTCCGTTGCTATAAAGCCAACCGTACTGAGGAAAGCCGGAAAAAGTTTAAACAAGCCAGGAAGGCTTGCAACGCCCATATTCGACGGACCAAATTTTTACATGACCAAAAATTACGGCAAAAAGTACTACAATGTCCCAAAGACAGTACAAATTTTTGGTCATTTGTAAAATCGGTTCCTAAGCTCGTTGTCAATGAGACTCCTTTTGTTAGATCTTTAGAGAAAGCTAATCTCTTTGCTAGGCAGTTCGCCGCCAATTCTACGTTACCAGTCAGTTTTATGACTCCGAGTTAGTGGTTCTATGAGTCCAATCTTTTTTCGTACTCGTACTGTGGCGAGAGTCCTTTGAGATCTAAACACATATAAATCCGCTGGTCCGGATGGTATCCCCGCTATTGTTTTGAAGAGCTTTTTCATCTACTTCTTAGGTCTCGTTCCGAGGGGATCGAAAACTGCTTTGTCCAGCCCATTCCCAAAAAAGGCGAATCTTCCTCAACCTCTAATTATCAACCGATTGCACTTACGTCCCTTCTTTCCAAGGTCATGGAAACGCTGATTAATTATCAGCTCAAGACATATCTTGAAGATCGAAAGCTTTTTAATTACCGTCAGTACTGCTTTAATTATCAGCTCAAGACATATCTTGAAGATCGAAAGCTTTTTAATTACCGTCAGTACTGCTTTCGAAGCAATAGATCCACTGGTGATCTCATGGTTCATCTCACCGAACAGTGGAACAAATCTTTACATAGTTTTTGAGAAAGTAAGATTATTGCACTAGATATTTCTAAAGCATTTGATAGGGTTTGGCATCAGGCTCTCTTATCGAAAATGCTTGCTTTCGGTTTTTATGAATCCCTGCTTCATTGGATTAGTAATTACCTCTCGGATCGTTCGATACAAGTAGTATTCGATGGATTCAAATCTGAAGTCCATAAAATAAACGCTGGTGTGCCCCAGGGCTCTGTTCTATCTTCAACACTTTTTCTCATTTTTATTAATGATCTCCTGTCTGCAACTTCTAATCCAATACATCGTTTCGCTGACAATAGTACTCTTACCTTTTTTAGGTTCTTTTTCAGACTCACATCCCTATTTTTCGGATGTGGAACTGCAACGACAAAATATGATAACCTCATTAAATTCCGACTTAAACAGTATTGTACAATGGGGATTCACCTCTTGTGGAACGATCACATACGCGATGTCGCCAAAAATGCAGCAAGGTGGTTTAGGTTTCCTTAGGCGATGCAAGAAATGTTTCACACATCTGGCTGTTATCTACAAGGCTTATATACGTCCGAAGCTTGAGAATAACTCCCATCTCTGGGCTTGTGCTCCTGCAACTTACTTAAGCCTCTTGGATAGTATTGAACGTAGAGCATTCAAATTGATAGGTGATAATATCACCATAAGTTCATTTACTTCGCTTGAACTTCATCGTAAGGTTTCTTGTCTCACCCTTTCTTACCGATATTTTAACGGTTTATGATCTAGTGAAATAGCCAGCTGCATTCCTCCCCATAAACAACGCTTCTGGGAATGCTCATCATCAGTACCCTCGAGTCCAACTTCGGCCGTACTGTCAAATACAGAGATTAGTTCCTTAGCCGTACAACGCGAATGTGGAATACCTTACCACACTCTGTCTTTCCTAGTCATTGCAATATTCAGGAACTCAAAACCAATGTGCTCCTACATCTTTTTAAACCCTCTGTCCTCTTTCTAGTGCTCATACTGTGCCTCTGCATAATAAGGATAGTAATATCCCCTTGAGTGTGTGCTTATTATAAATAAAAAAAACCGCTCGTGTAGCAGCTGATTAAATTGGCCGAAGTCTTAATGGACCTGGAAAAAGAATGGTATCACGTGTTTTTTTTCTGATGATAAAGTATTTAATTTCGATGGCCCTCAATTTTCCTCAAATTCCTGGTAGAAAGCTTTCCAAGTGGTCGAAAAACAGCTTAAAGGAGTAGTTAGCACCAACAGATGGCACAATACCCATCAACATTTGGAAAAACGCTGAATGGTATTATCAAAAATGTTTGTGCGTATTCAGTTGAACCGGAGTATATCTACATTACAATCCCTCTTCAAGTGTTATAGACTTTCTGGTTGATAATTTTGGTTGAAATTTTACAATAATTTTTCGTTCAATTATAATTATTACCTATTTTTGGCTCTAAACATTTGTCAATTTGTGTTGTTTGACACACCTAAAGACTAATAATGTTTGTTTTTAAAAAACAAGGAAAAGGCTGTCCTCTAAACGAGGCAAATTGTCAAGTTTTCTTTTTTTTACCCTAATCAACTTTGTATAGCTTTCTTTTAAGTATAATGTTACGTTAAATATACTTGAATACATATATTTTATTTTGTTTCCTTCCAGAATGTTGCACATCTTTCAAAACCAACATAGAATAAATATTTATTTTTTACTTTATTAAATTAAACAAGCAAACATTTTGACAGTGCATTGCTAGTCTTACAGCAATATAAAATCAATCTTTGTTGCCGAAACACATCAAATAACAATGGACTCATCGAATGGGGTGAATTAGTTTAAATTAGTAACACTTAGTCTGCTCCAGCATTTTGCAGTTGCCACGATTGTTAATGGATGAAGAAAGGATTGATTTTTAGATGACTATTATTGTACCTAAAAAACATTATTTGAATTTTGTGGAATTTTAAGTTATTTTAGTATTTTAAAATGAGAAATATTTAAATACAGCGTTGATTAAAATAAATGAATAGAAGTTGATTGAAAAAATAAAAAAAACGTTAGTTTTCAATTATAATGAACATTTAATAAAAACATACATATACAAACAAATAAATATTAGTTCATATGTCTATGGTAATGACATTAGCTTCTAATGGAAAAAAGAATTCAGGTCTGAAAACATTGTTTTCCTTTGACATCTTGGTTATGAAAAAAATCTCCGATTTTTGTCTGAAGTTTTTGAACGTTCTGTGACGAGCAGAAAGACGATTGTACTAACGCACGATTGTACATGTACATACTCAAGTATCAAGTTAGAGCGTTGTATGAAAACAATGCGGCCTACGTATAAGATGGGGAGTATATATATGAAGACTTTTCAACAGAAATGGGAGTTAACAAAGGCTGTGTGTTAAGCACACTACTATTTGTTTTGTTTATTAATGATATTTTGCAGGAGGTCGGAGGAGGAGGAATCCAGTTCAGAAGTACTCGGATACCAGGACTGATATTTGCGGATGATATTGTATTTTTATCTGAATCGGTGGAAGGAATGCAGCGTATGGTGAACAGACTGGAGACACTGTGAAAATTGGAATCTCTCAGTTAATTTACAGAAGTCTAAAATTATGATATTTCGGGACGAAGGAGGAAGATATGCAAATAATAAAAAGTGGATTTACAAAGCTGAATATGTTGCAATTGTTCGAGAGTACAAATACTAAGGGGTTTTAATAACATCCTCAACAACGTCAACATATAAAAGCATTTTGTGCCCAAGCTCGGGGAATCGAAAAGAGCAGTTTCTTCTGTGTGGAAACGTGGCATCTATAATAAAGGTGTCGAGCATAGTTCAAAGCTAAACATTTTTCATACGACAGCATCTTCTATAATGCTTTAAATGGAAAGGTTCCTCAGGTATTTCTTAAAGCGCATTTTTCGGCTACCAATTTCTACTCCAATTTATATGTTACATTTGGAAACAACTGAACCTCCATTGTTCTTAAGGACGAAGAAAGATTGCCGAGACAAGTACTTGAAAAGATTTTGTCATCCAGGGGTAATCTAGTCAAAAAGTGGGAGGAGTTGGCTCTTAGCTTAGGTGAAAGTATCGAATTTTTACCCGGTATAAGCCTTTCAGATCTAAAAGACAATTTTAAAACAATAATAGATAAGTTAAGCCATGTCGCGTATAGAAGTTTTAATGAGGAAGCTCAATCTTCGCAACATAGAATGGTTTACAGTCAACTAAATTTAGATCCTCAATACAAATTATATACATCCATAAGTACACTGAACTTCCCTTGCCACCTTAATGCGTTATCACAACCTGTTATTGCCTCGGCAAGTTTTTTTTTTGTGAATTTCGCTTTCAATAGATTTTTGGTGCTTATTGGTTAGTTCTTCTTTTTAAAAATGCACAAAGAATTGACTGAGGTTGGGGTACAGCTGGTTTCTGGCAGTACACGATGTTAATTTAGGATAGATATCTTGTTTTTCGTTTTTTCTACGAGCTGACGCATTTTTTCTTTCTGTCTGACCCAAATATGGTAACTTAAATATTATAAGAAAAAGAGAGAGGCCTATCACGGATCCCATCGTAATCGGAAACTTTTACGAATTTCGAAGAATCGTATCACAAAGATTTTCCACTACGAACGTACATATTTGGCAATAGTTTTGTTTGGGAATTCGTAATTTTCCTAATCCCGAATTTTGAACAGGGCTGAATATTAAAATTAATGAAATGCTAACATATTTTCACATAGGTGTACGCTCAATTGTATTGTTTGATTGCCTAATTAAACAAAAACCGTTGTTAATTGTGTTAAGGGTTCAAATTAAATACATGTGAGATTCCTGACATTTACTTTTGAATGTTTTAAAAAATATTTTTATGAAAAATTAGTGAGTTGTTTTGTATTGAAATCCGAATAGGAAAATAAAATTTACAGCCCTATTCTGCTAAACGTTCACGTGAATGTTTGTATTTTGCTATCCGCCAGGATAAAAGAAATTGCCTGAAAATGCTTATAAATTGATAGCGAAATAAAATTTAAACAATTAGATTGCCTTTAGAAATCCAATGATAAATATTGTTAAAGTTTTGCATTCAAAGGATGCACGATTTCAAGAAATATTTTGAAGTAAATGTAACGAATCATTCACGTGAATCGAAAGATTCGAACGAATCGTATAGCAGAATAGGCCTTTAGTGTTGTTTCTTATGTACTTGCTTAAGGTGGCGCCACAGTCTGGGCGTACCTGAGCCTCAAGCAGCTAACTGTTTGCAGTTTCGCACGCCAAGTTGGTTAAGGTCTTCACCCACCTGCTTGCGCCACCAGAGTCGCGGACTTCCTCTACTGCGCCGTCCCTCGGGATTGGTTTGGATTGGAAGACCTTCCGGGCTGGACCGTTGATGTCCACTCGATCTACATGACTTAGCCACCTAAGCCGTTGTACTTTAATTCTGTTAACTAGGTCAGTGTGGCTGTACAGCTCGTACAGTTCGTCATTATATCTTCTCCTCCATTCTCCATCTATGCATACGGAACTAAAATCACCCGAAGAATATTTCTCTCGAAGACGCTCTCGTCATCTTAAGTCACAACCTCAACATTAAGTTATATTTCATTTAAAAGTCAAAGCAAAGTAATGCTAAAGTTGCCTTTCAATAAAGCACACATTTTATGCATTTTGGGATAGTTTTGCCCATACATGTATTGATACCAAAATATAGTTTGTAAAAATGCATTGTTTTAGTTACGTAATTCCTTAAGTTTAAGTTTTAAACACAAAATCCATCCTTAATTTGAAAGTGCCCTATGACTTTTAGTTACTTTTTGTTAAAATTACGGCTTAATTTTATATCAACAAGAAAAGATTCATTTCGTTTATTGTGAACCAATTGTGTAAAAGTGGTGGAAAATGTACCGTTCTATTTTTAGTTTTCAAAAACAATTATTCTGAACATCTTCTTTATTACAGGATTTATAATATGGTACTTATAAGCTTGTTAGACAAACACAAAGAATAAATCTACGTATTACATGTCATGCTTTATAAAATTAATAGAAACATTGATTATTTTCCTGGAAAAATAAGAAAACGTCTTTACCATCAAATTAAACAAAACACAACTTTTAGTTAGAAATATAAAACATAATGAAGAAGGTGTCTGGTCACTCATTACATTTTAAATGGTTCTTTTCGATTATATCTAAAAGAGATCTTGGTACATCCATTGTTTGATCATCAACTAGAACTATATCAAAAGCATCCATGTATTTACTAAGATTCTCGTCAACCTAAAACAAAAGAAAAACAGAATATTTTATTTTATCAGATACAAAATATGATTAAAACAAAATATAATCCATTCTTACATGATCATAAAGAAATCCAATTTTAATTATATGCGAGGAACTGGGAACTCCATCAGCCATTCCGGCGTCACCGATTGAGTCACCCATTACTATGATATGATCTCTAGAATGCACAAGATCATAATACTCACTGCCCTCCAGAGCTGTTTCATTTTTATTGTATGTGTGTATCATAGGCTCTTGGAAGCCATCTAGCATATCACCTTTGTACTGCAGGAAATTAGAAATAACTTTCACATTTGGATACATTACTTTCGAGTGTTTCAAAACGGAGACTACTGAGTTTCCAAGCCCAGCAGAGAAAACTAGTACAGGAACGTTTAAGCGATTAAGGGAATGGAACAATTCATAAGTATGATCTCTTAATTTATCCTTGCAGTCTAACGCTATTTCATCAATTTCGTCCTGACCAAGTGGAAACCCACTGAAAATAAAGAAGGATACAGTAAATGTTATTAAAGAATAAGAACAAATCAGAAAATGATTCAATTGGAATGGTGTTCAACTTAAAAACTATTAGTAAATATAAAAACTACTAGCAAATACAAATATAGATATGCAAAATTCAAAATTTTGAAATTTAGAGCAGAAATTGAATTTGATTTTTATTAGTTGCTGGCATAAGCCTCCCGCAATGTCTGAACTCCACTGAAGTCTTTTCGTTCTATCTGTAACTTTAATTATTCAGCTATGGTTGCAGATTTATTCATTTTGTATCCTTTCGCTGGGTCTTATATTGAAGATGTTTCTTTCCATTTTCGTCTGACAGGTCCTTAGCTGGTTAATAGATTTCTTCGTTAAGTTCAGGGTTTGTAATCCATATGTGAGCACCGCTAGCGATGGCGGAGTCAGAGATATTTTCGTGTTTCTATACTTCGGCCCAATTCTGAAATCTGTTTGAGGCTATATAATTGTTTTTAGTTGATTGTGATGCGTCTGTTGATTTCTTTTCTTGGCCTTTAAAAGATTTGATCTGTCCTAAGTGTATATAGTCTTGCAGCTATTCAATTCCGTAAAGTTAGGAAAGTTTCTAGTATCTGATTACTTCCAATTAAAGCAACTTTAATGGAAAGTTGTCTGGAAAGTTAAGTCAAGTCCACTTCTATCAATATGACAGTTGATCATGTTTTTTATTTAATTGAAAGCTGAACTTTATTACTCTATGATTTATTTATTTTCTGCACAACTTCATTTAATACATTCCGGGTCCCCCGTCATTTTGAAAAGAAGTTACTAATATTTCTTTTCAAAAAAATACAAATCGTGATGGACTTGTAGCTGGCCTGAAGAGTGTTTTCTAAACAATAATTTGCTTGGTATTTTTTGTACTATGAACTTAATGTAGAGGTTTGCGAAGTAAAGTTCTGAATTTGAAATTCATGAAACTTGAAAAACTCCCTTATGTTGCCCGAACCTGCCCATTCTAAATGTACGTCCTGTTCTCTCTGTGCTTTTATATTATTTTGTTAAATAAAAATGTTAAGATTTCAGAAACCGGTTCTTTTCCGTAAATTATAATTTCTGCAGAGATTTCATCATTCCCAGGCCATTTGACCATTTACATATTAATAATCTAGGGTCCTTTCAATGCTTTTTTTGCAAAACTTGGGTGTTTGTGTTGTAGGGAGACCGATGTCTGTGCTATGAAATATTTTCATGGTTAATTAGGTTATTCGTTGAGGTGAAAAGTTTTTCAAAGATCTCGGTGGCATTTAAAAAACATTTCTATTTGTTGTTTTGTTTGCATTTTGGTTCTTTAAACTGATTACCCATTCTTGTTGACTGTTAAGTAATTACTTACTTACTTAGGTAATCAGACCTGTTAAGTCCGTTGGGAACCCTTTAACGGGCATATGGCATCTTCTACGCCTACGCGCCATCGTTTACGGTTTCCGGAGATGTGTTTCAGCTCCCTCCAACTCTTGCCTAGTGACGCTGATTTCGCCTTGACTGTCCTGCGCCAAGTGCTTCTCGGCCTTCCAGCTCTTCTTACCTTTTTGAAGCGTATGTACAATCCATAACATCTCCGTATTATAGATTCTAAAGGTTCCTGAAGGACCTCATTTAAAATAAGGTTTGGCCAGAAAATCCTTAGGATGTTATGAACCCATATATTTACGAAGGTTTGCAGCTTTGTTGTTTTGGCTGAAGTAACCTTCCAAGTGCTGCACCTATAAAGATGCACAGATTCGACATTTGTGCAAAACAGTCGAAGCATTGTTCTTAAGCTGAAAGAGTTATTCCTCCAAATTTGTGACAGCCTACCGAAAGCCGCTTTTGCTTTGCCGATGCGGCAGACGACGTCTTGTCTGGTTCCGCCTTCGATGGAAACGATGCTTCCAAGATATTGAAAGCTCGCCACTTTTTCCACCGGTAGCGAGAAAATATTTATTTAAAAGGATGGTCGGGTTCCGAGGCTAATCATTTTTGTTTTGCCGGAATTAATTTTCAGGCCTACAACTTCTGCCTCTCTCCACACTTGTTGTCATTTCATGGAGATCTATGATACAATGAGAGAGCAAGCAAAAATCGTCCGCGTAACTCAAATGCTTTAAATAGGATGTAGAAGTCCAATGGATCTCTCCGCTACCTTACAGAGCTAAGCGCAGTACATCGCTTATCACCAACAAAAGCAATATTGGCGACAGAATACAGCCCTGTCTGACTCCACTTCGGATTTCAAAATCATCTGACAA
Source organism: Eupeodes corollae (assembly GCF_945859685.1). Taxonomy (NCBI): domain Eukaryota; kingdom Metazoa; phylum Arthropoda; class Insecta; order Diptera; family Syrphidae; genus Eupeodes; species Eupeodes corollae. The sequence goes on along the minus strand of NC_079149.1, from coordinate 79,100,448 downwards.
CCTACTACAACAACGTGCAGAACGTGACACTTGGATCCATCATATGCTGCTTTAATAATAGCAATTAGTTTTTCTGGGATGCCTCTCCTCCGCAAGGCTAACCAGATATACTCCCTGTTAACGCTATCAAAGGCTTCTCGAAGTCGATGAACAGCAGGTGTAGTGGTGATCGATATTCAACGCACTCTTCAATAATGATCCGCAGGTTGTTAATATGATCAATACAGGAGAATCTAGCGCTGAATCGTGCTTGTTCGGCATCGAGTGTGGCCTCAAGGTGTTCTTTGATGCGTTCCAGTATAACATTTGCTACTATTTTGGCAACGGCTCCAAAATAGTTTTTGCATTTTGTAAGATCTCCTTTTTTGGGAGATTGACACTCGGTTTAAAACCTAGCAAAAGTGTTCTTTCCACCTTTTGACTTGCTCATCCGCCGAACTTATCACAGTACCATCTACCTCTTTCACCAGGTGTTGCATTTAGCTGTGTGTACCGGTCAGCTCTTTGGTTATTCTGTAAAAGGTCCTCCTCTCGCACCTGTTTGCAGCATTTTCTGCTTCTTGCACCAATGGGTTGATGCAGTTACGCTTGTCGCGGCACACACTGCGGTGAACCTCTCTCTTTTTCATGCGATACGAGGACTCCAGCTCGTTTCTTTCTTCCTCTTGTGCAGCATTTATTTCTATGTATATAATGGATTGGTCGTTTTTTTAATGTTTTATGATTTATTGTTGTTTCTGTTCGTTTTATTCGTCAAAATTAGGTCTATTACAGTTTTTGTTTTGCCATTTGGTGAGATCCACCACGTCCATTTTCTACTTTTTTTGTAAAAAAAATTACCGAACTTTCAATTAATCTCTTTAATCCATCTTATAACTTCTTTCACCTCTTTCATTTCTTTCTCTGTATCCATAGGGCCCTAAAATTTCCTTTTCTTCCTCGTTAAGTCTCTTTCCAAGTTTTAAGGTGGCGCTACAGTCCGGGCGGACCTTGCCCTCGACCAACATGCGTCTCCAGCCAGCTCGGTCCCTAGCTAGCTGTCTCCAGTTTCGCACGCCAAGTTGGTTGTGGTCCTCTCCCACCTGGGTGCTCCACTTGAGTAGCGGTCTTCCTCTACTGCGCCGTCCCTCGGGATTGGATTCGAAGACCTTCCGGGATGGAGCGTAGATTTCCATTCGCTCTACATGACCCAGCCATCTAAGCCGTTGGACTTTAATTATGCTAACTAGGTCAGTGTCGCTGTACAGCCCTTAAAGTTCGTCTTTATATCTTCTCCTCCATTCTCCATCAATGCGTACGGGACCAAAAATCACCCGAAGAATTTTTCTCTCGAAGCATCCTAAAACGCTCTCATCCTTCTTTGACAGGGTCCTGGCCTCAGAGCCATAAATGAGAACCGGGATGATGAGTGTGTTATAGATGGTGATTTTAGATGCTCGAGAGAGGACTTTACTTCACAATTGCCTTTTAAGTCCAAATAAGCAGCGATTTGCAATAGTTATTCTTTTTTTGATTTAAGCGCTGGTGTCGTTGTCGGTGTTTATAGCGGTGCCTAGGTAGACAAAGTTCTTAGCGACCTCGAAGTTATAGCTGTCCATGGAGACGTTTTGTCCAAGACGTCGTCGTTGTTCAGTGTCCTTTTTTGATGACGGCATATACTTGGTTTTGCCCTCATTGACAACTACACCCATCTTCTTCTCTTCCGTCGCAATGCTCAAAAACACTCCACTGATATCACGCTTTGATCTTCCAGTTTTGTCAATATCATCTGGGTATCCAAGCAATTGGATGTATCTTTCAAAGATCTAGTGTTGACGGTTGAGTTTTGCACAATTCTTTCCAGAACGATATTGAAAAAGTCGCATGACAGTGCATCGCCTTGTCTAAAATCATTTTTGGTTGCCTTGAGATCCAATTAGCGCCGTTTTGATACCAAAAACTCGTTTGACCTTTGATTGAAAGGGATAGATTTATAGAGAAGTTTCATAGCGATTATGTTAGAGCCATTTTGTCGCATTGAGAAAAAAGATTAGGTCTCTAATCTTTGTCTCAGATGGCTCATCAAGTTCGTGAAAGAATGCTTTTCCAAAGTATTTCATTCTAGTGTTTGCCAAAGCAGGACATCTGCAGAGGAAATGGATTATCGTTTCACTTTCTCTTTGGTCACTACAACTACGGCAAAAGGTGTTGTAAGAGATACCCAACTTCTCTCCATGAATTCCTATAGGCCAATGTCCGGTACAAACAGCAACAATCCTGGCTATGTCTTGCCTTGGCCTGCATAGAAGATCGTGTGTAGGTTTTATTATAGGTGGGCCATATCTTCCTAGATATAATACAGTTGGGTAAATTGCTCCACCTTCGGTTTAATTCAGTTTGGTAGATAGAAAAGATTTTACCCTTCATAGCACCAAGAGGAATGTTAACCATTTCCGCAAGTGAGCTATGAAGGGCCGATCCTTGCCTGGCTAGCTCGTCAGCCCGTTCATTTCCCACGATACCACTATGGCCCGGAACCCAGATCAGGGTGACACCGAGGTTAATATTCAGGCTCGCAAGCTCATCGCGACATTGCTGGACCAATTTAGATGAGGATATGGCCGAGTTAATGGCTTTGACAGCTGCCTGACTGTCTGTAAAGATAGCCGCATTTCGGGTTTTTTTTTGGGTTTTGTTTAAGTATCTTACATGCCTCCCTTATTTTTTTTTTTTTTTACACTTCAGAATTTCAGAAAGTAGTTAGCTTATAGCAAGTGTCAAAATACGATCAGAGGCTCATCATAAGTGCATGTGTTAGTTGTTAGTAAAAAATAATACAAATATAGCCTAACACACGCACAAAATACAAAACAAAATTAGCATTTAACTATTACAGAACAAAAAATAAAATGAGAACGATTACGATAGTGGAGCACTGGTTCTAAACAATGATTTTAATCACACCTTATTTAAATTGAAATCTATCGATGAACAGTTTAAGTTATATAAAATGCTCATTCGACTTAAAGCTTCATTCTTGCCATAGTTAGTTCTATGGAAGTCAATATGTATAAAATCAAATGAGCGCAGGTGATGAGTTCCGCCCCGGTAATTCAAATGTACACAAGATAGCAAATAAGGTGCATCAATTACACCATTAATGAGTTGATGAAAAAATACATTATTAACACGCCTTTGATGGAGAGATTGCATTTGAAGAAGTAGAATACGATGTTCATAGGGAGGCAGATCATAGGGATCTTCCCAAGGAAGACCTTTTAGGGCAAAGCGAATGAAATTATGTTGAATTGATTCAATACGTTTTCTATGAATTTTGTAATAGGGAGTCCATACCTGCGAAGCATATTCAAGATGAGGACGAACATGGCAATTATACAAAGAAAGGGTAACATAGGGATCATTGAACTCCTTTCCCCAGCGTTTTATAAAACCAAGCGTAGAACTTGCCTTATTAACAATAAAATTAATGTGATGTGCAAACTCTAAGTTGGAACAGAAATATACACCTAAATCTTTAAATGTGGAGACACGACAGAGTTTTTGCTGTGATATACAGTAGTCAAATACGTTACTGATTAGTTTTTTAGTTAAAGTTATCGTCTCGCATTTTAAAGGGTTGAGTAAAAGGCCATATTTCCAACACTAAAATGTGAAACTATCAATGTCGGCTTGTAAAAGAATACGATCATGGTTGGACTTCATTATTTTGAAAATCTTCATATCGTCAGCAAAAATGAAAAGTTCACTTGAGCGTAGACATGACGATACATCGTTAATAGACAGGATGAACAGAAAAGGGCCAAGATGGCTTCCCTGGGGAACACCAGATTTTGCAACAAAAGGTTCAGAATGACAATTTCTAAATTTTACCTCGTAGGATCTGTTTTCAAGGTATGACTTAATGTGAGGAGATTAGTAACGGTTGATGTTTTTTTCACAAAACCATGTTGCTGTTCGCAAATGATATTTTTACTAAAATATGCTACGCTTTCACAAACACCTTGCTCAAATACTTTAGGAATGCACGAAAGTTTTGCAATGGGCCTGTAGTTGCTTATATGCGACTTGTTACCTTTTTTTAAAATTTGTGTTAGAAATGACTTTTTCCATATACTGGGAAATTTGCGTTTTTAGAGAAAGTTTGAATAAAAACGTAAGGGGTTCAACAACTACACTTTTTTAGTAATATCGGGGGAATACCATCAGGACCGCCTGAGCAGTCATCATTCAACGCAGATAAAATATCAAGGACCGTACTCTGTAGCACAGGTATGTGACTACAGCTAGTTTGCGAAAAAGTGTGAAGATTATGAAAATATACTTCATCAACTCCTTGAGGGCTATTAACAAATGACACACGGAAATTCGTTGCGAAAGCGTTACAGATATCAAAAGTTTAATCTAACGAAAGGTTCTTGTGAGTGAAGTTAACTGGAAAGCCATCTGATTTTTTCTTTGAGTTTACAAAATTCCAAAATTTTTTAGGATTCTTTTTCAAAGAGGTGGCCATATCAGTAACATAACAAGCATATAAAAAATTAGAAAGGTATTTAAATTGGTTAAAGAGTTCAACATAAAAAGAGAAGTTGACTCAGAGTTTTGAGATACGTTTTCCATGCCTTATTTCTTTTGTTACGTAGTAAACGCAATTCCTTCGTGTACCAAGGATGGCTAAAGTTTGTATTTCTTGATTTCTTTATCGGTACATTTTTTTTAAAACAATAATTAAGGATCCTATAAAAAGTTGAAACTGCTTCGTCAATGTTAGAAAATGCTAGTGTATCAGCAATTCCAGAAATGGTTAATTCTTCAGACAACTGCTGGAAATTGGCTCTTCTGAAATCAAAATTATATAAGCAATCAAAAAAATTACTGTGATTAGTAAGGTGATTACTTAAGTCAAAAAAAATGTCCAAAGGGGGGTGATATTTGTCAATATTAGTAATTCCTGATCTAGATTCTAGAACAAGAGTACTAATAGCATCAAAAGAAAAGAGAATTCGATTTTTTGAGTTTTTAATACCGCTTGTTTGCTGTAAGTCAGTAAGAAGGACTTTATCGAGAAGAGTTCCATTTGTGAAGAAGAAGGAGAGGCTTCAAGGCAGGATTCGTCTTCGGATGGAATCCAGTCAATGCGTGCTAAATTAAAATCACCTAAAAATAAGATATTGGTGTCAGAGCTGGACAAATTTATAAGATAGTCTAATGCCAAGGAGAGATCGTTATAAACAGACTCCAAACTTTTTGGAGGAATGTAAACGTTTAAAATGAAAAAAGTCTTAGTTTGTACCATTATCTTTACACATACCAGTTCAATTGATAATACAAATTTAAAAGATACAGAAGAAGAGAAATATGTATTTTTACCGCTATGAGAACATTATTGCAAGCAGTTCAGCTTGAAAAACGCAATCAAAGACAGGAAGCCTAAAGGATTTGGCTACATTATGGGACTCAGAAAAAATCCCAGAACCAACTCCGCACTCTATCTTTGAGCCGTCAGTAAAGATGGTTGTGTCGAAACCTATCGACACGATGCCATCCCCTAATCATCTCTGGATGGGAAAATAACCTTAAAACCCTTACTAAGGCTCAAAGTAGGAGTGCAGTAGTCAGTGTCTACCGAGATAATATAGCGATATGTATATAATTTTAAAGAATTAACTTTAATAAATAAAAAAAAAGAATGTTTAGTGATTTGCTATGTTACTATTTTGTCACCCTTTACAGTGCTCTATACCTCTCCCACTTATGTATGTATATACCACATCCTTACACAATAACAATAAGTTATTTATTTCTATCAAAATATTCTCTAGAAACTATTTATATGACAAAACAACGTTTGTCGGGTCAGCTAGTAAATACATTATAATAATAATATGGATTTTAACAAGTTAATACATTTTAAATTTTTGGAAAGTTAAATAATTTTTAGATTTATAAAATTTTGCATCACCACAATTAAATACGTGTCTTGTAACGCATATTATAAGCAGTTTGTTCTTAAACTGAATATATCACGAAAACGCAACAAATACAACGTGCTCAATTTTGATTTTTATTTCATACCAATGTCATGGTACAAAAAAATATGCCATCTTACCAACAAAAACTTAAAACCTATCTAATGTAAAAGCTGAGTCAGCTAGATTTATGTAGAAACATTGTTATGGTTTTGTGCTTTGCCTTTGGCGCCTTTTTCAGCTTTTGTTAATATTTTATTGTTAAGAAATACAAAGCAAATACTTACACCAATAAATCTCCAGTTTTTCTCCACCACTCAACCATATATTTGACCTTTTCTTGAACCGGTATGTGCGGATCAATTTCAATAGGACGGTATTTGTCGTACAATTTTCCAGATTCCTCAACAAACGAACTTGGAAGTGATTTGCAGGCATTCAAAATACCAAAGCTACTCAATACTTTCGAACCATCTTCAGTTCTTTGCTTTGTTATTGTATAATCAAAGTCAGAGACAACTTGCAAGCGATCCACTCCTCCAAGTATAAGTTCATTTATGATTTTCTCAACACGTTTAGGATCCTTCATTTTACAGTGACTTTGACTGAGTTTTGGAATATCCTTTAGATATAAGTACTTGTTGGAATTGGATCCTACCATTTTTGTAAAAATTCTGGTAAATGTTGAACGTGTAGGCAACGATGGAAACAGTTTAAAATATTTTTGTCGAATTGAGTTTACTCCGATACAAATGCCGAAAAAACAAAACACAAGAAACAACGATTAGCCTTTTAAAAATGGCTTTAGACGTCTTTTGTTTTTATGAACTGTTTTGTTTGAATTGTATTTATAGATTTAAAATGACTTGAAGAATTAATTTAAGCTAAGAAAGCTTATGCAATTTTCCTTTTCTAACTATTGTTAAAAAGTATTTTTTTTGTGCGGTCAGTAAACGTGACGTGTGCGCACCAAGCAACAAAATAAATTCAAGTTGTCACTTTTATTTGGCCTTTGAAACAAAAACGATAACTATAACAGCTGATGATTGTTGACGTTTTTGCAAAAACAGATTTTAAGGGAATCCATTGTAAATAAACACCAATTCCAATTTGTATACAATGAAAATCCGCAGGATAAAACGGAAAATGAAACGATAACCTATCAGAAATGAATGATATCGAAATGATATACTTGATAGTAATATCGAAAGTAAGAATCGATGCCCAGTGATGTGAATTTGAAGAGTACTATCGTGAAGAGGAAGGAATTTTTGAATTATGAATTTTGTTTTATTGAACATAATTTATATACAATTTGGATCTTAAATAATATGATACTTATGATTAATTTACTTCGGCCTAACGTTATACAGTGGCTTAAGTTTAAAAAATTATAGAAATATAAATTACATGTCAAAAAAAAATTTAAAAATCAACTGAAACATGGGGTGGAATCGGGTAAGGTGATTTGTGATAAGTGACAGTCACAATCAACAAATTCGGTCTGTGTAAGGTGATAGTCACCGGTGACAATCACGATTTGGTGACTTTTTCTGGTAAGAGCTCTTTAGTTGTCACTTTCATTGGAAATTGAATTATTTTTAGTTGCTGAAATTTCAAGACAATATGAATGTGTTTGTGCCTTTGATTTTACATTCTGAAAATGCTGAAAATGAAAATATTTATCATAATAAAAATGTCCGGCTCTTGAGGATTAACCTCCGCAATAAAATAAACATTCTTGATCTTCCAAGTCCAAAGTAAGTAAGCATATGTGCTATATATGCGGTCAACAACTTTCTCCCTATTCTTCGATTAGCCGTGACTTTAAATTTTCTTGGAGGTGGTGGCTACCAAAGGCAAGTTGGCGCTAACTGGTCAGCTCCAATGGGCCAAAGTACTGTTTGTGAGGTTATTTCTTTAACCTTGAAACAAATGGAGAGGAAATTGTGCCCACTTAAATTCAAATTTAATCAATGGGCTTTAGAAGCAACAAAAATGTTCTTCTACGAAAAATATCAAATTCCTGGAGGTAGGATTTTGTTTCTTAGTAAAAATAAACTAATTTTATTACTTGTTTTTTATTTTATTATTTGTTTCCTAGTAATCGGCTGCATTGATGGGAGCCATATTATGATTCTCCGCCCTTCGGAAAATGAGCTTATGTATTTCAATAGAAAAGGAAGACATAGTGTAGACGCTATGACTATTGTGCAGGCAGAACATCATCGTGGCTACTTGGTACATCAAAACTTATAATTAAATAATAATCCGGATAGCTTCAGATCGGTTTTTGAATACAACCACTGAAATTGTAACAAACGTCAGTGAATTTCTTTTAAAGTGATACCAAATTCTAAACAACATTTTGGTGATCACATTACACAGAAGCAAAAATTAGTTTGATCACTTTTTATGATCACAAAGGTGATAATCAAAAATTACCTTAGCCGATTGCACCCATGGTGTTCATTCTGGGTTGTCAATGTTCCTTTTGGTGTAGGTAGAAGGCTGACCCAATGGCTTCCTCTTTGTTCATGATTAAGCTGTCATCAAGCGTTTCCATCACACTGAGGTATCTTTGCTCTGGATGTCGTTGTACAGTGGTCATCCTTCTCATGAGTTGATTCGGGTGGTCGATGATGTCCCGTGCAAGTCTCTTCGCCGATAGGACTAGGTATTTGTCAAGCGGGATTTTTTTGGCATCAGAGTATAGATAATTGTTCCTGTAGTGTTTCCGTCACTGCCGGTCGAAGTACAGGCCGGTGAAAATTCTGAGAATTTTCCTTTCGTATACTAAAAGCTTCTTCATGGCTGTCTTCGAGATTGAAAATCAGACTGAAAAGGATTAGCTGATGACTGGTCTTAAGAGTTGCTTGTAGATGAGTATCTTCGTTGGTTGACTTAGTCCTGTTCTATTCTTCATCAAAGGGTGTAGGCGGTGGAAGGCCAAATTAACTTTTTTAAGAACATTTTTATAGTATTGGTTGAAGCTTACCAACTCATTGAAATGGATTCCAAAGTACTTAACATTCTGTTTGGTAGCTATGGTGAATACGCCAGGCAGTCTCAAGACCAGGTTCCTGCAATTGGCTGTGGTGTGGCTACCTCTACCAAATGAGGGCCTCCTGAAGCAGACAAGTTCCGATTTGGGAGTGTTGATACCCCATTTCTTGTAGAAATTGAAGAGTCTGCTAATGTGTGCAAAGAGCGGATAGTGGAGAGCGATAGGTGGTGATATTGAGGAGGTCTAGGTGAGCGAGTCATCAGAATATAACAGGGTTGGTCGGATGTCATCAGGCTGTAGAGGAGGGGGCCTAGTTTTGAGCCTTGGGCGACTCCGGCTTTGATGTTCATCATGTTTGATTTGCAGTTGTCCAGTTATACGAAAAATTTTCTGAAAGAAAATCACTGTATTGTTACTTCTACGTTTCCTATTGCGTGGAAAGCAGCCAGGATAACTCCTGTTCCGAAAAAGCCCACACCTTCCGAACTCGCCGACTACCGGCCAGTAAGCATTTTACCATAGTTCTCGAAAAAATCCTTACTAAACAAATTATTGACCATTTTACGTCCAAAAGATTGCTGTCTCCATACCAATCTGGATTTAGAGCTAACCATTCCTGCTCTACAGCAATGGTAAAGATCTTAGAGGATATAAGACTCGAATACGATAAAGACAATATCTCAGTACTGTGCCTATTGGACTTCTCGAAGGCTTTTGACAAAGTTGATCATCGAGTTCTTTGTCAAAAACTTGAGCACTACTTTGGTTTTTCGAATTCAGCTGTTCGTCTCATTGGTAGTTATTTGTGTAACAGAACTCAGCGTGTATGTGTTGGAAACAATTTTTCAGCACATACGTACTTGAAGATGGGCGTGCCACAAGGCTCTATTCTGGGGCCAATTTTGTTTTGTGCCTTTATCAAAGATTTGTCTTCGGTTTGTGAGCACTTCTCTTTTCATCTATATGCAGATGATATACAAATTTATCTCTCACGTAGAATCGGTTTAATAGAGGATCTTGTCTTTCGCGTTAATGAAGATCTTGAGAGAATTTCTAACTGGGCTAAGGAAAATGGTCTAGTACTCAATCCCAATAAAAGTCAAGCCCTACTAATTTCTAAGAAGACATACAACCATAGAGATCTACCTTCGATTACTTTGAATAGTGCCCATGTTAGTTTTGTAGATTCTGTGACCAGTCTTGGATTCAAAATCTCTAGGGATCTCTCTTGCAGAGACCATATATATTATGTCATTGCACGTATTTACGGAACTTTAAGAAAACTATGGGTATCTAATTCTTTTACTCCTCAAGAAACAAAACTTCGTCTTATGAGAACTCTACTCGTACCAATCATTTCCTTTTCTGAAGTCGTGTATCCGAAACTGGATTCTTTATCTGAATACAAACTACGTGTGGCGCTTAATGACATGGCTCGCTACGTTTATGGTATTCGCCGATATGACCATATCTCTGCTTTCAGCAAAAAAATTCTTAAGTGCACTATGGTCGTATACGTAAATTTCCGTATTTGTGTCTTTCTCCACAGAATTATTCGCACAAGAACACCTGAGTACCTTTATGAAAAAATTGAGTTCTGTACATCGTCAAGAACAAGTAATCTAGTTATTCCAACTTTTAGATATCTAAATTCCTCACGGTTGTTCTTCGTTCACAGCATTCGCCTTTTTAACTCTTTGCCGGTTAGCATTAAGAGGATAACGGATGCAGTAAGTTTCAAGACCGAGGTTTTTAAACATTTTTCGAACAACTAGGATGTTAAGGGGGAAATAGGAAAGAAGAAGAGAGGAAAAGTCTTATATGTATTATTAAAAAAAAAAATAGTAATAATTTTAGCAGCCTAAGTATTATCTTATTGTATATAGAATCAAACAGCACTTTAATTGTTCAACCAAAGTACAAATACTATAAAAGACATTGTCTTAGTGTATTGTTTACAATAAAGAAATTGAAATTGAAAGAAAGAAAAGAAAAAAGAATTCTTGAAATCTACTCGCGACCATAATAAAGTAAAACGTTTAACATTAATAGTTTTTAGATTTCAGTGAAATCTACTGTAAGCCTTGAAACTATATACATAAGTGCCTCATATCCCCGCAACACATTTTCTTGACGAAGGCATTTACAATTTAAGATTGAATTCGGTCCGTGTAAGGTGATAGTCATCTGTTACAATCACAATTTCCCGTGACATCTATTTAGGTGTCACTTTCATATAAAATTCACTTTATTTTTGTATTGTTTGTTGTTCCTAGTCAAAACGAATGTGTTCGTGCTTTTGCCATTGTTTTTTCATCTCAAAATCCTAAAAATCAAGATATAAATCGTAATAGAAATGTCCGGCTTTTGAGAATAAACCTCCAGAATAAATTTAACGTACTTGATCGTCCATATCCAAAGTAAGTGTACCTACATTACAAATATTCCTTCATCCATGTTTATTAAATCTATATCTTTCTTAATAAAATAGATTAAAAAAAAAAAACTTTCGATTAGCGAATGAAAAATGTTTGCATATCTTCACCTTTTGGAATTGCCAAGTGGAATTCACTATACCCATATTTCCCCTATACTCCAGTTAGCCATAACACTCATTTTTCTTGGAGGAGGTGCTCTATCAAAATCAAGTTAGTGCTGGCTGGTCAGCTCCCATGGCCCAGAGTATAGTTTGTGAAGTCATCTCTTCTACATTGAAAAAAAATGAAGAAGACATTGTGTCCCCTCAAAATAAAGTTTACTCCGTCGAATTCGGAAGCAACCAAAAGATACTTTTATGAGAAGTATGTAAATGTCTGCTAGCATACATTTCCACTGCCAGAAGCAATATTGACAGCATCACCAACTGAAAATTCAAATAAACAGCAAGCTGAAAGTGCAAGAAATGAAGGAGCAAGAACCGTTCAATATTATGGTATGTCTATGTTGGCCAGCTCCAACTACATTCAATTTAGTTGGAGTTCTTCTTTTTTTCAGTGCATTTTCATACTCTCTTTCGTTTTGCTTTTCTTAGCATTGCAACTTTACATAATCTTTCAATTCAATTATTGAAGTGTTGACTGTTTGCAAAGTTTTATCGATGTCTTCCAGCTTTTGGATTTGCAAACCAATAAATGTTTGCATTGTATTTTCGAAATCTGTGCAATATAAACAATGAGAGAACACCAATCAAATAAATATAAATACCTACCGTATATCACTCTGCTGTTGATTTTGCAGAAGGCCCATTCTCGTTCAGCATTCGGATTCTCTGTGAATCTCTTGAATTTATATTGTTTCCCGAAAAGGATTTGGCCAAATCGGGATATTGTTCCATATAGTAACTCAGAAATTGAATTTGAGCTTTGTTGATACAAATTTTATATTTTACAGTCTAGTAAACAGTAATACAATACACATAAATGTTTACTTATATTTTTGTTGAAATTAATTCCACTTTAGGAACACACAACATCTAGAAGAACAAAACACAAACCAATTTGCCGGCAGATTAAAAAAAATCAAATGTCAAAGTTTTTCTTCTAAAGTGATACCAAATGTAAGAAATATTTTGTTAATCACATTACACAGACGAATAAATTCCTTTGATCCCATTTGATTGTCACAAATGTGACAGTCACAAATCACCTTACATGATTCCACCCGTTATTTATTTTACTTTAGAATTGGATTTTCGTCAGCTTATCATTTTGTTTATTTGTTTGTTTTATTTTTATTTATAAAAAGAGGCTGGGATGCGACCCACACTGATAACTTCCCATCCCGTCAGTCGATTTGTCTTGCTTAAAAGTTTGTCGTATCAATTTTTATCAAATTTGCGTACTATTTTTTGTAGATTTTATTTTTTTATGAAAACACGGACTGTTGGATTTTTATATAAAAATTACTGAATATTGAAAACAATATTTTCTCTGAAATAAAATAAGTTTGAAGCCAATATTTTTAATTTTTGAAACGCTATTTGAGCCGAAACTAAATTTTTACCAAGTTTTAGTATTGTTTTTTTACAGTTTTTTTTGTAAAAAATCTGTCAATTCGAATTTTTTAAAAATTTTACCAAATGTATATACAAAAACTATCAATTCGATTTTTTTCAAAATTTTACTAAATGTTAACAACAATATTTTTTGAAAGATAAAAGTAGTTAAAAGCCAAAATCTACAATTTTTGAAAAGATATTTGAGTCGAAAATCAATTTTTACCAACTTTTATAAATTTTTTTTTAAGGTTTTTAATTTTTTGTAAAAAAAACTGTCAATTCGATTTTTCTCAACATCTTTCAGAATGCTTAAAACAATATTTCTTATAAGATAAAATAGGTTTGAAGTCTGACTTTCAAGTTTTTGAAAAGATATTTGAATCCATATTCAATTTTTACCAACTTTTGTTAATTTTTGTTCGGTTTTTAATTTTTTATAAAAAAACTGTCAATTCGATTTTGTTCAAAATTTTACTGAATGTTGATAACAACATTTTTTGAAAGATAAAAGTAAATAAAAGCCAATATCTAAAAGTTTTGAAAAGATATTTGAGTCGAAAATCAATTTTTACCAAGTTTTATTAATTTTTTTTTAGGTTTTTATTTTTTGTAAAAAAACTGTCAATTCGATTTTTCTCAAAATTTGTCCTACTGTTGAAAACAATATTTCTTATAAGAAAAAATTAGTTAGAAGCTATTATCTCAAAGTTTTTAAAAGATATTTGAGTCGAAAATAATTTTTTACCAACTTTTGTTAATTTTTTTCGGTTTTTATTTTTTTGTAAAAAAACTGTCAATTCGATTTTTTTCAAAATTTTACTGAATGTTGACAATAAGATTTTTTGAAAGATAAAAGTAAATTAAAATCAATATCTCAGAGTTTTGAAAAGATATTTGAGTCGAAAATAAATTTTTACCAACTTTTATAAATTTGTTTTTAGGTTTTTTTTTTTATAAAAAAAACTGTCAATTCGATTTTTCTCAAAATTTGTCCTAATATTGAAAACAATATTTTTTTATAAAAACAAATTAGTAAGAAGCTATTATCTCAAAGTGTTTAAAAGATATTTGAGTCGAAAATCATTTTTTACCAACTTTTATTAATTTTTTTTTCAGTTTTTATTTTTTGTAAAAAAAATGTCAATTAGATTTTTTTCAAAATTTTATCAGATGTCAAAAACATTATTCGTCGTTGCACAAAATTGTTTTAGAGATGAAATCATATTTCAGTCGTAAAATTTTGGAGGTTACAAATTTTTTTTTTAGTTTTTTTGATTTACAAAAAAAACCGTTATATTGATTTTTTTCAAAAAATATACATGTTTTGTATCACATTACAATATATTATATACAATTTAATTCAAGTCTCTAGCGTTTTTGGTTCGTAAGATATTTAGGGTTAACCAAAATTTTCACCTTTTTTTTAAACTGCTATGGTAAAAAAACCACCCACGCAATTTTCTTGAGAGCCCTTTCTGCATCTTTCTGCCTTATTATCTGTATAACAAAATTTATTTGAAGTCGATATCTCTTGGTTCTTGAGCTATGGACGACGAAAAAAACGTCGCGAACGTACGGACGTACGGACGTACGAACGTACGTACACACGCACGCACAGACATCTTTCTAAAAATCTTTTATTTCGACTCTAGGGACCTTGAAACGTCGAGAAATGTCAAAATTTTCAATTTGACAAATCGGACCCATTACAATAACTTCCTATGGGAAGTTAAAAATAAATTACTCATTCTTTTCATCTTCAAACATGTTGAAGCGCATGTATATTCTTTTATTTAAATATAAAGCAACTTTTAACAGGTTATGGGCCCAGTCCATGCATAGTATAGTTAATAGTGACGAAAGCCAGAGCGAAAATAATTCTGCTCATCGATCCAATAAACTATGTATGTAAGTCCACGTTCAGTCTGCGAAAGAAGCAATCTGGAATGAACTTTTGAGGATTCAGGACTGACGGGCAGAGTTGGACTTTTGCAAACTTTAATCACTACACGATTGAATGATAGTGATTCTGTTGAGTCATACGGAACCAAAATCGTAAGTACTGCCCACAAATTCAGATCAGTGGCCATGGAGGTGAGTGACACATGGGTTGGTACGTTGCTGCTTGCTGGATTATCTGTCGACTATCGCCCCATGATAATGGGCCTTGAGAGTTCAGGTATTCTCATAACCGCGTATTCTATCAAGACAAAACTTCTTCAAGATGTTAAAACTAGTGAGTCCGAATCTACAGAGGTCCTTGGCTAACGAAAGCCAAAGAAAAAGTCACGCGGACCAAGGTACTATGAATGCCGATATTTTGGCCATATTTCTCGGAATTGCCCAAAGAAAAATAAAAACAACTATGATTCTAAACCAAAATCACATTCAAAGACCAATAGTTTGTGTTCTGCTTTTACGGCTAGGTTAGGTTAGGTTAGGTTATAGTGGCTGTCCAAGATGGAACGGACACACTTAGGCCAGTTTAATGGCCCATTGTGATACCACATGAATCTTGAGGCTTCCTCCTAAGCTCAATGGAACCAGTTAGAGTCTCTTACGAAACGTGAGAGGCTGATTATCCCGATATAATTTAGATCGTTTAGATCGTTAAAGAAGAATTCTCCTAGGTAATTCTTGCGTTTTCGAGCTAGAGCAGGGCATGTGCAGAGAAGATGAAGAACCGTTTCTTCCTCTTCCTCGTCCATACAGCTTCTGCAAAAGTCATTTGAGAATACGCCTAGTCTCATGGCGTGCTTTCCTATTAGACAGTGTCCGGTTATGACACCTATTATCGAGCTTATATGCGATCTGCTTAGAGAGAGCAAGCACCTTGAACGTTTTAAATCCAGTGTTGGCCAGATGTTTTTTGTGGCTTGACATGTGGTGATGTTGGTCCACCTGGTGCCTGCCCTCCTCACAGCGTCTTGCATTAGTAGCAGTTTACAAGTAGCGATTGGTATGCCAGTACTTGCCAAACGTGGTAGGATGGGTTGTACTGTACCGTTCCTGGCGAGTTCATCTGCCTTACAGTTACCTGGAATGTCTCTATGGCCCGGCACCCAGCAAAGGTGAATATTAAACTGTTGCGCCATCTCCATTAGAGATGATCGACAGTTATGGACTGTTATAGAGTTTGTAGAGACTGAGTCCAGAGATTTGATAGCGGCCTGGCTGTCGGAGAAAATACGGATATCAGATGTTGATATCACGTTTTCTTTGAGCCAAGACAAGACTTCCTTAATCGCCAAAAGTTCCGCCTGGAACACGCTACAATGATTGGGAAGGCGGAATGAGAGACTTAATTTCAGTCGTTCAGAGTACACACCACCACCAACCAAACCTTCTTTGGTCTTTGAGCCATCTGTGTAAAAGTGGATTGACTCATCCTCTAAGAATGTCCTATCCTCCCAAAAAGATCTGGTAGGTATAGAAATCTGGAAATTCCTATCGAATTGTAGTTGGGGTATGGTGTAGTCTGTGTGCTTTGGAATTGATTCTAAGTACCTTAGAATTACGGAGTGGCCAATGTTGTTGTTAGTCCACTGCGACGAAGCATTGAGGCGGATAGCAGAGCTTGCAGCTATTTGTTTACTAAATATGTCAAGAGGTGTAAGGTAGAGCAAGGTGTCCAGTGCCGCAGACGGGGTCGTGCGAAGCGATCCGCTTATACATAGGCAGGCTGAACGTTGAACTTTATTCAACTTATCCCTGTTTATACCTTTCTCTAAAGCAGTCCACCATACTGCCACACCGTACGTTAAAATCGGTCTGATTACCGATGTGTATAGCCAATGCGTGATTCTGGGTTGTAAACCCCATTTATTACCAATAGCTTTTTTGCAAGAAAAGAGAGCTACAGTAGCTTTTTTGACTCTTTCCTGTACGTTGCGTTTCCAATTTAGTTTTTTGTCTAAGACAAGACCTAGGTATTTGGCCTCGTCTGAGAATTTTAATTGGATTCCTTTAATGTAAGGAGGGTTGACAAATGGAATTTTGTATCTCCTCGAAAATAAGACCAGATCGGTTTTGTGTGGGTTAACACCCAGTCCACACCGATCAGCCCAGAGTATTAGTCTGTCCAAGGCATTTTGTAAGAGTTCTTTTAGGATATTAAGATGCTTTCCTGAAACTGCTATAGCAACGTCGTCCGCATAGGCTATCACTCTGAAACCCTCCGCATCCAGACTAGTTAGGATTTCATTCACCACTAGGTTCCAGAGGAGAGGGGATGGAACACCACCTTGCGGTGTCCCTCTACTAACGAATCGTCTACTAGAAGAGTTGCCCAGTTTTGAATTAATTATTCTGCTAGTAAGCATTAAATGAATTAACTCCCGAAGCGAACTCTCTACATTTAGAGATGTCAGTGCAGAAGTGATTGCAGATGTGTCCACGTTGTTAAAGGCACCTTCGATGTCAAGGAAAGCAACCATAGTGAACTCTTTATGATGGAGGGAATATTCGATGGTGCGTACTAAAGTGTGTAACGCCACCGATTTACCTTTACAGTAGGCATGTTGAGACGAAGACAGAAGTCTTGTATCGATACGTGCCCTTAAATGGATATCGATCAATCTTTCCAGGGTCTTAAGAAGGAATGATGATAGACTTATAGGTCGTAAATCTTTAGGATTAACTTGGGAGCATTTACCTGCTTTAGGTATAAAGACAACTTTAACTTCTCTCCATGCCGAGGGAACATGGACCAGGTAAAGACAGCTGGTAAAAATTGCCTCAAGGATTGGTGCAATTATATCAGAGGCTTTTTGTAATTCTGCTGGTATTATTCCATCTGGTCCTGCAGCTTTAAATGGTTTGAAGCTGTTGAGAGCCCATTGTAACTTATCCTTTGTGATCAGACCTTGTGGATATGTTGTATTTGAACTTGAACGTGCAAAGCTGTTGCAAGTTTTGGTAAGAGAACTACCAGGAAAGTGAGTGTCCAATAGTAGGTTCAGTGATTCATTACTTGAATTAGTCCAGGAGCCGTCTGCATTTTTTAAGCAGCTTGGCATAGCTGGATTAGTTGAAAGAATTTTCCGTAACCTAGAGGCTTCAGAAGTTTCTTCTATCATGCCACAGAAGGATCGCCAAGAAGATCGCTTGGATTTCCTTAGTGCCTTCTTGTAGATTCTTAGGGATTTTTTGTAGGAGTCCCAATGAGAGGCTAGTCTTGCAGCTTTGGCTCGGTTGAAAAGTTTCCTGCATTCCTTCCTGAGCGAGTCAAGCTCTGAGGCCCACCATTGTGGTTTCCTCTTTCCTCTTATGTGTATAAGTGGACAAGAAATTTCTAGCGATCTGTTCATAGCTGAGGTAAGGTCATTGACTTTGTTGTCAAGTTCGTTAGCGTTAGAGGAAGGACTAGATAGTCCAGGTTCTAGTAAACTCTGTAATAAGTTCCTGTATAAAGCCCAGTCAGTTTTCCGATAGTTTCGAAAAGTCAATGGACTCGGGTTATCATCCACATTTATACTGAACTGGATATATCTATGATCAGAGAACGAGTGTTCTTTGGATACTTTCCAGTCCAAGATCATATGGTGTATACTATCTGAGACAAGAGTTATGTCTAAGACTTCTTGTCGAGTTTTAGTTATGAAGGTTGGTTCATTACCAACATTACTTACTAAGAGGTTAGTACCAAGAATATAATCCAAAAGAGACTCACCTCTGTCGTTGATATTCGTACTGCCCCATACAGTATGATGAGCGTTAGCATCGCTCCCAATAATTAGGCGGATCCTTTGCCTTTCCGCTTCAGCGACGACTTTCTCCAGGGTTTTTCCAGGGAGAGGGCCAAGGTGGTCATGCCCAAGATACGCCGATACCAGCCAGAAACTTCCTTTGGTTGTTTCTAGCCTAGCTACGGTGGTATCTTTGTCACTGAAACGATGGAGTAAAAATACATTAATGCTACGTTTCACTAGTATGCAAGATCTAGGTTCACCTTTATCTGTCACACAAAGTGTGTAGTATCCAGGAGTCCTGAGTCCTCGAACAACGGATCCTGCAACCCATGGCTCTTGGATCAGGACAATATCTTCCCCGTTAGTCGCCAGACGGAGAAGAAGTGAGGCCGAGGCCTTTATGGAGTGTTGGAGATTAATCTGTACTAACTGCAGCATTTTGGCTACAATTAGGCAGATCAACCTCCACCACGGTTTTGTTTTGATCCTCTGTGTCTGAGGATGAACCCAAGAGTTCGTCCTCGCTCAGAAGGATCATGTTAAGGTCGTCCTCAGTCTCCATTAAGGATGGACTGTCCACGACTTTTGTAGAGGGTGCATTCGCGATTGGAGAGGACAAGAGTGCATCGTCACCCTCTGTTAGGAGAGAAGACGACGTCCCAGGTTCACCAACCGCTAGTTCACCTTCGGTAGTTTTTGGAGGCCCGCTTTCCGCGTTAACCTCATCTTTTTTATATATTCGAATTTTAATGGTTTCGAAACCATAGTTTATGGAGCCCTCGTTTAGGGCTAGAGGAGCCAAGGATTCTTTATTGAGTACCACAATGGCGCTCCTATAAAGACCCTTCACCTCCTCTAGCTTGGCTATTTTCCAGTTATGCGTCGGAAGGGACGGGTTACACACTTTGACCATCTCGAGAATGTCCTCGATACCAGCAGGTTCAATCGGTATCCAGATACGGGCTCTAGGTCTGCTGGGAATGTCTTCCACAGCGACAACCTCGAGCTTCGCACCTGGCCAAACGTCACCTAACCGGCTGACAGCAAGCTTGTAAAGGTCACAAGATCTCTGGTCGCCACAAACCATGAGTTTGACATGGCCTTGATGCCAACCCCCATCGCTTATGGAAGGAAGTGGTCCTGGAAGCTCTCTCAAAATGCTCAAAAAGCCACCCGAGAGCTTAACCTTGACCAACTGCCAACGATCAGCCGATATTGTGCCATCATCATCGCTCCTGTCAATGACCGCAACCACGACTTTGCCCTTCGCGACGTCACTGAAACTAGATTGTTTCCAGATGGGATTGAGGGGGGTGCTCGTGTTATGCACCCGAGGCCGTTTTGGTGTCGGTGCGGCCCCCTCAAGAGATCTTTCTCTTTTGGACGTAGAGTCCTTATTGGATCTAGTTGTAGCAATTATGCTTTTGGCCCATTCGACGCTAGCGGTTTGCTGCGGTGTCTTTTCAGCCCCCGATGATGCACCAGAGGCCTTCAAGATTCTCGCCGCATGCCGCCTTTGTTTATAAAGACCTTTAGAGATTTTTCCATTTCTGGAAGTGTTCTCAGTAGTAGTGGTAGGGCCATTTTTCACAACCCTGCCACTACTGAAATTAGGTATCGCTACCTTTTTATTCTCGTTGCTACCAACAGCAGAGGAGGGTCCATGGTTAGCCACTACTCCCTTCTCTGTGTTGGCCGCAAGAGATACGACAGCAGGCTTTGACACCAAGCTGCCGCCCGGTCCTGAAGTGATACCGGTCTCACATGTGTTTTTGTTGTTGGTTTTGTTCATTTTGGTCCCACGAGATGCGAAGAAAAGATGATTGCTAGCTTTTTCGCCATTACAAACGTGGGAGGTGGGATGGGAGTTGGTGACATAAGCGTAGGCCGTTATGCCTTGTTTATGTGTTAATGGATGATGATTTTGGGAAGGTAGAGGGATAAGAACGTCCTTTAGTTTCAGGACTCATCTGGAGAAAATTCTCGAGAATCATTGACCTTACTCAGCTTCTACAACTCGACAAGTTCGACGTTCAGAGTAGAAGCTTTTACGGCTAACGCAGGAAACAATGATTGGTTTATTGATTCAGGAGCATCAGCTCATATGTCTATGAAGCGTGACTTTCTCACAGATTTCGCAGAACAAGATAAGGGAGAGATAATATGTGCCAAACAAGTCTCGCCTGTCTGTTAAAGGGATAGGAAAATTGAACCTACGAGTTGCTGTTGAAAAATGTCTTGTGAGTTAATTTACTGACTGTAAGCCAGATCGTTAAAAATTGAAACTCCGTTGTCTTTAATTCAAAAGGCTGCACAATTTTCAGTAGCGATAAACAGCTAGTTGCCATCGCTTCGCCTGTGGGTGTTATGTTTAAGTTGAATGGCTCTAATATTAACGTGAGTATGATGGCAAATGGTTACGTCAAAGAAGCAAAAGTAGAGGATAGTGAGTTGTGGCATCGCCGCATGGGCCATCTTAACTTCGATAGTTTGCTAAAGTTGAAGAATTGTGTCTCTGGGGTTAACTTTAACAAAGTCAACAAGAAAAACTGTGAAGTCTGTGTGAAGGGCAAGCAAACTCGAATGCCTTTCGAAGACTCACGCAACAGAACTTTTGGAATTAAACCAATCTTTACGGTCCTATTTATGTTGCTTCTCGCGGTGGTGCACGTTAAATCATTTTACTAGTCGCTGATTTTAATAGAAAACTCTTTGTTTATTTTTTTAAAGCAAAGTCTGAAGTTTTTCAAAGATTTGTCGAATTCAAAACTTTTGTTGACAGACAGAGCAACAAGCAAATCAAGATTTTACACACCTTTAACGACAGTTCAACGAGTTTTACAACCGTTCATTTAGCAAGCTGATGAAAGAAAATGGAATTCAACACCAGACGACAACACCGTAACGCCAGAGCAGAACGGCTTAGCAGAGACAACCAATCGATCGATTATCAACAAGTAACGATGCATGTTATTTGACGCTGGACTTGACGTTAAGTTTTGGGCTGAGGCAGTCTCTATCTACTGCTGTTTTCATCATGAACAGATCTCCTAGCAAATCACCAACTGGTGTGACCCTGAGGAGACTTTTTCTGGACGAGTTCGAAATCTCAGTCATGTTCCAGTTTTTGGGTGTAATAACCTTTTCATACCAAGCCCAAAACCGAGTTTTTGGCAAAAAGTTTTCGAAAACCCGAAAATCGTTCACACCGAACATTTACACGTTTTCATTTCACATTGAAATTTGTTTAACACCGGCTGTTCAAATTTGGTATTGATGAACAAAATCTGTGAGTAAAAAGTTATGACTATTTCTAGGGTTTGGCATCAGGCTCTCTTATCGAAGATGCGTGCTTTCGGTTTTCATGAATCCCTCCTTCATTGGATTAGTAATTACTTTTCGAATCGTTCAATACAAGTTGTATTGGATGGATTCAAGTCTGAAAACCACAAAATAAATTCTGGTGTGCCCCAGGGCTCTGTTCTATCTCCAACACTCTTTCTTATTTTTATTAATGATCTCCTGTCTGCAACATCTAATCCAATACATTGTTTCGCTGACGATAGTATTCTTAGCTTTTCATATTCGTTTTCAGACTCACGTCCCTCTTCTTCGGATGTGGAACTGCAACGACAAAATATGACAAGCTCATTAAATTCCGACCTAAACAGCATTGTACAATGGGGAATAAGAAACCGCGTAGAATTTAATGCTTCGAAAACGCAATGCTGTCTTGTATCGTTAAAGCGAAATATACCCCCCTGCCATTATCCATAAATGGCACTTGCATCGAGGAAACTGAACATCTCGATATTCTCGGTATGTGTATCACCAACCACCTCTTGTGGAACGATCACATACGCGATGTCGCCAAAAATGCCGCAAGATGTTTGGGTGCGATGCAAGAAGTCTTTCTCCCCCTCGAATCTGACTGTTATTTACAAGACTTATGTACGTCCAAACCTTGAGTATAACTCCCATATCTGGGCTGGTGCTCCTGCAACTTACTTAAGCTTCTGGGATAGTATTGAACGTAGAGCATTTAGATTGATTGGTGATATTATCATCATAAGATCATTTACGTCACTTGAAGATCGCCGAAATGTTTCTTGTCTCACCCTCTTTTGCCGTTATTTTAATGGTTTATGCTCTAGAGAAATAGCCAGCTGCATTCCTCCCCTTAAACAGTTCAACCGTAATACTGGAGCTTCTAGGAATACTCATCAGTATACCCTCGAGCCCATCTTCAGTCGTACTGTCAAGTACAGAGATTCGTTCTTTAGTCGTACTATGCGAGTGTGGAATACCTTGCCACACTCTGTCTTTCCCAGCTATTGCAATATTCAGGAATTCAAAACCAATGTGCACCGACATCTCCTTTCAACCCCTCTCTCCCTTTCCTAGTGCTCACACTGTGCCTACATAATAAGGGTAATATATCCCTTTGAGTGTGCGCTTATTATAAAAAAAAAGTACTTATCAAGTTTATTTTCAGGAAGATAAAGATCTATACGAGCTCGAAAAGAACGAATGGGATCCCGTCATTGAATGGTTAAACAAATGTTTCGATACGAAAATACAAAACACTTCCAAAATATCACCACCCACTCTCGGATGCGGATAAAATGAAAATATCCAAGTACTTCCTTTCACACAGTGAAAGGTATATATTCTCTCAATATTCAATTTTTTTTAAGTGCAAACATTCTCCTAAGGATTTGTCTTTGCCGTCGACACCCTTTCCTTTCCTGTGATAGAGCAGCATAACAGAGCGAACAATGCCGTAACAATAGCTCGTCTCGAAGAAGAGTTTCAACTGAAATTCTAGGGTCGGGTGGAATGGACTCACGACATGAACCAACAAGAACTTCAAGCTCGCTTGGCTGCTGCTATCCTCTTTGTTCACTTCAACTGGTTTAAACAATTCACTAAGAAAAAGCTAATTGTCTAGAAAATATATCATAAAATTAACAACAAACATTTAAAACATTTTCTTCTTCTTTTACAACAAATTCAATCCAAAATACTGATCTTATGACTATTGCTTTTGTTGGCCAAATGTGCCTTCAGAATCGCCATATATTGTGGCCGTCCGAGCAACTTCGTGTAGGTCCTTATGGCCGGAGCAGAAAAGGTCAATTCCTAGTTCCAGATTCGTACCAAAATCTCACTCATACACAGCGATCACTAAGCTGTTATGATGGGCAATTTCTCCATAACTATCTTTTTTGGATTCTTCCTTTGAGGGCTCGTCTGGATTGTCCAAAGGACTGAGGATCTTCTTGATGTTGGCATCGCTGTCCATGAAGGGGCGATAGCTAATTATACTTATTCTCCTCCACAAATGAACTTATCGTCTTTCTCATATCTCCCAAACCCTTGTGATTGAACGGAGTGACCGCAAAGTCTTTGTTGGCATCGCTGTCCATGAAGGGGCGATAGCTAATTATACTTATTCTCCTCCACAAATGAACTTATCGTCTTTCTCATATCTCCCAAACCCTTGTGATTGAACGGAGTGACCGCAAAGTCTTTATCTAGGTAGTAAGCTAAAGCTTCGAACATATTTGTGTCGGCGAGTTCGAAGACGCATCCCTTGGAAACGTCATTACGAACTATGAGCAAGTCTTTCTCGCTTAACAAAGAGCGTTTGAAAGTCATGAAAGATCGGCCATTGTCGCAAATAGTCACCGGGGCTTTTATTAGCGACGTTTTTTTTTATTGCCAAGCAACTCCCCCATATTCTGTAAATAAAAAACAAAAATCAATAATTCGTATTTTGTAAGGAAATTGTATAAATAATATTACTTACCACGACCAAATTTATTTCAAAATAAAATATTTGTTTTGACAGCAGCCATCAGCTGTTTTGTTTACATTAATTTAAGCGCCGAATGCTTCGAAAGGTTTTTTTTGTTAAGTTCAACTTTGAATTGCTACTAGTTTTCGAAAGGTTTTATATAAAACTTGTGGTTTACGAAAACTTTTGGTTTACCAAAAATGTATGGGAAAACTTGAGTTTTCGATGTAGGTTTTCGGCCAAAACCGATAATTTCGCTAAAACCAGGTTTTGGACTTGGTGTGAAAAGCCTATAAGGCAATGGTGCATGTGCCAAAACATTGCCGAAAGAAGTTTGATTCAATGTCAGAATGCTGCATTTTTCTCGGTTAATCTGAAAATACGAAAGGTTATCAATTATACCAGGCCGAGGAAGATAAAAGCATTACTAGTCGAGATGTTGTGTTTTTCGAGTATTGTCAAGCTAAATCCGTTCAGTTTACCCTGAGGCTCCACAAGAGTTAAGTAAAATCCAACTTCTCTCTCATCCTTAATTATATAAAAAAACGCCTTTGAGTAAACAAAAATTGGACCTTCTAAAGAAATTAATGCTGGTTAAGAAGCTGGAGGAACTACAACAGCTAACAATTCAAGAGGATAAAAGAAAACACAGGTTTTGGGTAAATCCATTTCTGGAAGAAAGAGAACTTTATGATCTTGAGGCTTACTATTCAAGGATTCAAGGACTTACTATGGAAGGAAGGAGCAGATTATAAGAATTTTTGTAGGATGTCGGTCGACAGCTTTGAAGATGTTCTGTGCTTGAAATTCCACAAACATTCTTTTGGCTTCAGTGACAAAAGCCCAAGAGCATGTAAATGAAAGCAAGCTAGCCGTGTTTGATTATCTAAGGGGAAAATTTTGTACGTAGCGGTTTATGTAGATGATCTTCTCATATTTACTAACGATAAATACTAGAAGTTTGAATTGAAAAAGAACTTACAAAACTCTTTCAAAATGAAAGATGCTTCTTTTACTGTAAGGATTTCATGCATGTTCTTTCTTCAAATTCTTTTTCTTTGAAAATGTACTTTTAGCTAGGCACAAGAGCCTTGTTGTAGCCATCTTGGGTTGCCTACAAGCTAAACCGGAAATCAGACGCATAAACTCATTTAAGTATGTGTGAAATTTCTCTAAATTATGACATTACCCCTAAAAACTCAGATATAGTGTTTTTAGTTTTAATATCAACTCCACCGCCATCAGAAAGAGAAAAGAACTAATTATTTGTTTCTCTCTGCTCGGAAGCTTGACATTGTTTTAAAGCCTACATTTTATATTCGCATGCATGGGATTGGGCAGGTTCAGTAGACATAAGGGACTTGAAATTTATGCAAGTTTCTAGATCTGATAAGCCAACTTCCAAAAAATTACCTTCCAATTAGGCAAATTTAATGGAAAGTTGACTGGAAAGTTAGCCAAGAATCTAAAGAAATGACAGTTGACCATGTTTTTTCATTCAACTGAAAGCTGAACTTTATTACTCTATGATTTATTTATTTTCTGCACAACTTCATGGATTCCTTGTGAATTTGGAAAAGAAATAACTAATATTTCTTTACAATACAAAATACAAATCGTGGTGGACTTGTAGCTTGAATGGGGAGTGTTTTGTAGACAAAAATTTTGTTGGTACTTTTTGCACTATGAACTTAAAAAACTATGCAGTTGCCTTTGTCAAAATGTACATTCAAGAAATTAAGTTGACTGTCCATTGATTACACTGGAAAACAGCATGTTTGTTTCATGAGATTTCATAAATGAATCTGAATAATTTTTCCACGCTGATTTCAAAAATATATGCTGTTTTTATGTGGCAGCTCTAGTTTTGGAGTAATGAAGGGATAGGATTTTTCATTTAAAATGCACATATTTTAAGTTTAAAAAATTTATTAAACATATTTATACTGAATAAAATTTTCGTTTTTTGGATTTGCTGGAGTGAGAGAACTATTTTGAATGCTCCAACAATAATCAGCCATCATATGTTCATTCCAGTACCCCTGATACCTTTCCTCCATAGTGCGAATATCCTGGTGAAAGCGCTCTCCCTGTTCCTCGCTTAGGTCGCCGAGATTTTCAGGAAAATAGTCTAGATGGCTGTGAAAATAGTGAAGCTTGATGCTCATGTTGCTTCCAAGCCGCTGGAAGTGTATCAGCAACTGCTCGACGTGCTGAATGTAGCCGTCAGACTTCCTATTGCCCACAAAATTCCTCACTACCCAAACAAACTCTTCCCATGCAGATTTCTCGACAGCTGTCATATAGTTGATGAAATTTGTATCATCTATCAACTTCCTGATTTGTGGGCCATCGAAAATACCACTCTTGATTTTTTCACTACTCAATTTTGGAAACACTTTTACAATGTAGTTGAAACATTCGCCATCTTTGTTTAGAGCTTTTACGAACTGTTTTATCAACCCCAGTTTTATATGCAAAGGAGGCAATATAATTCGGTCTCTGGATACCAGTGGAGCATTAATTACATTTTGCTTACCGGGAATCAAAGCCTCCCTGGAAGGCCATTCTCTTTTTGTCCAATGCTCAGCTTTAACTCGGCTGTCCCATAGGCATAGGAAACAGGGGTATTTTGTATAGCCACTTTGTTGGCCCAGGAGAAAATTTACCATTTTTAAATCAACACATAAAACCCAGTTATGTTCCTTGTACTTAATTTTGTCGAGAACTAAAGATATTGTAGGATATTCTTCTTTAACCTTTTTAGAATGAGCAATAGGTAAGGAACCAAGTTTGTTGCCATTATGTAAAAGTACACATTTCAAACTTCGTTTTGACGAATCAATGAACAACCGCCACTGCTCTGGATGATACTCTTTTAATCCCATTGCATTCATTAGACCCGGAATATCAGTACAAAACACAAAATTATCTTTTTTAGTAAAGAAAGGAAGTAAATCTTTTTCCCTGTTACGGTAGTACGATATCTTTGTTTCTCTGGTCAACAAATTTCTTTCTTTCAATCGGGAAGCTAAAATTTCTGATGCCGTATTAGACAGGTCCAAGGTCCCTGATCAAGTCATGTAGATCATCTTGATTTAGTGGTCGGGGACTAACGTAGCAATCAAAATCACTGTTGCTACCATTGCCGTCGTTTTCGCTTTGTCCGCTGCACTGGTCTGAATTTTCCGAAGATGTACATGGTTGCTGTGGTGTTGATGTATCACCAATACTCAAAACTGGTCTTATGGCAGATTTTAAGTTGGGATATATCCACTTAGAGCAATTTTTATGGTTTATTCCTATGATTTTCGTTACACAGAAATAACAGTCGTCATGATGGTTGGATGGTTCACGCCAAATTATAGGAGCTTTGTACTTAAAAGTGGGTCTTTTTTTGTTTGCCCACAGCCGCAAATATTCAACACAACTTTTACATACCTGACTTGGTATCCAAGGTTTAGCATTTGATGGCAACGGAAACCCAAAGTAGTCGAAGTATGCTTTTTTCACAAAGTCCGACACATTTAAACGAAATTTTTGGAACATATATCCTCCGCAAATAACACAAAACAATCAGGGTTATTTAAACACGTCCTTCTTGAGGAAGACATAATGAAATTTGTAAAGGAACTACTTAAGTTACACCGCTATTAATAGAAACTATCGACTACTTAACGGTACCCGTATCTCACTAACTAGAGCTGCTACAAAAAATCTGAGAGTAGATTTGAAATCAGAGAACCCAAATTAATAAACAACGGTAAAAAAATGTCATGCAACACAAAAAACGGTTTATTTTGTTTTTCTGTGTTATATCCCGCTGACAATTAATTCAAAACCTAAGTAATAACCATGGATTACACAATTTGTGATAGTTTTAGTAAAAAAGGTTGTAACATCGTCTTCTGGATTCTTCTTCACACTATAATTTTGTTGCAAAAATAGTATGTTTGAGATAAGATGTCATGTTAAGGAATTTTTGGACGGTTTTTAATAATGGTGGCTCGGGGGTACCAATTATTAGCTTACAGACTTATTACGGTTGTCAAAGATCAATTAATTGACAATTGAAACATTTTGTCAATTAATTGATAAATTGGTATTATATGAACGCTAGTTGATCATTTTTTTATCCATTGTGAATACCACCAATAATTTTGATATGAGTCCCATCGATAGCACCAATAACATTTGGAATACTGCTCTTTTGAAAAAAGTATATCTTGGCCTGGCGTTCTTCTTCTTGTGAATAGTTAAATTTTATCCATTTAGAATAAATATTTGTTTCCAAATCATTTAAAACTTCTTTCAAAACAACTGAAACCGTTGGTTGCGCCATACCAATGTTAAAATCGTTCCCAACACTCAACTGGTAGCTTCCTTGCGCGGGGAATCTTAAGACAGCTGCAAATTTTAGTATGTTTGGGATGGATTGTTGTCTTTTCGTTGGTTTTAACTTGTCGTTGATATCTAAAAATACATTAAGGAAGGCTTCTTTCAAAAGTCTAAAGTTTTGAATGAATCTAAAAGTGAGCCAAATTAGATTTTCTAATGTAACTAAAAAAGATCTTTTATCTACATACATATGTTCAGCCAAATCCATCGGATTTGAAGCATCGCGTAGTTTTCTTCGAATCTTTGCTTGCTCCAAAGTATTTTCTTCTTCAATTTCATTTTCACCGAAAAATAGTTCAATAGTAGACATGCTTTTGGCTTTCGCGATCCGTAAAATATTTTATCAACAAGGAATTTGTGATTGACTGAAAATTTGATAATTAACAAATATTTTGACAACCATAATACCAAGACTGTCAATTTGAATCATTCACAATAGATCTAATTTCTGAAGAGCGTTCACAGTTTATCAAAAATTTTGATTGCTGACAACGATAATACGAATTCATCTATTTCATTGAAAAATGTCAACTAGCGTATTTTCCCTTCAGTTCAATTCAGATTTGTCAGTTGTGAGTAGGAAGGGAAAGATTCGATAGTCGAAATAATATTTCATGTAAACTGGAGAGTTCACCTGTAACCATGGAGCGAGAACTTGGAACGATAACACGACACCTGATCGTCATGAGATTGACGCGGCCAGCCATCTTCGCGATTGGAGATGGGTGGAGAGGAAGGAACTGAAGGAGAAATTAGAGGTTGAGCACCGTGTGTTGATCGTATGGATAATAAACTACAAAAAATTGCTAATTTCAAAAAGCACTTTCCATGACAGTCATACGCCCTAACCATCATGCCACGGTGTTATAAGGATAATGCTTCTCGAGAACCACTAAGTTTTAAATTTAATTTCTTTTTATTTGAATAAAGAATTATTTTTTTTCGAACCTATCAGTTCTTTCGTACTAATTATCGAATTAACATTGGTCCTTCGAGCCGGATTTCCTTTGTTGGGGACAGACTAATGCTGCGGGCGAGTGTCGCTTATAATCAGTACTGCCTGGAAAATGACAATGAGATATAATTTGGGACTAAAATTGCCACAGGTACACAAAAGAAGAATGAAGTCATTTTTTAACCATTTGCTTGATGTCGCTTTTCATATTTATCCCGATAAATCATTCGGATATCAATTTGACAGTACCCGTCGCGTGATGGTTAATCTAAGGGTTGTCATGCCAAAGGTCTTGAGATTAATACATCCTGAGTCATCAATTTTTTTTTTTGTATGTGCTTCTTTTTTGTGATTCTGTAATGGTTTTCATTTAACTTTCACTTTTTTTTGAAAAGGCTTGACCCTTTGAGAAAATTTGGGTGACAGATTTTTCTTAACATTTAACAGAGTTTTACATTTAAGGATTTAAATTACCTGTTGTTATTATGTCATTACATCTGTTATTTCTGACAGAGTTTGAAGTTTTTAAAAGTTCTTCTAACACCTTGTATAAAATTGTCTATATAACTTGAAAGGCAAACATTTGTTATTACGTGAAATTGAATTGTTGATGGTTTTTTCTTCGATGATCAACTAGAATCCAAGTTCTTGAATGATATGCGTTGTGAATATTGGTTGAGGGACATCCGCTAAAATAAATAACCAGTTTATTTATCTTTTCAGTTCAGAGACGATCTGAATGATTCTTGTTTTTGCCTATGTTTTGATTGGAGCTCCATTTGCGGCGTAGAGAATATCCATTGTCTGTTGTTAACGTTTTTGCAGGAAGTTTAGTCCGAATAATCTGCACCCATGTCTGTAAGATTTTTGTTTTTCAATCATTAATGAATAAGCGACGGCTTTCATTTGTGTCAGCTTTTTGCTTTAATTAGTTTTACAGAAAATCGAATCTTTAAATTGGCAGAGTTCGACGAATTTTTGACAAAACGAGATTTAGACTTACTTGGTATTTTGCTTGTATCCCTCTTTATTTATTCTTGCCTACTGCTATCATTTGATTTTGGTGTTCTTCATCTTGTTTTGAAGAGCCTCGATTCTTAATAGCAGTTCTGATTGGCTGCTGAACGTCTGATTTGTTGTGGAAGTCTTTTTAACAAATATGTTGGTCAAACGAAGCGACGACATAATATTTCATGCAACTGGCCGCTTACATTTTGTATTGATATCTCTGGATGATCATTCAGCATCTTAACATTTGTTGTTGAATAATCCAGAACTCATGATTGAGGTCGTCTGAATCAATTGCTTTTACAACAATTCTAAAAACAATATACATCTCCATCTAAAAGTTCGATAAACTAGTCACCTGGTATTCCACCCCAATCTACTTATTTTCTCCAAATTCAATTCATGACATGTAAATCATGTGAATTTATTACATTAGTTTAAACTTGAACGCTCTCAAAATAAAGCTAAGACCTTAAATAAAGGTTCTAAGTCGCATTCCACTTAGATACCAATGAACGTCGTGATTTACAGTAATAAAACTCTTATTTATAAATTGTCTGTGTATTATGCAGCAAAGCCGCAAAGAACGAGTCAATTTTAAAATTTGTTTATCACGTACAAAAATGAAAATTATATTTAATATTTTGTATTATGACAATCTTCACGTTTATTTAGCACATTATTCATTTATATAATATTTCATAAAATATTGTATGAAATAAAAGATTAAAACAAAATTATAAACTAAATAAGTATTTACATATTTGAAATAAAAAAAAAGTTGTATTAATACTTTAAATATTTTTTCTTCAATTAGAATTTATAATTCTTTTTATTTTAGATTTTGAGTATGTTACCTTATTATTTAAAAAGATAATGTTTCATGTGACTTAAATTATTTAGGTTCTTATTTATTCTAGTTTCATCAATCAGTAATTCACTTAAGTGATGGTATACTTAACTTTTAATAATAAAAATACACATATTTACACTCATTTAATTTAAATAAAACTAAAGTTTACATATTAAATTCATAACTAGTTTACATGATTATGTTCATAATATATAAAATACAAATAAAAGATTGAATGTTTTAACAGAACAAAAACGTAATACATTTACAGTCCTTTTTGTATTTAAAGATACAACAAATAAAATTGCAATTAAGGCACCAGTCTCTTCTCTTACGTAAATATTAAACATTTACTTAACTTATTATATTACCAATGGTTTGATTCATTACATTAGTAAGAACATCCTTTAATATATTTTCTTACAAAAAGAGAATTGAAAAATTGGATTTCACAATGAGTTTACGAGTATATAAAAAGCGTATTTTTCTAAAATAAGGAAAACGCCTAGTCATCATCTGATAAGTCGATGGACTCACCTGGCTCTAATTGCTTTCGTGCAGCATTTTGTTGCTTCATTGTATTTAGAATTGAGGCAGGAGTTGTAGAAATTGATGTGGTGTGTTCATTCAAGCTTTGTTTAGTCGCAATTATCTGATGGATCAAACAAGAATATAATATTTTAGTTGTTTATTTTTTTTATTCAAAAAGAAATGTTTAATTTTCATTATTTTCACATTTTATAGAACTGAATAATTTGCAAGAAATTTAAACCGTGTTTTCCGAAGTAGTTGACACATATTCGGATATTCAAGTATACACTTGTCCTCGTATTAAAAATATAATTTTTCAACAAGGTTCCTCAAAAAATGACCATAGTCAAATGAAGACTCATTAGTAATCACATACACATATAAGAAGACTCTAGAAGATAATGATTTGTACTCACAGAATCATCACACAATTTATAGTTGAGGCCCTACCTTAGCTTTAAAAAGGCAGTTTTAGTTTTTTGCTTTTACTTAAATTTTTAAAAAGTGCATTTTTCAAAAACATGATGTGATGAAAAATTAAAAGTTGATATTGTTATAGAGGGCAGCTAAATCCTTCATAAAGAATTGTTTGGATTGTTGAACATGAGAAGGAAATTCCAAATAGGAAAGATAGATTTTCAAATTTGTAACCTAAAACTAGGTTCTCATATCTCAAAACAATTTGGCAAACAGGTTACAAGATATCAGTTTAAAATTAAAAAGGTTTTATTCGGTGATGTTTTGCTACGAAAACAAACTTTTTTTTGTATCGTGAATCCTTCATTAAGTTGTATAGATATTATAAGGGGTCATCCATTTTGCGGTTTCAAAAGAATAGGGCTGGAATTCGACATCTGTCAAACTAAGTCGGTAAACCAATTTTTTTGTCTGACTTTTATGAAACTGAATCGTTTAAATATCGCACAACGCATACAAATTGTTAAAACCTGCTACAAAAATGGCGATATCGTGCTTTAAGAGGAGATTATGGTTAACATAATAGTCCAACTACGAATTTGAACAGATTGAATTGGTTACAGCAACTGCATCATCGTTTCGCTCGTACCACTGACAGTATCGCTCCTTTAAGTGAAAGTGTTGCCGAAGACCCGGATATGTAGATTCCTCGTCGTTATCAGTTATGGCCATATGAGAAATGCGACTTAGAGAATATGTGATTTCAACAAGAAGGTGCTACATGCCACACAACTCGAACGAATATGGCAACTGGACACCAAGATCATGTTATTTGATACCGCAGGACATTTTTTTGTGGATCTACGCCAAAGACCGTGCTTATGCAGATAAACCTTTAAATCTTGAGCACTTACAAACCAACATTCGTCAAGTTAAGGGTGAAATACCGCCCACTATATGTTAAAAAGTGATCGAAAATTACCTCAAAAGAATCGATGCTTGCAGCAATTCGCGTGGTGGTAATTTAAATGATGTATAAATATTGAACAAATAAACATTTCAATTACTTGTAATGGAAAAAAATCGCTTACTAATTACATGTAATTGAAAATTGAAGTTGGTTTCTTTAAGTTTTACACTTCAGAATTTTCAGAAAGCAGTTAGCTTATAGCAAGCTTTAAACTACGATCAGAGGCTAATCATAAGTGCACGTGTTAGTTGTTAGTAAGATAATTACACAGTTAAAGCCTTACACACGCACAAAATACAAAACATAATTAACATTTAACATGAATTAATACAGAACAACAAAAAAGTTCTTGAGGGAAAGAACTTTTAAACTACATTCAAGGTAATTGATTTCTCTGATGTTTTTAATTTCAAATGTAAATTTTGTATTTTTGTAATATTTTGGTTAGGTTAGGTTATAGTGGATGTCCAATAATGAAACGGACACTCTTAGGCCAGTTTAATGGCCCATTGTGATACCACATGAATCTTGAGGCTTCCTCCTAATCTCAATGGAACCAGCTTGAGTCCCTTACGAAACGTGAGAGGCTGATTATACCGATATGATTTAGATTGTTAAAGAAGAATTGTCCTAGGTAATACTTGCGTTTTCGAGCCAGAGCAGGGCATGTGCAGAGAAGATGAAGAACCGTTTCTTAATATTAAACTGTTGCGCCATCTCCATTAGAGATGATCGCCAGTTATGGACTGTTATAGCGTTTGTAGAGACAGAGTCGAGAGATTTGATAGCGGCCTGGCTATCAGAGAAAATACGGATATCAGATGTTGATATCACGTTTTCTTTGAGCCAAGACAAGACTTCTTTTACCGCCAAAAGTTCCGCCTGGAACACGCTACAATGATTAGGAAGGCGGAATGAGAGACTTAATTTCAGTCGTTCAGAGTACACACCTCCCCCAACCCATTCTTTTCTTTTTTCATCCTCCAAGAATGTCCTATCCTCCCAAAAAGATCTGGTAAGTATAGAAATCTGAAAGTTTCTGTCGAATTGTAGTTGGAATTGATTCTAAGTACCTTAGAATTACGGAGTGGCCAATTTTGTTGTTAGTCCACTGCGACGAAGCATTGAGGCGAATAGCAGAGCTTGAAGCTATTTGTTTGCTAAATATGTCAAGAGGTGTAAGGTAGAGCAAGGTGTCCAGTGCCGCAGACGGGGTCGTGCGAAGCGATCCGCTTATACATAGGCAGGCTGAACGTTGAACTTTATTCAACTTATCCCTGTTTATATATTTTTCTAAAGCAGTCCACCGTACTGCCACACCGTACGTTAAAATCGGTCTGATTACAGATGTGTATAGCAAATGCGTGATTCTGGGTTGTAAACACCATTTATTACCAATAGCTTTTTTGGAAACCTACAGTAGCTTTTTTTACTCCTTCCTGTACGTTGCGTTTCCAATTTAGTTTTTTGTCTAAGACAAGACCCAGGTATTTAGCCACGTCTGAGAATTTTAATTGGATTCCTTTAATATAGGGAGGGTTGACAAATGGAATTTTGTATCTCCTCGAAAATAAGACCATATCGGTTTTGTGTGGGTTAACATCCAGTCCACACCGATCAGCCCAAAGTATTAGTCTGTCCAAGGCATTTTGTAAGAGTTCTTTTAGGATGTTAAAATGCTTTCCTGAAACTGCTATAGCAACGTCGTCCGCATAGGCTATCACTCTGAATCCATTGTGAATATCACCAATAATTTTGATATGAGTCCCGTCGATAGCACCAATAACATTTGGAATACTGCTCTTTTGAAAAAAGTATATCTTGGCCTGGCGTTCTTCTTCTTGTGAATAGTTAAATTTTATCCATTTAGAATAAATATTTGTTTCCAAATCATTTAAAACTTCTTTCAAAACAACTGAAACCGTTGGTTGCGCCATACCAATGTTAAAATTGTTCCCAACACTCAACTGGTAGCTTCCTTGCGCGGGGAATCTTAAGACAGCTGCAAATTTTAGTATGTTTGGGATGGATTGTTGTCTTTTCGTTGGTTTTAACTTGTCGTTGATATCTAAAAATACATTAAGGAAGGCTTCTTTCAAAAGTCTAAAGTTTTGAATGAATCTAAAAGTGAGCCAAATTAGATTTTCTAATGTAACTAAAAAAGATCTTTTATCTACATACATATGTTCAGCCAAATCCATCGGATTTGAAGCATCGCGTAGTTTTCTTCGAATCTTTGCTTGCTCCAAAGTATTTTCTTCTTCAATTTCATTTTCACCGAAAAATAGTTTAATAGTAGACATGCTTTTGGCTTTCGCGATCCGTAAAATATTTTATCAACAAGGAATTTGTGATTGACTGAAAATTTGATAATTAACAAATATTTTGACAACCATAATACCAAGACTGTCAATTTGAATCATTCACAATAGATCTAATTTCTGAAGAGCGTTCACAGTTTATCAAAAATTTTGATTGCTGACAACGATAATACGAATTCATCTATTTCATTGAAAAATGTCAACTAGCGTATTTTCCCTTCAGTTCAATTCAGATTTGTCAGTTGTGAGTAGGAAGGGAAAGATTCGATAGTCGAAATAATATTTCATGTAAACTGGAGAGTTCACCTGTAACCATGGAGCGAGAACTTGGAACGATAACACGACACCTGATCGTCATGAGATTGACGCGGCCAGCCATCTTCGCGATTGGAGATGGGTGGAGAGGAAGGAACTGAAGGAGAAATTAGAGGTTGAGCACCGTGTGTTGATCGTATGGATAATAAACTACAAAAAATTGCTAATTTCAAAAAGCACTTTCCATGACAGTCATACGCCCTAACCATCATGCCACGGTGTTATAAGGATAATGCTTCTCGAGAACCACTAAGTTTTAAATTTAATTTCTTTTTATTTGAATAAAGAATTATTTTTTTTCGAACCTATCAGTTCTTTCGTACTAATTATCGAATTAACATTGGTCCTTCGAGCCGGATTTCCTTTGTTGGGGACAGACTAATGCTGCGGGCGAGTGTCGCTTATAATCAGTACTGCCTGGAAAATGACAATGAGATATAATTTGGGACTAAAATTGCCACAGGTACACAAAAGAAGAATGAAGTCATTTTTTAACCATTTGCTTGATGTCGCTTTTCATATTTATCCCGATAAATCATTCGGATATCAATTTGACAGTACCCGTCGCGTGATGGTTAATCTAAGGGTTGTCATGCCAAAGGTCTTGAGATTAATACATCCTGAGTCATCAATTTTTTTTTTTGTATGTGCTTCTTTTTTGTGATTCTGTAATGGTTTTCATTTAACTTTCACTTTTTTTTGAAAAGGCTTGACCCTTTGAGAAAATTTGGGTGACAGATTTTTCTTAACATTTAACAGAGTTTTACATTTAAGGATTTAAATTACCTGTTGTTATTATGTCATTACATCTGTTATTTCTGACAGAGTTTGAAGTTTTTAAAAGTTCTTCTAACACCTTGTATAAAATTGTCTATATAACTTGAAAGGCAAACATTTGTTATTACGTGAAATTGAATTGTTGATGGTTTTTTCTTCGATGATCAACTAGAATCCAAGTTCTTGAATGATATGCGTTGTGAATATTGGTTGAGGGACATCCGCTAAAATAAATAACCA
The DNA here is from genome assembly GCF_945859685.1 of Eupeodes corollae. Lineage (NCBI taxonomy): Eukaryota > Metazoa > Arthropoda > Insecta > Diptera > Syrphidae > Eupeodes > Eupeodes corollae. The sequence continues at coordinate 79,063,203 of NC_079149.1, read as the reverse complement.
GTTTATTTATCTTTTCAGTTCAGAGACGATCTGAATGATTCTTGTTTTTGCCTATGTTTTGATTGGAGCTCCATTTGCGGCGTAGAGAATATCCATTGTCTGTTGTTAACGTTTTTGCAGGAAGTTTAGTCCGAATAATCTGCACCCATGTCTGTAAGATTTTTGTTTTTCAATCATTAATGAATAAGCGACGGCTTTCATTTGTGTCAGCTTTTTGCTTTAATTAGTTTTACAGAAAATCGAATCTTTAAATTGGCAGAGTTCGACGAATTTTTGACAAAACGAGATTTAGACTTACTTGGTATTTTGCTTGTATCCCTCTTTATTTATTCTTGCCTACTGCTATCATTTGATTTTGGTGTTCTTCATCTTGTTTTGAAGAGCCTCGATTCTTAATAGCAGTTCTGATTGGCTGCTGAACGTCTGATTTGTTGTGGAAGTCTTTTTAACAAATATGTTGGTCAAACGAAGCGACGACATAATATTTCATGCAACTGGCCGCTTACATTTTGTATTGATATCTCTGGATGATCATTCAGCATCTTAACATTTGTTGTTGAATAATCCAGAACTCATGATTGAGGTCGTCTGAATCAATTGCTTTTACAACAATTCTAAAAACAATATACATCTCCATCTAAAAGTTCGATAAACTAGTCACCTGGTATTCCACCCCAATCTACTTATTTTCTCCAAATTCAATTCATGACATGTAAATCATGTGAATTTATTACATTAGTTTAAACTTGAACGCTCTCAAAATAAAGCTAAGACCTTAAATAAAGGTTCTAAGTCGCATTCCACTTAGATACCAATGAACGTCGTGATTTACAGTAATAAAACTCTTATTTATAAATTGTCTGTGTATTATGCAGCAAAGCCGCAAAGAACGAGTCAATTTTAAAATTTGTTTATCACGTACAAAAATGAAAATTATATTTAATATTTTGTATTATGACAATCTTCACGTTTATTTAGCACATTATTCATTTATATAATATTTCATAAAATATTGTATGAAATAAAAGATTAAAACAAAATTATAAACTAAATAAGTATTTACATATTTGAAATAAAAAAAAAGTTGTATTAATACTTTAAATATTTTTTCTTCAATTAGAATTTATAATTCTTTTTATTTTAGATTTTGAGTATGTTACCTTATTATTTAAAAAGATAATGTTTCATGTGACTTAAATTATTTAGGTTCTTATTTATTCTAGTTTCATCAATCAGTAATTCACTTAAGTGATGGTATACTTAACTTTTAATAATAAAAATACACATATTTACACTCATTTAATTTAAATAAAACTAAAGTTTACATATTAAATTCATAACTAGTTTACATGATTATGTTCATAATATATAAAATACAAATAAAAGATTGAATGTTTTAACAGAACAAAAACGTAATACATTTACAGTCCTTTTTGTATTTAAAGATACAACAAATAAAATTGCAATTAAGGCACCAGTCTCTTCTCTTACGTAAATATTAAACATTTACTTAACTTATTATATTACCAATGGTTTGATTCATTACATTAGTAAGAACATCCTTTAATATATTTTCTTACAAAAAGAGAATTGAAAAATTGGATTTCACAATGAGTTTACGAGTATATAAAAAGCGTATTTTTCTAAAATAAGGAAAACGCCTAGTCATCATCTGATAAGTCGATGGACTCACCTGGCTCTAATTGCTTTCGTGCAGCATTTTGTTGCTTCATTGTATTTAGAATTGAGGCAGGAATTGTAGAAATTGATGTGGTGTGTTCATTCAAGCTTTGTTTAGTCGCAATTATCTGATGGATCAAACAAGAATATAATATTTTAGTTGTTTATTTTTTTTATTCAAAAAGAAATGTTTAATTTTCATTATTTTCACATTTTATAGAACTGAATAATTTGCAAGAAATTTAAACCGTGTTTTCCGAAGTAGTTGACACATATTCGGATATTCAAGTATACACTTGTCCTCGTATTAAAAATATAATTTTTCAACAAGGTTCCTCAAAAAATGACCATAGTCAAATGAAGACTCATTAGTAATCACATACACATATAAGAAGACTCTAGAAGATAATGATTTGTACTCACAGAATCATCACACAATTTATAGTTGAGGCCCTACCTTAGCTTTAAAAAGGCAGTTTTAGTTTTTTGCTTTTACTTAAATTTTTAAAAAGTGCATTTTTCAAAAACATGATGTGATGAAAAATTAAAAGTTGATATTGTTATAGAGGGCAGCTAAATCCTTCATAAAGAATTGTTTGGATTGTTGAACATGAGAAGGAAATTCCAAATAGGAAAGATAGATTTTCAAATTTGTAACCTAAAACTAGGTTCTCATATCTCAAAACAATTTGGCAAACAGGTTACAAGATATCAGTTTAAAATTAAAAAGGTTTTATTCGGTGATGTTTTGCTACGAAAACAAACTTTTTTTTGTATCGTGAATCCTTCATTAAGTTGTATAGATATTATAAGGGGTCATCCATTTTGCGGTTTCAAAAGAATAGGGCTGGAATTCGACATCTGTCAAACTAAGTCGGTAAACCAATTTTTTTGTCTGACTTTTATGAAACTGAATCGTTTAAATATCGCACAACGCATACAAATTGTTAAAACCTGCTACAAAAATGGCGATATCGTGCTTTAAGAGGAGATTATGGTTAACATAATAGTCCAACTACGAATTTGAACAGATTGAATTGGTTACAGCAACTGCATCATCGTTTCGCTCGTACCACTGACAGTATCGCTCCTTTAAGTGAAAGTGTTGCCGAAGACCCGGATATGTAGATTCCTCGTCGTTATCAGTTATGGCCATATGAGAAATGCGACTTAGAGAATATGTGATTTCAACAAGAAGGTGCTACATGCCACACAACTCGAACGAATATGGCAACTGGACACCAAGATCATGTTATTTGATACCGCAGGACATTTTTTTGTGGATCTACGCCAAAGACCGTGCTTATGCAGATAAACCTTTAAATCTTGAGCACTTACAAACCAACATTCGTCAAGTTAAGGGTGAAATACCGCCCACTATATGTTAAAAAGTGATCGAAAATTACCTCAAAAGAATCGATGCTTGCAGCAATTCGCGTGGTGGTAATTTAAATGATGTATAAATATTGAACAAATAAACATTTCAATTACTTGTAATGGAAAAAAATCGCTTACTAATTACATGTAATTGAAAATTGAAGTTGGTTTCTTTAAGTTTTACACTTCAGAATTTTCAGAAAGCAGTTAGCTTATAGCAAGCTTTAAACTACGATCAGAGGCTAATCATAAGTGCACGTGTTAGTTGTTAGTAAGATAATTACACAGTTAAAGCCTTACACACGCACAAAATACAAAACATAATTAACATTTAACATGAATTAATACAGAACAACAAAAAAGTTCTTGAGGGAAAGAACTTTTAAACTACATTCAAGGTAATTGATTTCTCTGATGTTTTTAATTTCAAATGTAAATTTTGTATTTTTGTAATATTTTGGTTAGGTTAGGTTATAGTGGATGTCCAATAATGAAACGGACACTCTTAGGCCAGTTTAATGGCCCATTGTGATACCACATGAATCTTGAGGCTTCCTCCTAATCTCAATGGAACCAGCTTGAGTCCCTTACGAAACGTGAGAGGCTGATTATACCGATATGATTTAGATTGTTAAAGAAGAATTGTCCTAGGTAATACTTGCGTTTTCGAGCCAGAGCAGGGCATGTGCAGAGAAGATGAAGAACCGTTTCTTAATATTAAACTGTTGCGCCATCTCCATTAGAGATGATCGCCAGTTATGGACTGTTATAGCGTTTGTAGAGACAGAGTCGAGAGATTTGATAGCGGCCTGGCTATCAGAGAAAATACGGATATCAGATGTTGATATCACGTTTTCTTTGAGCCAAGACAAGACTTCTTTTACCGCCAAAAGTTCCGCCTGGAACACGCTACAATTATTAGGAAGGCGGAATGAGAGACTTAATTTCAGTCGTTCAGAGTACACACCTCCCCCAACCCATTCTTTTCTTTTTTCATCCTCCAAGAATGTCCTATCCTCCCAAAAAGATCTGGTAAGTATAGAAATCTGAAAGTTTCTGTCGAATTGTAGTTGGAATTGATTCTAAGTACCTTAGAATTACGGAGTGGCCAATTTTGTTGTTAGTCCACTGCGACGAAGCATTGAGGCGAATAGCAGAGCTTGAAGCTATTTGTTTGCTAAATATGTCAAGAGGTGTAAGGTAGAGCAAGGTGTCCAGTGCCGCAGACGGGGTCGTGCGAAGCGATCCGCTTATACATAGGCAGGCTGAACGTTGAACTTTATTCAACTTATCCCTGTTTATATCTTTTTCTAAAGCAGTCCACCGTACTGCCACACCGTACGTTAAAATCGGTCTGATTACAGATGTGTATAGCCAATGCGTGATTCTGGGTTGTAAACACCATTTATTACCAATAGCTTTTTTGGAAACCTACAGTAGCTTTTTTTACTCCTTCCTGTACGTTGCGTTTCCAATTTAGTTTTTTGTCTAAGACAAGACCCAGGTATTTAGCCACGTCTGAGAATTTTAATTGGATTCCTTTAATATAGGGAGGGTTGACAAATGGAATTTTGTATCTCCTCGAAAATAAGACCATATCGGTTTTGTGTGGGTTAACATCCAGTCCACACCGATCAGCCCAAAGTATTAGTCTGTCCAAGGCATTTTGTAACAGTTCTTTTAGGATGTTAAAATGCTTTCCTGAAACTGCTATAGCAACGTCGTCCGCATAGGCTATCACTCTGAATCTATTGTGAATATCACCAATAATTTTGATATGAGTCCCGTCGATAGCACCAATAACATTTGGAATACTGCTCTTTTGAAAAAAGTATATCTTGGCCTGGCGTTCTTCTTCTTGTGAATAGTTAAATTTTATCCATTTAGAATAAATATTTGTTTCCAAATCATTTAAAACTTCTTTCAAAACAACTGAAACCGTTGGTTGCGCCATACCAATGTTAAAATCGTTCCCAACACTCAACTGGTAGCTTCCTTGCGCGGGGAATCTTAAGACAGCTGCAAATTTTAGTATGTTTGGGATGGATTGTTGTCTTTTCGTTGGTTTTAACTTGTCGTTGATATCTAAAAATACATTAAGGAAGGCTTCTTTCAAAAGTCTAAAGTTTTGAATGAATCTAAAAGTGAGCCAAATTAGATTTTCTAATGTAACTAAAAAAGATCTTTTATCTACATACATATGTTCAGCCAAATCCATCGGATTTGAAGCATCGCGTAGTTTTCTTCGAATCTTTGCTTGCTCCAAAGTATTTTCTTCTTCAATTTCATTTTCACCGAAAAATAGTTCAATAGTAGACATGCTTTTGGCTTTCGCGATCCGTAAAATATTTTATCAACAAGGAATTTGTGATTGACTGAAAATTTGATAATTAACAAATATTTTGACAACCATAATACCAAGACTGTCAATTTGAATCATTCACAATAGATCTAATTTCTGAAGAGCGTTCACAGTTTATCAAAAATTTTGATTGCTGACAACGATAATACGAATTCATCTATTTCATTGAAAAATGTCAACTAGCGTATTTTCCCTTCAGTTCAATTCAGATTTGTCAGTTGTGAGTAGGAAGGGAAAGATTCGATAGTCGAAATAATATTTCATGTAAACTGGAGAGTTCACCTGTAACCATGGAGCGAGAACTTGGAACGATAACACGACACCTGATCGTCATGAGATTGACGCGGCCTTGATGCCAGCCATCTTCGCGATTGGAGATGGGTGGAGAGGAAGGAACTGAAGGAGAAATTAGAGGTTGAGCACCGTGTGTTGATCGTATGGATAATAAACTACAAAAAATTGCTAATTTCAAAAAGCACTTTCCATGACAGTCATACGCCCTAACCATCATGCCACGGTGTTATAAGGATAATGCTTCTCGAGAACCACTAAGTTTTAAATTTAATTTCTTTTTATTTGAATAAAGAATTATTTTTTTTCGAACCTATCAGTTCTTTCGTACTAATTATCGAATTAACATTGGTCCTTCGAGCCGGATTTCCTTTGTTGGGGACAGACTAATGCTGCGGGCGAGTGTCGCTTATAATCAGTACTGCCTGGAAAATGACAATGAGATATAATTTGGGACTAAAATTGCCACAGGTACACAAAAGAAGAATGAAGTCATTTTTTAACCATTTGCTTGATGTCGCTTTTCATATTTATCCCGATAAATCATTCGGATATCAATTTGACAGTACCCGTCGCGTGATGGTTAATCTAAGGGTTGTCATGCCAAAGGTCTTGAGATTAATACATCCTGAGTCATCAATTTTTTTTTTTGTATGTGCTTCTTTTTTGTGATTCTGTAATGGTTTTCATTTAACTTTCACTTTTTTTTGAAAAGGCTTGACCCTTTGAGAAAATTTGGGTGACAGATTTTTCTTAACATTTAACAGAGTTTTACATTTAAGGATTTAAATTACCTGTTCTTATTATGTCATTACATCTGTTATTTCTGACAGAGTTTGAAGTTTTTAAAAGTTCTTCTAACACCTTGTATAAAATTGTCTATATAACTTGAAAGGCAAACATTTGTTATTACGTGAAATTGAATTGTTGATGGTTTTTTCTTCGATGATCAACTAGAATCCAAGTTCTTGAATGATATGCGTTGTGAATATTGGTTGAGGGACATCCGCTAAAATAAATAACCAGTTTATTTATCTTTTCAGTTCAGAGACGATCTGAATGATTCTTGTTTTTGCCTATGTTTTGATTGGAGCTCCATTTGCGGCGTAGAGAATATCCATTGTCTGTTGTTAACGTTTTTGCAGGAAGTTTAGTCCGAATAATCTGCACCCATGTCTGTAAGATTTTTGTTTTTCAATCATTAATGAATAAGCGACGGCTTTCATTTGTGTCAGCTTTTTGCTTTAATTAGTTTTACAGAAAATCGAATCTTTAAATTGGCAGAGTTCGACGAATTTTTGACAAAACGAGATTTAGACTTACTTGGTATTTTGCTTGTATCCCTCTTTATTTATTCTTGCCTACTGCTATCATTTGATTTTGGTGTTCTTCATCTTGTTTTGAAGAGCCTCGATTCTTAATAGCAGTTCTGATTGGCTGCTGAACGTCTGATTTGTTGTGGAAGTCTTTTTAACAAATATGTTGGTCAAACGAAGCGACGACATAATATTTCATGCAACTGGCCGCTTACATTTTGTATTGATATCTCTGGATGATCATTCAGCATCTTAACATTTGTTGTTGAATAATCCAGAACTCATGATTGAGGTCGTCTGAATCAATTGCTTTTACAACATTTCTAAAAACAATATACATCTCCATCTAAAAGTTCGATAAACTAGTCACCTGGTTTTCCACCCCAATCTACTTATTTTCTCCAAATTCAATTCATGACATGTAAATCATGTGAATTTATTACATTAGTTTAAACTTGAACGCTCTCAAAATAAAGCTAAGACCTTAAATAAAGGTTCTAAGTCGCATTCCACTTAGATACCAATGAACGTCGTGATTTACAGTAATAAAACTCTTATTTATAAATTGTCTGTGTATTATGCAGCAAAGCCGCAAAGAACGAGTCAATTTTAAAATTTGTTTATCACGTACAAAAATGAAAATTATATTTAATATTTTGTATTATGACAATCTTCACGTTTATTTAGCACATTATTCATTTATATAATATTTCATAAAATATTGTATGAAATAAAAGATTAAAACAAAATTATAAACTAAATAAGTATTTACATATTTGAAATAAAAAAAAAGTTGTATTAATACTTTAAATATTTTTTCTTCAATTAGAATTTATAATTCTTTTTATTTTAGATTTTGAGTATGTTACCTTATTATTTAAAAAGATAATGTTTCATGTGACTTAAATTATTTAGGTTCTTATTTATTCTAGTTTCATCAATCAGTAATTCACTTAAGTGATGGTATACTTAACTTTTAATAATAAAAATACACATATTTACACTCATTTAATTTAAATAAAACTAAAGTTTACATATTAAATTCATAACTAGTTTACATGATTATGTTCATAATATATAAAATACAAATAAAAGATTGAATGTTTTAACAGAACAAAAACGTAATACATTTACAGTCCTTTTTGTATTTAAAGATACAACAAATAAAATTGCAATTAAGGCACCAGTCTCTTCTCTTACGTAAATATTAAACATTTACTTAACTTATTATATTACCAATGGTTTGATTCATTACATTAGTAAGAACATCCTTTAATATATTTTCTTACAAAAAGAGAATTGAAAAATTGGATTTCACAATGAGTTTACGAGTATATAAAAAGCGTATTTTTCTAAAATAAGGAAAACGCCTAGTCATCATCTGATAAGTCGATGGACTCACCTGGCTCTAATTGCTTTCGTGCAGCATTTTGTTGCTTCATTGTATTTAGAATTGAGGCAGGAATTGTAGAAATTGATGTGGTGTGTTCATTCAAGCTTTGTTTAGTCGCAATTATCTGATGGATCAAACAAGAATATAATATTTTAGTTGTTTATTTTTTTTATTCAAAAAGAAATGTTTAATTTTCATTATTTTCACATTTTATAGAACTGAATAATTTGCAAGAAATTTAAACCGTGTTTTCCGAAGTAGTTGACACATATTCGGATATTCAAGTATACACTTGTCCTCGTATTAAAAATATAATTTTTCAACAAGGTTCCTCAAAAAATGACCATAGTCAAATGAAGACTCATTAGTAATCACATACACATATAAGAAGACTCTAGAAGATAATGATTTGTACTCACAGAATCATCACACAATTTATAGTTGAGGCCCTACCTTAGCTTTAAAAAGGCAGTTTTAGTTTTTTGCTTTTACTTAAATTTTTAAAAAGTGCATTTTTCAAAAACATGATGTGATGAAAAATTAAAAGTTGATATTGTTATAGAGGGCAGCTAAATCCTTCATAAAGAATTGTTTGGATTGTTGAACATGAGAAGGAAATTCCAAATAGGAAAGATAGATTTTCAAATTTGTAACCTAAAACTAGGTTCTCATATCTCAAAACAATTTGGCAAACAGGTTACAAGATATCAGTTTAAAATTAAAAAGGTTTTATTCGGTGATGTTTTGCTACGAAAACAAACTTTTTTTTGTATCGTGAATCCTTCATTAAGTTGTATAGATATTATAAGGGGTCATCCATTTTGCGGTTTCAAAAGAATAGGGCTGGAATTCGACATCTGTCAAACTAAGTCGGTAAACCAATTTTTTTGTCTGACTTTTATGAAACTGAATCGTTTAAATATCGCACAACGCATACAAATTGTTAAAACCTGCTACAAAAATGGCGATATCGTGCTTTAAGAGGAGATTATGGTTAACATAATAGTCCAACTACGAATTTGAACAGATTGAATTGGTTACAGCAACTGCATCATCGTTTCGCTCGTACCACTGACAGTATCGCTCCTTTAAGTGAAAGTGTTGCCGAAGACCCGGATATGTAGATTCCTCGTCGTTATCAGTTATGGCCATATGAGAAATGCGACTTAGAGAATATGTGATTTCAACAAGAAGGTGCTACATGCCACACAACTCGAACGAATATGGCAACTGGACACCAAGATCATGTTATTTGATACCGCAGGACATTTTTTTGTGGATCTACGCCAAAGACCGTGCTTATGCAGATAAACCTTTAAATCTTGAGCACTTACAAACCAACATTCGTCAAGTTAAGGGTGAAATACCGCCCACTATATGTTAAAAAGTGATCGAAAATTACCTCAAAAGAATCGATGCTTGCAGCAATTCGCGTGGTGGTAATTTAAATGATGTATAAATATTGAACAAATAAACATTTCAATTACTTGTAATGGAAAAAAATCGCTTACTAATTACATGTAATTGAAAATTGAAGTTGGTTTCTTTAAGTTTTACACTTCAGAATTTTCAGAAAGCAGTTAGCTTATAGCAAGCTTTAAACTACGATCAGAGGCTAATCATAAGTGCACGTGTTAGTTGTTAGTAAGATAATTACACAGTTAAAGCCTTACACACGCACAAAATACAAAACATAATTAACATTTAACATGAATTAATACAGAACAACAAAAAAGTTCTTGAGGGAAAGAACTTTTAAACTACATTCAAGGTAATTGATTTCTCTGATGTTTTTAATTTCAAATGTAAATTTTGTATTTTTGTAATATTTTGGTTAGGTTAGGTTATAGTGGATGTCCAATAATGAAACGGACACTCTTAGGCCAGTTTAATGGCCCATTGTGATACCACATGAATCTTGAGGCTTCCTCCTAATCTCAATGGAACCAGCTTGAGTCCCTTACGAAACGTGAGAGGCTGATTATACCGATATGATTTAGATTGTTGAAGAAGAATTGTCCTAGGTAATACTTGCGTTTTCGAGCCAGAGCAGGGCATGTGCAGAGAAGATGAAGAACCGTTTCTTAATATTAAACTGTTGCGCCATCTCCATTAGAGATGATCGCCAGTTATGGACTGTTATAGCGTTTGTAGAGACAGAGTCGAGAGATTTGATAGCGGCCTGGCTATCAGAGAAAATACGGATATCAGATGTTGATATCACGTTTTCTTTGAGCCAAGACAAGACTTCTTTTACCGCCAAAAGTTCCGCCTGGAACACGCTACAATGATTAGGAAGGCGGAATGAGAGACTTAATTTCAGTCGTTCAGAGTACACACCTCCCCCAACCCATTCTTTTCTTTTTTCATCCTCCAAGAATGTCCTATCCTCCCAAAAAGATCTGGTAAGTATAGAAATCTGAAAGTTTCTGTCGAATTGTAGTTGGAATTGATTCTAAGTACCTTAGAATTACGGAGTGGCTAATTTTGTTGTTAGTCCACTGCGACGAAGCATTGAGGCGAATAGCAGAGCTTGAAGCTATTTGTTTGCTAAATATGTCAAGAGGTGTAAGGAGAGCAAGGTGTCCAGTGCCGCAGACGGGGTCGTGCGAAGCGATCCGCTTATACATAGGCAGGCTGAACGTTGAACTTTATTCAACTTATCCCTGTTTATATCTTTTTCTAAAGCAGTCCACCGTACTGCCACACCGTACGTTAAAATCGGTCTGATTACAGATGTGTATAGCCAATGCGTGATTCTGGGTTGTAAACACCATTTATTACCAATAGCTTTTTTGGAAACCTACAGTAGCTTTTTTTACTCCTTCCTGTACGTTGCGTTTCCAATTTAGTTTTTTGTCTAAGACAAGACCCAGGTATTTAGCCACGTCTGAGAATTTTAATTGGATTCCTTTAATATAGGGAGGGTTGACAAATGGAATTTTGTATCTCCTCGAAAATAAGACCATATCGGTTTTGTGTGGGTTAACATCCAGTCCACACCGATCAGCCCAAAGTATTAGTCTGTCCAAGGCATTTTGTAACAGTTCTTTTAGGATGTTAAAATGCTTTCCTGAAACTGCTATAGCAACGTCGTCCGCATAGGCTATCACTCTGAATCTATTGTGAATATCACCAATAATTTTGATATGAGTCCCGTCGATAGCACCAATAACATTTGGAATACTGCTCTTTTGAAAAAAGTATATCTTGGCCTGGCGTTCTTCTTCTTGTGAATAGTTAAATTTTATCCATTTAGAATAAATATTTGTTTCCAAATCATTTAAAACTTCTTTCAAAACAACTGAAACCGTTGGTTGCGCCATACCAATGTTAAAATCGTTCCCAACACTCAACTGGTAGCTTCCTTGCGCGGGGAATCTTAAGACAGCTGCAAATTTTAGTATGTTTGGGATGGATTGTTGTCTTTTCGTTGGTTTTAACTTGTCGTTGATATCTAAAAATACATTAAGGAAGGCTTCTTTCAAAAGTCTAAAGTTTTGAATGAATCTAAAAGTGAGCCAAATTAGATTTTCTAATGTAACTAAAAAAGATCTTTTATCTACATACATATGTTCAGCCAAATCCATCGGATTTGAAGCATCGCGTAGTTTTCTTCGAATCTTTGCTTGCTCCAAAGTATTTTCTTCTTCAATTTCATTTTCACCGAAAAATAGTTCAATAGTAGACATGCTTTTGGCTTTCGCGATCCGTAAAATATTTTATCAACAAGGAATTTGTGATTGACTGAAAATTTGATAATTAACAAATATTTTGACAACCATAATACCAAGACTGTCAATTTGAATCATTCACAATAGATCTAATTTCTGAAGAGCGTTCACAGTTTATCAAAAATTTTGATTGCTGACAACGATAATACGAATTCATCTATTTCATTGAAAAATGTCAACTAGCGTATTTTCCCTTCAGTTCAATTCAGATTTGTCAGTTGTGAGTAGGAAGGGAAAGATTCGATAGTCGAAATAATATTTCATGTAAACTGGAGAGTTCACCTGTAACCATGGAGCGAGAACTTGGAACGATAACACGACACCTGATCGTCATGAGATTGACGCGGCCTTGATGCCAGCCATCTTCGCGATTGGAGATGGGTGGAGAGGAAGGAACTGAAGGAGAAATTAGAGGTTGAGCACCGTGTGTTGATCGTATGGATAATAAACTACAAAAAATTGCTAATTTCAAAAAGCACTTTCCATGACAGTCATACGCCCTAACCATCATGCCACGGTGTTATAAGGATAATGCTTCTCGAGAACCACTAAGTTTTAAATTTAATTTCTTTTTATTTGAATAAAGAATTATTTTTTTTCGAACCTATCAGTTCTTTCGTACTAATTATCGAATTAACATTGGTCCTTCGAGCCGGATTTCCTTTGTTGGGGACAGACTAATGCTGCGGGCGAGTGTCGCTTATAATCAGTACTGCCTGGAAAATGACAATGAGATATAATTTGGGACTAAAATTGCCACAGGTACACAAAAGAAGAATGAAGTCATTTTTTAACCATTTGCTTGATGTCGCTTTTCATATTTATCCCGATAAATCATTCGGATATCAATTTGACAGTACCCGTCGCGTGATGGTTAATCTAAGGGTTGTCATGCCAAAGGTCTTGAGATTAATACATCCTGAGTCATCAATTTTTTTTTTTGTATGTGCTTCTTTTTTGTGATTCTGTAATGGTTTTCATTTAACTTTCACTTTTTTTTGAAAAGGCTTGACCCTTTGAGAAAATTTGGGTGACAGATTTTTCTTAACATTTAACAGAGTTTTACATTTAAGGATTTAAATTACCTGTTGTTATTATGTCATTACATCTGTTATTTCTGACAGAGTTTGAAGTTTTTAAAAGTTCTTCTAACACCTTGTATAAAATTGTCTATATAACTTGAAAGGCAAACATTTGTTATTACGTGAAATTGAATTGTTGATGGTTTTTTCTTCGATGATCAACTAGAATCCAAGTTCTTGAATGATATGCGTTGTGAATATTGGTTGAGGGACATCCGCTAAAATAAATAACCAGTTTATTTATCTTTTCAGTTCAGAGACGATCTGAATGATTCTTGTTTTTGCCTATGTTTTGATTGGAGCTCCATTTGCGGCGTAGAGAATATCCATTGTCTGTTGTTAACGTTTTTGCAGGAAGTTTAGTCCGAATAATCTGCACCCATGTCTGTAAGATTTTTGTTTTTCAATCATTAATGAATAAGCGACGGCTTTCATTTGTGTCAGCTTTTGGCTTTAATTAGTTTTACAGAAAATCGAATCTTTAAATTGGCAGAGTTCGACGAATTTTTGACAAAACGAGATTTAGACTTACTTGGTATTTTGCTTGTATCCCTCTTTATTTATTCTTGCCTACTGCTATCATTTGATTTTGGTGTTCTTCATCTTGTTTTGAAGAGCCTCGATTCTTAATAGCAGTTCTGATTGGCTGCTGAACGTCTGATTTGTTGTGGAAGTCTTTTTAACAAATATGTTGGTCAAACGAAGCGACGACATAATATTTCATGCAACTGGCCGCTTACATTTTGTATTGATATCTCTGGATGATCATTCAGCATCTTAACATTTGTTGTTGAATAATCCAGAACTCATGATTGAGGTCGTCTGAATCAATTGCTTTTACAACAATTCTAAAAACAATATACATCTCCATCTAAAAGTTCGATAAACTAGTCACCTGGTTTTCCACCCCAATCTACTTATTTTCTCCAAATTCAATTCATGACATGTAAATCATGTGAATTTATTACATTAGTTTAAACTTGAACGCTCTCAAAATAAAGCTAAGACCTTAAATAAAGGTTCTAAGTCGCATTCCACTTAGATACCAATGAACGTCGTGATTTACAGTAATAAAACTCTTATTTATAAATTGTCTGTGTATTATGCAGCAAAGCCGCAAAGAACGAGTCAATTTTAAAATTTGTTTATCACGTACAAAAATGAAAATTATATTTAATATTTTGTATTATGACAATCTTCACGTTTATTTAGCACATTATTCATTTATATAATATTTCATAAAATATTGTATGAAATAAAAGATTAAAACAAAATTATAAACTAAATAAGTATTTACATATTTGAAATAAAAAAAAAGTCGTATTAATACTTTAAATATTAAATATTTTTTCTTCAATTAGAATTTATAATTCTTTTTATTTTAGATTTTGAGTATGTTACCTTATTATTTAAAAAGATAATGTTTCATGTGACTTAAATTATTTAGGTTCTTATTTATTCTAGATTCATCAATCAGTAATTCATTTAAGTGATGGTATACTTAACTTTTAATAATAAAAATACACATATTTACACTCATTTAATTTAAATAAAACTAAAGTTTACATATTAAATTCATAACTAGTTTACATGATTATGTTCATAATATATAAAATACAAATAAAAGATTGAATGTTTTAACAGAACAAAAACGTAATACATTTACAGTCCTTTTTGTATTTAAAGATACAACAAATAAAATTGCAATTAAGGCACCAGTCTCTTCTCTTACGTAAATATTAAACATTTACTTAACTTATTATATTACCAATGGTTTGATTCATTACATTAGTAAGAACATCCTTTAATATATTTTCTTACAAAAAGAGAATTGAAAAATTGGATTTCACAATGAGTTTACGAGTATATAAAAAGCGTATTTTTCTAAAATAAGGAAAACGCCTAGTCATCATCTGATAAGTCGATGGACTCACCTGGCTCTAATTGCTTTCGTGCAGCATTTTGTTGCTTCATTGTATTTAGAATTGAGGCAGGAGTTGTAGAAATTGATGAAGTGTGTTCATTCAAGCTTTGTTTAGTCGCAATTATCTGATGGATCAAACAAGAAAATAATATTTTAGTTGTTTATTTTTTTTTATTCAAAAAGGGAATATTTAATTTTCATTACTTTCACATTTTATAGAACTGAGTAATTTACAAGTAATTTACAAGAAATTTAAACCATGTTTTACGAAGTAGTTGACACATATTCGGATATTCAAGTCTACACTTGTCCTCGTATTAAAAATAAAAATTTTCAAAAAATGACCATAGTCAAATGAAGACTCATTAGTAATCACATACACACATAAGAAGGCTCTAGAAGATAATGATTTGTACTCACAGAATCATCACACAATTTATAGTTGAGTTTTAGTTTTTTGCTTTTACTTAAATTTTTAAAAAAATGCATTTTTCAAAAACATGATGTGAGGAAAAATTAAAAGCTAAATCCTTCATAAAGTATTGTTTGGATTGTTGAACATGAAAAACAAATTCCAAATAGGAAACATAGATTTTCAAATTTGAAAACTAAAACTAGGTTATCATATCTCAAAACAGGTTACAAGATATCAGTTTAAAATAAAAAAGTTTTTATTCGGTGATGTTTTCCAGCGAAAAAAAAACGTTTTTTTGTATCGTGAATCCTTCATTAAGTTGTATAGATATTATAACGGGTCATCCATTTTGCGGTTTCAAAAGAATAGGGCTGGAATGCGACATCTGTCAAACTAAGTCGGTAAACCAATTTTTTTTTGTCTGACTTTTACGAAACTGGATCGTTTAAATATTGCACAACGCATACAGATTGTTAAAACCTACTACAAAAATGGTGATATCGTGCTTTAAGAGGAGATTATGGTTTACATAATAGTAAAACTACGAATTTGAACAGATTGAGTTGGTTACAGATACTGTAAGCCCCGTGCATCATCGTTTCGCTCGTACCACTGACAATATCGCTCCTTTAAGTGAAAGTGTTGCCGAAGACCCGGATGTGTAGATACCTCGTCGTTCTCAGTTAATATGATAAATACGACTTAGATAATATGTGGTTTCAACAAGACTGTGCTACATGCCACACAACTCCAACGAATATGGCAACTGGACACCAAGATCATGTTATTTGATACCGCAGGACATTTTTTTGTGGAGCTACGCCAAAGACCGTGCTTATGCAGATAAACTTACAAACCAACATTTGTCAATACCGCCCACTATATGTTAAAATTACAATTACTATTACTTGTAATGGAAAAAAATCGCTTACTAATTACATGCAATTGAAAAGTGAAGTTGGTTTCTTTAAGTTTTACACTTCAGAATATTCAGAAAGCAGTTAGCTTATAGCAAGCTTCAAACTACGATCAGAGGCTAATCATAAGTGCACGTGTTAGTTCTTAGTAAGATAATAACACAATTAAAGCCTTACACACGCACAAAATACAAAACATAATTAACATAACATGAATTAATACAGAACAACAAAAAAGTTCTTGAGGGAAAGAACTTTTAAACTACATTAATTGATTCCTCTGATGTTTTTAATTTCGAATGTAAATTCTGGCAACAAATTAAAACCATTTGATAAATACGGTAACTGTATTTTTATAATGTTTTGGTTAGGTTAGGTTATAGTGGCTGTCCAAGATGGAAGGGGACACACTTAGGCCAGTTTAATGGCCCATTGTGATACCACACGAATCTTGAGGCTTCCTCCTAGGCTCAATGGAACCAACTTGAGTCCCTTACGAAACGTGAGAGGCTGATTATACCGATATGATTTAGATCGTTTAGATCGTTAAAGAAGAATTCTCCTAGGTAATTCTTGCGTTTTCGAGCTAGAGCAGGGCATGTGCAGAGAAGATTAAGAACCGTTTCTTCCTCTTCCTAGTCCATACAGCTTCTGCAAAAGTCATTTGAGAATACGTCTAGTCTCGTCGCGTGCTTTCCTATTAGACATTGTCCGGTTATGACACCTATTATCGAGCTTATATGCGATCTGCTTAGAGAGAGCAAGCACCTTGAACGTTTTAAATCCAGTGTTGGCCAGATGTTTTTTGTGACTTGCACTTGACACGTGGTGATGTTGTTCCACCTGGTGCCTGTCCTCCTCATAGCGTCTTGCATTAGCAGCAGTTTAGAAGGAGCGATTGGTATACCAGTACTTGCCAAACGTGGTAGGATGGGCTGTACTGTACCGTTCCTGGCGAGTTCATCTGCCTTACAGTTACCTGGAATGTCTCTATCGCCCGGCACCCAGCAAAGCTGAATATTAAACTGTTGCGCCATCTCCATTAGAGATGATCGACAGTTATGGACTGTTATAGAGTTTTTAGAGACAGAGTCCAGAGTTTTGATAGCGGCCTCGCTATCAGAGAAAATATGGGTATCAGATGTTGATATCACGTTTTCTTTGAGCCAAGACAAGACTTCCTTAATCGCCAAAAGTTCCGCCTGGAACACGCTACAATGATTGGGAAGGCGGAATGAGAGACTTAATTTCAGTCGTTCAGAGTACACACCTCCACCAACCCCTTCTTTTGTTTTTGACCCATCTGTGTAAAAATGGATTGACTCATCCTCCAAGAATGTCCTATCCTGGTCTGGTAGGTATAGAAATCTGGAAGTTTCTGTCGAATTGTAAGTGGGGGATGGTGTAGTCTGTGTGCTTTGGAATTGATTCTAAGTACCTTAGAATTACGAAGTGGCCAATGTTGTTGTTAGTCCACTGCGACGAAGCATTGAGGCGAATAGCAGAGCTTGCAGCTATTTGTTTGCCAAGAGGTGTAAGGTAAAGCAAGGTGTCCAGTGCCGCATTTGATTTGAATTTATATATAAAGCTTGCGCTATAAAGAAGATATTGTATCTTACTGTGTAATGCTATTCCTTTTAAATAAAGAACTAAAGAACTAGGCAGGCTGAACGTTGGACTTTATGTAGCTTATCCCTGTTTATACCTTTTTCTAAAGCAGTCCACCATACTGCCACACCGTACGTTAAAATCGGTCTGATTACAGATGTGTATAGCCAATGCGTGATTATGGGTTGTAAACACCATTTATTACCAATAGCTTTTTTGGAAACCTACAGTAGCTTTTTTTACTCCTTCCTGTACGTTGCGTTTCCAATTTAGTTTTTTGTCTAAGACAAGACCCACGTATTTAGCCACGTCTGAGAATTTTAATTGGATTCCTTTAATATAGGAAGGGTTGACAAATGGAATTTTGTATCTCCTCGAAAATAAGACCATATCGGTTTTGTGTGGGTTAAAATCCAGTCCACACCGATCAGCCCAAAGTATTAGTCTGTCCAAGGCATTTTGTAAGAGTTCTTTTAGGATGTTAAAATGCTTTCCTGAAACTGCTATAGCAACGTCGTCCGCATAGGCTATCACTCTGAAACCCTCCGCATCCAGACTAGTTAGGATTTCATTCACCACTAGGTTCCAGAGGAGAGGGGATAGAACACCACCTTGCGTTGTCTCTCTACTAACGAATCGTCTACTAGAAGAGTTGCCCAGTTGTGAGCTAATTATTCTGCTAGTGAGCATTAAATGAATTTACTCCCGAAGCGAACTCTCTACATTTAGAGATGTTAGTGCAGATGTGATTGGAGATGTGTCCACGTTGTTAAAGGCACCTTCGATGTCAAGGAAAGCAACCATAGTGAACTCTTTATGATGGAGGGAATATTCGATGGTGCGTACTAAAATTTGTAACGCTGTTTCCACCGATTTACCTTAACAGTAGGCATGTTGAGACGAAGACAGAAGCATTGTATCGATACGTGCCCTTAAATGGATATCAGTCAATCTTTCCAAGGTCTTAAGAAGGAATGATGATAGACTTATAGGTCGTAGATCATTAGGATTGACTTGGGAGCATATACCTGCTTTAGGTATAAAAACAACTTTAACTTCTCTCCATGCCGAGGGAACATGGGCTAGGTAATGATAGCTGGTAAAAATTGCCTCAAGGATTGGTGCAATTATATCAGAAGTCTTTTGTTATTCGCCTGGTATTATTCCATCTGGTACTGCAGCTTTAAATGGTTTGAAGCTGTTGAGAGCCCATTGTAGCTTATCCCTTGTGATCAGATCTTGTGGATATGTTGTATTTGAACTTGAACGCATATAACTGTTGCAAGTTTTGGTAATGTTGCGTAAGATTTAACTAACGAAAATAATATTTTATTACATTTATGTGTAATTAACCTTCAAAAAGTAATCATTACTTTTGTTTTCAATTACATTTTAAATTTTTTTCAATTCTTCATTTAAAGTTTAAAGTAATTAAAAAAGGGTGTGTAATCATTTTTTCCCAACTATTAAATTAAATTCGTTGTTATTTGTAGAGGTTTTCATTATTGAAAACAAACATTGGTAGCTTTTTCTAGGTCGTTTTTATAGCTATCATTAAAAATTTGTGTCATTGAAAATAATTTTTTGATTGAATTCCACTAAAAAATGTTTACTACAGAAATCTGTCATTGGAATTGTGTGAAATTGGAACACAAATCAGTGGAACGATTCGTTTCACTTTTTAACAAAATAGTATCAGCTGTTCAGTTGTATAGTTGCTTTCATCAGTAAAATTTTTAATGATGTGATCGGAACAGTAAAAAATAGGAACACCAACTCTCTTGGCAGTCAGCTGTTCAATTAAATGAAATTTTATCATTAAAAAAATTAAAATGGATTTATAAATTAAATAAAACTTTAAATGCATTGTTTCTTTTTGAAAAAAATTACTTGAATATAGGATTTATCTTATTTCATCAAACTTTTGCTAAAAATAAATCTATAACATGTTCAAAACTAAAAACAAACATTTTACTGATAGCTATAACCAGCCTTACCTCAAACGTTGATTCCAATAAGAAAATGCTTGACTCCAACCAGGAAATTTTTGTCAAATCACAGAACCGTTCAAAAAAAATTCCAATTTCTGGTTTCAATAACAAAACCAATGAAAGCTATAAATTGATCCTCAGAAAAACATAATTTGAAATTTTGTATAAATGCATTTATCTATTTTCTTAGATAAGGTAAAACTTATTTTTCTTTCAATTTAATACTCAAGGGGTTATTAGTACCCTTTATATGTTTATATTTAAACACAGTGCGAGCATTAGGAAAATAGGGAAGGATTTAAAAGGAGATACCGTTGCACAGTGGTCTTAAAGTTCTGAACATCAAAATGGGAGGGAAAAACAGAGTTGGCTAAAGCATTCCACATTCTCGATGTGCGATTTAAGAAAGAATCTCTATACTTGACAGTACGCCCGAAATTGAGCTCAAGGGTAAACTGATGAGCATTCCTGGAAGTGCGAGTATTACGGCTAAATCGTTTAAGGAGTGGAATGCAACTGGCTAGTTCAACAGAACATTGTTTATAAAAATATCGATACATCAACGAAAGGCATGAAACATTGCGACGGTGTTCTGTTTCGATTATAGTTCTATCGCCTATCATTTTTAAAGCCCTTTTTTGTATTCTATCCAAGAGATTTAAACTTGTTTTAGGGGCACCTGCCCAGATATGCGAATTATATTCAAGCTTTGGACGGATGAAGGCTGTGTAAATTACAGCCAGATCAGAAGGTGTGAACAATTTCTTGCACCGTCGGAGAAATCCTAAGCACATGGCAGCATTTTTGGCAATATCAAATATATGATCGTTCCATAAAAGGTGATCTGTCATACACATACCAAGTACTGACAGTTGATTAGTTTTTTGGATGCAAGTGCCACTCATAGATAGTGGCATCGGGGGTGTGTTACGCTTTAACGACAGGAGACAGCATTGAGTTTTCGAAGCATTAAATTCTACACGGTTTTTGATTACCCATTGTACAATGCTGTCAAGATCAGAATTTAATGAGCTTATCATACGCTGTCGTTGAAGTCCCACATCCGAAGGACAAGGATGTGAATCTATAAACGAGTATGAGAAGCTGAGGGTACTGTCGTCCAATTCCAAATTCAAATTTCTGTCAGAAAAAATCCAAATAGTTTGATTAGTTTGAATGGGCAGACATAAGAGTGATTTATTGGCATTCAATTGTATTCTTTGCGCGAAAAATGAAACTAAGACAGCTAGTTAGTTTTTTTTTTAGATGTCCTTAATTTCAAACTTGGCTACCTTTTACTTGAAGAAAGTACCAATAACATTATTATCTACAAAACAAAAATCTCCTTACGCTGGTTACAAGTCTATAATAAGTTGCATTTTGTATCACGAAACACTCTCTTTTTCTTGTGGCAATATGACAAGGAAACATTTTTTTTACAAAACTTCAAATCAAAATTTTACCCTAAGTGAATTAACCACAAAGTTATGAAGTTCAGCTTTTAGTTTAATGAAAAATATGATCAGCTGACATTTTGACATAAGGATTTTTCTTGATTAACTTTCCTGTCATCTTTCCAACTAAGGCAAGTTCAGAAAACAAAAGCGACTTATTTGCACTCAACTGTATTCTTTGAACTTACATTTTGACCAAGGCAACTAGTTTTTCAAGCGTCAAAAATTTCAAACTCAGAATTTTACTTTACTAACCTCTATCTTCAGTTCATCGTACAATAGGAATTATTGTCTACAAAACAATCTTCAGGCGTTTTGTTCTAAAGTAATTTTATTTATTTATATTCTAATATGAGAAGGAAATCTTTTTCACAAAACATTAAAACGAATTTGCAAAAATAAATAATTCATAGAGTAATAAAGTTCAGTAGACTTGAGTTGCTAGTTAAGGGAATTTTTCTTGGCTTACTTTCCAATAAAGTAGCCTTTCAAGTCTCTTATGTTGTCCGAGCCTGCTCAAATTTTTGGCAGCTGCTCAATTAACGGTTAATGAGGGCAAAACAAAGTACATGCTGTAGTCAAGAAAGGACATACAACACCCACGTTTTGGTCAAAACGTCACCATCGACAGGCGTAGTCAAGGACTTCGTCTACCTAGGCTCCGCTGTAAACGCAGAAAACAACATCAGCGCTGAGATCAAACGAAAAATAACTCTTGCTAACCGCTGTTTCTTTGGGTTAAGAAAGCAATTGAATGGCAGAGTCCTCTCTCGAAGGACCAAAGTAACGCTATATAAGACCCTTATCATCCCCGTTCTGCTATACGGTGCAGAAGCATGGACTATGACAAAAGCGGATGAAATCACCTTGGGTCGGTTCGAGAAAAAAGTTCTTCGTGTGATCTACGGTCCCGTATGCATTGGAGGAGAAGATCAAACGACGAGCTTTACGGGCTGTACAGCGACGTAGACTGAGTCAGAAGGGTAAAAGTCCAACGACTAAGATGGCTGGGTCACGTAGAGCGCATGGAAACCAATGCTCCGGCCCGGAAAGTCTTCGAATCCGCACCCACAGGACAGCGCAGTAGAGGAAGACCGCGGATCTGGTGGCGCGCACAAGTGGAAGGTGAACTCACCCAACTTGGAGTGCGAAACTGGGGACATCTAGCTAGGGACCGAGCTAGATGGAGAAGTTTGTTGGGTGAGGCCCTAATTCACACATGACTGTAACGCCACCTTAATGAAGGAAAGGTACTTTCGACATATTAAAGTATACAAATAAATTGATTTTATATGCCTTCATATAAGAAACGCCATAAGTTATAGTTTGGATTTATTACGGTTTTGGACTTACCTTTTTAGACATTTTATTAATAGGTTTCGTGAGTGGCGAAATTGATTTATTAACAATATTTAGTTTAGACCGATCTTGCGCTTTGAATGTCCATTTTAAATCTGCAATCTCATCAATGGTTTTTCCGCATTTTTGTGTCGTATATCTAAAATAGAGATCGGAAGTTATAGATTTTGGTACACACAAGTTGAATTGATAATTCAAATACTCATGGAACTGGGTAAAACGAAAATATCTAGGTTACTTGTGAATTATACTTACTGGTTCAAATAATTATGAACGGTTGATAATCCAGTTAATTTGAGTATTCCATTAAAGTTCGGTACTTTAATCAGAAAATCATCTCCAACACGTTTCACCACAAACTTTGGCAAACCATCTAAATTAGCATGAAAATATCCATATTCCGCATTTGCATTTGACGAACTTGTAGTTGTTTTGCTCCCAGAAGATGACACTAATGTATTCGTCGTAGTTGTAGTTGGAATCGAGGAATTAGTTTTTATAAGTTTTTTAGGGATGGAGTCATCAAGACTTCCTGGTGAACTGATTGTAGATGGTTCGGAACCTTTTTTACAACTGATTTCAGCTTTGGCTGGTGGTATTACATTTTGGGTTGGAGAGCTCATAATGGCAAATTTTTTTAAACGTGGTAGTTCAATGGGTATGCCTTTAACTTGTGAAGACAGTTTGACTGCTAATGGATCTCCTCTACCATTAGCAGAAACAGGTTTCGGAGCAAATTTTTGGGCGGGTTGTAGTCGAAATTGAGGGCGGATGGGTGCTCCCAATGAATTCCTTTTTATTCCAACAGGGGAAATAACGTTTGTTGGTGGTGATTGTATTTGGTTCTGCTTAGCAGTGTGGTTTACGCTCTGTATACCGTTAGTAAGATTTGACTGTTTTAAATTATTAGATGCATTCTTTGTTGATTCTTCAAATATTCGTAAGGGGTCGAGTTGGGAGTTTTTAGTAAAATCAGGTATAGGAATTTTAGGAATTGTAGTGCTTTGAATTTTCTTCGCTGCGTTCTGCAGTGAATTGACTTGTTGATTTGTGTTGGGCATTCTCTTTGTCATTGAAATGTTACCCACAGGTATTGGAGATACTAAACGTGTAACTTGAGTTGTTGCGTTGGGTGCTCGCAATCGTATACCTGAACTAATTAAATTAGGAGCAGGCCTAACCACACAAGTATTAAACCCTGGGTTTCGAATCGAATTTGGTCGCTGTGATCTTAATGTTGTATTTATTGCAGACGGTGACCTTACTATTAATCCGCCTTGTGTCCGTTGTTGGAAATTTGGCTGGCTTTTAACAATGTTTCCAACTGCAGGTCGCTGTTTTATTTGAATAGACGCCGAAGGTTTTGTTGGCAGACGATAGAATTGTGATGTATTTGGTTGAAAATTAGTTCTTTGTGGAGCCTGAACTAGCTGCGGTGGTCTTGGGTAAATGGGTTTTTGTTTCTGTACAGGTAAGAGATTTCTTGGATTAAAATTTGTCGTCATTGACACAGGCTTCTGAGATAAAAGTGGAAAAGATTTTCTTGAATAACTAAATGGCGCTGATGTTGATGGGCTTCGCTCAACTTCTGTCATTATCTTTTTTATTGTAATATTTTTATTAAGTTTCATTGGAACTTCATTTAATTGTAAGCTTCGTCGTTGTGATTCAAAAGTATCTTTATTACTTTCAGATTGAGTAACACTACTTAAAGTGTTTGAACTCGAAGAATCATTGAGTTTAGAATCACTTGGTGCTATTGAGAAGTTAGCAAGATGTTGGGCAGGTATTGACAAATTAGTATTCGCATCATGAGTTGGAAACGTGAGTATAATTTCACCAGGATTAATAACATCGTTCGCTGTCTGTAGACTCAATGGTCTACAATTTTCGGATGATAAATTAAAAATAGTATTGATTGGTATTGGCTGATTGGCATTTTTCAGTAAGTTCGGTTCTTCACTTTTTTGTAAGTTAACTGAAGGAGGTTGAGCTTCTGATAATATAGTAAAAGTATTGCTTATTCCGTCGGGAAGAACCGTGAGTTCACGATTACATTCATTTTGTATTACCATCAGAGGTGAGTTTTCTCCCCCACATGATATTGTGTAGTTTATTCTGGCAGTATTTATTTCTTGAGAATCTACTGATGTAACTGCAGTCGAGACCACTGGAGAAGCAAAAGCAGGTGATTGAGAAGTGTTCGGAGGAACAACAGCAACAGATGGAGCACACACTTCATCATCTACGATCATACAATCGTCATCATCATCAATATAATTGTTAGTATTCGAAGTATCTTGCTTTCCTTTTTCTAACCCCGGAACAGATTGAACACCTGAAAGTCTTTCTGTTAATAGATTACTTTGTGGATCTTTAACGTTTGAAAGAACTTCACCAATATTTTCAATTTGATTGTTTTGTTGAACTTGAAAGCTTTCCAAAGATTGATTACTTTTTTCTCCAATCAATTGAACGTTTCGATTAGCTGAAATATTTGGTGTGCCCTTTTGAGTATCTTCAACACAGATTTGTTGCGTATTAGCATCACAAGAACTGATATGATTGGTATCTTTTGGATCCTGTTCAATGACTTGTTCAACATCAAGATAAATCTTGCCACTTTTTTGCACAACCCAAAATGCAGTTGTGCTAAATGTCTTTGGAATAATATTATGCCGGGATTCGTATACTTCTCGCAACATCATTTGTCCGTCGACACTTTGAAGTAGAACAAGTTTTGGTGCAGTTATGCTATGTCGATATGGACCGAAATAAATCTTTTTCTGAGATTTTGGTGTGACATACGCATTAAACAGAGATTTTTGATTAAACTGCATTTTAACAATACGATTTTTGGCAAGAGCATAAGCCATGACTTTTTGAATTCGATCCAGTGTTAACAGGTCTTTTAATTCTGGTATAAATATATGTGAAAAATCATTGCTAATGTCTAAAACAAGCCAATGATGATTTGAATTCATTTTTGCTGGCGGGAAAATTTCACAAAGTTCAGTGTTACGTATTTTACGGAATGATATATTGGTTCTTACAAAACCGTACGCCTGTGATACCATTTGCTCTAATATAGAGGTTGCCTGATCGGAGATATTTCTTTGCATTGGTAAGACTTTAAGCTTCAGACTTATATTATTTTGATCACTGGACACTTCAGGACAAAGAGAAGAATTTGAAGTAGTCGGAGTTTTTGGTTCAAATGAAATATTTAAATCACTAGTTCTGGGTTCTTTTTCTGTTATATCATTAATGGAATTAGATGGCAATTGTGAAGATGTTGGTATATGATGTGTTTGAAGGGCATCTTGACGCTTTTTGTGCTCGTTGAATTGATTATTAATCAAAAGCCGACACAAGACATTTATTTTTCTGGTAAGCAATGGATGACTTTCTGGTGTTGGTTTTGGACAAATGCGTGTTTTGTCGGGTCGAAGGAATCCTTTTACAATCCAATACATCTTTTGACCTTGCATTACCTGAAATAAAAAAAAAACGTATATACTTAAAATTAGATAACGTTCTTTGATGTACTAGATTTTAATTTTTAATTAGGAGTTCATTTATGAGAACTCAATTTGTTCTTGAGTTACATTAAAATTCTGCAGTACTACGCATCAGATCTAATCAAATAAAATGTTTGACGAAGAGTGTTTAAGGCACACCCTACTAATGTTGTAGCTGACAACTTTTTGTATTAACTCGAAAAAAATATTACATAAAGTTCTGTTTTAAGGGTTTGAATGATACAACACCCGCTATAGTTACATTTAACGAGAGCCATCTTGATCACTAGACCCCTTCATTTCTGGTAGTAAGTTTTTTCAAACGAGTTGAAACACTTTCTACAGATACTCAGATTTAATTTCATCTTTAACTCGATCTAGGCCAACATTTTATTGAATATATTTGAAAGATCTTAACTATACAATTTATTTTGTAATACCTTTGTACACAAAAACTTTTCAGAGAAGTTTTGCAACGGCATGCATCAAAAACTTAATATTGAAATGTATTTCCAAATATCTTAAGTTTTATTAAATTAAATGTAGACTATGCTACGAAAAAAGCAAATTTGTGTATATTCATATTGAGGATAATTTAACTTAAATAAAAATCATACATACCACAGCTAAACCTTCTGAACTTGTGCTACGCTTTCTGTCCATCAGCATTCTTCCCAAAAGAGGCAGTTTATCCCTTAAGATAGCTTGAATATTAATAACACTCAATGCATTTATAACTAATGGCATTATTGGTTTTATAGTTGCAGCTATGAATGTTATGTTTGTAGTTCGCACTTCCCATAGATAAACAAATCCTTCTAAATATGCTTCTAAGAAATTATTCCATCGAATAATACATAATATTTCTGCATTCGGTGCTGGAATGGCTTTGCTTTCCCTTCGTAATGCCATGTCAATATCTTGCATTTTTTTGCTCACCAAGTTATTCATATTTTTGATGACTTGTTTGAAAACATTCTTGAATGCATCTGAACTTATACCATGTGCTAGTGCCATATCTTCGGAAGAACTTTGAGCAATGTCAATGGCAGAAGTTGGCTCGATCTCAGGCGTTGGAACTGCCATTGGTACTGGAAGTGACACGGGTCCCGCGGAATTTTCTGTAGTTCCCGTATTCAGGGAAAATATTTGTGAAATTTTTGGGACGGTGATCTGTTCAACATGTGCTGGAATAAATTTTGGAGAAGCTTTAGTTTTATGATCGTTTGAAAGTCCCTCTTCCTGTTTCAATGATTCCTTATGCTGGTTAACAAGTAAAAGTGATGTTCCTTTATCAGCCTGAAACACACTCATTCGCCGTTTTTTTATTGGAACTGGTGATGTATTATCACTTTCCTTGGTAAATAATTTGTGTTCTTTTATTCTGGAATCTATCTCATTAGTTTTTTCTATGTGACTAATATTTTCTTTTTTTAATTGCAGTTCTTCCTTTACTTCAGAAACTGTTTTGATTTTAGGTACGTTGTAATCTTTGTGATAGTAAACAGACCTTAAAACATGTTCATTGAGACTTAGCCTTGTTTCGTCGCTTTCATTTTCTGCAATATATAATTGAATGTGCGCTACTCGTTTTTTATTTCTTCTTTTATAGATATTTCTAGGAATAGGGACAACACGACGACAATGATTAGCTTTAGCGTTCATATACACTTCAATATAATGGTTATCTGATATCCGACCCCTTTTTTCAATTTTAGTTTTGTCTTCTGTCGAAGGACTAAAATCAGAAACTGATTCACTAGCTTCGCTAGATGCTGAGCTTACATAAGTATCACATTCCAAATCTGTGCACGTTTCTACATTTCTATTGCATTCTTCTTTTTCGAATGAATATAATGTTCGATTTTTCACAACCAAGGGTTCATCAATTATCGTTGCTTCAAGTGGTTCCTGTGTGTTGATGTGTTTTTCTATTACAATTGGATGGCCGATTGTTGATTGACCTTTGCAAAAACACTTATATACCATGTGAATCATACACCAAGGAGCCAAGTCTTTTACATCATTCAATTTCTTCAATCTCACCGAACTATGTTTAAGGTGATTATAAATAGTTTCGTTTACAAGCACAGGTTCTGTAGGAAAAGTTACAGTAGTTTCGGTTCTCTTTGTAGAAGTTTTAGAATCGATTGAATCATTATCATCGTGATCAACGAAATCACCGTATCGCTTTGGAATCTTTGTGCAACGTCGCTTTTTATCGTATTGGGATTCATTAATCAAAAGAGTTTCACTTCCAGTAAGAACTATAGTTGAAGTGAATTCTTTTTCAACCCGAGCTAGCTTTGCGGTAGCTTGACGTCTTAACATAAAAGCATCTTCAGTAGTTATTTTTCGACCCTGAAAAAAGATAAATATTAAATAATAATCGAATTAATAACATATAAAAAATAAATAATAGCAACAATCTTACATCAGTTTCTAAGCGTAGTACGTTCGGATTTTTACATTTGCACTCGAGAACACATCTTTGTTTTCCACAATGTTGCCTTACAGTAGGCCCTTCGCTAAGACTAGAACAAATACAACCAAGTTTACAATATTCTTTATCACAGTCCGTTCCACCTGAAAGTAAAATATTTTTATCATAAGTCATGTACATTGGTTTTTATGTAATTTTATGCGAAAATAAAAAGCTCAATATCAAAACCTCTACGTGTTCATGTATCTTAAATTCAATATAGCTTCATTCTTCGTGATTTAAACTTTGAATACATTTCGAAAAATGTTATTAATAAAAAGCCAAGCCATTTACATTGAAAAATTGTCTTTAAAACAAAAATTAAAATATTTTACTGTTGTACGAGATGCACGATAATATTGTTGTATAACGTTTTATTTTTCCTATAGATTTTGGTGCTGTTAATTTATTTATTACTTTTCAAAATTCGAACAACTTTAAGGCTTTGAGGAGATACATAAATACATAAAGTTGCTTCTTTTTAATAAAATGCTTCATGATTTTCCAAATTTATAATCCCTTTTTTTGAATATTGAGTTGAAATATTAATGCTCAACCGTTCTCCAAAAGGCAAAACGGTTTAAAAGAAAGTTTTGTTTTTTAACAATTTAATCATATCAAGTTTTTGAAATAAATCAAAAAGTATAAAAATAATATTGAAAATGTGTATTTAAAGCTCGTTCTCAAATTTAGCCCCAAAATGTATTTTTCTAAATTATTAAATTTAAGGTTTGCTCAAAACTTTATATAGATTCCAATAAGGCTCATAGCTAACTAGATTTTCATAAAATAAGTAAGTTAGTAGAATGATTTAAATTGTATGTAGAAGACTAAGATTTGCGCTTTGCAAAATCATTATAACATTTGATATTAATGGATATGTTGTGCTTTAAACTTTGCTTTAAAAAAAAAATATTTTTGGTTTCCTTTCACATTTTTAAAAATCTGCTGTGGTAGACAAAATATTAAGACAAGATTAGAATTCAGGATAACTTAATTCTTTAAAAAATATTTGTTTAGTTTTGTTTGTGTGACAGAAGCAAAGAACTTAATTTTTCGACAAGAGTAATTTACTATTATATAGTTAACTAACCATAAATTATTATAAACTAATTGTATACTTTAACATATGCGTAACACCCTTGACGTGATGCCTAGTGCGTTGGACTTTCATGTACTGCCTCTTGCAAGAGCAATTCTTGCCATGAAAAGTGCTTTCTCAAATCAGCCGTTCGAATTCGGCTATAAAACTACATCAATGACAACCTAACTCGCACACAGGAATGGTTGAGAGTTGTAAGTCACTAGGCCCTAATTCTCAACGGACGGTTGCGATACCTACTTTATTTTGTTTTAACGTATGCTTTTGTTTATAAACTATGCCCGTAATTATAATCAGAATAAATTGTTCCCGTTACCGTGTGTAATACACTAAGGAAAAACGAAAGCTACGGACTCAAATAATTAAGCTTATTCTATATTATTATTATACTATTATTGTTTTATTTTCAAAATGAAAATTTTAGGCTGAATACAAAGATTTAACACGTTCAGTTTAATATGAGTAAGAAATAATAATTTGAAAGTATAGAATTTTGTTCGAATTTAAGTACCGTTTGTACATCATTTAAGTTTTATTTCTTTATAGGTACATCTTAACAAAAACCAATCCGTTAATTGGGATCTCATCTATTTATTTTGATGTTTTTGGTTTAAGTACAAAATTGTTGAGCAAAAACCAAAGTGTGGTTTAAATATGACGTTATATCTTTTAGAACGAAAAATAGAAAACGAATGACAACAATTGCTAAATCGATTGGACTATTCCAAATCATTTGGTCTATCAGTCATACGTACAATATTGGCAACACACATGTATGAACAATTGTGGCGACATTTTATTGCACATTACACAACTGATCAAAGCTCAAAACATTTTGCTAATATTTGTATGTATACAATCTTCTTAATTTCTTGTTTATCTATTAAATTCTTTCCGTTTTTTTACATTTTAATTGTTCGAAAAACTTTTTCGCAGTGTTCGAAAACTTTTGCACACTAGTTATTTTTTATGTTTGTCCTTGTAATTTAAAATTTGTGTTGTTTTAGTACAAGGAATAGAAAATTCCATGACACAAGGAATGGAACATTAAAACTGAAAAAAAAACTTGTAGATCCCTGAAATGGTTCCTAAAAAACGATTTTTTAAATTAAATAATACTTGACAACTTGATATAATCCACAAGTTTTACATCACTTAAAAAACAAAACACTTAAGACACAAATTAAAGTTTTAACTATTTTGTAATACCTTCTGAAGATTTAGTAGTAGCTGCATCAATAACAGTTGCATTTAGTCGCTTCAGTTCATTCCTTGAATAAGAAATATTGATAATAAAATAAAACACTATCTTCTAACAGAAACGTTGTCTTTAACTTACAACAAGCGACTTTGTTTCTTATTTGAAATTCCAGCGTGTTGCGGATGTAGCTCGGTCTTACGCACTGATTTCTCTTCCATCACATCTTCATCATCGACACCGTATTGGTAAATGTTATCAGGATCATCTCTGATAAATGAATTCTCACTGCAAGCTATGGCTACGCTGTTGATCATATCTGTCAAAATATCGGCACATTCAACGGACAATGAATCCAATGGCTCTTCATCTACTGGCTTCAGATCAATTTCTCTCCGAAAAGACAAACAATTGTAATCGAATTCACTTTCGAACTCTTCTGAGCGTTTGTATACTCGACGAATTATTAAATGATTTCGATCGTTTGCATAAGGAAGCTTAAAAGTGTAAGATTTTGTTGGTTTACTTGCATTCTCCATATTTTGACTATCAAAAAGTGTAGAAACTGAAAACTCTGCCCATTCACGAGTTATCTCACCATAGGGAAGAATCAACTGAAGATACTTTTTTGCTATTTCAGACAAAGGTTTATTTAGCTGTGGAAACACTTCGAGTTCTACTTGAGGCATACGTACAATACCTAAACTACCGAAATCGGATTCCTCGTCACGTGAATGCTGCAAAATTTTGTGAGAAAGTGGACAGGGCTTGTAAAGTACCTTCTTCGAAGAGTCATTAAGTTTTGAACGTTTTTCTGGAATTCTGACTGGTCTAAGTGATCGAAAAGCAACTCGATCCGTACAATTGGCAGGACATATAGATATTGATTTCATGCATAAACTTGAATGGGGTTTTCTGAACTTGTTTCGAAAATTACCACGTCCTCCATATAAACGAACATCTTCACCGTCAACAGTAATTGTTTGACAACAATAATTGCCTATTTCTGTAAGAAGCCATGTAGCAGCTTTCCATCCTTGTCGTGTCATTGGAACTGAGCTAGAGTTTATCACAGATTCCACAGCTTGTTTATATATGCGATGGCCTTTAGATCTTTTTTGTAACTCTCGGAAAATCGTTCCAATATTATTTATAATGCAATATTTCGTGTTTTTTGTTCTTTGCAAAAAAGAGCGTCTCTCAGCAACTGTTCGCAGACCTTGAAGTCCTTCTGGAAGGGCAGGCATATCTAATTTTGGAGGGATTGATTTTGGTAGGACTTGTCCATCTTCTGGGCGGTGTTGTGGATAGTTTACGGCTGCGGAGCTCTCAAGCGAATTATCACGCATGTAAGCATTAAGAGTCTCACTAACAAAAGCTGAATTTGACTCACGTTTACGGACAAATGGCGTAGACAACATCCCAGGAAAGTTTCCCAATACCCGCTCGTTGTCTTCGAATCCGAAAAAATCACTTGAACTATTAGAGTTTTCACGTTCTTCAGTCTCAGTAGTTTCTTTTTCAAGTATTTTGTTATGTGGTCTAGGAGGTTCCATTGACGTTTCCAAAACCGGCGAAGTTTCATTTGGACTGTTTTCGTCAGACGTATGTTTAACCTTTGAAATTAACATGTCTAGAAAACTTCCATTTCTTTTTTCAGTTCTTTGATTATCTGACCCTTTGAATTCTTCTTCTGAAATATGAATCGCCGTAAGTAAAGGTACTTTTGGGATAGTTACGTTTTCTTCCAAGTTAGCCACATCTGTACATGCCACCGGTGGTAAACTCTCATTTGTAGATATTGCATCGGTCGAAGGAACTCTTGCAGAGTTTTGACTGTTTTCAGCTTGTTTTAAATTATTTAAATCTTCGAACAGTGGAACAGTGCGTTTTCTGCACTTAAGAAGTTCAAGTTGCTGTTTTAATTGTTCGCTTACCTCTTTTGGACTCAAAGCAGTTTTAACAGTATTGTCTTCTTCTTCTTCTTCTTTTTGTTTTTCTTTTTCTTGGTCTTCTTCTTCAACAAATTCAATAACTTCGAAACGTCTAAGGTGCAATACTAAGCGCTTAGACCATTGAGAGTGTAGACGTTTAGCTTGTCTTCTTTTTTTAAATTTTGTTGGGTCAAATAATAACTTTCGAAGATAATTGTGTCGCAGAAAAACACGATTGCGTTTTCGAATTAGTTTACGTTTTAATACGATGCGGGGTGTTATGGCATATTGTATGAACTTCAGCATGGCAGTCATATTACGTTGAATAAATTCATCGCACACTTTGAAACGCCGCTGGGCACGGCGAAAAAATAGCTTTGCTTCTTTTTCTGTGAGTCTCATTTTTGTTTGCCTATACGACCGGTGCGCAATGAGAATCCTTTTTAGTTTTGCTAAGAACTTCAAAACGTGTTTTATCTGAAAAAGCTAAAAACGAGATATTGCTTTTAGAAACATCGATGGAACATTTATTGATATGATTCAGTTGTATATTTTATAAATGACATTTCACATTAATTCAATGAATAAATGAGTTGTGTTTAGTTAGTTAGTGAGAACTAAAATGGTTAATGAAATAATATTAAAAAAAAAATGCTTAGAACACAACCAAATTAGAGATACATTTTAGTTTTATCCAAATCGAAAGGAATTTCGTTTAAGAATTGAATTTTGTTGTGTTTCCTTTTTTGTTTATTTTTGCATTTTACCTATTGGTCAATTTAATTATTTCCGTGAATATTTTTTTATATTGGTTTTTGAAGCCATTCAAAGAAGGAGTTTTCTTTTAATTCCACTGCTTGAAATCAATGTGAAATTATTTACTAGTTTACTTTATATCTAGAAATAATATTTTTCATATTATTCAACGAAAAGTTAATATTCTCATGGAAAAAACTTAGTTACAGCTTTTATCGTTCAAATATGAAAAATATTTCTTCAGCAATACTTTTTTGCTAAGAATTTCTAGTTTCGAATTATCAAAAAAATCCAACATAGTTTAAAAAAAAAATTAAAAATTTGGTATAAAACCGTCACAGACATAAAAATGTTGAAAATACAGAGGTAGAAAACGAGATACACAATCGCTTTTTGATAGCCTATAAGTGGTACTTCTTCAAGGCCTAATTGAAAATGTATTAGAAAAAGTAGGTAGGTACTATTGAATTAATATAATTATTTCTTTTAAGTGCGAACTGGTCGAAAAATCAACTCTATTAAAATGTATTTATTTTTATCATATAATTGGTATAAAAAAAAATCCAAGACGGCGCAGTAGAGGAAAACCACTCATGAGGCGCAAGCAGGTGGGTGAAAACTTCAACCAACTTGGCGTGCGAAACTGGAGACAGCTAGCTAGGGACCGAGCTGGCTGGAGACGTAAGTTGTCGAGGCCCAGGTCCGCCCCGGACTGTAGCGCCACCTTAAGTAAGTAGTATTTTATATTCTGGAAATTCCCATTAGTTATGAGTCCTTATTTGACTTTATATGAAGTTTTGAGCAAGCCTTGAATTTAAGACCTTCATTGTTATGAAAAATTGCTCTTGGAGTTAATTTTTAATGCTGATTTCTAATCCTAACTTTTATTTTAACTATGTAACCTTTTATAACATTATTTTTACATTTCTTTAAATTGTTTCAAAAACTATATATAATAGAATTGCTGATACAAGAACAAAAAAATTCTGTTAAAAACCGTTTTAGCACAAATGGTTCGGAGTTTCTTATAGATTAATTTGAAGCACGTAAAATCTAGCAACTTAAATTTTATAAAATGCTTTACATTTTCCAATGAACATCGAACAAAATGATTATAGGTTTGAAAAACGATTACTTAATGAATTTAGATAGGCTCAAAAAGCATTGTATGTGTTTTGAATTTTCAAAAGTAATATCTCAAAAACTGTACGTAATAAAGTTATTTTGAAGAAGGCTAACACAACCAACTGAAATTAGATTGCCAGGAAGAAAACCTAGTCGAACAGTGTGTAATTTAAATCGCATTATAAACATCTAGAAATAGAATATACAGTCCCTGGCCATATTATTAGACGCACTGCAGAATTTTTATATTTATTATAAGCAATATTATAACAATATAACGTTCAAGAATTGATGTATGGTTAAATTTGTATGCAAGATGGAGCTTCATGCCACACTGCCCGGTCCATAAAAACTTAGTTGAGGGAAGGAAACATCCCTCTGTTGGACTGGCCGGGAAAC
Organism: Eupeodes corollae; assembly: GCF_945859685.1. Lineage (NCBI taxonomy): Eukaryota > Metazoa > Arthropoda > Insecta > Diptera > Syrphidae > Eupeodes > Eupeodes corollae. Next base: position 79,027,783 of record NC_079149.1, on the reverse strand, counting down.
AGCCCAGATATGAATCCAATTGAAAACGTGTGGGAGCTGATGAAGAGGGAAATAGCTAAAGATGCGGTCACTTATTGAAAGATTAATTCACGTGTGGAATCACCACCCAAAAATGCAGGAAACAGTCAAATCATGCATTGACAGTATGCCGCGCAGAATTGAGGCTCTTATTAAAGCAAAAGGAGGTTCAACAAAATATTGAAATAGCTAAAGATGCGGACACTTATTGAAAGATTAATTCACGTGTGGAATCACCACCCACAAATGAAGGAAACAGTCAAATCATGCATTGACAGGATGCCGCGCAGAATTGAGGCTCTTATTAAAGCAAAAGGAGGGTCAACAAAATATTGAAAAAAATTACAAAAATAACATCAAAAAACGAGAAAAAATTAATTTAAAAAAATCTTTAAATCTGTTGCTTTATTTCTAGTAAGTAGTTATAATTTAAATGCATTACAATATTCGATAACCTGATTAAAATAACTGGAAATTAAGATTTTGCATAAAATCTTAAGTGCGTCTAATAATATGATCAGGGACTGTAGGTAGGTAGCCTTTTTTATTTACAAGTAGCAATTTTCCAATTTTAATGAATTATTTAAATGTTATGGTACTTAATTTTTACTTTTCATAAGAAAATATAAAAACAAATGTATACATTTACCCACCTAGTAAGGTATTTGATTCTATTATCAGGCAAAAGATAAGCCCATCTGTAACTTCTGTTACGAGTTTTGTATTGACGAACACATCCCTAGGAATAAATTTAAACTTTTATTCAACTACCAACTTTACACAAATTCTACAAAAGTTCTAATAATTATTCGTAATACCTATATGTAAAATGTACAATCTTATTAAGTCGTAATTGTAATTTTTGAAGATAACTCGTAAACCGTAAGTTTTGTGGTGGGCAAGAATCTATCATGCTTTCGCCGGAAATTGAATGTCTATTGAATGATATCCATTCCGATTTATGGACGCCATTTTCAAATGAAATGAACTTTAGTTAAGAACCTATACAAACTTCTTGCACGTTATTCTGGTATTTCTATCTACATACCACCGAAAAAGTAACGCACTGATGTAGCTTCGTTTTACTCTGCTTGTCAATACAATGATCATATGATTAGATACACAACAAATGCGGTACAAAAAAAGTACCTACAAACCAAAAAAAACATCAACAAACACCCTTCTTTGGAAACTATTATCTATGTACCTAATATTTTAACAGAACACCATAAAAGATGCAATAACACAAAATTGAACATAAATCAGAAACACATTCACTTATTAATTGTTATAGTATCCTCATCAATAAACAAAATAAAAACTAAAGCCACCACCTAAGCTCATAACATCACATAATGCACAAACAAATAAAATAAAAATTACCTCTGCTATGAACACTGAACCCAGAACCAAGTTAACCTCGATTCACTCCATAGCAAGAAAAACAGATAAAATATTGAACTCAAACAATTTCAATCGGTCGCAATTAACAAATGCACTTGATTTTAACTTATTTCAATAAAATATTAAATTAAAATCCCGAATAAAGTGTTATTTTATTATCCATGTGTGTGAGCAGATCAGTTTTGCGATTGCCGGATTCTGACAGTATGCTTGACGATTGACATTCGAGATTCAACTAATGGCAATTAATACCAGTTCATTTCGGTGTTTTGGAGCGAGAACAACAGAGAATGGAACGAAATACTGGTGAGTAAAGTGCGACGAGTGAGCTAAATATGGGGAATTTGTGAGTTATAAAATGGCGTCATGATGATTTGCGCAGAAAATAAAACAATCAATAAGTATGAAAAATATTGTATTATTTTTTATGGAAATTGTTGATGAACTGAAATTTAAAATAGACGATCAGACATATTATATTGTTCCGGATGCTAAAGTAAATTATGGTTAAAGGAAGAAGATAATGGTCATGGTGAAGTGTACACCCGCGCCATTGTCTAATTCCAAAATGGAGGATGCAACATGAAAATTTCACATGTGCGCAAATTGGGGTGGTTTTTGAGGTTAGGTTTTAAACAAAAGTGTGTACATTATTATATTTTTCTCAAACAAACAAAAAAATTACTAAATAATGGAAAATATGTTTTAAAGGTACAAACTTTTAAAATTTTAATGAAATAGTATTTACGTTTTGTTAAGGAATTAGAGTCAAATTCATTCATTTACATGCGATATATGTATGTATATGTACTGCATATATGTATGTATTATGTTCATACCTTAAATATGAAACTTGGCGTATTATCCGTAAGTTTAAAGTAGATTTGCAGCACTGTATGTAGTTTAATATACATTTAATTAATAAAAAGTATTAGTAAGAGAAGTAATGTATATTAAGGATATATATATACACATGTATATACATATGTATGAAGGATAAATTGATGCCATTTTCTTTTATTACAAAGTTAACTCCATATTTATTTGTTTAGATGGCGCTATTCGTTAAAAATAAGCTTAATTCATGATTAACGGCTCAAATTATGGATTCAGTATTCGAGTATATACTAAAAATCTACATGGATGAATAAACCAGCGCTTAATGACCTGAATCGAGTTTAACTTTAATCCTGCTTTAAATTCAGGCAAGCTATTTAAAGTCATTAGGGGGAAGTGAGAGCACATTTCACTTTAAGCTGAAATTGCGTAAAAACGTTCGATTTTTTTTTGCTAAGCCTAAAGATATTCCAAAGAATAGGATAAGCAATCAAATGATTTTAACATCATATATTTTGCCAAAATATAAATCAAGTTAAAATGTGCACTCTTGCCTCGAATCTGGGTACGATTGCGCAAAATCTTAGCCAACAAAATCACTACAAAATGTAATTTCGATAAGAAGTTGGTTTTTAATTCGAAGAATAATAATGTATTGTTTTATAGAGTGTTCAAATAAGCATTATTCATAAAATAGTACGTCGGATAAATGGCTGCATTTCTTTCTTGGCAAGTACCAAAAATACTCCATTTACCAAGATGGGAATCTTTCGTACATTTCACTCTCCAAAAACCGTTTGTTCACATTGTTGTATTTGTAATTTTGACAATTAGTCCATGAATAGATGCAAGCGGCACTTTGCAAAAGCAAAAATAAATGGGGAGGTTAATAAGTTTTTTTTTAGATTTTTCTTTGTACTTTTTTCGATGAAAAAGTCAGTTGCTTTAATTTTGCAGTTGATAGCAAACCAATGTACATTTTTGTCTTGAAAAAAGCATGTTCATCATCACTTCATTTACCACTACGAAATTCTTAAAATTTCATAATTAACCTCGGATTATTGTATCAAAGATGCGTTCGAAGAACCATAAAGTTAAGGGTGCGAGCGCAATTTATTAAATTCCAATAAATTTTCGTTAATGAACGGCGCAAATTTTGTTTTGCAAGTAATTAACATCTGTATCAATTTAATAAATCCAAGTATATTTACAGTTTGTTTTTAACGATTTAAGCTTGCAACTATTTTTCAATTAAATTTTGATTAATAAATATTAAATTTAAAAAAAAAGTTACAATCGAAAGTACCTCATGCAAAACATTCTTCATTGATGGAAGCTTACATGTATTTGCTATTAAAAAATTATGCTTCGAAGGAACACCAATATTTAAAAAAATAATCAGAACGATTATAGATTTTGACGTTTAGCACAAAATGAAAACGTCTTTAAATCGATCTGAATTCATGCACAACTAATTCAATAGGTCATGTAATCGACATGAATGTGTATTGTTGACGTACAGAAGTTTTTTTTTATGAATTCCCACAGTTTAAAAATATAATTTCCTTAAAAAATTTTAGTTACCAAAGTTCAAGTTTACTTATTATTATTATTGTTTGAAGGGTATGTTTAGTAAAAGTGCTGCTAATAATGAAAAACATTAATGACTTTTACGTACATATTTGTATTGTTCTTAATATAATAAATACTTATAGATATTACATTTTATAAATGCAGAACATAAACAATAGTTTTCAGATATAAAGCAGAGGTTAGTGTAGACAAATATTTTTGTGAAAGCCAATGATATTTTAGGTATGTTAAGGTATGAAATTTCCGCTTCAGCTAACCTTCATCAACTTTTTATGTTGTCTATAAATGTTCATATGCTACAAAACTCGTAATTTTCTGCGTAAGCATAGAAGATAACATTATTTGGTCAAGAAATTCACCGATTTTTTTTCTATTGGGTTTTCGATTTCCCCATACTGGAATACAAAAAGTTACTTAAATCATTTATTGCACTCATTTAATTGGTAATGTGTTAGACCATATTGCCTATTTCTATTACTTAAAGATGCTGTAAACAAAGCATCTTATTTGTATTCCAAAATCTAACTAAAAACAAAATTCTTACTCTCACATAGTCCCTCAAAAAAAAATTTTCAGGGATATTTCTGCAACAAACAAAACTAAAATTTGGTCTTGCAACTGGCGAACTACTTAATTGGTGAAAATACTAATGTAATTGATGAATCTGAACTAGCTAAAGTTGGCAATTGAACTCCACAAGTATGCTTCTCGTAGCATTGTCTGTACAAGAAAAATACGGAGACACCTGCTTATTGTTTCCACCTGAACTTCTAACGTCACGAAAAAAATGCTTTTAGCAAACTACAGCTGAAAAAGACTGTCTGTTTTGTTAAGCATTTTTTCCATTTCCAATTATCCTTAACCAGTTGCAGCGCGTATTGCTTTCGCAAATAATTTAATTAAAAAAAATACAGCACTAATAAATCATTAAATACGTATTTGGTCAATGTTATTTTATTTAATATGCAACATTTATTTGGATTGAAATTAAAAAAGACCATGTCAGCACTTCGATTCTGTTGGTTAGGACTGTTTCGTTTTTGAACAAAGGCCATGAAACATTCAAAATGAAGCATTTAGATGGGTTTGAGGAATAAAATGAAGCATTTTGATGGGCCTGAAGACTAAATGTGAGAATGTGTTTGTGTTTTTACTCACACTTTCTCACATTTAGTCCTCAGTAGGTTGTAGGCAAACCGAAATGTCAGTCTGAGATTCCCATCTTGTTAAATGGAGTATTTTTGGCAAGTACTTCGCTTTTATAACACTGAACTCGAAATATTTTAAACTATTAAAATGCTAATAGGATACATGTTTTGGGGCAAAAAAATCATGTTGTGTATTGGAAGAGATTCGTGGAAGAGTTGTGTAAGGTACTTAAGAAGATTTGAACTGGAGTTATTTTTAAGTACCCAGTACCGGACTTAAAAATTACTAGCCTTCGAGTACTTTTGCTAAGAAATGAAAGTATTTTTTCAAGTATTGATGGTCGTGAATTTGTTTGCAAAGACTTTCTACTTAAAATAAAAAGAAAAATATCCAATGAAATTGAATCTTAAGATCTAGGTGGTCTATTTTGATCGTAAAAAAAAAACAACCAATTAGGTACACGTTTATAAGATGCGTATCTGTTTCAGTAAATAATTTCTTTCTCTGGCTGCATGCCATTTGTCACATGTTAGTCACATACATATGCATGCCCTAATCCACAAAATATCTGTGCGATTTTAACCCCAAACTTCTTTTTTTTTCAGTTCTACAAATTCAAAGTTAAATGTAAATTTAAAGTAATATTTTACTGAAATTAAATACAAGTGTGCACTATCAAAAAATACATCCCACTTACTGCCTAGTGGTGCCAGACCATAATATTCGTGCAGAGCGAAAACAGGAAAAGAGACATCGTTCAGCGTAGCTTTTCTCCAATTCCGTTTCTATAAACGTGTTATTTTATAAGATGCATATCTGTTTCAGTCATAAGGCAACAAAAGAAAGATATATTGGCAGCAATTTTTCTTTTCAACTTTCGTCGTTTGATATGTGTGGTTAATCTGTTAGACTTTTTACGATTTTTGTTTGCAAACAAAATAATTGTTTGTATAACCTAACTTTAACGCTAAAGTTCCAAGTGAATACGCTACATCGCAAAATTTAAGACGGAAAACAAAAACAATGTATTAGTGAAACAAAGTAAGTTGGTAGCCAGTAAAAATATTTTAGTGAAGATTTATTAATTTTTACATTAAGTTCAACACATACTTTAAATCAAATGTTGAAAACAAATAAAAATAAATAAATAAATTGGGTGGCGCAACAGTCCGTTTAAGAACTAGGAACTAGTGACTAACAACTCTCAACCATTCCTGTTTGCGATAATTGTTGTCAGGGATGGAAGGGACCTACAGTTTTAAGCCGAATCCAAACGGCAAATTTGAGAAAGCACTTTCCATGGCAAGAATTACTCTGGGAGAATTTGTCAATTCCTCGCAAGAGGCATTACCCGTGAAAAAAAACTATAGGTGACATAGGCAGGGATCGGACCCAAGACCTTTTGCATGACAGTCCATCGCACTAACCATCATACCACGGGTTGAAAACAAATGGAGAACTAAAAAACATCAATTCTTCCCATTGAAGACTACTTTTTAGAATTTAATGACAGGACCAAGAAAATCAACTCCAATTTACTAGTCTTTTAGCGACTTTTAGAAACAATGCGGTCTCAAAAGGAGTCACCAACCATAGAGCTATGTAAATCAAAAATGAATTGATTTTCGTCAATCATAATTTGTATAGCACATACAATTCTATTTTCAGAAACACAAGTTTCTGATTGAACCAATATTTTGGTCGTGCAATGTTCGTTTATGTACCCATTCGAAAAGCCATGAACCTTATGACCGGCGACACGCGGCGTTTCCACGAATATTTCAATTCAAGGGAAAAATGTAACTTTAGAAAATCATTTGAGTATTTGAGCATATATGTACTTTGTTGACAATTCCAGTGATGCCAATAAGTTGATGATTCCGACGCGATTTGAAGCAAACATTTTAAGAAAAAGACAGTAAAAAGTATTTAATCAAATTCTAAATTGTTTATAAATTAATTTATTTGATGAATTTCAGCGAATTTTTTACTAGCGCACAAATTAAACTATTAATAGAAACCAGATTAAAATATGAAGGTGAATTTATTGCAGGCAGTAATGTAGAGAAAAGTTCTAAAGGAGATAAAATGTGTGGCTCCAAATTATAATTGAATATGCAATTTCGAAAAGGGGACATCTATGGAAAATTTTAAATGTTTAGGAATTGAAAAAAGTGGTTATTTTCCAAACTAGTGCATACATTTTATTTTTGTATGTACAAGCGATGTCCTTTATAGTAGAATTAATAGAGAAGCATTTACGTCACATTGGTAAATGAATCGCATTTGACAAAATATCCGACATGTGCCCTTCTCGAAATTGCATATTCAATTACGATGAGAGCTTTTAATAGTATCACATCCATCATAAAGCAAAAGATATTTTTAAACGTAAAACTTTTTGTCAATCAGCATCTCATCGTAATCAGCTGAGCTGTGCAACGATCAGCATCGCAAAAAAGCAGTGATGCCAAATCACTACCAAACAATTTGACGTTTTTAAATTTACCCAAAGTTATATCTAGTGAGTATAGCGATCTTTCGGTACTTGTATTACTACACTTAATTTAGCCGTGTTTTATTTAGTTTAATTTTCTTCTCGAATTGAATTATTTATGCACTTTAATTTTTAAACAATAAATTAAACAAAATCTATCGATTTGATTTTTGTCCATTAGTGAACATTCATTAAAGCTTCATTGCAGTAATGATTCAAAAACGTTTAAAGTCAAACTTTCACAAACTCAAATTTTGCAACGATGCATTAATGCCCAAAAACTAAACAAAAAAGCATCAAGAGAAAGTGATTAGTTTTTGACGCCGTTGAGTATTTGGAAATAAGGAGAAAGAAAACCAACATAAGCATTGATAGCAAATATTTATTAAATTGATATTTATTTATGATTGTTTTATGTTTTTAGGGAGAACTTCATAAAACTTGAAAAAAAAAATGATTCTAATATGAACCCCTTACTAATTGCTTGACGCATATTGTACACAAAATTATCAAGTCTGTATTTATAAAAACCTTAGTCCGAGAGAAAAATTAAGCTTCTCAAGTGATGCAAAATATGTTCTGTTCAAAACAACACTAATACCACCTACATTTTCAAATTAAAATTAAGTTATACAAATGTAAATTATATAAATGAATAGACCGTTTTATGGCTACTTGTATTTCGGCATATAAAAGGTTACATTTTGTTGATTTGCTTGAGTTCGGATTCTAGTTCACATGAAAAACTTTTGAAAAATATATAAGGAAAATTGACATACATGTCGGCTTATAAACGTACAAATTGGTGCTGTCAAACGAAATTTTGTTCATGTTTTTCATTTTTATCTCTTAAGTTTTCTGAATAATATCCAATAAACAACAAATGTTTCCACAAGGAAAAACCGCATAAGAAGAATATTGTTATTTGCATTTTCCTGTGTGTTATTCGATGAGCTGTTAAATATTAACTTAAGTTTTCACTCACCTATATCTTAAATTCCTGTAGAAAATTTTAAAGAACCAACAGCCAGCGGAAGAAATATATTGCATTCTACTTTTTTATATTATATTAAAATTAGTATTTTTTAAAAAAATATATTAGTACTAAATACCGTGTTTCTACAAATAAGCATTGAAATAAAAATTCAAATTCATAGAGGGCACCACTAAAATGTTCGTAAACAAGAAAAAGATCTCTGACCGCTGCCGAACAAAACTAGGGGAGGACCAGCTGACCAAACGTGTGGGAGTTTTCGTACAATAAACGTAATGTTGTGTTATTTAAAGACAAAAAAATACTCAATAACACTTTTTTTAAAATAATTTAAGGGACTTTTAAAATTATATGAGGCATCAGCATATAAGATTTCGATGTTGTGTTATTAAGTTATTGTTTTTAGACCTTATTGTTTTTAATGAATTGAGTAACAGCACGTTTAATTTGGTACTTCAAAAATTATTGGACGACTAAGGGTTCTCAAAGAAATAAAATGCACGACTAGGTCGCTCGAACTTGCTCCTGTATGCAAAGATTCTGTTTAAAAAAGTACCTATATAAGATTTAAAAATATACCTGTTAAATAAGTTTGTTTTCAAGGATATAAATGTCATTTGATTTGTCCACAAAAACAGCACGATTCATCCCAAGACACAACTCATCCCGGAAATGAAATATACTTGTACTTAACGAAAATAATTGTTTGTATATTCAACGAGTTCGTTAAAAGCTTTTTCCTTTGGATAGCTTTATTTTATTTTAATATTAGATGAACCAGGATGGAAAATAAATTATCTGAAGATAAGACAGAGTAAGAACATGTATGTTTAAATTGTAAGGCGATCGCGTATTGGTTGTGTAGTTAGGAAGGTATCTAAAACGAATAAGGAATAGTTCATTGGCTCAGCTTTATGCAGATAGAAAGATAAAGACATGTTTATGATTAAAATGAAGGAGAGTTATTGGTGGTAGAAGGTGCTTACTACAATCCAATCAAATTCCTTCTAAAAGTTTTCAGCTTAAACATGGAGTTACTACGTTTAGTTTAATTTGTTCGTTAAAGTTAAAAAAAAAAACAAACATACGAACAGGTACAAGAAATTGCTATTCATGTGTTGTTTACAGTCAGGCTCTTATGCGTTTTGGATTTTAGTTATGATGTGACAAGTAAGCAGTAGTTGTAGAGGCTGTAAGTAATACAATATGTAGGTGTACGTTGGAAAAGTGATTCAGATAGAAAATACATATACTCTTTCTGGCTCGATTGTTTAAATTGTAATAATTATTTATTCTTTTATTGAGGCGAAGGTAATTAAAAAATAATATTTTAAAATCTTATATACAAAGGTACCAAGATAATACTTCTTGATAGACACTTTTAAATAGATTGTTGATTAAACATAGATATCAATTTTGGTAATCCGATGCAGTGATGCTACACGACCATCGTTGGTATTAACAATAGTTGTCGTTATAAAAATACATAAATATGTCATTAGTTTCGATAAAAGACAAGAATGTTATTAAAATTTTGTCAAAATAATGCGATCTTTCGGGATTTGATCTGGTGAGATGGGAGGGGGTTACATTTAATGCAGTTAAAATAATTTAAAAAAAACTATTTTAAGATCCAAAATTTTACCTGAAAAATAAGTTTCACAATGGACCCTTGAGGTCTACGTGTGTCAATGATATCTGGACAGCCACTCCAAGCTAAGTTTGTCATCAAAAATTTAAATGCCGTTTTATAAATCGAAAAACCTTTGATTTTCCAATTTTTTTTCACTTAATAATCAAATATTGTTAAGGCAATATAAGAGCTTATTCATCAAAAAAAATATTGAAATCAGTTGATAACTTGCTGAGAAAATTAAAAAAAAAACAAAATAACGGTTCTATGAGCGGTACTTTTCCAAATACAAAAATATGTTTTTCTTATTAAAATAAACGAATTTACAAAATAAAATTTTAGAGAAAATTAAAAAAAAATCTATCGGTATGTTTTTGAGAAAATTCGAATTTTCGTTTTTTGACCAAAAAAATGTATTGGGGCCACTGTTAGTTTTGATCTTCCAAGTTTGAACTCAATCGACCCAATGGTTTAGTCTGTAGCAGCGTGGACAGGCAGACAAAACCGATCGAACCGAATCGCGGGACCCACTTTTTTCGACTCGAGATTTTAATCAAACATGATATTACGATGGTAGACACCATCTCGAGTTCGAAAATTTGCACGAATGCAAAACTTGCCATATAGTTCCTATAAGTACAAATGCTGTGGTTTACCCAAAGAATGATTCAGTTTTTAACTTGCAGTACCTTGGGTTTACGGAATGCTTTAGTCATTGACTCAAAATTTTAAACAACCTATTGTTAAGGAACAATTAACTTGTTAGCAATTTTCTAAATATTTAGCAATTCACTAAGGAAGTCCAAAATCAAAAACACCCGATATGAAGATATAAATTCTTCGTACGTATCACCCTCCAAAACCTATTTGATTACATTGTTGTATTTGTAATGTACGCATACATAGAAACACTTACTGAGTTTTTTAATAATATAAAATTTAAATTAGAGGAGAAATTACACGCATACTATGAAAAAGTTTATGAGGCTGATTTCCGGTTTAGTTGTAGGCAAACCAAGATGTCTACCGAGGATTTATATGTTCATATAAGGCGTTTTTCTTTTTTAAAGCTCGAACTGTCAAAAGAATAATTGTGTTTCTTTTTGAGCTCTGATCGTTCAGAGCTTCGAATTCGTGTTTCTTTTTTAGTTCTGAACATGTTCAGAGCACGAAAATAACAGAGTAAACGGAGTAAAATGTTGAACACAAACAATTTGATATTTGAAAGCCGGGAAATTAAAAAAATTATCGTCAAAACAATAAAAATAGCGGAAGAGGCTAGTCGCTTTGGTGTAGAAGGAAAGATAATTTAAAAAAAATTATTGCATATAGCATTTTTATGAATCAAATTTATTTCAGGAGTCAAATGGTCCAACTCTATGACGGTTTTAATAATTAATTTGAGTAAAGAAAATTTTGAACGCCTTCAAACAGACGATATTTAAAATCATGACAGTTTAGTGCTCAAGTTCAGAACATACTCTGCTCAGAACTCTACTCTACTCTACTCTGCTCAGAGCTCAGCTCTGAACTAAAAAAGAAAAACGCCAATAAAGTGTTTTTGTCCAAAATTTTAAATCCCTCCTTTAGTTTTACTAGCTAGTAACCTGTAAAAAACGAGTATCCAAACATGTCTAAAAAGTGGCAGTTCGTGAAAATAAACAAACCGACCTATTAATTGGAGTTACCAACTTTTGACTGGACGATTCCACTCACTGCTCCTATAAGAATAATAGTACAGATATCATATGGATTTATTAAATTGGTAAAACTTAAAGTAGCCTTTCCGTGATTTTAGCAAATTATGAAGAGATGGTAAGATGTAAAAGTTTTTTTAAAATTAGACATATCAACTTTTAAGCTTAGAAAATTGCTAAAAATGGCTTTGACATTTCCCTAAATATTTTAAAAATTTGCGCAATATTTTTAGAAAAAACAATACTTTACGCTTTTATGTTGTTGTCCAATTATTACAACATTATTAATTTATTCATTCATTGGGGGTATGCAGTGTCTTTTGCATTTAAAAACGATGACCCCCATAGGTACATCACTGCTTAAGCGTTGTAATGCTGTGTCTAAACTTATGAAAGTGAAATAAATATAACAAAGTTTGGCTTAATTTTACGTTCTTTAAGTGAAGACCAACTCCCAAAAATTGGTTTCCTTTCACTAGGCTTTTTTGACGGCACCGAAAAATAAACTTCGTAATTAACTTGTAGCACTATCCTTTGCCGGTGACTTTGGGATATTGAAAAATATAACAAATTCACACAAAGTACCACGTGTGAAAGTTCACCATAAAGCAGTATTCACATGAGCGCTACCAAAGAACGACACATGAATTACAAAATGTGAGTTTGTATACGTTTGAAGAAATATTTCCATTAATTTAACAAAACGATAGCAATATAGTTTCTATTTGATTTATGATGCATACTTTTACTTTTCATGATATATGTATTTATTAATAAATTTAAGAAAACAAATGTATTCGTCGCGAAAAAACTTGAAGTTGATACGAACTGTCAAACTTTATTCGCGTTCCACATTAACCACACTCGCAACGAATAAAATAATCGCTTGTACTTAACCTAAAAAATCATTCTTGTTTTGGTTTCGGTGGTGAATGGTGTTCGGCTGTGGCTTCATTCGCGACGAATTAAAAACACTCCTGTGAAAGAAATGTCAAAATCGACGAGTATTCGTAATTCGTTTTTCGTGGTCATGTGAATAGTGCTTAATTGTAGCCACTTAAACATAATGTAATCTCACCCTCAATGAAAAATCGAACACTCTTTGTTCAAATATAATACAAAATAAACCAAAAAGAAACAGAACTTTCAAAAAGAAACAGAACATAATCACATTACTACGTACATACATACACACATCTACTTATATAACTAGGAAATAATATTTATCTTTACCAACCAGCAGAGATGCTCGAGTTTATGCACAAAGAAATTACAATTGATCAAATGTTAACACTTTCATTACAAATTATACCAATTATATGAACTTTACATCACCATATTATTTGCTCGCACTTTTTGTCTTTCTTTATTTTGAGTTACAGTTACAGTACAGGTATGCGGGTAAGCGATTGCTATACTTTACGGAAATGTGGCTTTGGCTTGGCTAGTGGCGCGGTGCGGTTGATGATGGCGAAGCGCTAAGGAAATTGACATTACTCTAGATATGGGTTGTTTTTTTAGGAAGAAAAGGAAAATACTGGGAAATTTTTGAGAAAAAACATGATGTGATGGCATGTTTAATGTCATTTTCGATTTAATTTTTGTGATGTTGTCCCATTCTGAGGGAACTTTGAAATACTAAAAGTCTACATTTCTTGATGATTGTTTATTTATAGAAAATAGAATATTAAATATAAAATAAATAATAAAGCAAGACAAAATACTTTTTTTGAAAAATTGCAAACAGATTCGTTGTGCCATAAATATAAATGGACGATCTTAAAGATGAATGAGAAGAAAGTTATTCAGTTGAAATCTTTAAGATGAAGTGCAATTCTTTTGTTGCTTTACTTCCAGCATAATTTATAACAGAATTATCCTATTAAAAGCCAAAAAATAAAAAAAAAATATTTTCCTTATTACAAAATTTGTTTCTAGATTTAAAAGCGATTAGAAGCTAGATGAATACGAGCATACTTGTATGGAGACCGTACCATCGATGTTACACATAATTATCATTTGAAAGGTCTCAATGAATGTTACAATTGGTTAGAAATGAAAATTATATACCGATCGATCGATTTTTTTTCAGAAAAAAAAGTTTTGCTGCATGTTTATTTTTTTCTAAAAATGTATTTTCCTATATTCCGGAAGGAAATTCATTTTCCTGAACAGCTGATTCTTTTATGTTCCAAAGTGAAACGAATCGTTCCACTGATTTGTGTTCTAATTTCACACAATTCCAATGACAGATTTCTGTCAATAAACATTTTTCGGTGGATTTCAATCAGAACATTTTTTTTCAATGACAGACATTTTTAATGATAGCTATTAACGACCTGTGGTAAAAATTCCTATGTTTGTTTCCAACGATGAATTCCAATGATAGCAATAAGGGGCTATCATTAAAATCATTCCGGAAGCATTTTTGAATCGATATTTGAAGGTGTTTCCCTTTGATTAGAAATGAAAATTATATACCGATCGATCGGAAATCACATAAAGAATTTTTTTGAGAAAAAAAGTGCAATTGCGCATTTATTTTTCTTTACAAAATGTTTTTTTTCTATTTTCCGGAAGGAAATTCATTTTCCTGAACAGCTGATACTTTTATGTTCCAAAGTGAAACGAATCGTTCCACTGATTTGTGTTCCAATTTCACACAATTCCAATGACAGATTTTGGTCAGTAAAAGTTTTTCAGTGGCTTTCAATCAGGAAACATTTTTCAATGACAGACATTTTGAATGATATCTATAAACGACCTGTGGAAAAAATTCCTGTGTTCGATCTCTATAACTGGCGCCTTAGTAAAACCCATCAGTAAAAATCAAAACCGCTGGATTCTGACATTTTTTACTGATGAGCTTTTATAGCAATCAGTAAATTTACGTTATTGAATTAGAGGTATTAATAAATTCCAATCATTGGAATTTGACAGGTCATAGCTCTCATTGAAAAGGTCAGGTTCTTTATAATTAGAAAACATTTGTTTATTGAATATTTTAAGTCTCTTATTTAATATTTAATATGAACAATGAATTAATATAAAACATAAATCTTCCTTCATGGATAACAATGGTCATGAATAAAACATGGTTTTAAATTCGAAAATCTTAAAATTGTAATTTGATGAAACAAGAAAATAATATTTATTGAATATTTCAATTATTGATTAAGAGGACTATGAGCAACACAGTTTGATCTGCTAAAAGTTGTATTAAGGGGTCATTGGAGTCTTATGGTCGATCGACTAAAACTAAATTAAAAAGAATAAGAACCGTAGTAGGTGATGATGTTGTTCCATTTATTATTCCTGCAGCAAAATTGTATATATTCTAAAACGAATAAAAACCGTAGGTTATGATATTGTTAAAACAAAAAAAAAAAATTGTTAATATTTTCTATGGTTAATATCATCTTAATCGAAATTTTCTTTTGCAATGTAAACTTAATATATACCTCATTCATTCCAAATTTAGGGTTTTACAAAAAACTAAAGGGTTTAAAAGATATCGTTAAATTATAAACGAAAAAAGCTTGTCCCTATTGATGAGACACGAAGTGTATGTATGTATATAAATTCCATTATAGCGCTTACTTACACCTGAGTGGCAGTCTTCCACTACTGTGCCGTCCCTTTTGGATTGGATACCAAGACCTTTCGCTTTACATGAACCAGTCATCTTCATCGGTGGACTCTAATTCTGTAAACTAAGTCAGTGTCGCTGTACAGCCCGAACAGTCCGTGGTTATATCTTCTCCTTCACTCTCCATCGATGCAGACGGGACCCAAAATTACCCGAATAATTTTTCTCTCGAAGCATCCTAAGACGCTCTCACCTTGCTTTGACAGGGCTGAAGCCTCAGGGCCATAAATGAGAACAACGATGATGATCTTCTTATAGATGGTGACTTTAGAAGCTCGAGGAGAGGACTTTACTACACTATTGCCTTCTAAGTCCAAAGGAGCAGCGATTTGCAATAGCTATTCCCCGTTTGACTTCACCTTTGAATCGTTGTCCAAATTTATAGCGGAGCCTAAGTAGATACAAATCTTTAATTACCGTCTATGTTGACGTTTTGTCCAAGACGTTCGTCGTTTTAATGTCCTTTTTTGATGACAGCATATTTTTGGTCTTGACCTAATTCACCATTAATCACATCTTTTCTGATTCCATCGCAATGCTCGCTTTGATCTTCCAATTATGTCAATATGATCAGCTTGTCCGAGTAATTGGGTAGACCTTTGGAAAATTGTGCCTCCAGTGTTAAAGGTATAGTTTTGCACAATTATTTCCAGAACTATGTTGAAGAAGTGCATCGCCATGCCGAAACTCTTTTTTGATATCAAACGCATCGGTGAAATCTTTCCCGATCTTGATAGAGCAGCGCGCATTTTTCATCATCATTCTGTACAAACGGACAAGTTAGACAGGAATGGCAAAACTAGAAAACTAGACATTGCTCTGTAAAGCTCTTTCCTACAGATAGAGTCATCGCCGTTAGATAATTTGGAGAAGTAATCTTTCCATATTCTCAGAATGGACTGATCGTCTTTACAGGCTTTGATTGATGGTTGGTTTGGTTCCCTTGGAAAAATGTGTGTACTTTTGGTAAAATTTACTAACTACCTAGTTTATGTTAGTAATACGTTTTAATTGGATTTTAATAGCTATTAAGTGATTTATTTTGTTTGGTTTGGCATTTCAACTTTAATAGACTGACGCATGAACAACGCGTTCAAATTTTTCAAATTGAGCCCAAAAAAAAAGATGCTTGATCCCAATTTTATTTAGGGATAAAGCTCATTTTTTGTTGAATGGAAACTGCCGTATTTAAAGTAATGATAATCCTCAAGTGTATCTTAAGACATTGTTAATCCTGATTGGTGGAATAATTCTTTCAAAACGATGTTGACCAAAACGTTAAAACGGGATGATTTCTGACTTTCTTATAATGAATTAAACAAAAATGATGTGCTGTAGGAGATTGAGAATCTTTAAATTGAAGAGCCTTTGACAAAACGTGGGCTACTCATATGTTTATTTATTTTATTTATTTCAAAATCAATCAACTTACACAATAAGATATAAGATTTTATAAACCAGTGATGATTATGATATTAACGAAACAAATATGGAAATTTATATCAAACGGTAGATGCTCAATAAAATTATTATTAACTCTATCAAACGGTAGATGCTCAATAAAATTATTATTAACTCTAAAATGAATACAATTTTAAAATAAGACATAACATACATAAATATGTATATCGTTTTTATTTTTATTATAAGGTAACATTGGTTGTAAGCAGGTTATAAAATGTTTATAATTGGTAAAAATCTAGTAGCATTAGGTTAGGAAGTACGTATACTTAACCTATTCAACATAAGTTGCCTTTAATTCACCACAAAGTATTAAAAATGTTTTTCAAAGAGTGACCGTTTTTATATTTTTTTAACATTTGACCAGGGAAAACTACAAAATTGGTCAGCGAAAGTCAAAAAAGTTTTCAAAATATCTCAAAACGGTGTTATATTTAAAAGATAAGTTGTCAACTACTTATTGGAAAACTCGATACTATTGAAGAAAAAATGTTATGTATAAAGCAAAAAACCTTGCTCCTAGGCTATCCGTAATGCAGAACTCAAGTTTTATATTAAAACGATTTATTTGTGAGTTCGACAAATTGCGTTGGCGCTGATATAAGCCCAGTCAATGAACGAACAAAGTTGCCTTCACCTCAAAAAAATCCAACAGTTTTGAAACTTGGCACACTTACTAAGAGATGTCTGGTCATGCTTCAAAAAAAAGTCCCAAGAATCTAACGTGAGCTCTAGCGGCAGTTAAGAGAAACATAGAGATTGTTTCAGCTTTTCACGGTTATCTCAAAAAATATTTGTGGTATCAAAAAATTTTGTTCCAGGAAATAAAAGCTCATTAAATTTTATAAAAAAAGCTTTGGTAATTTTGTTCGTAATTCTTATAGTTTATAAAATAAATCTAGCGGCAGTGAAGAGAAACATACGGTTTCTCGGGTGTATCTTGAAAACTATTTGTCGTATTAAAAAGTATTTTCTACAAAATTAAGGCTTTTAAATTTTCTAAAGAAATATTATATTAATTTGTTTGTACTTGTTTTAGTTTGTAAAATAACTCTATAGGCATGTAAGGAAAACATGCGATGATTTTTTCAAACATGTTGATGACGATTGTGTATCGAAAAACCTAAAAACGTCTCTGGAAACTCTTAAACTAAAGAGGACGAACATTAAAAATAGAAAAAGGAAGTGCATCGCAATAGGGCATAGCATTATATCAGTTGTGCGGCGCAGATCATATATGTCTCCAATACTAAGCATTTTTATATAGAAAACTTGGATCTAAGAAGTTGGTAAACCTTATATCAAGCTTAGGGTTTTGTTCTTCATACGTGGAATCATACTATGAAGTTCAGTTGTTGGAGATATCACCTATTACACGCGACCAGATTCCAGCGATTCATTTAACCAATTTCTGTTTGGTAATGCGGACTTTAATGTCAGAACGTTAGATGGACTAAATACATTACATTCTTTGGCCGGTAATCGCTGCATCTACTTCCATAGGAAAAAAAACCGACATACCTTATGCTAAATCAACTAGATAACTTGGTGTACTTCTTTTGGAAACATTTCAGAAAACAGATGGCGGTTTTTGAGAATGTGTTTGCGTGTTCCGAAGAAATGCAACAGCCAAAACAATATGACACTCTTTGGTTGGCGTCAAAGTTTATTGGCATTTACGATTTTCCAGGATGGAAAGGGTACATGCACTCAACAACAACCGGCTTGTTTAGTGCAAAAACTAAAATCATTCCTCTTCCGTTCATAAACTCTCCACTCCAAAACGACTGGTGGTAACATTTGACCAGCCTCTCTACGAGTGTATAAAAAGTAAAGAAATCGTTGCCGCAGCTTCATCTGAGTCCCGTCTATCAGATTGGGTGGATTTCACCTGTTAATGTCCTATATTGTTGGAATAGGTTTTCTGATGAGTAGAAGTGGCCTGTAAGAATAAATGAGTACTATATACGCCCGGTTTTTGTTAAAAAGATGCTGCAAGGAAAAGCTTTCGTTAGAACAGTTCGTGTTTTAATACTAATACAAACATCTTTAGCTAATGTAATAATGGAACAAGTCGACATAAGCCAATATGAATTAGAGGAAATCCAAAATCTTATGAAAAATTTTCTTGATGAGTCTCCTTCGTTGTGTGCAATTAAACAACCCTCATTTGATTCAATAGTGAGAAACTACAAACAAATCTTAACGAACTCAAATCTAGTAGACCAACAGTCCACTTATGGATTCAGTTGTTTAATATGATTACATTGCTTAAAGATTTTATTGACGCTTAGCGGTCTGGCGATTGAAATGCCCATATTAACTGTGTGAAGAATATGATTCCATATTTCCGTGCCGCCGGAAACTTCTCGTACGCCAAACCATGTCACCTGTAATTGCAGGACATGATAAAACTGCCCCCATATGAATTTAAGACTTTGTACAAGAGGGTTACTTTACTATGAGAAGAACTGACCGATTTTAGACACTGGTGTGGTCCGACCAGACAATTGAACAAACTTTAATGCGTGGAATGAAGAGTATGGGTGGCTTGACAACAGGGCGTCGAATCAATGATAGTGTAATTAGCAAATGAATTCAAGGGCTGACTGCTACTCATGAAATTTTCTCATCACTCGAAGAATTCACTGGCGTTCTTTTTTCTACTAGTGATCAACAAAAAGATTTTGGGAAGACACGTAAAATTAGAGATAAAACAGACATTGCAAAGCTGTCAAATTGGTTCCAAAGTCATCCTCCATTTCCAGTTACAAATGAAATCATGTCAATGCTTATTCTCTAGACATGCAGGCAATGAGCCATATAGTAGCCCAACGAGTTTCAGAAGTAAGAAACGACATGCAAATTAAATGCTACAGTTTTTTGTGGACAATAACAGAAACGAAAAATTGCATACCATATTATTTAAGGAAATGAAATAGGCTTTATTTTTGTGTAAAAAAACACATGTTTTCCTTAAATGCCTATAGAGTTATTTTACAAATTAAAACAAGTACAAACAAATTAATATCATATTTCTTTAGGAAATTTAATAAGATAAACCTGAAATTCAGAAAAAACCTTATGTTTCTCTTCACTGCCACTAGAGTTATTTTATAAACTATAATCGATAAGAATAAAATCATCAAAGTTTTTTTTTATACAATTTAATGAGCTTTAATTTCGTAGAACAACATTTTTTGATACGACAAATAGTTTTCGAAATAAACGTGAAAAACTGAAACAATCTCCATATTTCGCTTAACTGCCGCTAGAGCTCACGTCGCACAGTTGTGCGAGAGCGGAAAAAAGTCTTTTTATGTACTCTTACTTAACCCGAGCATATGATTTTAAAGTATTTTTTAACATATGTATTGTATGTTCTGATTTATAAACCCTCAAAGTTGAAAAATAATTTTACTCAAATCGCGAACCGTATTTTCAACAAATTTTGAAATGTATTTTTGCGAAGTTCCTTCAAATAAATTCTCAAGTTTTTTTCTATTTTCGATAATATGAAAAAATATATATATAAAAATATTGATTATTTATAAAAGATACCTTCTATAAGTAGTCTGAAGCTTTAGTACTAGGAAAAAATGCAATTTTTTTAAACTTTTTGATTTAAAAAAAAGGGCCAAAGAAAGTAAGTATACCAGCATATGCTGCATACATTTATAAATATTAAAGCACAGAAAAAACAGCTGGAGATACGTTCAGATGTAGAAATAATGATCAAAAATGTTTCACTAAATCGGATTTCAAAAAAACTACGTTTTGACGCTGGTGTTTATCAAAAAGTTTGATTTCTTCCGTATTAATTGTCAGAATGAACTGGTAAAGACCATTCTTTTAAAACAAAATGTCAAACTTTATTTTAAAAATAAAACAAAGTTAATACATGGACCCAGGTCTGAGAATTTCGATTTTTGCGAAACTATTTATTTCTGCTTGGAAAATTTGTTTTAACTTTGAACTCAATTTTCTTGAAAACAATATAGTTTCATGATATTTTAAATTATATGATATAGCTTAATACAAAATAAAGAAAAGGATTGGGAATAGTCATAGTAGAAATAAAAAAGGCGTTATATTTAAAGTTTTATTGCTTTGTTTTTGTTGTGTATTGCGTAATTTTTTATTATCTGCTTATTACTTAAATCTATATTCATAAAAGATTATTTAAAAAAAGTCAGTGAGATAATTTGTTTGCTTTTTCGTAGGAATTCCCTTCAATTCAAAACTAATCGTATTGCGTTAATGGATATTACCTACCCCCATTATATTTTGAATTATTTATTTTTTGTATATGAAAACAACATTTGTATTTTACTTCCTTAAACTTTGTTGCTAAAAGTACTACTTTTGACTGAAGATTGGACCAAGAACATTATATGAATCGGAAATTCAGCCCTATTCCAAAAACACAGCACAAATTCATCAACTTTTGACTAATTGACGATCCAGGGGGGGGGGGGTCACATGAGCC
This sequence comes from Eupeodes corollae, assembly GCF_945859685.1. NCBI lineage: Eukaryota > Metazoa > Arthropoda > Insecta > Diptera > Syrphidae > Eupeodes > Eupeodes corollae. Next base: position 79,006,362 of record NC_079149.1, on the reverse strand, counting down.
AAAAAGCTTATAACAGTTAAATTGTATAAGTAAACATTTCATTTAAAGATTTATTAGTAATTTAACGACATTCACCAAAAAGTGGTTTGCTGTTAAAAACAACTCAAATTTTGATTTTCGCTCAATTTAGAACTAGAAAAAACTTTACTCATGCTTTAAATTATTTTCATAAAAATTGTTTCTAAGAAAAAGAGCAAATATTCAGGTTCTTAAGAAGAAACCTTTAATAAGAGATAATCAACTTTATATTAAGTTGTTTTTGAATTCCTTAATCTAGCCTTCAATTTTATTATTACATTTTTTTGACACACATAAATAGTGATTATTGAAGCGATTTTTACTTGGACACATAGGAACTATATAGCAAGTTTTGCATTAGTAAACAATTTCGAACTAGAGCTTTAATTTAAACATGACATTACGACGGTAGAGAAGTCGAAAAAAGTGAGTACCTCGATTCCTTCGGTCTGTCTGTCTTTAGTGGCCCCTACAGTCCAAACAATTGTGTTGATTGAAATTAAGATTTTCATATGATTAGTGTAAGGAGTTTTTATCATTTTATTAATACAAAGAATAACAGCAGTCCTCACACAAATTTTTTGGTTCAAACATTTGATTTTTCTAAAACTTTCTCAAAATTTTGTTTTCTTAATTTGGCTTCTTTTTACAAGAAAAACATATTTTCGTATTGCTCCAGAAGGGTACTCCTCAAGAACTAATGAAACGATTTCAAAATTCTTCTTTTTCTGGTGCAAGCTCTTGTCAATGATCAAATTGATGATGATTTTTTATGATCAAAAATGTATTTTTTTTTTATTTTTAATAAAATACTAATTTTGTTAACAAATTCGATATCTCAGAAAGGGGACAACATTTTTTTACGAAATTTAAATGTAAAATGTTCATATATTTATAAGCTCTTTATTTAGTGCTTATACCAAAAATATTTTTAAGAACAAATTTAAAATGATTTTCGAAAAAAATTGGTTAATCTAGATTTTTCGACAAATAAAGTGGCATTTACATTTTTAAGAAGAACTTATTTTGGAGGTACATTTTTAAATCTTAAAATATTGGCAATATTTTTAAACAGACTTTTTGGAAGAAATTATCAAGCTCTTGCGACCAACTGGTGCATTTGATTTCTTTCAAAATTGGTTTTCTGTTGAATACAAAAGATCTTACAAAATTAAATAAATCCACTTTTGAAGTGAATTTGCTTTAGATGCTCTAAAACTCAGATTTAAACAGAATTTCAATAGTACAAATGTCCCAAAAAATCAAGTGGCACTTTTGTTAAACTGATGGCTAATAAAATCTATTGATATAAAACCTTTAAAACGTGTAATTTATGAGTACCTACTACAAAACTTTTCATGCCAACTTATTTGTTTACTTAACTTACTTTGTTTTAATTTAGTTTTTTTTTAGAGAAATCATGTTCTTAAATACAACTGTTTCCTTAAATTCAAGAACCAAACCTTTTTGTCTCTACAATGTTTAAGTTTTGTTGACACCTTTATAAGATCCAAATACGAGTAAGCTGATTGATAACGATAGTTAATAAGATAATCCCGGAAATTGAGTTCGAAAAAACTACGTCAAAAAAAGCGCGACATTTTTACATATCAAATCCTCTCTCATTTTCTGAATTTTTAAATTTTTGCCGCCTTCGTCGCATTAATAGAAATGAAAACAAAAAATTGTGTTTTGTTTTTGGAAAAAGCAACGTTTCAAAACAATTTCCTACATTTCTGCGCGAAACGCACCAAAAATCAACTAAAATCTATTGTATTTTAGCTCTTAAATATTGCATATTTAGACAACTGTTCGAATCTTGGAATGCTTTTATATGAGTCATCCAAATTAAATAGTTAGACCATAACTTGCTGGTCAACAGTGTTCTTAATAGTTTGATACCTAAAGTTGTCATTTTAGCAATTATTAAATTTTGTTAGCATCCTTTACAAAACATTTAAGAACATTTTTAATCGGTGAGTAAAAACTCATCTAAGTGTGTGACCCCCCCCTGATGAAAAATCTGGATCCGCCCTTGCGTCAGGTTGCTTTTCCTGCTTACAATTTGATCCGGATGCATTATTTAACAAGCAGAATTGTCGAAGTGCCAATATTAAATATTAAGACATGCCATGTCATTAAGACAAGATTTTACTAAAAAATTCTATTTATATATAACATCAAAAGCATCTAGTTTTTTTTTTTATCTTAAAATGTGTGTAAAATTCGCGAAGTAGTTCAGATTTTACAAACTTTTTTCGCTCTCCCATACAAACAGCAACACCCTCAAATTTTAGAAAAATGACAATTAATTTTTTATAATAATTTTTTCTTGACCAAATTTTGACAAAGCATGCATAAAAGTAATCTTAACATGTCTTTAAAATTTTATTTAAATTCGTTTAAGAGTTCAGATTTGACAGATTTTTTTCCGCTCTCCCATACAAACATAATATCCTCAAATTTTAGAAAAATGTCAATAACTTTGTTTATAATTATTTTTTTTCCAACCAAATTTTGACCAAATATGCATAAGACTAATCTAAACATTTTTGCCAAATTTCATTTAAATCCGTTGAACCGTTCAGATTAATCAGACTTTTTGACGCTCTCTCATACAAACAGAACCACTGTGCGTCATCGGATTCTTGGATACTTTTTTTGGTCATTACCAGAAATCCCTTAGTAAGTGTGCCAAGTTTTAAAACTGTTAGATTTTTTTTGAGGTAAAAACCTTTATTAACTGGACTATCATGAGAATAAATAAAGGTTTTACAAATACGTGTTATATTTATTATTTTGGTAGTTTCCGTGATTGTTGTACGTTTATACTTACTTTGTAAAAGCTATCTCTTGTTACGTTTATACTTACTTTGTAAAAGCTATCTCTTGTTAAAATTTAAATTACATTGCACTTAGCGTCCCGTTTCTGCTTTATTGAACCACATATCTGCAAAATTCGTCACAGAAGCACACCCTTTCCATACCGGCAACTCCAAAATTATAGTTTTAAAGAAGAAATATTTGACTGTTAACAGTCGAATTGTTTTTTTCCTAAACACCGTTTGTTTAATAAATATGATTTAAAATCAAACCAGCATAAGAGTGTTCCTATATGCGTTTCGCTCCGATGTAATGGTTGGGCTCATCAGAAGATGACCATTACACATTGTATTGACTCATATTTTCTCGAATAAATCGAGATTCCATATAATCCAAGTGACATAGAGCAACTGCGAATTGTATAGTTGCTACAAGTTTTCAAAGAAGATAAATTGTAACTATTTTTATTGCCTTGCTGTGGGACTTGTAATGGTCATCTTCTGGTTAGCCCAACCATTACATATGGGCGAAACGCATATATAAACATTTTTATGCTGGTTTGATTTTAAATCATATTTATTAAAACAAACGGTGTTCAGGAAAAAACAATTCGACAAATATGCTGGTTTGATTATAAATCATATTTATTAAAATTATAGTTTTGTTTGCTATCGAAGTGATTTGGGGCACCCTGCACTGCATTGAGCTTAAATAGCTTCTTTACTTTACTATAGTGATAAATTATTATGCATTTCCTAAATTGAAAATAAACAATAGCAATAAAAGAAATTATATTCTGTGTTCAACTCTCAGGTTCCGGGTCAAACGTAGTTTTTCAGTGTGATATTGCAAAACCTCTTACAAACCTTGATGAAACTCGTCAAACCTCTTTTAAATTAAACCTAAAAATATGTTCTTTTTAATTATATTACAAGTAGTGCTTCGACTTCATTAATGAAAGCTATTTTTCTCCGACAAAAAGCACCGATTTCTTTCTCAAGACAGTGAATTGAGTTTGTGTCTATTCTTGTAAATACATGGAAACAGCACGCGGCGAAGATTTTCTCTGATATGATCTTTTAAAAATTACTAAAAAAGTTGTAAAGCTTTTATGTTCAGTATGATTTGACGATTAAAGGGCAGCTGTGTAGTTGTTAATAATGTGGAAAAAACTTGAATTTAATTGAGTATTTTTGTTTTCGTAGCAAACTATGATCCAGTGTGTAGTTGGATTGGGTGAGCAACAGTTCATACATAATATAGTAAGATCCACGCTCCGGTCATGGATGTTTTTGAATAAAGAAAATTTAAAGACAAAGGTTAGTCACTGCGAACTTGTTATATAGATACTTATTCGGATTATTTTGATCAAAAGAAATTAAGTTTGACAAGTGTAAAAAATGAAACAGAGTAATGCTAAACCTTGATACCTATTTGTACCTGTTTTCAAATCTTATCGCTCTGTATTTTGCGATAATAGGTTCTTGTGTACATGTGCTTTAATTGATAAGCGCTTTGGACTCTCCATTAAATATGAATTGCCTGCTGATATTGTTTAAACTTGAAAAGAGTTAGTATTGTTAACCATTCAGTGGTGGTAAAGCGCTAACGATCAGCCGACCGACACGACGACGCGACGGAGAAAAAAACCTCTTTCAACTCGCTTTTATCTACATCTGTTAGGAACTTGAAAATATATGTTTGGGGTTTTATTTACGTTCGTGTGTAACATATTTATGTATATTATATTAATATATATTTTCTGTTTTTAATCGTGCAAAATATTAAATTTATTTTTTAATGAATCAACGGTAGAGCAGTGACGTAGTCCGAACAATCGGACTAAACCAACATCGTGTGAAGTGTAATCGGTTGTCAAAAATGTATTAATGGCTAAGAATTGTGTGTTGGAAATTTGTTAATAAAAAGAAATTATAAATAGTCAGAATAGTGCCATTTTAATCACAATGAGTGATAATTCTATGCTGGAAGTTCGACGCCATCGTCGGAGTATTTCTCAATTAATGGCTAGCATGGGTAAAAGTTTCGATAAATCTTTCTTTAACAATTTTGTTTTCTCATTTTAATGTCACATAGGTACAACGTCAGCATTTGTGTTTTATTGTTATTCTGTTGTGTTTGATTCATATTTGTTATGTGCTTAAGTTTCTTTAAATAAAAGATATGAAAATTGTGGAAAGTATACCTACATTGACGATCTTTTGTGTATTGTGTTGTAGTGTATATTCTCAAAATGTTTTAATGAAATAGTTTCAATTTAAATTAAATACCTACATTTAAGTTCAATTGAGAAGCTTTAAGGAAAAGAAAATTTCATCAGTTGTTCCAGAGTATTTATAAAAGTAAAATTTTTGCCGTACACGAATACCCATACAAAAGATAATACATCATTAATGTAGTATTGCACACTTGTTCATGTGTACACATGTTGTTTATACCTATGTATATGTAGTTGTAGTCGTTTATTTCGAACTTCGCAAAACTGAAGTTCGTGAGCCTTGGTTGAAATGTAGCTTGTAATAATTAAATGTAAAATAAAGCTTATAAAATAAGTTTAATCCTTAATAACTTCAATTAAAAGATTGAGCTATTGAATTCACTTCTCTTAAAAAAAGTACTTAAAAAGACTTAAAACTTTGCAATCGCCGATTAATTTGGTATACCATCTGTGCACTTTATGCATTCATTCGAAGTTTTCGCATCCTTTTCTAATCCTAGCGTTCTTAGAATTCTGTAAAATAAACTGAGGCCTGTCTAAAATAAAATCATACAAATATTATTTATTTATGTTATGATAAAAACATAATAATAATACATTCATTAGTTGTTTTTAAATTTTTAGAAATCTTCAGAAATTATTCTTTCTGTGTACCTCAACGCAATTACTTTATTTTCATATATTTCATCAAGTAGAGTACAAAATTACAAATAATAATAATAAACTATAACAATACAAATTATTAAACTCCATAGCTAAAAAAAAAACATTAAATGTGTTATGGCTTTTTCAGAATTAAAGATCAATCTTAAGAAATATTAGTTATTTTTATTTGATCTCTCAGTTTTCGAATGAATCTTTAAATTACAATTATATATGACAACCTTAGCTTATACCTATATAAAAATAAAAAGTATTATTGAATTAAAAAGTAAATTTAAAACAGGTACCCTTGCAACTCGGTCAAGTTGTAAATGTTAGAATTTTACAATCAAATTTAAAAATTATTTAAGAAAAATTAAATAAAATTATTTTAAAAGAATGTGATATACTTAATCTAACCTTTCTGAACTAGAATTCAAACCATGTGAATCCCTCCAATCAACCCAGGAACGTATACGTGAGGCTTCAATTACACCGTCATAAGGAAACGAGTTAACTGACAATTTTCAATATCATTGATTACGTATCGATCATTTGGGAGGCCTTTATGCACTTTGTATGGAACGCGGAATTTAGGGATACATTTCTTATTACTACCAGCTGTTGTATCAATGTTTCGAATCATTACAAAATCTCCTTCTGAAAATGTTACGTGTGGTTTATGCACATTTGCGTAGTATTCAGACATATTTTGTTCATGCAACTCTATATTATAGCAAGCTTTCTTTCAAAATGCAGCTAAGTCATGTTCAGAAGCCAAAAATAGTTTTTCGTCTAAATATTCAGAAAGTGTGTCAACATCACGTCCACGTTGGTTTACACCATATAATAATTGACAAGGGGAAACGCTAGTAGTAGAATGAATAGAGTTATTAAGAGCGTATTCAACTCTTATCAAAAGTTTTGACCAATCGGAATGTTGAATTGGTTTAGTAATTTTAGCTAACATAGACTTAAGATTGCAGTTGACACGCTCGACTTGACCATTAGCTTGCGATGAGGCTGTGGCTATTTTAACATGTTCAATATTGTTTTGAAATAAATATTACGGAAAACATGAACCAAGATCACTAATAGCTCGACGAGGTCGACTATAATATTCGAAATACTTATCTAGGCAAGCACATACTTCTTTAGTACTTGTTGAATTTACTGCATATAATTTTCCATGTTTTGTAAAAGCATCTACAGTTAAAAAAAATTGTTTTCTTTTAGAAATAATTGACGGGAGAGGTCCAAAATGATCAACATGAATGGTATCGAATGGTATAGGCTTTTTTGGAATTTGGTAAAGAGTGCGATTGGAAGAATGTGTTGGCACAGAAAACGTTGTACCATAAATTTTTTCTTTCATTTTTGGAAACCAGTATTGTAATTTAATTTGGTCTAGACATTTCGAAACACCCATATGACAAAGTTTTTCAGGAAACAACCTTATAATTTGCGATTCCATTTCTTTCAGGACATATAACAATAAACATCCATTATCCAAATTTCTGTAAACTAAGCCATCATCAAAAACTAATTTTGGAACTTCTTCTTTTCTAAGCGATCGCGTATTGAGTTATTTGCAATTGCATTTCTATATCATCAGGATTAATTACTGAAATAACTTGTTTAAGTTTTTTGGAAGTTTAAACACAAGATGACACAAGCTAGCGACTCAAAGCATCAACATGACCCATTAAAATGCCACTTCTGTGTTGAATACTGTAATCATAGTTCTCAAGTTCAAGTGTCCAACGAGCTATTCGAGCATTAACACTTTTACGGTTCAATGTCATTGTAAGAGAGTTACAGTCCGTTATAATCTTAAATGGAATGCCCTCTAAATACACACGAAACTTTCGTAACGAATATATTATTGCTAGGGTTTCCAATTCAAAACTATAAAATCGAGACTCAGAAGCAGTTGTACGTTGTGAAAAATATGCAACTGGATGAAATTTGTTATTATCTTGTTTTTGCTGATTCGGAGTAGAAGCCAATTCTTGTTACAATTGCTTTAACCGACGTCGTTTTTCCAAAACTCTAAGCTGTGCATCAATATCAGCTTCTTCTTCTCTTAAAGATGCAAACTGGATTGAACGATCAAATACGTTTTTTTCATTATTTCCGGAATTATCTGAATTTTTAGTTTCCACGGAATTGTTATCCCTTTGATTTAACTCCCTACATTTTTCATTGTACAGCTTCCGCAATTGCGTCAATGAAGCTATTGTTGAAAAAACAACGTTTTGCTCCTTGAGCCAATTCTGGATTTCAACTTTGTCCATTATCAGAATTCTTTATAATATAGGTTAATATTAATCATCAATTTTCGGAACTATCCCACTTCTGAAGTTGTTATGGCCTTTTCAGAATTAAAGATCAATCTTAAGAAATATTAGTTATTTTTATTTGATCTCTTAAAATTAAAATTATATATGACAAACTTAGCTTATATACAAAAAAAATTAAAAAGTATTATTGATTAAGTAAATTTAAAACAGGTACTCTTACAAATGTGACTTAAAAATATCTCTACTAGAACATTGGAAAAAATCTACATTTTTATTTTTACACACTGAATTTGCCTGTCTTAACCAACGGGAAATTGGCTCATGTAAACAATAATTTAATCTGTGTTGAGGAACACGGAAGGTATCAAACACTCTTAAAGTTTACCCCGGAAAATTTAAACAAACTTTACTTAGTAAAAATGGACAATCAAATTTAGAATTTAATCTAATAAACATTGCATCAAAATATTTTCATCTAATTTTAAGACATTGTAATCCAAAAAGCAAACATCGTGCATCATATGAAGGTGGAAAAATATTCCAGCATAATAGATACAAAATGTATCTAGAAAGGTATTTTTGAATTCTGTCTAGTCTATTTGACTGAATGGAATAAAAAGGATTCGATACTATACGACCATATAGTAAAATGGGTATGAGAAATGCAGGCTCTTAAGAGTGAAGGGATGCTTAAATTTCTTCGAATTTCTTCTTATAAATCCTAACATACTCTTAGAACTTGATTTGGCTACTAGATATTCTCTGTGACTATTAAAATGGAACTTAGTGTCAAATACTACACTCAGATCCTTCATTTCTTTAATTTTATTAAAAGTCGTATTTCCTAAGGAATATATATAGATACATTTAAAAATAGCTTATTATTTACTTACCAATCATATAAATTGAATAAGTCTGTTTGCAACTTTAAACAATCTGATGCATTTTTTACGATGCAGTACATTTTCAAATCGTCAGCAAACATAAGACATTGTGAATGAACAAGAACATCTGGAATATCATTGATAAGTAGAAGAAACTACAAAGTGCCCAGATGACTTCCTTGGGGACACCGGCTGTAACCATAATAGCACCAGAAAGCCTATTGCCAACACGAACGAATTGGGTTCGATAACTCAGATACGACTCAAACCATTTAAATAGATTAGAGTGAAAACAATACCCCTAAAGCTTTCGAAGCAAGATATGATGATCAACTCTATCGAATGCTTTGGCAAAATCATATTCATATCCATTGTTCTAAGCACAAAATTAGAAAAAAAATATAAGACTTGTGTTGGTAGATCTACCACTTACAAAACCATGTTCCATTCGAGAGATCACTTCTTTTAATAAAAGTATAAGTTTCTTATAAATCAAGCTTTTGAAAAGATTTGGGATAGCTGATATTTTACAAATTATACAATAGTTTTGGACATCATTTTTTGAACCTGCCTTTGTAAATAGAAAATATGAGAGAATTTTTCCAACTTTTAGAAAAATGATTGACTTAATACATCTTTTGAATATAATGTTAGGTGGCTAAGTAATTGCCTGTGCGGTATTTTTCAAAAGTATTGGTGGAAAACCATCAAATCCTGCTTTTTATCTAGTCAGCATGTTTAACTCTTCTATAACTTCGTTTACCGAGGTATACAAATTTCCAAAATTTAATGAGTTTATTGAATTATTATGAAAGATCAGATGATGTAACGTCTTAATACTGCATTGTATTAGGAATACCCATAGACTTTTTCTTGTTGTTTATAAAACACCAAAAATATTTTGAATTGCTTTTAAGGTTTGTTTCAACTTTAAAAATGTAATGCGTGTACAGAAATTTACTGAGATAATCGAACTGCTTTTGAAGACAGCAATATTTTTGATACAGTGATTCATTACTTTTAGAATTACGGATCATTCAAATTAATCAATTCCTTGTTAAACCATGGCGGTTTATTTGGATTTTTTGAGTGAATTTTTGGAACATATAAATTAGTTGCCTCTTTTTGCTTGGAAGTAAATTTTTCATTATTTTTCATTATTTAATTCTAAATTGCTTTAAACAGATTGCCGGTAAAAGGACACAGGTGATTTTACAATGACATAAATATAATCACCATTTATATGATCATAACAATATTGATGTTTTATACTGTTTACATTTTTAAAATTGTTATAAAATTTGATGTTTAAATCAAGTGCAAAATAATGAGGGGATTTGGATAGTGGAGTCGAAGAGATAACATTTATATCACCACAAAGTTCCTTGTCGATTAAAATTAAATAAAGGGTGCGATCGAGATTATTTGAAAAGCTATTAATCTGCTTAAAATAAAACTCAGCTAATCTATCAAAAACTTCACTTTTCCAATCTTACTTAACATTAAAAGGCAATACACATTGAAATTCCTTGTCATAAATCCATTTTAAAGATGGCAAGGTAAAATCTCCTTAAATAAATACATGCAGATTAATTTTTCAACAGTTAGTTATATGCAATTTATACAATTTCAAGGGGCTATTTGGAGGAATATAACTTAAAATAATAAATAAATCATGAATCTTATCTACGCTAACGCAAACTGTAAGTTGGTGAATATCATACTTACATTAATACTTATTGATAACAAACCATTCTCAATACAAGAAAAGGATGATTTGACTGCTATCAAAACCTGATGTATTGGGGCATCGACCTTTGCGGAAAACATTATAATCCTCGATGCAAACTCTTACAAAATTGACGCCACCGGGAAGGTAGTCAATGAGTGTATTTAAAAAAATAAGCGAAAACAAGGTCGGGCTCAATGTACAACCCTGCCTCACTCCTGTTGTTGTTGCGACCCAGCCAGAGAGTTGTGCACCATTCAGTATTTGGAGCTTTATTTTTATGAAAGAAATAAGTGCAATTTAGATTCCTGCTGTTTCAATTTTTAACTGAAGTATTTTACTGATAGCTATAACCAGAATTCAAGAAGTATGCAATTAATAATTCTTGATTCACCGTTTCGAAGGTATTTATTTAAAACAATAGAACTCAAATAAAATGATATTAAATTTAATACCTTTATTTGCTTTGAAGATATTTCAGTCGAGAAACAAACTTTAAAACTGAAATAACACGGTTAAAGTGAAAGGTCAACGCTTTGACTCACTAAAAATTCTCTCTCTCAACGTTTACATTATTAATGCTCAAAAGCTTGAACATCACATTCATAACGCTCTTCGGTTTATGTTGTCCCAAACTGCAAAATTTTTATACGACCACACAATGCATGTGAGTAAATGTAATTTTTGTAATTCATTTTAGTCTGGGAAAGTAGTTAGCTAAGGCCCAACGATTATTTGTTAAATTTGTGTAGCCTTGAGCTGACAAATTTCAACACTATATTTGGAACAATAGCAAATGTTTTATCCGCAAGCAAACATTTCGCCTCTGAAAGAAGTTGTAGAATTGTTTTTGCACCCGAATATAAGGCTGATGTTGCACTCGCTTTTTTTCGAAGGGCTTTTGGAGATTGACAAGGGTGCGAAGCCACCTCGAACATTATCATTGAATCCCTTGTCGCGATCAAAGTACCTCTTTGGTTTTATATTGATTTATCATTTTTTTGAATGTAATAGTAGCATAACTATGCTTGAAAACATATGTATATGCTTAATGCATTTACGAAATCAGGATGATTCGGTTTGAAATAATCTTATAAAAGCCAGTCTTTGTGTTACTAAAGACATTTTGCAAGCAGCAAAGACAGTGCTGTTCTCTTAAAACTCTAAATATTACGAAAAGCTTTAACCTTCCTTCTTGTTGATTCTCATCAAACTATGTCTCTAAACAGAGGAAAATACAATTTATTACATCGCCGCAGATTTTATTTAGAAATTAACAAAACGTTGGAGTATCGAATTGTGTGATAAGGAATTTCGAATCTTACTGCTGTTAAAAAAAACAATAGGTACGAAATCACATTACCTTTTTTGGCTTTAAAGTATAAGCTGATCATGTGCTTGTAACACTTGCAGAATTTGTAATTGAAGGATCTATTTTTTTTAATTTCTCAAAACATTTTCAAAGTCTTAATTGGTTAGCTGTAAAGTAGAATTTCAAGCAATGTTCTTAGAAACGATTGATATTACTCATAAAAAAAGCTTTTTTGTACTTGTATATTTCTTTTAAATAAAAATAAACGGCATTCTATTTCAAGTTTTTTTGTTATCGAAATTAAATTAAAAATGTTATCAACAACCGCATAGATAACTTTTGTAATGTTTTTTTTTGTTCATATCAAGAAAAAGATATTATTTTTAAACTAATTGAAAATATGGAAGATAAAAATACATTAAGGTTTTAATTTGAACTCCCTACGGAAAGTGTTTAATTTTGTATTGAACTTGAACTTAGATATTTTGCGTATTTATTACAAAGAATTAAAATAAATAATTTCATTAAATGTGTGTTTTCGAAATTTACTTTTGTGATTTAATCAACTATATTCTGTAAATTTATCCTACTCAAACAGTTTAATATAGCTTTCTTAAATTAATAGAATACTCAAGGAACATCGACACCGGAACGTCGAACCCAGCAATGGTAAATGACGATGGAACTGTAGATCAGCTGCGGGCTAATAGTATTGACCCGCAAGAAGACAACGTCGAAGATAAAGACGATGATGATGATGATGAAACTAAAAGCTCAGGTTGTCTTCCTGAGTTTCAATTCTCTATGATTGACTCAGAATATGATGAAACGCTGGCATTTCCTGATTCTGTAACCATTCTGTCAAATGTCGGCGACAAACCAGTTCTAGTTGAACGCAAGGAAATGGACGACGAAGAAGCGGATGGGCCAGAAATTATTTCTGAAATTCCATTTTTATCTCTGTATGGCCAAAGCATTAAATTCAATTCATTTCAAAGAAAAATATTCATACCTGGTGTTGAAGTTAAAGTACAGATTGTCGACACTGAACGAAGTGTTACAACACACTTTTTGAGTCCAAATTTGTAAGTATTGCTCCAAAAAGGAGAACTTTTTCAAAAATAATCAATTTTCTATTAATTATTGATATTATTAGATACACCATTGAGCTCACACACGGTCCGTTTACATGGACAATTAAAAAACGCTACAAACACTTTAATAGTCTTCATCAGCAGCTTATGGTATTTCGGGCTTCACTCAATATTCCATTTCCCATAAGAAGCCATAAAGAGAAAAGGGCAACAATGCGAACTGTAGCAATACAAATGGATGAGCAATCAAGCCAAAATACGGAAAGCAAAAGTACAGACGAAGCAATAAGTGGAGCGACCAATCAGGAAATTGTACCAACAACAACAGTTGTAAAAAAAAATAAGAAAAAACGTAAGCTGCCCCGATTTCCAAATCGTCCAGAATCTTTGGTTACCGCTGAGTCTATGGAAACCAGAAAACAACAACTAGAAGAATATTTATCAAACTTACTCAACATAAGTCTATATAGATGCCACCATGAAACAGTAAGTATTTCGGTAAAGTTTGTTATATCAAGATTGAGATAACCTACTGGTTTCCGAATAATAACTAAAGGGACTCTGATAATTTTTTTTTTTTTTATAATTTCATAGCAAATGTTTCTAAGGTTTAAGGAACAAATTTCTATGTATAATAAAATGGTTCTCTCGTTTCAATCCTTTTCTAGCTACTGCTGGTGTTCCCCAAGGTAGTCATTTAGGCCCTCTCGTCTTCATCGTAACAATTAACTACATTAACATGTTTATTAAACATTGTCTAATATCCCGTTACGCTGATATGAAATTTTTCAAAATCATTGCAATTCATAAAGACGTATATCTCCTCCAAACAGATCTCGACAATTTCTCAACCTGATGTACTGAAAATTGTTCTAAATTTTGGCAAATGCCAGACGATGAATTTTTCGCGTAAACGCATTAACAGCTCCCCGTCATAAGTACCTTAATAAACATCCCATACATATAGTCGAAAACATAATGGTTGACTCACAAACACGCTTCAGCTTTGGCTTCGTCTGCGTTACAGTGAGCCTGCTTCGAGAATGCTATAAATGACTTTTCTATTATTTCATCCCTCCAAAGAGCAAATATTTTGTTAGTTGACATTTTTTTACAGCTGTTGAGCTGTCAGACAAAACAAATGTTCGGTTTATTGAACTAGAGCTCCCGTTTGGAGTCACATTACGTTCTTTTCCTTACGATTGTCAAGCGAAATGTGAGGTCGAAGCTCCGAAGCTATCTGAGAAACCCTCGGATTTTCTATTTACCAACCCACCTCACCTCCTATGGATTTAACAAACCTTTTACCCATATGCTTCCGTTGGTCAATTCGAATCCAAATTCATTTTATTTCAACATCAACACCTATGTATAACCTCAAACTCCTTTTGACCCACCCACACTCATGGTTATAAAATTAATAAGAAGTTGATTTGGTCTCCTTTGAAGCAGAAAAATGTGTGCCCTGTTCTTAGAGCGTCTAAATATTAATTTTATAAAGATGGGGGACTAATAGGAAGTATATCTTTTGGTCATTGGCTTCATTATAGTATACTTATAAAAGAGATGTCCAAGAATATATTTGACAATCCGATACTCTCTAGTTTTTACTATTTACAATACTTTTTCATTTCCATTGGAAGCTTTACATTCCAAAAATGGCATTCACAAATTTTTATGAAACTTTACTTTTCTATAGCTCAATTTTGTGGAAGTTTCAAATGTTTCATTTGTTTCTGGACTGGGAATCAAGGGAAAGGAGGGAGAAATTCTAAAGCGAACAGGTTCAACCCGTCCAGGTCAGGCGGGTTGCGATTGTTTTGGTTGTTTCCAGCACAAATGCTGTATACGATGCAATTATTTTTGTTCCGATGTTCTTTGCGGCAAGTGGCGAAAACGATGGTTCTTCGTCAAAGAAACATATTTTGGTTATCTTCGACCAAGTGATGGTGAAATCAGGTGAGTTACATTAATTTTAACTTCATCACAATTTTTTTTTGTTAAATTTAAATTTCACTTGTTTGCTTATAAAATTAGAAGATACCTGCAAAATTTTTTAACCAACGGGTCTTAACATTATAAATACCATCACTTAAAAAAATAAACATTTTAACCAAGAATTATAATTTTCTTTATAGAGCTGTGATATTATTTGATCAAGGATTTGATGTGTCAACTGGCATTTATCAAACAGGCATGCGTAGAGGTCTACAAATTTTAACAAACAATCGACACATTGTTTTAAAATGCTGGACGAGAAGAAAAACGAAAGACTGGTTAACATTTCTAAAACAAACTGCCAATCAATATGGTATACTACGACTACTAATATTTTGTACATACAATATTTTTAATTAAACTCTATTTATTTAGCGAGAGATTTTACCTGTCCTAATCCTCATTTTTCTTATGCACCTGTTCGAAATTCGACACAAGCTAGTTGGTTTGTAGATGGTTCGAGTTACATGAGTGCTGTGGCAGACGCCTTGGAAGGAGCAACCACAGAAATTTATATAGCTGATTGGTGGCTGAGTCCTGAAATTTATATGAAGCGTCCAGCAATTGATGGTGATTATTGGAGATTAGATAAAATATTACACAGAAAAGCGGTAAGCGGTAATTTAAATTACAGTTAACAGAAAAGAATAAATAATTAAATAAATAAGTACAATGTGGCGCAGGGTTAAACGTCTAAAAGTGAATAGTACGTAATGAACTTTTGAATCATTTATAAATAATGATTAATTTTCAGCTTAACAAATATCTCGAAGATCGAAAGCTTCTTAATGACCGACAATACGGCTTTTGGCAATAGGTCCACTGGTGATCTCATGGTTCATCTCACCGAACAGTGGAACAAATCTGTACATCCTTTTGGAGAAAGTAAGATTATTGCACTTGATATTTGAAAAGCATTTGATAGGGTTTAGCATCAGGCTCTCTTATCGAAAATGCGTGCTTTCGGTTTTCATAAATCTCTCCTTTATTGTATTAGACCCAAACCTAATCCCAAACCCAATCCCAATCCCAAACCTAATCTCAAAAAAAAAATATTGAAACCAACTGGACTCTTAAAACCCAAATCTTTCCAAACTTTTCTCTTTCTAATCAACTTTCGTCCTTTAAACGGAAAACTTCTCCTACCTCTGTAAAGCCTCCATCCAAACGAGTTTCTTTTAACCCTTCTCATCCGGTCTTGGGTTTTGCCCTCCGATTGTTAATGCTCCTGCTACACCCGCTTAAACAAATGTCATCCATTCTCACACCATTAACCCTACTTCTTCTTCATCAGTTTCCCAAGAACCACAAGGATTCCTTAACCCAATGATCCCTTCAAATGTTAAGTTAACTAAACATTTATCTGAGGCCAATACTAATGATCGGTATGTCATGTCCCGTCTTAGAGACCACAAATTCTACAATAATGTTCGTTTTTGCCTAGCTTTCCTGAACGACAAACCAGATTCTGTTTGCTTTTAAAGGTAAAACAAATGCAAACAGGTTTCATTCTCCCCCCTACCAAACGTGATGCACTTATGGAAATATTTTTGAAATTTTATGATGGCCTTGAAATTTCTCCTCATAAAGTGAGAGAAAACCTTACCACTTTTGCATCGTTTATCTCTTTAAAACGATTATCTCATATCCAAAAATCCCGTGTAGATTTGAAGAAATATTATCGCTCCTAACCTGAAGACTACTAAACCCAAATGTCTTAGCCTTTACTATCAAAATGTAAGAGGGTTAAGGTCAAAAACTTCTGCCGTCTTTAATAACTCCCAAAACCTTCCTTATAACATCTCTGCCCTTACTGAAACCAACTTCACACCTGATATCCTTAGTACTAAACTTTTCACTAACTACTATTCCATCTAGCGAATGGATGTCGTGGAATGTGTGAGTAATACACATGGTCGTGGTGTGCTTTTAGATATCACTAGTAATTTTGAAAGTTCATTACTCCGTATTCCCAATTCAATTGAATTTGAAGGTATGTATCAGCTAAGGTTACACTCCCTAAGTTTTTGTCTTTTTCTCTTTTTGTCCTTTGTTGTTATATTCGACCAGCCCAACAAATTAAAGCATACCAAGCTGCTGTTAATGCCATTGATTATCTGCTTGAACAAGTGCAACCTAATGGTTTGTTCATCGTTCTTAACGGCTTTAATCTTCCCCGTCTCAATAGGTCCACCTCAGATGATCAGACATACTTCTTTCCAACTAACATCTCTTCTGAATCTGAATCGCTGTTCATTGATCGTCTGTCTGATTGTGGTCTTTTTCAACTATATGGAGTAGCAAACTTTATGGGGAGACACCTCGATTACATACTCTCATCTGATTACGATAACTGTGTTGTCTTCAGGAGCCCTCTGCTTCTCTTAACCTTGCATCGCTATCATCCTCCCCTTATATCTCCTTCCCCATTGAATTTGAAAACAACTTTTTTTGAAATGGAGAATTACTGTTATGATTTTCGTAGGGCTAGTTTCTCCAAACTTAACAATCTTCTTAGTTCAGCCGGCTTTGAATTAAGATCCCTCCACTGAACATCTTCATGATCCTCTCTTTCATCGTTTACAATAACTGAAGAAATGGAAAGTCTCAAAGAAAACTTTATCCCTGGTCCTGATGGTGTCCCATCAGTTGTTCTAAAAAATTGTATGCATTCTCTGTCAAAACCTCTAACTGCATTCTTTGAACTCTTTTTTTTCCAAGGTGTGTTTCCTCATATATGGAAAGATTAATTTATATTTCACATTCATAAACAAGGCAATAAAACTGAATTTATCAATTATAGACCTATTGCTAAACTTTCATGCATTCCAAAACTTTTTTTTTAAGATTACGTTTATTTCCATTGCAGGCCCTTATTCTCCCCAGCTCAACATGGTTTTCTTAAAGATCCATCCACTACGACTAACTTAATTGAATTTAAATCTAGAGTTTTGTCAGCCCTCGAGAATGGCAATGAATTTGATGTTGTATACACTGTTTACAGCAAAGCCTTTGATAAAATATCCATAAGATAATTTATCTCAAACTAAGATCCCTAGGTTTCCATCTATATTTTTAAACTGGATAAGCTCCTATCTTGCGAATAGAACTTATAGAGTCTATTTCCGTAACTCAGTCTCCAGCATGCAACTTCTGGAGTCCCACAAGGTAGCAATTTTGGCCCCCTTCTCTTCGTCTTATCTGTTAACCATGTATGATGATAAGCACATTTTTAAGATTATATCTACTCCATCTAATTCCTTAATTTTACAAAATGATCTTAATACCTTTTTTGTTTGGTGCATGCATTATTTCGTAGAGTTAAAAAACAAATTACCTTTTCGCGTAAACAAATTCCATCTCATAGAGTATACTACTTCCTTAATGACTCCGTCAACGTAGTCGATTCTATTAGAGATCTTGGTATTATGTGTGACAAACACCTGAATTTCCATTCCCATTTTGACCAAATTATTAATAAAGCTAATAGATCTCACAGTTTTATTAAGAGAAGGTCAAAAGAATTTTCCAACCCCTATGTAACTATAGCGCTTTACATTTCCCTAGTCCGTCCTCATCTTGAAGTATGTATCCCTTTTATGAAAACCATTCACTCAGAATTGAAAATGTTCAAAGACGTTTCGTACGATTTGCCTTACGTGGCCTCCCCTGGGATGATACATCCAACTTGCCTCCTTATGCCGATCGACTAAAACTGATAGGTTTGCAGCCCTTATATATTAGATGCAAAAAAATGGGCAATATAGATTCCTCGGCACACCTGAGTGATATTCATCTTAACACCAACCCTCGAAATCTGCGATCTGTCTCCCTCTTCTATATCCCTCATCACCGCACTAATTACGGGCACTTTGAACCAATAATGTCCAGAACTCTTCGTAACTGCAACGATGCTATGGTAGTCTTCGACTTTAACATTTCCAAATCCCATCTGAAAGATACCCTTTACTTGTTCCCTTTTTGAGTCCGAATTCCTGATATCTACAAGACATACGGTCAAAGCTTGAGTATAACTCCCATATCTGGGCTGGTGCTCCTGCAACTTACTTAAGCCTCTTGGGCAGTATTGAACGTAGAGCATTTAGATTGATTGGTGATATTACCATCATAAGATCATTTACGTCACTTGAACATCGTTGAAATGTTTCTTGTCTTACCCTCTTTTACCGTTATTTTAATGGTACAGAGATTCGTTCTTAAGCCGTACTATGTGAATGTGGAATGTCTTTCCCAGCCATTGCAATATTCAGGAATTCAAAACCAATGTGCACCGACACCTCCTTTTAACCCCTCTCTTTTTTCCTAGTGCTTACACTGTGTCAACATAATAAGGGTGGTATTATCCCCTTGAGTGTGCGCTTATTATAAAAAAAGGGTTTAAAGTCCATAAATGTATTATGAACCATTATTCAAGTTTAGGCCAAAAGTCCAGAAGGAAAATGAATACTCACTTTATAATTATTGTTAGAAATTAAATCGACGAATTTATGGACTTAACTCAACCAAATGAGCCGATTCCAAGCAAGAAGCAAATATGGATTTCTAGACGGTTTCCCCAATTAATGCTTCATGCTTTAAATAAGCTAGGTTATGTCTTCTTTTCTACTCGATAAAACAATGGAAAATATTCATTTTTATGAAGATTTATAATAGAC
Organism: Eupeodes corollae; assembly: GCF_945859685.1. NCBI lineage: Eukaryota > Metazoa > Arthropoda > Insecta > Diptera > Syrphidae > Eupeodes > Eupeodes corollae. The sequence goes on along the minus strand of NC_079149.1, from coordinate 78,986,644 downwards.
TGTTTTTTATCTGAATCTGATCCATCAACAGGATCTTTGTAGTAAAAATCTATCTGTTGAAGTCTACGCCACATCATTTATCTTCATACAGAAAATTAACTGTTGTTTTAGTTAAAGTATAATGTAGTCGGAACTATAAACTTATGTTTTTTAAATCAATCACATACATACAATGTATTCTTTTTTAAGACTGAAGGCGTCAAAGTGTTTGTGTTACTTTATAAGGAAGTGGAAATGGCACTAGGTATCAACAGCTTTTACAGTAAACAGAGGCTTAATTCGCATGAAAACATAAAGGTATGCAAGAGTCTGTACTTCCGACACACATTTATTTAAAACACTTCTTTTCTTTCCAAGGTTATGCGTCATCCAGATCATGCTCGTGTGGGCGTCTTTTTATGGGCACATCATGAGAAAATAGTTGTTGTGGATCAAACTTATGCTTTCCTAGGTGGCATAGATCTCTGTTATGGTCGCTGGGATGATTTTCGACACCGATTAACTGATTTGGGTAGCATTTCCAAATCAAGTGTTTCCGGAAGCCTTCCGAAAAAGTCATTTTTCAACGACGATGACTCAGCTTTTGGATCCAGGAAATCATCTCGCAATGTCAACATCGATATGCAGGAACATGAAAAAGATATTGTCCTACGAGTTTTATCTCCAACTCCCAGTGATAAAGTAGTAGTCAAAGAGTATGCAATGGCGGGTGAACCCTTGGAAGAAACTTTAAAACTGAACACCCCAGAACTTGAACGAAAAAATGTGTTGGGGAAATTTAAAGAAAGTGCTGTTAAAAAAGGGAAGGAATTTGTGAACCGTCTGACTCTTACCGATGGAGTTCAAAAGGATTTATCAGAGGGAGAGAAAGTTCCCGACTCAAAAGATTTGACATTTTCCGCTGCCGAGTTGGATGAAGGAGAAAAAGGTAATTTTGAAGACTATACACCGTTTCAGACACAAATTCTTGGACAGTATTATGGCAATGCAAAGTTCTGGTTTGGCAAGGACTATGCAAATTTTATTATGAAAGATTTTGTTAACCTGGATGCACCGTTTGTGGATTTGGTTGATCGAACTACAACCCCAAGGATGCCATGGCATGACGTAGGTATAATGGTTACCGAAAGTTCTGCTAGAGATGTGGCAAGACATTTTATTCAGCGATGGAATGCTCAGAAATTAGAGAAAGTTCGTGAGAATAATGTGAGGATTTAATTTACAATTGAACTTTGTTTATATGTTTACTTTTAAAATATTTATTTATAATTATTTTTAAAATGTTTCCAGACATTCCCATACCTGATACCAATGTCTTACTCATCCTTTAAAGTAAACCCAAGTATTATTAAGTCTAAACCTAACACAGTTACCTGCCAGCTTTTAAGAAGTGTGTCTTCATGGAGTTGTGGATTTATCGAGCCTGATCTTGTCGAACAGAGCATTCATGACGCCTACATTCAAACTATTACAAAAGCGCAACACTATATTTACATAGAGAATCAGTTTTTCATATCATTACAACTTGGGGTTAGTGGAGCCTCTAATAACAATATTCGAAACCAGATCAGTGAAACATTATTTAAAAGAATAGTTCGAGCTCATAAGTGCGTATTTTTCTATTCTAAATCTTACACCTATATTAAAATCTTTAATTCTGATAAAGGGAGCAGAAAACCTTTCGAGTAATTGTTGTTATACCTTTATTGCCCGGTTTCGAAGGTGATGTTGGAGGCAGCACAGGGATTGCTGTTAGAGCCTTAACTCACTGGAATTATGCTTCCATTTCAAGGTTTTTATTTAAGCAACTTAATACCAGAGTCATATTTTTAATATTTATATTTTTTTTTCAGGGGAAGAGCTTCAATTCTGACTCGACTAAAGGAAGTCGGAGTTGATAATCCCCATGAGTACATATCGTTCCACAGCCTTCGAACGCACTCTGAACTTAATAACATTCCTATTACTGAACTCATTTATGTACATTCTAAACTGTTAATAGCAGATGATCGTGTAGTGATTTGTGGATCAGCTAATATCAACGATAGGTCAATGATTGGCAAAAGAGATTCTGAAATTGCAGCTATAATCACCGTAAGTTAATATTTAAAATGAAATTTTTACTGTAGGTAATGTCTAGAGAAGTGTAACGCCACTATGTGGAAACAAATATTTTGTCTGCGATTCATAACTTCCAAGAAAAAAGTTTATTTTTGAAACTGAACTGAAAAAAATTATATACTGATGTACTTGAGGACTTTCATTGGTATTTAAGTTTTAGCCGTTCAAACTTCATTATACATAGGTCGGCTCAACTTTCCATTACCGCAGCGCGAATTTCGACTAGCGGTTTTTTTTATTCGATAGATATGTGCAAATAAATAATAACTATGCCAATTTTAGAGCGAGGAAACATTTATTTCTATTTTTAATTAATTTTTAAAGTTCACTTTTTTCCATAGAAAACACTCAAAAATGGATGATTTTGACATTTCTTCCCTGTTTTTTGTTCAGTGTTGTTTTTGTTACTTGTTTTTTTTCTTGGTAATTTCTTTTATTTTAGTGGTCAAATGGAAAAGTACTTTGCATATACCCAAACTCGCACCCACCCCAAATCCTATAGTGACCCCAAGCAGGGGGGCAGCTGTTAGTACGCCGCCGTGCTATCAATTAAAACAAACTTGTTTTAGGCTCAAAAAATGCAATACAAAAAAAGTAGGGTTAAGTCCGAAAAAGAAAATATTTTTTTTTATAACTTAAAGTTGTTTCCTCGCCCCAATATTTAAAACATGTTCTATTGAGACCCCTACCTAACTGCAAAAAAAAAATCAGAAGGAAATTCGTGCTGCGGTAATGGAAAGTCGCCCTCATAGGTCTGTTCCACACCAATTTTCAAACAGTTTCAGATTGAAAGTTTTGGTAATTTTCTGTCCGAAGTCGTTCCACACTTCATAAGTTGTGCTTATTCCTACAAAAGGGAGCGCCCGCGAGAGAGTAAATCATTTGACCTTTTTTCCAGATTTAGTCCGAGAAATTTCTTTTAGCTATTGCTGGGTTGGCTGTCAAATTCGATTTGACATTCACGGCAAGTAATGACAGAGGAAAAGAACTTATGACTAAGGGTTGCCCAAGTAGTTCTTCTATTTTCATTTTATTTTTAGTAAATGTGAATATTGTTCATGTTTTCTATTTCCTTTAAATAAGCAAATCATTTTCATTAAATTTATATTTTTTTTTATAAAACTGATACTGAAGAAGAAATTTGTAGTTGTAGTAAAAAATATGTATAATCAATATTTATTAAAAATTTTGTAAAGAAAAATCATTTAAGTTTCATAATTTAAGGAATAATTTTATTTTTATTTAAAAAGTTTACTTCTGTTGATATTAATTTTATTGGATTCTTATTCATAATTAAGTTGATTAAAATTTATCAATTACTCGTATCTTCGGCAACTCTGCTCGAGTATATTTTTTTGACGTTAAAAAAGGAGCGCAAATTGGTGCGAAAACCGTTCCAGACATTTTGACAGTTTGCTTTCTGTCTTAGAGCATTTTATGCCCACTCCTCAAATTTGACATTTGACCACTTTTTAGTGCGAGAAATGTCAAAATGTCTTATCTCGTCGAAATGGATGTTGGAGGAATAGTAGTTTTTCTCATTTGAAATTATACACGATATATTTATATCAACAATACCATTATGCGTTTCTAATGTGTCATGTATTGCTTTTTAGGACAACGAGTTTGAAGATGGTCGGATGAATGGGGAACAACTACCCAGTGGTATTTTTGCAGGACGTTTAAGAAAATATCTTTTCAAAGAACACTTAGGTAAGTTCAAGTTCTTAACAAACATTCTTTTCATAATTTAAGGTTAATGACTCATTATATTTCATCATAGGATTATTAGAGCCTGATCCTAATGGTCCTCGTATTGATGTAACCGATCCCGTTATAGATCAATTCTATAATGGCATATGGAGAAGAACTTCCAAACGAAACACGGATACATACGATGAAGTTTTCAAATGTGTGCCAAATAATTTAGTGAAATCGTTTTCAAGTTTTAGAAAATACAATGAACAACCACCTATGTCCAAAACAGACCCAGAAATGGCAGCTAATATGGTCAAAAATATTCAGGTAAAAGATTTAGATTTAATAAAAATTCAGACTGTAAACTATTTGTTTATTTTTTTAGGGTTTTCTGGTTGATCTTCCAACTGATTTTCTATCTCAAGAAGTTCTCACTCCTCCAAATGCAAGCAAGGAAGGAATAGTACCAACTGCGGTATGGACGTAGACCAAAAAACGGGTTGAGAGAATGGTTGTTTTTTTTTTTTTAGAAAAACTGTGTTTTGCTTTAGGGTGTGTTTGTACTAAGATTACATTTTTTATTCCAGTATAAGATTGTATGCAATAACGTTCTTAATATATTGTATTCGTTTTTTTCTCTCGGTGATATTTATGTTTTGTAAGATATAATTTTTGTTAGTAAAAAGATGTTGGGATGTTTTAAGTTTAAGTTAAAGCTTGTTTTTGTTTACGTAACAGTTACAAAGTTATACCGAGTGCAATAGAGTTCTTAATATTTCAATAATCAACATTATAAACCTGGAGAGCTATATTATCTAGAACAAGATACACAGATTTTTCAGAATTCAATTTTGGTTATTTCTCACACCTTTTATTCACGATTAATATAACAGAAAACCAATACTTTCTGGAGATCCAACCGGTAATCCTCTGAAATACCATAGAATTTAGTTTGAGGTTAAAAACAACTTTCTTAATGTGTTTCTTGTTCATTACAGTGATAAGTATCCATGTTGGCTTTATTTCGTTTCAGCACCGTACTAGGTGCGATTGTACGTTCCAGTCTTATAGTATATCGAGCCCTTCCCGCAAATTTATCGTAAGTGCAAAATAATTGTTATCGTAAACAACAAATTAAATGGTTACTGCTAGTCCTTGAAACAACTTGTACTCATAGTCGGTATTGGAAGTTATTAATTAGTCTTACGGTTAGAAATGACAATAGCCTTCAAGGCTCTATATGTTATTTTTATTGAAAATGTCGCTTACAATAAAATGGCTTGAAGGCTCGATATGTAACAAGGAGTGCCCGTTTACATTTGAAATATGTACCTACCATAAGTGTTCTATTTAAATGGCTGTAAATAAAGAAAAGATCTTTGAAAACTATCGAGTGCGAACTGGACAAGAATAAAGCCAATGAATCATCTGTAGTACTCTTTCTCATAAAATAATGCATTTTAAGATCCAAACTCTTTACTAACCCAGCTACCCCAAGGAGGGTGTTGGTAGTCCCTCAGCCTTAGGCCTTAAGATCCGAAATAGTCGTTAGATTCTGCTAAAGATAATTTAAAGGAATATTAAACTTAAATTAATATCTCTACTCAAGTATGTTTTTTGAAAATCAGAACTTAACTCAAATATTCTTGGAAAATTAGGAAAGTCCAAGTCTATATTTGAAAAACGAATTCGATGAATTGCAATTAGGGTATAGTGGTGGTTTCGGGATTGACACAGACTTGTTACTTAACAAATAATACAACCACGTTAGATAAATAAAATAAAGCATTTTTGACAGGTGCTTTAATTTAATTAATCGCAAACAGTCGTAGTCGTAGCTGTTCAGTAACAATTTTGATTACATTTTTCTTAAGGATGTTTTTTTTTAATATTTGGGTTTCTGTTGAAAAACCTTTGATTTCGCGATTTTAAGGCAAATGCAATTATTTGACATTTCAGTATGCTCGGCATGGTATCCCTATTTAGGGGCCAGTTATAGCTGTCATTGGTTTCATCATTGGCACCAATAAATGTAATTTTTTAAATTATTTCGTAATAATTATATTTCTTCGAACTACTTTAATCTATTGCATTATGTCACAATTTCAATCTTTGGGATAAGGTTATTGTGGCTGTCCAAGATGGAAACGGACACAGTTAGGCCAGTTTAATGGCCCGTTGTGATACCACATGAATCTTAAAGCTTCCTTCTAAGCTCAATGGAACCAGTTTGAGTCCCTTACGAAACGTGGGAGGCTGATTATACTGATACGATTTAGTACTTTTAGATCGTTAAAGAAGAATTCTCCTAGGTAAATCTTGTGTTTTCGAGCCAGAGCAGGGCATGTGCAAAGAAGATGAAGAACTGTTGCTTCCTCTTATATACAGCTTCTGCAAAAGTCATTTAAGAATACGCCTAGTCTCGTAGCGTGCTTTCCTATTAGACAGTGTTATAACACCTTTTATCGAGCTTATATATGATCTGCTTAGAGAGAGCAAGCACTTTGAAGGTTTTAAATCCAGTGTTGGCCAGATGTTTTTTGTTACTTGACACTTGGTGATGTTGTTCCACCTGGTGCCTGCCCTATTCACAGCGTCTTTCATTAGCAACAGTTTACAAGTAGCGATTGGTATGCTAGTACGTGCCAAACGTGGTAGGATGGGCTGTACTGTACCGTTCCTGGCGAGTTCATCCGCCTTACAGTTAGCTGGAATGTTTCTATGGCCCGGAACCCAGCAAAGGTTGTTGTGCCAACTCCATTAGAGATGATCGACAAATATGGACTGTTGTAGAGTCCAGAGATTTGATAGCAGCCTGGCTATCTGAGAAAATACGCATATCATTTGTTGATATCACGTTTTCTTTAAGCCACGAAAAGACTTCTTTTATCGCCAAAAGTTACCCCTGGAACACGCTACAATGATTGGGAAGGTGGATTGAGACCCTTTCTTTTGTTTTTGACCCATCTGTGTAAAAATTTGTTAACTCATCCTCCAAGAATGTCCTATCCTCCCAAAAATATCTGGGAGGTAAAAAAATTTCTATCGAATTGCAGTTGGGGGATGGTTTAGTCTGTGTGCTTTGGAATTGATTCTAAATACGGAGAAGAAGTGAGGCCGAGGCCTGTATTAAGTGTTAGAGATTAATCTGTACTTACTGCAACATTTTGGCTACAATTAGGCAGATCAACCTCCACCATCGTTTTGTTCTGATCCTCTGAGTCTGAGGATGAACCAAAGAGTTCGTCCTCGCTCAGAAGGATCATGTTAAGGACGTCCTCAGTCTCCATTAAGAATGGACTATGTACGACTTTTATAGAGGGTGGAGTCACGATTATAGAGAGCATGGCTGTATCGTCATCCTCTGTTAGGAGAAAAAACGACGTTCCGGGCCCACCAACCACTAGTTTAGCTTCGGTTGTTTTTGGAGGCCCGCTATCCGCGTTAACCTTATCTGATTTATAGATTCGAATTTTAATGGATTTAATGGAGAGATAGCGAGCTTGTAACAAGACCTATGGTCGAAACAAACCATGAGTTTGACTTGGCGTTGATGCCAACCCCCATCCCTTGTGGAATGAAGTCATCCTGGAAGCTTCCTCAAAATGCTTAAAAAGCCACCCGAGTGCTTAACCTTGACCAACTACCAACGATCAGCCGATATTGTGCCATCCTGTCAATAACCGCTACCACGACTTTGCCCTTCGCGACGTCATTGAAACTAGATTGTTTCATAATAGGATTGAGGGGAGTGCTGGTGTTTTGCAACCGAGGCCGTTTTGATGTCAGTACGGCCCCCTCAAGAGACCTTTCACGTTTAGACGTAGAGTCCTTACTGGCCCTTGTTGTAGCAAGTATGCTTTTAGCCCATTCGAAGGTAGTGGTTTGCTGCAGTGTCCTTTCAGCCCCCGATGATGCACCAGAGGCCTTTAGGATTTTCGCCGCTTGGCGCCTTTGTCTATATAGGCTTTTTGAGAGTTTCCCCTTCCCATTTCTGGATGTACTCTCATTAGTTGTGGTAGGGCCATTTTTCATAGCCCTGCCACAACTGAAATTAGGTATCGCTACCTTCATATTCACATTGCTACCAACAGCAGATCAGGGTCCATGATTAGCCACTACTTCCTTCTCTGTGTTGGCCGCAGCAGATACAGGTTTTGACGCCAAACTGCAGCCTGGTTCTGAAGAGATACCGGTCTGATCTTTCTTTTCATTTTTGTTTTTTGTTTTATTTTTGTACATCTTTGGGCCCACGAGATGCGAAGAAAAGAGGTCCGTCTGCAGAGAGATTCGCATGTACAGATAATGTTAGTTAATCCAGAGGTCGCCAGGTATCCGGATACTCCGTCAGAGACTGGGTTATTTTTGAATTGGGCCCCCAGCCAGGCTGATCATCGGCACGGGTCGTTTAACACCTTATATCCAGCCCAATAAAGATAAGAGTTGGTAGGTGAGAAAGAGATAGGGTGAGGAGTCAGTTGATGTTAAATCATCATTCTGATATGTAAGGAAAAGATTGGGATTCGGTAACAGCAATTCAGCTAGGTTACCAAGAGTGAGAAGGAGCATAGGAGATAGGAGCGCTGTTAAGCTTTTTCGCCATTACAACGTGGAAGGTAGGATGGGAGTTGGTGACATAAACGTAGGCTGGTATGCCTTGTTTGTGTGGGAATGGGTGATGATTCTGGGAAGGTAAAGAGATAAGAACGTCCTTTAGTTTCAGGACTAATCTTTAAAAAGTTCTCGAGAATCATTAACCTTACTCAGCTTCTACAATTCGACGTTTAGGGTATTAGTATCTTTGGTATAAAGTTATAAGGAATATTTTGCCAGATTATTTAAACTCTGCAAAATCGTGATGCAGCCATTGCAAGTATTCGTGAAAAGTACAAGTGCAGAGAGATCTTTCGCATATTCTTTTATACCATAGATTGAAAAAGAACTGAAACGTCTTGAAGATCTTAATATCTCGGAATGGGCAGCGCCATTACCATTTTATTATTTGAGTTAAGGCACTGCTCACATGCTTTGTCCAAGAGCTCGAAGAACATATCCTTTGTGGTTGTCATCCTTCTCTACTGTAGGGGCGTGTGCGCATTGCAATGTCAATGTTGCCAAATTTAGCCTTGATGCGAATGATCACCCAAAGCTCAAGGCTCGTTGCCTATGTCTTGCTCCAATGGCAAAGCCGCATTCAAATAGACATTGTTGGTTTTCGCAATAGCAGTCAGCATAGTAAGTATCGTAGTTTTTCATCCTTTTTTAGAATTTCCTAGATTGTGGTAATATCTGCTTTATACTATAGTAGTCTAGGGCCTCCTCTAATTGCACGTGGTCTATTAAGGGACCTAACATTCCAAGTGCATGTCCGGTTATATTGAAATACAAATTGTATCCAAAAGTGTTTTTATTTATTTATATGAAAATGAATAAAATGAGTCAATATTCATGCAGCAATTTCAATTTATAGCATCTTTGCGAAAACGTTGCTTTCATGTTAATTTTTAGATATATACAAGTAGATTGCCTTCGCTGTAGGTCATTCAGTAACTCAACGTAGCTCTAGGATTGATTGAATTATATTAGTGGTTTGTTGGCTGATAATACGATTTGGGAAATTGGTGCTCAAAAGTTCGCGTATGACAAGACTGGTGTATAAACCAGAGGTCGTTTAGATCTACGTCTTTAATTTCACTAAAAAAAAGAAGATTCTCAGAAAAATTAACTTATGGCGGGTTTATCTGTCATATTTGCACGTTATACCCTCATATCGGAAGTTACGGTGACATTACCTCTTTTAATGGGTCCGATTTGTCGAATTGAAAATTTTGACATTTCTCGACGTTTCAAGGTATCTAAGTCGAAATAAAAGATTTTTAGAAAGATTTCTGTGCATGCGTCGTCCATAGCTTTTAGAAAGATTTCTGTGCATGCGTCGTCCATAGCTCAAGAACCAGAAGAGATATCGACTTCAAATACATTTTGTTATACAGATAATAAGGCAGAAAGGGCTCTGAAGAAAATTGCGTGGGTGGTTTTTTTACCGTAGCAGTTTAAAAAGGTAAAAAATTTTGTGCAACGAAAAATAACGTTTTTAAAATCTTGTAAGATTTTGATAAAAATCGGATTGACAGTTTTTTTTACAGAACACATTACTCAAATTGGGTAAAAATTGAATTTCGACTCAAATATCTTTTCAAAAATTTAAGATTATGGCTTCCAACGAATTTTATCTTATAAAAAATATTGTTTTCAACATTCTGAAAAATTTGAAGAATAATTGAATTGACAGTTTTTTTACAAAATACAAAAACCTAAGCAAAAAAATTAATAAAAGTTGGTAAAAATTGATTTTCGACTCGAATATCTTTTCAAAAATTTGAGATTATGCATTTCATTTAATTTTATCTTATACAAAATGTTGTCATCAACATTCTGAATTTTTTTTAGAAAAGTCTAGTTGACAGTTTTTTTTACAAAATAATAAAAAAAAACTGGACAAAAAAATTATTAAAATTTGGTAAAAATTGAGTTTCGAATCAAATATCTTTTCAAAGCTTTGAGATATTGGCTTAAAACTACTTTTTTCTTTTAAACAAAAATTGTTGTCAAAATTCAATAAAGTTTTGGGAAAAATCGAACTGACAGTTTTTTTTTACTTACTTACTTACTTACTTAAGGTGGCGCTACAGTCCTGTGTGAACTAGGGCTTCACCCAACAAACTTCTCCATCTAGCTGGGTCCCTAGCTAGATGTCTCCAGTTTGCGCTCCAAGTTGGTTGAGGTCACCTTCCACTTGTGCGCCCCACCTGATCCGCGGTCTTCCTCTACTGCGCTGTCCTGTGGGTGTGTATTCGAAGACTTTCCGAGCCGGAGCATTGGTTTCCATGCGCTCTACGTGACCCAGCCATCTTAGTCGTTGGAATTTTACCCTTCTGGCTAAGTCCGTACAGCCCGTACAGCTCGTCGTTCTATCTTCTCCTCCACTCCCCTTCGATGCATACGGGACCGTAGATCACACGAAGAACTTTTCTCTCGAAGCGACCCAAGGTGCTTTCATCCGCTTTTGTCATAGTCCATGCTTCTGCACCGTATAGCATGACGGAGATGATAAGTCTTTGGTCCCTCGAGAGAGGACTTTACCAATATCAATTGCTTTCTTAGTCCAAAGAAACAGCAGTTAGAAAGAGTTATTCTGCGTTTGATCTCAGCGCTGGTGTTCTTTTCTGCGTTTACAGTGGAGCCTAGGTAGACCAAGTCCTTGACTACCTCAATGTTACGTCTGTCGATGGTGACGTTTTGACCAAGACGTCGGTGTTATATGTCCTTTCTTGACGAAAGCATGTACTTTGTTTTGCCCTCATTAACCGTTAAACCCAATTTTGCCGCCTCTGCCTCAATACACACAAGAGCCACATTGACATCACGCTGAGTTCTTCCGATTATGTCATTGTCATCAGCATATGCCAGTAATTGGACAGACTTTTGAAAGATAGTGCCTCTAGTGTTGACGTGTGAGCTCTGCATTATTCTTTCAAGCACGATGTTAAAAAATCACATGATAGCGCAACACCTTGTCTAAAATCTTTTTTGACATCGAAAGGTTCTGTTAATTTGTTTCCAACCTTTATGGAGCAGTGTGAATTCTCCATGTTATCCTGCACAAACGGACGAGTTTGGCAGCGATGCCAAAACTAGACATGGCTCTATACAGCTCGTCCTTATAGATGCTGTCATATGCGGCCTTGAAATCGATGAAAAGATGGTGGGTGTCGATTTGGTGTTCTTGGGTTTTTTTCCAGGATCTGCCCTAATGTGAATATTTTATCAACTGTGGACTTTCCTGGTCTAAAACCACACTGATAAAGACCTAGCAGGTTGTTGACGATGGACTTTAGACGTTCACATATTACGGCAGAGATATTTTATAGGCTATGTTAAGTAGACTGATTCCTCTATAGTTGGTTCAGTTGAGAGGGTCTCCTTTTTTCAGGATCGGGCAAACAATACTGAGGTTCCATTCATCGGGCATGCTTTCTTCCGACCATATATTACAGATAAGTTGGTGCATGCTAATGACCAACTTATTTCCAGCTTCTTTAAAGAGCTAGGCATTCAAGACATCCGCTCCAGCGGCTTTATTAGACTTCAGCTTAGATATGGCAATCTTTACTTCGTCTAAGTCGGGAGAGCGGGATTGTTTGCTTTCGTCGTCTGTGTTGAATGCATCATCCTGCCTGACTGCGGAATTCAGTTCGTGGTCGCCGTTATACAGTCTGCAGAAGTGGTCTTCCCATATCCTCAGCATTGACTGCGGTTGATGTTTCCATGATGTTTCCACTTTCGTCTTTGCAGCCTTCGGTTCTAGGTGAATTTCGTTTCACCTCTTCATAAAACTTTCGAACTTCATTCCTGCTTTTAAAACTCTCAACATCTTTGACCGCACGCTTCTCATGTCTGTTGTTTGGCTGCATTTCCCTACCGATATTCCTGATCAAACTAGGGGTTACTTGTTGGTGGCTTTTTGAAACGCAGCACATCAGCTTCTTTGATTGCATCTTGACAATGTTGCCACTGGTTTTCGATACATTGTGTTGGCGGCAGAGAACTTAGAGAGAGGTTACTTGCAACTCGGTCGGAAAACGATTTGGCGATCTCTCGCGATTGTAGCCGTTCGACGTTATACCTTCTCCCAGCAACTCCCTGTTTTGCCTTAGGTCTGGAAATCTGAAGTGCTACCTTGGCTACAACTAGGTAGTGGTCCGAGTCGATGTTAGCTCCTCGGAGAGTTCGTACATCCATGATGCTGGAAGCGTGTCTGGCGTCAATCGCAATATGGTCAATCTGGTTGACGGTAGAATGATCTGGAGAAGTCCAAGTTAATTTGTGGATGTTGAGGTGTGGAAAACGCGTACTGGCTACCATGACGTTTCGCCCCGCACCTAAATCTATGAGCCTGAATCCGTTGTCGGAAGTGTTGTCGTGCAGGCTGTTCATCCCGATTATACCACCAAAGATTTCTTCCCTTTCTAGCTTGGCATTAAAATCGCCCAGGACTATTTAAATATCGTAGCTAGGGCACTGCTCATAAGTTTTATCTAGGAGCTCGAAGAACATATTTTTGGTGTTGTCGTCTTTCTCTTCTGTGGGGGTGTGCGGGCATATCAGGCGAATGTTGCCGAATTTAGCCTTGATGCGTATGGTCATGAGGAGCTCATTGATGCACCTATAGCTCAAGACTTCTTGCCTAAGTCTGGCTCCAATGACGAAGCCGCATCCAAATTAACGCTGTTGGTTTTCGTGGTAGCAGTCACCATAGTAAATATCGCAGTTTTTCATCCTCTTTTTATCCGGCCCATTCCATCGTATTTCCTGGATGGCGGTGATATCTGCTTTATAGCGGTCTAGAGCCTCCGCTAATTCTTCGGCCGCACGTGGTCTGTTAAAGGACCTAACATTCCACGTGCATATCCGAAGTTCGTTGTCCTTAATTCCATTGCGTTGGTTGTCAACAGTAAATCCGTCCGTATCCGAGGCTTTTTGGTGCTTCGCAACTATGAAAGCTTTTACGTGGCCAGGAAGTCACCCCGACGGCACAACCCCCAACCTGGAGGGCCAGATCCTAAGTATAACTCCGAGGATGGGGAGCCGGATAAAACCGCTTCTTATAGGCTGGGCTCCGAATAAGTCGAAGAAGCCCTATAAGGTGTTCACTAAGTAGTTCAACCTTTCTGGAACTGTAGACGCCACCGTTGATTCCATCTCGGGAATTCCTCCGCTGCCATCTGGATAAGGAGTGGTGCCTTAGTGGAAACACCTCTCCCCACCTCTCTCGTTTGCTGCCCCAACAACTTTCCACTGGGGTTGGAAATCAATCTCCAGTTAAGGTACTAGGCAGCCGATGTTCACGACGGGGAGGTGAGAGTAGGAATTGATAGACAGAGGTTGGTTTTTAGAAAAACCTGTGGACGGTTGCGTCTTCTTGAACATCAGTACAGTTTTTTTGCAAAAAATAAAAACTTTAAAGAAAATTTAACAAAAAATAAATTAAAAATATTGTCTTCAACCTTTTTTATTTCACAGAAAATTTTGTTTTCGATATTCAGCAGTTTGTTTTATTTTTATATAAAAATCCAACAGTCCGTTTTTTCATAAAAATAAAATCTAAAAGCAATACTATGCAAATTTAGTAAAAATTGATGTTCGGTTCTTGATATCCCTCAACTTAATTTAATTCATCCAATTTGTAAAAATTTAAGAAATGCTACTTAAACTGTAAAAAAATGTGTTTTCGACTAAAAATCTATTTAACAAAACTGGATTTATAAACTAAACTATTTCTTTATATACAAAATTTTATTGGTAATTTTAAAATGTTTAAAAATAATTTAACTAACACGAAAACCCACAAACTTTTAAGCAACACAAATATACAGACGGGATGGGAAGTTATCAGTGTGGGTCGCATCCCAGCCTCTTTTTTATAAAAAGTTTGCATTCGCAAAATGATTTCAGTTCAAATGAAACTGAGTATGCCTGGCAGTGCTGCCCAACAGAATTTTCGAAATCCATTATTATCAAGGACCACAACCAAAATAAGTTCGCTGCATCTTCGAATATGAAAACTTATACTTTTCGATGTACAAAGGTGTAGGCTTTGTATATGAATACCATACCATATTCATATGCAAAGGTATAGTTTATCCACTGCCATCATTCGCAACAAAACTGTCAACTTTTTCGAACAAATTAAGATTTTAGTGAGGAAAATTTAAACAAATAGGTAAAGAACAGAACACATTTTACCGACATGACATAGTTCAGTAGAGTTTCTTATAAGAAAAAATGGCATGCGAGTTTTAGAGCGAGTACGAAACACCATGTTATGTTTGAATATTTTATTTTACTACAAAAATATTCAATTTTGTTCAAAAATATTTTGTGATTGTTTATCCATTATTTGGGTATGGTTGAAAAACACTCACACAACTTCAACACCTAAACAATTCTACAGCTTCATTAAACTGCCACTAGATACCAGTGTAAGTCTCACCTCTCAGTCTCAGTGCGACTTTTCATGTCTGCGAGTGGGGTGGATGACGGTTGTTGTTCTGATTTTCCTTTTTTCTTGGTTGTTATTAAAATCGGAAAACTAATTTAAACAATATCGATAAACCTGCATGAACATTTTTTTAAGAATCAAGTTCGGTTACTAGTGTCAGATGTGAAATATTGTCGAGAGTAAACATAACCCAAAAAATTAAGTTTTTAATTGACATTTCGATCTCTACATACAAACAAGTTTCGTTGCCTAGATTATCACGTTCGGATATTAAATCAATCATTTGTTGTTTTATGTGAATTCAAACGAAAAGTTTGGCATTATCGAAACAAAAACAAAATATAAACCTATTAAATGCTAAAAAAGTGCGAATGTATGAAAAGAATTTAGTTTCATGTTTGTGTAAAACTATTTCCATTTCCACACTTTTGTTTTTTGACATGTAAGGTGTAGACTTCACTAATTTCATATACACGTGCGTTAAAAAGAGACGGTATTATAATATGTGTAGAATTATTTTTCTTGATAAGTAGATATGTGCAATCTCTCCACCACTAATTCCATATAAAACAAAATACTCATACAAGAGTTCAGTGCCATTTCATGCAAATAACTACTCATAGCCGCATGTCGTGTATATATACCTCACGGAATCAACATAATATCGCCGAAGGTGTATGTATACAATAAAAATATACAACAAACCCCAACATTAAGATATATTTATGTACATACATATGTAGGTATAGAACTAAAAACATAAATGAAATTAACAACAAAAATTCTAAAGCTTTGAGTTGCAAATAATAATAAAACAGAAGAGCTTACCACTACATGAGAGTTTAAAAGCTTATAAAGCCGAACCGAAACCGAACCGAACAGGCTGACAACGGCACGGTGGACGGTGGACGGTGGCATTCTACTTTCAGTTCGCGCGCACACATATCTGTTTCTGTAATGTACCCTGCTCGTGCTTCTTGTCGCGCAATGTAAACGCGAAGTCTCTAGGCAGGCGAGCAGTGCGTTTTATTGTATGCACTTAAGGTATTTCTTATTCATATTTCATTTTCATTCTTTGCTGAGCGTTCTTCTCTAAAACAACATTGCACGGTCGTTTTCGGTTACTGATCTTTGTTTTGTTTTAAATTGTGTTCTGAAAAACATTTTCTTGAATTTGTTTTGAATAAATATTTGTTCCATGTGTAAAGTTGACATTTTTAATTTCAAAAATCAGTGTTTTGCGATTTAAAGAAAATAAAAACATTGTAGCGAGGTTTCCAATGGTGTCGCCATATCGTTTAACAACAACAACGAAGTTGAAAACTTTGCTTTATTAATTCGTTTAAAAGATTGAGACGGTTGAGAAGGTTTTCCAACACAGCTCAGTTGTGTTATTATTAACATGGCAGATGAAGCTTCGAAGGCTTCCGGTAACTCTATTCTGTCGACATTTGACAAATTAAAACTAAGTTGCGGTACCAACAGTTATTCAATAAATAAACCAAGCACTCGTTCTTCTTTGATCGATAAAACTTCACATTCAACGGTTGATGTGACATCAGCAGCAGCAGCAGTTTCCTTTTCCCCAGCAGTAGTAGCTTTGGAGACAAGCAATAGTTTTATGTATGAAAAATCGATAGATTCACCACAGCTGCCACAAACAGTCATGATGTTCGGTAGTGGTGAAAGGAATACTTCTTTTACAAAGAATGGTGGGACAAGTGCTTACGGAAAGAGGTCCGCTTCCGGTTGCTCTCAATTTCCTTCTCAATCTCAATCACCGTCTTCACCGGTTATGTATGAAAAAACAATGCACAATTTGTGCGAATCTACGACTGATAGTGTAACGTCACCATTATCGCAATCATTTAATGTATCATCATCGAACTCATCATTATCGCATTCATCAATTTCATCAGTTGAAATGTTACTTCCGAAAAGTAGTGCAAATAATAAGGCGGGAAATTTTGAAATGTTTTCAACGCCATCATCATCTTTAAATAAAAAAATGGTGCAAAGAAAATCTAATCAATTTGATACAAATGAAATTCCAATAAAAATGTCAAAAAGTTCAAAGTGTAAATTATCAACTGCAGCAATTGATGTTGCAACAAATTTAACACATACATTAGCAGTTCAAGTAAACATAAAAAAATGTTCTTCATTAAATAATATTTGTGCTCCGCCACCCAAGGTGCCTCCTTATAATAATAAAATTGGTAATAGTAAAAAATCTAATTCAAAACTTAAAAATACAAATGTCGGTTTGCCGTTGTTGCCGGCAAGACTAGATACTAATTCTTTGGATTACAAGAAGGAAATGCAATCAACCAGAGTGACCACAGACGAAAGGAATAAGAAGAAACGGTGTTCAGATCGTTATGATTCTTCGGAATCTTCTGACAGGTGAGTTCCAAAAACAATAAACAAATTAGGTACTATTATCATAAAATTATTAGTTTATTTCTCATTTTGTAAACTAAAGTGTATAGGTACCTACAAATAAATGAATCTTAAGTTTTTGGGAAACTATGAAAGATAGTTACGTATCTATTTAGAGGGATTTATGAAATCTTTCTTTCTGCGATGTTTGTCCATTTTTCAAGTGTTTGTTGTAATTTCACTTTTATCTACCATCGGTAAAACTGATTTCGTATGTATGAGCCTTAAGGATTACATCTGAATCTTGTGATTCTAAAGGTATGTACCTACTGTGCAGTTATGTTGTCATTTATACATAAGAAGGTTCGCTGTTACAATCTAATAGCATTTAATGAAGAAACAACGAAAAGTAGTTTTGTTGTTCTTTACGGAGGGAATAAAGAACCTGTTTCTCACTGAAAACGCGTTCTGTTTATTATTTGATTCATCAAAGTTGAATTTATGATAAATTTAATAATTTTTCTTAAATGTTTTTCTCATAGTTTGAATGAACATACAAATTAGGTAGATGTCTATATAAAAGACCTTTGCTTTAATGCATATCCCGCTGGTTTTCCACTAAAGCAATGAACCTATTTTGAAAAACCACTAAAATATGTTCTTCATTTATATTCATCTCAATTATTGAATGATTTGCATTAATTACACAACATACTTCATACATATTTTGTTGTTAACTGAAATAAATACTATATGTACATTATGTGCATTTTTTACATACCTCCTAACAGTGAGTGTTTTAAACGTTTTGTTAAGTTAAATCTTAATTTCTATAGAAATACATGGGTAATTGAATACCATATTTGAACTTGAAATCAGAGAACCGGGTACAAAAACTCTTTTTTTAAATATATTTACAAAAATCCAGACGAGACCATTATACATAAAGTGTTATTTTATAAGGATTCAAAAACAAGATGTTCTAAAAACTTCAAATATTAAAAGAAGAAAAACTTTGTGGGTAATTGTACAAAAATGTTCATAAGTATATGTACGTATGTACATATATAAATTTCACCTATACTCAAATATTTGACGCTTGCGTAGTTTTAAAAGAGTACATTTTACAGAACTCAGAGAAGAATTATTATTTTTACATCGATTATCAAACACTTACAATAGAAAAGCTTTGTTTGCCTTTATTGAACAAGAAATAAAAAGAAAAGTTACAGAATAATGAACAAATAGCTGCGGAATGGCATTGTTCTTATTTTGTTTAATGGTTTGAAACAATATTGTGACTGAATCTAACAGTTTTTATTTTGTCTTGTTGATTATTTCAAACAAAGTGCAAAAATACTATATGAGGTACGTTTATTTCATTTACAAATTCAGCAACTTTCCTCTTCCGGTTTGAGTTTTACCCATGTGTATGTATGTATGTAGGTGTAGGTACATTATGTAGACATGGATTTATACTGTCACTTTTCTGTAAATGTGGTTCTTTAAAGATTAAAAGAAGTACTTGAAATATATGTACGTATATGTATTCGTGTATATATGAACATTTGTGTGTATATGGAAGGATCAATTTTCCTAACCTAACACTATTCAAAAGGACTCTTCCTTGTTTGAAATTGCACGTACCGTTCTGTTAGTTGTAGACTAATTTATTTTCAAAGTGAGATTTTTATGTACATACATATGCTTATACTTCTGCACGTATTAATATTCCTAAATGCTTAGGATGAAGCCTTAGTTTTGAGATAAATCCACGAACAACTAGAAATTCCGACACAAATGTTCACCACTTCTATACAAAAAATTAGCATTACTCTTGAATTTGAAGCAATCGTTGAGCAAAGAAACTTTTCTGTGGCTAAGAAGTTGTTTCGTTATTGGTATAAATACAAACTTGCGTATTCCTGTCATAAGTTCTGTCCCTCACACAAACACGTAAGCCAGTTATCAAAATTCTTTTCATGATATTTATTTTAAATTGACGTTATTAATTTGTAGGAAATTATTCAAAGTTCCTACAATCAACCTTGGAACACTTTCATAAACGATCTGGCCATTCTTCTACGCACGACTTACAAGCGAAGCTGGTAACTTACCCAGATCATCTTTTAGATACGCAACATTTCGGTGAGGCTAGAAGCAAGCCTTTTCTTCCAAGACATTTCGTAGACGATAGTTCAGTGGATAAAGATCTGGACATTCCGTAGACGATAGTTCAGAAGATAAAGATCCGGGCTCCTTGAGGACCAATCTTCAGCAGCGATAAATCCCGGTAAAATGTCCTTAAGTCAAAGTTGGGTTGTGCTACTTAAGGGCTTCACGATCTTCTCTAAAACATCACTTTTATAGTTGGAAGCACGTGTTATCAGTACTTGGAAACGCAAATTTGAAACACCCTCATACAACGCTCTCCACCAAACCATCACTGAAGGTGGATTTCGAACTCTTTGTACTCTTCCAATCTTTTTAGCAGCTTCCTTGTAGCTATGTAAATCCTGTAATTGTGGCGCCTAAATTTCTGTTCCACTGAAAATGTTCGCATATATGTATGCAATGAATATTTTTATTTGCTCCGTTTGCATGTCTTTAAAGCAGCACCTTTGATCTTGTCACTCTTATCTTGCGCAGAGCCTCAAATTGGCTTCCACAGGCCTTAGGTCTTGTTTTATGATGTGTGACATTGTTGTTGTGGGTATTTTCATTCCTCGAGCCATAATTTTCTATTTTCCGCAACTGTCTTAATCACTGCTATCATCCTACTTTGAAGAGGTCGCCCACTTCTTGATCTATCATTAACAGAGAATATTTTGCGAGGTTTCATCAATTCGAAAATCTCAGTGGGAGTTTTGAGAGTGGAATCGACTAAGGTTATTATCAATGAACATCCAAAATCAGCCAATTTCATCCTTGTGAGGTCACAAGTTCTATCTAAATAGTTAGCGAACGAAAAAATTGATAGCAACAATATGAATGACATACATAGGTTAGGTTAGGTTAAAGTGGCTGTCCATTATGCAAAACGGACACATTTAGGCCAGTTTAATAGCCCATTGTGATAATAAATGAGTCTTGAGGCTTCCTCCTACGCTCAATGGAACCAGTTTGAGTCCCTTACAAAGCGTAAGAGGCTGATAATGCTGATATGATTTAGATCGTTAAAAAAGAATTCTCCTAGGTAATTCTTGCGTTTTTGAGCTAGAGCAGGGCATGTACAAAAAAGGTGAAGAACTGTTTCCTCGTCCATACAGCTTCTGCAAAAGTCATTTGAGAATACGCTTAACCGCGTAGCGTGCTTTCCTATTATACAGTGTCCGGTTATGACACCTATTATCGAGCTTATATGCGATTTGCTTAGAGATATGAGTAGCAAGCACCTTGAACGCTTTAAATCTAGTGTTGGCCACATGTTTTTTGTGACTTGACACGTGGTGATGTTGTCCCACCTGGTGTTTGTCTTCTTTATAGCGTCTTGCATTAGCAACAATTTACAAGTAGCGACCAGTGTTTGCCAAACGTTCCTGGCGAGTTCATCCGCTTTACACTTACCTGGAATGTCTCTATGGCCCAACAAAGATGAATATTAAACTGCTGTGGCATCACCATTAGAGATGATCGACAATTATAAAACTTTTAGAGATAGAGTCCAGAGATTGTATAGCGGCCTGACTATCTGAGAAAATACGGATATCAGATGTTGATACATACTTAAAGCTAACTCCGTTATCTGGTTTTTCTTTTGAATAAAATGGTTGTGGCCTAAATAAATGACTTCTTTTATTTTCACACCTACTGGTAACCATTACTCGGATCCAAATTAAGAAGCTCAAAAGGAAATAAGAAATCTGAACTATGATTCCATGCAGCTACATGCATAGAAACGATGAAAAAACTAGCCAAAATTCGTAACCATCATCTTTGTGTATTTGGGGTCCAATTTAGAGTTTCTTGACAAATTTGTTTATGTAATATGGGAAAAACCATGTCAGACAATAAGGGAACTTTAAGTTCGATCCCAAATTCGAATTTTTTAAAAACGGGATTTTAAAAAGCGGGATTCCGATACTCCCCTTTCAAGGCATGTGTCAAGGAGGTTAAATCAAAGACCATGTGTTTAAGGATTAGAAACAATTTTAACCATCAAATAATTTTATTACAAAAATACAGTAACATTCTTTATTCGTTTTTCTTATTTGTTCCCAGGGCAAATTAGTGGGAAATACTTCAGAGATTTGTTAAAATTATTTTGTTTAAGTTTTACAATTTAAAACTTTATTATTGCATTTTTTCCATAACTGTATGTAATTGAATTTTTCGAGTAAAATCAATATTCATATTATGGTGGTTTTTGTTTTTAAAATATCAGCTACCTAATTGTAGCCGTACAAAATTTAATAAAAATAAAAGTACCACATCTGAAAAAGGAGTAATTACCCGTGTTTTTGTTGGCATTTATGTATAGTAAAGTAGAAAATTGCCAAGGAAACACATTATCAGTAGCCAGATTTGTGTATTTAAAAATTGGTACAACTGAAAGAAGATCTGTCAGCATAAAAATAAAAAAAACACACAAATAGAAAGAACCGCAACATAAAATTAACTTACCAAAAAAAAAAACTAACTAAAACTAATAAAATGGACAATTTCCAAAAGGAAATGTTAAGAAAACATCTGGAAATTGAGATTCTATAAATATAGTTCATTTAACAATTGCAGGTTTGACAAAAAATAAAAACTTCAAAAAGGGGGTTTGTTCGTAGACTAGTACATTAATATGTGGTGTTGAAGCGAGCTTAAAGCTCACCTCAATTCTTTATATACGTGGATCGAGTTGAAATGAGCTTGATTTGACTCGATTCCGGTCGGGGATTGAAGTCAATTAAATTTGTGAAGAAAACCCTGTGTGGTTGGTTTTATAGAAATGCATTATGGTCTGTTTATACAATTATACAATTAACGAGCTCATAAGTGATGGTTCAAAAACTTTTGAGCTAATGGATCTCGGAAATTATATCAGAAATAAAATAGAAGCTAAGCAAAAAAATCTAACGGTATAATTCAAAATTCTTTGTATAATTATTGCTTATTAAAAATCATGCATTCCCACGTGTTATCACTGAGTTATGCGATTGGGTATTTGCACTGTTTCATAGTTGTATTACATCCCAGCTTCAAGCTGCCTTCTGTTAATTAAAATTTTTTATTAACGTTTCTATTATTATTAATAACAAATAAATTCGTAGTAAAATACCAATAAATTCTCTATAGTTGTGAAATGGAATTCTTTGAAAAAAAATTGGATACACCAAACCTCGAATGTACAGAAGCCTCACTTTTTGGACAACGAAATGCATATTTTTCTCGTATTGACTATTGCCTCACCTACGTGGCCTAAAACTTCATAAGCAACAGGTCAAAAGTTCACAAGGTTTTTTTTGGATTTTTGGCCCAGTTGTTTGAGTTGCACATAATGCATTTGTGCAACCGTGGCTTGCAGGTTAGGGCGTAGGACTACATGTCAGAGATCTTGGATAAAATCTGGGGTAGTGCCTCTTTCAAGGAACTGAAAACTGTCATTAAAAGAGCTTTGTGAAATAAGCCCTTCGGTATAAGAACTGTAGGTCCCCTCCATTACTGACATCACTCGTACACATGAATGATTGAGAGATTTTAGTAACTAGGCCCTTATTCTCTACGGGCTGATGTGCGGTCTAATTTATTTTTTGAATGAGCAAAAAGGTCGTAATGGGCTTAAGTTTGTACGCCGAATTTAATCTGCTACTTTGAGAAAGCTTATTTTATGCAGGACTAAAGCAGTTTTTTTTGCCATTTTCAAGAAAGGAGATTCAAATCTTGCGGAAAACTACAGAGGAATTTCTATTCTTAACACTATAAGGACGATTCTGACATCAATTTTGCAGCATTTGACAAGGTCAACAGAAAGTCTTTGATGTACATATAAGCTCTCATTACTAGAGATCTCCCGAGAATTCCTGATGATGTATTTTTTTTGGAGTCATCAAGCGCCTCTGTATGGGATGGATCAGAGTTTTTGGATTGGTGTTCCACACGCTACATTTTAAACCCAATAATGTTTGCTTTGTTTCTCGACGATATCTCTGATGAACTTCCAGGAGGTATTCGCCGATATCCAAGTGAAGGTTTTGCTATACGCGGACGATTTAGTAGTACTAGCTGAAAATCCTTTCACTCTGCTCCTATAAATAAACAGATTGAACTCCTTCTGCGAGGTGGAGCTTGCATGTTAACACAAACAAAACGAAAATAATCATTTTTGAAGCGCGTTAAAAAAGAAGGCTGCCGGAAGAGAGTTGGTCACTCAAAAGTATTGAAGTAGTACAAGAGTTTAAATATCACAGGCAAAATGTCACAGGCAAGCTTTGAACCCAGACCTCTGTCAGACAGTCCTTCCCTCAAACCATCTCAATACGGTTATTAAATAAAATATCATTTAAATAGGTTATTAATTGAAGTATGCGGGTACATTGTTATCATACCGATTATGAATGCAATTGGAGTTTTTTTTTGGTTCAGAGCCGAGCTCTGAGCAGAGTCTGAGCAAACAGAGTAGAGTAGAGTTCTGAACAGAGTATGTTAGGATTTCTCTTATTTAATTATGAAACAACGTGAAACATGATTTGAAATGTAGTCTGTTTGAAAGCGTTCAAAATTGTCTTTAATCGAATTAATTAAAAAAAAAAAAACAGTTATAGCGTTCGTCCATTTGACGCCTGAAATAAATTTGATTCATAAAAATGCTATATGCAATCACTTTTTCTAAATTATCTTTCCTTCTGTACAAAGCGACCAGCCTCTTCTGCCATTGTTATTGTTTTGACGATAATTTAATTTCCCGGCTTTCAAATATCAAATTGTTTGTGCTCAGCATTTTACTCCGTATTTCGTTTACTCTGTTATTTTATTCTAAACTCACATAGCGCGCTGTCAACTTGTTCATAAAAAAAGAAGAAACACGAATTTGAAGCTCTGAACGATCAGAGCTCAAAAAGAAACACAATTATTTTTTTGACAGTACGAGCTCTGCTCTGAACTAAAAAAGAAAAACGCCAAATGAATGAATTGCTCAGCTAAGTTCGGAGTAATTTTTTGACAGCTATTGTCAATGTCAGAATTGTCATTATTTAATCGGTGTAAATGTTAATTCAGGATTGAGTTTTATAATTGTGCAGATGTTCAACTGGGTTGAAAATAAAATTGTAATGTAATGAAATGCAAAATTTAAGATCAAATTTGCGTTATATTTATTAAAGTACCTAGGTATTTTTTTGTAAGGACATGTTCCCATGTTCCGAATTTCGATCGAAAGTGAGTTGAAATCACTTTTCGATTTCACGTGAAACGAAATTGCATGTTCTTCAATTCGATCGATTTCGAAAACTTCGAAATTGCTTCGAACTGTCAGAACTGAAGGATCAACCATTTTTATTTTGTTTCTGAAGTAAAATGTTTGCTGTTTTGAAGATGGATGCAATATCATCGGAATTTGTAGGTGAAAAAAAGAAGCAGAATTCAAGAGAAAAAATAATAAAACGAATTTTGCGAGACAAATAAAATATTTTGGATTTACCTGACACAATGTAATTGTGTGAAAATTATGTAGAATTGTTCTAATAAATAAAGTAAATTCTTGATTTCCTCTTTCAAGCTTTCATTGTAATTATTTAAGATTAAGCAAGACGCTTTTTTATATGTTCTAAGAGAAATAGAACCATTTATTTATAACTTCATCGATTCCTTTAATTCCAAAACTTGCTGCAACCCTCCGACTCCTAGCAGAAGGAAGCTATCAAAGATAAATTTACCGAAATTAAAAATGTGATTTGAATGCGTTCAAAAAATTGAACAAACCGAAATACAGAACATCCATTTGCATGTTCAAAAATCTAATTCACAATAACGAAGTGTGGAACGCCCAAATTCACTTTCGCAAAGTGCATTCACAATAAGGGAAATGCAGAACATGGGCAGGAGTCTCTCTTTAGATCGAGATTTGAATTGATATTAGATAGGATGGCTTGATTTTCATTTAAACATCAGATAGAATCATCACAATAACCAATCAAAGAACGTGCGCAATATTTGAAAGAATGTAAAGGGTATAACATATTCTATAGGATAGTGTTCCACATCAAATTAAAACTTGACCCCTGTATTACGCTTGGAAAAATTGTACCTAGAGTAGGTTTGACGGTTTGTCATTAAACAAGTACTTACTTGGAAGTTGCATTCATTTAAGCTCATTCACCTTGTACATCTTTTTTATTCATAGCAACAAAATAAAATAACAAAAACTAACTACATACATACATATACATAGTATAAATTCGAATCAAAAAAGAAAAACACCAAAAGAAACAAAAATACAAGTTTCACTAACCCACCCAAACAAAACAAACTATTTTGACTCAATTACCACTAATACAACAACAATTTAGTGTTCTTTTTGGGTACACAGCGTATTTTGAATGCACATTGAATGTGTGTGAGTATTGAGTTTATATGGTTTGGTTCTGGTTTTAGTACAATTATTGTAGACCCCCTCGCCGTCGCCTATTGAATTGTGAATGGATGCATGTGTTTGTCAAGAAGTTATATGCATGTATAAATGGTATAGAGTTTGGTTGAGTATGGGTGGGGTGTTGTAGGGCGGAGGTGGTGTGTGGTTTGAATCTTTTAGAGTTTTTCTTTTTGTTTAGACTTTAAAGCGTAGGGATGTTGTAGCGTACGACTTGAGTAGAGTAGCTAAGCATCGTCGTCGGTCGGGCTCGGATCGGAAAAAAAGAAAATCAAAATATATATGTATGTCTGTGTTTTCAGTATATATGTATATATATTTACAGTGTTTTCTTATGCATCATTTTTCGTTCGTTGAAAAGCAAAGCGATTCTGTTCTGATAGATATGTAGGTATGTACGTTAATGGGAATTATTTCGTCTGGTTCTCTTTTAGCAACAGAGCGCAGCGGCTGCAACAACGATAACAATAAAACTGGGATTGGGATTTCAGTTTTCTTTTTGAACTCAAATTTAAAAACAAATAGGTATCAGTTGGTTTTTATTTTTATGATTTTCTGCTTCGTCTTCTAAGCAAATACAAAAAGGGTTGCCGCTTTATTTTGATATAATAGGGGCATTTTACATTAATTGGTAGGTGAAGATACAAGTTTAAAAACTTGCTTATCCTGTTAGGTGCCTACCTGTTAAGCAGTCGCAGGTGTGAGTTGTTGCTCCACTTTGTGTCTATCCTTTTTTAAGGATTTTTAATATTTAAACAAACAAAACTAGTTAGAAGGAATGTGTTCGTATTACCTTATACAGAACAAACCTAAGGCTCGTTTCACACTACACGGTTCTGAACGTACCGCAAAAAACCAGACGGTGACATTTTGTTAGAGGCGCGAAAAGGAGCATATAGTTAGGCTTTCATATTATACTGTCACGGCAAAATGCAGGCGCCGCATCGTGGAGCATATATCGTGTTTCACCGTACGGTAAAACCGTATAATTTGGAAATAGCCATTGATCGGCTTTATGCCGTCAGGTTTTTTGCCGTATGTTCACAACCGTGTAGTGTGAAACGAGCCTAACGCTATACTTTCATATTCTTTATAATAGATACAATTAAAATAAATTAGTTGGCGGAACAGTCCCCTGAGAACTAGGGCCTAGTGACATACAACTCTCAACCATTCCTGGGTGCGAGCAATGTTGTCAGGGATAGAGGGGACCTACAGTTTTAAGCTGAATCTGAACGGCTTATTTGAAAAAGCACTTTTCATGACAAGAATTACTCTTGGATAATTCGTCAATACCAGTAAAAAACAAATTGATGGCACAGGTATGGATTGAACCCAAGACCTCCGGCATGGCCGTTCAACGAACTAACCATCAAAACTTGGGTACTGATGATTGAAGTTAAAATCCTTACGACGTATGAATTCATGTGAAATATACCATTTTTATCTTTTTTCATAAATGTTTCATTTTTGATTAACTTATTTTGAAATTTACATTTTACCAGTTTACATTTCTTTATGATTTCTGAGAAATTTATCAAACGTATTTAATTGGCAGAACTGGAGAATGATATATAAATTAATTTCATATTCTCGCCTAGCAATGAATATAACTTTGGATTTCTTTTTTCACAATTCAAAAAGTGCGATAAAGAGTTCTTCAAAAATCAAATCATAAAAAATTGTGTTCTCGGATTTCTTATGGCTGAAACACAAACATGCTTCAGCTTCTTCTTCGTCTGGGTAACGATGTGTCTGCTTTGAGGTTTCTTTGAATGACATTTCTAATATGACATTTTAAAAATGACACTTCTGTCATTAGCAGTTGTCATTTTTTCTCAAAAGTTTGTTTTGATTCTTTGTGCAGTAAAAAATATGAATTTTGAAATCGAAAACACAAACAAGCTTCGGCTTCACCTGGCTAACGATAGGCCTGCTTCGAGGTTGCTTTGAATGGCATTTTAAAAATGACACTTCTTTCATTAGCAGTTGTTATTTTTCCTCAAACGTATGTGAAAAATATGAATTTTAAAATCGAAAAAAAAAAATATGTCGCGAAAGTAGCTTACAGAGCCTTTCGTGGGTATGTTCTGTTCAGCTCATGGAGCAAGAAGAAGCACAGGCTAAGAGACGTCGATGGATTCGGTAGCTCAATCTCTTAATCTACGGAGTTCTTCAATCTATGAAGAGTTTTTTGAACTCATTTTCTGTTCTACAAAAATAAAACCTTTTCAAGACAAAATTATTGTTATTCTATGTATATTTCAATAAGTTACCTTTTAAATTTTTCTAATAACCAATAGGAATCTCTCCAAAAGCAAATGTATTTTGTTTGTTGACTTCTTTTTACAGCTGTTGAGCTCTCAGACAGACTAAGCAAATTTTCAGCAAATTTGAACTAGAGCTTCCGTTTGGAGTCACATTACGTTTTTTTCCTTAGGATTGTCAAATGAAACGTGAGGTCAAAGCGTAATTGTGATACCATGCATTTAATTCCTATGGCTGAACTCGTAAACTTCAGGCAAAGCTGAAGCGTGTTTGTGTTTCAGCCATTAGATATAGCAAAAGTCAGAAATTTGTATGAGAAATTTTGTTAATATTTTAAAAAATAAAGAAATATCTGAGATTTCATAAAAATTAAAGCTTAAAAGAAAGATTTATGTGGTATCACAATGGAGCATAAAATTGGCCTTTAATTCAACCTAACATAGAAATGTACCTATAAACTGGTCAATAACTTTTTGAAAAGGAATATTTCAAAACAATAACGAATTCACTTTTAACTCTACACTCGGGTCCATAATCTTCTTGCTTTTTCCTAAATCAGTTTATTTCAGTCTGAATAGATAAAATACCCATCTCTTTCTATGAACACTCATAATCATAGCGAAAGTAGGTAATGCAAAAAGGAATAGAATCCTCGTACCAGTTCACTCCTTTTCCACAAAACAAAATCACTTTAAAACCCTTCGTACATATCACTCACCAAAACCAAATACATAAAACAATATTTGTACTCATTTATTTAAAGAATGCAGGCGGTAACCATGGTAAACCTGATATTTGTTTCCTCTTTTCCTGCTGCTGGTCTGGTTGTACTATTATGATATAAATCATGTGGGTGATTACACAATAAAGAACAAGAGAATGATAGTAGACAACGAAATCGAGACAAAATAAAACTCGAGTCGCGAGAATAAAACAGAAAGTATACAAAATGTTATGTGCAAAAGTGAAAAAGAAAAACTACATCAAGCATGAATATCACAAAAGACAAAACAAGTACCTAAGAGAGATAATACTAAGAGAGAGATAGAGATAGAAGAGATACAAAGAGGAGGAAAGAGAGAGATATAATACTCATCTCTCTCTTATAAAGGTAATAAAACTAGTATACCTACCTACACACTACATTTGAATCAAAGTGATAAACAATAGCCAAGCAAACCACGTGAATTTTCTTGAAAAGGTTGCCGCGCTGCGCCGCCGACCTATACATATACAAATGTACATACATACATACTTATATTAGTTTAGTTCTTTGGAATATTTTTGTGCTGGAAAAGGGAAGTTGTTGGTAAGTGCATTCATAGATTCACTTTAAAAACTGATGTTAAAAGTGAGTTAAATTGAATTATCTGTGACTGCTATTGGTTAACTAATAACTTAATTAATAGTTAGAGTCCAGTAATGGATAAAACTTTAATTCAAGTCTAAGAAAAAGTAAGTTAGGTAGGTATGAAGGAACTAGGTAGTGTCTAAACTGGTTATTTGATTTCGAATGGAAGCTGTGGGTAGTTGGCCCATTTGATTTGTTTCAAACAGGGAAAAGTATAAACTATTTTAGAGTGGTTTTAAATTTAGGGTACCTACCTACCACAAAAAAACTATATCAAAATACGGTTCGTTCTTGATAAACTTTTAACGCATATCTCAATTATTGCAATTCCGCTACAACAAAAGCTAAATTTTCATTTCCAAACAAAAAAAAATGTACACAATAACGTGTGGGTTTCAAGAAGAAACAAAGCGCAAATAATTTAATGTGTTGGCCAAGAATTAAGTTTCATTAAAAACATTCGGGCAAGGCCCAATTTTTGGCAACTTTTTGCAGTAATTGGAGCCGTATTTCAGTAATAAAGTAAAACATTTCAATAACGCATCGAATATTCTTTGTATTGTAATTTGGTAGACCAAATTAGTCATAAATCAAGAGACAGCTGTCAAAAAGATCAACTCCGAATAAATTTATGTTTTTGTCGTTTGCGTTACGTTATGTCTCCGAAGTTATTTTATCGCTACTTTTGAGTCAGTTGTGAGTTTGGAAAAATGCAGCAATTCGATTGTTTCAATAGGTGTTAATTCGATATACAGAACTGAAGAAATCTCGAGTCTTCAAAAATTGCGATTTTAAAAACAAACAAAATAAAAAGTACCTGGATAGATACAGTTTTTAGTATACATATGTAAGTATTTATAAACTTAAGGTACTCGTGTATCTGAATGAATTTACTTCCTCTTTGTGTCTTATACAGCCCTATTATAGTCATCAACTATCAACAAGAAACTTGATAGAAAGATAAACAAATAAAATGAGTTGGTGTTACGATAATCAAGTTTAGGCTTTTCTGATCGACTGTGAATTTTATAAGATTTTATGATTATTGTGAATGTTTTTTTTGACAGACGGATATCAACAAAATAGATACACATCAATTTTCTTATCAACGACCAATTCTTGGTTGGAAAGTTTACACAATAATTTGTTTAAGATTGAAAAAGGGAAACAAAGTAAAAAGGGTAATGACTTCGATAAAATTGTTTTTTGAAGTAAGGTGACGGTAATGTAAATCACCAAATTAAAATCCACCGAGCATTACGGGATTTTTTAAACCCAATGGACTTGAACGAACATATGTTATCAATTAAATACTTTTTTTTTAATTTTGAAATTTGGCTAATACAAATCAATTGTATATACATATATTAAAACTTTAGTCTTTCCAACATTTGGAGGAATTAAACGTTATTGATAATAAATTCAAACCAATCAAAAGACACGGGTGGAATCGGCTAAGGTGATTGTTGATAAATGACAATCAAAATGATTAAATTGTCAAATTGATACCTAAAAAGCTGTCACAAAAAAATGTGATAGTCATTTTCAAACAAATATGTTTATTCCGGATAGAGCTACCAGACGCTTACACAAACGACTGAAAAATGTTCTTAGTTCACTTTGTTTCTTTAAAAAAACACATCCCTGTGATCGACAAAGCTTACGAAAAAAGCAGAAACGTAATAATTTTATTCAAAATCAGCCAATTTGAAACTTTTATTTAGATATTTTATAAGAATCAATTTAAATTTTCACCAGGGCAACAACGAATTTCGACAATTTGAATGAAATTGTTCAATCGAGTTGAATTGAGTTCAATCATCTTACTCTGGCTGAATGTAAATGATAGTCAATTTGACTATCAAAAAAATGATAGTCAACTATCACCATAGCCGAGCAACTTACATTTTCGCACAAAGAATTTTTTTCTTTAGTGGACGTCAAACGTCAAATAGAATAAATAAAACTCATTCACAATGAATTTTTGATAAATATTCACACAATACCAGTTGACACCTATAATATCAACTTATCAAATAATTGATAGAAATTATCGACTATCAAATTGATACCCATAATAAGCTGCTTTTAAACCAAATCCAAAAAATCTACAATAAGTTTTCAAAAACCCGAAAATCGTTCACACTGAACATTTACATGTTTTCGCTTGACATTTGAATGATTCCAACATCGACTTTCAAATATTGAATTGATTGACATTTTTTGAGTAAAAATGTAGTCCTTCAATTATTATTGACGCCTTAACTTCAAATATTTATAAAAAGTGAGATCAAATTAAAATTTCGAAGGCGTTTTAACAAAATAAATATTTCCTTGAATAATTTTCCACGATCAGCTCAAAGCTACTTATGTTGGTAAACACTAAACAAATATTAAATATTGCGAGTAGAAGTAGTGAAGCTGTGAATAAGTTGAACCAGGAGCCTATTTGCTTTAACAGATGTTCAACACGTCTGTCAAGAATTTAGCTTTATATCATAAGGATAAGGTCTTACCGTTATGTTTTAAAAATGATTTCGGACAAAGGTCAATACTTGGACAAATTAAATTTTATAAGCCCGCAAACTAAGATGCTTCTGCAAAATCTTCCATGAAGTATATAAGCATAACTCCGATTGTTGCGCGCAATCGGATGGACCCTTTCGTACAAACCGAACTATTTTACTAAATTCGAAAGTCACTAACAAGCTTATGAACTAAATGTTTCTTAAGAAGAAGAAAAAATGCTAAGTTTAACTAATTTCCTCCTGCAATTAAATGGCAAATGAAGCTCTTAGGTATTGATGTGCCTCTGGTCTAGTCGTCTTTGCAGACGCGTAGATACGTAGAGTACAATAAATACAAAAAAACACAAAATCAAACAATAAAAAATAAAATAAGTAATCCAAATAGACACTTTGAAATAATAAATACATAAATATAAATCAGAAACACAATAAAAAGAAGGGAAAATAATAAAGTTCAATTTATTTACAAAAAATAAACACATCCAACATTAAAACAACAGCAACAAAGGCAGCCACTCATAGAAAAAGATACATTTTTGTCTTCCTTTTTTTCTATAGATGTGTTTGTGGCTTAGAAGCAGAGCTGTCGTAGTACAATATAAGGAGTAGTATAAGGATTTGTAAACTGTAATGACGAAATTTTTCTGTTTGAACTTTTTCATATAGACATCGAAAAGTCTCGACGCTCCAAAATCATAATTTTATTTAAAGTTTATGTTTTATTGATTTTGATTCCCATTAGGTCCGTTCCCTTACTTTTTGCACTCATTCGTAAAAAGAGATATTTAAAGGGTGGGCGTAAAATTCTCTCACAAAATTACAAAGAAGAAAGCGAACAGGAAAACAACAAATTTTACACAAAATTTGCTTGTCAAAAAAAATATAAATTTTGAAACATCATCGTTTCATTTCGTGTTTAGAATTTTTTTTTACAAAATTAACACAACATGAACTTCAAGCAACATCATGCTGTTGCTTTGTTTTTTTTTTTATTAAAAAATAAACTTGATTAAATTAAAACTAGAAAATTATATATTTAATTTATTGAAAGTTCTATCAAATTTGACACTTTTCACAATCAGCCAAGAAATATCTTGGGGCTAAAATTCGTAGGTTGGTGAGTAGTTTAAGAAAAACTACGAAATTTTTGAGTACGCGAACAGGATTTAGTTAAATTTCGTAATTTTTTGTAAAATTAGACTGTTTAAGGAGGTACTCGACCGGACCTATTTAGCGTATTCTTACTTACAGTGTCAAAACGAGTTCCTCAGATAAATAAATATGTCAGGTTGTTAAAAATCTATTTAATTTCAATGATAAAACTTCCTGAAGTGTAATAGCTTGGTTCAAAAAAAATGTATCACAGTTTTTGATGTCTTAGTTAACAAAAAAAAAACACACGGAAAACAAATCAAATCAACATAATCCAATTAGAAAGTTATTTTGACCTTTACTAATGAGTCTGGAAAGAGGAGGTATGATCGACGACGGTTGACAACATTTTCTGTTAAATAAAGACTTTTCCTAGTTCCCTACATGGTCTGTCACATATTTCATGTAATCGATGGTTTTCAAGAGCCAATTTCAAAAAAAAAAATAAACCAGAACTAGCTCATTAGTGAAAATAGTTTGCGGTATCCTATCAGATAATTCGATACTTGACAATAACTGGACAGAGACACATAAGTGTACCACATCTGCTAAATAAATAAAGCGGTATAATAAGGTTTAACTTAATACATTTTATTGTATTTAATAATACAGTTTTAAATGAATAAATATACAAAATTGGTACAGTACTATTACGAACTATTTTTTTGTGAGATGACAGCCCTGCTTAACAGGTGCATGCATTATGCTGAGCTTATATAAGCTCTTTGACATCAATTCCGCGCCTGAACATGTACATATTCCATACTAGTTTTGAGTTGGCAGAATGCGAATTAAGTTGGCGGGTTGACTAACTATCATGATGGCCATATTTTGGTTTCTGCATGGGTTCTTTCGAGATCGTGTTCCACGAATTTAACTATAGTGTTAACTTTACCTATAAAATAAAGACTTAGGCTTATCGTTTGCTCAAAAAAAACCCGTCCTTTTGCAAATGTTAATTTGCTTTCATACTAAATGTCAAGTTTTCTATTCTCGACATTGTTCAATATCAAGATTTTAATCATTTTTTTATGATGAAACCTCCGACGTTTGTGTTATAAAGTTTAACTAGTTGAACTTATTTCTATAAGTAATTAAGGAACTCAGTAGCCCAATGACTGATTTTTAACATTTATTCTATGTATATAAAGGGTGTTTTCTTAGAGTTATAGAATTTTGAAATTGAATAGAACAATGATGATTTTTAATTTTCTTGTGGCATTATGATTTAATTATCGGGCTTATCGGCGAGACTAGCGATATGATATATCCCCACGAGCACAACCTGTATGGCAAGTTCCACCGTTTTGTTAAAAGTTTTAAAATGAAATCACAGCTCCTGGTTATCATGTTTGTTTAATCGATGGACGAAAAAGTCAGTTATCATGGCTCTATAACGGTCACCATTGACTGTAGCGTTCTTGTAAGGGTCAGTTGTTCAAACGGTCAGTTCTCTGGGATGTAATAGTGTTTCAAGTTACCAAACACGGCAGTTTTGTTTATTGACGTATCCATTCAACAAGAAGTAATCTTCAACGCTAAACTAAATTCGCTTATGAAAAATAAGAGAATCATGATTTTTAATATAAGTCTCTATATATTATGTTAAGATGCCAAACGAAACTAAAAATAAGTAACTTCATAACTGACACAAAATCCAATTAAAATAGAGTTCCCGACTTCAAGTTATTTTGTTAAAAGATATACAGCCCTGTCGAGGTAACCGTTTTATCGGAACTTTCTCCGCAACGTATCCTCTTTCGGAGTATGAATTCCGATTTAAGGTAGCTGTCATCGGAATAAATTTTACAGACATACGACGACGCAATGCGATGGATATACATTTCAGGCAGAGATGTGCAAATTAACCGATATATCGAAAATGCGATATATTTTCGATAATATTTTATAAAATAATGACAACAAGCGTTTTGAAACATGAAAAATTAGTGGTAATTTATTGCTTACACAAAGTTTTTTTTTTTCAATTATAATGCGCTAGCATTTTTAGGACATGTAATTAGATGCAACGATTTTTAAATCAAAACTATCGAATAAAGTCCCCTCCCTATTTCAAACATATGTATGTTTTTATTTCCATTTAAAGTGTCAAGTAAAAAGAATAAATTAAAAAAAACTGTTGAAACATAAGTTTTATTTATTTATTTGACTTGGTTTATTTTTGGACGCTGAATCCAATGAGCTAAGGGCGCTAAATATAGAAAATAGGAGAACTTTAGAAATACGTGAACTATCAGCTGATCGGACAACTACCTTGAAGCAAAATGTCTCCGATTCGAAGAAAATCGGAGAGAATTCCGCTCCGACGGTTGCCTCGATAGGGCCGATATAGTTATAAAGAAGATCAGTGGTTCTTATCGCGGTTTTTGGTTTTAATTTTTGTCAAAAAAGCTTCATTGTTTTTGGTACTAATCAAATACAATATACAAAAGTTATGCAAACTTAGAATACAATTGATTTGGTTTCTTTTTTCATATTCATAAAAGGTTTTATTCAAACATGAAAAAAATGCTCACAAACAGGATAAACAATTTTAAATTTTGTTCTGGATGTTTTTTTTTCGTATTATTTGTTGTTATCTTCAATCAATTCAAACAATCTGAAAACTACCTAATCAATCCTTAATTGATACTTCCGCTAAAGATATTAATTAAGAGCATCTTGCTCATATGATTGTATTTATAATACCATTCTTTAAAGTTTTAAAAATTCTGCGGAACGAAAGCGGTTCAGTAAACCGGATAGCGAGGAAGCCCAATAAATAAAAAGAAAAATGCAACCAAACTGCTGATCTATATTAAAATAAAAAAAGAGGCTGGGATGCGACCCACACTGATAACTTCCCATCCCGTCTGTCGATTTGTCTTGCTTTAAAGTTTGTTGGGTTAAAAAAGTTGTCACTTGAATTATTCTTCAAATATTTTAAATTACCAACAATATTTTTTTTTAAAAAGAAAAAGTTTTAGATTTTTAGTCGAAACCAAATTTTTACCAATTTAAGGAGCATTTCTTTCTTAAATTTTCAATTGGATGAACGAAATTAACTTGAGAGATATCAAGAACCGAACATCAATTTTAACCAAATTTGCGTCCTATTTTTTGTAGATTTTATTTATTTTATGAAAAAACGGAATGTTGGATTTTTATAAAAAAAAACTACAGAATATCGAAAACAATATTTTCTGTGAAATAAAAAAAAAGTTTGAAGACAGTATTTTTAATTTTTGAAAAGCTATTTAAGTAAAAAGCAAATTTTTATCATGTTTTAGTATTGTTTTCTTTTTAGTTTTTTTGTTTTTTGTAAAAAAAACTGTCATTTCGATTTTTCTCAACGTTTTTCAGAGTGTTCAAAACAATATTTCTTATAAAATTAAATAAGTTTGAAGCCTTAATCGTAAGTTATTGAAAAGATATTTGAGTCGAAATTCAGTTTTTTCCAAATATGAGGAATGTTTTTTTTAAGTTTTTATGTTTTATAAAAAAAATGTCAATTAGATTTTTTTCAAAATTTTACCAGATGTCAAAAACATTATTCTTCGTTGCACAAAATTGTTTTGGAGATAAAATAATAATTTAGTCGTAAAATTTTCGAGGTGACAAATTTTTTTTCAGTTTTTTTGATAAATCAAAAAATTGGATTTATTTTCA
Source organism: Eupeodes corollae (assembly GCF_945859685.1). Classification (NCBI taxonomy): domain Eukaryota; kingdom Metazoa; phylum Arthropoda; class Insecta; order Diptera; family Syrphidae; genus Eupeodes; species Eupeodes corollae. The sequence goes on along the minus strand of NC_079149.1, from coordinate 78,949,838 downwards.
AAAAATATACTTGTTTGGTAGGTATCACTTTACAATATATAATATAAAATTTAATGCAAGTCTCTAGCTTTTTTTGTTCATGAGATATGTAGGGTTAACCAAAATGTTAATTTTTTTTAAAACTGGTATGGTAAAAAACACCCACGCCGTTTTTTTTATTGCCCTTTCTGCATCTTTCTGCATTTTTATCTGTATAACAAAATTTATTTGAAGTCGATATGTGGTTCTTGAGCTATGGACGACGAAAAAAACTTCGCGAACGAATGGACGTACGGATGTTCGAACGTACGTACACATGCATGCACAAACATCTTTCTAAAAATCTTTTATTTCGACTCTAGTTAACTTAAACGTCAAAATGTTCAATTTGACAAATCAAATCAAATGGGGTGGCGCAACAGTCCGTTGTGAACCAGGGCCTAGTGACTTACAACTCTCAACCATTCCTGTGTGCGAGTACTGTTGTCAGGAATGGAAGGGACCTACAATTTAAGGCCGAATCCGAACGGCTAGTTTGAGAAAGCACTTTTTCATGACAAGAATTACTCTTGAAGGATTTGTCAATTCCTCGCAAGAGGCAGTACCCGCGAAAATTATTATTATTTTTTTTTTTTTTAATTAAGCTGGCACAGGCAGGGATTGAACCCAAGACCCCTTGCATGACAGTCCAATGCACTAACCATCATGCCACGGGTACTACAATTTGACAAATCGCACCCATTTTAATAACTTCCTATGGGAAATTAATAAATGAGGTACTAAACTAACCAATGAGCTCTAAATTTTCTATAAGAACTGTCAAAATAATGATTGCCATAGTGTAATTTTCAAGTGGTTACAATAATAGATCGTAATAAAAGTAGCAACTTGATTGTTTTATGATAATTAGACTAATTTGTCCGAACATCTTTTTCTGTCATTGTGCTATCCTATAAAATGTCCATTAAATGACATGAGCTGTCAAAAAACTTTTCATGAATTTTTATTCTGGTAGTCGGAATGTCAAATTGATATGAAATGCCCAAAAGATCTGTTTTCAAACATTCGGATTGACCTAAAAATTTCATTCAGCATGCCAACATTTTGTATAATATTTTTTATGAATTATAAATGATTCCCTTAAGTGTGAAATAAGTAATGTTTGTAAAATAAAATGTAAGCATGTTTAAGTATTCAACAATTAAATAAATTGAAATTTAATTATTTTATGAAATTGAAATTAAAAGGAAGTCCCGATGTCCGTTGCATAAAGGTTCATGAGGTAGTAAATTAAATTTAACAAATTTTAATGAACACATTACAACTTTTGACATATTCGACATTCCGTTTTCAATGTGAATACTTTATACAAAAAATATACGATACGTTCTAGTTACCTATCATATGTATATTATATATACAGTGGAACTTCCATAAGTCGAACTCTTAAAATGAAAGAAAAAAACTTCGAGTTACTGAAACTTCGATTTATAAAGAAATGAGACAAAAGTTAGTGAATTGCTGCTTTTCCAACTAAAATAAATAAACAAAGCTAGAAACTTTTGCGCATAAAAACTAGTAACCCGTTCAAAACCGAAGTTTAAATGAAAAACATACAAACTCTTAAGCCTAGTACATACTTGTGAACCATCTCGTGAACCCATACAAATTTCAGTTTTTAGTTCACCCGTGAACTTGCTCGTGAAGCTGAGTGGAGAACAAAGTGGAGAGTTTTCGTTCACGGGCAATTCACGTGCAAAATGTACGGGAACTGTTGGTGAAGCTTTGCCATTTGGTTTGTTCATGTTCACAACGTGTACTCACAAGTGTGTACCAGTGAGCAATGTCAAAAGTTCACTTTCTCCACTGGCGAACGTTCACTTCACGAGGAAGTATGTACTAGGCTTTAAAAAAAACTACAGAAATTAATCACAGTTGAATCACGTATTTTTCAAAAAATTGAAAAAGGGGGTTTCCCAAATAAGAGAATTTCGAATGTACTAGTAGTAGTAGTAGCCTTATTAAATTTCGAAAAAGAGGTTAAATGGGATTTCCCCAATAGGAGAACAAGTTCGAGTTAAAGAGATTATTTGGCTTCAAACAGAATCTAAAAAAATAGATTTATAGAGAAATTCGACTCACAGAAGTTCGAATTATGGAGGGCAAAATTTATGAAAATAAGGTTGAAAAACCAAAGTTCTCAACAAAGTTATGAGTTATAGAGAAATTCGACTTAAGGAACTTCGACTGTATTGAGTAACAGCTGATTATAATAACAGATTTAAGTTCTTTTCGGCAACAAATTTAGTTATAAAGGGTGTCCCAAAATTAACGCAAGATTTGAATTTGCCGCCATTTGTGCAGTGAAGTGTTGGCAATCCTGAAAAAAAGCAATTTGACAGCTAACAGTATAGGGTTATTAAAAATGGAACGTTACACGATAGAACAACGTGTCTTCATTATTAAAGAATATTTCAAAAATAGTGAAAGCTTGGCGGTTGCAGTTCGAAAAGTGCGCATGTGCATGCAAAGCCGTGGAGGCAAATTGTCCGATGTGTTATTCCATACATAACCCTATCCTATGTAGGTACTTTACGAGTCATACAAAATATAACTATCAAAAGACTAAAACGGCGTTTTCTATTTAATTCAAATCTTGAATTAATTTTGGGACACCCTTCATAAAAGAATTTAATGAACTTCTAAATGTCTATTATGAATTATAATAGAAAAATTCATAATAGGATACCAGATTTGGCGGTCCAGAATAGGCTTAAATATTGCCTCTTTTTGTTGTTTTGATAGTCGTAGGTAAGCCTTATCGGTCAAAAGAATTTTTTGTTTTGAAAGGAAAAAGAGATGATTAAGAAAATATTGCATTTGAGAGCGTTTGGTAGCTCTGTTCATATAGAAAATTACTATAACATTTTTTATTGTAACAAATATTTAACTATCAGTTTGACTATCACCTTACAGCTTACATTGATCAAATTCGTTCATTTTGACAGTCGTGTATCAAAAATCAAACTAACCCTTGAACATCTGAATTAAGGTTTAAAAACGTTGTAAAAACATTTAGGTATTTAAAATTAGTTAAAATATGATGTAACCTTTTTATAAGTATCTTCTCATAAATTTTTCGAAGAACATTTTTCCCTCTGTTTATTGGTCCATTAATCAATATTAAATTATAAAAATATGTACACTTGCACACAAATATATCGAACAACCATACTTCTTACTCAGGAAGTATCTGATATTCTCAGACGCCTTTCAGATGTGTCGCACGCGATCGCATCATACTAGTATTTTTAAATTAGCTTCTACTTTAGCAAATATTCCTATCCTAACTCCAACTGTGTCGTGTACACATTAACCGATATATATGCACTTTTCCCAAGCACCAATTCCCGTATAATAATATTTTGATAAGGAAAGGCTACACTGCAGTAATATAGTATAACGTGTTAAAGTCATGCACAACAAACTCCGAATTTGAGGCGGAAATAAACATGGATTGGTACAGCCTTTTAAAGGGAGGAGTCTTTTCAGTCTAATGCCCAAAACAAAAAAATGGGTGAAGCGAAGAGCGGAGACAATGACGAAGAAGAAGTTATTCTAAAGCAACATTAAGACACACCCTTTTAGACAGGATGTGTAGCAGTGGCAGTGCTTGTGGCAGAGGCAAGCGGTATGTAGACATCCGTGGCACTCATCGGAGTTATCGTCATCACAACAACTCATCGTATCGTTGTCAGTTAGTATAGGAACGAAGTGCTGCTGACAGTTTTGTATTTGGGGCTTTGGTGTCTGCCTAGTTAACCTTTCTCTAGGTAAACAACTATCTGACACCTAAGAGCATTATCTACTATCTTGTGCTGGGATGGATAACTTGTTGTTTTGCATCCATTTTGATTTATTTTTCATTGTTTTTAGTCTTATAATGTTAATAAATTAATTTGATTGTACGACACAGAGATCATATGAATTTGTTATAATATGTGAAATCTATTTTGTACCCGTTTTGAAAGGAAATAGGAAAATTGTCTAAAAAGCAACTCCAGGAGATAGAAAATAATTTCCAGTGGCGCATCCATTTATTTTCCACTCCTAGGGAACTCAACAAAAAATGTCTGGACTTAACTACATATACAGTGGGGGTTTTTCTAGGGAAAAAGGAAGAACTCAGATCTTCACATGAAACATTTTTTTACCTGAATGTATGAACTTCTTTAAACTTGTATTTGATACTAACTTTAAATGATCAGAATTAATCTTGATGAAACAAGCATTTGACAAGTTAATAGAGTTATACAAGTTAGACAAAATAATTCCCATAAAGTTGATTTTTTATGTGTGTTCACTACTAATGAGGACTTAGAAATATCATGCAAAAATTACTGTATTTTAATTGTGATATTCCCAGTAGTATTCTCAATTTCATCCCTCCATTCCTGTTAAAATGCGCTTGCGTCTGTCTAGGAGAACTTATTTTGAAAGTACATTCAATTTCTGCTGAAGACTTTGAAATTGGTGTTTTTTTACGATTTGGGATCGAGTGAGGAGATTTTAAGCTCCTTTTCCCTTTCTGTTAATTATCAAAAGGGACTTTTGATAACGCTGAATGTGCGAGATCTTGAATTGTATAAATTGTATTGTACTATTTTCGGCCATTTGGAAGGGACACACTTAAATAAAAACAGTTCACCTTAATTGGATCCGGCAGCCAGCAGATCCGTTGGAGTAGGCCATCTTTTGTGTTTTGATGTTGGTGTTCATGTCTGGCCTATATACAAAGCTGTAGATTTCATCCGATGGAGTTGTTGAGAACAAGACCGTCGACAGGAATTCCGGTCCCGGGACGGAAAAATCTCGGGCCCCTCATATTTACCATTTCATGCCTACTGATATAGTATGTTCTAATTTCAATTACAAATAGAAGGAAATTGTTTGGAATTAACGGAAATAATAATTTTTTGTTTCCAAAGTGAACCGAAAAAAAGTGTTAATCATCAAATCAATCTCCGATGGATGATAGAAATTAATTCTACATGCTAGTAGATCAGATTCCGAACAGAATCATTTATTCAATTCGATATTGCCAACGACATAAGGACGCATTGAAATTTCGAGCTTCAGCAGTTAAATTATTATCACTTAATGACGTTCTAACGTTTTTTAAATGATTTGCAAATGGTTTCACTGCCTCAATTCTAGCTGACCATCCTGTATCGAAAAGATTGTGAAGGGCTCAGGGCACATTTTTCTTAAGAATTTTCCAACGTTGGGCACTGCTGCTAAACAAGTTGAAACACTTTTGAACAACACCAAAAAATGTGATTGCGGCAGAACAACATTTCGCTATATACACACTTTGAAGTAATTTGATATCTTTCAAATCTTCAGTAAACAACTTATTCAAAATATTAATTAATATAACAGAAACCACAGTTGAAAAACGTTTGTGTGTGATTTTCCGGTCCCCCGAAACCGAATCAAAAATTTCGGTCCCAGCAGAAACAAAAATAGGAGAAGAGAAATTTTATAAAATCAGAAACCGAAATAAATATTTGTGTTTTGTTTTAAGTTTCCGGTCCCCTATTTTAACATTACAAATTTTTAAAATAAAATAAATTTGAAATTTACGTTAAATTAAATAAGAAAAGCGAAACAATTTATTACCACTTTCTTTTAATAGTTCAGAGTTGCTCAATTTTCCCCCTTTCACCCTCCCTCTCGACGGGGCTGGTTGAGAGTGACTACTCGTAACATAAGCTCGCTGTATAGTGTTGCCATAAGAAGTGATAAATTTTGATATTAGTTTTAACTTTGTTGTGTTTTTGTTTCATTATTTATATTTAGAATTGTTCGTTTATTTATCTTTTTATTTGTGTTATTTATTTATTTATTCAACTTTTCATAACAACCAAAAAATGCAATAGTAAAGTTAACTCAAAACTAATAAATTTGAAAAAAAATCCCTTGAAGAAGCTGGAAAATAGCCAGCGAAACGTCGGGTAACAGAAGATGAATTAGTTTTTTATTAACTGCATCAAGAAAATTTATCATTAAAGCCCAATCAAACAAACCTTATATACTACTCGATTTGTCAATGATGCTTATATCTTTTTTCCTGCGAATGAAAATGCCCTTATCGAGTCGTTTCCCTTGATTTCAATGGCCAGCGATTAGCCACGATATGACAGAAAGAATGTGGAAAAAACTACTGTCTTATTTAAATCTTTAAGATATGTTTTTATGAAGTACCCTCTGTATTCAATAACCATGTTTTTTTTTTATAAATAGTATAGTAGAAAATTCCTAAGGAAACACATCGGCAGTAGCCAGATTTTTGTATTTGAAGATTGGTACAACTGAAAGATCTGTCAGAATAATAATAAAAAAACACACAAATAGAAGAAGTCTTGCACTTCATAAGAAACATCGAAACACCTTTTGCATTTTAGAAAGTGCTTAATGATTTTGAAATGTTCTTGTGCGGTGGAAACACCATGAAGATTTATTTAATCTAAACTGAGATAAATCTTTTGGTGGAAACATAGCAAAACTCAATTATCTTTTCTATATTGTTTTCTCTTGCAAAATAAGCCCAGTTACTTCATTTTCATTAACAATACTAAATAATATCAACAGTAACAGATTGATTTTTTTCGCCAATGGATAACACATGATTCCAAATACACAACTACTCAACGAACACTGCCATCGAGATACGAATGCAACATCAATCGTACCAACATTTGAGAACGTAATCACATAAGATCCATTCGAGACTCGTATAAATGTCAAAAACCCGTCCCTAGTAAGATTCCATTTTATCGCTAGTATTCATACTTTGGATATTGTTTTTGTTATTCGTGTAAAATCCTACTGTACTATGGATAGATTTTCCAAAAAAAACACGGGTAGGTGATGACTTATGCAATTTTTCCACAGCAAATTGCTGCTTTTCCTGTTATAGTCAGATTTAAGCTTTGGTTTTCATTTATCGACGTTTTATTTTGTCTTTTGTCTTAAATACCATTTTCGAGTATTTTTTCTATCAAATCTGTCAAACAAATTTCAACTCCTATATGGACAAAACTCGTTGTGTTAAGCAACGTGCTTGTAGTTTTAAATGAAACTATAGAATAAGCACAACATGGCAAACAAAATAAAATATTAAAGACTTGCATGCCTAGATACAATAAAAACATAAAAATACTCTATGTAGGTATGAACATTGAACATCCTCTCGGAAGAGAATTTCTGAGAATTTTTAGTCACCAGTGTCATTTTCTTATGTTTATGATGTAATTTAATCTTGGTTTTATGTATATCTATGTAAACTTGTTTCTGTATCACGTATCTTTCCACTTAAAGTCATACTTTATATAGATATTCCTATAACCTTTTTAAAGCTGAAGAAGACACTCAAAACTTAAGCTTCCCTTTGTCACAAATCAGTCCTTTTTATATTTAATGTTCTTTTTTTAACTACTCAAAAAACATAGGCGTTCGTTTGAAATTTGGGAGATATTTATTACATATTCGCGGAAAGGGTTTTAAAAAATAAAAATAAGTTAATCCAAAAAAAAAACACGCTGTCTTATGTCGTCGACAAAACAATAACAATGTTTAGTAATCGTATACTCGTATGTAAGTAACTACATAGTGCCCTAGTCCAACAATTTGAATTTGAGACTTTAAACAAAATATCAAGAAATGCAGTATTCATAGGGAGCTATTGAGGCCAGTTAGCTATCATTGAAATCCTGAACAGTTCCAATTACAGATTTCTGTCAGTAATTTCAATAAATTTTTGTATTCAATGACAGAAATATTAGCTATAAAGACCTGGCAAAAAATGCAAATGATTGGTTTTGACGATGGAAACCAATGATAGCTATAATTTTCCCCATACTTCGAACTATTACTTAATATTTGTCGCAGTAAATGAGTGTTGCTTTTGTTGTTTTATGTCTATTTTAATTCGGAAGGGGGTGATAGCTCACAAGCGCATCTCACTCAAGCGAAACATAAACCTTATCGCATGTCCCATCGGAAAATATTTGTACCAAAAATGCCAAATTACTAAAATATTTAACATGATATTTACAGTCTGTAAATTTTAGTATTAAATTCTGTATGGGTATGCTTGCGTTAGGATGTGACTAGGGTTCCCAATTTCCGTTGAAACCAAAGGATACAACTTTTGTAAGTGTTTTGTTTTATTTCATTTACTATTCATTGGCGATCTCAAGGGAGCCTAGCCTGAGATCCAATAAGCGCTGTAGTGCGCCGTTTTGAAACCAAAAACTCGTTTGACCTTTGATTGAAAGGGATAGATTTATAGAGAAGCTTCATAGCGATTATGTTAGAGCCATTTTGTCGGATTAAGAAAAAAGATTAGGTCTCTAATCTTTGTCTCAGATAGCTCATCGAGTTCTTGAAAGAATGGTTTTCCAAAGCATTTCACTCTGGTGTTTGCCAAAGCAGGACATTTGCAGAGGAAATGGATTATGGTTTCACTTTCTCTTTGGTCACTACAGCTACGGCAAAAGGTGTTGTAAGAGATACCCAACTTCTCTGCATGATCTCCTATAGGCCAATGTACGGTACAAACCGCAAAAATCCTGGCTATGTCTTGCCTTGGCCTGCATAGAAGATCGTTTCTACGGGTTTTGTTATAGGTGGGCCATATCTTCCTAGATATAATGCTCCACCTGTTTGATTCAGTTTGGTAGATAGAAAAGATTTTACCCTTCATAGCACCAAGAGGAATGTTTACCATTTCCGCAAGTGAGCTATGAAGGGCCGATCTTGCCTGGCTAGCTCGTCAGCCAGTTCATTTCCCACGATACCACTATGGTCCGGAACCCAGATCAGGGTGACACCGAGGTTAATATTCAGGCTCGCAAGCTAATCGCGACATTCCAAGACCAATTTAGATGAGGATATGGCCGAGTTAATGGCTTTGACAGCTACCTGACTGTCTATAAAGATAGCCGCATTTGGGTTTTGGTTTGGGTTTTGTTTAAGTATCTTACATGCCTCCCTTATTGCCAGCAGTTCAGCCTGAAAAACGCTAGCAAAGTCAGGAAGCCTAAAGGATTTAATGAAAACTCAAGAAACGTTAGAAGAAGAAGGACGGGATGCGACCTAAACTTATAACTTTCTATCTTTGGTTATGCTGGTTATAATTATACTATAATTATCTAATAAGTGCACAATTTATTTACAATTTAAAGTTAAGGAATAACATCTTTTTCTTTACCTTTGCATGGATTTTTTTTTGAATAGGTAATAATGTTTTGGTCATTCTACAGGTAAAAGATAGTCAAGTAAGGTTTCAAGTCTGAAATAAATGTCATCTGAACAAAAATAATTAGCTGCCTTATTTCTTATTTTGCGTTCAAAGAATGCATTGGAATGAGAAATTTTATGCCGAATAGGGTGAAATCTATCAAACCCCAAGATAACTCATGGTTTGATTCGAGCTTTTAAGAGGTTATTAGGTTCAGAGATGTAAGTTTCCGTTGTTATAAAGCCAACCCGACTGGGTTTCGGGAAACCGAAATAAGTTCAAACAAGCTAGAAAGACCTGTAATGGTCATATTCGACGAACCAAATGTTTGCATTATCAGAAATTAAGGCAAATAATACTAAAATGTCCCAAAGGTAGTAAAACTGTTTGGTCATTTGTAAAAAACGTACGAAAAACCACGTCATCCTCGGTTCCAACGCTCGTCAACAATGACACTCCTTATGTAAGCTCGATTGATAAAGCCAATTTGTTGCAGCACAGTTTGCTGTTAATTCGACGCTACCGGAAAGTGTCGTGAATCCTCCTGTTCTTGAGAGCGTAAATGATTCTATGGGACAAATCTTCTTTCGCACTACTCGTGCAGTTGCAATAGTACTGAAAGACCTTGACATACACAAATCAGCTGGCCCGGATAGTATCTCCCCAATTGTTCTGAAGAGGGGTTCTTCAAAGCTTGCAAAACCACTGCGTAAGCTTTTCCATCTGTCCTATTCTACAGTTCTCTTTCCGAGGGGATGGAAAACAGCAGTTGTACAGCCTGTTCCTAAAAAAGGCAAATCCTCCTCCCCTCTAACTATCGTCCAATATCATGCAAACGCTGATTAATTATCAGCTTAAGAAATATCTCGAAGAACGGAAGCTTCTTAATGACCGACAGTATGGCTTTCGTAGCAACATGTCCACTGGTGATCTCATGGTTCATCTCACCGAACAGAGAAACAAATCTTTACATCGTTTTGGAGCAAGTAAAATTACTGCACTTGATATTTCAAAAGCATTTGATAGAGTTTGGCACCAAGGTCTCTTATAGAAAATACATGCTTTTGGTAATGATGATTCCCTTCTTCGTTGATTTAGAAATTACCTTTCGGACCGTTCAACTCAAGTAGTATTGGACGGGTTCAAATCTGATATTCACAAAATAAACGCTGGTGTGCCCCAGGGCTCCGTTTTGCCTCCGACACTTTTCCTTATTTTTATAAATGATCTTTTGTCTAAATCTTCTAACCCATTTAATTGTTTCCCTGATGACAGTACCCTCAGCTTTTCATATTCGTTTCTAGATTCACATCCTTGCCCATCGGATGTGGAACTTCAACGCCAGGGTATGATAAGCTCATTAAATTCTAATCTTGACAGCATTGTCCAATGGGGAATCAAAAACCGTGTAGAATTTAATGCTTCGTAAACTCAATGCTGTCCTTTGTCGTTAAAGCGTATCACACTCCCGATGTCATTATCTATGAGTGGCACTTGCATCCAAGAAACTAATCAACTGTCAGTACTCGGTATACTTTTATGTAATGATCATATATTTGATATTGCCAAAAATGCTGCCAGGTGCTTAGAATTTCTCCGACGGTGCAAGAAATTTTTCAACCCTTCTGATCTGGCTGTAATTTACAAAGCCTTCATCCGTCCAAAGCTCGAATATTATTCGAATATCTGGGCAAAACAATTTTCAATCTCTTGGATAGAATACAAAAATGGTTTTAAAAATGATAGGCGATAGAACTATAATCGAAACATTTACATCGCCGCAATGTTTCATGCCTTTCGTTGTTTTATCGATAATTTTACAAACAATGTTCCGTCAAATTAGCCAGTTACATTCCATCCCTTAAACGATTCAGCCTTAATACTCGCATTTCCAGGAATACTCATCAGTTTACCCTTGAGCTCAATTTTGGGCGTACTATCAAGTATAGAGATTCTTTCTTAAATCGCACATCGAGAATGTGGAATGCTTTAGCCAACTCTGTTTTTCCCTCCAATTTTGATGTTCAGAACTTTAAGACCAATGTGCACCTATGTATCTATCTCCTATTAAATCCTTCCCTATTTTCCTAATGCTCCCGCTGTGGTTAAATATAAATATATAAAGGGCACTATTAACCCCTTAAATGCCTGTAAATTATAAGAAAAGAAAGAATGCAGTTGACTGCAAATGAAGTTCCAACACTACTTTGGTTTGTTTTTCTTTTTTTGTTTTTTATTTTGATGTTATTGTTTGTAATACAAAATTAGTTTGAAGTCGATATATGACAGAACGTACAGAAAGACTTCACTCTAAAACCCTTATATTTAGATTCTGGGGACCTTGCAACGTCAAGAAATTACTTATTTTTCAGTTGGAAAAATCGGACGGATTACAATAACTTCCTATGGGAAGCTAATAAGCTAATTAACATTAATTGAATGGAAACGTGGAGTTATGTTACGTTACCATTCTTAAACGAAGGTTAGCGGAGACAATAAATTAGAATTTATAATTAAAAAGAATCATAACAAAACTACAAAATTATAAATTTTAAAAACTTCACAGGGAGTAGAAATTATGATACGAGAAAAGTATAGAATATACCGCAATACAGAACATTTATTAATTATACTTAAAACATATGCATACGTATGTAAGTGTGTATATTATCATTATAGATGCACATGTTTTAGTGTAAAAAAAGAAATAAGATACAATTTATATTTTGGATACCTCCATACAAAATATTCACACTCTGTTATTCCGCCGAGCTATGAAATTTAAAAACAACTTCCGACCAAGCTCATTTTCTTAAGGATCTACCTTACCTATCTTGGTTTTATTTTGATTATTCAACATTAATTCACCTGTATACTCGTACCTAGTAAATGAATTGCAAAACTGTTGACAAAACAATGAAGTGCATTAGTCTTCGAAACTTCTATTTAACACAAGTTGCAGTTGCCGCTTTCTTATGGGGCGGCTCGTCATTGCCTTCTTCTACAATTTCAATTCCAATGCAATGGAAACAAAAAAGAATAAAAAGAAAAATATTTACAATCGCTTATTTGCATTTATAATTTTTACATTCATTCTTTTCGTTTACGTTTTACGTGCATCTGCGTTTGCTTTGAGTTTGAATCGTGCTCGTAGCGCAGCGAAGAATCGTGGTCTGTGGAATGGCAATCGGAATCGGAAGAAAATCATCACTCAAAGGAGTAAATAATAAAATAAGAATATAGCATGGAGTGCAACAAACCGAAATCGAGATCCCAATACAACCAGTTTTGTCCGAAAACTTTAACATTTTTAAAACATATTTAGATACAGGGTGGTGCAAAAATTTCGTTACAATTTAGGTTAATTTGTTTGGTTATTGTATGTCTGCATTTATAAGATTGTCTTAAGCGATAGATTACTTTGAAGTTAAAATAAATAGTTTCATCAGTTATTTTGTTGAAGATGTACATAAGTAGTGT